>NC_136061.1:932647830-934009080 GCF_964261635.1 Lissotriton helveticus | reverse complement strand
AAGTTTTGACTGCAGTGCAAATGGCGATTCTTAAGGAACGTGCACTGTCGCAGGGAAAACGCATGTTGGTTGTTACCCCGTATCCTGCACTAGAGGCAGTGACGAAAGCCAGTGTACCGAATTCTAAAGCTTTTCACCAATGGTGGATACAATGGGCAGCATCATTGACGTCTCCGGATGTCACATTTATTTTTGATGCCTCCCTCCAGTCGCAAGAGTTTTTGCAATATGAATTTGTTCATCCTGCGCCTTTGACTATGGGGCCTTTGGAGGATTTCCATTGCATCATATACATTGATGGTTCAGCGCAAGTTGCGCATGGGTCTAAGCACGCATCCGTTTCAGCTTGCGCCATTATGGTAGGTGCCATGGTGAATGATGAGCTCAAGTCCAGAGTCGTGCACACGCAGACTTTAGGGGACTGCACCGGACAATTGGCAGAGCTTCGTGCTCTGATGCTTGCCTTGGAGTAAGCTGATCCTAGTATGACGACGCTTATTGTAAGTGATTCTTACTACTGTGTCCAGTTTTACAACGAGAACCTGTAATTTTGGATTCCGAATGATTTTCGTGATTCCAGGGCTAGCACAATAAAACATAAAATGATCTGGGTCCGAGTGGCTAAGCTTAAAGAGCAGTTGCCATTCGTGTTTGTAATTCATACTCTCGGTCATCAGCGCGTGGGAGTTCACGCTGTTAGCAATTCTTTGGCCGATGAGGCTGCAAAATCAGCAGTATCGACATATTTGGTTGCGGCAGTTACACGTTCCAAAAGTAAGATTGATGATGATATCTTGGCAGCCGTTGCTGCGACTGAGAAGGGAAGTAAATATCATAAGGGGTTCCCTTCGAAATATTCATACCACTCAAGTCCTGATAAAGTTCCTTATGTGAAAATACCTGACGTTGGTGAGAGGTTAATTCCCAACGCGGACCGCAGGCCAGCGCTGATTACTGCAGCCCATGAAGGTGTTGCGTCTGCGCATGCGGGCGTTTCGGCTACTGTAGCACAGTTGCAACAACATTTCTGGTGGCGGGGGCTGTATAAACAGACGCGTGATTATGTCCTTCAATGTGACATTTCCCAGCAGATTAAGCCTTCAACTGCTACGCGTCCACCCCAGACACAGTTATACATTTCTAATAAACCACTTGGATGTGTTTATTTAGATCACTGGTCCTTTTTCTTCTGATACTGCATATAAGTACATCTTAGAAGCAGTTGATTCATACACACGCTTTGTGTGGGTGTGGCAAAACCGCAGCGCTGATTGAGGAACTGTCATAAGAGACCTGCGTATCTTTGTAGGGATTTTTGCCTGTGGTACCTTCCATTCGGATCAGGGTCCGGCTTTTGCCTCTAAGACGTATAAGGATGCTATGACTTCGTTGGGGGTCCAAGTCAAGTTTTCGCCTCCTACAGACATGAGGGTAATAGTGTTGTGGAACGAATGAACCGAGATTTAAAGCAGTCTTTGACAGCTAGAGTTATAGGCACTGGCAGGAACTGGCTGGCCCACCTCAATAGCGTGCAGCGTGCTCTAAATAATCTACCTAGAAGGTCTTTGGGTGGGCGGACCGCATACGAAATGCTCTTTGGTGTCAAAATGTTTGCGCCGGACCTTGACGGTCTAGACAAGACGGTGGTTGCTGACCCCTTTGACCTAGATGAACATTGCCATGTTTTACAGAATCTACAAGAGACGAGAGACAGTCTTGCAAGGGAACACTTGCCCTCCACCTCGGATGATGCGTTGCAGGTCCCGGTAGTTGACTGGCTGCCCCAAGTTGGAGGACTGGTTCGGGAGAAGATCGAAAACAAGAAAGAATTTGGTCCCTCTTATCGAGCTCCAGTTCCGGTACTTGGTGTGAAGGGCACAAAAACAGTAGTTTTACCACCACTTCCAGGTCGTAAGGAAAACAGGTATATCTCCATTGACAATGTCAAGATACACAGAGTGGCCGATTCTTCTTAGTATGACACCGGCAGTCTCATGTCCTTCGATTTTGAGAAATTCTGTTTTGGCCCCGGCTTCTGTTCCAGTGCCTGATGTTGCCCTCGAGATGCCTGCAATTTCTAGTCCTTTATTAAGTACACTGCCTGGTACTCACCTTGATGAAACTGACTACACTTACCCCACTGACTTATCAATGCCTGATTTGCAAACTTGCATGGCTACAGAATCCAGATTTTCATTTGACACTGATTTACAGACATCGATGAAACCTTCAAAGGTCTCTGTTTTGGCTAAATTGTTTCAAAGACATTTTTTGATTCCCCCTTGGACCTACATTTGGTTGGTGCTTTTTTTCAGTTTACCTTTTCATGTCAATTGGCTTTGTGGTGTATTTTTTTCGACTTGTCAATGGACACTGTCGAGGAGAGAACATGCATTCAACATATCAATGGAACATTGGCTCCCCATTCCTCATCACACAGATTGAAGAGAGACTTGGCTTTTGTTAACATCACTGCTTGACCTGTTTTAGATGGGATGCTGTTCGTTTTCAAATTCATGGGCCCACTGAGGTTATAAATGTCCCTAATGTGCTTAGAGTTTCTATGGGGGGTGTAATTACATAAAATATACGTTCTGATGATTGGGATGTTCAGGCCGTAGAAGCCTTATTTTCTGATTTGAAATATTATGCTGCCTTTGATGCTGAAGATTTGTATTTAGAATCTGCTAATTACGGCGATTTATATTGTTACCAACATTTTGGCAATCATTACCTCCATAAAGCTAATACCAGGAGGAACACTGTCAATTATACGCAATGGGAACATTGTCCAGCTCCTATACAAGGCAGTTCTGCTTCCTTTTTGAAGAGTGCAAAAACCACAGTTGATGGACAGAATGTAGAACAATGTCTTACATTCACCCCAGTACAAAGATCTGGGCCTAAATCCATCGTTTGTTTGCACTCCACACCACCCTAGGTCAGACAATGGCTATAAGCAAATCAGCCTTGACCCTATGCCTCATGGGAACAGTCCAGCACGAACTACCAAGCCATGTCTTTCCTAGACCAGAATCAAGCATCCAATGACCGGTTTCTGGCTATCAGCCTTCTTCAGCCTG
Organism: Lissotriton helveticus; assembly: GCF_964261635.1. Lineage (NCBI taxonomy): Eukaryota > Metazoa > Chordata > Amphibia > Caudata > Salamandridae > Lissotriton > Lissotriton helveticus. Next base: position 934,005,997 of record NC_136061.1, on the reverse strand, counting down.
GATAGCTTGACTCCAGTGATGTGGAGAGCCTGGGACTCACGTCTGAGCATACCCAGCCCACTCGGGTGAAAATTGCAAAAACCACAGTTGATGGACAGAATGTAGAACAATGTCTTACATTCACCCCAGTACAAAGATCTGGGCCTAAATCCATCGTTTTTTTGCACTCCACATCACCCTAGGTCAGACAATGGCTATAAGCAAATCAGCCTTGACCCTGTGCCTCATGAGAACAGTCCAGCCCGAACTACCAAGCCATGTCTTTCCTAGACCGGAATCAAGCATCCAAGGACCGGTTTCTGGCTATCAGCCTTCTTCAGCCTGGATAGCTTGACTCCAGTGATGTGGAGAGCCTGGGACTCACGTCTGAGCATACCCAGCCCACTCGGGGTGAAAATTGCAAAAACCACAGTTGATGGACAGAATGTAGAACAATGTCTTACATTCACCCCAGTACAAAGATCTGGGCCTAAATCCATCGTTTTTTTGCACTCCACACCACCCTAGGTCAGACAATGGCTATAAGCAAATCAGCCTTGACCCTGTGCCTCATGGGAACAGTCCAGTCCGAACTACCAAGCCATGTCTTTCCTAGACCGGAATCAAACATCCAAGGACCGGTTTCTGGCTATCAGCCTTCTTCAGCCTGGATAGCTTGACTCCAGTGATGTGGAGAGCCTGGGACTCACGTCTGAGCATACCCAGCCCACTCGGGTGAAAATTGCAAAAACCACAGTTGATGGACAGAATGTAGAACAATGTCTTACATTCACCCCAGTACAAAGATCTGGGCCTAAATCCATCGTTTTTTTGCACTCCACATCACCCTAGGTCAGACAATGGCTATAAGCAAATCAGCCTTGACCCTGTGCCTCATGGGAACAGTCCAGCCCGAACTACCAAGCCATGTCTTTCCTAGACCGGAATCAAGCATCCAAGGACCGGTTTCTGGCTATCAGCCTTCTTCAGCCTGGATAGCTTGACTCCAGTGATGTGGAGAGCCTGGGACTCACGTCTGAGCATACCCAGCCCACTCGGGGTGAAAATTGCAAAAACCACAGTTGATGGACAGAATGTAGAACAATGTCTTACATTCACCCCAGTACAAAGATCTGGGCCTAAATCCATCGTTTTTTTGCACTCCACACCACCCTAGGTCAGACAATGGCTATAAGCAAATCAGCCTTGACCCTGTGCCTCATGGGAACAGTCCAGCCCGAACTACCAAGCCATGTCTTTCCTAGACCGGAATCAAGCATCCAAGGACCGGTTTCTGGCTATCAGCCTTCTTCAGCCTGGATAGCTTGACTCCAGTGATGTGGAGAGCCTGGGACTCACGTCTGAGCATACCCAGCCAACTCGGGGTGAAAATTGCAAAAACCACAGTTGATGGACAGAATGTAGAACAATGTCTTACATTCACCCCAGTACAAAGATCTGGGCCTAAATCCATCGTTTTTTTGCACTCCACACCACCCTAGGTCAGACAATGGCTATAAGCAAATCAGCCTTGACCGTGTGCCTCATGGGAACAGTCCAGCCCGAACTACCAAGCCATGTCTTTCCTAGACCGGAATCAAGCATCCAAGGACCGGTTTCTGGCTATCAGCCTTCTTCAGCCTGGATAGCTTGACTCCAGTGATGTGGAGAGCCTGGGACTCACGTCTGAGCATACCCAGCCCACTCGGGGTGAAAATTGCAAAAACCACAGTTGATGGACAGAATGTAGAACAATGTCTTACATTCACCCCAGTACAAAGATCTGGGCCTAAATCCATCGTTTTTTTGCACTCCACACCACCCTAGGTCAGACAATGGCTATAAGCAAATCAGCCTTGACCCTGTGCCTCATGGGAACAGACCAGCCCGAACTACCAAGCCATGTCTTTCCTAGACCGGAATCTAGCATCCAAGGACCGGTTTCTGGCTATCAGCCTTCTTCAGCCTGGATAGCTTGACTCCAGTGATGTGGGGAGCCTGGGACTCACGTCTGAGCATACCCAGCCCACTCGGGGTGAAAATTGCAAAAACCACAGTTGATGGACAGAATGTAGAACAATGTCTTACATTTTTGAAGAGGTTCACTTACTTTACTGATTTAATCAGTCGAATCCCAAGACTTTTTATTGTAAACTTACTGAAAAGTCCACATTCAAAGTTAGACTTACCGACACTAAATTATTTTATACGAAGACCTTTCTAGACCAGTTAGCTGTAGGAAGCTACGAGTTGTGGAAGGATACCATTGACCTTAAATCAGTTTAGGGTTCTAAAAGCTGGCAAGTGCAAGGCACTGAGGCTTTGCACCATGGATGCCTCATCCCGAGCCATATGTTGTTCTTGACTTCTACAATTTCACAGACAACATTCTTTGGATTGGCTACTACTAAAAAGTTAAATGCTCCTTCTTTTCCTGAATTAGAAGAATATTCCGGATGGAATAATGCTACTAAATTTTCTATCGGAGAGTTAACAACTCTGTTGCTAAATTCTTCCTTTAACATATCCAGTTTGGATCCCAAGGGTTGGTTGCTCTGGCACAGAAGTGCTGATTCTTGCCAGCATCGTTTTCTGGGTTTGGCTCAAGGCTTTACACAGGTCAGGGTGGATCCCCATTTTGAAAATTGCCATTCTGTTACTACCTATTCTGTAGGCAAATTATGTCAGAATTGGCTCAAATATTCCACTTTGGCGTCAGTTAAGATACATTTATCTAAACTGACCGACGATGTTGATCTGAATGATTTCATAAAGGGCCCGGCTAATGGCAGATCTAAAAGATGGATATACGCTATTTACAACGAAGTCTGGAAAACGTCCCAGATTGAGGCAGGTACCTGCATTAGGGCTACAGATCAGGCTAATTTGGAGAAAGTACTAGCAGTTGCAGATAACAGCATTAATACGTTTTCTTCCAGCATTTACGCGTTAGACAATATTGTATCATCTGTTGTTTATATTGTGCAGGATGAAGTGTCTGTTTTGTACCATGGTCAAAATCAATTGCGTTCCATCATGCAGTTTGCATGGACTTTGCAAACCTTAAAAGCTGGCAAAGTGCCATGGCATTGCATGAACACATCATCATTGTTTGCCCCGTTTAATTTGACTGATAATCAGCGTTTGCTGTCAATGAAAGATGCTTTCTTTTCTATGTTACACAGTTATTTGCTTTTAAAAAATGAAGATTGTTGTGGGTTAGTGGCAGGAATTGCTTAAGTGGTTACCGTCAGTGAACGTGTGGTTTGCTGTAAAAATGTAATGTATCCTCCCCCGCATGGGAAGCTTGACGTTTCCATCTGGCCCAAGATTACGTCCTTGAAAGCAGAGTTCAACAAAATGAGTCGCATAAGAGCTCTATTGTCCCAGAAAGAAGTTGCGCTCACATCTGCTCGTGAGACATTCGTCCTTCACGTGGTAAACACCCGCACAGAGGTGCATGCTTTATTAAATACTGATTTGCCCTTGCATTTCGGTGAGTTAATTCACACTATCTTTAATGCATCCTCCACCACGGGGCTGGCTCACTTTTTTAAAGTTATAAGCAGTGGCCTTGTGACTTCTTTTTAAACTATATTCGGTGTCTTCCCGGCTTTCTTTCATTCAATTTTTTCCAGCCTATTTGGAGGATTTCCCTTACTGCTGGCTCTAGCTTGGTGGCGTTCTCTTACTATTTTGTTTAATTCAAAATGGATGCACGTCCTGTGTTTCAAGAAGAGCTGTCACGGCTGGTACTGTTTTGCAACAGAATGCTTGAGTACTATGGAGCGCTGCCTCTTGCTACTTTGAGTGTGGCTTATGGATTATCGTTTCGATGTTCCTACTTTACATGTGTCCAGCCTGTCTTTCATTGCCTGAGTTGCGATTTCGACTGGGCCCTGGATTTGTGTCTCTGCAATACGGTGTCTCCCGATGTGGATTATAATCAGTTTATGAGCCCCTTAGTTGCTCATGGATTGCTTTGTTCTGACGGAGGGATTATGGCCTTTGCAGCAATGCATGGAATTCTGGGTCGCTGGAATGTGTTCGTAGCGGCGCAAGATTTCTTGGCACACAGCTTCATTGAAAACCCACCGAGTTGTCCTCTGATGGTGCTAGAGGATCCGGTAATTGAAGAACATGTATGTTCTTTCCCATTGTTAAATTGGATGGCTGAACTATTTTCAGATGAGAACAGTGACTTCCTGTTGGAGGCTGTTGTTGCATATTTTGCATATTCATTGTTAGGATGAGATATGTCATCGCTTCTCTCTCCCATAACGGAGGTAATTTATTGGACATCAAACATTTATTATTTTTTTCCAAGCTTCTGCAAAAAAAATTCTCTGCCCCAGGCCTATTGACTTTGCTACGGCCAGTGACTAAATTTATTGGATTTTTTCTTCTTATTTTTTCCTTTGTTCAAATTCGAGAGTAGTTCTGACTGTCGTTCTTGAACTCTGCATTCCTAAAATGTGCCCCTTATCTTATCTTATCCGTGCTCGGATCAAGGGTGGGTGTCATGGAGATCGGCTTTGCCTTCACACTGTGTTAAGTTGGCATGAGCTTATTAGAAGTTTAAACGCCATTTTTCCTTTCTGCTGCTTTTGCACACGGCACACATTGTTATTAATGCTTTGAGCTTAGTACAATATTTTGCTTCACACGAGAATAATATGTTTTCCTATTGTATCAGCTTTGCTTGGTAAGCTATGTCTGAACATTGAGTGCCGAGGTCTTCAAGGTTATTTCAACACAGTGGTTGTTGTTCGGTCTGATCAGCGCACGTCCTAGACATAACATATATGCAGCTGTGGCCAACTCTGGTTTTGGCGCGTTTAATAATGCACGGCACAGAGCATGCATACACACTTGATGAATATTCGCATGCAGAGAGATGGTGTAGAAGATGATGTGATCCCTTTCTACTAAGACCAGAGGTATGGGGCCGCCCTTCTAAAACCCAAAGAGACCTTCTGTAGATATAATATAATATACTAGCAAGGGAGGGTAAGACTGAGGTGCCATTTAGCCTTCTTCCCTTTAGCATTTTAACATGCTTTCTCCCTTTGTATTTTATAGATTAATAACTATGCTGATAACCTTGTTGCTTATAATATGTTTGCTTGTATTAGCTAAGATACTGTGCTTGAGAACACTGCATTAGAAATAAATATTTCAAACTTGCACTTGTCTTCATTTACTCCTCGTTTTGGACTGGTATGATAGAATAACGAAAGAGTGTTCATGTGTTCCACGTTTCTAGAGGTGTTCTAAGTCCATGTTCTGGGTTGTCTAATCATTGGGGGTATGGAAGAACCAATGAGACACGGATTACTAGTCTGGTAGGGGATTTTGGCTACTAAGGTGAGTTTTGGCACACCCTAATTCACTGAGGTTCCAAGTCTCTATGCACAGTTCTGTGTAAGAGCAGAATCCCTGCGACATCACGAGCAAATGGATCTTCTGGAGGGCAATGTGACCAGAGCAGTGCGAGGGGTCAGGGGAAGCATGACGTTTTGGAGTACTCTGCTACTCTCAGTGGCAGGAAGGGTAGTGCTTCTGAAAATAGTGGCGCTGCCTCGACTCTTATATTACTTTCGGACGCTGCCGATCTGGATTCCGGGCCGGGTGTTTAGGACGCTCAGAACTATTGTAGGAGGATTTTTATGTGGGAGCGACAGGAGGCGGGTGGCTCTGACCACGATGATGAGACCTAGAGCGGTGGGGGGATGGGCAGTCCCAGACTTCGAACTGTACTATCTGGCGGCCCAGTTACAGTGGCTCACGCAGGCGGTTGCTGGAGAGTTTAGAGGACAGGATGGTCCGGAGGATCGCTGGTTTTTCACGGGCATCCATACCCCCATTGTTATGGTATTTCTGTTAAGTTTAGGTAGAAAATATTGTAATTCCTGTTCAAAAGAGGCCGTCTTCTAAGGTATATAATAATGGGACACGGGGTTCATGAATGGGTGAAATGGTTATGGACCCTCTGGACCCTGTAAAAAATCCTATTGCTGAATTAGGAAGGCACTACCATAACAATGGGGTATGGATGCCTTTACTCTGTACCTGGAATTAGAAGTGGGGCAAGGTCAATTGGGATAGTTTGATTTCCCAGGCTAAATATACAGGGAGGTAAATTTGGATAAGTATTGGAATTCATTGTTCATTTACGTTGAGATTATAACGAATAGCACATTTGGAACTTTGGGCGCAAGTAGAAACATGAAAGTAATGAGTGCTTAATGAATATTGGATTAAGCATGACGACTTTTATAACTTTATCATATTCCCACAGGAGGAACTATTTATGTACGGGGATTTATTCTGTAAAAAAACTGTTTCTTAATAGAAAGTGTGATGACACATACAGACCAAGTATATTGGTGTAAATGTATGAAGGTGGTGGCCACATGCATTAGAAATGAGAGGAGTTCGTCTCCACTCTTGATGAGGAATGCCTCGATTAATTAATCTTGGGGCAAATCTATTTGAAGAAACCTGTGTTACGGTTATGCATTTAGAATATACTTGACGGTAGGGCGTAATTGTGATATGCAAATATACTTAGCCTAAGTGATTATATATGCATAACCATTAAAAGATGGCAGCCGCGGTTTTGGACAGGCGGAGTACGTTGTCAAGCTGTCGCCTGTACTCGGATGCGGAGGATTGTGCTAAATCGGTAAGAATACATGGCTCTCTTGATTGTGGGCTAAGCGGGGAAGTGAAGCTGAAACTAGTGGAGACTCTGACATTGTGATTTGTACTATTAGGAAACCGGCGAGTGAAGACTGGAATTGGGGACAGGCGGCGGTGTAAAGATATACTGTTTGAAGCCGAGGGGTGGATTTTACAGGTAGGCTTATGAGCAATTTTGATGTGCATTACTGCTGAAGACTGGTTATGTAATTGGATGTAAACTAAAACTGGATCGGATTTTAACTAATTGCAGAGATTTTGAGAATAAATGAGATGATTGGCAGATGCTAGACGGCTGGCACACACATTGCAATTACACCACGCCAGATCAATAAGATTAGAAGGTAAGAGTTGAAGTACAGTGTGAGGATATAGGATTCAATAATAAAAGCTTAACATTGAATATATTGTTTTGATAGAATTATCATATTTTTATAGATTGAGACGGAAAAAGTTCATATAAATAACAAGAACTTCAGAGTTATTCAAGGACCCTGGGTGATGATACACCATCACTGAGGTAGGGAACTGCTTGGGAATATTTTAATTACTGAACAAAACTTACACATAATCCGACCTTGCCTTGCCTGATTGGATATAATAAGAGGCCTCTTATTTTATTTTGGCACAATAGGAACTCAATATTAGAAGTCTTGAGGTAACTGCGTCTAATGACATGGCTTTATATTGTTTTTTCACAAGGGTTATATAAATATAAGCACACTGTGGTCTCAGTAGGAACCTTTTGACAAGATGGTCACAAACACAAAATGATTTGCATGAAAAATGATACTTGATTTAATTATCGAATGTATATATCTGATGTTGTTGTGGACTGATGATGACATAGTGTTATTGAAAGGAGAGAGCAACTATTTCTCACTTGACTGTAATGTTGTATATATTTACCATGCACGTGTGGCAGATTTGAATAGAAATTTATGCATAAGGTTGTTGGGAATATGGGCTCGATAACATTTATTTAATAGCGCTTAAGAATGTGTGTGTAAAGGCGCATTTTGTATTATTTCCAGCCCACAGAAAGTCGGTTGGTTATCCTTACCACTGCGAAACGTGTCGGCATAAGGGATTGGAGTTGATGAAATTAAAAGAAACAAGAGCATCAAGTGCCCACCTGACCATTGTTGTTTTATTGATTGATATTTTCTCTAATTGGGTTGTGATAATTGGCGTGCTCCAAACATTGTTGAAATATTGAGCTGCAGTTATTGGCAATTCAACGTGTGTACAGCTAGCGATGATAAGTGGTGCACTGAGTTAGTGGCACCTGAAGCAACCAGCGTGTGCGCACCCTGCGATGATGCGTGGTCCAGGTGGGCTGCACTGGGAGCAATGTCTTTGCCTACTGAATTCTGCCTTAATAAGTCTACGTGGCAATGATTTATGGAGCAGTGAGTTAGTGGCACTGAAGCAGTCAGCGTGTGCGAAAAGTGCGATGATGCGTGGTCCGGGCGGGCCACACTGGGAGCAATGTCTTTTGTCTAATGAATTCTGCCTTAATAAGGCCACGTGGCGAAGCCTAATGGTGCAGTGAGTTAGTGGCACCTCAAGCACTCAGCGTGTGTGCTCCCTGCGATGATACGTAGTCTAGGCGGGCCACACAGGGAGCAATGTCTTTGGTCTATTGAATTCTGCCTTAATAAGGCCATGTGGCGATGACTTATGGTGCAGTGAGTTAGTGGCACCTCAAGTACTCAGCATGTACGCACCCTGCGATGATGCGTGGTCCGGGCGGGCCGCACTGGGAGCAATGACTTTTGTCCATTGGATTCTGCCTTAATAAGGCCACGTGGCGATGACTTATGGTGCAATGAGTTAGTAGCACCTCAAGCACTCAGCGTGTGCACACCCTGCGATGATGCGAGGTCCGGACGGGCCGCACTGGGAGCAATTACTTTTGTCTATTGAATTCTGCCGTAATAAGGCCACGTGGCGATGACTTATGGTGCACTGAGTTAGTGGCACCTGAAGCACTCAGCGTGAGTGCAGCCTGTGCTGATGCATGGTCCGGACGGGCCGCCCTGGTATTAATGCCTTTTGCCTACTGAATTCTGCCTTAATACGTCCACGTGGCGATGACTTATGGTGCAGTGAGTTAGTGGCACCTGAAGCATTCAGGGTGTGCGCACCCTGCGATGATGATTGGTCCGGGGGCGGGCTGCAGTGGGAGCAATGTCTTTTGTCTAATGAATTCTGCCTCAATAAGGCCATGTGGCGTTGACTTCTGGTGCACTGAGTTAGTGGTACCTTCGGCGCTCAGCGTATACGCACCCTGCGATGATGCGTGGTCCAGGGGGGCCGCACTGGGAGCAATGTGTCTTGCGTACTGGACTGCGTCATCTGCAATCGCCACTCCATCTGAAATGTGAGCCCTGCAGTCCGCAGTGTAGATCAAAGGCAGTAGTGTTTACAGACATAAGTATGTGATGCTGTGCCGCTGGGTTCTCAGGGGGCCTGTGTCGAGGAGGCCCATGGTCATGTCAGCAGCCACGTGGCAGGGTGAAGGCCACCGCTCTGGAAACAGTTTGGCCTTCTGACAAGTGAACCACGCTCAGAGCTCCGGCCTATTTATTCATACTCCTACTTTGGAGTTGTGTACGTTGGACCAGCCCACTCTGCTTCTGCTCCCAGGGGGGGACAACACAGCTACATGACACAGTTCTTCCCCACTGCCTGAGGTAAAATGGTTGTGTCTATTGTCCACAACACTACAAGCACCAGCTGGATATGTACACGTGGAGAGGTTTGTGTTCTGCATAGTGAGGTCTGTCTAGCACATCACCGCTACACTTGGTATTGTGTGCATTTTTATTGATGGGTGACTTGCGTCCTTCACCCATACTTGGTTGCCACATCTGCCAACATTCAATTATTGTGTGGCTTAGGGACCATGCAGTTTTTGGAAGGTCCGCCTTCTTGGGTGTCAGAGCTGCATGATCAGTAAGTTTATGACATGTGTTGGTCTTCAGATGTGATTCTGGGTAGGGCTCCCATTTACACTGTAGGTAGTCATCCTGGTTTACACCAGTAAAAGGCAAACGTAAGATTCCTACTGCTAACGTGGCTTATTGCATGTTTTTAGATCGCACCCCAGATTTGGCTGCTCTTTGAAAATATCGGGAAGTGGTGTTTTTGTGTTATTTTTGCATGGGAACGCCTACTGTGCATATTATCACCGTTAGTTGTTGCTCTCATTTGTGGCGATTTTTTTTGCGGGAAGCTATTGCTGGAAAACTGGGGATATCCGAGGAGGAGTATTGGGTAGAGGCGCTGGCGTCCTCACATGGGGCGGCCATTGCAATGCTACTTGTCTGGTCCAATTTAAATACCTTCATCGGGTGTATTTCACCAGGATGCGCCTTTGGCGAGCGGGGATGATTTCCTCACCGATATGTTTGCGCTGTGATCAGGTGGACGGCACATTTATACACATGATTTGGCAATGTACTGCACTGGAGCGCTTCTAGGGGGGGGTCTTTGCATGTCTCTCGGAGGTCCTGGGGTGGCAGCTGGTCCACACACCGCAGTTGGCCCTTTTGCATGTAATGGAGGGGGTGTGAGGGAGTAGGTACAGGTGACACCTCTTATTATTAGGACTCACCTTAGCGAAACGAAATATTGCACAGGCGTGGAAAGCGACGAGGGCCCCATCAATAGCAGTTTGGAAAAATGGTCTTGATTTCTGCATGGGTCTGGATCAGCCTATTTTTGTGGCAAGGGGTGTCCACGCAAGCATTATAAAATCTGGAACAGGTGGGCAGAATATCGGGGACTGTGGCTGGACCCTCCCGTGGGGGATGAGCAGGTACTGCCGGGTTAGGGGGGCTACATACGAAGACAAAGAGATGTGCCACGAGGATGGTGGGTTGGACTGTGGGTGCCATACAGTATATGGTTATTCTGCACAACTGTGATCATGAAGCTGTGGACCTGTGTGACCTGGGTGGGGAGATTGGGGGGGATTTGGGAGTATGAGAGGGGGGTGGTGCTTGATACGTGCTGCTTGACTAATAAAATCTGTTTTAAAAAAAAAAAAAGATGGCTGCGCTCATCGTGACCGCATGGGTAAGTTTGCGCGATAGTTCCCCGCGAGCTCGCAATAATCGTCGCAAACAAGTAAAGCTCGTTCACGGACATGACATGCGCATCGCAAACACGCTATACGTGACCCGGAACAGGAAATAAGGCATCGCGGGCGGGACAATTGAAAAACAAGATGCCCGCGCCCATAGGCGACCGCATGGGTAAGTTAGCGAGATACTATCCCCCGAGCACGCAAAAGGTGCCTCGAACATGCACAACGCTCCCCGAACAAGAAAAACGCATCACGAACGGGCACGATAGGCAACTACGCATGTTCGCGTAGCTACACGTAGTGCAATGGCATTTTCGCGTAGCGCGGCTATGCGAACTACGCCCAGGCATCGTTACTACGTATATAACAATGAGAGAATGAATGGTCTATGGTGCGTGGCTGTACAAGTAGCTGTGAGAGCAGGCTACAGCGAATACTAGAGTTTCAGTAGGCTGAGATATTCCATTAAGACCACCCATTTTTGGCGGAATATCATCATATGGGATATTTGTTACAACACCCAACCTTCCGCCCAAACCATCGGCAGCTACTTGTACAGCCATGCACCATAGACCATTCATTCTCTCATTGTTATATATGATGCTGTTTTGGGAGATGAGATGATAGGTCTTTAAACATATCTCGCTTGACCCCTTTCACAATTCTGTTTTTCAGTCATAGTTACTACGTATGCACTCACTGATTCCTAGGTCTACACACACATCCACTCATTCACACATACAGTCACTCATACATGCAGTGACTCATCAATACAACACTATATTAGGCACTCATACACCTAAACAGACACTCACACACCGCTGCTCATCCAGAGTTACTCACACATCTAGTCACTCATGCAAAGAATCAAAAACACTTCTATTTACTCACCTAAACAGTTATAGGGACACAACCTCACTGATTCATACAGATACTAACATATATACTTACTTTCTTATACAATCACTGATACAAGTACACACTCATCAATACAGCCACTCTCACAACCACTCACTCTCACTTATAGTCATTTATATACCCCAACTCTCACATGCACTGTGTTTTACATATGTAGTTACTTTGACATATAGCACTCAGATATCCATTCATTCACCCACCCATACAGCTGTTTTCACATGCACTCTTGAACCCATACACCCAGTGAATGAAGCACTCACACATCTATGTACAGAGTCACACACCTCTCAACCACCCACACACACACACACACTCAGGCACCCATACAAATACTCAGGCAACCAATCAATAACTCATATAGACACTCATGTAGCTACTCACCAACCAATGCAGGAGCTTATACAGCAATAGACAGACTGATACAGACATTCACATAGTTTAGTCACTAACCCATGCATTCAGTAAGACACATTTAATCACTCACTTACTTATACAGTCAGTCACACACCTACTAAATCCTCCATCCACTTATACACCCAGTCATTCTTCAATACACCTTAGCCAATATATATATAAAACATATTTAAACTTTACAGACACACACAGTCACTGGATGATGTCATCAGTGATGTCATTTGAGATGTTATCAGTGATGTCATCAGTGATGTCACTGACCATGTCCTAAATGATGTAATATGTGACGTCATCAGCAGTGCATTGCGGGGGCGGGAGTTATAGTTAGCTCAACTAACTATAACGGCGGAATTTCTACGGTTTTGTAATAGTAAAATGTCCAGCTAACTATAACGTCCCTGAAACCTATGATTTTTTCAGTGAATTTCAAAGTTTTTTTAAATGCTAATTTGTAACTAGAACGTCCCTTAAACCTATGTTTTTTTCAGTAAAAAAAAAAATATATGCAACACCTAAACTCATACAGAGACGCCAAACCTGGCGGGTGATTTAGGCATATTTAAATGGTAGGCGGAGCCTCTTAAGCACTTATGGGCTGCGTTTTCCCAGAGGAAGAGGTGACTCGAAACATGTCAGACTGCGGCCCGTTGCAGCTATTTAATTGGAGAAAATGGCAGTGTGTACCAATGATTACAGCTTTGGGGAAGCTTCTCGGTGTTGAGTGCAGTTTATTTGATGGACTTTCCCTACTGAGCTGGATATATATATATATATATATATATATATATATATATATATATATATATATATATATATATACATAGATATTTGGTGTATAAAATATATTTTTTTCCCCCATTTAAAAATTTTCTTTTTTTATTTCCCCTTCGTTTTCTCACCAATATGCACATGTACAGAAGAGCACTTATATTTTGGTTTTTCTGTAATATAAATTGTAAATAGGTCTTAATATTTATGATGTATATAATTCATGAAATTTGAATTTTAAATAAATATTTTAGACATTAGCTTGTGGGTAGTTTGGGTGGAGTATCATCACACAAAAATGCAATAAAAGTCATATTTAAGTGGACTGGGCGATAAATACAATATCTCATATCGGATGGTTAGTCCACAGCTATTAGCACTAGTCACTTTATATACCTTATGGTATATGCATTCATGCAGTCAAGATATAGCACTAGTCACTTTTTTCAGCCTCTGGTTGTTTTTGCATTTAAGCAGTTATGATATGTGGTGAAGCCGTTTTTGAGATATGTGCAATGTTTTATGGGTTAAAAAACGGATTGTTTATTTATCATCTATTTTTAAGACAACACATCGACTTTGAAAATGAAATGTAATTATTTCATATAATGTATTGTTTTTTCAGGCTGAGTTTTTAACCAGTTACTGTCACGACATCAAAAGTAGTTTGTCTTTCCCCTTTTCAAAATATGCACCCTTTCTATGTCTATGTCCACAATCATGTGACGCACATTAGGAGGTGTGGCCCATAGGATGGGTCAGGGAAACTAAGCATTCAAAAGCAAACAGGCTGACCTGTTAACCGGTGTGTGAACAAGAGTACATGGTACTCGAAACGTGTCGCTTGAAAGGTGTGTAAATAAAATCTACCATCCTGCCTGAAGTCGTGGGGTCCGTTTCCTTCTTTCGCCACACTGCCGGTGTGGAGGTTTGAGGATTCTTTTCTGTATATATATATATATATATATATATATATATATATATATATATATATATATATATATATATATATATATATATATATATATATATTCACTGAAAAAACCATAGGTTATAGACCATATATAGTTAGGAATTTGCATTTACAAAACCTTGAAAATTCACTGAAAAAACCATAGGTTAGAGACCATATATAGTTAGCTGGACATTTTATTGACATAAAACCAATGAAATTCCATATATAGTTAGTTGCACTAACTATATATCGCGCACCCGCAATCCACTGCTGATGATGTCACATATTACATCATTCATGACATGGTCAGTGACATCACTGATGACATCACTGATGACATCTCAAATGACATCACTGATGACATCACTGATGACATCTAGTGTCTGTGTGTTTTTGTAAAGTTTAAATATGTTTTACATATTGAAGAATGAGTGGATGTATGGAAGACAGAGTGTGTGTGTGGCTGGCTGGGAGGGGTGTGACTCTGTGCATATCAATGTGTACTTGTATCAGTGATTGTATAAGAGAGTAAGTATGTGTTAGTATATGTGTGAAAAGTATGGTGTTCTGTGTTTAACTGTATAGATGAGGAAATCGAAATGTGATTGATTCTTCACAGGACTGACTAGGTGTATGAGTGCATATGATAGTGTTGTAATAATGAGTGACTGTATGTATGAGTGATTGTATGGGTGAATGAGTGAATGTGTGTGTAGACGTAGGAATCAGTGAGTGCGTATGTAGTAACTGGTATTGGTGTGTCATGATGTCATCAGTGATGTCATTTGAGATGTCATCAGTGATGTCATTTGAGATGTCATCAGTGATGTCATCAGTGATGTCACTGAAGTATGGTGTTCTGTGTTTAACTGTATAGATGAGGAAATGGAAGTGTGATTGATTCTTTACAGGACTGACTAGGTGTGTGAGTAACTCCATGGATGAGTGGCAGTGTGTGAGTGTCTGCATAGGTGTATGAGTGCATATGATAGTGTTGTAATAATGAGTGACTGTATGTATGAGTGATTGTATGGGTGAATGAGTGAATGTGTGTGTAGACGTAGGAATCAGTGAGTGCGTATGTAGTAACTGGTATTGGTGTGTCATGATGTCATCAGTGATGTCATTTGAGATGTCATTTGAGATGTCATCAGTGATGTCATCAGTGATGTCACTGACCATGTCATGAATGATGTAATATGTGACATCATCAGCAGTGGATTGCGGGTGCGCGATATATAGTTAGTGCAACTAACTATATATGGAATTTCATTGGTTTTATGTCAATAAAATGTCCAGCTAACTATATATGGTCTCTAACCTATGGTTTTTTCAGTGAATTTTCAAGGTTTTGTAAATGCAAATTCCTAACTATATATGGTCTATAACCTATGGTTTTTTCAGTGAATTTCATTGGTTTTTTAAAAGCTAATATCTATAGCTGTAAAATATATTCTTTATTACGTGACGTATCACGTAGCCACGTGAGACGCCTCATGACGCGTCGCATAACCGTGACGTATCGGCTCTGCAGCGCAAATAAAACCCGTAACGTAAGCGTGCCGGAGCACGCTTACAGATATATATATTTTTTTTAACCTTAATTAGACAAAATCCACACGTGCACATATCTTGAGGCCTTGCAAAGGCACATCAAACAAACAGTCCCTGGAATTTTGCCAAGTTTGCTGGAAATCTATTCCCTTAATTTTTTTTTTACTGTTTCTCTTGGTTTTCCCCTTGTTACGCTTACCGGGACGCTACCCGGTACGCGAACCGGACGCTCCAAAAACACAAGATGGCAGACTCCCGCTACGCTGCCGGTTAGCTGCCCGGTTCGCGTACCGGGAAGCGCCTCTACCGCGAAAAATCGCGGGGGACTTTAATATCCCCCTCATCAATCCTAGGGGGTCAGGAGTGGTCTACCTTGCCCCCTTTCCTTCATTTCCCCCTTCTTTTTTCACCACATCTTGTCTCTCGAACCTACCGAGAGACAAGATGGCGGCCGCTCCGGACTGTTTACAATGTTGACAGCTACGCTGCCGGTTAGCTGCCCGGTTAGCTGCCCGGTGAGCTGCCCGGTGAGCTGCCCGGTTCGCGTACCGGGACGCGCCTCTACGGCGTAAAATCGCAAAAAATTGTTTTGTTTTTTTTTGCCCCACGGGGCACTTTAATATCCCCCTCATCAATCCTAGGGGGTCAGGAGTGGTCTACCTTGCCCCCTTTCCTTCATTTCCCCCTTCGTTTTTCACCACATCTTGTCTCTCGATCGTACCGAGAGACAAGATGGCGGCCGCTCCGGACTGTTTAGAATGTTGACAGACACCGGAGAGCCAATCAGCTTCGCTTCGCGAAGTTCCGTTACGCGTCAGGTACGCGAACCGGGGCGCTAACCGGAGCGCTGTCACAGATATATATATTTTTTTAAACGTTAATTTCTCAAAATCCACTGGAGCACATATATTGAGACATAGCAAAGGCACGTCGGGCAAACCATATCTACAATTGTGCCAAGTTTCATGTAAATCTATTCAGCCGTTCGAGCTAAAAGTGAGTCCAACCGCCCTATGGAAAAATGAATGGGAAAAACGCGTTTTGGGACCCCCCTTTTTTCTCAGCCCCCCCTTGACGAAACCCCCCCAAATTTTCAGGGGCTGCTCAGAAACAAAATGTGCCATTTTCCTAAAAATTTCAGCCAATTCCGTCTACAAACGCCAAAGTTATTAGACATAGAATTTTCAGAAATCCCATAGAGAAAAAAATCCTAACTATATATACCCACTGGCTATCGCCAGTAGGTAATATACATATTTAAACATATATAATCTGCATATCTATATAAATATAAATGCATGCATACATATACATATATGCATACATATGCATGTTATTTACATGAAAGTTTTAAAAACACTAATAAAAGCAAAGCTAAAAAGCCACCTCATTACAAACAGAATGGCTTTAACTTAAACGAGGGCGAGATCTATTGCATTTTCAATGCTTGTTTACTTTGGTTCTATCAAGAAGGCATTCAGATGTGTCACACGTTTGCCATAAATTCTGAATGTTAGAACTCTAGTTGCTCATTAGATCACTGTAGTAAAGCTAGTGCTCACCAGGGAAGTCTACTGCTAATCATGGTTTGCAGCCATTTTCCCGCATTTTTTATCCCGCAGACTTTCAGTCCGCATACCATTATCCCGCAAGGTCATTGACCTCGCATACCATTATCCCGCATTTTTTCAAAACGCATGTGCATTTATCGCGCATGCCTTTACAAAGAATTACGTTTTAAAGGCATGTATGGTAAATGCATTTGCGTTGTGAAAACCACGATGACGAGAGAGGTAAGTGGGTTTGTGTTAATTTGTTCGTGGGTTAGTGATTGTGTAGTGTAGTGTAGTGTTGTGTAGTGTAGTGTTGTGTTAGTGTAGTGTAGAGTTGTGGTGGTTGTTTAGTGTAGGGTCATGCTGGGGGTAGTGTTTTAGGGTTTAGGGTTGTGTTGTAGTGTTTGCGTAGTGTAGGGTCATGCTGGGGGTAGTGTTTTAGGGTTTAGGGTAGTGTTGTAGTGTTTGCGTAGTGTAGGGTCATGCTGGGGGTAGTGTTTTAGGGTTTAGGGTTGTGTTGTAGTGTTTGCGTAGTGTAGGGTCATGCTGGGGCTAGTGTTTTAGGGTTTAGGGTAGTGTTGTAGTGTTTGCGTAGTGTAGGGTCATGCTGGGCGTAGTGTTTTAGGGTTTAGGATAGTGTTGTAGTGTTTGCGTAGTGTAGGGTCATGCTGGGGGTAGTGTTTTAGGGTTTTGGGTAGTGTTGTAGTGTTTGCGTAGTGTAGGGTCATGCTGGGGGTAGTGTTTTAGGGTTTTGGGTAGTGTTGTAGTGTTTGCGTAGTGTAGGGTCATGCTGGGGGTAGTGTTTTAGGGTTTTGGGTAGTGTTGTAGTGTTTGCGTAGTGTAGGGTCATGCTGGGGTGTAGTGTTTTAGGGTTTTGGGTAGTGTTGTAGTGTTTGCGTAGTGTAGGGTCATGCTGGGGTGTAGTGTTTTAGGGTTTTGGGTAGTGTTGTAGTGTTTGCGTAGTGTATGGTCATGCTGGGGGTAGTGTTTTAGGGTTTTGGGTAGTGTTGTAGTGTTTGCGTAGTGTAGGGTCATGCTGGGGGTAGTGTTTTAGGGTTTTGGGTAGTGTTGTAGTGTTTGCGTAGTGTAGGGTCATGCTGGGGGGTAGTGTTTTAGGGTTTTGGGTAGTGTTGTAGTGTTTGCGTAGTGTAGGGTCATGCTGGGGGTAGTGTTTTAGGGTTTTGGGTAGTGTTGTAGTGTTTGCGTAGTGTAGGGTCATGCTGGGGGTAGTGTTTTAGGGTTTAGGGTAGTGTTGTAGTGTTTGCGTAGTGTAGGTCATGCTGGGGGTAGTGTTTTAGGGTTTAGGGTAGTGTTGTAGTGTTTGCGTAGTGTAGGGTCATGCTGGGGGTAGTGTTTTAGGGTTTAGGGTAGTGTTGTAGTGTTTGCGTAGTGTAGGGTCATGCTGGGGTGTAGTGTTTTAGGGTTTTGGGTAGTGTTGTAGTGTTTGCGTAGTGTAGGGTCATGCTGGGGGTAGTGTTTTAGGGTTTAGGGTAGTGTTGTAGTGTTTGCGTAGTGTAGGGTCATGCTGGGGTGTAGTGTTTTAGGGTTTTGGGCAGTGTTGTAGTGTTTGCGTAGTGTAGGGTCATGCTGGGGGTAGTGTTTTAGGGTTTAGGGTAGTGTTGTAGTGTTTGTGTAGTGTAGGGTCATGCTGGGGGTAGTGTTTTAGGGTTTAGGGTTGTGTTGTAGTGTTTGCGTAGTGTAGGGTCATGCTGGGGGTAGTGTTTTAGGGTTTAGGGTTGTGTTGTAGTGTTTGTGTAGTGTAGGGTCATGCTGGGGGTAGTGTTTTAGGGTTTAGGGTAGTGTTGTAGTGTTTGCGTAGTGTAGGGTCATGCTGGGGTGTAGTGTTTTAGGGTTTTGGGTAGTGTTGTAGTGTTTGCGTAGTGTAGGGTCATGCTGGGGGTAGTGTTTTAGGGTAGTGTTGTAGTGTTTGTGTAGTGTAGGGTCATGCTGGGGGTAGTGTTTTAGGGTTTAGGGTAGTGTTGTACTGTTTGTGTAGTGTAGGGTCATGCTGGGGGTAGTGTTTAGGGTTTAGGGTAGTTTAGTTGTTTAGTGTATGCTAAAGGCATATTCGTTCTAAAAGTTTTCGTTATTTTAATTTGCGGCCTAATAGTACATGCGGGATTTTTTTTGCGGACTGATGGTATGCGGGATTTCGTCATATATTCGCTAATCATACTTTCTATGGCAAAATGAACCCCCTCATTTTGTTCATTTTTAAATTAAATGTTTTAAGAGTTACCACTTTATTCCAATCAAGATGGCTTCAGGTGTGCCATACCTTTGTAATAAGTAGGACTGTTAGCACTCTAGTTGTTCTTTAGAACACTCTGGGACATTCTGTCATTGGGCTATAGTTGGGCTACATCTGGCTGATATTTGGGCTACATTTGTTTTTTTTGTCTCTGGTGGCCATCTTTGGGCTACATTGGGCTACATTGGGCTACATTTGGGCTCCAACATATATATAGCCCAATGTAGCCCAATATATATTTTTCAAAGTTAATTTTCGTAAAAACCACTGGAGCCTATATATTGAGACATAGCAAAGGCACATCGGGCTACCAGTCCCTACAATTTTGCCAAGTTTGGTGTAAATCCATTCAGCCGTTCAGGCTAAAAGTGAGGCCAACCGCCCTATGGAAAATTGCATGGGAAAAACACATTTTGGGACCCCCCTTTTTTCTCGGCCCCCCCTTGACGAAACCCCCCCAAATTTTCAGGGGCTGCTCAGAAACAAAATGTTCCATTTTCCTGAAAACTTCAGCCAATTCTGTCCTCAAACGCCAAAGTTATTCGACATAGAATTTTCAAAAATCCCATAGGAAAAAAATCCTAACTATATATACCTACTGGCTATCGCCAGTAGGTAATATATATATATATATATACACTCTGGTCACCTCACCTGACACACTACATTAACTATAATTCGCCACTCAACCATGCACTGAGTTCTCACAACTCATTTCATTTGAGATGTTATAAGTGTTGTTGTAGAAGTTTCAGAGCCATCAAAGACTTCACCTGTTCTTGCTAAACGCATGTGGGCTCTTCTGCTGAGGGTCCTGTCTTGACAAGGGATGTCAAAACCAGTTCCTGGTCCCTGGGAGTCAAGTGGTGTGCTGCAACCCAAGAAAAGCAACCCCGACGACGTCATCCACGCAGCAGCCTGAACCAGAGCAGAGGGCACCGCTCATGAAGAGCATGAAGCACAGCCCCAACTTGCACCGCGGACCGGACTTCACCAACAACAGTGTTCTAGCATTGGTGCCACACCACTGCCTGCACCAGAGCCGAGGGCACCATTTCGTGAAGAGCACAATGCACCACTCTGACTTGCACCACAGCCCTCGCCTGTACGACACCTGAGGTTCTGCATCGACAAAGCAGAGCCAAAGCCTCACGGCCTGATCTTTGAGGCTGCATCAACATGGCTCCACAGTAAGGAACAGAGGTACCGCAATTGTCACCATAGCCTCACCACCCCTGCAGCAGTAAGGAACGGACACATCACCTCCCCTGCCCAGCAGTAAGGAACCAACACCTCACCTCCCCTGCAACAGTCAGGAAAAGACATCGCTCCTGACTCAGTGACGCCTCACATCCCCTGTGTTTTGCATCGTCTTTATTTTACCCGACACCTTCAAGGTACTGTACTAGTGTTGTTAAAATCTGGAATGTGGCGTAAACATTATCGGCGCCATCTTGTCCTTTTCGGATCCATACGTGCGCGTAAGCAGCAGCCATTTTGATTGCCATGGCCTCTCTGCCCACTCCCGATAGCCAGCGCGTCTCTCCCCCCTCACTCCCTTGTTTCCCCAAGCATCCCCCCCCGCGCTCCGGCAACCCCCGATCTCTCCTCCTTGAACCATAAACGAACCATAAGCGCGATCCTGCCTCAGCGCAATATCCCGAGCCGAAACCATATAACCCTTTCATCCCTTCACGGGAACAAGCCTTTGATATCCTCTTCCTCCCTGCCCGATCGTCCAAGCTGTTCCCAGGCCACCGCCAGGCCCCGCAGATGTAGTTTATTGCCCCCTACAGTAGGAACTCACCCCATCAAAGGAGCAGGGATTAATCAATGCTTTCGCACCCCGAAGATCCGACTGATCACACACATCCCCGTTCCCAGCGGAATGTCCAGCTGCGCGATAACCACCACATGCTGAGATCGGGGTGGGAACTCTACTGTAGATGTGTGTGGGAACGGGCCTGGACCGGGGATTCCGAGGATGTCATTTCTGTCCTTCAAAGAAACATTACGGATGCATTGTATGTAATAAAGCCATAAACCTGTGTATAAGAGGCCAGGCCTCAGAGATGCAGTTAGAGCACCTCGAGAAGATACCCTGTTGTCTGATTTGACGTGTTCTGCTCCGTCGGAATAAACTCCTGTTTCCCGCCTTCCTGTCTCCAGCGCCTGCCTCTTTGTTTGGTAATATCGGATGGTATGAGAGGCGGCTAACGCCGGGCAAACACTGAAGGTTCTTGGTCGACATCGGCTCTACCTTTTCACAATTGGCGTCCCAAACGTGGGGCCCATCAGCGACACGTGGATCCAGTGGGAGAGGTCCCGACGACAGTGTGAACAACTGCAACGATCGGGAAGAGCTCCTGCCCGATAGACCCTCGTCTGGCAGCCGATCATCCGAACTTCACCGGTTCTGAGCAGACCTCTCTCGAGTGATCTACGGTCCTGACTGGGAACCATCAGGAGTGCCACAGCAATAACGGAGAATAGAGGACAATCGGGCTCTGGAAGCGGAAGACGAGAAACCGTCCATGCGGTCCGGGTAAGGTCGTGTAACACGACGAATTGCGAATTGATTGTTTGATTGTTTGAAAATACTAGTATTACTCATTTGATTGTTTCTGAGAGATTCTCTATTTGCAAACAAGCACAGAGTCGCAATACTCTGTTTAGTCTTTGCAGATAGTGAAGGGTAGGTAACGCAGGCCTTTGCCCCCGTTGTAATCTGTCGTGCCTGCTTCCCTCTCCATTTGATTGATTGTTATCCAAGCATTTACTGTTTTGGAATTGGTTCTCTTTGGATCATTCTCTATTTTCAAACAAGCACAGAGTCGCAATACTCTGTTTAGTCTTTGCAGATAGTGAAGGATAGGTAACGCAGGCTTTTGCCCCCGTTGTAATCCGTCGTGCCTATTTTTATCCCTCATTTGATTGATTGTTTATCCGAACACTGATCGTTTGGAATTGGTTCTCTTTGGATCATTCTCTATTTGCAAACAAGCACAGAGTCGCAATATTCTGTTTAGTCTTTGCAGATAGTGAAGGATAGGTAACGCAGGCTTTTGCCCCCGTTGTAATCCGTCGTGCCTATTTTTATCCCTCATTTGATTGATTGTTTATCCGAACATCGATCGTTCGGAATTGGTCCTCTTTGGGTTATTCTCTATTCACAAATAAGCACAGAGTCGCAAAACTCTGTTTAGTCTTTGCGGATAGTGAAGGATAGGTAGTGCAGACTTTTGTCCCCTTTGTAACCCGTCATGCCTATCTTCGCCCCATTTGTTGGTAGTTGGTTCAGCCCGGACCGCTTATTAGAGTAGAACCATCCGGCTCCACTGGAGGGCACCCCTAATAAGGACATGTTTACTAAATATGGACTAGTCACCGTGGCTTATAGTAAGCTGTGGCATAAATACACGAGAAAGGATCGGGAAAATCAGTGGCCACTGATAGGATCCTTTGATAACGATAAAATAAACGCGCTGGGAACAGCCCTTTATAACAATAAGACAACACCCACTATGCTCGATAGCTTCGGCATGTGGCGCAAAGAAACAGAACAACGGAAAAAGAGAAATGAGGTCAGGTTAGAAAAGGAATTACGCAAAGCAGCTCACCTAGCCGCTAACAAATTGAAGGAAGAAATAAAAGAAAGAGAGGAAACCAAGCTAAAACAAGATTCCGAATCATCGGGCCAGTGTCCCGTCAGGACACCCTCTCCACTTTACCCCGAGCTACCTTCGCAACAGCGAACGAACGATGATTTACTGCTAGGTCCCCCGATCATCTACATGCCCCCTCCATATGCCCCTTCCCAACCCTTAGCGCAGCACCCGCAACCCCCAACGACAGGCAAGAGTAGTGCCGGAGCCTCGGTCCTCATGGCCTCTGCGCCGACCGAACCCCTCGCACTCAGCGCAGCTCGAGCAGCGACTTCAGATGATCCCGAAGCGGGGAGGAAAGACCCTGCGAGATCGAATAGATTAAGTAAGGATGAACGAGCTGGGATCGATAAGATTGTAAAGACACTGGTGGTGCGAAAGGAAAGTGAGGATTATGTAACGGATATGTACAATACATATGCCAATAGCCACAGACGACACTTTGTCGTTCGCCTTTGTTACCACACCCTTAATGCCTACGAGGACCGATACCAAGGAAAAGGCCCTGAAAACCTAACGACTCTGTATAGGAAAATTGATGTCGGAGATGGGGGCGAGTGTGATGTGACGAACCTCTTCACGCGTACGCTTGAAGTTTTCCGCCACCTCACGGAACTGAAACCAGAGACTAACACCACGACTCCTGCAGCGACTGAAGCCAGAGTAGAAAAAATTGACACTATGATGCCCATAAAGGAGGCCGCTCCCTATTGGGTCCCCCCACGAGGACAGGGAACACACGACGATATTAACCACCAAGATGCGAGAGGGAGGGTAGTTTACAACTGGGTTTACCAACCATGGGATCGGCAAGACATCCTGACTTTTCGAAAGTCCTTGCCTGATCTGCGAAAGAACCCCACAGCCTTCTATACAGAATTAGCCACCGCTTTGGGTTCGACGATTATGACCCTAGCGGATATCGATTTGTTTTTTGGGTTATGTCTGCCAGCTGATGTGTGGAAGCAAATCCGGAAAATCGACCACCTTGAGCTGTTCGGACATACCTGGATACAACTCGGTGATGTAGACAAACAGCGAGAGCCGGGACAGAAACCTTTAAAAGCTATTCTAGACCTGCCAGATAAGATCGTGCAGAAATTAAAAACCCTAGTCCCAGAAAGGAAGGTGGACTGGTCGATAGTAACAGCCTGTCGCCAGAAACCCCAGGAAGACGTATCGGAATACTTCTCCCGGTTTGAAACGGTGTTCTCCGATTACAGCGGCCAGGACATGACCACTGCAACCAGACATCACTTGTTTGTCCAGAACTATGTGAAAGGCCTGACACCAGAAGTCTCGCAGAAACTACAGACTAGCGAGAGTAGTTGGGCGGCCTCCAAGCCCGCAGCTATCCTTCAGATGACTCAATACTATGAGCGACAAAAGAACGAGAACGATCGAGCAACTGAGAAAAAGAAAAAGGACTTGAAAGAGAGGGTGATGATTGCTCAGTTGCAAGGGGTGACTATAGGAAGGGAACAGTATAGAGGGAACTACCAGTCGAATACTCCTAGGAATCCACCCCCTAGAGACCGCACACCCGTACCCGGCGCTCCACGAACAGACCTCGATGAGAACCAGTGTGCGTTTTGCAAAGGATTTGGCCATTGGAAGTCTCAATGTCCAGCTCTGCAAGAAACACTCAGAAATAAAGACACGAGAGACGTAGCGGGCGGGCCGAAAAATAGAGGACAGGGACGAGGGCACACAAACGACACCAACAATGACAGACCTGGCAGACCGAACATGTTTGACCGTCCCCGACAGAATCAGTGCCAACAGTCTGACTGCGACAATGCCCACGACTTTGCATAGGACTGCCAAGGGCAAGGAAGGGATCCAGTCGAGCTCTATGTTGACCAGCAAGGTCCTTATGTCACCGCTAAGGTCCTAGGTACGAAGTCTCCATTTCTGGTAGATACTGGTGCAACACGTAGTGCGTTGTCTAAACGATTGATTCCCAGGGCACCCTTGTCTGGCTCACATGTGACATCAATAGGTTTTGATGGAACGCCCTCCACTAATCCCTTGTCCACACCGATCTCTTTTAACTTGGACAATAACACGACTGACACGACGTTTTGCTCTCCTCCAACACCCCCGACGCTATTATGGGACTTGACTTGTTGAAACATTTTCGAGCTACTATTAGGTGTTCACAAGACGGAGTTCGAGTCATTCTGTACGACAACCCAACACTGCTCAGATCTTGTCGCACACAACGCATGTTTTCCATCACTGACGCCGACTTGTCCTTACTCGACACCCTACCTCTGTACCTATGGGCAAAGACTGACTCGGACGTAGGACGCATGATGATAGACCCTGTACACATAACTGTTCGACAGGACGCAGTGCTCCCAAAACTCCCACAGTATCGGATATCGCCCGAAGGCGAGAAGGCATTGGTAAAAATCATCCAGTCCCTGGTAGACGCAGGAGTGGTAGAAGAAGTAGTTAGCAATGTTTGCAACAGCCCTATCCTACCCACTGTGAAGAAGCAGGGTGAGGGAGATGAAAAAGCATACCGCTTCATCATCGACCTACGAGAAGTCAACAAAGTAGTCGTACCTCAGTACCCTGTAGTCTCAGACATCACCACCATTCTGACCCTAATTCCTTCCACTGCCACCACCTTCACGGTAATCGATCTCAAGAACGCATTTTTCTCCATCCCCATCCACTCAGACAGCCGCCACCTTTTCGGCTTCACTTTAAAATCCCGCTCATATAGATTTTGTAGAGCACCCCAGGGCTACACTGAAAGTCCAAGCATCTACAGCCAGGCCCTCAAGAGACAGCTGGATGCAGTCCAGTTACCGGATGGAGTGGTGTTGATACAGTACGTCGATGATATCCTTTTGGCGGCCGACACCACTCCACTTGCAGTCACAGCCACCATCCAACTCCTGCACTTCCTTGCGGAAAACGGCCACAAGGTCTCCAAGAAGAAGTTGCAATTCTGCCAACCTCAAGTCACTTACCTAGGCCACCTCTTGTCCAAAGATGGGAGAAAACTCACACCCGATCGAATTCAGGCTATTCTAGAGACCCCTATCCCTAAAACCCCGAAGCAAGTCCGCTCTTTGGTAGGCCTCACCTCCTTCTGTCGACAATGGTTGCCAAATTTCAGCCTCATTGTGGAACCACTACTTTCCCTACTGGCTAAAGATGTCCCCTTCCCGCTCCCTTAGACCCCTGAATGCCAATCCTCCTTCAAGGAACTACGAGACGCCCTTTGTTCAGCACCAGTCCTAGGAACCCCTGATTATACAAAACCCTTCTCTCTCTACACCCACAAAAGGGAGGGATGCGCTTTGTCTGTCCTGACCCAAACCATCGGCCCCAAACAACGACCATGTGCCTATTTCTTTGCCACTCTTGACCCTGTAGCGAGAGCTTTGCCTGCCTGCCTTCGAGCAGTAGCTGCTGCTGCTGTCTCTATCTGACAAAGCGAGGGGATCGTACTCTCGAATTCCCTCACTGTACTAGTGCCCCATGCTGTTGACACCCTCCTGAACCAGACTAAGACACAACACCTGACCAACGCACGACTGACTGGGTACGAACTGACACTGCTCGCACCTCACATCATATTGAAACGATGCACCACACTGAACCCAGCCACCTTGTTGCCTCTGCCTGAGAATGATCCCGATGTGCCCCCTATACATGACAGTGTGACCCTCACGGACGAACAGACTAGGAGTAGAGTGGACCTTCAAGACACAGCTTTCCCAGATCCTGACGGAGAGCTATGGGTGGATGGCTCTTGCATCAAACTCACCGATGGCACCACCTCAGCTGCATATGCAGTCACCACAGCCCGAACTGTAGTTGAGACCGCCCGCATCACACAGAAATCTGCACAGGCAGCAGAACTGATTGCCCTCACACGAGCTTGTATCCTAGCAGCAGGGACGACAGCAAACATTTACACGGACAGCCAGTATGCCTTCGGGGCGGTGCATCATTTTGGGCTCCTGTGGAAGGAAAGGGGATTCCTGACCTCACACGGCGCCCCCATCCTACACGGAGATCTAGTCTCCGCTCTGACCGAAGCAGTTCTCCTTCCCAAACGACTTTCTGTGATCAAATGTCAGGCACACAAAACGGTGACAGATATCGTCGGACAGGGGAATGCACTGGCGGACATCACCGCCCGGACGACAGCAGAGAATAGGACGACAACACGCATATACGTGACCAGGTCACAAACAGAAAAATGGAAGGACGCTAGGGAGACCATTAGGGACATCCAGATGGCCAGTGCACCACACGAATTGACTGAATGGGCACGGGTGGGACTGAAGGACGATGAAGGCTGCTGGCGGACAAAAAACACGAACAAATGGTTGCTACCCAATTCATACTTGATCCCTATACTGACCATGGCTCACTCCCCTGCACACATAGGAGCAGCCCCTATGTCTGAACTTGTCTCCCGAGTGTGGCATAACGACAAAATTACAGACTCAGCCAAACGTCTTGTCCAACAATGCCTAGTTTGTCTGCAACACAACCCTGGGAAAGGAACCGTCGTACCCCGAGGAGGATTTGGGGTCCCCAACCACCCATTTGAAGTCCTACAGATGGACTATATTCAGTTAGAGAGATGTCAAGGACTGAAGTATGTACTTGTTGTTGTATACGCTTTTAGCAAATGGGTGGAAGCCTACCCCACACGTGACAACACTGCCATTGCCACTGCAAAAGTACTACTGAAAGAGTTCTTCCCTCGCTACGGCCTTTGCCGTATTTTATGGAGTGACAATGGCCCCCATTTCATAGCCGAGGTTATCCAGCTTATCCTGAAAGGATTGGGGGTACGACAGAAATTCCACGCAGTTTTTCACCCCCAATCTGCTGGACTGGTCGAGCGGCACAATGCCACATTAAAACTAAAACTGGCGAAAATAGTGGCTACCACAGGACTAAAATGGCCAGACGCTCTTCCCCTGGCATTGCTGTCAATGCGTTCCACCCCCACCAAACACCACTTGACCCCTTACGAGGTCGTTTTCGGCCGGCCCATGAGTATCTGGTCTGCACCCAAACCGACATCTATTCACGACGTCCCGGACGTCCTAATGTCTGACTATCTGTATAACCTAACTAAAACACTGTCTGTTATTCATCATCAGGTGCTGCAGGCTATCCCCGATGCTTCCAGGGGCCCCGGACATACCATCCAGCCTGGAGATTTCGTCCTAATTCGGAACTTCCAGCGGGAGAAGAGTCTGGAACCCCGCTGGACGGGCCCCTGGCAAGTCTTGATCACCACCCGAACAGCTCTTCGAGTGGAGGGGAAGCGAAATTGGCTGCATGCACATCATTGCAAGAAAATCTCTCCGACCCTGACGTCGACCGAAGACGTGACCACCCAAGAAGAGCTCCTGAACAAAGACCGACCATCCCTGAGCTGTTACCCTGAGACAGAGACACTCGAATTGGCGAAATTCCCTGATCCCACTGTGCCATCCAGAGAAGGGTATAACCTACGACGAAAGAAGGGAGCTTCGGCTAAGCAGAGCACTGACTAAGTTACAATTCTCAGACTGGTGGCCTAACACTACTAAGGCTGCCAGGAGAGAAGCCCAACGAAGTTTGTGGTTCTGCCCACTACCGAGCACCTTGAAGATGATGGAAGCGCCCGATACGAAGATGATGGAAGCAACCGGACATCCGAAGACCCACTACAGAAACCCGAAAACTGACAGGTTGCACAGCTCAAAGACTATTGCTCTTCTTATCGCTCTTCTCTTTTGCCTCCTCCTCATGACTACCTTCTGGATCGTGGAAGAGAACTCACCGGCTCATAAGACATTTCTAACGACTGCACAGCCTACCACCATGAAAGAACACTACCTGGTCTCTCTTTCACCTCAAATCCAAGAAAGGCGTAAGGAGTTCTGGAACAACTCCTTCGTGCAGTTGCTGCACCAACACAACCTTGCTGCCAATGCCACGAATTGCTGGATCTGTGGGTTGATACCACATGCCACCGGACATTCCATCCCCTTCATCCCTTCACCTTTCTCTGTTCATGGTTCCTGCCTTGCCTGGCTGATCCTCTTGCAAGAGAGCTACAGAGACAATGGCATTTCCAGCAGAACTATGTCGCACTTTTATCATGGGGTCTGGCTGAACAAAACCGGAAGAACTGCTGCTCCCTTCTGCCCTCTATCCTCCAATGCTTCTGTTCACATGGACATCCCTGCCAAAGAAAGGGTGGAGATGCAAGTATTCAACAATCCAGCCAGACCCACCTTCTCCTACCTCCGGAAACGAACGGCTGCCACCCTGACTGTGGCCCTATCTGTCGTCAATGTCTCGGGCCTTGTATGCATCACCGGCCATGGGACACAACTGGTGGGCCACAGCGCTTGCCGCATCACCAGAACTTTGGACTCAACTGACCCACCCTCTTTTGTCACCTCTCCAAACATGTACTTCGTCTGTGGTACAAAAGCCTACACCTGGCTCCCAAAGGGCTGGGGAGGTACCTGCTACATTGCCTTCATCCTTCCTCCGACCTATGTGGCTCCGGCAAACCATCACCGACAAAAACGAGCAAGGGACATTGAGCAGGCCGACTCCACTGGAGCACAATTCTTGGATGCAATAGAGGGACTTGTTCCACTTTGGGGTCCGATGGCGAACAGTCGTGCCATTCGGCATTTGTCCCAGGCAGTCGAAACAACGATGAACATTACAGCTGGTATCCTCACAAACAATACAGCCGAGCTTCAGGCGGTCCGTTTGGTGGCTCTTCAAAACCGCCTTGTTCTAGATGTGGTTCTGGCGGACCGTGGAGGAGCATGCCGTATCATCGGGTCCAGCTGTTGTACCTACATACCAGACAATTCGCCCTCAATCTACAAAGCCATTGAACACCTCCACAGACTCTCCTCAGAAGTTCATCAGGAACAAGACGGATGGTCACTTGGGAGTTGGTTCTGGAGTGCTGTAAAGGACAGGGGATGGAGGTTGTTCATGATCGTACTGATACCAATCGTCGTAATATGTGGACTCTGCCTGGGTATTCAATGCTTGCCGCCTCTGTGCTCACTGTTCGCTAACTGTATTTGCCCTAAGACTCCGAACTTCGAAGCTGAACGTATGAAAGCTTTGTATGATATCGAAATACGTAATATAATGGGGATAGACATAAATTGACAAGCTGGCTAGATATGTTGAAAAGGGAGGACTGTTAAAATCTGGATTGTGGCGTAAACATTATCGGCGCCATCTTGTCCTTTTCGGATCCATACGTGCGCGTAAGCAGCAGCCATTTTGATTGCCATGGCCTCTCTGCCCACTCCCGATAGCCAGCGCGTCTCTCCCCCCTCACTCCCTTGTTTCCCCAAGCATCCCCCCCCGCGCTCCGGCAACCCCCGATCTCTCCTCCTTGAACCATAAACGAACCATAAGCGCGATCCTGCCTCAGCGCAATATCCCAAGCCGAAACCATATAACCCTTTCATCCCTTCACGGGAACAAGCCTTTGATATCCTCTTCCTTCCTGCCCGATTGTCCAAGCTGTTCCCAGGCCACCGCCAGGCCCCGCAGATGTAGTTTATTGCCCCCTACAGTAGGAACTCACCCCATCAAAGGAGCGGGGATTAATCAATGCTTTCGTACCCCGAAGATCCGACTGATCACACACATCCCCGTTACCAGCGGAATGTCCAGCTGCGCGATAACCACCACATGCTGAGATCGGGGTGGGAACTCTACTGTAGATGTGTGTGGGAACGGGCTTGGACCGGGGATTCCGAGGATGTCATTTCTGTCCTTCAAAGAAACATTACGGATGCATTGTATGTAATAAAGCCATAAACCTGTGTATAAGAGGCCAGGCCTCAGAGATGCGGTTAGAGCACCTCGAGAAGATACCCTGTTGTCTGATTTGACGTGTTGTGCTCCGTCGGAATAAACTCCTGTTTCCCGCCTTCCTGTCACCAGCGCCTGCCTCTTTGTTTGGTAATATCGGATGGTATGAGAGGCGGCTAACGCCGGGCAAACACTGAAGGTTCTTGGTCGACATCGGCTCTACCTTTTCACAATGTCTGCTCAACTCCGTAACTCACTCCATCGAGGTCGGACTGTCTTCGTGGAGTCATCATTGAGGACCAAATAGCCCCAGTTGAAGCTATTTTTGATTTCTAAAAGCTATACTTGATTTAATCTTGATTTAATCTTGCAACAGTGATATATTGATTTTTGTACTTTTGTCTTGCTTTATTCTGAAAAATATATTGGCAATTTTCTAAAGTGGTGTGACGTCTTTTTGTAGTGTTTTTACTGTGTTAGTGTGTGGGAATGTATATACAAATACTTTACACATTCTCTCTGGGATAAGTCTAACTGCTCTGTGCCAAGCTATCAAGGGGGTGTGTAGGGGTTATCTTAGGTGTGTAACTAATGTTGGGTTCTACCTTGCTTTGGTGCATACCCTAGCCAACCACCATTTCTAACACTCGTCCTCCTAGAGCTGAACCTCCTGGTCCTGGTCCTACTCTTCAGCATCCTTATCCTGCTGTTCTCTTAGTTGTGCTCCTCCAGGTCCTTTTCCTCCTGTGCTTTCTCTTTCTGGTCTTCCTGGTCCATCTGGTCTTGGACCTCTTCGTCCTGGTCATGTTCTAGGGCTTTCTCCTCCAAATCTCCTTGGCCATCCCCCAATCAATGGTCACCTTTGTTGTCTGGATCCTCTAGTCTCTGTTCTTTCTGGCTCTCTAAGTCCTAGCCCCTTCTCCTGGTCCTACTTTCTCTGGTCCTCCGGGTCCTGGTTGAACTCATCCTATTAGTCCTTATCCTCTCCCCACCCCTCGTCTTTTTGGTCCTGTTCTTCCTGGTCAGTACTGAAAATAGCGTTTTAATGATCTGGATTGAGGTGGCCAACGTATCCTAGTCACATGTGTACATTCCCCTAAAAAGATCTACACTTTAGCGCCAGAGCTGGTGGGACAATATTTTTATATGCCAATACTTTTCTCTTTCCATTGTTTATTCTTTTTCTTTTTATCATCGCTTTGTCTTCAAGTTAAATTAATTCAAATCCAATAGTCCATTATATAAGCACCAGTAAGAATCATATTTTCCTCTGATGTGCATTCTAACTAAAAACAAATCTAAAACTTTATTCTAAGAACACCTGTCTGCTTTCTGTAAAATTCTATGGGATAGTTATTATTTGTTTTACATTTTCTTCTTTACTGCTGGCATGTGGGTGTCACATTTAGGTGGCAACATATTTTTTTTATTTTTATGGCATATGCTTGCAGTAACAAATACAAAAAAATCACATCACACTATCTTGCCAAGGCCAGACCTTCTAGAGTTGCCAATGCAAGCTCCTTTTGGCCGTCCTGAGTTTCAGCAGGATCTTTCCACTGAAACCGCCGGACTTAAGACACCGGCAGCAGTGATTAATAGGTATCCAGCAGGTTTCAGGATATAAGAATATGTTAACGTTGATGGGTAGTGCACTTACTGGGAAGACGTCTGTGCAATCTCTGGTCATAAGTTTGAAGTATTATAAAACAACAGAAAGGGTTAATGTGCATAGCATGCAATATGTAGTCACTAAGTTATGTTTTATGCAAGCTAGCTCAGTGAGGTACTCGGGATTCTGCAGATAGCCATGTATTACCTGCAGACGTGTGTTTCAATTGCAATAAAATACCTGCATGAATAATCAACGCATTGAAACAGATCCAGGTACCTTGGAAGGCAAAGGTTTGATCCTTTTAACTACGCTTTCATTTTTTAATTTATTTTTTTAAAGATGAAAAATGGGTTCTACTGGATAGTACTTAAAAAGGTAATACGAATTATCACAAGGTATTGTGCTATTTAAATGCTTATTATTAGTGTTCCTACACGTAGACAGATTTACCTAAAGTTTTCACGAAGCATGCATGGGAGTAGGTATTTTGCATACATGCTGGAATTGAGATTGACAGTCTAAAAAGCTTTTATTTCAGCTTCTCTCCTGAATACTTATGAAGTCACATGCAGAATGTATCCCAGTTTTCCAGACAGGCCAGTCATTAGGCTCCATCTGTGTTTGGTTTAGGATCCAACTGCTCCTAGCCAGGACACAACGCAACCTAACGTTGATCAGCAGCTAAGACGGCATTTTCATCCCTTGTGCAGGCTGTTGGTCCTCCCAAGGAAAAATCAATGTATAAGTGCTGGCACCACTACTGTGTCCTGGTGTCCACATGTAGGAAGGTGGTATCTAGCTGCATGGTTGCCTCACATTTTTTCCTGGTGTTTTGATGGCTTTTGACTTAGTTTGGCTGGGATCCTGCTATTCACGGCCCCAGCCTATCTGCTTACTCTTTTACATTGATTCCATGTTCTTTAGGTACACTCCAGATTGGATACTGGGGTACCCCTATTAGTCCCTAGTATATGGGACACTATGTACCTAGGCCATAGGTACCCCAGAGGCCTACCAGGGGCTGCAGCATGTATTATGCCAGCCCTGGGCAGCCTTCCAAAATGACACAACAGGTCTGCTACAGCAGCCTGTGTAAGGTGGTGTATGCACCCCCTACTTACATATAGGTTCCCGAAATCTACCTTAGATCACTGCACATATAAACCTACCAGTCACCCCTATGGCAGGACTTTTCAATCCTGCAAGCACGGTGCTGGGTTTTGTGTGAGAGGGTGCCCATGCATGATCAGGGCCCCTCTGCAGCCTTTGGAATCTATTCTCCGGGGTTGTTCGGTGATGCAGCCAGACCATATACTCTTAAGTGCATTATAACCTCATGGTAAATGCTAAGTTTGGAATGGCTGCAAGGAAACATGTCGTGTTTGTTGTCAAACACCTTGGAATCATACCCCCGCGCGCCATTCCTGGCGGCGGATGTATTATTCCACCCTCCTAGAGGGAAAAACGTGACCGCACCAGTACACCTAGTACCAGCTTAACAGACCCATGGCATCACAAAATGGATGCTGCAGCCACAGACACGAGTCTGGCCTCCTGCTGCTGGACGAAACTCGGGCACAGGAGGCCTGGACAATAGGTATGCTGTCACAGGGAGGTGTAACCACCTCCCAGACTGGCTTTAGTGTATGGGGATGGGTTGGTACACTCTAAGAGTGCTTTGATGTCTGCCCTGGGGGCACATTTGGTGTCCCTGCGCACAGTCCAGCTCAAACCGGTTGCAGGGGCTACCAGCCCCTGCTCTGGCGCGAAACTGGGCAAAGGATATGGGTGTAACCACCCCTCTATCCTGACCCTTCCATAGGTGGGTCACCAGAGTTTGTCCCACCCCTTCCTTGGGTATAAAGTAGGAACCCACTACTACAGGACTTTAGGATGATACATAATCCTGGAACTTTGACGATCTACAAGGCGCTAGATGACTGAAGAATCTCCCTTAGCGTAAAGGAGTTACTCCCCTGCTTGGCAGGCACCATAGACTCTGTCCAGTTTGCATTTCTGAAGCTCCCACCGGACTCTGAAGAATTTGCAACACAGGAGGTGGGTTCCCAGACTTCCCAGAGGCTGACCCGAGCTCCCAGCAAAGCTGAGACCCGTAGCTCTTGTGGGGACCGTGGCACTGCGACCCCTGGACACAGTGCACATTTGCAAGTGCATATGCTTCTTGCCAATCCTTGAGGCTGTGCTTTGGGCTACTTGTAGTCCAAGCTCAGAGCAACATTTCCACCGAAGATTACTGGCCTACACTCACCAAGTGTCCCGTGGGCTCGTATTGTGTGATTCCTCTCGAGGTCCCTTTGCGATCCCTAGTCCGTCGACTGGTGGGTCCCTGTGAAGGCAACTCTACGTTTAATTGGGCTTACCTGGTTGCTCCAGACATGCCCTGACTCTCCAACCCTTGGGGAGTCCACTGAACCTTGCTGGTCCGCACCAAAGCATCTTTTCTCTTCCTGCATGGATTGCTGTTGCCAAGACTTGTTGTGTTCCATCAGAGCCCCGACGCCGCAGCACTCGACATTCTTTGTGGGACAGCTCAAGTCCAGCTCCTGGTCATCATCGATGCCTCCTGGTCCTCGTGGCTGCAGAGTCAAGATTCACCTCTTTGCACCTGAATCACTCGACATCGGTGGGCCTTCGTCTCTCAGGCCCCTGGTCACTGGCAAGTGACCCAGACTCTGTCCCCTCTGCTTTCAGGTTCTTCACATCTTCAATCCAGGCTTGGATCCCTCCGGACACTTCTCCTCTTCCTGGCAGCAGCACTTTGCAGCAGGTCGCCATTGAAAACGATGATGGGACCCAACACCATTTGACAACTATGCACCCAGCTTCCCTGGGTAAGGTAACTCGAGTACACCAGTGCTCCAGTTGGTGTTGGCTCTAGACCCCCTAAGTCTAAAGGGGTTTGCTCAAAGTCCTCTCCTAAGTGTCCTTTAACTTTAAAATTCCAACAGCAACTTTCCCTGTAGAAGCTAACGGAGCTCGCGGTTGGATCCTTGGGGTCCCAGCGATTCTACGTGCTCTAGGCACTGTGTCTAGTCAAGTCGTGGTTCTTATACCACTTTTTTTAATATATGGTTTGGTCTCCCCCTGGGGCCCACTGTATATTGCGCTATTTACTGAAGTTCTAAAGTTCTGAAGTTCTAAAGTGTTAGTATTGTGTATCTTGCTCTCTAATCTCATAAAGAGGTCAGTAAAGAGTGTTTAGTAATATATATATATTTTTTTTAAACTTTGTTTATTGATTTTCTAACACAAAACAATACAAGGGTTTGGTTTTACGGTTCAGTGAAGCAACACCTGTAACAGTTAGCATTGATAGTACATGGCAATTCAACAGCATAAATTGCGGCAACGGGCGGTCATCAGAGTGAGTACATTGTCCGTCAATCAGGGGTAGTGCCATATCACTAGTATGCATAGAAAAGGAGTCACATCACAGCTCGCACAAGGGAATGTAAAGGGTAAATATCTGGTGGCTTTAAGCATATTGCCAGCGGACAGTGGTGAACCATGTTAGTCGGTAGGATATATAATTACATATGTAGCAAATGAACATAATCTGAATCCACACAATGGTGATTGTAACTGTATGGCTAGGCTCATCACACACGGACATCTTTGCCACTCCGGGTGCCACCTCCATCCGGGCCTTCATCTCGATCTGCCTGGGCCAGCAGATAGCTAATCAGGTGGCCCCAAATGTCATTAGGCCTACTTGAAATCGGGAGAAGTTCAGTAAAAGTTGCGTATTGCTCCTGACAGTGAGTCATATCTGCAAGCCAGTCCTTAAATTTAGGGGCCCTACCACGACCCCATCTACATGCAACGCGCCGTTTTGCAAGAAGCAGTGCAATATCCAAGAATTTCCTGCAGGCCTTAGGGATATGCGGTGTATGTCCCAGGATCATTAGCAATAGATCAGGATTTATGGAGTTTCTAATTATTGATTCGAGGGCGTCGTGTACCTGCTGCCAGTAGAGGCGAACAGGGGGGCATTCCCAGGCAAGATGTAGAAAACCTGCATGTTCCGCACGGCAACGTTCACATCTATCGTTATCGGACAGGCGGAACCTGTATTTTTTTACCGGGGTATAGTATAGTCGCTGCAAGAATTTGTAGTGGATTATCTTGAGTCTACTACTGGCTGTTAGGAGGGCCGTGAGGTTACAGCAATATAGCCACTGTTCATCAGTAATCTCAATTGCTAGTTCAGAAGCCCAAAGTGATCGAGCCGTGGCCTCCGGTCCCGGACTACACGCCCTGATATGGCGATACATGCCCGCCACTAAATGTGAGCCGTCCTGCGAACACAGCATGAAGTGAAGCGAAGCTAGGACCTCAGGCTCACTGGGAAAGTCAGGCAGGATTCCCTCATCCCCTGGCGCAGTCGTATGTAGTAAAACACACCAAGCGGAGTGCGGTTGTGAGAAGTGAAGAAAAGTTCCGCAGTTTTGAACTGGCCAGCTGAGAAGAGGTCGCCCCAACAGGTGACTCGTAAGCGCTCACAGAGCAATCGGAAGCCACGTTCCTGTAGGAGTGCAAGCTTAGGGTGGTATGCCAGCGGCAACCGAGGAGAATATAGCAAGCCGCAATCCAGTCTCTTAGCTATGCGGTACCAGGCATCTATAGTGCATGTGACAGAAGTATGCGGTGTCATTATGGACGACGCCGGGCCATAGAGGAGCCCATTGAGAGGATGCGCAATCTAGTCCTCCACCACCAATTGAGGCATGAATGGAGTGGGAACCATCCAGTGACAGGCATAATGTGCTTGAGCACATAAATAGGAAGCCTCAAAGTCGGGCACATCAAAACCCCCTTTATCGTATGGCTGAATCAACATAGACCATCTCAGCCGCGGGCTCTTACCCTCCCAGAATAAGCGACATAGTTCTGACTTCAATGTTTTAAAGAAAAAAGCCCCCGGATAGTAAGGGATATTAAGAAAAAGATAAAGAAGTCGGGGTAACACTACCATTTTGATAAGTGACGCCCTACCAGCCATGGAAAGGGGAAGGGAGATCCAGCGATCCATCAATGCGGTAAGTTTTGTGACTGCCACACCGTAGTTTAAGCGTAATGTTTCATCTTTATCACGTGAAACTTGGATCCTCAGGTATCGTAAATCCGAACGACACCACTCCAGAGGAAAGTCGAGGGGGAAGTCGGTAACCGCATCCGTGAGCGGGTAAAATTGCGACTTGGCCCAGTTTATGTGTACACCAGACATTCTACCGAATACAACAAATTCCCTGAATAAGGGATTCAGGTTATGTGCCGGGTCTTTGACAAATAGCGTCATGTCGTCGGCATATAACGACACATCGATCTGGCACTGAAAGCAGCGAATCGCGCCTTCACGGTGCAGTTGGCGGAGCCTACAGGCAAGTGGTTCGACGGCTATCGCGAACAAAAGAGGGGATAACGGGCATCCCTGTCGGGTGCCCCTGGAAATGGCAATGGAGGGTGAAAGGCGCCCGTTAATCAGGACTTTCGCTGTTGGTTGCGTATACAGCAGTTGAACCCAGGAGATGAATAATTTAGGGAATCCCATACGTGCTAGGACGGTAAACAAGTATGGCCACTCGACCGAATCGAAGGCCTTGGTGGCATCTAAAAAAAACGCTGCAACTGGAAGGTCAGGGTGTACCGTGAGGAGCAGGGAAAACAGAGTGCGCAGGTTATGGGAGGTGGTTCGACCAGAGACAAACCCAGATTGGTCAGGTAAAACAATCCGGGTCATCAGAAGAGACAATCTGGTAGCCAGTACCTTCGCCAGAATTTTAACATCACAGTTCAAGAGCGAAAGCGGGCGATAAGAATCACAGGCGCTAGGGCTCTTGCCAGGTTTTAATAGCGAAGTAATGACGACCTCGCGCATTGAGCAGGGGAGAATACCGTCAGCTAGTGATTCCTCAAAGACCTCACGGAGGACAGGGGCCATAATGTCTATGTATGTTTTATAAAACTTGGCTGGGATCCCGTCCAGGCCGGGCGCTTTTCCATTCTTGAGCGACATAATAGCATCCCGGATTTCATCTAATTTGAAAGGGGCGGCCAGGAAGGCCCTGTCGCCATCGCTGAGCCAGCAGAGCGCCACATCGCCTAGGAAGTCATTATATGGCACATCAGCGGTCGCGGCGGTGGTGTACAGCGCATGATAATGAGAAACGAAAGCGGAGAGTAGGTCATCTGAGTTTCTGACTGTGTGTCCCTGATCGTTTATGACCTCCAGAATCGTATTGTGATTGTGCGGGGTGCGCATCAACACTGCCAAGGCCTTGCCTGGTCTGTCTCCCTCACAGTATTTCCTAGCCTGCCAGTGTTTCCCTTTAAACTTTGCTTCCCTGTTGGCCTCATCCTCGTATTGTGTCAGTTTATCTCTGAACTCTGCCTGGGTGTCAGCACTGTTCCCCTCTACCATCCGAGCTTCCAAGCCCTTCAGTTCACTATCAAGTGTGCGAATTGAGCGTTGGATGTCGCGCAGACCCCCAAAGCTTTTTGATATGCAATATCCCCTGATCGTTACCTTGAATGGCTCCCAAATGTGTTCGACTGAGTCGACAGAACCCTTGTTCCTAGGAAAGAAAGCGGCAATTTCCTCACCGAGTTCAGTGCGAAACACGGTGTCTAACAGGGCCGCTGGCTGCAACCTCCAGTGTGGTCTAGGGTTGTCCCATCCAGGCACCTGTAGGTGCATCAGGACCAGGCTATGATCAGAGTATGTCCTCGGAAGGTGCACCACTCCAGTCACCCCCGTATAGATCTCTCTAGACGTAAAAAAGTAGTACAGTCGTGCCCATGTGCCTGTCAGTGATGTAAAATGTGTGCCCTCCTTCCGGAAAGGGTGCAGATAGTGCCCTACGTCCACCAGACCACCCTCCGAAATCACGCCCTCTATAGCCTCCCTGGACCTGGGTTTGTAATGCGTCACTCCGTCTGCCCTATCTAGTTGAGGCACCAAGGCTAAGTTAAAGTCTCTCCCCCAAATAACGTGTCAAGACCCTACATCCAGAATTTTGCCCCAAAGTGGGGTAAAAAATAAGGGCATGTCCGTGTTAGGTGCATAGCAGTTTACTAAAGTGATGGTGTCGCGGCCTAGGCGTCCCCACATTAGGGCAAAGTGGCCCTCTGCGTCCAGTAGCTCACCACATGCTTGGAATGGCACAGTGCGTTTGATCAGGATAGCAACTCCCCTTGCATAGGTAGAATAAGAAGAGAAAACACGGGCACTAGCCCATTTGCCTGCAAAGGTAGTGCGTGTCTGCGGTGGTAAGTGTGTTTCCTGCAACATGGCTACTTGAACTTGATGGCGGTCTAAGTATGTAATCACATTTTGGCACTTTTTAGCATTGATAAGACCCCTTATATTCCATGACATACAACTCAATTGTGCATCAGACCCCGGTCCCGCCATAAGATAGGGTACATCATAGAAGCGAAGCATGCCATAGTAGATGCCATAGAGCCATCTCTTCTCAGGTGATACCGAATACCACAACGACCAACCAATCGCCCTTCCTTCCCGTTAACTAAGCCTCCCTCCCCAAAAGAACCCAACCCCCCTACCACTACTGCATCCCAATCATGCCAGCAGCCACCTATCCCCATACCTCCCGTCCCCACAACTTCCACAACTCGTTCCCATGATTGGGGTATACCCGTAGGGGAAACAACATCAAGGGCGCACAGCCACCACTCCCTCCGGTAGCCTCCCATACTGTACCGCCCTCGGTGGAGGCCAGGGCAGGGATAGTGGTCCCTGGAATACTTTACCACTGGAGAGGTTAAGTAGTCCCATACTGCAGTAAGGTGTCCGAGCCCTCTAGGACAGTGTCTTAAGGTTCGAGCCCTTCAGAACTTGAGCAATCTGTTCTATAAAGGTCGCTTCGTGTCAATTGTCATCTTCCACCAATGGTGGGTTGTCTCCGAGGTCCGCATCGCCGTTCCGACCTTCCCTCTGTGTTTTGCGGATCGCCTTCAAGTTGTCTTCTGCTTTTTGCGGATTAGTGAAAAATCGCTGCTTCCCCTGGTGTGTCACCCTCAGCTTCGCCGGCTAGAGCAGAGCATAGTCCAGTTGGGCCTCACGCAGTTTCTTTTTAACATTCAGGAATTTGCGTCTTTCCTCCTGCACTCAGGGAGTGAAATCAGGATAGATAGAGAATGTGACACCATTGTAGTGCAGGTTCTGTTTGGTTCGAGCTGCTCTCAGTGCGACGTCTCGATCGCGATAATTCAACAGGCGGGCGATGATTGGCCTAGGCGGTATTCCAGGTTTAGGGACTGGGGCCAGCGACCTATTTGCCCGTTCAACGATGAACTGAGGTGAGAAGGCATCTTCTCCCACCGACGCTCTGAGGAGCTTCTCCACATACAGTTCCATCCTGCCAGTGTCAGTGGACTTCGGAACGCCTGTGACGTGTATGTTGTTGCGCCTGCTACGGGCTTCCAAGTCCTCGTTCTTGGCTGCTATAACTCGTAGTAGATTATCCATGCAAGCGAGTTGAGATGTATGGGAGGCGGTGACGTCGTCGTTGTCCGAGATCCGTTGTTCCGTTGTCGTGATCCGCTCCTCATGCTGGTCTACTTTATGTACTAGGGCGTCCATCCTGGAGGACATCCTGTCCACTTTCTCCACCACAGTGGCGAAGCCCTGTGGCATCTCCTGAAGCAGACGGTGCATATCTAGCTCTTTAGAGGGAGAGACTGCGGCAGTAAGGTCCGCACCACTAGGCCCCAGCTCGGCGAGAACCGTCTTCGATCCCTTCCTTGCGCCCTCAAAGTTTATTTTCGTCTGGCGGTTTTCGGGGCGCACCATCGTGCTTTTGCACCTCGCACCACCCGCCACCCTGGGGTCCACTGATGCTATGGTGAGTGCCTCTAGACCGAGTAAGGCGTCGTGACACCAGCTAGCTCATCTCTGAGCAAGGTGTTCTTCCAGTATTATGCCCTGTGTCCCCTTGCGCTAATAAAGCCTCACAGTCTGAAAAGTTGCACAGCGAGTTGCCCAACCAGGTCGCAGGTACAAGGAAAGTGACAAAGAGCAAGGATTACTCACAGGTTTCCATCGATATCGACCAGAATCCACATGTATCAAATGCACAGCTTGTATCACAGGTCAGTTGGACGTGGTATGTGGTGTAAAATGCTGGAGACACCGGTCGCTTATAACGCTTCTATGGCAGGTTCCGCTATGTGAGCAGC
Source organism: Lissotriton helveticus (assembly GCF_964261635.1). NCBI lineage: Eukaryota > Metazoa > Chordata > Amphibia > Caudata > Salamandridae > Lissotriton > Lissotriton helveticus. The sequence continues at coordinate 933,964,463 of NC_136061.1, read as the reverse complement.
GCCCAGAAGTGCCCGGCAGCTCCACTGTCTCGGACCACAGTGTCATCACAGGTCGACAGGGCAGAGCATCGCAGAGAGCTGCACGGCAAGTAGCAGTCACTCGTGTTGCCCCCTCGGCGCCCCCACCAGCTCCGGGCCAGCAGATCCCAATGTACTTCCAGGGGTTTGGAGAGCCCGTGGTCACCCCAGCGCAGCGCTCGCCGCAGTGGGGTGGAAGGCACACGATCTCCCGCCGTGCGCAATTCCCGGCAGGACCGGGAAACACCCCTCGGCAGAGCCACCTTTCACGACCACCAGCAGCAATCAGTACGATCTGCCGTACCTCCGAAGGTCGCAAGGATGACCTCGCTGTCCCCAGCAGTATCCCGTACCTTCGTGCAGCCGACGGGGGTCGGGGCAGCAGAGACGGCGCCTCCAGCGGCGGCCACCGCACGCATCAAATCCTGCGGGGATCTACAGCACCCCCCTCGGTCAGCTCCGATTTTCCTGCCGGGTGTATGGCCTCAGGCGCAGACAAGTGTCTGCGGCGAAAAGGCAGGGCAGTCCAGCACGTGCGAGCCTCCAGGTGTCGGGACTCCAAGGGGGCCCCCAGCAGGCAGGGTAAGGGGCCGAGAGCCAGGGGCACAACAGTCTCCGCAGCCGGGCCCCCACCCGGGGCCCGCCGCCTCGTGGCAAGCACCGGCCTTGCATGACAACCAGCACCCGAGCCTTTCGTCTCGCTAGTTCCAGGGGCACTGCCGGCGAATTTTGTAGGATCATTTTCTCAGGCCCAGTCAACTCCAGAGATCCCACAATTGGACCGATCGTGGAGGATCCCACACGGCGTCGATGCAGCAGCTTTAGAGGGAGTTTACCCTCCAGTAGAGTAGGATAATTTAAGGATAAATGCTCCAGGGAACGGGAGCCTCACAGTTAGGCGGCCATTCCGTGTGTGCGCCCTCTAGCGCCCCTGAGTGTTTAGTAATAAATACATATATTTTATATATACCTTGTGTGGTTCTCCTTTCATTTGGTCATTCAAGAGGTTATATTCTGGTAAACCAAGCTGCTTCACACTCCTTCAAGACTTAGTCTGAAGGCTGCTCTCAATAGCTACCACTGGGATAGCTTTCAATAAAGGTTGTCTTTAAACCTATCATCAATAAGGGTTGTTTGGACCGGTGCAAGGTGCCCACTATAACTAGTGGACAGCATATGCCAGACCAACTTCTCACACCACACACTGCACAAGGACAGAAAAGGATCATTTGATGGGATCAGCCAAATCCCAGATATGGCTCAAGAATGGCTGCCTCGTGCAAACCTGGCTAAATCCCAATTTATTCCAGCAGTGGTTGTGTTGAAATGATCGGTAGCAGAACACTACACTGATGTGGTTGTGCCAGTTCCTCCAGACACAGCTTGGTGGCTGGAAATTGTGTTGGTACGAGCACATTAGCCCTGAGTTGAAGAGCTGAGCTTCAACTGTTTCCTAAATTGAAGAAGTGCTGGTGTGGTCCTGGTGGATAGGGGGATGTTGTTCCAGATCATGTGTGCATAGGTGAAAAAAGTCTGTTGGCTTGATTTTTCTTATTTTTTACACTTTTTAGTCTGCAGTTTGATGGTGTGCCCAGAACTACCAGAGATGATGGGTTTGTCTGTAAGATAAGCGGGGGTGCTGGGCGAGACAGCTTTGCTATTGATGCAGCAAGTTTTGACTATGGTGCTGGCTGGCAAGAAGAGCCGATGGATGTCCATCAGAATGGGAGTACTCCTATTTCTTCAGGCCCTGGATGAGATGTGTTGCCATGTGTAGGATGCTCATAAGGGGTGCCAGTGTGGAGTCTGGGAAGTCATATATTAGGGCATTACCAGCAACAGTTCTACCAATAGCAGTAACTGAGCAAAAGAGGAGACCTGACAGCACCCATGCATGACACTCTGATGCCTCCACATTCTGTCATGAGCAGGCGTTCCATCAGCTGTTGATGTTGTGTCGCCTGGCAAGCTTTCTCTCTTAGATTCCCCTTCCATGGATTTGGTATGAATATCCCTAGAAGACATTTAAACCAAACCTACAGATTGAAGAGAAAATAACGAAAAATATAAGAGACATTTGAATCCAGCCAAAGAATGCCTCAAATATTGTTGAAAGGAAATACAAACTGTCATGTTTGAGTTATTAGATACTCACAATGGACCTTGGAGACAGAATTAAAACCGATATTCACCCTAATGAGCTCTCACTTATGACCAGCAATGAACAGAGTAGCATGCCACCAGCCCCTAAAAATGCTTCAGCATCTTGGCAGCAGTAAGGAGAGCTACATAAATGTAATTGCAAAACAAAACAAATAATTGATGTGTTTACACTGATGCATGGTATCATGAAGAGCCTTCTAGCAGCATAAAAAATAGTGTAGATGGCCTGGGCCTTCCTGAGGTCCAATTAATGTTATGAGTAGTTCAAAGTTTATGCTCCTGCGAGGGAGGGAGTTATTCACCAGCTGTATATTTGAGACTGGAGACAGAAAGGGGTTCACAGGGAAAACAGAACTAGTTAAACAGGAAAAGCTCAGATGTAAAGAAAGACGAGAGTTTGGTGTACCAGACAGATGCAGCAAGTATACCAATGAAATGAAACCTTTCAAAAGTGGCAGAAAATAGTAAAAAAGTGAGGCAGAGAAGCATAGGCCGGCAATGTGTGTCTTACCTTGACAGAGAATACCATGGCTAGGATCCCAACGCAACATACGTTCATATAGATGGAGCTAAAAATTGACCAGGACAGGTAATCTTTCGGCAGAATATTGGGAGGGATGTTGATGGTGGTGGTCCTCACATTGGCAGAAGCATTCGTGCTCTGAGGAATATCTGGGCTCTTCTTCTCCATTTTGACCTCACCAGAATCCCAAAGGAGTCACAGATTGGGGCAACTCTGAGTGAAAAAACGAACCTGCAGAGAAAGAAGAACACCTGAAACTCAAGACCAGCTTTTAAATATTAAACTTTATTGAGCCTAGAAAGCAAGAGATATATTTAAAACTGGTTAATAGAGATGTGGGCCCCGGACGGGCAAGAGCGACTTGCAAATGAACTAGTCTATAAGCTACATTTAAAGGGTAATGGTAGGCATTTGACAAAATGGCTATATACGGACATTAGAGAAGCGCAGGTTTCCCCATTAGGGAATTGGAGGGCTAAGAGGGAGGCTGACATGGAAATAGAGCCGACTGATAAAGATTGGATGACGCTTCTGGCTTACCTTAAAGTAGTGTCACATGATGTGCAAGTTAAATTTATTCAATATCTGATCATGCAGAGGGCATGTCTAACACCACATAGACTGCAAAAGATGTACCCTGCAGCAACATCGAATTGCCCAAGATGTACGGAGGCAGACGCAGTGTTCATTCATATATTATTGGCATGTCCGGCACTTACACACTACTGGGCGCAGATAGTGCAAATCCCAACAGATGTGGTTGGAGGGCAGTCCTGGAAAGAGGTGAAGTCTGCATACTGTGGATATATCCACAACCAAAGGGATATAAAGCTGAGGCACGATTTGCTAACCTAGGGCTACTACTAGCAAAGAGGCACATAACTTGGAGATGGAAGGCAGTTAGGCCACCAAGCATAGAGACGTGGAAGGTGGAATAGTGAAGTGGAGCCTAGTCGAAAGTGCTGCAATATGTAGGGAGGAGCAACGAGGGCAGCAAAAAATACCCATAGCAATGGATTGGAATATGCTGCGTGAAGCCTTTAAAGTACGGGATAGGTCCACCCAGGTGTCAGATGACTTGACATATGATGTGTCATAGGTATCGACACTGAGCACTCATGCTGCTTCTGAATATTGCTAGGCAGATCTCGTAGAATTGACAGAGATGTCTGGACTTTCCGTGAATGCCCAGAAATCCCAGCTCCTGCCGCTTGGGAATCTGGTGGCAATGGATCCTGGACTACTCCTGACACTGGGGTTGCCGTGGTGTCCAGAAGGGGTACGCTGTCTGGGAATCAGGATTGCCACTGAGAAACACAGATTCCTGGATATGAACATTGATAGGGTGATTACCGGATTACGAGCATCTGTTCAGTTTTTCAGGGATCTCCCTCTTACATTGATGGGAAAAAATGGCACTAGTAAAAATGATAGTACTACCCTGCTGCCTCTATACCCCACACAATACACAATACTAGATCCCTAGACAATACTTTAGGGAACTGGACAGTCTCCTCATTGACTTGTTGTGGTCCCTGAAACGGAAGAGGATAGGGCAACACATTTATGACAAACACGGTAGTGGGGGGGGGGGGCATCGAACTACCTAACCTGGAACTATACTATATGGCAGTCCACCTTCAGCATCTGGTCAGTGGTTTGATGAAGGAGATAATTGGGAGAAGAGGCTGCTCGGCAACACTGAAGGGTGCCACAATCTTCCAGAGCTCCTCATGTGTAGGGCGCGTGTCCCACACATGTGGCCCTACTTGATCAGGCAAATGGGCCAAATTTTGGAACAGGTGGTTAGAACAGTTATACACATGAGACATGCCAATTTGGATGATTAAACCATTCACGGATATCAAAATCACTATGTTGATGTGAAAAAAGAGGGAAGGTGGATTCAATGTGTCGGGATATCTTTATCTGGGGGAATCAATTAATTACACAAGACTATACAATAGAATCCTTTGCTTTGGGTGCAGGAAAGTATTCACAATACAATAAAATGTCAGCTACAGCACGTGAGCTGTGGCCTAGTTTCCCAGATGAGCTCATACCCTCCCAAACACTGAGCAGATTATTGGACATGACAGGTGGCACATATATAGAGAGCTCTAGGAGGACTCTATGGTACTATCCCCAAAATCACATACTCAATAGGGCTGAAGGGCTAGAAATAGAATTGACAACACAGGAATGGGGCACGATATATGAGGGAACTCATACCGTGAGCTCTGAAGCCTGCTTTAAACTTATACAGTATAATTACGTACACCAACTATGTCTACCCCCTAAAACCCTTCACGCCACCTACCGTACGAGTTCAGATCAGTGCCTGCGCTATGGAGTGCTAGACGCTGACTTCTTGTACATGGTATGCCGTTGAACCGCAATTATACCCTATAGAAGGGAAGTCCTCCAGAGCTTAAAACAGGCCATTGATTGAGAGATAGAGGGTGCACCCGAGAGGTACTCCTGGGCCTTCATCCTGCCCTCGCAAAGAAAAAAACTCAGCCTCAGATTCCTAATGTTGGGGATGGTAATAACCAAACGCCATCAAGTGGATGAAGGGACACCCACCCAGATATAAAGAATGGATGAGGTATAAATCTGAACGGGCAGTGGCTGTAGAGGGTCGAATGAGAAATGTCAGGCAAAATGATCAGATGGAAGAAGACCTTCTGGCATGGATACAGATGCTCTTAGAGTTACGCGCAAATGAGGCAGGGCCAGTTGTGGAACCTGAGAATATATGAATAATAGGGGAAGGTACACGAAGATTATATAGCTACTGCGGTCTAAAATTAGATGTGTCAATTCTTGCCTGGGGCACAGACTGTTAGGCTGTGAAGATGGTAAACTGAATAATGGGATATTGAAATGTCACATATACACCTGAGTATGTCTTTTACCATGCCTGGGCAGTACAGGGGGTGTGGGAGAATAGTGGAACAGTTTACATTATGTGTTCATGATTGTTCAGTGCTCCCACAATACATGATATGTAGGAAATCCTCTCTGATCACACTGTATAATCAATAAAAGATAGTTCTTTTAAAATGTTAAATGTTGTATACTTGTAAAGCGCACAGCTGCCCCAGCAAAGGGGCGTCCCGGCGCTGTATACCGCTGGGGAACCCGTCCTGGCTTTCCCTGTGGGATGGTCCCTACTGGGAATCCCCAAGGTGGAGCCAGGCATCCCCGGCGTTGATGGGGCCGTTGTGGAGATTAGGCAAGCTAATGCCCAGAGTTGCCGAGTGGGACCCCAGGTTAGAGTAGGCACCGAAGCGAGAATTGTCGAGTCCGCTGACCCTGGTCCACGACCCTGCCGCGTTGGGAATTGAACCCTGGTCCCGGGCCGACTTCTGCTCCCGGGTCTGCCGCCTCTAACCAGTGAGCCACACCACAAAGCATTATAACACGTTCACCCACTCCATACATACATATATATATCAAGTTGGCCCGCATGTAAACACTGCGGTCCAACAGTATGTAGACATTGCAACGATAAAGAAGAGGATCGAATCCACCTGATTTGCATCTGCCCTTGCCGGCATATTCCCCAGCTACAGTATCTAAAGAACAGTTGCAACAACAGGAACATTTGTACATGCAGGAAAGTCATAATAAAATGTTTCAATCCCGGCTACCAACAGCTAAATTGGAAATTTGTCAAGTTCCTGCAAATAGCTTGTCGGGAAGACCCCGGTGCAGGAAACTTTGTCACACACAAGTTCACCCAACAGCCATAGAAAAGCGAGGACACAGTCTCCAGGCCCTTGAAAGTACTAATCATGTACTTTATCATACATATTGACAGGAAGTACCAAACTATCCCTCGTATAGTCATAGAAAATATGTAGTAGCCAAAATAGAAAGGACTGTCATTATGATTGAGCTATAAATTGTCAAATGTTTAAGTTTGATTATTATTCATCGTTCATCATCCGCAATATTATGAATGCACTTATTATGCACTTTCACCTGTAATTTATCATGTCTAGCTATAGGATGTACAAAATCTCTTCCTCCATCGCTCATTAGTTGTTAATTATGGATACACTTATTAAGCACTCTGTGGTAAATAAAGATGAAGGGTAGCCAGTAGTATAGGTGAAACAGGATCAGGTTTATTCATGTCTCAGGTTACAGGTAAAGTAGGTATGAAGAAAGTCCCACAGGGAGCAACATCCTTGCTGCTCAATCCATGCATTCAACTGAATCTCACTCAACCAGGCACACATCAGCATTCTAATTAAATCAACTGTCACTCTGGCTCAGCAGCAGGGGACATAACACTAAAGGGAGAATGCATGGCATAGAAATGAAGATTAATAAACAACTTGGACCTCGTCAGGCACCCCAACACTGGAAGCACAGCTGAAAAAAGGTATATTAACCATCTAATGAAATTCAAGCATTGTTGTCCATATTGTTATCCAATTTATTCCATGAGTAATCAAAGGTAATTCATGTTTTCATCAAAATATTCCAATACTCGTTCTTTGCTAAAGTTCAAAGAGTGCCTGCACAGGCTTTAGTCATATACACATAGAGGTGCACATATTCGCAGGGAAGCATCCATTACAACATAGTCATTACATCGCACTGCTTTTACAACACAACTGTTACAACACAACTGCCTTTACATCACATCAACGCATGCCATTACAACGCATGCCACTACAACGCATGCCATTACAACGCATGTCATTACAATGCATTATAAGGTAAGTAATGGAGATTTTTTTTGTTTTAGGGTGGGTATGGGTTTTGTGGTAGACGGGAATAGTAATATTTACCCCTACACTATCCAACACTTTCCCTACTGTTGCACTCACTGGAATGGTAATAGTATTTTTTTCCCCTACACTAGCCAATACTTATCCTACTGTTGTCCTAAAAGTATTATGCTTTGTAATGGTATGCGTTGTAATAGAATGCGTTGTAATGGCAGTTTTTAAAAATACATTGTAATGACATGCGTTGTAAAATCATGCGATGTAATGGTAGTTGCGATGTATAAACCGCATTGTAAAAGCATGCGTTGTAATTGTTTGCGTTGTAAGGTCATATATTCAATTTTGCATACTCCAACGTGGAATATTCAGTCTCAATTAATTAATCAATTGAACCATTTGAATTTAAACACCTTTACAGCCATGTATTACTACTGTGCCCCCGTATTTCATGCATAAAATCGATACATGTGCAACCTCTGTCATAAAACAAGCTTTCCGAAATACTATAACACCAAAAAATAAAAACAGTACCTCCAAACTCATAAAACGTGCTCAGTAAAAAGCTCCTAATTACATGTGTAGAATTTATTCCCTCCACGTCAACCGGAAAACCTACATGCACCGACGACGATATTGTAATATAAAACCAAACAAATGTGTTTTCAATTGCATTTAAAAATGTAGGAGCCTAAAAACTGAATGATACATACCTCCACCAAATCAATAAGCCTGTGTTTACCATCCATGCGTGCTGAGATCGACCACCCCAGGTGTGTCCGATATTTACAGGTAGTGTCGCTTGAAAAGAGTATATCAGGTGACGCTGCATTGCGAAATGACATAAACAAAACACTGTGACCTTTGTGCTCCCCAGAACATAATCAAAACTCATGCAACATGCACTACTGAAAAGTAAAAGTAAATGCAAAACCTGAAATCCATGCAAGTTTCTACAAAGGCAACAGTATTCACAAAAGGAAAACTATACATAACTAATAAAGCACAACAGTTAAAACCAGCTAATATTCTCAATACATTTGACTATGGCTTACAAAATGAACATCCAGTGTCCTTTCACTTTTGATTTATATTTTGAATAACAAAGTTGTTTTGTACAATTCTTTTCAGATATAGAAATGAAGATACCACACACCATTGTGGTAAATGAAACGCAGGGTGGCCAGTAGTATAGGTGAAACAGGATAAGGTTTATTCTCAAGGGAGTCTCAGGATACACATAAAGATGGTAGTAAGGAAGCAGGAAGGTATCAGAAAAGCCCCACCAGCAGCAGCATCCTTGCTGCTCAGCCCACGCATTCCAACTGACTCACACAACCAAGCACACATCCGCATTCTAATTACATCACAGTCACTTTGGCTGAGCAGCAGGGGACATAACACTAAGGGGAGAATGCATGGCATAGAAATGTAGATACCACACACCTCCCATCTTTATGGAAATAACAGAAAATATAAATCCAAATAAGACAATAATACACAACATTCATAAAAAGAAGACATACAGTGTAAGTAAAATTTCGATCAGACAATCCATAAAACAAATGGACCAGGGAAGAAAATAATGATAAAAGATAAAGAATGACACATACACACATGACACAGTAGAAAAAAAACCACACTCTCCTCCCTCGGAAGACAATCAAATATGAAGGAGCAACAAAAGTGACACCTCATAATATAGTCACCGACTCTGCAGCATAGTACAAGGATGCAATGAGTGCCCCAACGGGTGCCATACAGATGCCCAATAATAAAGTGCAAAACATATGCCCCTGAGGGTGCTTCACGTAAGCCCCATTCACAAGGATGCAATACGTGTGCCACAACGTGTGCAATTCTCCTGCCCAATATTAAAGTGCAAAACATATTCCCCAAAGCAAAAGGTTTAGGCGCAAAGTAAAAGCCCCATCACCAACAACAGTAAGCAGTTGTAAAGTATGTATTTGTTTGGGTAGTAAACAACAAGCACAACACAAAGCAAACATTTGGTACAAGGAATTAGCTCCAAGATTTGTAAATGCAAGAACGGTCAGGTGCAAACGCAAATGCCCAATACCAGCAAAAATAATTAACATCCGGGTGCATTTACTATTCCCCAAAACTTGTAACAATTTGTATAGTTTGGGTGTAACACTGGTACTCCATCACCAGTAACAGTAAGTAATGTCTGCGTGTAACCCAGTACAAGTAAAAGCAAGAATTGTTTGGGCGAAATGCAAATGCCCATAACCAGCAACGTAAATGTAAGTACGGAATAGTTTGCAGAATCCTAGCCCCATCACCAGGAACTATAAGAATTGTTTGGGATACACTAACCATGCCCAGCTCAAGGAAAAGAATGAAACATATGGGCGAAAAACAAAAAACATAACCCCCACAACCCAACAAAAAAATGAATCATTTGCACCAGGTGCAACACCACACCCTATACAGTATGATTCCAAGAATAGTACTCAAAAATATGCTAACCTGGCATTAACAAAACATGCAGGGAGTAATACAGCATAGCAAAATCAATATGCTAACTTGGACATTCAAACACATGCAGACAGTACAGCATGAATAATTAGGCATTAAATCATGAATAGCACTCCAAAATATGCTAACATGCCATTACAAACAATCTCAAAATGGCAATAGTTCTATAACCAGCAATAAAGCAATAACAAGAAATGTTAACTGTCTTCCCTAAGCATAGCCCAAGCCGGCACTACCCCACACCCTGGTCACAACCAGTCATCCAACTAATTTTCGTAAACCTTGTCAGCTTCTTCCCTATCCACTTGTGGCGTGCAGGATGAGGACCGGTCTCACAAATTGTTTGTCTCCCTGTTTTCTTACCTACACATGTTTCTATAATATAACGGGTTCCTTTACGCAGAGCAAGGCCGCAAGATGTATCTCCAAACACCACGGCGTATTTTTCAATGGATCTCAGAGCTCTCAAATTGTTTAATTTGTTTATTGTTTCTCTTTTCTTCATGTTCTATTACTCCTATTCATAGGCGTGGACTGTACAGTAGATGCTGATATTATCACCATAACCTGTTAACTGCTGAATTCAATTTTAATCCCTGTTGTACTGTGGTTCTTAATTATTAATGAGGTATTTGTTGTACTGTGATTCTTAATCATTATTGAGACATTGTAAGCATTCTCGCAGGCAGCTGGTGCATGTGCGTGAGTGTTCCTTTCCCTGACCCAGTCACGCGGAGAGCAATCCGCTCTTGCCAGAATGTCCATGACTATAACATTCTGTTTATCTTCAAAACTGGCATCAGCATGCAGACAGCTTTGTTCTGCGTGCAGATGCATGTTGTATTTCAAATCTCACTGAGCTTTATTGATACTGTTCAGACTCACAGTTGAGTCAGTTGACGGTGGATCTACTTGCTGCCAGACCTGCTGCTGTGGGCTCCTTGTATTTACACTTAAAAATAAATACTTAAACACTTTAAAAACTCAGGAGTGCCTTTCTCCTTTTTCTTGCTGGATGTGCCTTCTCTCCTGGAAATCCCTTTCTACATTTTGGCGACGATTTGGACTGAAAACACACGTTTGGAGCCCACAGAGCTATTTCTCAGCCCCTCCTTGCTGGAGATATTAACTTTTTTTCAGTTTACTGTGTGGTTAACCCTGGAAATATTTTGGATATTTCAACTTTGTGAATTAAAAGGATTTTCCACAAAGAGCTTCATCTTCAACTGTTGGATTACACATCTTCACAAGCTCCTGCAGTGTACAAGTTGCTTCCTTGCTCTGATTGTGTAGCACCTTTACTGCTTGTCTTCAACTGTGACAAGCACACCCTGTAAGTACTTTCATTATTTTACTTCTTTTAATTTTGGGGAACCCCTGGCTAATGCTAATACTGCACTTAATTCATTGACTCACTGGCCTTCCTTTCTGGAAGGTCCAGGAAAACCACCAGTGAAATGGTTCCTGTGGATTAGAGCATTTGAGAATTATTTGATTGTTGTTGGGTCAAAACGCAAAACTGCCATTCTCTTCAGTCATTTGGGTCATGAGGGACAACAAGTCTTTGACAATTTGCCCAGAATACCAGCTCCAACAGATGAGCAGGAAGAATGGAATGTATTTCTGGAAGCTATAGCTAGCTTACAAAAGAAATTCAGCGAAGAGCCAAGTATTCTGTTGGAACGTTTTAACTTTGTTAAAAGAAAACAAAACTCTTAGGAATCTGTGTAGGATTACTTATCTGCTTTGCGTCTTTTAGCCACTAATTGCAATTTTGGTGTGGCATCTGTTGTTTATCTACGTAATCAATTTGTCTATCGATGCACTTCAAAGAAGATACAAGGAAAAGTAGTATGCTTCAGAGATCCTTCACTGAGTGAAATTGTAACTGTGGCAAAAGGCATTGAACGTTCTGTTGAATCATCTAAGTTCATGGGTCAGGGTTCAGTTAGTTTAACTCCTGTACATGTTATTGATAACGTAGTTAATGTAAATGCTGTTAAACAAAAACCAAAGATGAATAAACATTTTAACAAAACAGGAACTTTTTGTTACAGGTGCAGTTCAAAATCTCACCTAGGTAACTCGCCTCATTGTCCGGCCTTTGGTAAGAGGTGTATTAAATGTAAAAAGATTGGACATTTTCATACAGTATGCAGAATGAGTAGAATTCAGCCAGGTGTCAGCAATGTGATGTCATCCACAGAAAGTGAAAATACTGATACTTCACATATTGTACTCAATCTTAGTGTACTTCAAATTGCTGACAATTATATTAAGGATCCTAGATGTCAGGTTACGATAGCTGGATTCTTAACTTTGGACATGATGTTGTGACTCAGGTGCACCTATCACAATTATATCTGACATATATTGTATTTTTCTCTAATTGGGGTAAGGATGCAAAACTACATTACTCTGATGTACGTCCAAAAGCGTATGGAGACCAAGATATTGATATGTTAGGTTTCTTCAATGACAGAATCACTTGCTTGGGTAGGACCGCACACACTAAAATATATGTTGCACAAAAAGGTAAAGCGATTGTGGGGTGGAAGGATCTCGCTAAATTAGGTATCTACCTAGTTCCTGGTGGTGATCCCCCTGTCAGGATTCGTGATCTTGTTAATATATCCTTGTGCACACTTGACGACTCTAATCTAGTGGTGTGGAAAAAAAAATTCAGCTTGTCTTTAGAGACTAGCTAGGTTGTGTTAAAAAATACTTAAACAACATTGTGTTTAAAAGAAATTCAGTCCCCGTCACTCATAAAGCACGCCCCATTCCTTTAAGTGTCAGGGATTAACTTAAAACCCTTCTTGATAAAGTGTTAGTTGATGGAGTAATCATCAAAGCAGAGGCTTCTGAATGGGTCAGTTATTGTGCGCAAAAAGGACAATAGCATCAGATTGTGTGCAGACTTGCGCTGTATTAACAAATGTATAGTCATTGAAAGCCATCCTTTACCCAGAATTCAGGAATTGTTAGCCAAAATAGGTGATTCGCAACACTTTTCAATATTGGATCTCAAATCTGCATACCATCAAATTCCTCTTCATCCTAATTCTCAGAGTTTCACCTCGTTTTCCACACCCTTTGGTGCTTACAACTTCACTGGACTGCCTTTTAGCCTAGCGTCTGTATTCAAGAGACTAATGGGTACCATTTTAGAGGATATATCTGGTGTGCAGGCTTTTCAAGATGATGTTCTGATATTTGCTGGAACCATTACTGAACATGTCAACATTTTGGACAAGGTTCTTAGCAAATTCACTGAATATGGAATCACTCTCAGGTTGGACAAGTGTCAATTTAATGTTAAGGAATTTGATTATTTGGGGCATTCCATTAGTGTCAAAGGTATTTCTCCTACACTTTGTCTGGTTAAAGCTATTAAGGATGACGTTCATCTTAGACAAGCCTTTGACTCCCTGAGATGGGACTACATGTTTGTGGTCCTGGCCAAATTCGGTGTGCCGCCCGAATACATTGCATGGGTGAAATGCTGTATCAGGGACCCACTGCACGTGTCCGCACTAATAAAAGCATCTCGGAACAATTTGACATAGCAAAGGGGACTCGACAGGGCTGCCCGCTATCGCCCTTGCTTTTCATCATCGCGTTAGAACCCTTACTGATAAGAGTGCGGAGCATAGCGGGGGACAGGGGAATAACCAAACTAAATACCTCTCTTATTATCTCCGCGTACGCGGATGATATTTTATTGTTTCTTAAGGATTTGACGGTCCCACTGACACCATTGCCAGAGATATTTGGTGAATTTAGGAAGCTGTCGGGTCTCGAGATAAATGAAGCTAAATCATATGGATACAGCTTTCGGGGGCCTGTTGAAGACACGCATTTACGGTTTACACCACACAACCTCCGGATGGCCCCAGTGACCTTTAAATATTTAGGTATACAGATTTATAGACAGGAACAGGACATGCTGGACGGCAACCTGGGTGCAGCTCTTACTGCCCTGAAGTCGCAGGTCCGGTTTTGGAACTCCCTGCCACTCTCGGTGCCAGGAAGGGTCACTATAACCAAAATGATGGTACTCCCCAGAATGCTGTATTATTTTACGAACATTCCAATACTGGTGCCCATGTCCTTTTTTAAAACACTAAACTCGATTTTGACAGAACTAGTGTGGGGCTCTGGCAGGAGACGTATAAGCCTAGCAAAATTACAGCTGCCAACAGATAGGGGAGGCTTGGGAGTACCGGACATGATTGCCTATAGCTACGCGTGCCAGCTCCAGTGGCTGGCCTATTGGATGGCGGGACGCAATCTACACGAACTGGATATGACCGATGTAGACAGATCGAGGGGTGCGATACACCGGTTGCTACTCCCACACGCGAAGAAGTTACACTCTGCCCCACCTTTGCTCAGACTAGCACTCCAACACTGGAAGGCAGCGGTCAGGTACACTAACAAACAGTCCACATATGCCCCCACAATACCGCTTCTGGGGATCCACTGGGGACTGGTACACTCACGGAGCGCAGACTGAGGCCGTGGTATGACGCCGGAGTGGTAACAGTTGGAGATTTTTACTCGGATGGAAGACTCTTATCGCACGCTGACTTCACCGGACTACACCACGCTCCGAGAGAACTATTTCTCACCCATGCGTAAACCGCACACTACATAACCTCCAATTGGGCGCGAGATGGGCTGGAACCAGTTACAAACACGCTGATCACAATGCAGTATCTTATGGGGTCGGGAAGTCACCTGACGAGGTGGCTGACCGTCGTCATTCGATCAAGCAGGGCAGTGTCATTGCAACCCCTCCGTACCCGCTGGGAAGTGGACACAGGTAGAGCTATTAGGGACAAAGAATGGGAAAACGCACTAAAATATCCCAAGAAAGTAGCACGCAACCAGAAGTTTAAATTCATTCAATTAATGATAGTGCACAGAGCATACCTGACCCCACATAGATTGCATGTAATGTTCCCTGAGATGGAGAATACCTGCCCTAGATGTAGAACAGCAGACGCAGGATTGTTGCATATGTTCTGGGATTGTCCCAGACTGGGAGATTATTGGGGAGCAGTACAAGAGATCCTAGCGTCTGTAGCTCCGAACAGACCTTACCCATCTATGTTATTCAACATCCTGGGTCAGGGCTACAGAGAAAAGAAGCACTGGCACTAGATTTGCGGACCTAGCACTACTGTTGGCTAAGCGAGCAATAGCGATGAGATGGAAGTCACCGAGACCGCCGGAAATAGAGGGCTGGCACAGAGAGGTGATGAGATGGGGGAAGGCAGAAGGGCTGGAACTACAGCGGGAAGAACGAAGGGGTCTTAGGAAAACGCACATCTCCTTAGATTGGAACTCATTACTGGCGGAGTTTGATATACGCGCTACAGCGCACTTGGGTTAGGTGCTAGCGAAGAATGAAGGAGCCTGGGCTCTGGGCAGAAGCATACGGACATCAGCCATTTGTTTACTATTTAGGAAGTACACGTCCCGACTCCCCTAGTAAAACAGGGCGCGGAACCTGCCAGTCTGACCACTAATATATGCATGGTTAAAGTAGATAATTGACAATTTAAATGGAACGTACGGATATGGATGTATGAGACATTGCCAGGAACTTTTCAAAGAAGGGTGATTAGTAAGTGCTGAGGGAGGGGGGGTGGGAGGGATCCGGGCGTTGGTATAGGAGCAGAAATGAGAAGAAATGGAAAATGCACTGATTTGCTCTATACAGAGATTGTAGAAACAAGCGAAGATCTGCAACATGTCGTAAGGCTAAATGTATAAATGTAAGAAATATGAAAGTGCACCAATAAAAATATTTAAAATTTTTTGTTTTTTTAAAAAAGGATGACGTTCATTTTTGGGTTTGAGTGAGTACTATTCAAGATTTGTGGAGGGATATTCAAGAGCTGCTTAAAAATGGGCACACATTTATTTGGAATGATGAGACACATGCTACGTTTGAGAATGTGAAACAATTAATTATTTCAGCGCCTGCACTTATCCCTTTTCAACCAGATAAGGAATACATCCTTACAGTTGCCGCAAGTCAGGTTGGGTGCCGTCCTTTCACAGACCATTCAAGGGAAAGAACGCACAGTCACATTTGCATCTCGCTCTTTGTCTGTAGCTAAATCACAGTTTAGTACTATAGAGCGAGAGGCACTAGCGAGTTCATGGGCTGTGGAGAAGTTTAAAATGTTTTTGTGGGAACAGCACTTTACTATGTTCACAGATCACAGGCCATTGTTACACTTATTGAATGGGAATGGGTCAGGTAAAGCTTCTTCTTGTTTAGTAAGGATTTTGTTGAAGTTACAAGAGCATAACTTTACTTTGAAATATATACCAGGTGGAAAAAACGTAAGAGCTGACTGCCTTTCCAGGACTGTATCCTGACAGGTGTTGCTCGGGATACGAGGGGTAAGACCGACCATCAAGGCAACCAAGTGCCTGGTGGGTCAGTCCTCTGTAGACTATCTTTAGCATCGAGAGAACAAAAGCAAGATTGGTCCACTTGATGCCAAAATCCAGTCTCCGTTTGAGTGGAATGTTTCCATCACACAGACATACAAGAGAGCCCTACTAGGGCCACCAGACACTACAGGAACTCTTTGGCCAACTATAGTTGCATCTTGGCAGACCTGACATCCTACAAACAATCTAAGAAAGTGGTTGGTTCTGCTGAGTATCAGAAGGCCTTTGAGGACCTGAAGAGAGCACTATACACGTGTGCAGAAGGCAATCGACTTTAGTTATATCTTCACGGAATAGACTGTCACCTCAAAAAGCTGGAGCTGTACTGGTACAACTGGATGACAAGGCTAGAGAGCATCATCCGGTGGTCTTTGTCAGCTTCAGACTGCTTTCGAGGGAACAGAATGCTTTGCCAAAATGTTAACTTTGAGGCCAGACAGATCACAAACCACTCAAGTGGTTGATGGTGATGAAGGGTGAGAATCCCAATTCGTTGAGAAGGTTTTTCTTGTTTCAAGGCCTACATTTCACCGTGGAGCACAAAGCCAGAATAAATCATGAAAATGCAGATGGACTTTCCCAACGTATTTCGTCAAACTAACAACCAGATGTCTCAATAGGTAAAGTAAGTATCCGAGGAGTCAAATCTGAATGGGCCACCTGTTGGGATGGGAATGTCTCCTGCATGAAATACGGGCATTTCCCTGACCTTAATGCCTGACTGCATGTATATCTGAAAGCCTGACTTTTATTTTGCTCCTGGCATTATGCTAATCTAGAATGTGTGCAAAGGCCTAGGACTGCTCTGACCATGCAAGGTCCTGGATCTGCCCTGTGACTTGTAGGGACCATCCAAGCATTCCCCATAGAGGACAGAGGAGAACTGTCTCTATTCTGGCAATAAAACATCAGGCAGTAGTAGCAGCAAGCTATGTTTTTGTGGTAGAAAGTGTGACTAGACCTTTCGATCTGTGTCACCGCGTTTGTGGCCTCCTGGTCCTTCCTATGTAAAGTTCAGCCATCAGTTGAATGGCCAGAAATTTGTGCTACCGTCTTGTGTGTAAGTTAGGTGGGTTTGCATGTTTAGTGTACCTGTAGTAGCATGTGTGCAGTAGTAAGGCCCTGAGCATGAACAAGAATGAGTACTAAAGTCAGCGCAATTCTTATTGGATATCCCTGGTTTGGTATAGACCAAGATAAAGGATAAGAACACCTTCCACAGACAGTGGAGGTGAATTGTCTGCATTCCTGTGACTGGACAGTGGAGATTCACACAGTGAAATGAAGAGAATGGAGACATGAGGACGTTTGTTAGCAACAAGCTCCTGATTAGTTCTTCCAGAGCACTGTCATTTGGTTGATGATAGGAATGTAGGCTAGGACTACAGTTTTTATTGTGCACGGTAAGGAAGTTTCTAGGCCAGTTCTGCTCATTTTTCTGTCCCAACTAACTGCTTTAGAAAGATTGATGACAGCCAAGAAAAAAATAGGCATTGATAGCAAAAATGCAGAATCAAGTCATAGCCTGAAAGTGTTTAGCTTGTTTAAATATTGTTATTACTGCTGCGTGTGTTTTGTATCCGCTGCACAACGTCTGCCCAGTCAAATGCTGTACTCGAGGTAATCAACATATGGGCGGAGCCAAAGCCCTTTTCTCAATAGAGAATCTTAAAGCTCTTTTTTTGTTAATCATATATAGTAAAGGAACAGATTTGCTGTCAATCCAGACCTAAAAAAAAGTTTGCCGTCCCCTCTGCAAGCCTGAACTAGAGTTTCTCTTGATAGTAAGTACATAGACAGAGATGAGAAGCATTCTGGGATTAAAGAAGCGTTTTTTGAAGCATGTCAACGTTAACCGATGGAAGGGACATTTCATCTTAGAAGGTGGGGGACTGCTCTAATGGCAGAGTACTCAGACACAATTCAGTTAATTGCTTTCATGTCCAGTTTCTATTGCAGCAGTGATCCTATGGTACCCCTAACAATGCAGAATCATATAATAGAGTAAGAGCATGTTGTCTGTTGTCTATTGTTATTGCTGCTGCTTGCATACATCTGATGCAACAGCAGCCATGTTAGGTGAGGGAAAATCCCTCTCGAGCCAATAGAAGGGCAACAAGCACCAGTCTTCGGAGCTCTTTCTCTCCTATCTACAAGGTAGGCAATAACTTCCTTGGCAAATCACACCCAAAAATGGTCAGTTGTACTCCAAATTGTAGCTTCTAAAAATTAAGAGTTGCACATTATGCAATAATAAATAAAGGCATCGCATATTGCTGAAATCTAGAACAAGACAGTGAACAATGCAAATTCCTTCCCACTCAGCTACAATTGTTCATGGAAACCCAGGACTGAAAATCAGAGAATTCAGTATGTAATGGAGTAAGTTAATAGAATAGTTTATGCAAATGAGGCAGCAACTACAGAAAAGTAAATGTTACAATACAGCCCTCACAATATAATGTGTTAAGATAGTGAGAGATAGAATATATTGTGCAAACGAGGAAGCGTGTAGTTCTGTGCAGGTTTATGATGCATGTATTCTGTGAAAAAGAGTTGGGGGTCAATCAACAACTGTATGTTTTTTATAGTGTCTTCCTCAATATACAATGCAAATGAGATTTTGCCATCCGTTTTTCATTGTATTTCTGTCTTCGTCCATAGTGGCCATTGTATACAATTATCAAACAATTAATTGATATATACATATATAAAAAAAGAACTATATGTGGAGAAAAACATGCAGAGGGAGGATAACAATTGAGTTGTGTGGTGGAAAAAGTGAAGCAAGTGGAGCTTTAGAGCAGTGTGAATAAAAGGTGCAAAGCGCTTGGGCCTCAGATACAGTCAGTACACAAATCCCCAGTCCTGCCAAGCGTCACGCATCAGGTGTGACGCCCACGCATTTCAGTGCGGTGATCCGCATCACCGCACTGAAATGCATTGTCACGCATTTTGCCACCTGCCAGGGGCGCCACCAGCAGCGCCTGTGCCTGGGTTCTCTGCTGCTCCCGAGACCGTGCTGCTGGCTGAGCTCAGTCCAAAATAGTTAACAGGCGATCTGCTCTCCCCAGGCAGATACCTGCTGTGTTAGTTACCCTGGAAACAACTAATCAATGCGGCAAGCAGCTGCGGCGTCGGCGCGGCGCCCGGCAACAGTCAGTCTCATCACACTCTCGCACTAATTAGGGGGGAAAGGGGCTGCTCTCCTAGGAGTCGATAGTACTGCTGTCAATCAGCGTGGCACCATGGGGCCAGGATTTTAATCCGGATGTGCTGGCAGTAGAGTGCCGTCACGTCCGGAGGAGGAAAAGGAAGTAGGCGGCAGAAGCGGCGGGGAATCTGAATGAGCAGGAGCATGAGGCAGCATGAGAGACAGACTAGAGTCTCATGGCCCCCCGCCACCGCGAGGGGGAATTAATCGAATTTGCTGTGGGTGGCTGGCTTTCACACTGCACCAAGTAGCATGCCGCTGGTGCACCCGTGAACGAGGCGCCTGTCTCACTCCGCACTCCCGGGGAGGCTTGCACAGCACCCTGCACCGCGGAGCATGGTTCTGCTCCCGACGTGAGGCGCACTGCACCGCACGCTACACCGAGGAACATGAAACTGCACTGTCCGCTGCATTAAGGAGCATGGCACTGCACGGCGCCCTGCACTGCTGCATCTGGGGGCTGCTGGCCCTGCTGCACGGCTGCTCCGGCGGCACGGAAGGTGAGTGTGAGCCGGAGGAGCGGCGGAGGGGGTGCATGTCAGTTCAGCTAAAGTACTTTGTATTGCAGGGGAGGGATGTGTAGGAGGAGGGATAGGGGCCAGAACGGTGAAAGGGAGGGGTTGGGAAAGAAGAGTGTTAGGCAGGAAGTAGGGTGACCAATCGTCCGTAAATTTCACGGACAGTCCGTAATGTCGGCCGTCTGTCCGTTGTCCGTGAAGGATTCTTTAACGGACGCCATTTGTCCGTAATTTTAACTGGTCGAACAACCGGCACAGCTGGCCCCCACCTCCCTTCTTAACTCCGAGGCAGTACAAAAGCTTAGATACCCCTGCAGCATTGGAGAGGCACAGCGGGATGGCAACCCTCACACCTCCAGCTCTTGATGAGCTGTTAAGAGGTGCTTGAAGGTGACTGAGAGGGGGGGGCGGCAGCTTCAGGAGCAGCGGCATCTATTCAGATGCAAACAGCCCTGAATGCATCCTGTATCTGCAATTGGTGTGAGACATTCCCCCTTTCGGCCCAGGGCCCCAAACATCCTAGAACCGGCGGAGGCTGCACGTGATTCTCTTCACAGAGCTTAATTACTGTCACTAAATTGTAAACAAACCTCGATTCTTCAAACATGCAGTCTATATTGTAATGAAATAAAGAAATGGCACAATCGCACCCACACTGATTAACAAAATATGGAGGACAATCAGTTAAATCAGTTCTCCTGGAGTATCTCCTTTCAGTCCTGTACATCAGTGTGTGGGGGGGGGGGGGGGGAGGGGCGAGGGGGGCAAAACTAACATTTTGGAAACAGAGCCTGTCTTCTCGTTGTCTTGTCCAGGAGGGGGTGAGGAGCCCTCCCCCACCCTGGAAGAGACCAAGATGATACTAGAATACTGCATACCCACCCCGATGCCCACCCTGGTGGATCTTGTTCCCCCTCTTGTGATGGCTCGGTGGCTCCTGCCCCCCCCCCGCCTGTGATGGCTCCTGTCCCCCCCTGTGGTGGATCCTGTCTCTGCCCTGGGTGGCTTCTGTCCCAGTCCTGGAATGGCTCCTGCAACAATGGTGAAGTTCTTGATGGGCTTCTTCTCAAAAACGCTCAGCTCAAAATTAATATAAAAAGGTGGACGAGTGAGTAAGTGAAGGGATAGGTGGATGGCTGGATGAATTAGTGAAAGGGTGAATGGATGAATGAAAGATTGCAAAATGGGAGAGGATTGATGAGTGAGTGGAAGGATGGTAGAGAGAAAAGGGAAATAGCTGGCTGTATGGGTGGAAGGGTAGCTGGATGGGTAAAAGGGTGGATGGATGAGTGAAATGAAGGATGGATTGATGAATTGATAAGTGCAAGGGCGAATGGATGGACGGATGAGTGAAAGGGTGGATGTAAGGATGGATGAGTGCGTGAAAGGGAAGGTAAATGGACAAAATGATGAAAAGATGTGAAGGAGTGAAAGGATAAATGGATAAGAGAAAGGATGGATGGGTGATAGGGTCAATGGATGGATTCATGAGTGGATGAGTAGATGGATTGATGGTTGGATGGATGGAAGGAACGATTGCTAAGTGAAAGAGTCGATGGAGAGAGAAAGGGAGGATGATGGATGACTGAAAGAGGGTGGATGGATGGAAGGATGAGTGACTGGGTGGATGGATGAGTAAGTGAAAGGATGGCTGGATGGGTGAACGGGTAAATGGCTGGATGGATGAGTGAATGGGTGGATGGGTAGAAGAGTGGATGGATGAGTGTACA
The DNA here is from genome assembly GCF_964261635.1 of Lissotriton helveticus. Lineage (NCBI taxonomy): Eukaryota > Metazoa > Chordata > Amphibia > Caudata > Salamandridae > Lissotriton > Lissotriton helveticus. The sequence goes on along the minus strand of NC_136061.1, from coordinate 933,942,573 downwards.
GATGATGGGTGAAAGGGCGGATGGATGTATAATGGATGGATGAAGGGATGGATGAGTGAAATGATAGATGGAAGGATACATGATGGATAGGTTTGCAAATGGCTGAATATGTCTAGATATGGCTGGGCTTACTTATATACTATTGCGCGACCTCTGATGTGTCTGTAAAACATATCCAATTGTCCTGAAGTTTTGTCCTGAATTTTGACCTCCTGTCCTGAATTTGTGTCCTGAATTTTGACCCTTTGTCCTGAATTTTTACCCTCACCGTCCTGAATTTGCACCAATGCCAGTTGGTCACCCTAGCAGGAAGTGTGTGTGGGCCAAGAATGTGGGAGACTAAGTTTGAAAAGTCAAAGGATGAGTTTTGGGGCAGAAAAACAATAGGGATATGAAGCGGGAGTGAAAGTGAGAAGGCTGTTAGTGCAAGAAGTGATCTTTTAGGGCTTGTATGAGAAGTAGAAGGTGTGAGCAAAAGTGTGTGGGGGGAAAGTGAATACGTGGGATCTGCGAAGGCCATGTGTGAAAGGGAATTGTTGACATAGTTCACAGGAGTATTTACCGGTGTTCGGCATCAGCTTTGGCAGCGAGTGAGTGATCTGGCAAGAGGACAGTGGGAGTGAGTGTGTGGTATGAAAATGAGGGTGACGAAAGTGTCTTATGATGGGACTCTGAATTATCTGTTAAGAGAACATTGAGTGAGGGGCGTGGCCAAGATGGCGGAGTGAGCGGACGCTTCCTCCCGTAGCTCCTCCGGCCCGGCTCAACTCGAGCCCCGATTCTAGCGCTTCTCTCCCCCCGCGGCTGCACTGCGGGCGAGGGTACTGTGCCGGAGTGCCTGGGGCACATTTTGGTGCCGCTTATACTTCTGGGGCCCCGGGGGAAGTTCCCGAGAGGTCTCTCCAGAGATCGCTCCGAGGATTGGAGCCGGGTCGCCCCGAGGAGAAGAGCCTGGAGGCGGAGCGTGGAGCGGCGCTGTCCGCGCGCCTTGGCTGGCCCGGGCGCTGCACGGCGGACTGGACGGACTCCGGGGAGTGAGGCAGCTTCCTGACCGGTGCCTGGTGGCGGGCACCATAGCTGGGCGACGGACCTTAGCCCTGGCCGCGATCCCCCCACTGCCCGGGGTCTCGAAGGGCGGCGCCTTCCGCATCCCGCGCCCGGAGGCGCTGATGGCGGTGTTTGGACGGAGCCCGAGCCGGGCACTCGACTGGTAGTGGAGGGGAGCGCCGATTTCAGACTTTCCGGCCCCGTCCTCATTTGAGTGTTGCCCACGGACTTGCTGGCCCGGGCTGCCTTCTTGGGTCCCACCCTCCCGCCATCTTGTCTTTGTTTGGCTGTACCTGGTGAACCCTGCCCGCGCCCTTTTCACACGGGAGCCTCGTCTCGTTCTGGCGCCAGTTCATCTGCTGCCCTCCCTGGGAACCCGGGACGGGAGACCTGCTCTTCGGACTTTGCTGCCTGCCTGCCCTGTTGGTCCGGGGGCCGTCTTGCCCGCGCCCGGTCCGCCATCTTGTCGCCTGTGACGCACTACCCTTGTCCTCGGCGAGGGCCTCGCATCTTGTGCCCACGAGCGGTGGCGATCGCCTGCGGCAACTGACCCTGGACTTTGCTGGGCCCTAGGATGGCTGGAAGACGTGGCGCAGCACGGGGAGATCGCACCTTGCCGGAAATGCTCGGCAGGCCCCAGCAACTACGCGACAGGGCGCTGCCGTCCCCGGGGGCATCCCGGGTGTCCACGGGCGCAACTGCGGTCGAGCCGCCGGTCACGCGGTCCTTCATGGAGGACTTATTCGCCTCCCTCAAGGAGGACTTTCAGACTCTGAAGGCTGAGGTGGCAGGAGAGATCCGGGAGGTGCGCAGGGATGTCGAGGGCCTGGGTGAACGGGTCGACGCGGTGGAGACGGCGGCTCAGAGTCGCGATGAGGAGATAACCCATCTCCAACAGGATGTCCTCCGCCTCCGGGAGCAATGTGTCGAGCTCCAGGCCCACTCGGAGGACCTCGAGAACAGGTCCAGGCGGAATAACATCCGGGTGCGGGGTGTTTCATCCGCCGACGAAGGTGCGGACCTGGTGGCTTATCTGCAGGACCTGTTCCGCGACATCTTGGAGGAGGGAGCGGATTTCCCCATCCGCATTGACAGAGCACACAGGGTGGGCCGCCAGCGCCAGTCATCGGCGCCCCCGCCTGATATCTTGGCGTTCTTGCCGGATTTCCCTCTAAAGGAGCGCATCATGACGGAGGCCCGTAGGAAGCAGCCGCTGACCTTCCGCGACCGACCTGTGGCGCTTTATCAGGACCTGTCCGCTATCACGCTGCAAAAGCGCAGGTCCTTCCGCATCGCTACGGACTTTCTGCGAGAGCACGAGACGGCCTATTCTTGGGGTCACCCCTTCCGTCTTATCTTTCGATGGAATGGGGTACTGCATCAGCTGCGCTCCTTACAGGATGTTTGCGGGGTGCTGGGTCTTACTACTACGGCGGAGGACGGGGCTACGCCCGCGCGGAGGCGCCCCGAGCGGCGGGGCCGACGGAGGTCGAGAAGGCGCCCATCGTCAGCGCCGGTGAGTCGTCCGGACTCGCCCACCATCAGAGCTGAAATGGCGGAGGCCCTGAGGACTGCGGCCGAGGACTTGCCTGCGTCTACTGGTGTGGCCTTAACGGCCTAATTTTTCTCCGGGGGGAGAGGTTCTTAGCTTTAACGATGTTGGGCTGGGGCTGGGGGGGCGGGGGGGTGGTGCGTGGCTGGACGTCCACTTGACTGTTTTCTGCAGACTCGCCCATTTGGGCTAGACTGAGACTATGGGGTGGGGTTTTTTCCTTTTTGTTTTGGCCGGTTGCCATAAGTGGTTTTTGGGGGGGTTTCATTGTTGGTTTGTTGTGGGGGGGGTCCCGTCCGATGTAGTCCGACCGAGTACGAGGCCGCCGCTGGCCTTCCCTGCGCCCCTGCCCCGCGCGCCCCCTCCGCTGATCCCCCATCTGCTTCATAGCGTGCTGCTCCCCTGGAGGCGATGCCGCCCCTGAAGGTAGTGACCCTTAATGTCAAGGGTCTGAATAATCCCGTGAAGCGTAGGGCGATCCTCTCCCTGTTAGAAGGGTCGCGGGCGGATATTTGCCTCCTGCAGGAGACTCATTTACTCTCCGGAGATTGCCATAGGTTGCGCTCTGCCAAGTTCCCCACGCAACTATTTTCCTCTGCTGCGACTAAGACCGCTGGGGTGGCCATTCTTCTAGCCAGCTCTTTTAGAGGGGAGGTGTATAAACATGCCGAGCAGAAGGGGAGGCTCTTAGTGTACCGCATGCGCTTGGGGGGTGTTGCCTTTACGGTTGGTTCGGTTTATAGCCCAAACGACCACCAGGATCATTTCCTGGAGTCGGTGTTGGTGGACGTTACTGCCTCGCCCGATCGCCATATCATTCTGGGGGGAGACCTGAATATAGTCTTCGACTCCGCTCTAGATAGGTCTGCTCAGCGCTTCCCGCAAACGGGGGAGCTTTCTGCGGCGGTGCGGGACCGGCTTGCAAAGACGGACTTGCATGACCTCTGGCGTACCATGCATCCCACCGATAGGGATTACTCCTACTTTTCCCATGCGCACCGCACTTATTCGCGGTTGGATTACCTCTTGGTGAGCGGCCCGCTTCGCTCGGCCGCCGTGGCGGCGGACATCGGGGTCTTGTCCCTGTCCGACCACGCGCCGGTTTCCGGGGTCTTTGCGTGGCCGGCGGCCCCCCCCTCGAGAGGGATGTGGCGGCTTCGGGACACGCTGCTCCATAGGAAATCGGTGGTGAAGCGAGTGGACGAGGTCATCCGGGACTTCCAGACCCACAATGACAACTCTGACACGTCCCTGGCTACGCAGTGGGCGGCTTTGAAAACGGTCGTCAGGGGAGAGTTTATCTCCATTTCCTCGGCCGAAAATAAGGAACGCCAGCGCAAGAGGGACGAGCTGACGGCGCAGGTTAGGGAGCTTGAGCAGGTACACCGCCGTACAGGGGCTCCTCGCGTTTGGAGGCAACTGAAGGCGGCACGGAAACTCCTCTCTGCGCTGGATCTTGATCGGGCGGAGTACGCGGCGCTGCGCCTGAAGCATGCCTTTTACACCGGCGGAGACAGATGCGGTAAGCTTCTGGCCCATAGGCTCAGGGCTGCGCAGCAACGCAATGTGGTGAAGGAGCTGGTGGGAGTGGATGGGATTCCGGTTTCCGGGGACGCGGAGGTGGCGGATACCTTTCGATCCTTTTACGAGGCACTGTACGCTTCGGAGTCTTCCCCACCGGGAGAGGCTGAGGCCTATCTGGAGTCCGTGACCCTCCCGGCCCTGGACCCCTCCCAGGCGGACCACCTAGAGAGGGACATTCACGTGGAGGAGGTCATCTCCGCGATCGCAAGGCTGAAGCATGGTAAAGCCCCGGGCCCGGATGGCTACACGACCTTGTTCTACAAGACCTTCTGTCCCGCTGTCGCTCCTCTCTTGGCTCGCTTGTTCAATTCCTTCTCCGAACCGGGCGCCATCCCACCGGACCTCCTCTCGGCGACTGTATCGGTTATCCCCAAGCCGGGGAAGGACCGGACCTTGTGTGGCTCGTACCGGCCCATTTCGCTCCTGAACGTGGACCTCAAACTTTACACCGGAATCTTGGCGGCCAGACTGGGTCTCCTCTTACCGGGTTTGGTGGAGGCGGATCAGGCCGGTTTTGTGCCTGGTCGGCAGACGGTCGACCATACGAAGAGGGTGGCGCATGTGCTGGAAAAGGCCTCACGCGTCCCGGGGGAGCGGATGCTGCTATCGGTCGATGCGGAGAAGGCCTTTGATAGGGTTCATTGGCCGTACCTCGAGCTGGTCCTTGGGAAACTGGGGGTCGGTGAGAAGTTCCGCACTATGGTCTTTAACTGCTATAGGAGACCGTCGGCGTCAGTTCGTGTCAATGGACACAGCTCCAGCAGCTTCACCATTGAGCGCGGCACGAGACAGGGTTGCCCTCTCTCGCCGCTCCTCTTCGCCCTTTATATGGAGCCGTTTGCGCACAGAATCCGCGACAACCCGGACGCTATTGGGGTGAAGATGGGGCAATACACACACACTGTCAGCTTATACGCGGACGATGTCTTGCTGACCCTAGATGACCCCAGGCGATCACTCCCTGCCTGCGTCCAGGAGCTGGATGCTTTTGCCCGCGTTGCGGGCTTTAAAATGAATGTGTAAGTCAAAAGGGGGATCCCTGGGGTTGAATAGTCTATTTATCACACAGGCCTTTCTTGTAATACAAGTAGAGGTCACAGTATGTCATAGGTATTCCGACAAGCATAAGAATGGGTTTCCACAAAGAAATAGTCTTGTTAAACAATCTAGATTTATTCGAATTACATATATAAAAACAATAAAAACAAGGTGAAATTCATCCAAAATAATTAAAAACCAAGAATAAAATATCTCGGTGGGTTAAGAATTAATATTAGACAATGTTACATCAACATAATGTTATAATACACAACAAATGAAAAAGCAATCAAGATGTATTCACAATAAGCGACAAACTAAACATAAATACAAAAAACCCCTTATATTAAAGTGGCCCACTTAGTATTTCTGCCACTATATTTGAGAAGATCCAATGGCCATAGACAATTTAATTTCTCTCTAACAGTGATGGAGAAATCTAATGCCCATCTACAGCTCTATCTGGCCCTAGTTGGATTCTTTTGGATCAGAACAGTGCGTCGACGCGTTTCGGTGCTTGTCACTCAATATCGTGGCACCTTCCTCAGGACTTCTTGGTTCTGGGGTTTCAGGGAACGGATGAATATACCGTATCCTTAGGGCCGTATTGTAGATGCTCAAAGGTGGGGTCTCCTGAAGGTCTCCCTCTATTGGTACTACACCTATGGTCCTTGGGGCCCTTCTGTTGGTACAAAAATATTAAGCTCTCTCTTGTAACGAGAGCTCCTTTTGATGGGGTTCCTTGGTTATTTGGTTGTCGGATGACTGCCCACTTGTAGTGTATCTCCGATATTTTTAAAACTTGTTTAGAACGGGCATATGTTGTCGTTGGTCTGCTCCTGAACTGGATATGTTCGTTTTTTAGCAAATCGACCGCTTCTGCCTCGTTCCTTCACTCGATCTCTTTAAAATGAATGTGGCCAAGTCGGCGGCACTGGATGTGTCGCTCTCTGCCGACACCAGACGGGACCTTCAGAGTCTCTTCCCTTTGCAGTGGTCCTCCTCCACGGTGCCTTACCTGGGCATTTTGCTTGCTCCCACCCTGCCTGCCATGGTCGCAGCTAACTATTCCTCTTTAGGCAAAAAGATAAAGGAGGAACTTGGCCGATGGAACAAGGGCTTAATCTCGTGGCTGGGCCGTGTTGCGGCGGTGAAGATGACGATACTGCCCCAGATCCTGTATCTCTTTCGCGCTCTGCCTCTTCAGCCCCCCGTGGGTTGGATACGGCAGGCGCAGACAGACATCTCCCGCTTTGTGTGGCAGGGTCGTAAGCCTCGGATGAGGCGGGTCCTCTCCATGCTTGCTCCGGAGGCGGGAGGGCTCGGAATCCCGGACCTCCGGAAGTACTTTCAGGCGGCGCAGCTTAGGTACCTGGTTGAGTGGAGCCGGTGGGAATCGGACAAACATTGGCTCTTTCAGGACCAGGCAGTGGCTGGCCGTACCCTCCAGGAGGTCCCGTTCCTACGGCGCATTCACCGCCCGCCTAATCTCTACGCCTCTTTTATCACCCGGGTCCCGCTAAGAGTGTGGGACGCGGTGTGTGAGCTTCGGGAGCTCACCACTTTTCCGTCGCCGTTCACTCCCATTGCTGGCAACCCGGACTTCACTCCGGGCCTGGAGCCGGGGGCCTTTTCCCACTGGGTGCATGCGGGATGTAGAGCGCTTTTCCAGATTTACGGCCCGGATGGCGTGCTCCCCTTCCAGCAGCTCCGACAGGAGTTTGGCTTGACGGAGGGGGATAGACTGCGTTACATGCAAGTCCGCCATTGGGCTCTTCAGCCCTTAGTGCGTGACGTCGCCGCCCGTACGATTACGCCCTATGAGCGATGGTTGGTGACCCGGGCCTCGGACGCCAAACTCATCACTGATTTGTATAAATTTCTCCAACCCCCACCGTTCCACTACCATAACCCAGGGAGGGAGCGTTGGCATAGGGAACTGGGCAGGACCCTGAGCCACAAGGAATGGGATGGGATTGCATATCGGGCGAGGCACTCTGCGTACCACACTGGGCTGACGGAAACCTTCACTAAAGTGTCCACCTATTGGTACTACACCCCGGTGCGGCTCTACGAGATGCGCAAGCTAGGCGATAAGGGATGTTGGCGCGGCTGCGGGCAGGAGGGCACCCTCACGCACATTCTCTGGGAGTGCCCGGTGCTGTCGGCCTACTGGAAGGAGGTCTTAGATGAGGTGGATAGGCATTTTGAGATTGAGCTCCCGCGCTTCCCCGCGTATGTCTTGCTTGGCCTCCCCAATGACTTAATGTACCCGCTGAAATCCCGCAGGGGTAGGCAGATTGCGATTGCGCTAGGCTCAGCCATCCAGAATATACTTGTCCTTTGGCGCACACCCACTGCCCCCTCCATTACTGGCTGGTTGCATAGGCTCTGGCAGGTACTGGGTATGGAGAAGATGTCGCTAACAGTGGCTGGGAAGGTTGACCAGTTTGAGGAGCTCTGGCAGCCCTTTTTGGCGCTGCTGTCCACGGAATTTCACGAGATAACGTGTCCACGGTACCTGCGCCTCCTTAGGCTGACACCGCCAGTGCCAGCGGCGGAGTGATTCTGCGGGTTGGGGACCGGGGATCGGGGGTGGGAGGTGGGGGGGTTTTATGCTTCTATTGCTGACTTTCGGACGGGGTTGTTGGGGTGTTGTTTTCTCTTTTTTCTTTTCTTTCCTTCTTGCTTTTTCCTTCTTCTCTTTTCTGGGGTCGGGGGGCTGGTGGAACGGTCTGCTTCTCCTTAGCTGTGTCGCGGAGTGCTCTTTTGGCTTCGCCTCGCCTAGGGAGTGGGGGCCTACGGGGGGTTGTTCACAATGCCTTATTGCCTTCTGTTTTTACCCTGTTACCCTCTGGGGCACCCTACCTTCCTCCTCTTCTTCTGACTCGCTGCAACGTTTTGCTCTTTGTATTGTATGGTTACCTGACCTCCTGCTCCCCCCCCCCCGTGTTTTTTTATGCCTTAATAAAATACTTTAAACCTAAGAGAACATTGAGTGAGCGATCTGATAAAACGGCAGTAGCAATCTGGTAACCGGGCTGTGAGAGTAAGTGTGAGGGTCCCAGGTAGAGGAAAGCGAGTTTGAGGGATTTTTATAAAACGGTGGGGAGAGTGAGTCGTCTGGTGAGACAGGGAGCGAGTGAGGAATCTGGCGAGTGGCTGGGAAGATGAGAGGGATCTGGAAAGAGGACAGTGAGAGCTACTGCAAGGGGTCTGTTATGAGGGCAGTGAATTTGAGTGATCTGCTATCTTGACATTTAAAGTTCTAGTTCTGTGAGTGGACACGAGTGCTTATTGTGATGTCAAACTACTGTGAAAATGAGGGATCTGATTAGAGTACACTGAGTGAGAGATGCAAGAGTGAGAGATATGGGAGTTGTGACGAGAGAACATTGAGATATTTGGCAAAGACAGACAGTGCTGAATTAAAACAAAAACTTAGGTTTTTCTGGGGAGCTCCCAGCCGCTCTCCACCACTGCTGGTAAAACCAGGTGGTGTCAAATAGAAAGGCTACTTGGTCTTTCTTTATTCCACCTTAGGTGACGGTCTCTTTCTTCCACCTACTACGACAGCCGGTGCCCATCACCTGCAACCACCTGCACAAATTAAGCACTATTACGTGGACAGTCAGAGTTGGGAATCTGGGAGGACAGCGTGGGGCAGGCCGGTGTAAGCTCTCCACATTACAGGAGTGCGCGAGTCGCTTCAGAAGACAGGCCCCAGGGAAGGGGTGGGCTGTGAGTCAGGGAGTCGAAGCACTATGGGAGAATTAAGGGAGGAATGGGGATGAGCTTTGCCGCGCAACACTGCAGCCTCAGTGCCCCACCTTGAGGACTGCGAGCGGCCGCGAGGAGTGTCGACTCGAGTGGCTGCCAGGATGAAGACAGGCTGCGGCAGAGTGAATACATCATGGCTGGGCAATGAGTGCAGTAAGTGACCAGTAGGGTCGTCACTATACTAAGTGAAAGTCCACGCTGCCGGTGTTACTATAGTTACATGGCACGTGCTGAATCATGCTTGCAAAAATATTTGGTACAGGTAGCACTGCCGATTAAGGCAACTTAAGTAAATGATGTGGAAACGAAAGTACGTTGTGTTAAAACTTTTAAGTAGCACTGACTCAGAGATGGTGTTGTATGTATGTAGGTTAGGTAGCAAAATCCAGACTATAGCAATTATGAGCAAGGTTGGCGGTCACAGCTGGTTAAACCTCACTCTAAAACAGCACGTTCCTACAGACAAACTGGAAGCAAGTGATGCTGCAGTAAAAAACTAGAGTAGGATGTCTAAGCAACATGATCTTATCAATTTCTGTTCACGGCCAGCCTTCTTGCATAATTAATTAGTGTCCTTCCATTTGTGTCTCTCTGCAACAGTTTCAATAAGTTCTTGGAGTTTCTTGTTGCTCAAATGGCTGTAATTTCTGATATTTAGAAGTTTCACTCGTCTTAATTGCATGATTTTTGCTCGCGAGAAAGTGTCACTCATAGTCATTGAAATGTCACTCATAATTTCACATTTTTTTTAAAATGTCACATATGGCAATCTGAAACCTTGGCAGCTATGAATCCCATTTCGAAAGTCAGTAATTAGATTATAACTGGCGTGCAAATTTCACATCCCAAGAGTTTCCATCAATTAGAAGTTTAACAAGTAAGACCTGATTCAAACGTTGTTTGTAAATTGCACAACTTTTAGGTTTCCACACCTATGAACGTGGGAGTCAACATTCAATTAGCTTGGTAAATCTAATTTCAAGGTTTTAAACTCTGAATGTTACACAAATTGTGATCTGGCTAAAGACCATGCAACATGCTAACAGAATTTAGTGGGTGCACTATTTCGACCCAGTGTAACGTACTAATAATCATTATGATGATATTAGCATGTTTTTCTCTTACTTTAGGTAGAGGAGTGCTACACAGTTATTTGTGATTACTTAGTGTGAATTATCCCATCTGATAGTCGGTTGTACCAGTGAGTACAAACTTAATTGCATCCCCATAAACGTGGGGAATGTCCCCAGGGCACTGAGCAACGGTCCTCTAGTGAGGCTCCAACTATTCAATAAAGACAATAATGCAAAACAAATTCCAATGTAATATCAGGTTGTATTGTTCATTCACAACACAATAACTTCATGGGAAGGATTGAACTTCATTTCCCAGAATGCATTAATGAAGATTCACAAATCACAAACTTTAAATATCCCCATGCATTTTGGGCAACACGGCCTTCATCCGGGAATAATCTGAAAAAGTAGATGGGCGTGTGTCAATATACAAGGACCGCAGGGTAATAATAGTAATGTACACATCAAACGTGAGAGGTGTAACTGTGCGATTAGATATACGTTGGTTAAAGAAAAAGTGTTTCTTGTTCTTGAAATCTATGGGGTATGAAACCATGATTTAAACTATCCATGATACGAAAGACCGTTGCGGCTGTAAAGTGATAAAAATGCTCAATCTACAGTGCACGTGGTAAATAATAAAAAACTCGAAGTATGTGAATACTACGAACACCGACACCATGTAGAGGTGAACGAGTCATGTTTAAAAGTTGAGAAAATGAAACGTGCTCGAAAGATGAAAAAGCAACCACTTACTCGTAAAGCTGAATGCCCGTGCTGCGATCAACGCGTCTGGTTAGTAAACTAGAGGTGCTCTGCGCTTCGGTTTAGAGACCATGAGCGAGATTTCATAAAAATGAAAGTAAGACTGCAGCTATGCGCGAAAGGCAATCAAAAGTGACAACGGACTGGTAATTGTGACAACGGACTGGTAATAGTAAAAATAGGTGACTAGGGTGAAAAAAGCAGCCATATTAACCCCGTGATGGTGAGTAACACAGTAAGTGAGCGCAAGCTACTAACTGCACTGCTGAGTGATAACATGTTAAAGCAATGTGTAAACGTACACTAACAACCAAAAAAACAGTAACAAGAAAGAATAAGTAAGAGAAGAGTATGATACGATAAATAAACAGGAAGATCAGAAAAGTCTGTATGATAAGAGACAGGTACTGCATTATTGAGCAATAACATGGTTAGACCATGTGTAGACGTACACACCCAACAAACATGATAGCAAGCAAAATTAGAAAAGGAGAGAGTATGAAATGGAAAATAAACAAAATAAAAAAAAGAGATATATCATAGAAAACATTGAAATTCCATGCGTTCATTCAATCCATTGGGTTTCATGGAGTTCAGGAGTCGGATCCAGTGGTTCTCACGATATAATAAGTAATTGCGATTGTCTCTTCCTTCACATCTGTCAACGGACAACTTTGATTGGTACCAGTGAATACTATATTTCAGAACACACCAGTTTTTCCCTAATGGAAATAGTGCCTTTGGACAAGTTTGTTTGACCGGAGGCTCACTGTGCTCACTTGCTTGTCTAGTTTTCTAGATTCTTTCCACTTCTGCTGCTGGGGTGCAAAGACTTAAGCTTTGTAAAATTTTGTGTTTCTTTGATTTTTGATTTTTTTTTTGTGTGTTTAGAAAAGTTGTCACTTTAAAGGTTAAATCAGCTGTTTCTCTTAAGAGGTATTTTATTTATTTATTTTATTTGCGTGTTTGTATCGCGCTGGGATCGACTCCCGAAGGAGTATCTCTGCGCCTTTGGCAGCCATAATGCAAATAACGAGTACTGGCAGGGAATGCTAGCAGTTTTGGAATTGGAAAGTTTTTAATTGTTTCCTAAACGGGAGGTGGTCCTTACAAAGTCTCAAAGTTAATGGGAGACTATTCCATAGGGTTGGGCCAACAACTGAAAGGGCTCTGTCTCCTTGTCTTGCTTTTTTTGCTCTAGGAACACGCAGCAAGGCCTGTTCGCTAGATCTCAGAGAGCGCGTGGGTGTGTAAAGAGAGAATTTATTGGACAGATAAGCAGGGCCCTTCCCCTGTAAACATTTATGTATTATACAGCAGGTATGCCAGAAAGTCTTGGTATTTCAAGCAATCAAGACTTGTTAGGTTCTCCTTGACTATTTCCCTTCGACACTCCTTGTCCCAAGTGCAAGTTGTGAACATGCAATGTAGAGTTACTACCACAGGCTTACTGCTTTTGCAGATCTCGAATTTTCATTGGTCCCATCTTTGTTTCTGTCCAGTCCAATTTAGTCTTGCCTCTGCTAATTAACTATTTAAGTCTACATTCTTCCAGATTACCAGGTATCTCTGTGGCCTGTTAGCTCTTTCAGGGCTCCAGTTCCAAAGGCTACTGGACAGCATCTCCATGTTTTTTTCACCGCACCCAGTTTAATAGTGGGTGCATCATTACACTGTAGTAAATATATATTTCATATATTTTCCAACATATCCTGCCACTAGATGCTAGTGATTAAGTTCTATCATAACAAGAAGTGCGCTGAAGATTTGTATACATGGACAAAGCGCCTAGTCTGCAAAGCCCATTGACAGTGCTGGGGGAAATGCCAGGCATATCAGGGGATGAAGCTCCTTGGATGCTTTCGATCCTCACTCCCCCTGAATGTATGGAGAATCACGGTACTTATATAATTTCTCACAGGCTGCATTTAAGGTGTCCTTTGTCATTGTGACATGTGGTGAGAACAGGAGCCTGCAAATTTGGAGCGAGAGTGTGGGGAGAATGAAGGGCTTTGTAGCCCAATGTGTCTTTCATATCATACTGTATTTGCATTCAGTAAAAACTACTTAGACCATATGATGTGCGTACAAAGAATGAAAGCACATTACTGCAAATAACACAAACATACGAATAGTGATGCACTATTATATAGGCCTTACACCCAGTCCAACATGCATTGCATTGTTAAAAACAAGGGTATATAGCAAAGATCAGCAGTCACATAGACTCACATAGTGTTATACAGGGAACACGTCTGGTATCATAGTGAGCATATATGAGAGTGAATACATTAAATTAGAGCAAAAGCAGAATGGTGCACTTTGTTGCGGAAATAGGGGCTCAGAACCCCAAGAGTCAATGTGACTAAGAAGCTGGATAGAAAACAAAGTACAAATATAGGTACAAAAGGCTGGTAGAAGGGACTTAGCAGACGCTGTGCCACCTAAGGATGAGTAGAAGCTGTAGACAAGGTCAAAAAGTTCTAGTTAGTAACATGAAATACTGAAGGCATCAATTGTGAAGGTGTACTGAAGATGACTGAATTCTTTGTTGAAGGTCTGAGTTGGTGTTTCAGTGCTAAAAGGTGGATTGGTAGGCGATTGCGGCAAGAGCAGTGGTTAGCTTTAGGATTGACTTACAAGATTCAGATGGCGCAATGCATTGCATCGAACATGATGAATTGTTCAACCTTTTCCCATAGAAAGAAGTTGCTGGCACTAGATAAGTGTTTGGATGGCAGAAGGAGGTAGCTTCTGGAAGTTGACAATAAAGTTCTCAGGAATTCTGGAAAGCTTGTCTACACCCCAGGAAGGAAGTCAAAACATTATGGATCTGGCAAAGTGTTCGACAAAGAAGGGTGACAGAAAGAACCATACCTGCAATGATTTATATTGGTAAAAGGCCAAGAACTATATGCAAGACAAAGGATCCTAGGGGAGGTTAGAAACTTTTTGGTTGGAATACTGGATTCTGAAAGTACTGGAAAAAGTTAAAGTTATGCCAATCTTCTTTAAATTTGTAGCCACACCTGTGGAAATGGAGGTGTGGAACAGAGTACAGAGAAATTCCAAAAAGGTTAATGGATATGTACAGGAGTGTTCAGAAGACAAACATCAGCCTCTGAATGAGTAGCTGTCAGTTCAAATACATGAACTATTGATGTTAAACATCTCTCTGTGTTAAACAAAATGTACAATTTCCCACAAAGTGCAACACTTTTGATGTAATGTTCAAGCAGGGAGAAACTGATAAAGCTCTGAGAGGAGCAGGGTATACAGAAAACCTACACTTTTTCACAGGCATTTTTAGCGTCAAAAGCTATGCAAACCTATACCCATCCCATAGTACGAGGAATTTATACAGAACTCTCATTGTCCATGCAAAAGACACACAAGTGATGGACGGAATGCAGAGCAAATCAAACATTCACCCCCAGTCAAGAGATCTGGGTTAAATCCATCGCTATTTTGCTCACCATGCCACCCCAGTTTAGACCCAGCCATATGCAAATCAGTCTTGACCCTGTGCCTCATCGGAACAGTCCAGCCCGAACTGCCAAACCAGGTCCTCACTGGACCGGAATAATGCATCCTGGGGCCAATTTCAGGGCATCGCATGTCATCAACCAGGCTAGGTTGAATCCAGTGGGACAGTGAGCCCGGGATCCATGTCTGGGCATACCCGGCTCACCCACGGCGAGAAAGCAAAGGACACACAGATAATGGACGAAATGCAGAGCAAATCAAACATTCACCCCCAGTCAAGAGATCAAGGTTAAATTCACCGTTCTTTTGCTCAAAAAGAGGATGGATTTAGACCCAGATCTCTATTCTGGGGTGAATGTATGACATTGTTCTGCATTCTGTCCATCAATTGTTCTTCTTGCATTTGCATTTGCCACCCCAAGTGGACGGGATATGCCCAGACATGGGAGCCATGCTCTCCTTGCCGCTGGAGTCAAGCTAGCCTGGGTGATGAGAGGTGAAACTCAGAAACCGGTCCCAGGATGCTTGTTTCCAGTCCAGGGAGGACCTGGCCAGGTAGTTCGGCTGGACTGTTCCCAAAGGGATCAGGGACAAGACTAATTTGCATATGGCTTCAAATGGTTCAAAATGGGGAGAAAAAAACAATGGATTTAGGCCCAGATCTCTGTACAGCAGTGAATGTATGTCATTGTTTTGCATTCTGTCCATTAATTGTTCTTTTTGCGTTTCTCATTGTCAATAAGCACGCAAAACTATGAAAAAATGACAGAGTTACCTTCATTTGGCAGTCCAAACTTGTCTTTGTAAGCTCAAAGGAACTGTCAACATTAATGGGGTCACATAACTATGAATGACCCAAAACATCACAACATGACCATGTCCCAACAAGTACAGTAGGTTCATCAAGCATATACTTAGCGATTTCTATTATGTATATACTGCAACACATCTCACAATTGGTTTTAAACACCTCTTAAATAGAAAAGAAGTGTTAGCCAGGGAAACTGTATTGTGAAAGAGCCCATGTCTTATGGACTATCATCTGTAGAGGAAGGTATAGATTCTATTGGTTATGTAGGCAGTAGTGTGTAAGATGTCTCTTTGTATGCAAAAAAATTTTTGTATGATGGAAGACCTTGGGCAAAAAAGGACTTCCTCATTAAGACGTGCCCACAGCGTGATTTGAGTGCCTCTAGTGACAACCAGAGCCGTACAGCAGCTCTCATTTGGAATTCACCAGTTCTAAAGGACCATAAATCATCTTGTAAGTACAAGAAGTGATTTGACATACAAAGAATTTGCTTTTGGTACATCAACAGCAATAATGCGTCTTCTTTTTCAGTGCAAGCTACTTCTTTGCATTAATGAAAGGTACATGCCTATTCCTTGTAGGTGCAAGACCTAGATGAAAATCATTTGAACTTTGAAGCAAGTACTCGTATAAAAGGTGGACCATAGTGGACATAATTTACCTATACTATAAATAGTGATGTTAACAAGGCTGTCCCATTGTTGAATGCTTAATGGGCACGCGATTAGATAAAAATCGAGGCATACAGTCATCAGTCCAGACTCGTCTTAGGGCCATACCCATAGTGGCATAATTAGAAATAGGAAAGTTGCTAATTACGACAAGTGCGTTGACTTCATCAGAAGAGAGGGTCTCTAAACAAATTCAGTTTGTAAAATATGAGTAATTCTTCTGAGGTGCTAAAGTAATCTGATAATCCTTACGTGATATCACCCTTAACAGGTGTACTGTATCATTTAGAAACGTGTTTTTCTAGGATCTAAAAATAGTGGCAACAGGGTTTCAGAACCTGTAGCTTGCCCATCTTAATCTCCCTTTCACATTTTTTACTGACATTATGTTATTCCAAAAGATAGAGACATTCTCATTATTCTGATAGAAAGAGATAGCTTTATGTTGTGTGACCAAGACAAGGCCTGAGAGACCTCCCAAAAAATATATGCATTGTATAACAATCTTCTTTACTGAAATAGGCAAATATTTCTTGGAACACCTTCAGTCTGTCAAGGTTTTGCAGCTCTCCCGCAACGATAGAGTGAACATTTTTTGTTAAACCGTTAACTGGCCTTGTAAAGTAATGGTGACCGTAGTAGTGAAAAGAGTGTATCTCTTTATATGTATCAGTATGAAAATAAGGGGCAGCATTCATCAAATATGAGTAGGTGTTGAGATTATCTAGCAGTTGTTCAACTGCATTTATGTCCCACGTACTAGCATAGGGTCTTGCACCAACTATGTCATCCAAGGAAATACAAACAACATATGGAACTGGTTTCATTTCCACTGGTCCCAGGATCTGGTAGTTGATCTTTTTCCAGTAGAATCCATCAGGTAAAGGATATGCTGTGGTGCTAGCTGAACGTTAACTCCTTACCACACAAGGCAATGAAAACTATAGCTATGATGAGGTACTGGGTTTTTAAGAACCGGCACAGAACCGGTAACCCAGCGGTGCCAGGGAATCAACACCCAGAGACCTCGGGTTCTTCCTGATCCAGACCTACAGAAACTCGGAGTCTTCTAGGTGAAGTCAAAGATTAGTTTATTGGCTGCAACCAAGGTAACAAGTGTCCTAGAAGTACAATACGGGTATATTCTCAGGAGACTGCACACTTTTACAAAGTCAGGCTTCTCTTCTTATACACAATTTTGGGCCTCGGGCAAAACATTCTTGGTTGTAAAGTAAATTGTTAACGTACTTTTAAGACAAAGAGAAAGCAGAGTCATGATGACATGTCCATATTTCACTTCGTGCTGCCTACAACAAATCATTTGGCAAGGCCCAACATTTCATCAGATATCACTGGACCCCTAATAAAAAGGGGCACCTCCCCACCATAAAGTAAGTGAAGCAAAAGAGTGGAGATAGATGTGAGCGAGATATGGCAGGTGTGCGCGCTGAAATGGTTTTATGGTTTGTTGAGCCTAGATGCTATCTTGCTCGGCCACTGGGAGGGAACTGACCTAACGAGTTCGGCCTGGGGCAATGGTTCCAACTTGTACTGAGGTCAGGGAAAAGTCGATTAAGGAGTACGTGTCCTTGTGGAATCAAATTCAACTGGATTAAGGCCTATGTAAAGGGCAACATATAAATGGGAGCCAAGGGTTCAGAATGTAAGTGACGATTTCGAGGTGAAATCGTCGCTCGAATATGCTGAAAATATATGCACATGATGTACTCGTCATTCTCGGTCTTTAGATACCAAATTCGTCATGTTTCGACGAAGTTTTAATTCTCGAGTCCAGAATAATTATACGAATCCAGATTTTCAGAACCTCAATCCCTCCTTTTGCCCTTACATAGGCAATTAATCTATCCTCATGTTAGTCTGAATCCAGATCTATATTCCTAAAGTCATTGAGATGTTGCTGTAACATCATTCTAGTACTTAGTTCATCTTTTGACACAGGCTTCCTTACACATGATGCAACACAGAGGCCACATATTGCAGGAGCACACTGTATGGATAGACAGAACAGGAAAAGAATGGCTAAGACCATCCCAATGACCATCAGAATTTTCCATCCCCAGGCAGATATCAGTTCCCAGAACCATCCCATTAACGACCAATCTCCTTTATCCACATGGATAGATTCAGAAATCTTATGTAGTTTGGAGATGGCCCTGTACACGGTTGGAGCATTATCTGGGATGAAAATGCAACAACTAGATTGGATCAATTTGCATACTCTACCTCGGTCTGCAAGTATAACATCCAAAGCGACCCGGTTCTGAAGGGTCATAAGTCGATCCGACTGGAGCTCAGCGGTCAAGTTACTAATGGCACCAGCAGTTTCAGTCACCGTGGACTCCACTACCCTTGTTAATTGCCTTATGTTTCTACTGTTAGCCATGGATCCCCAGAACGGCAGAAAACCCTTTGCAAAGTCCCCAAATTCTTGACCTGCAGTGTCTTCTTTACTCAAAACACCTCTAACTACACTTGTCCGGTGGTAATCCGCCGCTGCTGTGTAGGTGGGAGGCAACAGGAATGAAACAAAACATGAGCCCGAGAAGTCAGGAGGCAACCATGTATAGGCTCTATCATGGCAGATGAAATAAGTACCCTTAGCGGCTAGAAACGCAGGGGAAGTCTGAGATCCAAAAACATACGTTTCTGTACAGATACTCTTCCCTAGCTGAGCTCTGGGATTCTTGCCAATACCTTGCAGACACAGGTGACCTTGATGGGGTACGATCCAGATAGGGGGCGATCTTTTGGCTTGCTGTTTCTCACTTAATGTAGTGCCATATCCGGTCACGTTCCAACCTACATATGCAAGTATCTCATCATCCGGAGTATCTTCATAGGAAGTTACTTCCTTGATCATGTCAACTATACCTTTGACTAGGGCGCTAGTCTTGAGGTTGTCTTTTACAGAACGTAGGGGTTGGATTTCTCGTGCATATATGAACATTGTCCTATATGCCCATACTGAACCATTGTGACTAAATGGCAGGACCAAATAGGGGATACCTTTATCCGTTGTGTGAGGCATGAGACCACACACCCAACAGTTAGTTGTGTTCATTACAAGTTGGTGTTGGTGTAATAACTGAACGAAGGAGTTATTAATGAACTCTAATCTCCTATTCGATTCGTGGTCAGGCAGAGGGTGGAAAGAATGAGAGGAAACAGTAGGAGGAGGTATGGGTGATGCAGTGGGCGCAAATGTTACATGGAAAGAGAACAAAACATAACTTATCAAAAAAATCATTAAGCTGGATAGCATAAAAATACACAATATTATAAAACTTTTCTTTGTCATCGTGTTACATAGTCTCTGCTTAAAGTTCATTTGTTTGGCAGGGCTCTCCACATCAGGAAACTCCATCCTCTCTAAGGTGCTGCCCGCGGTGGTAGGTTGCCTCTGCTAAAGGATGCTTCAGTCAGTCTAGGGCAACTCCCTTGGACCAACCAGAACTACCGACCTAACGTCGTCAGCTGCACCCAAAAGACTTTAATCAACCGCGGCCCTAGCAGCGGAACCCGGATGGCGGTTCGAAAAACAAAAATAAGCAAGTTACCTAGATGGGAGATCTGCACTTTCAAAAGTAGTACTTGGGGGGGAAAAAGGATAATTTCAGTTGTCCATAGGTCTTGGTCTCAAATTATAAAAAGGAATCACTTTTATTAGTCTGTTTTTCTCGGTCGCAAATTATAGCGTCTTTTCCCTGGTACTGTCTGGTCCTGAAACAGGAGTTCAGGTTCCAAAGAGTTCAATTGTTCTGGTGGTGGCACAGTCTCTTGAAAAATGTTCTCGCTTTCACATTCAGGGTTAGTTTCTTTTACACGGTCATCGCTGACAGGTATGACACGTGGCACAGTTGTAAGTTCTGAGTCAGTGGCACCTTTCTGGACCCACTGGTCATGTGGCAGAGGTGAAGGGATTCTCTTGCAATGGACCCCGTGGATCCAGTTGGCCTTCCCCTCCACTTGAACTGCTGACCTCGTGGAAAGAAGGACGAGGTGCGGCCCGGTCCACCTGGGCTGGTCGTTCTTTGTCCTTTGAAAGTTTCGCACGAGTATCCAGGATCCAGGGACAATGGAGTGACCTGGAGTCTCAGAGACCGGAGGCAGAGTGTTGTGGACCTGTTGATGCAAAACACGCAATTTAGCCGTCAATTCATACAAGTAATCAAGCAAAATAGGGTGTTGCAGCTCGCTGAACTTCGTGGGCCTAGGCACTCCCCATATGTTGGCTGGCCGGCCAAAGACAATTTCGTAAGGGCTGAGTTTCACTCGCGAGTGCACAGTCATTCTGGTGGATAGGAGTGCTAAGGGTAGAGCGTCAGGCCATTTAAGACCTGTGCTCGCTTGGATTTTGGCCAATTTAAGTTTAAGCGTGCCATTGTAACATTCCACTAATCCAGCTGATTGGGGGTGATTTGCAGCGTGGAACTTCTGCCTAATGCCTAGCCCTTCACACACTCTTTTCATCACACGACCCACAAATTCACTTCCGTTGTCAGACCAGACCATTCTAGGCATTCCAAACCTGGGGAAGTACTCTTTTACAAGGGCTTTGGCTGTGGACAAGGCAGTATTATCTTTTAGGGGATAGGCTTCTACCTATCTTGAGAAGGCACAAACAACAACAAGCACGTATTTTAAGTTGTTGCACCTCTCCATATGTATGAAATCTAGCTGCAAAACCTCGAACGGATACGTAGGAGGTGCAAAATGACCAGCTGGAGTTGGGGTTCCCCTACCAGGATTGTGCTTCAGACATACCATGCAATTCTTGACAACATTCTCTGCACACTTGGGAATCCCTGAATTCTTCCACACTGGGGCCAACAACTCGCAAATCCCTTTCACGCTGATATGAGCCTTCCATGAGCCATTGTAACCACTGCAAGCACATATGCATCAGGTAACAACCATCTCTGATGCTCTGTCAATTCAACCCAACAACCATTTGCATCCATTCTTCCTGTACTCTCTCTCCACGTGCTCAACTCTTTCTCTGTGGCCTCAGCTTGGATGGACTTCACACTCTCTATAGTGTCCTCACATATTCCAACCTCACCAGTCCATCTTTCAGGGCCTGCAACATACATTCGGCTCATCACATTATTTGCCGTTTCTTTAGCGGTCTCATCAGCAAACGCATTTCCACGACCTACATCATCAGTCACCTTCTTGTGAGCACTGCATTTCACAATCGCCATTTGCAGGGGCAAGGTCAGTGATTCAAGAAGCTCATTCACCAACTGACCATGCTGAATCTTAGCTCCATGCGAAGTCAGGAACCCACGTTCTCTCCACAATCGTCCGAAACTATGAGCCACTCCAAAAGCATACTGACTATCGGTGTAGACATTCACTTTCATTCCTTTGGACAATACACATGCTCTCGTAAGTGCGACTAATTCTGCGGCTTGAGCTGAACCATGTGATATTCGTGCAGTTTCAACGACTGTGTGCAAAGTTGTGACAGCATATGCTGCAGTCACGTTACCATTTGGGAGTTTGAAGCATGAACCATCTACCCATAATGTACCATCACATTCAGCAAGAGGAGTGTCAAATAAATCCACTCTCCCTTTTGTTTCTTCCTCTGTTGTGCGGAAACAATCGTGCTGTTCTAAAGCATCTGATTCCTCTGCAATTGGTAACAGCGTGGCTAGATTCAAAGTACTGCACCTTTTTATGTGCACATGGCTCGCTAGCAGCGTCAATTCGTAACTGGACAGTCGAGCAATAGTTAAGTGCTGTGTCTTGGTCCTATTTAACAATGTGTCTACTGCATGCGGGACCATCACGATTAGTGTATTATTCATTACTAGACCAGCAGACTGTCGAATAGAAACAGCTGCTGCTGCTGTGGCCCTTAAGCAACTTGGCAATGCTTGTGCTACCGGATCCAAAGTTGAAGAAAAGTAGGCGCATGGCCGCTGTCTATCTCCGAATAACTGAGTCAGCACAGACAATGCACAGCCTTCCTTCTCGTGGACATACAATGTGAAAGGCTTACTGTAGTTGGGGGTACCTAACACAGGAGCCGAACATAATGCTGTGCGTAATTCGAGAAAACTCTTCTGACACTCTTCAGACCAAGGAATGGGATTGGGTGTATTTTTACACGTTAATGCCACCAAGGGTTTGGCCAATAACGAAAAATTTGGAATCCACTGTCTACAGTACGATGTAATGCCCAAGAAAGCACGCACTTCTCTCTGTGTTCTTGGCACACTCAATTTCGCTATTGCCTGAATTCTTTCTGGGGTCAGTTTCCTTCCCTCCTTCGATAAGAGGTGACCTAAGTAGGTCACTTCTTGTCGGCAATATTGAAGCTTGGAAAGTGACACCTTGTGATGCAGATCACACAAATGATGCAATAATATCAACGTGGCCTTTTTAGGTCTCGCTAGACGTAAGCAAAAGCGAAGCTTTTGCGTCTAGCGAGACAACTTATGTTGTTACTTTTCGGGGAATGAGGACAGCAAAGTGCCACGCGCATTTGCAGGCCGAGATTCGACCTCGTGAGCGCGCACGTCGTCACTCACGCATGCGCACAAAGAAAGCCATACACACACTGCATATACACACACGCACCCCCCCTTAAACATACACATGCGCACACAGACAGACAGACGCACGCACAAACACACTCAAAAAGACACACACACACGCGTACACCCCACCCCCACTCACCCCTCCTCTCACTCAACACACTTACCTGTTCTGGCGGTGCTCGGCGGCGGATCAGCATCTCGGGCGGCGGTAGCGCTTTGCGGGGCTCTCTCACCACATGAGAGCCCCGCCTTCCCCATGCGCCCGCCCGCTCTTCACCCGGTCCCCCATCTTGGGACCGGGACTCAATGCGGAGCCTTCGTGGCTCCTCGGGCAGCTCTCTCTGTCTCTCGCCGCGATGGGGCGGGACTTCCGGTTGGGGCCGCGCTGTGATTGGGCGGCTTCCCAACCGCTTCCGGGTCGTCGCGGGCAGCGCGGCGGCCCGGCGCGTGAGCCCTCCCAGGTCTCCCCCCTCCCCGATGTGTCTCGTTTAACCCCCTATTTCCAGCTTGCTTCCAATAGCTATCGCGAACGCTTGTTTTTCTGGCACTGATTGCTATGAGGACGAAGCTGCTTCATGGTCGGTAAAACTGATAAAAGGTTTACAGTCTCCCTTAGCCACGTCTAGTGTTCCATCCATGTGGGAAATGGATGTGGAGTGAATGCGGAGTTGCATGCAGAGTGTATGTTGGGCCTGTATGTGTGAGTTTGTTTCACCGCATATAGGAATTAATCTATGATGGCTGACAAAATGGACAATTTAAGTGTTCATGCTTAGGTTCTTTGTTGCTTAGGAGAAGGCAATCAACCTCCTCAGGCCGTCTGTGTTCCCAGGGCCCTGTTTGAACTTGTACCCCCGGGTGTGTGTATTCCCAGAGGCACCGGCTCCCTCACACAAAAAATATTATTGGAGAGGATGTGTATTGTCTGCGGCCTGCGGGGACCCCACCGGCCCCCCCCAGAGGAAGCCCTGGCAATGGCATCTGGACAGGCCCCCAGTGTCAACCCCTCCTCCCGGCACTCCTCGGCCTGCGCCCTGCCACCACCTGATCCCCCCTGGCCCTCCTCCCGGTATAAGAGGCCTATGGGCGGCAGGCAGCCCCAGACCACCGCACACCATCCAAGGAAGGCGACCCGTGCACACGAGCACCGGAAGAAGGAAGGAAGAGGGCCTGGAATGAGCAGCATGGCGGCAGACGTGGGGGGCAGGTGGTGCGCCCCGGGCCTCAGGGAGGTGCACTCGAGCTGCGGGAGCAGCAGCGCCCCCGGCAAACTCCACAGGGGCCTCTCGCATGTCTTCACTGCAGGTAGGGTCAACCGTCTGCTTGAAGTCCCAGCCTCCCGCCCAGGGTCTTGACTATCGATGGTGTATCGGGTGCAGTGGCTCCGGGGCTCAGAGCAGAGAGAAGTCTACTGCACCCCGAGCATTGGTAATATTATTAACAAACAAGTTTGTTAGGGTGGTCCGTTTCACATGCACGCACCAGGGCCCTTGCTACTCGCTGCCCTCAGAAACACTTGAATGTGCTGCCTCGGATTTGCCAGATCAGAGCATGGCAGCCTTCTCTGAAAATATGCTATAGCGCCGGGACACTCCCAGGAGCATCTGTGCGCTTTATCAACCTGTCTTCATCATCGTATCAGAGTTCCAGTATTCTTTGACCCTGCGGTTCCACCTTACCCCTGAGCTGCCCCCCATCACCCTCTGGCTTGTCCATCAGCATTCCAGCCCCCCTCAACCGTCCCTGACCCTCACCTCTCCCCCCACCTCCGGTTTCTCCCTTGCTTTTTGGTGTCCCTCCATCCTGAAGGACCCTCAACACCCCCCATTCCACCCACTACTCCAGCAGCCATCAGAGGCCCACTGCCCGAGTCCCCTTCCTACCCCTCACTCCCCAGTGTCCCTGACTTTCCACTCTCCCTCACCCACCCAATATCACTCACCCCTCCCCATCCCTCAGCCCAGATTCCCCCTCCCTCTATGGCTTACTTTCTTCAGTATCCTTCCTGTTTCCAGAATTTCTCACCCTCCACTTTCATTCACCCCTCCCGTGTCCGTCGCTCCTTCCCCCCTACCCGACCCCACCCTCACTCTTCCGGTAGCCCCTGGGGCATTGGGCGGCCTCTGGATGTCCCAGGAGGTTACTGAATTTGCAAGGATGCAACCAGAGTCTTCCCTCCATATGCGCACCCACTACCAGATTGTGTGTGTGTGTGACGGGTTGTGGGGGGGCTTGGGGTTCACCTGCTAAAGTGGCGTTCACAAAGGCTTGTTTTTGCTCCCATTCCTTGAGTTTCAGCAGATTATACCCAATATCTGGAGTGCCATGTTCTGAGACACCTGCTCGTCGCCTCACGCATGGTTTTGAAGGTTGCGCTGTAACCTTAAGGATGGTTTGAGTGTCTTTTCTGAAAACATGACTGTCAATGCTGGCTAAATGAAAACATATAAAAGTGTCAAAGTGCACGTTTAACCCCCCACAAGAGCGAGGTGCGCGCAACGAGTGAATTGGTATTCACATTTATTTAATGTTTTCAAGAGTGTAGAATGTTGGCCATATGGTGGATGTACTGATGTTTTAAAATAAATCTCATGTTTTCCCGTTGGCCCTACTTCCCGCTGCTCTCTGTGTGAAAGAAAGATTAGGCATCCACGGGTAGGGTAGCTTGGTGGGATTAACTACCTGCCGCAGAGAATCCTCTAGACTCGAGTGTCTATACAGTGGGGCAATGGACTGTCTGTACGTGTTTGTTTGAATAGTTAGTGTTTATTCGTCAAGTCAATTGTCTTATTTTCATGACTAGGGCAGGATACAGTATGAGACAGTTCTAACACAGATCGCTGCTGCAGGGCGATGAACCCACTGATCTACAAGTCACTGACTAAATACATTTTATAGTTTCCAACATCTGAGACCTCAGATAAGAGAGTTTTAAAGAGTGACGCATTAATCCCCCACTGTGTGAAGCGGAACAAAGCATTTCTAGTGGGAGAAAGTACAACAAGTTATATTGCTTACAAATAGTTAACAGCAGATTAGACAACTACATTAAAACACTGTTACGACAAGTGAAATGTCAAAGTTTTAAAGAGACAAGCAGTTAAAAACCGAGTTAACAGTGGAAGCAATGCAGGTAATAAACAAACATTTGCAATGCAATAGGTCGTGCATTTATGCGAGTTTGATCTGTTGAAATTGCAAATGAAAATGCCTTTTATTTTTGTTTTCGTTACGCGAGTTTGAGCTATTAACATTGCAAACGACAATGCCTTTTATTTTTGTTTTCGTTTTTAAAAGATAAATAAAAGGCAGTGTCATTTACAATGTCAATAGCTTAAACTCGGGTAAATGCGAGACCTATTGCATTGCAAATGCTTGTTACAAATGTTCTCAGTGTCTGCAGCAATGAGCAGATCATCCACATATTGTATAAGAGTAGCACCTTTTGGTAAAACAATCGTGTCAAGCTCTGCTATCAAAGCTTGACTGTATATTGAGGGGCTTTCACAGTAGCCTTGAGGAGCGCGTTTAAAGCGGAAGCTTCGACCTCCTAAACTGAAGGAAAAAATGTCCCTGCTCTCCTCAGCAATTGGGATGCTGAAAAAAGCATTCTTTAGGTCAATCACTGAAAACCATGAAGCAGAAGCTGGAATCATAGTCAATAATGTGGTAATGTCGGGGACAACTGGGAATTGTGGCACAACTATCTTATTTACTTCTCGAAGATCAATCACAAATCTGTACACAGGTGGCTGAGAATGGTCAGTTATTTTTAAAACAGGCAGAACAGGACTATTGCAAACATTGCCTCGCGTTTCTTCAATCACATCCTTTCCAATCAATTCGTAAACAATCGCTAGCAAAGCTTTTTCACCCTCATTAGATATTTTGTATTGGGGAATTCGTGGCATTTTAACATTGGACTTCAATGTTACGACATATGGTGGAATTTCTAAAAGACCAACATCATTAGGACCAGTAGCCCAAAGAATATCCGGGAGAAATGACAATTCTGCTGGAAGTGCATCTCTCGACAAATACATGGGAGAAACCACTTTCTTACCTAAAGTAAGTTGCACTCCTGAAGGAGAACAGTACAAAGTCGCATACAATCTTTTTAACAAATCCAATCCTAGCAAATTTTCACCACAACCTGTTGTCAGAATAAGGGGTGCTTCGAATTCACAAGGACCAACAGAAAGAGATAAAGGGTCAGAAATCGGATTTCTAACTGGGGCGCCAGAAAAACCTACAGACACGTTCATTTCGCCAGACAAAGGTGCGCCAGGGAGTTTGGAGTGCATAATAGAACTCTTTGTAGCACCAGTATCCAACAGAAAAGGTTCTGACACCCCTGATGTAATCACCTCAACGTAAGGTCCACTCTGATCTACTGGAACTGAAACAACTCCCTCTCTTTGTCTATGGCTGTCCTAGCAATCATTATTCTCCCACTGCTCATTTTCTGTATAATAATCATCAACATAGTATTGAGCCGTCCTGTCAGATACGTTATTTTGCTGGTCAAACCTGTTCATAGAGTTTTGTGGTGGAAGGGGACGTGTGTCCTGTGGGGCGTTTCCACGCCCTCTACCTCTAGGTGCTTGCTGACTGCCACGACCTCTTACACCAGAAACTCCATTTGCACGTTGTGATAGGACAGGACAATTATACTTGTAATGACCCTCTTGTTTGCAATATAAACACTGGTTGGGGCCTACAAATACACGGGGTTGAGTATACTCGAATCTTTGTGAGTTTCTCTGATACTGTTGAGGCTGCTGAAAAGTATTTTGGTAGTGATTTTGACCATTATTATTTTGATTACCACCACCACGTGGCGGATAGGCTTGCTGTAGCAAAACCTTCGTTTTTAGTTCTCTAGTTTTCTTTTCTACTTTATCTTTCTCATCTTTGTCTCTATTCTCGTAATATTGCGCAGTGGCCAATATCTGGGCTGAAGACGAGACTGCCCAAGAACTTTCTGAATCTTTTAATTTTTTACACAATTCTGGAAGCAGATTGTGCACGAATTTATCGACAAACAATCTCTGACCACCTTCTGTGGTCATATCTTGACCGCTGTGGTCAATGAATGTTTCTTCAAATCTGGTGAAGAAATCTGAAACAGTTTCTTCTTTCTTTTGCTTGCATGCAGACAACTTATCCCAATTTACGCGTATTGCAGGCATTATCGTTTTCATGTAATCTACTATTTTACCAGGGAGTTCTGCTATCAAAGGCTCAGGCTTGGCACCACCAACTTGTCGGGCATCTGCAGCAGTAATATTAGCCCATGTGTCACCTAATTCCTGGTCATGATCTATATGACGAATTTTACCCCATAAAGGCTGTGGAACAACATTCCCAAATAACATATCGATATCGGCTAGATTCATTATACATGACCCAGCAGTTTGTGACAACTCTTTATAGTACCCTGCAGGATTTTTACGTGGATCTGGTAATGTTTGTTTGAGTGCTAAAACTTCAGCTCGCTTCCATGGGACATGTACCCATACACGCTGAAAGTGTGGCAGAATAGGTGGGACAGCAGTCGTGTCACCCTCTCTCCATTGTGGGGGAACTTCTCTCATAGGGTATTGTCACGCCTTTTTCCTACTGGATGTATTAGATTCAGATGGTGACCCAGAACTGCTTCCCTTACTACGATATGATAACAACATTTCAACTGCTTTCTCCACATCTGGACCTACAATCATACCCTCTCCGAACCTAAATCGTACACGACACATTTCTCGTGGGATGCATTCCTGATCATTGTCTTCTAAATCCTCGCAAAGGAAAACACACATCTGTTCGAAAACATATCTCTGTGTCGCTGTTTCCCATTGATGGAAGACTTCCATGACAGACTGTACATCATATTTTACAGTGTCCATGACCCATTTCCGAGCTAAACCATTCAGTGAATCTCTCTCTTGGTAATCAGGTTGTTGACTTCGCAACTGTCTTCTTCCCATGTTAGGGGTCGTAGTAGGCGACCCGAAAAGAGGTAAAAGAAGGTTAGTAACAGTGCTGGCCATTTTCTGCCGAATGGAAGGTGAAACTGAAGGACAAACAGATGGAAAAACGGGGTGAGATAAGGCGGGGGTAGAGATAGCAGAAGAGGTATCAGGGGAAATAGAGGGGGCACTAGGCAAAATCGTAGAGGGAGCATTAGGAGGCGTAAAAAGTACAGTAGGCAAAATTGTAGAAAACACAGGTGAAACAGAAGTGGTCGATGGGCCTGGAGGAGGCTGCACCGAAGAAGTAGGAGCCAGCTGAAGAACAGCTGGTGGGTGCTGTTGAGGAGCAGGAGGCGTAGTTTGCGCAACTAAAGGTTGCGGGGGTGCTGTGGCATTCTGCGCATAGGGGGTGGTGAATTTAGCAAATGCGACATTAATGGGTCTTTTTCACGCTCTTTTGCTGCCTCTTGCTGAAGAGACGGCAAAACTGGATAACATTTATCTATTGCCATTTTACGTTGCCTGTGCAACTGCTCATTCATCTGCTCTTCTTCATTATCTTTAAACTGCACAGCAGCTTGCATTACTGATAGTCCCCCTTCTCTCTTATTTTTCTTAGCTAATTTAATTTCTTTTTGTTTGGCTTCTTTACGCCATAAGCGGAAAGAGTCAAACATCGCCGGCCGGGCTTTCTTTTTAAAGAGTTTAACTTCAAGGTTGTCTAAGATTTCAGAATCAAAGCTACCATATTGGGGCCATTTTAGAACACCATCTTTCCTGGTGTATTTAATCCATACTTCGTTGTAGGTGATGGGGCCTACCCCATGTTTTACATACAGTTCGTAAGTCGGAGTTCCAACTGGAGGAACCGGACATGAGTCCTCCAATCGGGAGTCCCTATTATTACCACCAAGACAAAACAAATTCCCAAGTCTAAGACTAGGCATCTTCGCTCTCTAGTCTAGTTCCAAACTTCAAAGGATTATCGATTACGATATTTCTCGTGAATACACGAGTCCTTCGGTTTTGGTGCTTGCAAGTACCAATACAAAACTTTGTATCCAAAGATACCCAAAACTAAGTCCAATCTAAGGACTGGGAGACGCTCCACTTATACTTAACTGAAATATCGATGACGTCACCAGAAGACTCGTCTCAGTGTTTCGCTCTACCAAAAACTTCAAGGGTCCAAATCAGGGCGATAGCCAGGGCAGCAGTCCTTGTAGCCGTCGGGAAGCGGGGAACCTCGCAGCAAAGACCTTCGGACCACGTCGACATGCAGGGGTCGATGAGGTGGTTGGCCGTCCTCCGGAATTTCCACACGAAGCTCCTCACGATCTTCAGGCTGACTGGTACCACTGGAATCGCCCCACGTTGGGCGCCAACTGAGGTACTGGGTTTTTAAGAACCGGCACAGAACCGGTAACCCAGCGGTGCCAGGGAATCAACACCCAGAGACCTTGGGTTCTTCCTGATCCAGACCTACAGAAACTCGGAGTCTTCTAGGTGAAGTCAAAGATTAGTTTATTGGCTGCAACCAAGGTAACAAGTGTCCTAGAAGTACAATACGGGTATATTCTCAGGAGACTGCACACTTTTACAAAGTCAGACTTCTCTTCTTATACACAATTTTGGGCCTCGGGCAAAACATTCTTGGTTGTAAAGTAAATTGTTAACGTACTTTTAAGACAAAGAGAAAGCAGAGTCATGATGACATGTCCATATTTCACTTCGTGCTGCCTACAACAAATCATTTGGCAAGGCCCAACATTTCATCAGATATCACTGGACCCCTAATAAAAACGGGCACCTCCCCACCATAAAGTAAGTGAAGCAAAAGAGTGGAGATAGATGTGAGCGAGATATGGCAGGTGTGCGCGCTGAAATGGTTTTATGGTTTGTTGAGCCTAGATGCTATCTTGCTCGGCCACTGGGAGGGAACTGACCTAACGAGTTCGGCCTGGGGCAATGGTTCCAACTTGTACTGAGGTCAGGGAAAAGTCGATTAAGGAGTACGTGTCCTTGTGGAATCAAATTCAACTGGATTAAGGCCTATGTAAAGGGCAACATAAAAATGGGAGCCAAGGGTTCAGAATGTAAGTGACGATTTCGAGGTGAAATCGTCGCTCGAATATGCTGAAAATATATGCACATGATGTACTCGTCATTCTCGGTCTTTTGATACCAAATTCGTCATGTTTCGACGAAGTTTTAATTCTCGAGTCCAGAATAATTATACGAATCCAGATTTTCAGAACCTCAATGATTATTGTACGGCAGAAATTTGCAGCAGGTGCTTGCGTAGACAGTGCCCATGCAACATCTTCAACAGGGTATTCAGCATTGAAATGTAAATGAGAAAGGAAGCACGTGAATCAGCAACACAAATATAGGGGCCAAGGAGGTGGCAGATACATGTTCAACAGTCTTTGGTATGTACTACTCCATGTGCACTTTATGATGGCTTAGAATGTCAGTTTGTTAGGCACATCAGGAATAACATGGCAAAGGTGTATTTCATTGTTTGATTTACATTGGTCCCAGAATCTGGTAGTGACTTTTCCCAAGACATATATGATGTGATGTTGGCTAGATGGTAACTCCTTACTGTAGGAGAGTAGGGTCTGCTATCCTATGGTCACCCCAAATTTTTGCTTTTTGCTTCACTGGTTTATGACTTAATGTGGCTGTGGGCCTGCTAATCAGACCCACAGCCTGCTGTTCTCTCTCTAAATTAATGCCAATGCACACCAGGTGCATTACGAATTGGAACTGGTTCACCTTATTGGCCCCTGTAACAGTGTACCCAGGTAGCATGAGCTGAGACTGTCTGCAGCTTTCGGAACCACGTCCTTTAGCTGTTCCATGATACTGCCATACCATATACTCTTAAGTGCATTATGAACCTCGCGGTTAAATGCTATCTTTGGTTTGGCTTTATCAAAACATGTCGAGTAAGATGTCATACGAATTGGAATACTACCCCCTCGCCAGTTCTGGCGACGGGGGTAGCATTCCACCCTTCTAGAAGGACACGACATGTACATAACCTGAAACCCGGGTAAAGTTAAACATGAGCCTCAGCATCACAAAATGGATGCTGCCAACACAGACACAAGTCTGACCTCCTGCTGCTGGGAGTCCTTCCAGCGAGGGAGGCTTGGACAAAGGGTTTCCTGCCTTGGGAGGTGCTAGCACCACCCCAGACAGGATTTTGTGTATTGGGTAGGACAGGGCTGAATAGAATGAGACATGCCTGGGGCACACAAGGTGTCACTGTGCATATGCCAGTTCAAACTGGTCCTGGGGCTCTCCAGCCCCAGTCCTGGCGCGAAACTGGACAAAGGAAAGGGGGTGTAACCACCCCCCTTCCTGGTCCCACCCAGAGGGGGGACCTAGCAGGTAATCCGGCCCCTAGATTTGGAATAGGAGTAGGAGCTGTGTCCCAAGACGTCAGATCATCCTGAACTCGACTTGAAACTAAGAAGAAAACAGGACTTCGACATTCTGCTGCACAGAAGACTGACGAGAATCTCCCTTGTGGCCAAGGAGTGACCACCCTGTGAATACAGGCACCAACCAGCAATTCGACGTCTGCTTTGCCGCCGCCTCCTGTCGGAGCCCGAGCCCAGAGCCCGACAAGACCTGGATTCCCAGACATCTCACAGCCCGATCCACAGTCCCTGAAAAGAAGAGACCCGTGGAGGCACCGTGAGACGTGGGACCGGCCATCTTGAAAGACCCCCGAGAAGCTGACTGCGCAGCACCCGAGGCTCCCTCGACGCTGTGCTTTGGGGTTTGAGCAGCATCTGCACCAAAGATCAGCCCCCCAGCATCTCCACGATCTGCGTGGGGCCCTTTTGCACTTTGCCACTCGACGCGTTATCCCGGTCACTTGCCACGTGGCTAGTGGCCATCTTGGCGACGAAATCTACAATCTAAACCGCTGGTCTGGTTGCTCCAGACCTGCCCTCGCTCCTGTAAAAAGGAGCAGCTCCTCTGACCTTGCTGGTCCGAGAAATAAGCTTTCTTCACTTCCTGCGTGTCTTGCATTAGCCAAGGCCTGTTTGCTCCAATCA
Organism: Lissotriton helveticus; assembly: GCF_964261635.1. Classification (NCBI taxonomy): domain Eukaryota; kingdom Metazoa; phylum Chordata; class Amphibia; order Caudata; family Salamandridae; genus Lissotriton; species Lissotriton helveticus. The sequence goes on along the minus strand of NC_136061.1, from coordinate 933,910,143 downwards.
AGTTGCCGACACCGCCATCAGCTAGAGCTTTCGTGGGACAGCTTGTGATCGACTCCTGGACGTTCTCGACCTCTTCGTGTCCACGTGGCTGCGGAGACAAGCTGCACCTCATCGCCTGTTTGCACCCGACATCGCCTGGTTCCATCCTGGTTCCACGGTAGTCACTGGCTAGTGACTTTGAACATTGTCCCCTCTGCTTTCAGGTCTTCACATCTTCAGATCCATCCTTGGATCCACCGGAACTCTCCTCGACGACCCGCCTGCAGCATCTTCATCTCCAGGCACCATCGACCTGCGTGACGAAACCCGACACTACTTGGCACCTGTGCACTCACTTCCTGTGGGTGAGGTAACTCAGCACCGCCGGTGTTCCTACACTGGTACACACCTCTAGTGCCTAGATCTAAAGTTTTGTCCTTCTAAGTCAGTCGGAAGGTTCCTAAAACAGTAACTTTATAACTTTTACCCACCATTGACATTGCATTGGTGCATGCGTGCACTTTAAGCACTGCACCCGAGTCCCGCGGGCCTTTCCCGATTTCTTCACTGTTAGTCCCGAAAAGCTCCAGCGATTCCCCAGGCCCTAGGCCTATTTCCTTTCCAATTGGTGGTTCTTATACCACTATTTTAGTATATGGTTTAAGTGGCCCCTAGGGCTCATCCATATTGTGCAACTTTTGTATATTTAAACTGTGTTTTGTTTTAACGCATTTGCTTCTGTGCTCATAAAGAGTATAGGGGATATTTGTAGTGAATAAATATATATATATTTTCAATATATATCTGTGTGGTGTCCTTTCATTTGGTATTCAAGGGGATTGTGTATGGTAAAACAGCTTGCTTCACATGCCTTTACAGAGTTTAGCCTAAGACTGCTTTGTCCACGCTACTAGGATAGCTGGTCTATAAGGTTGACTTACAACCAATCATCATAAGGGTTGCTTGGCATGGTACAAGGTGATCACTAGAACTAGTGAGCATCATATACCAGGCCAAATTCTCACACTTACCACATAGTGTGGTGAGGAATATGGCTGCATTCTTGTACAGAATGGGTAGGTGACAGATGCCTGGGACAATGGTGTCTTTGCCCCATCACCAACTGGGTGATCTGCATTGTAATCCACAAGATAAATAAAGCATCTGACCCAGAAAACCAAATGTAGGATCAAGGAGGTGACAGATACTTGTTAGTCTCTTTTTGTTGTATTTTAGGTTTCATGTGCAATGATTTACAATGTTGGGCTGTCAGAAAAATCCAGAAAAAACAGGGAGAAGCTTTCTGTATTGCTTTTTCTTCAGGAGGGTGTTCTTCGTTTATGGGTACTGATGGTGACCACTTCATTGACTACCTCAGAAGGCATTCTTGTCAGATAATAGACTGAATGTTAACTAGGAGATATCAAAATTTATTTTTCTATCTTCTCAGCAGTGTTTCTAGTGCAGAAGAACAATGGATACGCAGAGGATTAAACTTGAGGAACCTCAGAGTCGGTGGCAGGCCAGTGAGTAAGACTGACCACATGTTTTTTCTTGTCACAGGATTTATAGCTGTGATTCTTCTTTGTTATGGGAAGCGGAGGTAGTGTGATGGTGGGGGCCTAGTTACCTCAGTTATTGGTATGGTGGTTGATAATGTGGGCCAAATAGTGTCTGAAATCTTCTAAAAACCCCGTAGTAACTCACTTGCAGAATTAGTTTCTGCTTTTGAGGCTGAGTCTCGAGGATGTTTGTGCGTAACCAGTTGCTCTCTCACCTCTTGAAGAGCTTGGGACAGATAAATATCTTATTGCAGTTATGACTCCCCTCCTGCAGTGAGCAGGAGATCCCGCATGTACACGTGTGAAACAAAGAACACCTCAGATGGCATGTGACTTGGCATGACATTTCTGGACAGATACAGATCACGTTGAAATAAGCTCTGATCCATATCAAACACCCTAGCTGTCAAAACTTGTGTGAGGATGCAGTTTGCTCTCAAAACTAGTCCCTCTCTGGATGTACGACTTTATATCACAAGCCTTTACCATGCATGCTTTTACCATGATTTTTTAGTTGAAACCATAGATCAACACTATACTTAAAGGACGAACAAGAAATTATAAACTAAAAAAAAAAACAGTGTCCTCCTGCTTAAAGCTGACACTGCACATTTGTCTTGATTTCAAATTGAAAGAGAAACTAAAATGATATGTTTAAAGCTCATAAATCACATTATGTGATAGAAAAGTCCCTGGTTTGTACTAAAACGTTTTAAAACTTAATTCATAACACCATGCCCCCTTCATGACATCATCCATTTTTGCTGAAGCTAGAAAAGCTTTTACATGGCAAAGGCTCCCTGAAGTAGAAACTTTCAGGCATTATCCACCTAACCAACGGCGCTACAGTGAGAGAGTATGCAGGCACAAAAGGTTCTTTAAACGAAATTAACTCTTGAGAGAAAGACATAGGTCTGAAAACATCAATCTTCACTTCATAGACATCCAACGACACACAATTTGTCTTGATGAAGAAAACCTGGATAAACTAATGTGGTAGTGTGGAAACTAGCAGAAATCACTGTTAGCATGAGCTGAAGCCATTTTGGTTGTGGCAGCCATTTTAGTTAGCCATGTGCTCGCCATGTGCTTCTCCCGCCTTCACTGTTGCCTGCCCTTGTATTTCGCTTGAGTCATCAAGTATAATTAACTCTTTCAGCACTGAGCCAGAGCCTTGCGCATGCTCAGAAAGGCCAGTAGCTGCCAGAATGCATCTGTCTTAGAATATAACTGTCAGGCTATTCCAACTGATGTAAGGGTTTTTGTATCTCCTCCCACCTTGTTGACTAAGTAGTTTCCAGTTGTCCATATATGTGAATAGCTATTCTTGTGTATACTTGTACCGCCTCTTTTTGAGTCTTCATGCTTACTCAGCTATAAACTGGGCATAAAAGGCCCATGATTTCTGTACTCCTTGGACTACCTCCTACAGTGGCCTAAGGGTACTGTATTGACGTAGTCTCTCTCATGAGAGGTTAATAAATCTATTTTCTTTGATATTACAGCTTCCGTGCCAAACTCTATTTTGTTCGTCTAAGGACTTAAGGACAAAGAAGGGCAAACCCCTGCACTAGTGGGCCCCTGAAAAGGCTCACTCCCACAAATTGCCGCCCGTCACTTGGGGCTCATCGGAGACGCGGTCGCCCGAAAGAGTGGTCTTGACGGAGGTTTGGAATCTCGCTAAGGATGTATACTGCACAATGGTTTGTTAATATGATTTACAATTGGTATTTACAAATGGTTTGGTTTGAGTACAGTCTGTGGGCTGCCTCTTGTTTCTGTCCTAAGTGTTGATTTGTGGGTTGATTGTTTGTTTGAGTGTCTATATGGTTTGTGGACTGACACCGGTGGTGATGCTTCTGAAGTACTTGTTTGAGTGAGTAGCGACTCTGTTTATTGTGTAAGAATGGCTTGCCTCAGCAAGCTGTGTTGTGTATTATGAGTGTGTGACCCACTTCTTGAAAATGTCTGGAATTAGATCAATTTGGTTTGTTGTCGTCATTGTGTTCTGCAAATACCATTGGAAGAATAACACTTTAAAATTCAAAGGATAGAAGGGAGGAGCTTGGCGGGCATCCGAGATGGCCGCGTGAGCTCAGCGCTCCCCGGACCCCCGCCACTCCCGGCATGATATCCTGAACTAATCCTGACTTTTTACGAGGATTTGTGTAGAGGACACTGGGCTGATTGCCCTGGACTTTTTGAAATTTGATTTGGAACCGGGGTGCCGGAGTTACATCGATTCGGACTTTCGGGCTCCGCCCTCGAGGTACGCCCGGGACTGGGTGAGGCTCAGTGGCCGTCTTGCAGTTGAACAACAACGGCAGGGGGATTCGGCTTGTGGGTCCCCCTCTTAAGTTTCGGTTTCGTTTCTGCCTCAGACTGAGATATCTGGCAGAGGAGCCTGGCCTGGGCTGACGTCGGGGCACGGACCGGCTATCGGGCCTTTGGCTGGTTTATTCTCCTGTCTGTTGACCCTCCCAATAGTGGTACCCTAGCTGCGGTTCTTTGGTCCCGAGGCCCTGCTTTCCTGTGGTCATTCTATCGAGCCTGGTTGATCTCCTGGTGACGCAGTTCTATCATGGCTGGCAGAGGGGACCGGGAGACTCGGAAGACCAAGACGCCCCTGCGTGGGGGCCCGGTCCAGTCCAATGTTATGGACCGCTACACCCATTCCAAGGGGTCCCCCGGAGCCGCCCTGCCCGGATCAAGTACCGCTGACCACACGGTGGATGCGTCAACGGAGCCATCCTTGCAGGACGTCATGGGCGCCATTTCTGCCATGAAGGAGACGATAGGCCAGCAATATGAAGCTTTGGCCCACAAAATTGACACCGTGGCCATTGATGTGAACTTGATTCGTGCTGACCTGTCGAAAACCAATGAGAAGGTGAAGTCGTTGGATCTCAAGTCATCCAGTCTCATGGAAGACGTTTCGGAGATGCAGACGGAGATCGGCAACCTTCGTAAGGTGAACGACTTTATGACCCGGCGCTTGGAGGACTTTGAGAACAGGGCCCGTCGCTGTAATGTGCGCGTGGTCGGCGTTCCGGAGAATCCAGAACCTCACTCTGTTGATCTCCTTGTTGAGGACTTGATCCAGAACCACCTCTCCCCGTCTGGTTTGACTAAGTTTTTCGCAGTGGAACGTGCTCATCGTGTTCCGGGGGCAAGGGTAAGCCGGGTGCCCCGCCGAGGCCTATTGTTGCGAAACTCTTCCATTATAGGGATCGGGACGCTATCCTGCAAGCATCGCGTGTGAAGGGCCCGGTGGCCTTTGAGAACGCCACGGTGAACTTCTATCCGGACTTTTCTCAACAGGTCCAGAGACAGCGTATGGGCTTCCGTGATGTCAAGAAACGTCTCCGAGACATGGGGCTTCGCTACGCCATGCTTTTTCCGACCAGGCTGCGCGTCGAGTACAACGACCGAACCTTCTTCTTTGATCGGCCTGATTCTGTAAATGACTGGATGGACTCTCTGCCTGACCGACCTCCTGAGACTGAGTCCGCCGCCCACCCGGGTGGTGCTGAGGGTGGCATGGAGAGCTGAACAATCCGCCTACGCCTGGGCCCTCGAATAGTGTAAACTCTTCAGGGATTTAATGCCTCAGTGCCTCTGCTGTTTGTGTGTTTTCCTCATTATCTGTCCTACTCGGGGTGGCGGGTGGGCCAGAGCCTTTCCTCCTCCGGGGTTCTTTTTGTAGAATAGGGGTTCTTGGGCGACAGGCACACTGCATGTTGGGGTGGCTATTTAGCATTTTGCAGGGGTGCAGGGTGGGGGGTGTTCTCTTGATTGTTGGGGGGTGGGTGATTGGGATGTTTAATGTTTATGTGTTATGTTTTCAAGGCGAATCAATCTTGCTTCTGATATTTGTTATGTCATGCTCATCACGGAGGGGTTTCGGCGTTGCTGTGTGGGATGGGGGGTAGGGGGTTGAGGCTGGTTTCGTGGAATGTTAATGGTCTGGGAGATCGCATTAAGCGGAGCGTGGTGTTAAAATGTCTACGCCGTTTATCTCCAGATATTGTTTTTTTGCAAGAAACTCATTTGGTGGGCAATTCTTGTCGTGCGATGAACAGGTGGGGATATCGCCTTGCTGCGCATTCGGGGTTTACCACTGGTTCCAGGGGGGTGGGTATCCTTGTTCGGGCTTCCCTCCCCCTAACCGTTGATGATGTGATCTTTGATGATCGGGGGCGTTATGCTGTCCTCGTGGGTCGCTATGAGGGTCGTACCCTCTCCTTGTTTACTGTTTATGTGCCCCCCGGCCTACAGACTTCCACCTTTTCCGATTTGGGCCGGGTGTTGCTGACTCTTCCTGACAGTACTCTTTTTCTTGCAGGCGATTTTAATTCTGTGATCTCCGGTCTACATGATCGCTACCCCCCTAGGGATACTCCTTCGGCCCAACAATGGCTAGGTGGGTTTTTGGACACGTTTGGTTTGGTGGATTGCTGGAGGCTCATGCATCCTACCCAGCTCCAATACACCTTCCATTCGGGGGCCCATGGGAGTCTGTCTAGACTGGATTATTTCCTGATGCCCGCGGCGCAGACGCCGGCGGTGCGTGAGATCAGACACCTCCCCCGGGGCATCTCCGATCATTCTCCGCTCTGGCTTTGTTTTGAGTTTGGGGCGGAAGCGGTGGGCCGAGTGGCTCCTATCAACCCCTGGTATATTACCTCCCCTGAGACCCGAAACCTTTTGACTAAATCTTTAGATGCCTATTTTTTGGACAACGAGGGGTCGGTTTCCTCGGCTGTGTCACTGTGGGAGGCCTTTAAAACAGTGATACGTGGGCAGGCCCTTTCCCTTATTGCTCAATCCAAGAAGGCTAGGAATCGGGAGGTGGTGGACCTTGAGACAGAGATTGCGGAGAGGGAGGCCGACTTAGAGGCTGGGGTCACCTCTGATAAACTCCACGCCCTGGGTCTGAAACAATTTGCTTATAAATCCTTGGTCACGGATGCGGCTAGACTGATGTTTCGGGAACAGCAGGGTCGTCTATATGATGTGGGGGACAAAGCGGGTAAATTGCTGGCGTGGTTGGATAAGAAAGAGAGAGCGAATCGTGTGGTGCCTGTGATTCAGTCGTCGAATGGTGTCGAAGTGACAGACCCGGTTGGAATAGTGGAATGTTTTGCAGAATATTTTCGTGTGGTTTATACCCCTGTGTCTGGACGGGATGTGGCTGACTCTCGCCTTTTGTTGCGCGATATAGCTTTGCCCAGTGTTTCCGATCTAGACCGTGTCTCGTTGGAGTCCCCTTTTACTACGGATGAAATAGCGACTGCCATTCGTTCGCTCCGTTCGGGCAAGGCCTTGGGCCCGAACGGGTTGCCAATTGAGCTGTACAAGCTACGCCCTGACAAGGTAACGCCCCATCTTCGTGCCATGTTTTTGGAGTCCCGGGAACGGGGTATTCTCCCGTATGACCAGCGTCTTGCTACGATAGTCGTAATTCCCAAGGACGGGAAACCGCGGGACCTTTGTTCGTCTTATAGGCCCATTTCCCTGTTAAATGTTGAGCCTAAGGTCCTGGCTAAGCTCCTGGCGACCCGCCTACTGACGGTCATTAGCGACTTGGTTCATCCGGATCAGTCCGGATTTATCCCACATCGCAACACGGCTCTTAACCTACGTCGTCTCCACGGTGCTGTTGCGAGGGCGGAGCGTCTGACGGAGCCGGCCATTTTGGCCTCGTTGGATGCCTCAATGGCTTTTGACACGGTCGAGTGGCCCTATCTTTGGGCAGCTCTCGAAAAATTTGGTTTTGGACCTGAATTTATTGGATGGGTGAAGCTGTTGTATGTGGAACCCTTAGCGCAAGTGGTGGTGAACGGTAGAGTCTCTGTCCCCTTCAGCCTTGGTAGAGGGACCCGGCAGGGTTGCCCCTTATCTCCATTGCTTTTCGCGCTGGCCCTGGAACCGTTAGCTGCGTGGCTTCGATGGGAACCGTCACTCAAAGGGATCCGTTGGTCGCCGGACTTTGAAGACCGTGTCTCTCTTTATGCGGACGACATTCTTCTATATCTTACATCCCCGCGTAAATCCTTGAACGTCTTATTTGATGTTCTTACTTCGTTCGGAGCTAACTCGGGCCTTGTTATTAACTGGGCTAAGTCCTGCGTGTATGTTCTTTCGGGTGCTTTGCCCTCTTTGCCGGCCAGGTTCCCTATCCAGGTGGTCCAGTCTGGCTTCAAGTATTTGGGGATTTTTATTACCCTGGACCCCTCCCTCCGGTTTGAGCGCAATCTCCTCCCCCCGCTTCTTAGATTGCGCCAGGATGTGGCCCGTTGGCGTAAGCTGCCCCTGTCTCCTCTGGGTAGGGCGGCTCTATTTAAAATGATGTCCTTGCCGCGGTTCCTCTACGCCCTTCAGAACTCCTTCGACGACATTCCCGCTACTTATTTCAGAGAAGTCGAGAGTCTGCAAAGACAATTGATTTGGGACGGGCGCCCACGTATAGCCCTCGCGAAACTTACTATCCCTTGGTATGACGGGGGCATGGCGCTCCCCGACATCAAGAGATACTACTGGGCTGCCCAGCTCTCGGCCATTAACCACGCGATGTATTCGCCGGGTCGCGATCCGGCTTTTGAGATGGATAGGCTCCAGTTGCCGGGAGGGGACTTTAATAGAGCGCTATATTCTAGATCGGCCGGGAGCCATCTTGTGGGCCCGTCCAGGGCTGCGGTCAAAGTGTGGCGTGCTGCGAATGTGAGTTTGGGATGGGAGAATCGACTGACGCTGGCGACTCCGCTTTATGCTTCTGAACGTTTGGGATGTCTCTGGTCTACCAAGGGTTTTGAACGCTGGGATATGATTGGGATTTGTAAGGTGGGTGACGTTTGTGTGAATGGTCGCGTGAAGTCATTCCAGGCCCTTAAGGCGGAATACGACTTGAGTGATAGAGAGTTTTTCCGGTATCTGCAAGTCCGACATGCCTTGGCCTCGGTTCTGACTCCTGATGTGATCCTACCCGAGTCTTCCCCCCTTGAAGATCGTATACTAGATGGACACTTGCCCGACAGCACTATCTCGCTCATCTATAAAAAACTGATTCATAATCATGCGGATTTGTTGGTCCGACTCCGGGAGATGTGGGTCGGTGATGGGTTGGAACTGGATGACGAGGACTGGCAGTCGGCACTCTCCTCCCCAAAGGAGGTCGCTATTCCCGCCCGTCTTCGTTTGGTGCAACTTAAGATCCTCCACCGGGTGTATGTGACTGGTCCGCGTCTGGTCGTGATGGGTTTTTCCCCGGATGGCTTGTGTAGGCGTGGCTGTGGGATGAACGCTACCTTTCTGCACATACTTTGGGAGTGTCCTGTGGTGGCGGCCTATTGGGTGGATGTGCTTGCGATAATGGCTGTAGTGACGGGTGTTGCCCTGCGGCCTGAGGCCCGACGATGCCTGCTGAATGTGTGGGAACCCTCCGATTACTCTGTGGCCCAGACTAGATGGGCGACCCTGGGTTACATGGTCGCGAAGCGCGACATTGCGCAACTCTGGGGCGTATCCCGACCTCCTGACGTTTCGGTGTGGGAGGACAACATGGACTGGTCCATGTTCCGAGAGAAGACAGTCTACGTGGCTAGGGGCAGACCAGGGGCGTGGACGAAAATTTGGGGTCAATGGAATGCATACCGTGGAGATATTTGTACCCCTCCCTTGGTTGCCACCTCCGATATTACCCTGTCTCCTTAGGCCGCGGTTTCCGAAATTTTTCACTCTGTTCTAGGATTTTCCTGTCCTCCCTGCTCCCCCCCCCTCACGGCCTTGCCAAATCTCATTGATTTATGTCTGTTCTCCTGTTTAGTGACCTCCCCCTCTGCTATTTGGGCTGACTTGATTACTGTACTCGCCTTGTTTTTGTGTTTGTTATTTTCATGTTTTATGTAGAAAATTGTTGTATCCTGTCCTATGTCTGGAGCAATTTTATTCTATGATTTGGCCTGACCTCGGAAATGATTGTTTACTTCATGCGTCGTGCTATGTGACTTAGCGGCCAGCCCGTGTGGTTGTGGGCCCATCTTTGTATTTTTTTATGATTGCTCAATAAAAAAAATTTAACAAAAAAAAAATAAAAAAAAAAAAAAAAATTCAAAGGATAAATTATATAACATATGCTAAATTGCTGCACGCCACTATTAAAAGTAAAGCAGTAACAAAGTATATATGTCTGAACCTTCAATTATTATATTGCCCCAGTGGTAAAACACAAAATTAGAATTAACACTCAATAGGGAAAACATAGGCCTCAAAGAAAGAAAGAAAAACATGAATTTGTGTGGTTTACACAACTAGGACTCAAAACAAAATGTTACAGCATTATCCTTGGATACATTATATTAAATATTAAAAGGCATTCATATTATCTGAGTAATTAGTTGCTGCTAAAATAAAAGCGTCTCTTTGACCACACTGCAAAACAATAGATTTTGACTGGCTCGGAATGCCTGGGTTTTAAATCAAATGAAGCGTGTTCATTCCTGGCGCAAGAAAGAGAGCTTTTTAACAGCTGTTCAAAGCTGTCTGTCCGAAACAAGCTGCCTGTCAGAACAGACAGAGGTAATGAATGGTTTATCAACTTTTTGGGGTTTCTGTGAGGACAGTAGAATACAGCAACGGTTTGTTTTCTCCTGAAAAAAACGCCTGCTGATTGTGAAACACAGCTGAGTAAATAACACATGGCTTATAAGCTACAGATAAACGCTGTGGCAACTAGGTTTTAAGTTAGTGCAACATGGTATGAAGGCACGTGCATCAAATACTACTGATTTTGAAAGTTAGAAATACAGCTTCATTATTTTGGATAAAAGGGAAAGGATTAAAAGTAAGGACTTTCTTTCTTGTTGCTTTCATAATAAAGCACATCTGTGGATTTGATAGTAAATAATTACTGCCCTCTAAAAAGTGATACCAACTTTTTATGTTTCAGTCAAGCTTCTGTGCTTAGTGTTATAAATAAATGCATTTAAAGGTAAAAGGAATGCTTTTCATAGGTGGAAACCACAAAAGGGATAATGATAATTATTTTATTTTAAAATGACTACATGAAAAAATTGTTAAGAGTCATTGCACTAAAATCGTTTTTGTTTTATCATGATCTCTATAATGTTTAATAACATTATTGTGAAAATGTAATTGTTTTTAGCACTGTAGCACAATTACCCTGTGCAAAGTATTTATTCAGATTTCAATGTGCACATTAAGGTTTCTTTCTCCAACTGGTTAAAATATGTTGTTGCACCAAATTAAAAGGGTGAATATTAGCCTAACTAACAACGCCAATATTACTGTCTCTTAGTGACAAACTTAAAATGTAGTATGGCCTAATGGCTGCAGTGTCAAATACAAAGGCTACTAATAGTCATGCACAGAGTAGCTGTACAGACATGGGAATTACATTGCGTGCCTTAATGCACGATAGTTCTGAGCGAATTATGGCATTCTGAAAACTGAAATTTTTAGCCAATTTTTTAAGGGCTAGAATGCACAGTGCACAATAAATAAATAAATAATAAAGAATACAAGTTGCATCCTAGCTTTAAATTATTAGCACACAAGCACGGAGCAGGAATGCCCTTGAGCCATGCTTCTTGAGAGTTAGTATGAATTGTAAAGGCCACATGGAAATAGCCTTGCTCAGACAGGTGACAACATGTTTAAGGGTCAGAGACCAAGTTCTGTATTTAGAACTGACCAGCACTACTGAGCGTAAAATGTCCACATAGAGAGCCACTGTAGTAGTAGTAGAAAAGCTTTATTCGATTTTAGTGAAATTTAAAATCATAAAAGCAACAGTCATCAAAAATCATACAAGAATATACAAATGTAACATACAGTGAAAGCAATAGAATTTAAGAAAACTTTAAGTTTTTTCTTTTTCCTAAAACACTCTTTAAGAAACCAATCATAGTAGCCACACTCCGTTCATCGTTTAGACTCTGGAGATATAATAACGCAGGGCGGCAGTAAAGCCAAGGGCCATTGATGTTCAAGAGTGGTTTAATCCATCGGGCTCTCTCTTTATGATAAAAACCACAAAAACAAATCACATGGAGTGTTGATTGTTCGGCACTCCCATCACAAGGGCAATTGGTGAGCTTTTTCGACCAGTCATTAGTGTGGGGGAATGATACTAGACGGAAAAAAATATCAAATCTGAACCTGGTAAGGAGAAACCGGTTAAAGCCCCTGGTGCACCAAATAAGATAAGATTGCATGTTGCCCGAGGTAAGCAACATTTGGTGGCGCACTACAGAGACCTTGTTTAGCTCTACCCCTAACCGTAGTGATTCGAGATGGTACCAGCAATCTTTCTTTAGATCTTTCCTCGAGATCCTACATAGCCCCTCTGGTGAGGTGTAAAACTCAGGTTTCCCCATGTCTGCACAAAATTTTTGGATATAGGATAACCATGCTATTTTATGGGAATTGTCAAGTGCCATAACGTCACGTATAATCTCTCTATTAAGTGCTAGCTCAGCAGCTGTCCATACCCTATGCCAGAGTAAAAGTGGTTACATTGAAATCAAATCGCTAATGTGACGGACCCCCAGCTCTGCATGGCAATTGAATACAGATAAACTAAAAGGGACTGCTAAAATAAACCTTAAAAAAGCATTTTCTACGAATTGTAATTCCCTGGTATCTTGAATACCCCAAACGCCGGCCCCGTAGATGGCTGTACTAACACATTTGGCCGAGTAGATCTTGAGCAGAATTGCGGGGGGTCTTTTTCCCATCTTACAAGAGAAAGCCATGAGTGCAGCAGTGGCTTTTTTAAACGACAGGATTCTGCTCCTGATTGCAGGGCCCCAATGTCCACCACCCTCTAAAACTACTCCTAGATAAGAGAAAGTTGATGTGGACTGCACTTTTTCCTTACGTGCAAACAGTTTACAGGTTTTGGACTTACCCCTGGTGCACGTCATCACAAAGGTTTTTTTAACATTTAAACTCAGGCCCCTAGATTCCATGAAATTGATATAGGTATCCAAGGCTGACTGCAATCCTCTCTCTGTCCTGGCCATGATGACAGCGTCATCCGCATAAAGTAGGGACAGTATCTGTTTGGAGTTGATTCTAGGTGAATCAATAACTTTAGATACCAGGACGTCTTCTAATTCATTCGTGTATAAGTTAAAAAGGAGAGGTGCGGAGGAGCTTCGCGGGCGACTGCAATGGCCGCGTGAGCTCGGAGCTCCGAAGACCTCCCGATCCTCCGCAACGATCCTGTCACCCATCCTGTCCCACGACGGTGGGTATCATCTGTTGAGCCGGTGCTGTAGCGGCGCCCGTTCCCGGATTGCATATCCGACCTTCCTGGACCGAGTTATGCCGTTGTGAGATCTGCGGACCCTGCCTGCTTCACTGGCCGCCATCGCTGGACCCGGGAGGTCACCTGCCTCGGGACGCCCGGTGCGGTGCCTGTCGAACTGACTGGACCGGCCGGCCCGGGCACTCTCCGTCGCGTTCTCCCTTTGGTGGCTCTTGGGATACTCATCGCGGTAGCACTCGCACCGATTGGAGGTGCGCTTCGCGACCGTCCCATCCCCCCGAACTATCCTGCTCTAGTTTGACAATATGGCGGGCAGAGGGGACTCGGACAAAGGCAAGCCTCCGAGAGTCAGCAGGAAGCCGAATCAGTCCCAGTCCACCATTCCGGAAAGATTCTCTCATTCGAAGGGATCGCCGGTTATGCCGGGGCGCACTAAAGACTCACTGCGGGACGCGTCCCCTGAGGATCCTGAATTTACACTTCGGGACGTGATGGGTGCTATTGCGGGAGTGAAGGCTGAGATGCATAGCCTACACGAGGCGCTGTCCTGCAAAGTAGATACTCTGAAGATCGAACTTAATCTTATTAGAACCGATCTTGGCAAGACGAATGATAGGGTAAAGTCACTGGACCTCAAAACGTCGAGCTTAACCAACGACATGTCGGATGTACAACATGAGGTCCGCGACCTGAAAATGGCTAATGGGATGCTGGCACGCCGGCTTGGCGAATTCGAGGGACGGGCGCGGCGCCAGAATGTCCGCATTACGGGTGTGCCGGAGAAAGCCGAGGAGGAGTCCACTGAACTCTTTGTGGAGGACTTGGTGGTCAAGAACTTGGCGCCGGGGGGTCTGAGCAAGTTTTTCTCAGTCGAGAGGGCCCACAGGATCCCGGGTGGTCCACCGAAGTCGGGCGCATCTCCTCGCCCCATCATTGCGAGACTATTCAACTACAGGGACCGAGACGCCATTTTGCAGGCGTCGAGGAGCGCTGGCCCGCTACGATTCCAGAACGCGGACATCAACTTTTTCCCTGACTTTACTCAAGCTGTCCAGAAGCGCCGGCAGAGTTTTACTGGTGTGAAGCGGCGGCTTAGGGAGTTGGGGATGCGCTACTCCATGCTTTATCCTGCAAAGCTTCGCATTGAGCATGGTAACCGGACGATGTTTTTTGATCTTCCGGATGCGGCAGGCGACTGGTTGGACACTTTGCCTCAACGACGGGCCGAGCCCGATGAGCGGACGGAGGATGCTGCTGGAGGATCAGGTTAAGGTTCCCGGCGAATAGACGAACTGCCCTTGACTTTTCTGGGGGGTTGCTGCGATGGGCACCGACTCTGCATATTGTCTCTTCTGTTTTTTCTTGCTTCTGTACTGGATATGGAGGATGACGGGGGGGGATAGGATGTCTCTTTTCTCCTCTAGGGGGCTTCTTGTAGATTAGTTTAAGGGGCGACAGGCACACTGCTAGTTGGGGTGGCTTCTAGTCTGATGCAGGGGTGCAGGGTGGGGGGTAGTTGGGACACGTTTTCTATGTTTGTTCTATTTTCATTACATTCGTTGTGGCTGAGGTCTTACTGTTCTGTAGCTTTTGGTTTGCGGGCTGTACTCCGGGGGGGGGGTTGATGGGGTGGAGCGTCCTTGATGATGGGGGGTAAATCATTGAATTTGATTAGTTGGAACGTTAATGGGTTGGGGGACCGAATCAAACGTGGTGTTGTTCTGCAAATGCTTAAACGCTGTGCTCCAGATGTCGTTCTTTTGCAGGAAACTCATCTTGTTGGCAACACCTGTAGGGCTCTGAACAGGAGAGGGTTCAAAATGGTGGCCCATTCGGGCTTCTCTACGGGGTCCCGTGGGGTAGGCATCATGGTGCGAACGTCCCTTCCCCTGGAGGTTGAATCTACCTTGGTTGATGACAGAGGCCGCTATGTGGCAGTGGTTTGCAAGTGGGAGGGGCGCACTTTGGTTTTAGTTTCGGTGTACGTCCCCCCGGGACTGCAAACATCCACTTTTCAGGATCTTGGTAGCGCCATTTTGGGTCTCCCGGTGGGCCTGCTGATTCTGGGGGGGGACTTTAACTCTGTGGTGTCGGGTGACCTGGATCGCTTCCCTTCCAGAGATCTACGTGGTGCGCAGTCCTGGCTTCCGGATTTCCTCGACTCTATGGGCTTGGTTGATTGCTGGCGACTTCTGCATCCCGCTCAGAGACAATACACCTTCCACTCTGGTGCCCACGGTAGTCTTTCCCGCATTGATTGTGTCCTGACCCCAGCGGCCCAGGCACAGTCGGTTTCCAACGCTCGTCTCATGGCCAGAGGTATTTCTGACCATTCCCCGGTTTGGGTGTCTTTTGACTTTCGCATCGTGGCGACGTCGAGAGTGGCACCTATTAACCCCTGGTACTTCCGTAACCCTAAGACCCGCGATCACCTAGCGAAATCTATAGAGCTGTACTTTGCCGAGAATTCTGGCTCCGTTGACTCGGCCGTTTCCCTTTGGGAGGCCTTTAAAACTGTTCTCAGAGGGGAAGCCTTCTCCTTGATAGCCGAGGCGCGCAGAATACGGGATGAGGACTTGGTTCGGCTGGAATCGGATATTGCTGATCTGAATTCTCAGCTGGCCCTGGGGCCGACTCCGGACTTGCTCCATGCTCTTGCCCTGAAGCAGTCGGCACTTAGGGCCACTGCTACTGACGCGGCTAGGGCGATGGGCAGGGAGCAGCAGGGCAGGATATATGACGCTGGTGATAAGGCGGGTAAACTTCTGGCGTGGTTGGACAAGAAAGAGCTAGCGTCCCGGGTGGTACCTGTGATCTTGGGTGAAGACGGCCAGTTCATGACTGACCCTGCCGCTATTGCAGATGCGTTTGTGAACTACTTCGAGACGGTCTACACGTCTGTTTCTGCCCTGTCCGAATCTGACTCGGCTTCCTTTCTGGAGCAGGTCGAGCTCCCTTGCTTGTCTGATACTGAGCGGGAAGATATGGACCGGGGCGTGACGGTGGATGAAGTAGCGCTGGCTATCAGGTCGTTGCGCTCCGGTAAAGCACCGGGACCCAACGGCATTCCTGTGGAGCTGTATAAGCTTAAGGCTGACACCGTCGCTGCCCCCCTGAGGGATATGTTCCTTGCGGCCCGCGAGACTGGTGAGCTCCCACTCGATCAACGACTGGCCACCATTGTGGTCATACACAAGGAGGGGAAGCCTCGAGATCTCTGCCGTTCCTATCGCCCTATCTCCCTGTTGAACGCCGAGCCCAAAATCTTGGCGAAGCTATTGGCCAATCGACTGGTGGGAGTGATCTCGGACCTGGTCCACCCGGATCAGTCCGGTTTCATACCGCATCGCAACACGGCCCTCAATCTCCGGAGGCTCCATGCGGTTATGGCGCGAGTGCATTTGCTCACGGAACCGGCGGTACTTGCCTCGCTTGACGCAACTATGGCGTTCCACTCCCTTGAGTGGAACTACCTATGGGCCGTGCTGGCTAAGTTCGGGTTTGTTATGTTATGTTATGCGTTTTTATTTGGCGCACAGATGCTCCAGCAAAGGAGCGTCCTGGCGCCCCGTTTGGACCCGAGTACATTGGCTGGATCCGGCTCCTCTACTCTTCGCCGCTTGCCAATGTGACGGTGAATGGTCGACTGTCTGCCTCTTTTGCCTTGCGCAGGGGCACCAGACAGGGTTGTCCGCTGTCGCCTCTCCTGTTCGCTCTAGCGCTTGAGCCGTTGGCAGCGTGGATCCGGGTCCATCCCGATGTTGCAGGTATCACGTGGTCTCCGGGATTTGAGGATCGAATATCGCTCTATGCCGATGACATCCTTTTATATCTTACCTCTCCAAGCCGGTCCCTGATTATGGTGTTTGACTTACTGGGCACTTTTGGTGGCTACTCAGGCCTAGTCATTAATTGGTCCAAATCCTCTCTAAACGCGCTGTGCGGGGATACTCCGCGCCTCCCTCGTGGCTGTACTATCCAGATTGCACAACAGGGCTTCAGGTACCTGGGCATTTATGTTTCAAAGGATGCCCGTGCACGCTATGCTCATAATCTGCTCCCTCCTTTGGTGAGGCTGCGGCGAGACGTTGAGGGCTGGAGGAAGCTACCGATATCTCTGTTGGGCCGGGCGGCACTGTTCAAAATGATGTCCTTGCCGCGGTTCCTCTACGCGCTCCAGAACACGCAAGACCCGGTGCCGGCCAAGTACTTTGGAGAGGTTGAGAGCCTACAGCGTAACTTGCTGTGGGATGGTAGGCCACGGATATCCCTGACAAAGTTAACCATACCGTGGTACGATGGCGGTATCGCCTTGCCTGACATACGACTCTATTACTGGGCGTCTCAGCTGGCGGCAGTTAATCACGGTTTCTACGGACCGGCGGTCAATCCTGGATATGCCATGGATCGTTGGCTCGTGAATGATGGGAACTACTACATGGCACTATATTCTGGGTCTCTGGATCGGAAGCTAACTGGACCCACTAAAACGGCGGTACATCTGTGGAGGGCGGTGACCAAAACTTTGGGTTGGCAGGGTAAGCTCACAATGGCCACTCCCCTATACGACTCTGACCTGCTTGGGAAATTGTGGCACTCCAAGGGATTCGACAGGTGGGATCTCATTGGTATTTCGAAGGTAGCAGATGTTATGGTCAGAGGGGAGGTGAAATCCTTTGAGGCGCTACAGGCCGAGTTCCAATTGGGTAAAGCGGAATATTTCCGTTATGCACAGCTTCGACACGCTCTCACATCTTCTATGCCTGTGGGTGAGACCTTGCCTGCTTCGTCTCCGCTGGAGGACAGAGTGCTGGACGGCCATATGCCGGACAGTGCCATCTCCTTGACCTATAAAAAGCTTATAAACGTGAGGACTGATCTGCTGGTGAAACTGAGAGGCCTTTGGGTGAATGACGGGATTGAAGTGGATGATGAGGAGTGGCAGTCAGCGGTTTCCTCCCCTAAGAAGGTGGCCATCTCAGCTAGGCTGAGACTTGTTCAATTGAAGGTGCTTCACAGGATCTATATTACGGGCCCCAGGCTTATACACATGGGACTCTCCCAGGACGGGCTGTGCAGGAGAGGATGTGGCGTAGTGGCGACCTTCATGCACATCATTTGGGAGTGTCCGGTAGTGGCCTTATACTGGGGTCGTGTGCATGAGGTTTTGAGAGATGTGACTGGTGTGACCCTGCCTGCGGAGGCCCGGCGCTGTCTTCTGAACATCTGGGGCCCGAACGATTACAATGTGGCCCAAACCCGCTGGGTCACCCTGGGCAATATGATAGCCAAAAGAGACATTGCTCAGAAATGGGGCGCTTCTGCGCCCCCCACGGTCGGCCTGTGGGAGACCAATATGGATTGGTGTATGCTCCGTGAGAAGACTGTTTATATGGCCCGGGGCAAGCCCAGGATGTGGGGGTCGGTGTGGGGACCGTGGAACTCGTATAGGGGAGACATCTGTGTACCCCCTGAGATGGCACAGCCTGATGTCCGATTGTCTCCATAGCTCCCCCTTCCCAATGTTCCATGCTTGGTATCCTGACTTTCTGCTCCCCGTCTATATTGCTGTCGAACAGTATGTTGTTGATGTGATGTGCGATCCCCAGCCCCTCCCCGCGGTATGAGCCTAGAATATTTCTTTTGCCCTCAGCTTTGCTTTTTCTTCTTTGATTCTTTCTTTTGTTCTCTCCTCTTTTTCTTTCTTTCTGTTTCTCCTTTGGACCCTGGTTGTACTTATTGTTCATTTTTGTTTCTATTATAAAATTAAACCTGACCATTCCTGTGCCGTGTTTTTGTACATGGTTCCGAACTACGATACGATGCTGCCTGGCCTCCGGGATGTATGGCTGAATAGCGGTGTACTTATTTTGGTAAATAAAGGTTTTCCAAAAAAAAAAAAAAAAAAAGGAGAGGTGCAAGGACGCACCCTTGCCTCACTCCACGTCTCACATAAAAGGGTTTGGTGCATTCACCGCCGGTTCCAAATCTCACCCTAGCTCTTGCCCCAGCATAAAGTTGTCTTAAAAAAGATATAATAGACTCTTCAATCTTAAGGTTTTCCAGTACCTCCCACAATCGATCGTGCATATCGCAATCGAATGCGGCACTTAGGTCAACAAATGCTGCATATAATTTACCAGCCTTGGCCTTAATGTACTTTCCTTGCAGGAGTGAGAAATTCAGGACCTGTTCCACGGTACCCATCCCTTCTCGGAATCCGTACTGGACAGGGGATAAGACCCCTGCTTCTTCTGTCCAGGAAGATAATCTATTCAAAACAACCCTACCCACGATCTTCATAAAGGAATCAAGAAGGGAATTAGGGCGATAGCAAGAGGGGCTCTCCCTATCACCCTTCTTGAAGATGGGGATAATAATAAAATCGGACCAGGTCTCGGGAAGGCCCACCTCGCTACTTGCATCCATGACTCTCGTCAATATAGGGGACCAAAGGTCGACTGAGTATTTAAACAGGTCAATTGGGACCCCATCTATTCCCGGGGCTTTGCCACCCCTGCTCTGCTCAATAGCGGTGGTCATTTCCCCATTTGTGATTCCCAAATTTACTTTCTGGAAGATCCGAGGTGCCTCCTTTTCTATACCTGCCGTGACCACTAGCTTAGTAATCTCACCCGGATTGTAGACTTCCGAAAAGAAATCAATCCAGAAAGATTCGCTAATAGCAACCTCTATCCTCGCTGTATTTGACGCATTAAAGAAGGGTGCGTTAACTGCACGCCAAAATTGGGCGCTATCCTTGGATTGAGCAGCGAAGACCAAATTGTTCCAAGCCTCGTGTTTAATAATTTTCTTACGATTCTTTCGGGCTAAACAATAGATTTTTCTGCAACTGGCCACCTCAGCCGGGTCCCTATTCTTTCTGTGTAATGCAGCTTTAAGATGGGAGTGTGCCTTGGAACAAGGGGCATCGAACCAGGAATTGGTCGTTGGCCTAGGAATGGAACCACTCCCCATACGGGACAAGGTATTGCGAATATTACATGAGATGATCTCAAAGGCTGCCATGGTCTCCTCGTGGGAGGCCTCAGTGTTTAAACACCTCTCGAATGAGGCAAAAGAGCCCCTGACAATCTTAGAAACTATGGCCTCAGCATCAATATGACTCCATTTGATGGCGAAGCCATTTTGTCTGGGCATATCACAAAATTTTAACCATGACAATCTTTCAATCAGTGTATTACACTGAGTCTGTGGTAAATTTATGAGAAAAGAAAGGGGAAGGTGATCGCTAAACCCTACGGGGTGAGTGGTGTAACCAGTATACCATGTGGCATGACTTTCGGAGGCGACAATAAAATCTATAGTAGTGCCAAGCCCTCTCCCCACAAAAGTTGCACTGAAATCAACGCAGGGGGAGCACAGTCTGTTAACAAAATCAAGGTTAAAAGAAGCCAACATTTCATTCAGTGATTCACCCCCATCCAAATGGGAAAAGTGGGGAGAAAGAGCTTCCATGCCTGCCCCTGTAAGTCTACAGCCCCCCCTGCCGAATTGCACAGGTTGTGGTTAAAGTCCCCCCCGCAAACAATAATACAGTCCCTCCCTAATGGGGTAAATGCCCGAAGAAGGTCGTTAGTCAGGGAAGAAACCAGTTCTGCAGCTGGGCATTTGTTCGGATTATTATAAATGTTGATCAAAATAATGTCAACTTTAACGGCCAACTGAATAGACAAGATCTGATAGCAAGTTCCCAATTTAACTACCTTGATGTTCGATTCGCCCAGCAGATTTGAAATATAAATACAGAGCCCCCCACTATTCCTCCCACGTTTAGATGGCAATGCAGCAACATGAAAAGTTCTATACCCACTTATGTAAACAGGCTCAATGGACCAAGTTTCTTGGAAACACAGAAGCCCAAATGAACTAACAAACTCGACCCAAGATGAATCCGATACCCTATCCCTGATCCCTGCGATATTCCAGAACAGAAAATTAGTATTCCCTTGTAAGCTAGGATAGGCAGCTATAACACTATTACTACATTCAGTAGGATGCTCACAGAACGGCCTATCTGTACTAGCATTTAGGGTTTCAGGAGTGACAGGGCCTGGGTTACAGATAATAACTTCAGAGCATACTTCGGTCGCTTCAGGAATAACAGGGCCCGTATTGCAGATAGTGGCTTGACGAGTCTCATCACACGACCCAGTAACAATGACTGGGGCGGTTATAGTGCGCAGCTCAGCAGAAGGATCTGGGCTGCTATCAGCCAGTGCTGGGGGGTGATGAGCACGTCAAGCAAATAAATGCAGAAGTTTTATAATTTAGTCAGTCCACACCCTCCAGGTCTCGCAGGCTATTAAATCGATTATTGAGGGGAATTTGAAACCGGTTTGAAAAACAGGGATCTGATGGGCAAAGAGGTCGTTTGGATTCTGGTTCCAGGGATCCAAATAGGCCAAATGGGCGGAATGTGCAGAGTTAAAAAACGGCGGGTCGAATGGGGATGTAGGTATGTAGGAGTTACCCTCAAGGTGGGTGTAATGACTCCTCATACAATTACCCTGTGGGTACCCAACTGGCCTGAATAGGCTGTCCACCTTGAGAGCCACTGTGACAGTATGTGTTTTCTACATTACACAATGAAAACTTGTAATGTTGAAGAGTAGTTTAATAAACTAATTCCTTTGTATTAAATACATTTCCTGATTCTAACATTGTAGGGTAAAACACTACAGGTAATGTAAATTTTACTCTAATGATGTCTGAGGCTAAAATGTGCCTAGGAAAATTAGGGTCAAAATTCATTCTCAATTCATGTTACTAATAGTTAGGATATCGTCATTAGTAATTTAACTACATTTAAGAAATGGAAGAATTTACTAAGCTGTTTCAATGAACTTATGGCCTTGATTAAGCCTTCCTGGAACAAGATTGGACACCACAGATCTGTTTTAGGTAACATTAGCAAAAGAAAATATTGCATATTCTGTTAGGAGCAGATGGGGATATCACTGTTTTCTTGAGGAATAATACAAGTGTAAGAGATATGCAGGGTGAGGTTTATCCTATTGAATAACATTATCAAGGGGTAGCTGCGTCTGTAGGCCATGTGCAGAGAATAGCTCTGCCATGCATACAGAAATACTGGCTTCCACTCAAAATTGTTGTGCTAGGGCCAGATAAAAAGGCTATGAAATAAAGTTTGCATTAATGTGCTATTATGTTACACAGCTCAATAAGCTAAAGGAAATGGTACTTGGTTATTGGATTAATATTTTCCAGTGAACTGGTACAGTCCAATAGCATTGGACATGGCCTATTTGGTGTGGTTTCTCCTCGTTATCTATCTCCTACAAGTCTGTCCGTGCCCAGATGCCAAAAGGGGTATCTATTGTCGACAGGATCACCTGCTTAGGTTACCTACTGTGGAAGGGGGGAAAGGAGACGAGCTCCTGGGCAAATTAAGGGTAAGCCAAATTAAGTAACACATTGTCCTTTTTCTTGATTTATGTGCGCTCTCTCTCTCTCTCTTTTTCTCACTCTCTCTCGAGCCTGTATAAGCTGTCTAAGAATGGCCATGAGACCACTGGTTGGGCTCGCTTTACTCATTCATTCCACAGGATGCTGTGAATATGTTCTTGAATCAATAGAGACAAAGCACCTCACGAGTACACGTCTAATTGGCTTTTCAGTAATACTGTTCTAAAATTGTTAGAATTAATAAAATGAATAAATAAATACGCCATGTTACTGCCCATCCTGACTGATGTTCCCTTATTTGACCTTTAAGGGGAACTATATGTGAGTAGTTTTTGTTCTAAAATTTTCAGTTGATAACACCATTATTGTTCATTTATTCTCATGCTATATACAGTTTTGCAAAGGCATCACTAGTCTCTTATTAGTTAGTCTGTGTAATTGAGCTGACAGCCCTTATTAGAGTTGTTGTTTAGGTTTTTTTCTCTGAAAATGATGTTACATAGTCCAGATCATGAAAAGTAGAATGCGCAGGGTTCACAATGTTAGGAAAGACGCCTGTGTGATCCTCAGCAAACATTTTGAAGGAACATATTGCTTTATAGGAGTTTGTTTGCCACAACAGGTTCTGCTGGAGAAATTCATGTACCCACTATGTTGAGGTTTTGTTAGTTATTTATGTAGTAAGGATCCCTGTTAAATTAGCAGTTTTTAGATTTTCCCGCCGTGCTTTTAACATGAGAGCATGGTCTAACGCGTAAAATGTAGGTGTTTTTAAGGAAGAAAAATAATTTCAGATGTGTCTGCAGTCCTGTACAAGTAGTGGAAGGTTCATAAGTAGAAGTGTAGTGAACTATATGACTTATAAAACACAAGTTTTAAAAAAAAAAAATTAAAAAAATCCTCATTCGCCTCAAATCTCAGCTAACAGAAGATTAGAAGGTTGCCACCGCTACTCAAATTAGAGAAGTAGGCTGTACGGTGAACTTTTCTGCCCTTCGTCCCACGCCTACCAGTGGCAAGAACCAACTTCACTCCAGTTGCTGCCCTCCCGTTGTTAAGGAGAGGGTGGTTGCACTCTCTCCAGAATTCAAGACTGAAGCCGGTAGCTAGGCAGGCCAAAGCCTGCTAGGTTACAGCTCTTCTCCAGCACAGTTTGAGAGTTCCACTGAGGCTTAATCAAAGGACAAAAAAGAAAAAAAACTCTAGATCAAAGTCCTGTTTAGCAGACTGCTCCAAATGCGTGCTTCTTAGAGTTCTTCAGTCGGGCCAGATCTATCTTAGAGGTTTTATATACCGAAGATAACCACTCTGCTTGTGTTGGGGGTGTTGTCTCAACCCATCTCTTGCATATTTCTTGCCTGGCCAACAGAATAGCAAAACATAGAAAATCTCTATGAGGCCCAATGATGTCACTAAATACACCAAAGATGATATGTTTCAGGGAAATTTGTATTGTACGTCCCAAAATAGAAGTTAAGCAATCTCCAATTTCCCTCCAGAATTCCGAGAGAGACGGGCAAGCCCAAAACATATGCACATCCGGGACGCTTTCCAAGTTACATTTTTAGGTCTCGTGGCGTAACAGCGCGTAAGCGCTGTGTCCGCCAGGAGATCTATTGTTGCTGGCTCTGCTTTCCAGGAGACAGCACCTGGCCGCGCGCAAAGGCGCTCGGCGCAGGCCACGTGCGCGCGAACGCGCTCAGCTGCTGTCTCCTGGGAAGCTCCAACACCCCACACGCATGCGCATACACAGAGACACACACACACACGAGCGCCCATGCACGCACGCACCCACACATACAGAGAACCCACCCCTGCTGTCGCATACACACACGCCACACACACGCGCGCACACGCACACACACAAGTGCACCAAGCGCCCCGCCCACTTACCGCCACTCCGGTCTTCAGCCGCCACCGCGGGGCTCTCTCTAGGGCATGGGAGCACCGCGTCACCAGCACTGCTTCTCTCCGTAGGCGTGGCTTCTCTCCGTGGGCGCGTGCACGGGCTTCCGAAGCCAGAAGTCCCACCCTCTCGGAGACGAGAGGCAGCAGAGGGGCTCGTGAAAGTCTGCTCCGCTGCTGGTATTGCGTATGCCAAAAAAATGACTTGACACCTTCGGGTAATGTTAGCGTTATATCAAATCGCATTATATAAAATAAAATAAACACTGCGGCTCCTTCCGCTTTTATCCCATTCGCGATTGACCGGGACCCGTGGCTCCTTCCTGCCTCGGCCACCATGACAGAAATGGTCAGTTACGCAAATCCACCGCCGCCACCTGTGGCGGGGCCTCCGTCGGTGAATTCGCGGAGGGATCAAAGATAAACCAGCAGGACGAGGGGTAAGCGGGGTAAAGGGAGAGGGGCGCGTGCCGCTGCTTGACTTTTTTGGGCTGTATTGTAATTTGATTTATATAGCGCAAACAGTACTATCCCTTGTTATTTATTTAAGTATCGTGGCAAGCCTCAGTTGGATTACTGACAGCCGTGCCTTTTGTTTGTTAGTTGTAGACAGAGGCATTCCGAGGGCTTCTGCTCCGTGCACTTCCACTCCCTCTCCTACTTGTTTTATTTTGATTCTCCATGGTTTGACGTCACACATCATGTAAAATATTGACGTTGTATGCTGGTTTTGAGGTTATATTTTCTTTGAAACAATTAGGTGTAATCAGAAGCATTCTGAGGGCGTCTCTTCCGTTCTGTGCACTCCCCCTACCCCTCCCGCTCGTTTTTGTTTGCTGCCTGCTGAAGGACACAGCTGTGCGGCCCTAAATGGTGTAATAGGACAGTCATGTTGGTGAAGACGCTAAAATGCTCCAGATGAGGACGGCCAAGCGCCGATTGACTGCGCTATTTTTACATTGAGTGGGTGAAAGAGGCAGAAAATGACACAACTACTTTTTGGATGAGCTATAAAAGCTAATAGTGCAATGCGCCCCAGAGCTGTGTGCATTTTATACTAAGCATTTGATACCGAATAGAATTACATTATGATATGATGCTTTGAGTATCAATAATTTCATGCAGACGTACAGTTTGTTACTAGCTCATCTGAAAACCAGGGCGTGTGAAAGAAAGGCCGGAGGACTGGGGCACTTTTTTTTCTTTTCTTTGTTCACGTGTAGTCATGTCATCTATGCTTAATAAATGGAAACTTGATGTCTCTACGTCACTGGGATGGCATGTGTACAGTACTGAGGTTTCAGGTGTAACACTAGTGCATTCTGGTAACTGTAGTCTTGATTTTGTTTCTAAACTCTTTTGATAAACAAACCTCATGCAGTGATTTGCAAAAGGAAAGCTAAGTAAAATCATCTGATAGAGGCCATGGAAGGCGATACTTACTAACGAATGCACAGGGAAGCAATGGTAAAATGCAAACAAAACTATCTGAAGGACAGCATATATTTCTGGCAAAAATCCTGCACTAGTTGTTCCAAGGGAACATTTTTTCAAGCATGCCCCGAATTCTGATGGTGGGAGAATTCATGCTATTGTGGGACATGCCGCCAATACGCCCACGAGCAAACCCTCCCCGCCCTCCCCCCCACCCCACCTGCCACAGAAAACACCTGGGAGGTTGTCTGTCTGAGGAATGCCAATGAATGAATTACTTGTGTTTTTTTACCTGCCGCCTGCCTTCCTGCCCCTACACTTTTACCCCGCGGTGCAGCCACAGGACAGTGGCTACATTGCCCATGTCTGCCCCGCAACACGTTATTCCTGCCATGGAGGTTTCCCACAGCCGGGTGCAGTTAATAAGTACAGGGACCCAAAGATATGTGGCATCGCAGAATAAGAACGGACGTGGTACAGGTAGGCTTCTTTTAATTTATTTACTGGTTTTCACTTTTATGTAGCGCAAACTTTACCCGCACGTATCAGAGCGCTTTCAATCAGAATGCTTAGAACAAGCAAGACTAGCACTCTATATTACTGGCAACTTTGCTTAGCATAAGCAACAACTAACCATTCACAAAAAATGTTTATATACCAATTGCAAATTAAAAAAAAAAGAATTAATGCAAAGCATTGTCATTTACAATGCCAGTAACTCAAACTTTAATGCTGCGAGACCTATTGCATTGTAAATGCTTGTTTACACCTTGCAGGTGGGCCCTTAGAAATTTTTGAGAGCCTGGCCGGGGAAAAATAAGCTCTATGTGTCGTAAAATAGTGATTCCTCCTCAGCCAGGCTGGCTTCACGACTGAGAAGAGACTGTTATAAGAAGTCTTCCACATGTCCTCCAAGTCTGTCTCCGGGATGACTTCCCCCCATAGCTCCTCGGCTAGCTTGAACTCGCCGTCAATAGCCTCTTCAATAGCCCAATAGAAAAAAGAGATCTCCTTCTTCCCTACAGGCCTATTGACCAGATGTTCTTCCAGGGGATTCCCCCGGCCTAACGAACTCTTCAAACTCTGGGACCAGATTAATAACTGTAAATACTTGAACTTTGATATGCCTCCCTCCAACTTATCGCTCAAAATGGCCCACGGTAAGAGAGATCCATCAATCACAAGATCCCCCCATACAAATAGCCCCGCTGTTTTCAAAGGAACAGCCTTAAATAGTACTCAAGACCTATTCATTTTTTGATCCTAGCCCATATTTGAGCTGCGCCACTTAGGACTTTCAGTCTGACTTTTTGGGAAAAAAAATTGTCCCCATACTTAAACAGAAAGCCTTCAAGTGGAAACCCCAATTGTTCCAACATAGCTAAAAACATTTTACCCCTCCCTGAAGTGTCTGGAGATTTCAGCAGAATTCTGGAGTGCGTTAGCTGAAAAGCCCAAGCATAGTATTGAATATCGGGGAGTGCTAAACCGCATTTTCTCTTCTACGTCTAAGCTTCCTCCATGATATTATAACAGCTTTGGAAGCCCAAACAAAAGAATTAATGGATTGCTGGAATTTCTCCAATAATGATTTCTCAAAATTCAATGGGATGGTGCTCAATAAGAACGTTGCCTTTGGCAAAATTGTCATTTTTACTAGATTTACTCTGCCCAAGATAGATAATGGGAGGTGAACCCAAGATTTCATGAGTTCTTGACACTCTTTCATGATACTAGTAAGATTGACTTTTGCAATTTTATATATTTCTGGAACAATTTTAATCCCAAGGTAACGAAGTTCTTTTTTGGTTTGGTACTGGCATCCCGGCAGGTTACATGACATAAGCTTGGTTTTATCCGCATTAATGTCATAACTGGAAACTCAGCCAAAATCTCTCGCTAGCTCAATCACCCGAGGGAAAGAGGATTCCAGGTCCAACAAAAGAATAAGAATGTCGTCGGCATACAGGGCCACCTTCCTCTCCCATGAGCCACTCTTGAAAGGTGTAATAGCTGGCTATTTCCTAAGACGCTGGGCAAACGGCTCTATATATAAGTTGAAGAGGAGAGGGGGCAGCCCTGTCTGGTTCCCCTATTGATTTTAAATGGTCTGGTCATTCTGCCGTTTACTACCAATCTAGCTGAGGGCTCACTGTAAATACGGCAGATGGTCCGGCAGAATTTTGTCCCTACGTTCAGCTTCTCCAGAACCGATATAAGATATTTCCAATCCACCCTATTGAATGTTTTAGTTGCATCCAATGTCATAGCCGCCAGGGGAAGAGAGAAGGTGGACGAAAAGTCTATCGCACCAATAAAATCATGTGTCAAATCAAACATAGTCCTACCTTTTACAAAGCCCTTTTGATCCATATGTAAAAGCTCACCAGCCATACCCCCAGTCTGTCTGCCAATATCTTAGAGAACACCTTATAGTCTGAGTTCAACAAAGATTTCGGCCTATATGACCCGCATTTTGTAGGAGGTTTACCTGGTTTTAAGATTAGGGTAATATTCGCTTCCCCCCATGTGATAGGTGGTTGGGCTTCCTCTACCAAAATTTTATTAAACATCTCAACCATGAAGGGAATAATTATTTCGTCCAATTTCTTATAAACATCCGCAGGGAGGCCGTCTGGCCCTGCAGCTTTACCCTTTTTACAATCTAAAAGAACCTTCCTGACTTCTTGATGCGTTATTTCTGCCTCCAAGCTTTCCCGATGAGTTGTAGAAAGAGAAGGAAGCTTGATTGGAAGCAACCAGTCTTGTATGGATAGACTATCAGTATCACTATCATCATTATATAATTCCTCAAACTAAGCATGGAAGATTTCTCCCATCTCCTCCTCCCTGCTTATTAATGAGTTAGTGTGTACATCCTCTATTTCTTTGATGTGATTCCTGACTCTATCCGATTTGGCCTTTCAGGCGAGTAGCCTACTGGCCCCCTCACCGTATTCAAAGTGGGCAAGCTTGCTCGACTCCCACCTACTGGAGTTTCTTGTTTGAATTATGCCAAAGAGGCTTTTAATAAATCTAATTTTACCCCCAAGTGTCACTTAATTCATGCTCATCATCGGTTAAGCCATTAATCCTATTCTCCAACACCTTCATTTGGCGCTCAACAGATTTCCTGTCTGTACTGTCTGTTCTTATAAACAGTTTTTCGTAATCAAACCCCTTAAAAAAGATTTCAGGGCGTCCCATACGATCATAATGTCTGCCAATCCTATATTAATTTCCAAAAAGGTTTTAACCTCCTGGATCAGATGACCAGTTACAGTATCATCTAAGAGGAGTGAGCAGTCGAAAGTCCACACCCTCTGTTGTTCCCCACCTACTAAATCCAGGTCAATCCAGACCGCTGCATGATCCGACAAATGGGGGGTCAAATATCCGATATTCTTAGTGTTACCCCTCAGGTCATTACTGATCAGTATGTAGTCTATTCGTGATTTATGTCTGTATTTTTTGTTGTAAAAAGATACACCCAACTGAGTGCTAGATCGCTCCCTCCATATATCACAAATAGCATGTTGTTTCATCATTGCTTTTAAAAAGCCCCTGGATTTAGAAGAAACTGAAACCTCTACTTTTTGATGATTTATCCAATTTTGGACTCAAAACTATATTGAAATCCCCAGCCAAAATAGTTGAATCAGGGAATTCTAAAAGATTCAAAAAGATGGTCTTAAAGGTTGAAGGATCGTTCTTATTAGGGCCATAATAACCCACAATTGTAACAGGGATATTTTCTACAGAAATCCTAGTTATCACCCATCTGCCGCTTGAATCTATTCTTACTTCTTGTAGTGTAGCATGTGATTGTTTTTTTACTAGAATAGCTACGCCCCTTACATTGGCAGTCTGACATGAACAGGCACGATGTTCTACCCCCCTGAGCTTTCTACAGATATCGCTCATTTCTTCTCTCACAGGTGGGTTTCTTGTAGAATCATTACTTGAGCGGGTGAGTCTCTTAAATACTGTAGGATTTTCTCCCTCCTGCCTTTAACTTGTAGGCCATTCACATTCCAGGACAGACAGTGCAATGTTTTCATGGCGGATAGAAACCTTGGAATTTACCCCAGCCTACAGTACGCCAGCACCAAACCGAAAACATAAAATCTTTAACTTCAGCTAAAGTAAGAGGCAAATGTTTTTTTTTATTTTTTCCCCACTGCTGCCACACCAGTGCCCTGTCCCCCCCTATCCAAACTCCCTCCTACCCCTCCCTGGAGAACCCTACCCCCATTTACCTGGACACGTCCAGCTTCTGCCTGCTAGCAAGCCCTACCTACTCCCAAAGTTACTCTCCCTATTTTAAGGCTGTCATTATATACTTCTGCCACTAACTGCATGCCCAATTATATACTAAGAAAGGCCAATCTATTACGTCAAATGATTGTCGTAATGATTGATTAGACTTTTAGGTTCTCCAGGAGCTCATCCTCTTCCAGCACTGTTTTAGCAAAGTACATTTTATTGTTAAACATGATCTTTAATTGTGCGGGAAATTTTAATTGGACTGTTGCTCCTAGCTTCCTAAAATCATCCATTCTTTTCCCCAACTCCCACTGCCTATCCAAAGTGGTGTGTGAGAGGTCTGAACTAATTTCAAAGGAGAAAGAAGAGTCTCTGGGTTTTAAAGATTTCAATTTAAGAACGGCTGCTGTTAAAATCTCCTCCTTGAGGGAAAAAGTTAGAAAATTGATCAAGATCTTCCTGGGTTTTGTCCGATTTGGATGTGTTCTAAACGGATCCCGATGAATTCTTTGAATATCTCTCCTTAACTCTTCTTCCGAGGCTTTAATCTGTATTGTGTCCTTAATGAGAGAAACAATAAAGGATTTGAGGGCCTCACCCTCCTTCCCTTTCGGTATATTTAAGAGCCGCAAGTTATTGCGCCTGAAATTGTTTTCCAGCAATTCTACTCTTTCTCGAAGCACAGAATCCTCTTTTTTAAGCACAGAGAATTCTGTTCTAACTTCTCCCAATCCATCTTTAAGGACTTCAACCACATTTTCCAAAGCCACCGTTCTTGAACTTAAACTATCCAGTTTTTTCTCAAGTGATTCACAGAATAGTCGAATTTCCCCCTGGTTTGATTCTGAGACTGTGAACCCTTTTTTAATGTTCGAGGCCATGATGAAGAAAAGAG
The DNA here is from genome assembly GCF_964261635.1 of Lissotriton helveticus. NCBI lineage: Eukaryota > Metazoa > Chordata > Amphibia > Caudata > Salamandridae > Lissotriton > Lissotriton helveticus. The sequence goes on along the minus strand of NC_136061.1, from coordinate 933,879,359 downwards.
ATTCCAGCGATCCCCCCAAGGAACCTGAAATTCCTAAGGCTACCAAAGGGGCCCTCTGAAGTCCCATCTGTCCCTGTGTTAGGCTCTACACTGATCTTTACTGGCTCCTCCATGATCCCAGCTAGTAGCCCATTCCCACCAGTACTAGCCAGGATGCAGCATCTTTTACTGGAGCGGCCTGTGGCTTAGTTAATTGCGTGTCTGGTTCAGAGGGGCCAGGGGGAGACCCCAAAGACAAGTTTGGAGTGAGCAAAGGTTCTATCACAAGAGCCAACTCATAGGCTGGAGAGGGGATTGGTAGCAAAGGCAGGGAGAGACTTAACTCCATATCCGAAGGCACAGACATTTTTGTTGGTATTAACGGCTCAGACACCTCTTTCAGTGGCTCCCTCTGTTTCCCTCCCTCCAGCACTTGCGGAAGCACTTTGAAATAGGATCTCAACGAGAGGGTTATTTTAATTTTAGCGTCTGTTAAAATGCCTTTTTTCCCAAAAATTTTTATGCCCTTCCCTTTGTACTCCTGGTATGAGGAGCTCTCGCCCTTATCTCCTTCAGCACTTAAGGTTGGATGAGCACGGTCCGTATGTGCTTTATTGGAACCACCAATAATCTCACTGCTCTCCTGAGTTTTGGGCTCCTTCACACCAGAGTCTTTCCCTGCCCATCTCTTCCTACCCTTCTTTGCCACTTTGCCTCTTAATACTTTAGAGGCCCCACAGACTCTCCCAGCTTCTCTGCTTTTAACCCCCTGTGAAATTGGGGTATGCTGGGCGGACAGAGAGGACACAGAAGACCGCGTTGCCAATAGGAGATTAGCTGCTCCTAAGTCTCCTCTCTGACTGTAATTACGTAGAGAATAAGGGGGAGAGGACTTATCACACTTACGGACCCCCTGGAGCCCCGATACCTCGAGACCCGGTTCTCCTTCCTGTGCTATCGTAGCTGTAATTGCAAATGGACTCCGCCTCTTTGCTCCGGCGTCTCCGAGCTCTGCAGCCTCTCCCTCCGTCACCACCACCGTTGTCCCCGCCAGCGCGAATGCTTCAGGAACTCCGGCTCTCGCTGCCAACGCCACACCGCCCATGCTGTATCTGCATCGTGCCTTCCCGGAAACACTCCAAGACAAGCCGTCACGGAAGAGACAGCGTGCTGTGAAGTTCCGACCCCGCCTCAGCTCCGGAGCGGCCCCAAAGCAATGCGGATAATCCAGGGGAAACCCGAAACACATCTCCGGTAAGAGATGTTTTCTTATTTCGCAGCTAGTGACGATTTTCGGCCCTTTATCTTGTAATTACTGCATGCTCAGAGCAGAAGGGCTTACCGCAGGCATGCGACCACTTAGCTTGCGGCCGCCATGTTCTCCTCAGCTGTCGTCTTTGTTGGGCCTGGACCCATATGTTATGCCATGAAACACAAGCTTGTTAAGACAAGAAGCACAGAAGAATGCTTGTTCTAAAAATTCCCTTTCTTGAGGTTCTTCAGATGAATAATATAGGAATACACAAATGTAAGGATTCAGAGTATGTCAGATTTGTTTTTCTTTTTCCCTCAGAATTTAGTGAATAAACACAGACTTCCTTGGCTGCGTTGGATTGGGAGAAACAAATCAAATTGTGTAACGTTTTACTCTTGTCAGTTCACCAAAAGTTCCTTTTATACTCGCTAATAGGTCCAGGGTGTTTTTTTAACTTTCAGATAGATGAATTGGTTCTTGGGTGCCCTGCTAATGTATGGGGCGACCCAAGACTAAAGAAGTTCTCTGAAATAGAGTATCCTCTCTGTTGACAGATTATTTGTATGCCTTGTCTAAAGATCTTTGTTCTGTTCACCAATAGATATCTGCTGCCCCACAACCATTACCAGAGGGGCCCGAAAATCAGATCAAGGCTGGGGAGTCAGCGCCAGTCTAGTTACCGAGGTAAAGGGAACCAGCACAGTCATTGCTGGCAACTAGGACCACAGTGAAGGTAGAAGGCCGGAAGCACTAGGCCCATAAAAGCGACGTGAAGTGTGTACCCCTACCACTGTCTTGGACAAAAGACGGGGTCACAAATCAGGATGGAGAATTCTTTGTGCTGATCCAGTTTTTGTTGCTCAGCTGAGAGAGTCACAGACCAACAAGGACAGCAAGGAGGCTCTGCTTGAGGTGAACCTCCTTTGAAACAAGGGCTGCTTCAGATACTCCAGCATAAGGCCTCTGAGTCCTGGTCCCTAAGTGAATGCAAGTCGGCATTGTTTTCCTGAGTTGCAAGTTTTGTGTGTGTGTGGGAGAAGTGAACACTTGATGAACAATAAGAGCCTGTCTGTGAGGCTCAGACGGACACAGGGAGAAGACTACCCGCTGGCTGGTTGTACAGCGTCTTCTATTCGTCAAGTAATTTTTAGCAATGTACCCCTTTGGTCGTCCTATTTTTGAGGAGGAGCAGCCCTTTGCGACTCCTCTTCCTGATTCCTATGGCCCCGTTTGGTCCTCCTGGTCCCCTGATGCGAAAATTGTTTTTGTGATAATCTGTGTATTCTCTTTAATACTAGTATTTGGAGTGCTGTTCATTCTGCAAAATAAAAGTTTTCTGCACACTTCGATAAATACTACTCTGCCCTCCTCCTGAACATATCATTGGTACCCTAGCCCTCATAAAAAAGAACACTGGAAAGTGTATTAAAAATGTTTGTATGTAGGGAGGCGTGGCCAGCAGCCGAGAGAGATGGCTGCTGCCTAAGACAACTCTTGCCCATCCACGGCGATATTGGTGCCCTACAGCTACCTGGACCCGAGTTGGCAGGCGTACATTGTGGGGAAATATTTCTGGTGCTCCCTCCACTGTAGCGGTGTGTAAAGTATATGACCGACACCCTCCAAAGAACTCCCAGCTCCGCGCTGATCCCAGGACAGGAAGGAGGCGAAGATGGCGGCTGCAGTTGAGGGACTTGAACAATGCCTTCGGTACTGGAGTGAGGTCCACACTATTTCTTTAAGGCCAAGCTGGAGATTTATGAAGGCTGTGGAACTCGGAGGTGGAGACAGTGAGGCAATAATACATTGTATATCAGGAGAGAGCATGGCAATGGGAGGAGGCAGTAATTGAGGCCCCGGCTTTTGGGTCTCTGGAAGGTACTCAAGAGATCAGGGGGAGGTCTATATAACACTTTGAGGCCTAATTCGGACCTGTAAGTGCTGTGAGAGCAGGGGGTGGTTGTTCTACACCCCCCCTCTCGCCCCCTTCCGCGCCTCGGTGGATTCAGTCACAGTAGAGGTTTCACTGCTTCGAGCCGACTTCAGGAAGATGGATGAGAAGGTGAAAGAATTGAAGGTTGTGACAAATGCCCTGTAGGAAGACACCTCGGAATTACAAAGTCAAGTGCAGGAGCTGCAAAAGAAACAAGACAGGAAGTCGCAACAGCTGGATGATTATGAAGGAAGGGCCCGCCGCAATAACAACCGAATCCTAGGAGTTCAGGAACGGACAGAAGGGCCGGCTGCCGATCTATTCGTAGAGGACATCATTACAAAGCACCTGAAGCCCAAGACACTGTCCAGTTATTGCTCTATTAAACGGGCCCAAAGAGTGCCAGGAGGACGACCTAAACCTGGCGCGCCCCCAAGGCCACTGATCGCTAGCGTGTTCAATTATTGCGACACGGACATAATACTACAAATATCTAGATCCGGCCCCCGCTGAAAATAGATAACTACGAAGTAACTTTCTTTCCTGACTTCACTGCTAAGGTTCAAGCACAAAGGAGGAGTTTTCAAGCAGTGAAGCAGGATTTGAGAGACAGGGAGGTGAAATATGCCATGTTCTTCCCGGCGAAATTGAGAGTAGAATTGGATGGTAAATCCTGGTTCTTTGACTCACCAGATGCAGTCTGGGACCGGATAGAAGTACCGTGGAGAATTGGAAAAGAAATCGACCTGACAGACCTGGTATGAAGCACGGTGCCCGACAGGAGGTAGTGGCCACGGAGGCCACAATGGAGTCAAGTAGACTGGACGATAAGGAATAATTCAGCTCCGTGTTCTGCTGCAGGTCTGCACACTGCACTAATGCGCAAGTAGTGGGATATGAGGGAGAGGGGGGTGGTGATCCAGTGATTCGTAACTGTATTCTGTTTCTTGCTACACTCGGGGTATGTGATATGAAAGGTTTCTTGTTTATACAGATATGATATGAAGCAGTTTAATTTTAAATACTGCACTGACGGCTGTAGTTATGCGTACCCAGGTTATTGTGGCCTGGACTTCACATGCCCCAGTGAAAGAGCAGACCTACAAGGGTGGCCGGATAAAAGAGTCGACGCGGATTGCGCTATTGACGAACCGCTACTTGGCCCCCGGACCAGTGACTCTCTCTTCGCTTTTGGGCTGAGTGGTCGCTCCCCAGTGTCTCTGGCGACATCTGGTATCGTTGTGCTGCGCTTTGACTTAAAACTGCCTCGTATTTAATTGCCTGCAGTCTGCCTTGGTTGCCGCTTCGCTTTGTTTGCGTTTTACATTGCCACTGTAACTTTCACTTTTAATGCGCGATATCCCCCGGCGCTCTGCTTTGCTCACCCCTCCGCTGCCATTTTGTTTGTTGTTGTCGTCCTCTTTAGCCCGCCCCGCCTCCCAGCTGAGCCGCCCTCCCACAGACTACATACAGCGCTCCCATACCTGGAAGCGATGTGACTCTCTCTTCGCTTTTGGGCTGAGTGGTCGCTCCCCAGTGTCTCTGGCGACATCTGGTATCGTTGTGCTGCGCTTTGACTTAAAACTGCCTCGTATTTAATTGCCTGCAGTCTGCCTTGGTTGGCGCTTCGCTTTGTTTGCGTTTTACATTGCCACTGTAACTTTCACTTTTAATGCGCGATATCCCCCGGCGCTCTGCTTTGCTCACCCCTCCGCTGCCATTTTGTTTGTTGTTGTCGTCCTCTTTAGCCCGCCCCGCCTCCCAGCTGAGCCGCCCTCGCCCCTCCCCCTCCACTATCCATATATGACAGATGCTCTTTCGCGCAGCGTTCACGCGCAGCGATCGCGCCCCAGCCGCGCCGAAGGTGCGCCAAAGGTAAGCCCGTCTACGCCCGTCCGCGCCTGGACGGCCCCCTGCGCCAGACCCCCTGGTCCCCGTATTACCCTCCCTCCCCGCATTACCTACGATACCACCACCCTCCTAGCCGTTAACCCCGGCCGCTCCCCCAACTGCGTCCAAGCCGCTCCTGGACACACCCACGGTCCCTTCTCATGCAACTCCTGCAAGTATGACGGCACCAAGACCAACTCCTCATCCACTAATACCAAACAGAGATCCGACACCAACCACCTTAAATGCATCCTGCTCAACACCCGCTCGGTCCACAGACACGCCATCGACCTTTGGAATCTACTAGACACCATCTCTCCGGACGTCGCCTTCCTAACAGAAACATGGATGAACGCCACCTCAGCCCCAGACATCACCATTGCCATCCCGGAAGACTATAAGATCATACGCAAGGACCGTACCGGCCACACAGGAGGAGGTATCGCTATCGTCCATAAGAAATCCTTCCGCATCTCAACCAGCTCAGACGTCAATCTCGCCAACTCTGAACACCTTCACTTCCAGATCCACATCGACCCCAAAACCACACTCAGAGGTACCCTCCTTTACAGGCCACCAGGACCCCGCGCACAGTTTAGTGAAGACATCACGGACTTCATCACTCCACACGCGCTCCCCTCCAAGGATTACATCCTTGTAGGAGACCTCAACTTTCACCTTGAAAAGAACAACGACCGCAACACCACCACCCTTTTGGACAACCTCGCCAACCTCGGACTTAAACAACTTGTCACCACCTCCACCCACATCGCAGGTCACACACTCGACCCTATCTTCACCTCCAGCAAACATGTCTCCTTCAGCCACACCACAGATCTCCTTTGGACTGACCACAGCTGCGTTCACTTCACCTACAACAAGCCCACTTCTAACAACCACCCCCAACCCACTCTGCAAAGAAACTGGAACAAAATCACCATCGACCAGATCTCCTCATCGCTTCTTCTAAACCCCCCAGCCCACTCTTCAAACCCAGACCAAGCAGCCACCAACCTCACCCAATGGTTATCCAACAGCGCCAACATCTTAGCACCACTGAAAAAACGACAAATCAAACTAGGCAGCAGGAAGGCCTCCTGGTTCAACGATGATCTTAAAAAATCCAAGAAACTCTGCCGCTCCCTTGAGAAGACCTGGAAAAAAGACCCAACCACCAGCACCAAGGACGCCTTCAAAAACGCCACCCGCATACACCACCGACTGATCCGGACCGCCAAAAAAGCCGCTTTCAAGGACCGACTAGATAACAACGCCCACAACAGCAAGGAATTATTCAACATCGTCAAGGAATTTACCAACCCCTCGGCCAACTCCAACGACATCACCCCCTCTCAAGCCCTCTGCGACTCCCTAGCCTCATTCTTCCACAACAAAATTGCAGACATCCACAACAGCTTCGACAACCGACCCGAAGACCAACCCTCCCAACCCCCTTCAGGACCCCCACCCCCCCTGAACATCCTCAACGACTGGAAGCCTATCTCCACTGAGGACACCATCTGTCTGATGAACTCTATCCACTCAGGATCCCCCACAGACCCATGCCCTCACCACATCTTTAACAAAGCAGACTCCATTATAGCACCGCACCTCCGAGACGTCATCAACTGCTCCCTCAACTCCGCAACCTTCCCGGAAAGCTGGAAACATGCCGAACTCAGCGCCCTCCTGAAGAAACCCACAGCTGACCCCACCGAACTCAAAAACTACCGCCCTATCTCACTCCTTCCATTCCCTGCCAAAGTCATCGAGAAAGCTGTCAACAATCAACTCGCCGCCTTCCTCGAAACCAACAAATCCCTCGACTCCTCACAGTCCGGCTTCCGAGCCAAACACAGCACTGAGACCGCACTCATCGCTGCAACTGACGACATTCGATCTCTACTGGACAACGGAGACACAGTCGCCCTCATCCTCCTCGACCTCTCCGCAGCCTTCGACACAGTCTGTCATAGCACCCTTCTACAGCGCCTCAGAAACGTCGGAATCCAAGGAAAAGCACTGGAATGGATCACTTCATTCCTCACCGGAAGAACCCAGAGAGTCCGCCTCCCACCATTCAAGTCAGAGGCCACTGAAGTCATTTGTGGCGTGCCACAAGGATCTTCTCTCAGCCCCACCCTCTTCAACGTATACATGAGCCCCCTTGCGACCATCGCTCGCCAACACTACCTCAACATCATCTCCTACGCTGACGACACTCAACTGATCCTCTCACTCACCAAAGTCCCTAACACCGCCAAAACCAACCTACACGAAGGAATGAAAGAAGTAGCCGAGTGGATGAAGCACAGCCGTCTGAAACTGAACTCCGACAAAACAGAAGTCCTCATCTTAGGCACCTCCCCCTCCGCCTGGGATGACTCTTGGTGGCCAGAGGCCCTTGGAAAGGCACCCATCCCGACAGACCACGCACGGAACCTGGGTATCATCCTGGACTCCTCACTCTCGATGACCAGACAAGTCAACGCCGTTTCATCATCTTGTTTCAACATTCTTCGCATGCTCAAAAAAACATTTCGCTGGATCCCCACCGAAACTCGTAAAACGGTCACCCACGCACTGGTTACTAGCCGACTGGACTACGGAAACACCCTCTACGCCGGCACCACCGCAAAACTCCAGAAAAAACTCCAACGCATCCAGAACGCCTCTGCCAGGCTCATACTAGACATCCCGCGTAAAGAACACATCTCTGGTCATCTGAAAACCCTCCACTGGCTCCCCGTAAATAAGAGGATTACTTTCCGCCTCCTAACCCACGCACACAAAGCACTTTACGAACTTGGACCTGAATGCCTCAACACACGACTGTCCTTCTACACCCCCTCCCGTCAGCTACGATCCTCCAACCAAGCTCTTGCCACTGTACCTCGCATCAACAAAACCACCATGGGAGGCAGATCCTTCTCCTACCTGGCGGCTAAAACTTGGAACTCCCTTCCCACTCACCTTCGCCTTACTCAGAACCACCTAGCATTCAGAAAGCAACTTAAAACTTGGATATTCGACAAGTAATCCCCCACCCCTCCGCAAGCGCCTTGAGACCCCATGGGTATGTAGCGCGCTATACAAATCTCTTTGACTTGACTTGACTTGACGGCGGACCCTCCCTGACTCAAGGAAACCTTAATTATTTCAGGCAGCAACTTCTATCTACCAGTGCTTGCCCCCGTAACATCGGTAGCGGTGGAGACATACCCTCAGGGCCAGATCGGGGCTCCGTCTCTGGGCCTACGCTTCACCCCTCTTCACTTACCTAAACTGGCAACCGGGTCCTCATGAAGATCCTAAATAAATAGGATTGAAACGCCGTTGACCCTTCTACAGCGCGACTTATGGCGCACCATCAACCTTGGTTCAAAAAATAGAGTTTGATTGAGGACGAACCACTGCTTTCTTGTATATATTGTGTTTTTTGGTCACATTGTCACATTGCGTCCTCGCTGTATTCACCCACCTGTCACTTGCGTCGTCACTCTTTGCTTCACTAACACTTAGTGCACAAAGCCCCATTGGGTTGCCATCACATTTTATGCCTACAGTGCTGCTTTAACTGTTATTGTATCAAATGTGTCCTCAAATATATGATGCTACATGCACTTTCTAAAAACTAAACCCAGAGTCTCTCTTCCTTTTCTCCACGTTTGTGCAATGTTTTGTGCATATTTTTCAACACTTGCCCCCTTTACTGAATCCGATTGAGATATTGTTGTTGATAATACAGATGTTAGGTCCGCCACCCAACCCTGTTCTGACTATATTCGAGGTGGAGTGTGAGTCAACTAACAAATGCCCAAAGAATATATGCTGTCTGGAACTCTCTAACAACGCTAAGCTGGGGCACCACAGGAACAACAATTTGTGGACTACTGTGGCCTGAGTGTTCCCAGGTTATTGTGGCCTGGAATTTACATGCCCCAGTGAAAGAGCAGACCTACAAGAGTTGCCGGATAAAAGAGCAGTTGCCTTTAAAAGCGTATCGTGAACAGCATTTCTATGATGCCCCCTGAGGAGAAGAGGATTTTTTTTATAGTGTTGACAATAGCCTTGCCACGTTACTGTGTTTACGCCCTATAACTGTGGGACATGCCTAAAAAGGCTCTGTTACTACCCACCATAAAAAAAATGGGGTAACCCAATAGAAGTCCTTGGACCTGGTTATCGATTAGTACAAACAACAATTGGTCCTGGACCTTTCTTTTCCCGAAAATCCTACTCTATGGAAGAATTGTCACTTAAAGATAACTAAGTGCATGCATACAATCAGCACATGGTTAAATAAATCCCAATGAAGAATTTACAGCTGTGCAACAATCAGATTTAAAAAAAAGACATATATTTATTGATCAAGAATTATAACAATGAATGGTAGACACTCTACCATACCTCTGATTTTTGAGAAAGAGGGTGGCTCTAAGGAAAAGTAGAAAAAAGGGGGTGCTCAAGTGTAAAGTGAGAAAGAATAAGAAACAAAAAAAAATCAAAGAGGATTCAAACAACAAACAATATTAAGATTGTTTTGAGTCCGACTGATAACAAAAATCAGTCCAATGAGAGGGGAGCTAATTAAACACCCTATGACATTCCTCCAATTGGCTAGGTTAAAAAGTCTGGACCTTGAGGTGGAGGCTGCCCAACTAGAATTAGAATTTAAACTTCAGAACATTAGAGTTGAAGGGGGACCTTCAGGCTTCTATGGAACAACTGAAGGTCTTTCCTGCACAAATACCCAACGCTCTGTGGAAATCGCTGGAATTACTGTTAGCATGAGCTGAAGCCATTTTGTTTACGGCATCCATTGGCATTAGCCATGTGTTCGCCGTGTGATTCTGCCGTCCTCACTGTTGCCTGCCTTTCTATTCTGCTTGAGTCATCAACTGTAGTTCAGTACTGAGCCAGAGCACTGTGCATGCTCAGAAAGGCCTGTAGCTGCTAGAATGCACCTGTTTTAGAATGTAACTATCAGGCTGTTTCAACTGATTAAGCTATCCTATGTCCCCTCCCATGTTGCTGAGTAAGAGGTTTTTGTCTGCCCATGTTAGTCGATAGTTATTCTTGTACACGTTTGTACCTCCTCTCAGAAAAAGAGAAGAACACCTCTCATTCCTTTGCCGTTTTCACACAATGGTTCTTGTAAGGCTTGGTTTGCCCTGTTATGGGCTTCTGAAGTTGCTAATATTGCTTATGCCGATGTAGGAAGACTACATTTTCAGCTAAATAAAGTGTGTTACCCTGATGAGGAAGGAGATCCTCAGGCTAAAGGAACTATATGGGAAATGGAGGAGTATCGCCGAGGAAATTCCACCACACATTATGTTTTCTCAAACACTCGAACAACCAAAGGAAATGGATCTGCTGTTGCAGCTATTAATAGAGCTCGAGCAGACCTATGTGTGAGCAGTATTGGTAGAATTCCTGTGAAGAAAAGTGATTGCACTAAAACACTAAACATTACTGGAATAAACAATAATAGTTTTTTGTCATCACACAACACGTATTTTATTTGTGGAAGTAAAGGGTATTTCCACCTACCTATTGGGTGGTCGGGTAGCAGCTTTGTGTCCTTTTTATTACCACCTGTGTTTTTGGCCCCTACATCCTACCACAAACACTATAAATTGTATAGTGACATTTCTAAAAACCGATTTAAGAGAACAATAAATCATGATGAAGTCGATCAAACTGATACTGCACTGCAGCAGTATAATGACTTTAATTTGGGAATATTCTTCTTTGTTGGTGCAGCCTTAAACAGCAGAAAAATCAGGTGCTTGACATTTGTTGTAGAGGCTGTAACCAATCAGATAGCCATGGCACTTGGAAACCTCATGGAAGAACTACAAATTGCGAGAATTGTGGTGCTCCAAAGCAGGATGGTCCTCGATGTGGTTCTAGCGGACCATGGTGGGGCATGCTGCATCATTGGGAGCAGTTGCTGCGTGTATATCCCGGACCACGCCCCTTCCGTTTTTGAGGCAATTTCTACAGTACATAAAATAGCCACTGAAATCCACCCGGATTGTAACTGTCAGGCTGTAGTTAACTCCTTCAGTACTGAGTCAGGGTACTGCGCATGCTCAGGAAGGCCTGTAGCTGCTAGAATGCACCTGTTTTAGAATGTAACTGTCAGGCTGTTTCAACTGACTAAGCTATCCTATGTCCCCTCCCACGTTGCTGAGTAAGAGGTTTTTGTCTGCCCATGTTAGTCGATAGTTATTCTTGTACATGCTTGTACCTCCTCTTTGAGTCTCCATGCTTATTCAGCACCAAACAAGGTATATAAACCCCATGGTCCCTGTATTCTTTGTACTATCTCATACAGAGCCCGAGGGTGCTGTATCGATGTAGTCCCACTCATGAGTGATTAATAAACTTGTTTTTATATTCCAGCCTCTGTGCCAATCTCTATCTTGTTGGTTTAAGGACCAATGGACTGATAAGGGTGAAACCCTGCAGCAGTGAGCCCCTAAAAAGGCTTATTCTTCCACAACTCACTACTGCTCCTGGGAATGGGAAAGATCTCCTGACTTTGGATCTGTCTCTTCCTACTCTCCTCTCATGGGGCTAGCTGGAGGACGAGGCAGATGGCGCATCCCAGTTTCCTCGGGACCAATGCCTTTGACTGAACTCTGATGTTGCCCCTTGGGCGAAAACTGAACTGTCTGTACTTACCCGGAGCCCGACTACCATAGGCCGTTGCACAGTTGAGCTGTCCTATGCAGCTATAGAGGACTCCGGCTCTTGTTCAACCCCTCAGCCGTCACCTACCCAGCCGGACATCAGACATTGTTTTTAACAGTTCTTCACTGTTTGGTCTGTCTTTTGCTTTGACTGCTTTGTTCCCCCTGAAGTACTTTCCCCCTTCTGGTCGGCCTGAAACTATCTGCATTCCTTTCCCCTGTTTACCTTTCCCCCTCTACCTTCCATTACCCATAAGACGTCTGTCTTGGCTATGCAACACGCTAATAACTTTTGTTATTGTGTAATCTCATGTTTTTCTCCTATGCCTTTACCTGTAACTGTAACTGTAATTTTTGTAATCCTGTAACTCACTGATCCTCAAGTAAAGCGCTCTGATACCTCCGGGTCTAGCCAGCGCTATATAAAACTCTGCGAATAATAGAAAAATAAGAGTGTTGCATAAGGTTGGAAGGAGAGTTGAAGGCTATATTGACCAAGGATGCAGCCGACTATCTGCTGGAAACGTGACAGATGTACTATGAAAAAAGAGACAAAGCAGACAGATTGTTGGCTTACCAAATACAAGCACGTAGAACAAATAAATATGTAAATTCGCTGAAGGATGCAGAGGGTCGACCGCACATGACCGACTTAGAGATATTAGAGTCTTTCTCACCATACTATACTAGCCTATATGGGAAAGATTAATGCGAAACTGCAGGATGATTATCTGGCAGCTGTTTACTATTCTAGAATAGAGGCTTTAGACTTGGGTGTAGATAAGGTTTCAGATGCTCTTATAGTAACCACATGCGTATAGAGTGAACTGGATGAAGGTCCAACAGTGCATTTAATTCTGGGAAGATACACCCTACTCCCCTAATACCAATCAAAGATTGGTGAATACAATTCCTAGGTTTGAAGCACACACTATAAAATCAATTACAGTGTGGTACATGAACAGTCAAGAGTATATAAAACACAAATGGTTTCATTTCTTGTCTTCAGGTGTAGTTTTTTATTTGATCTTCTTCTAAGGCTAAAAGAAGATGATCAAATAAAATACAACACCTGAAGACAAGAAATGTAACTATTTGTGTTTTATATACTCTGACTGTTTGTGTACTACACTGTAATTGATGTTATAGCATGTGCTTCAAACCTATGAATTTTATCCTAGAATAGACCCAAATATAAGGGAGGAGCTCAGACAACTAACTGTAGAAGAGGTAACAAATGCCATTAAACACTCCCCATTAACAAGGATTCAGGCCCAGATGAGTTTTAAAACTCCTTTTACAAGGCCTTCGTGGATCTTCACTTACCCTTTTTAACCAAGGTTTATAATTCCTTTATCGATACCCACACAGTTACACCAAAAAAGATGGAATCCTTCCTCACTCTAATAGAAAATCTGGGTGTAGACCTGCAGTCTTGTGGATCTTATCGACCAACTGCCCTCTTGAATAGTGATTTCAGGGTCTTTACAAAGATCCTGATCACAAGGCTGAAAAATATGTTAGCAACATTGTTTTCCCTCTATCAGTCTGACTTCATCAGGGACAGACATACCAGGGATAATAATAGGGTAGCCCTTAATATAAGTGATAGAGTGACATTCGCCAACATTCAGGCCCTCAATTCTCTCGCTGAATGTGGAGAAGGCATTTGACTGAGTTGATTGATCATTTCTTATGAAAACGTTTGAAAGAACAATCATGGGTCTCTGGATGAGGTCCCTGATATTGGCTAATTTTGTGGGAACCTCCACTAGATTGCGAGTGGGATACCACCTCTCTGACCCGATAAGTTTGGCCAGGGGTACTCGGAAAGGATGTCCCCTTTCACCATCCATTTTTGCCCTGACGATGGTGCCACTATATGAACATATTATGGCAAATCCAAAAATAACAGGTATGGAGACAAGAATGAGGCAGGTGAAGATGGTACTTTTTGAAGAGGATATCCTCGATTTCCTAACTAATCCCTTCACCTCCCCTCAAGCGCTAATTTGGAAGCTAGAACATTTTTCGGTTGTGCCAGAGTTCAAAGTCAATCACCAAAAATCAAAGGTAGTGGGTGCAGGAGCAGAGTCGTGGGACAGTGAAGAAATAATATTGCACTAGGAATTTTAGCTGGCCCCAAAGAGACTTGACTAATTTAGAGTGACCATACCTCCTAGGAAAAGTGACATATTTGATAGCACTGAACCCCTGTTGCTTGATACTTTATACAAAGATTTGTATCAGTGGTGTAGGCTCAAAGGTTCGGTGGCTGGGAGAATAACTTGTGTTAAAATAAACTTTATGCCACACCTCCTCTTGCCTCTTTAGATCACGACTTGTTGTCATCTCCCCAATATCTTGAGGTTCATACAGAAAAAATGTGGGCCTTGATATAGAACAACAAGCCCTCCCTTTATTGCCAAATCCTTGCTGATGACAGGTACCATGGAGGGAGGGATGGGTATCCCAGATATTGGGAAATAAATATTAGGAGCCCATTTGACACCAGGTTTGACTTGGAGTTCTCTAGATAATGATATGCCATAATTGTTGAATAGGCAGGTGGGAAAAGCCACCCTACATCAATTGTTGTGGAATCCCTCCAATACTCATTGACTATTGGGCTCGTTGATGTAGAATACCAAGGAGACCCTTACATACTGGAACAGGGCAGTCCATACAAGTTGGATAACGATATACCCATTCCCTTTGATTACAGTAGTGGGAAACCCAGACTTCTCACTAGGCCTTGTTGACAGAGGTTATTTGTTTTGGTAGGGAGAAGTGTCATTATGTTTCAACCAGCTTTATGAGTTTGTCTTGGAAAAGTAACAATTTCCTGCAAGGGCCCAGAGAGACCTACTGTCTAAGTTGGGTCAGGCACTCCATGATTAAGGTACCATATTTAAAGACGGTGACACCAATCTAGCGCTGTCACAGCTCTACAGAGCCCTAGACAAGAGTATTCAACTGCCACATTTAAACCATACTAAACAATTGATAGAGGATCTTGAGCTAGAACTGAATGAGGCTGACTAGATTTTGATAAGGCAGATGGCAGCCAAATCATCCATAAGTCTTCAATAAAAGGTAATGCAATCAAGATCATTTCGAGATGGTACCTAACACTTGTCTGTGTGAGGCAACGCATGGCAGTTCTTATATATGTTGGAGGCGGTATGAATATTCATATGTGGTAGGAATAAACGTAAATGCAATATTTTTGGGAAACGGTGCTGTAGACCATCAAAAATATAATCAACATCAAATTACCAAACATTCTCAGACTGTCTACTAGGCCTGGTGAATGATGAGGGGCTGTGCCCTCTCTCATCACTTATGGCGAAATTACTGACTCAAATGCTATTGCAGTTACGTTGACAGTGGCACACATATAGATGGGTCCTGAATGGCAGACAGTGACACTATGGTAGGTCGTTCTCAGAGATAAAATGTATAAGAATAAGGATCCCTTTCAAGCTTTTTTCAAAAAAGACTTTAAAATACCTAGACCCCTGGAACTTGTGATAGTGTCAGAGGAGCAGATCCCTCAAGAGGCCCGACCAGATCAAAGTCATAAAATGTTTTGTGATAATGTGGGGCCATTTGCTGAAATTATGACCACTGGTGAGAGACCTTTAGCAGGCCTCCCAGCCACTCTGGTAATAAACAAATACAGTTCCTGTATAATGTATACATATACTGAGTGTTTAGATCACATCTTGTTCTCCACTGCTTTTCTGTAAATATTGTTTTTTTCAATTCAATAATTCTTTCCCAGCCATGAAAACTTTAAATGAAGTTGTTAAGAAAATAATATTTAGGAGGAAAACAAATGTTAACAATGTCTACTGAAGGGGTAGAAATTTGCATGAGCTGACAGAGTCCAAGAATCTGTAATTACTAACAATGATTCCTGAACATCCCAGAGGGCCCTGCAATATTCAAAGCTAATTACTAAAGTTATCACTGAGGCACCAATTTGTACAGGGTGCTTAACTGATCCAACAATAGATGATGGAAGAGAACTAACAGTCTGAGAAAATCAACTGCCATTTTCAAAATTCCATTTAATTTTGTAAAATTAAATTAACACAATAATACCAATATTCTCCTGGGGATTCAGAGGAGTGGCTATATTATCAAAAAAGACCACCCATTCCTAATCCTCAGGGTGTGGGAGGACTCAAATGGGACAGTCCTTGGTGTATATGGATCAGAGTACCAGGAGTACACTCTTGTCAATGTCTATTCCACCACTCGCCTACAATTGGATACACTAGAAACAAGCATTTGCAATGCAATATGTCTCGCATTAGGAAAGTTTGAGCTACTGGTATTGTAAATAACAAATATTTTATTTATGTGTTGGTTTTGAAAATAGCTAAATTAATAGCTTTGTCTTTTACAATGCCAATAGTTTTAACTTTCACAAATGTGACTCCTATGGCATTTGTAATGCAATATGTGTTGTATTTACGTCACTTAGATGTATTGATATTACAAATAACAATGGCTTTTAATTTTTTTTACTAATTAATACTTAAATAAAAGTTATTGTAATTTATAATGGCAATAGCTTAAACTTTTGTAAATAACTTTCGTGAAGATTATGTTCAGTGTATTTTATTGTGACGAAAATTCAAGAACAGAAGTGAAATATTAACATCTTTTTGGGCCATTTGTAATAAATCTTGAAACATTGAGAGAACATATTTGAACCAGTTGTTGTTGAATGGTTGCACGGATTGATGCTGTGGTGGCGCTGAGTGATGTTGTGGTGGAGATGAGTGATGCTGTAGCGTTCAGTGATGCTGTGGTAGTGCATAGTGATGCTGTGGTGCCCCTGATTGATTCTGTGGTGCCCCTGAGTGATTCTGTGGTGGTGCTGAGTGATGCTGTGGTGATGCGATAGATAGATAAAGTGAGTGCTATAGATAGATAGAGTGAGGGCGATAGATAGAGTGAGGGCGATAGATAGAGGGAGGGCGATAGAGTGAGTGAGGGCGATAGATAGATAGATAGATAGATAGAGTGAGTGAGGGTGATTGATAGACAGATAGAGTGATGCGATAGAGTGAGGGCGATAGATAGATAGATAGATAGAGTGAGGGCGATAGATAGACAGATAGATAGAGTGAGGGCGATAGATAGACAGATAGATAGAGTGAGGGCGATAGATAGACAGATAGATAGATAGATAGAGTGAGGGCGATAGATAGACAGATAGATAGATAGATAGATAGAGTGAGGGCGATAGATAGACAGATAGATAGATAGATAGATAGATAGAGTGAGGGCGATAGATAGATTGAGGGCGATAGATAGATAGAGTGAGGGCGATAGATAGATAGAGTGAGGGCGATAGATAGATAGAGTGAGGGCGATAGATAGATAGAGTGAGGGCGATAGATAGATAGAGTGAGGGCGATAGATAGATAGAGTGAGGGCGATGGATAGATAGATAGATAGATAGATAGATAGATAGATAGATAGATAGATAGATAGATAGATAGATAGATAGATAGATAGATAGATAGATAATGTGATGGCGATAGATAGAGTGAGTGCGATAGATAGACAGATAGAGTGAGGGTGATAGATAGAGGGAGGGCGATAGAGTGAGTGAGGGCGATAGATAGATAGATAGATAGAGTGAGTGAGGGTGATTGATAGACAGATAGAGTGATGCGATAGAGTGAGGGCGATAGATAGATAGATAGATAGAGTGAGGGCGATAGATAGACAGATAGATAGAGTGAGGGCGATAGATAGACAGATAGATAGATAGATAGATAGAGTGAGGGCGATAGATAGACAGATAGATAGATAGAGTGAGGGCGATAGATAGATTGAGGGCGATAGATAGATTGAGGGCGATAGATAGATAGATAGATAGAGTGAGGGCGATAGATAGATAGAGTGAGGGCGATAGATAGATAGAGTGAGGGCGATGGATAGATAGATAGATAGATAGATAGATAGATAGATAGATAGATAGATAGATAGATAGATAGATAGATAGATAGATAGATAGATAGATAGATAGATAATGTGATGGCGATAGATAGAGTGAGTGCGATAGATAGACAGATAGAGTGAGGGTGATAGATAGAGTGAGGGTGATAGATAGAGTGAGGGTGATAGATAGAGTGAAGGTGATAGATAGAGTGATGGTGATAGATAGATAGAGTGAGGGAGATAGATAGATAGATAGATAGATAGATAGATAGATAGATAGATAGATAGATAGATAGATAGATAGATAGATAGATAGATAGATAGATAGATAGATAGATAGATAGATAGATAGATAGATAGATAGAGTGATGGCGATAGATAGAGTGAGTGCGATAGATAGACAGATAGGTAGAGTGAGGGCGATAGATAGAGTGAGGGAGATATTTAGAGTGAGGGCGATAGATAGATAGATAGATAGATAGATAGATAGATAGATAGATAGATAGATAGATAGATAGATAGATAGATAGATATAGAAAGAGTGAGGGCGATAGATAGATAGAGTGAGGGCGATAGATAGAGTGAGGGCGATAGATAGAGTGAGGGTGATAGATAGATAGAGTGAGATAGATAGATAGAGTGAGATAGATAGATAGAGTGAGGGCGCTAGATAGATAGATAGATAGACTGAGGACGATAGATAGATAGAGTGAGGGTGATAGGTAGATAGATAGATAGACTGAGGGCGATAGACCAGCTTCTCGAACTCATTCTTTACACACTCACTGGCCTGACCGTTGCACTTACACCTAGAGATGGGAGGAGAAAGGACAAACAGCCGGTCAGCAGACTGTCTAGGACACAACAAAATAATGTGTATCTGTGACAACAGTTTTGCAGATTAAACAGTTACAGGATAACATCCTTTGCACACAACATATAGTGGCTGTCTTCAAGTTAAGTTTTTACACCTTAAAGTGATTGGAAATTAGCATAATGGAAAGCCTGTTTGGTGCACCTCCAAGGACGCTTGGTGAGAGGCATTTGAATATGTAACAGTTTACGTTTCTAAGTTATTTTCACAGGCAAAAAGCTCGGTTTGCATCAATCTTTGGGAACTGTCCCGTGTATATTATGCAGGAAGTCAGGTTCCCTGCCTGCACAAACGGGGTAATCTTCAGAGGTAAGCCAGTTTCACTAATGGCTAATCAGTGAGCAGCACGGCCACCGTTTCAAGACAAATCCTACTAAAAATGAGTGAGCAACAAGCCACAAAAATGAAGCATAAGTATTACCTTTCTCACAATGAAACCAAAAAGTTATGCGTTTTGGAAAAATGACAATACAAATTTGCACGCCAAGAGCGAAGAGAAATGCACGATGATCGTGAATAGACAAATATAGTGAAATATCGGGAAAATTAAGTCAGAAGAGGAAAATAACTGAAGGAAAGGAAACGTGAGAAGACGAAAGAAAATTAATTAAATGGGAAAAGAGAACGAAAAGCAGAGAAAAAAAGCATAACGGCAGCGGCGCAGTGTATTTAAGTGTTAAGGCTATTCTCGGTTGCGTTTATGGCAGACTGGGGAGAGTCGGGATTGAAGATGTTATTTATAGGAGTACAAATCCAGGAGAAGCCACAGACTGCGGGCAGGGATGGAGAGGGGCCATGAGCGGCTTGTAATGGAGCGCCTATGCAGCAGCAGCTAGATAAGCTTAAGGGGGGCCCGGGAATGGGACATTCAGCGGAATCAGTCGGGATCTGGGGGCGTCTTAAGGAAAGGGGCACTGACTGGCAGTCAACGAGTGGTGATATATAGATGTGACCACAAGGACGCTGGACTTAAGAAAAGCCTGGAAAAGAGTGCTGGGAGCACGGGTGCAGAGATACTGGAAAGAAAGAAGAGGTAAAGGAACGGAAGGCAGAAAACAATATAACTCAAAAGCAAAAATATGACAGGAAAGAATTCAGAAGGTCGAAAGATACGAAACGTGATGAAAGTAAATCAGAGTATATGACGAAAAGGAAGAAGCATTCCAAGAAAAGACAAACAAGAAGCAGTGCAATAAGATACGAAAAGGGGCAAGCGACGGGAGAAACAAGCTCTCGGCATTGCGTGGTGGGGGTGGGGGAGCGGCATTGCATGGCAGGGGAGCCTGCTTCCTTTGAAGTCTGATGGGGGGTGGGGGGAGGGGGATCAACTTCCTTTGAAGTCTGATGCCGAGGCTCAGACAAATGGATGGTGTGCGATGTCGCAAGCGATGTGCACGCGCCTGGCTCACATGAACTGTACCCGATCCGCAGTTTGGGTAGACTTTTGGAAAGCCTTACTATAATCTCGCCCACCATCCCTACAGGATGGTTTAGGCGAGAACTAAAAATAGGCCCGATAATACTAGAAGCGGGTAATACACTGCCAATAGTGGGTAGAGATTTCAATGACACCGTGGCACAAACTTGGATAGGTCAAGGGC
This sequence comes from Lissotriton helveticus, assembly GCF_964261635.1. Classification (NCBI taxonomy): domain Eukaryota; kingdom Metazoa; phylum Chordata; class Amphibia; order Caudata; family Salamandridae; genus Lissotriton; species Lissotriton helveticus. The sequence continues at coordinate 933,859,156 of NC_136061.1, read as the reverse complement.
ACAGTCAGAAAGAAACTCTCCCAATTTAAAAGAACAAGGGGAGTAGCTGACCTGTGGAGACTCCGTCATCCCACAATAAAGGCATATTCATTCTATTCTGGGGCCAGAGAGACGAACCCAAGGTTGGGCTATCTGTTCGCGCCCATGGAATACCACCCAGCTGTACAAGAGACGGAGTACCTTCCTAGGGGTATTTCTGACCATTAGCTGTTCGTGGCCACCATGAACAAGGGAGGCCGGAGTGTACAGGGGCTCTGGAGATTTAATGCCTGGGAGCTGCGAGACCCAGATATTGTCCAGCATCTCCGATTGGATTCGGAGCTATACTCAGGCTCAGTGAACTCTCCCACCATTGTGTGGGAAGCATATAAAGCGGCCCTACTAGACAAAGTAAAAACGTTGGTGACACATCAAAAACAAGCCACAACACATAGAATAGTTGCCCTTGAACACCATATCCTGGCCCTTGAATACAGGGTTATCACGCTAACCGATGCAGCTGCCCTCTGGCAGCTGAATGATAGCAGGGTAGAATACCGCAGCATGGTGAAGGCCATAGATTGCAGTCACTACTTGGCCACCCAGAGGAAACTCTTCGACCACGGGGATAAGGCTGGACGATTGCTTGCCTGGCTGAGCTGTAGAGAAGAGGAGGCGAGATGGGTGGGAGAGATCATCATCCAGTCAGGAGAGACTCTAACTGTGGTGAAGACATAACAAGGGAATTCGACAGACATTACTGTGCTTTATACACTGCACAACCACTAGTGGAAGACAGGGAAATAGAGTGTTTTCAGGCCTCATTACCCCTTGTGACCTTGTCGCAAAATGAGGTGGAACTGTTAGAGGATGACTTTACGATCAAAGAACTTACAGAGCCACTCACGGCCATGCAGAATGGCAAAATGCCAGGGCCCAATAGAGCTGTTCAAACTACTGGCAGGGATGGTTGAAGATTTCTGCACAAAGTGGTGGCTGTCCCCAACCTCCGACTCATTAACTGTAGTCATTTATAACGATGGTAAGCCCAGGACAGACTGTGGATCCTACCACCCAATCTCTCTTCTCAACATTGAGACCAAATTACTGGCAGCCATGCAGGTTTAGCACGGTCATCACATCACCTATTCACTGTGAGCAAAATTGGTTTTTGTCCTGTAGGTCCACCCAATTGAACTTGAGGAGACTGTTTAAATGGCTTGATACAGTGGAGAGGGTGAAGAAAAACCTGCCCATAGCCTGCACAGATGCTGAGAAAGTATTTGACTCCATTCACTTGCCCTATCTGACCCTGGTTTTGAGGTGATTTGGGTTTGGACCCCACTTCTGCAGTTGTTATACAGGGATGCCACAGTGGCAGTAAGGTAAACAGGGAAATATCTGAGACCTTTCCACTGGCGAGGAGAACCAGATAGTGATGCCCCTTTTTCTTCTCCTTTTTGCACTGTGTATTGAGTCAGTGGTGGCCTGGGTTAAGGCCGATCACATGTCCAGTGACAATGGCGTTGTGGCAGAATTGGAGCAAAGACATGATCTCTTTGTACGCCGATGATGTGCTCATCTACATAGCAAACCCTGCAAGACAATTGAATCCTCTGGTGGGGACCTTTGGCGCCTGCAGAGACTAATCAGTGCTATATCGCTTGGGGAACTGGAATCGATGAACACTGTTGAGGCTCCCCTGTGGCTAGTTGATGACTGTTTACGCTACTTGGGGATTTTTGTCACCATGGACTGAAAGCTGTTCGTGAAGAATAATCAGGAGAAACCACTGATTGAACTGCAAATTAACGTATTGAGGTCGTACAGGTAACCACTGACGCTTTTCAGTACGGCGGCCAACTACAAAATGATTTCTCTCCAAAAATTGCTGTATGCCATGCAGAATACTTATCACTTGATTTCTGAGTCATACTTTCTTAGGATAGACAAGGAAGATTTTAGAGACCGGTTTACAGCCCTCAACAGCAACACTTGGCTATATATATGACAGCAGTAATATGATCTCTGGCATTATGCCAACAACCCTACTAGCTCTCCAGAATTCATCCCTTTAGAGATACACCACTAATACAATGGCCTAAACAATAGAAACAGAAAGAAGCTGCACTGAGGGTTTACCTGTCTTGAATCATTTTTGAAAAGTGGAATGTCGAAGGCAGTCTCAAATTTATATAAACAGCTTACCAATCTGTACCAATCTTTGACGATTGGTACAGATTGGTAAGCCATCTATATAACTATGACCATATGGCTTTAAATAGGAAGCTGCAGTGAGAATGCAAATAACAAAGGACTTATGGCTCGGTATGTGGCTTTGTGCAGTAATATCATCTCTTTGCACACAAAATAACGAGAATGGCTATAATAACATCTTAAGGCTCGATGCAATGTTTGGTTCACAAGAGATATGTTTGAGGAGGTGTGGGGAAAGGAGAACAAAGGCCCATATTTGGTGATACTGTATGTGGGTTCAGTCCTTCTGGAAGTAGGTTGTGGAGCAAATTAACTTAATTACAGCCTCTTGACTTCCCTTAAACTCATTAACCCTCCTCTTGGGTGACACTGGAGATGAAATGGAATACCACTTGACTACTCATGCAGTCAAACTCGGCACACACTTCCTGTTTGCTGCCCTCCTCATAATAGTACATGCATGTAAACAACCTGATCCGCCACCTATATCATGCGGTGGTCCGAGCCATGACATAGAACTATTCCATGAAAAATTTGTCAGCAACAGTGGAAGACAAAATGAACAAATCTTAAAACATCTGGACTCTCTTTTACACATTTATTACAAGGCGCAGACCAACACAGAGGAGACCTGGGGCATAACTCTATGACCCTACAACGTCTGGGGTCCATCGTTCCAGTTCCCTATCATCATCTAAAGGGGAAGGTGATCTAATAGAAACTACATTGCAGACTTTACTTCTTTGAGATGATATATAGAAATACCTACTACGTGTCCTATGAGGACTGTACTGAAAAGTGGTGAACTCTAAAGCAATATATTTTGCTAATGCATTATCCTTGTGACATGTATGCCATAATAAAAAAGTGCCTGATGTTCCTATCTCAAATATTATGACTATGCTATGATTATGGTGTGTTACATTTCCTATACCACATTAAAACTTGAATAAAGCTTAAATAGTTTTTAAAAATGAAGTAAAAACAAATATTTTCGATTCCAAAGCCAGATAAGCCACCCGCTCAGAGCACGTCTTACCGCCCAATATCACTCCTAAATGCCGAGGCCAAAATTTTAGCGAAGTTGTTAGCCAGCAGGCTGATGCCTCATCTCGCACAATTAGTCCACCTGGACCAGTCAGGCTTCATGCCGCACAGGAGCACAGCACTAAACCTCCGTAGAATAAACGGGCCCCATCCCTGACGGAAGCGGCAACCATTTTGTCATTGGATGCCAGAATGGCGTTCGACATGGTGGAGTGGCAGTACCTTTTTGCAGTCCTGGAACACGTGGGCTTCGGCCCTAAATTTATCTCCTGGATTCGGCTCCTGTATACGGCTCCAGTGGCACACGTGGCGGCGAACGGCCACATCTCCCGTGTCATTTCATTAGCTAGGGGAACCAGACAGGGATGCCCACTCTCGCCCTTGCTGTTTGCCTTAGTCTTGGAGCCATTGGCCACAGTTATTAGAACGTCCCAATTGCTGAGGGGAATATGATGGGGGGAAGACTGGGAAGACAGAGTCTCTCTATACGCCGACGATATGTTAATTTATCTGTCGGATCCTGAGAGGAGCATTCCGGTATTATTAGCGCTATGTGATCAGCACGGACGCACCTCTGGTTATAAGATTAATTGGACAAAGTCGGTCATTTATGTTCTTAAAGGCCCCCCTCCAAAACTCCCTACCGACTGTACGTTGACGGTAGCGGACACCTCCTTCAAGTATCTAGGGATCCACATAACTCGCGACGATAAAGCCTTCTATGAACTAAACCTATTGCCACTGCTCATTCGGCTGCAATCTGATACGAGACATTGGAAGGCTCTTCCGCTGACGCTTCTGGGGAGAGCGGCGCTGTTCAACATGATGGCGCTGCCTCGTTTCCTGTATGTGTTGGAAAATACGCCGGCTTTGGTACCGCCCTCATACTTTCGTAGAGTGACGGCGGTGGTGACTGAACTGTTGTGGGGGGACCACCCGGCTCGTGTGGCACACACGAAGCTTGTCAGGGACTGGTACGATGGCGGGATAGCCCTGCCGAATGTACAATTGTACTATTGGGCGGCTCACCTCAAGGTAATAAACCAAGGGCTGCATGTCCCGCAGGATGACCCGGCCTATCTTGCGGATAGAGCGCAGCTGGGCACACATAGTTTACTAGCCCCGCTGTATAACAAGGGGCTAGCAGCGAAACTCACGGGCCCCACTAAGCACACGGTGGCACTGTGGCACAAGGCGCAGGCGAAATTAAAGTGGGGGGGTGTCATAACGAAGCTTACACCACTGTGGGACACCAAGGCATTGGGTCATTTACGACATAGTAAAGGGTTCACACAGTGGGATAACATCATCATCTCCAAGGTGGGGGACATGTGGACGAGAGATGGGGTGGTCTCTTTTGAGTATCTACAACAATATAACCTGGGGCCCAATGAGATCTACCGTTATATCCAAATAAGACATGCATTGATGACAGCAATAGACACGGGTACAAAGGTCCAAGAATCTTCCCTGCTGGAAGACCGCCTCCTCACAGACTACATGCAAACTAGGGCCACTTCCCGCACATACTACAAACTACTGAACAACCTACCAGACCCCTTGCAGAAACTGAGGGAAAAATGGGAGAGTGAGATAGCGGAGATGGACGAGGCGGACTGGAACGCTGCGATGGCATCCCCTAGGGAAGCTGGTATCTCAACGCGATTTCGACTGGTGCAGTTTAAGATATTGCACAGGATTTACTACACGAGGACCACCTTGCATAAAAACCACAGGGCAGAACATACATTTTGTCTCAGGGGCTGTGGAGAGGAGGGTACGCTGCTGCACACACTTTGGGAGTGCCCGATAATAGCTGAATACTGGCGACAGATACTGCGTACTATTTCACAAACTCTGAATGTCTCCATTACACCAGATCCGCGAGTATGCCTGCTGAATGTATGGGGCAGAATGACCTGACGCACCAGGGACAGCAATGGGCCACTATAGGTATTATGGTGGCCAAAAGGGATATAGCGCAGAAATGGAGGGCGGCAGATGCGCCGAAATATGGATATGCTACTGGTGATTGAGCGTGCAGTATACAAACAGAGGGCCAATCCTCGGAAATGGAATGGAGTCTGGCTGCCATGGAATCGATATCGGGGGGATTTATGTGAGCCGCTCCCAGAGGAGGACATAGATAGCTCAGAAGATGAAGAAGATGTGGATTAGATGACTAACTTGAGGGATAGCGGCACTGGTGGGGTGGTAGCACGAGGGTGGGTGTAGAGCTCAGCTGATCGTACGAAGCCCTGAAAATTGTGAGACGCAAAAGAAGTGCTGAGATTGACTTGCCATTGTAGAGTCTAGAATTAGGAGTGCTGGAGTGTATGGAATGTATGATAGATCCAATATGCAACTGGAATGTATGTTGCATATTGGATCTATCGAGTCATAAGTTGCGTTATGATTATAACAAAAAAAAAAAGTAAGAAGGACTTGGATTTTACATAGGTTTTACCCTGTTGTCTGCTGTTGGATTGTTAAATTGATATCGAGTCATAGGTGGGCGGCTAGATGGCAATGTATTTTCCCTACCAGTATTGAACAATTGGCAGCCGGCCTACGGGTTGTAGGCAAATGCTGTGTAAAATTAGCAGATGTAAATAAAGTCTTACGAAAAAAAAAAATAATAATAATAATTTCCAGATCCACCAAACCCCTGGACTGAGCACCTCCTACTCTGTTTATGTACATAGCTGCTAGATGTTACCACCTGCAGCGGGACATCGCGATTTGCTCTGTCTTGTGCAAGATAGTTGCAAAAACAAAGCAGTGAGCAGCTCTAAGCCACGAATAGGCTATAGATTTTCTTTTGACTACTCCTGTAAGTACATCCCCACATCTTGCTCCACAACCCAGTTAGATAGCATCTGATTGTAATATGAAATACGGAAGCTGGTGAAAAAATAGATTGTTCATTCTAAGCTTTTATCTGGAAGACCTACAAAATGAGTACCGTCATTATGCCTGTTGATCTGGCAACCAATCATGAGTAAGGAAGGCTCTTTCGCAATGAGGGTCTGCCAAACCCAGCAATGCACAGGGTCAGAAAAATGCTTAAATCAATGCAGACCCACAATGCTGGCTAACTGTCTGAGGGAGAACTGTCAACTTGCAACACAGCATGAATTTCTTTCTTTATAGTTTTGATTTTTCACTTTGGAGGGGAAAGGAATTTGTCCACCTACTCTGGCAGAAAACCCATAAAAGGGTTGTTCTGTGAACCATTTTTGCGATTTTTGACATAACCTGATTCTTGAAGAGCTGCCACTACTATCTGAACATCACTCGCCAAAATTATCTTTCTCTGGAACATGAATAACATCTCGTCCAGGTAGACAATCAATTGTAAACCCTCTCCACCTCAAAAGATACACTACAGGTTTGAAGAGATTTTAAATCTCCAAGAAGCTGATGATAGACCAATAGCAAGAGTTTTGAATTGGAACTTTTCTGGCCCAAAAAGAACTGAAGAAAACTTGGCACTGCCAGATAGAAATCCTTCAACTCAAATCTGACTAACCAATTGGTCTGTAAAATCATTCCTTGGCAATAAATACACTCCTATATGGAAAACCATAGCATTGAAAAACTTCAGATTTATCACAAAACAAAAACATTTACACCCTTTCCTTGCTAAAAACAGACTAATGAAAAAAAACCTGAACAGAACTTGGATGTACTACCATTGTTCTCCTGGACTTAACACGATTCTTCTTTTCAAAACACCAGTGGGCCTGTAGAACTGGTGGCAAAATAAAATTCTATTTTGTGAGACAGCACAACTTAGAGAATCAAAGGATAAGGTGTTATTAATTGTCATTGGTGGAGAATGAGGGTGCAGCTACCAATCAACATTCTTCAGGGAGAAAGATTTCATTGAAAATGATCTATCTTTATAGAGATGAGACTAGCCACAGCCTCTCAGGAAATGTCCTCTTCAATGGCCACCACAATGGGGGTAGGATTGAACCTGCACCTCTCTGTCAATAAACAACAAGGAATAGATGAATAGAAAGTAGATCTGAAGAGCCGTACTGGAAAATACCAAAGCAGTGCGATATACCTCGATCTGACATTGTCTATTTTAAAACAGAGCATCTGGCCTTAGCTCCCGACAAAGTAAACTACTGCCTTAGAATAACTGGAACCACTGTAGCCATGCTTTCTGGCTTATGCTATGTCTAAAGGATGAGACAAGAAAGTGACGGTAGCCTAAAACAGTTATGAAGGTTTTCTCCTTCCTTTCTCATGATCTTCGTCTCTGCGAACAGTGTACTCCCTCTGTTTTCTCAAAACCATGTAATTCCCTTGATATACCTGCTTGTAAAATACTTTATATTTGTGTCTCACCTTGCATAGCAACTCACATTTTAAATGACTTTTGGGGTATCTCCTTTTTGCTCCATTCTGAAAGTCAGAGATGTCTGTTTGTCTTTAGTTAATAAACATGTTAATACTTTGATTGGCCTGAGAACAGAGTTGTCTTGACACTCTCTATTTGGCATGTCAACCAACCATGTGTCTAAACTAAATTAGAGGGACCTCTAAGCCCTTCTTAAGTTTGGGAGTATTTGATGGACAAGACCTCTACCTTTTAATTTCTCTATTAAGAGTAATATGAGAATGATCACCTACATCTACCACCAAAAGGGGAGCTGCTTCCTCAAGCGGAGTTGCCTCAGTCAAATGCACTTTTAAGAAGAATACTTCTGCCCCTTTGTGAGAAAGGATGGTGACCATCCAAATTATGCACTGGAGGAGGACATTCATGTGGGACAAAAAGGTAAATAAGTTGAAAAAGTTCTCAAATGAAGCTGAAATGTAAAATCTAGTTGCATTGTTCATTAAACACATAGCAGCGTCAATAGCCGATTGGGCCAAAATTAGGACAGTTGCATATCTATGATCAGACGGAATAGTTTGTCCCTTCTCTACTGCCTTCATCTGTACCTCCACAGAAGAACTTGATGAAACATTTTTAGATCCCTGATTGAAGACCTTCACTCTCACGTTCCTCAAACCACTTCTTTTAGAGCCTTGAGAAGCACCCCAACCTGAAAATGATGCTAATAAAATAATAATAAAGTGAGCAGCTTGTAATGTGTCTTCTAATCAGAGGTGAGGGAGATGGAATATTGATCCATTCATTTTCCAATAGATAACTTGTAATCAAAGGGGAAAGGATCACTTGTCCTGAACAACCTTAGGTCTGCAGGATGGTTTTCGGGGGGAATTCTGTCCCAATAAAAAGACCCTCATGCACGTGATGGGTATGGTGTTGTCTCAGAGCGGTATATCTTGGTTCTCCGCTTCTATTTCACGTGTGTGCATAATCATCAGGTCTACTTAGGTTATGCAGCCTCCACCAGGAGGATTTTACCCAAAGGTTGGTGCAGTAGTGAGCCAGAGATAAAAAGACCAGAGATCAGAAGGGCAAAGCTTTAATAGGTCTGATTTCGGGTCTGGTAAACTCAATTTTTGTGCATCCGTTTGTACTTGTTTAGGAGTTACAGTTGCACTTTGAGTGATGAAGGAATTAAAAGGTTGGTCGACATGTTTCTGCCTCGGTTGCCTTGCTAATAGGACTTACGGGCATTCTTCAGGACCGTGAAATAACGTGCAAAATATCATACAGTGTAATAAGTGAAAAGAAAAGGTTATTGACCTGTTTCTAAGTCTTGGAGGTCTTATGGTACCTGTAATGAGTAAACACATAATTGTAACGCACACACACCGGGTCGGGGGATAGGGAGGGAAAGACACACACCCACAGCGATTTGCGCTGTCATTTTCACAATAAACAACTAAAAAATGGCAATACTTCATAGACCGTTCGTGTCCATTCGAGTGTCAACTCTCATAACCTCTCCATGCTCAGGCACCGTCCTATAGCATGCTGGCAGAGGGGCAGTGCAGGACTATCTTTGTATCGTGAATATATTCGTTTGTGGATTCACGTGACTATAATGGTCGTGAGTTTGTCTGTAGTTATCAGGGCGGGTGAATGAGTCTGCTGACACATATTCGTGGCATGCAAGTCATACTCTGCGGCTTGGTGAGCTGGGGGCGCCGTGATCGTAGCGGCGCCACGTGGCATGCAAATGTCATTTACGCTAGCAGTTACCTCGCGCATTGCTAATGCACACTTCCTTCAGCCGGTAAGAATATTGGAGCGGGCTAAAGGCGGGAATTAAACAAAAGTAAGCATTAAGGTTAGAGCGGTTGGATGGTACTTGCGGTTTTTGTGGACCGGGTGAGGGGAATCTTCTTGCTACCTGTTTCGCCTCGTCCTCAGCTCGCTATTGCGCGCGCTGCTCTGCTCTTACCGAACCGGAAGTGGTTCCTGTCTCTTCCGGGTCGCTTTTCTTGAGCCGCCTTGTGGGCGGTGCCGAAGTTCTTTGTGTGATCCTATTGGACCATCGGTGTTTACTAATATGAAACACGGGTAGTGTGCTCTTATCATTCCGCTAATGTCCAAGAAAGTTACACGAATCAAGGAATTATAAAAGAGGGTTGATGGACTACTTGCACAGCTTGTGATGTTATCTGACAAGTAGTGTCTTTTTTGGTGACGCTGTGATTTCTTATTTGTTTTTTCACAGGTGATATTTCGAAGGAGGGGATGGAGGGCGAGGTTATTCTTGCAATAGTACTGTCGCTCTTTGTATTATTCTATTGGACCTTCAGTATTCATAGATATTAACCACGGGTAGATTGCTCTTATCATTCTGCTAGTAGTAATGAAAGAATTTTGTGATGGGCTACTCGCATGATTGGTTTACATCATGGTTACGTTTATGTGGTGAGTGGTATCTTCTTCTTTTAGGTGACATTATGATATCTTGTTGGCTCTTTCGCGTATGATATTTCAAGGTTATTTTAGCAATACATATCGATGTTCGTTAGAATTGCTTTCAAGGTGCATACCTGCGTGGTTATTTTTGGGGTCTTTTCTTTTTCCTTACGGGTGTGTGCAATGATGTCGATCTTTATTTACTGACATCTATCTTCATTGAACCTTTGGCAGATTGAGAGGTCGTACCGTGCACCCTATGAATGAGCAAAACCAACCCAATGAAAGCTACCCAAGAATTCCTTGTAGAATGCTGACAACTATATTAAATAACATGAGAGAGAACGAGCTCTCAATCTGCCAAAGGTTCAATGAAGATAGATGTCAGTAAATAAAGATCGACATCATTGCACACACCCGTAAGGAAAAAGAAAAGACCCCAAAAATAACCACGCAGGTATGCACCTTGAAAGCAATTCTAACGAACATCGATATGTATTGCTAAAATAACCTTGAAATATCATACGCGAAAGAGCCAACAAGATATCATAATGTCACCTAAAAGAAGAAGATACCACTCACCACATAAACGTAACCATGATGTAAACCAATCATGCGAGTAGCCCATCACAAAATTCTTTCATTACTACTAGCAGAATGATAAGAGCAATCTACCCGTGGTTAATATCTATGAATACTGAAGGTCCAATAGAATAATACAAAGAGCGACAGTACTATTGCAAGAATAACCTCGCCCTCCATCCCCTCCTTCGAAATATCACCTGTGAAAAAACAAATAAGAAATCACAGCGTCACCAAAAAAGACACTACTTGTCAGATAACATCACAAGCTGTGCAAGTAGTCCATCAACCCTCTTTTATAATTCCTTGATTCGTGTAACTTTCTTGGACATTAGCGGAATGATAAGAGCACACTACCCGTGTTTCATATTAGTAAACACCGATGGTCCAATAGGATCACACAAAGAACTTCGGCACCGCCCACAAGGCGGCTCAAGAAAAGCGACCCGGAAGAGACAGGAACCACTTCCGGTTCGGTAAGAGCAGAGCAGCGCGCGCAATAGCGAGCTGAGGACGAGGCGAAACAGGTAGCAAGAAGATTCCCCTCACCCGGTCCACAAAAACCGCAAGTACCATCCAACCGCTCTAACCTTAATGCTTACTTTTGTTTAATTCCCGCCTTTAGCCCGCTCCAATATTCTTACCGGCTGAAGGAAGTGTGCATTAGCAATGCGCGAGGTAACTGCTAGCGTAAATGACATTTGCATGCCACGTGGCGCCGCTACGATCACGGCGCCCCCAGCTCACCAAGCCGCAGAGTATGACTTGCATGCCACGAATATGTGTCAGCAGACTCATTCACCCGCCCTGATAACTACAGACAAACTCACGACCATTATAGTCACGTGAATCCACAAACGAATATATTCACGATACAAAGATAGTCCTGCACTGCCCCTCTGCCAGCATGCTATAGGACGGTGCCTGAGCATGGAGAGGTTATGAGAGTTGACACTCGAATGGACACGAACGGTCTATGAAGTATTGCCATTTTTTAGTTGTTTATTGTGAAAATGACAGCGCAAATCGCTGTGGGTGTGTGTCTTTCCCTCCCTATCCCCCGACCCGGTGTGTGTGCGTTACAATTATGTGTTTACTCATTACAGGTACCATAAGACCTCCAAGACTTAGAAACAGGTCAATAACCTTTTCTTTTCACTTATTACACTGTATGATATTTTGCACGTTATTTCACGGTCCTGAAGAATGCCCGTAAGTCCTATTAGCAAGGCAACCGAGGCAGAAACATGTCGACCAACCTTTTAATTCCTTCATCACTCAAAGTGCAACTGTAACTCCTAAACAAGTACAAACGGATGCACAAAAATTGAGTTTACCAGACCCGAAATCAGACCTATTAAAGCTTTGCCCTTCTGATCTCTGGTCTTTTTATCTCTGGCTCACTACTGCACCAACCTTTGGGTAAAATCCTCCTGGTGGAGGCTGCATAACCTAAGTAGACCTGATGATTATGCACACACGTGAAATAGAAGCGGAGAACCAAGATATACCGCTCTGAGACAACACCATACCCATCACGTGCATGAGGGTCTTTTTATTGGGACAGAATTCCCCCCGAAAACCAGCTTGTAATGTGGTCAGACAATGGCAATAAAAAGTATTTTAATGTGGTTCAGAAAAATGACTAGCATTCTACAGTTACCTAGCTCCAGGCCGAGACAAAAATGGTAAATAATTCTGCTAAATCTATTTTTACGTACAGATTTTCCTAAAGCGGCTAGACTGATTTACAAACAAACCTGGTGGCAACATGCTTCCCCCTCCTTAGCAAGCTGCACTAGCCTTCTATTCCCCAACGCTGCGCATTCAAAATTGGCTGCCTGGTGTTTAAATCCCTGAATGGCCGGAGCCCTAAATTCATATTTATTTTATTTATTTTATTTGCAGAGTTTTATATAGTGCGAACTAGACCCGAACCGAATCGGGTATCAGAGCGCTTTACATAGCACCAGTTACGTTACATGAGGACACCTCATATCTCGCTATACGGATGTATGTCATCATAACGCATGCTTTTACTACGCATGCCTTTACAATGCAGGTTTTACAATGCAAGTCGTTACAACGACTTGCGTGGGGGGGGTGCTGAATAGTGGAATAGTTTAATTTACTATTCCAACTCCAGTCCCCGTGAATAGTAGGGAAGGTTTTGGATAGTAAATTAAACTATTCCCTATCCTGCAGCGCCCCCAGCGCTATTCGTTGTAATGACTTTCGTTGTAAAACCTGCGTTGTAAAGGTACTGCGTAGTGAAAGTTGCGTCGTAAAGGATGTTTCCTTGCTATACCCGCTCACGTAACCTCTGCTCAACTCAGCTCCAACTTTTGACTGTCCCTACTTTCAAGCTGAAGCGCCAAGGGTGTTGTAGGTTTGCAACTCTAGCCCCCAGATTGTGGAACTCCATCCCCCTGGAAATCAGGTCAAGCACTGACCTACTGAGATTCAGAAAATCCCTCAAAACATGGCTGTACATCCAAGCATACGAATGAACTGCTCCGGGTCGGCATCCCCTAGTACGAGCATCACAAAACCAACCGGTGTACGAGCGCTTTATAAAACCTTTTTAACATAACATAACATACCAAATCAAAAAATTAATTTAAAACACTAAATCTACCATATTGCGCACTGATAAAGCCATTTAGTCTTGCTTTCTAAAAGAAATGTGGACCTACTGACTGTGCTAATGCTTTCTTGCCAATGCTATTCCGCATTGGCTAAAAAAAACAATATATTCTTTGATGTATAGCTTTGGCAACACAAAATGTAAAAATAAAAAATGTGAAGATGTATAAGCACCACAGCTACATGAGTGCATATTTGTCATGATCTACAGCAGCACAGCATGAACGTACACACGTGCATGTCACCATGCATGGTCGAATACACTGCATGACGCAGACACCATTGCCGTTTTTAGGTCTCGCGTCAGCGAAAGACCTTATGTCGCCGGCTTGCCGGGAATGTTGAACAGGGGATGGGCACGCGCTTTCCCTCGGCGGATTTCACCTGGTGGGCGCGCACGTGCACATCTCCTGTTCAACATTCAGCAGCCTCTCGCCTTTCTCATTCACGCGCGCACACACACAGCCACACTCACGCATGCGCACACACATTCCCACGCGCACACACTCACCCCCCACTTCCCCCCCGGCACACGCAGGGCTTACATACACACACAAACGCGCACACACACACCCTCCCAACCCCACTCACTGGGCACACGCAGGGCTTCCATCACTGGGGGGGCGGGCACCGTCAATGTGCCCCGACGCCCCCCTCACCGGGTCTGTTATACTCCTCTCGTTATCGCACCACCTTTCCACTCGTGACTCTCACCGTCACAAAACACTCGTGACCTTGAGGGCGTATATGGAGGTTGTGACCAGCTTGGCCCTGCAGCCCCAACCCTTTCTTCTCAGGTAGTCATGACGGTGTTTCCTTGCTGGGCATGTTGGGTTGGGGGAGTGCAAGGCATCTGTCTGTGCAACCTAGCCTTTTCATTTCACTCTCCGGCGCACCCGAACCTGTGTGTCAATCATGATTGAAGCTCCTCTCCCCACGACCCAACGCTCTCCCTCACTCTCATGGAAATACTAAACTGCTGCTTCATCATTTAATGTGGAGAACGACTTGTCCGGGGGCAGCAAATCAAACACAGGGGCAACGTCCGCATGCCGAAATAATGACGGCGCCTCTGGTTTAACGGCTTATCTTTCAATTCTATGTAAAATATTTTAAAATGCATCAATTTGCACTCTATATTTGTGTGAGAGTCTAGGGGAGGGGTGCCCGTAGATCCGCAAGTTGCTGCTTTATAGAAACCTGCCGGGCAGAGGTGTGTCCTTCGCAGTTTCTCACTGGGCCAGCTCATTAATGCGGCAACACAACTTTGTTTGCACACGGGTCCTTTATCTTACTTTTTTTTTTTAACAAGCACCCCGTTATGCGCTTTCATGTAATGGCGGCCGCGCAACTTTGTTTACATGCGGATTGTCAAAACAAAAGTATGTGGCCGCTATTAAAATGCTTGACCCATGCACAATTCCACCATCAGGTTTCTGGGTTCCAGGGTCACGGAGGATCACCTTTCCAGGATCTCAGAGATGGTTAGCGGGTCTTGCAGGGAGAACCGGGTTGAGGAGTCAGCCTTTAGTGGCTAGAATGCAGGCATCGGTACCCTTGCTGCTTGTGAGGAAAAAGCATGGAGAACTCTGCTTCGGATTTCTCTGAGGATGTTTTCCAGGTAAACTTAGATCATTGCAATAAAAAACAGCTGCACACTGGCTTCCAAATGAGGTTCCTTGCGCAGCAGCTTGTCGGCGTCTACCCAACTGTCTGATCTGTGACCAGCTTTACTTACACCATTTGGAATCCTAAACTTCTGTTACTGCTCTTACTCGTGTCCATCTTCACAGGTTAGTGAGTTTTCTGAATGATGTTAACATATTTCCACTCTACATATTTCAAAATTGAGTGGGTACCTAAATATGCACTTGTTTTTCTTATAAAATACATATTTGAATAATGGATAATTGGTCCCACCCTCACTTATGTTGTCTGAGTTATCACCCTATCGTCTGCATTACCCTGCTACCAGCCTCCCTCCTGCTGTTTATGTTGCCCGCTCCCACACGTCATTAGAAAAATTACATAATTCTTCCCTCTTCCGCTGCCCATGTTGCTCCTCCCACCTGCCCAACCTCCCCTTATTGTCTGTTGCCTCTACCCGCTATAGCAAAACAAGCATTGGCATAGCCAATAGGTCTCGCTTTTGGGACCTTAAAAGTATTTAGTTATGCAGAACAATATCCTTGTTCTTCAGAGTCTACAGTAGGGCGACAATGGCGGGTCTGGCATTATGGGACACAGAAGGGGGACCCCGGTAGGCTGAGGGCTAGAGGACAGTCTGTGGAGACAAACGGGTCATCAGGAATCCAGTCCTGAGGGATTGGACATCATTTTCGTGTACATATTTATAATAATTTGCTCGCCCGGAATATCCTCCCGGAAGAGCTGTAATAACTCTCGCCCTTTCCCTTCTCTCCGTGCACTACGAGGCTGGCATGAACACAGTCCCAGGGCTGTTTTTAAATCCCAGTCCACCAGTGACAGCCCCGCTGTGACATGGCGCCCAGCAACCTCGGGTTTTACATGAGTGACGCTCTTCCCCTCAGACTGACAGCTGGCCAGTTTCAGAGGCCTGCGGCAGAGGAGAGGCCACATCAGTTCACACCTGACTCAATGGGTTGACAAGACACAGAAAACATATTAAATTAACAGCTCCTAATATTATGCCTGAATACCAGGAATTTGTTTTTTAGCTTAAGCAATACCGCACTCTAACGAACCAGCATTCCACATCATTCCTTGGCTCCGTTTTCCAGTCGCGTTACACCATCGCGGGTTTTAAGCTGTGAGCTATTACCAAACCGCTGGATTTAGAATTAGTTCTGGGGCTGTGAAAACTAAGAATGGATTCCTAGTTCAGTGGTATGGCCTTGAGCGGAACACGTCAGTGGAAGTGTAGCTCAATTTACGCATAACTTGTAAACAAGTTGCTCACTTAGCAGAACTTTGGCACATCCTTGGACATTAGCTGAAGACACAGGGCTCACTTGAAGGCTACCTCCGGAAAGAGTTATAAATATATGGTCACAGTGGGAGGTGCAACATTTTTGCAAATTAAAGAAAAGTTCTGTCAAGAAAACATTGCTGTTGACCTTTTAGAGTCGATAGCACAACAACACTGAGGGAAAGAAGAAAATCAGGTAAAATCCCTTGAGGTGGAAATCTGACAAAAAACACACAGACGAGAACCCAGAAAATGTTGGAAGGGCCAATTAAGCTGTTAGGCTAGGAGCTGTGCCAGGAAACAGCAGCTTATCGTTCTTCTTTTAAGCATACATAAAGTGCTTTATTTACGTTTTATTCCATGTTGTGCAATTAAAATGACAACACTGTGCCCACCTCGCGTGGCATTATAAAATAAATGGCTTTCAGTCTCAACGCCAGCATCCGATGCAAAAAGAGACAATACCTATTTGGTGCTAGTTTTGTATTGATTGTAAATACCAGGATGCTGGAGAGCGGAATTAAAGCAAGCACATGGCTAGACACAATCTCATTCCGGAATTGAGAACAAGCGCCCAGACACAGAACCACAAGTTTTCACCCTGATGTTGCTTCATCAAACACTGGGTGGTTTGTAGTGACTTTATGACACATCCGCTTCATACATTCAGGATTAATGGAAAACAGTCACTGCACATTGGCTCCTCAAAAGGTGCCGCCGAATTGACATTAAATAGTTACAGCCCGAAGTCGAACAGAAAGGATTAAAATAGAGCTCAGGCGAAACTCCAATTACGCCGGTGTCTATCGCCCTCTATCTATCGCCCTCACTCTATCTATCTATCGCCCTCACTCTATCTATCTATCTATCGCCCTCACTCTATCTATCGCCTTCACTATCTATCTATCTATATATTAATCGCCCTCCCTCTGCCTATCGCCCTCACTCTGCCTATCGCCCTCACGCTGCCTATCGCCCTCATGCTGCCTATCGCCCTCACGCTGCCTATCGCCCTCACGCTGCCTATCGCCCTCACGCTGCCTATCGCCCTCACTCTGCCTATCACCCTCACGCTGCCTATCGTCCTCATGCTGCCTATCGCCCTCACTCTGCCTATCGCCCTCACTCTGCCTATCGCCCTCACTTTGCCTCCATCTATCTATCTATCTCCGTCTATCGCCCTCTGTTTATCGCCCTCTGTCTATCGCCCTCTGCCTATCGCCCTCTATCTGTCTATCGCCCTCTATCTGTCTATCGCCCTCTATCTGTCTATCGCCCTCTATCTGTCTATTGCCCTCACTCTATCTATCTATCGCACTCCCTCTATTTATCTACCGCCCTCACTCTATCTATCTATCGCACTCCCTCTATTTATCTACCGCCCTCACTCTATCTATCGCATCACCACAGCAACACTCAGCACCACCACAGCATCACTCAGGGGTACCACAACATCACTATGTGCTACCACAGCATCACTGAACGCCACTGCATTACTCGTTGCCACCACAGCATCAATCTGTGCAACCATTCAACAACAACTGGTTCAAATATGTTCTCTCAATGTTTCAAGCTTTATTACAAATGTCACAAAAAGATGTTAATATTTCACTTCTGTTCTTGGATTTTCGTCACAATAAAATACACTGAACATAATTTTCACAAAAGTTATGTTCAAAAGTTTAAGCTATTGTCATTATAAATAACAATAACTTTTATTTAAGTATTAATTATTAAAAAAATTAAAAGCCATTGTTATTTGTAATATCAATACATCTAAGTCACGTAAATATAACCCATATTGCATTACAAATGCTATAGGTATCACATTTGCGAAAGTTAAAACTATTGGCATTGTAAATGACAAAGCTATTAATTTCGGTATTTTCAAAACCAACACATAAATAAAAAATTTGTCATTTACAATACCAATAGCTCAAGCTTTCCTAATGCGAGACCTATTGCATTGCATTGTTGATGCAACATGGCAGACACCTATCTTAGAGTGATAAATACACACACACGAAAATTACAGCTGCTTCTTACATTCTGTTGCCAGGTAAAATTAAAAGAAGAAACAGCATTGTCTTTGTAAGGTTGAGTGAAAGAGGCCTGAAAGTTTGGCATTATTCTTCCACTCACAATATTTTAAGTTGCACAGTCACTGCCTTTTCTCCCACAATGTTTATGACAGTAAAGTTTTTTTACATGTCCTATTTGTTTTAAAGAGTATCAGGTCTCACCTGGTCACATAAACAAGCACATTAGTGTCCTTGGTGGTGCTCATAAATGATTAAACCTATCATTTTTTTCGCAGTTATCATTGACAAATGGGTTTAGAATTCACAGTTTGACCTTGTTTTAAAGTAAATATTTCCTTACAAGGGAATGGCTTAGACCCCATATTCCTCTCTCTCTTAGACTCTGACTATCCCAGATTTTCCCACTAAAAACGTCCTGCCCTTTTCCTTCACCTGGTCCAGAATAGCCATTCAGATATTTAAAAAAAAAAAAACACAACAATGAAAACCAAATGCGATGGGAATGGGGTGGGAGGGGGGACCAACGAAGGAGCAGGGAGTGTTTGTATAAGAAAGTCAACAGGGAGAAGAGGGAGTGGAAGATTGACGAAAGTGGGAAGAATAACACTGTATAAGAAGCAGGACATACAAATAGGCAAGTAAACCATCCAATCAAGAGGATGGGGCTAATCCAAAGTCTACTCGATGAATATATTTCAATGAATTAGTTACAAAAAGTTTAACGATAAAGCTTTCTGTAGGTCGGAGTGTGACAGAAGCCCCTGCAGACCCCAAGGTGCTGTCCCCCCCCAGCCTTCATGGGCACCATTCAGCCTAAGGGCATAAATGTATGTGAGATATGGGATTCTATGTCAGGAAGCGGAGGCGAGGATTTTGCTAGTCCTTTCTCCATTTATTGGACAGCAAGTTAGAAGTAAAAAGAAAAACATCAAACCATAGACTACCCTAACCAACATGGCAGCGGTAGTCATGGTAACACATCAACCAATAAGAGTCCATGGAGCAGCATATAGGGAATCCCAGTCGGTAGTCCTTCCTCTTTCTCCATTGCTGCCTCGGCAAGATAAGTCACGTTTTTCTTCAGACATTGATCTTTGTCGTGGCAGTTTTTGTATTTGATGTTGACAGCTTTATTATTGATATTTATGAGTTGCCTTTGACTTCGCCTTTGTTGTAGGCTCTTTGAATGTGTTTTTGACGCGGTAGGCTTGTGCCCGAGCGTCTTTTCTTAGAGCGTGCGCAGTCCTGGTATCGGCTTTTGACAGCCGACCGGCTGTTCTCCTCAGCGCTCTTCGCGCTGGTGTTTTAACGCGCAGAGGCTTTGCGCTTTGACTATTTTAGCCTCTCTCCTCACACGGACGCCGTTTTTGACGGCAAGAATTAATTTCTGACTGAAATTTTGAATTAATTATTAATTATATTCAGTCAGTATATTTGTGTTTTGGGCTTTATTTAAAGTTAGCCTGTGGTACCTGTGTGAGGGGATTCCCCTTATATATAGTTGAGGTGTTTGTTATATGGATACCAGTTTTTCTGCTAAAATGCAGTCCAGTCCTACTAATGTTGTGATGGCAAATTCTAATGATCTGCCACAGTTGCCCCTTCCGCGCCCTCCTGCAGAGGTGGACAGACTTCTTTCTTCTGCGATAGCACAGGCTCTGGCACCTCTGCAGGACAGTGTAAATAAGCTGTCTGCCCATGTATTTAAGACTGATTCAGGTGTTTTTGGTGACAGCGGGGCAGGGCCCAGTGGTGTCTCTTGTGCTCTACCACGTACGGCCAGGAAGCGTGACGCGGGGCACCTGGAGGGCTTCAACAAATTATCTGAAGTCTTTCGTAAGAGTGCGCGCACGCTAAGAAGCGCACCCTACCGGGGGGAGGACTCACCCGGTGAGACTGGTGGTTTTGTCACCCAGGACCTTGACCCGGAAGAAGGGTTTCCCTTTGAGGGAGATGAGGATGAGGACGATTATGTAGATGAGGATGAGGATGCTTCCTCAGAGGATTTTTCTGATGCGAGCAGGTCTTGGCGCCCGAAACCTAGTGCTCCTAGTTTTTCAGAGGGTGATCTTGTTCCTCCTGATATGTTTGACCCATCTACTATTTTTAGACCCAGGTCATCAGAATGGTTTCCTGAACAGTCTACTGCTGACTATGTCGCTGCTAAGCTTCGACAACCTTTACCTCAGGATGTACGTTTACGACTGCGTTCTGAATGCCCACGCCCTTCTCTTCCCTTCAGGGTGGCGTGCACTCCTGAAATTGATCCGAAATTGTGTACTTTCTTTGCCAAATATATCAAGGACCCTAAGAAGGGTATAGATAGGTCTTGGAAAGCCTGTCAAGATGAACTTTTGGATGTAGTTGGTCCTCTGACGAAAATAATTGAATTAGCTCAACGCTCTAAAGAGTCAGGCGTGCCTCTTTCGGTTGATGATATAGCTGGTGGGTCGCAAAGGGCTATGTGCCTTCTTGGCAATGCTAATTGTGCTCTCTCAGCGGAGCGTCGTCGATCCTTATTACTTAAAATTGACCCGAAATTGGGAGAATTGTCGTCTTCAGAGGCGGGTCCGATTGCGCAAGGCGCCTTGTTTGGGGACCCTTTTGTTAAGGAGTTAGGAAAATTCGTTGCTACTTTTTCTGCTCTAGACAAAGCGCAAGCTTCCATGAAGAAGTTTTTTCCCAAGAAGGTTTTTGGCGGGGCCGGCAGAGGCAGGGGTCGCTCTTCCGGCCGCCAATTCCAACAAGGCCCCAATAGAGGTCAAGCCAGAAGAAACAACGGCTGGAATGACGGACGCCAGGGATCCTTTTACCCTTCCAGAGGAGGCAGAGGCCAAGGCAGAGGACGTGGTGGCAACCAGTCCCATTCCAGAGGATTTAATGGTAAGATTTCGCATCATTTCTCTGGTTCAAATGGGGGGAAGATTAGCATTGTTTCCCCAGGCCTGGTCGTCGATATCTTCAGATTCTTGGGTTCTGGAAACCGTTCAGGGTTTTCACATCGAGTTTTACGGTTCCCCTGTTCAATTCTCTCGCCCTCGACCTCTAATTTTTTCAAGCGCAGAACAGGAACTTATAGATTTGGAAGTTCAGGCCTTGTTGCAAAAAGGCGCAATCATTCCCTCTTTACTTCATCCAAAAGGTTTCCTCAGCAATATCTTTTTAGTGGAGAAGAAAGACAAAGGTTTCAGACCAGTAATAAATCTCCGCTCCTTCAACGAGTGGCTGATTTACAGGCATTTCAAGATGGAGGGCATTCATCTTTTAAGAGACCTTCTGTTGCAAAACGATTGGTTGGTTCGCTTGGATCTGAAAGATGCTTACCTTTCGGTTCCAATCTTTCCCCCTCATTGTCGGTTCCTCCAGTTTCTGTGGAGGAATCAGGTTTACGAATTTCGTACGCTCCCCTTTGGTCTTTCCTCAGCGCCTTGGTGTTTTACCAAACTACTGCGCCCTGTGGTGGAACATCTCCGTACGATGGGGATTCGCCTGATAATTTATCTGGACGACATTCTTTTAATGAACCAGTTCAAGGATCTTCTTCTTCATCACCTTCAGGTTACAATTTCCCTTCTTCAATCGCTGGGTTTCATCATCAATGCTCAGAAGTCGGATTTAATTCCTCGCCAGGAAATGACTTTCCTTGGATTTCTGATCATAAATACGGATGCAACGCTTCATCTTCCTTCCCAAAAGATCTCCAAGATCAAAAAGGAGATTCGCAAGGTTCTCCGTCGGGATCGGATATCTCTCCGTCAGTTAGCCAGGATTGTGGGCTCATTGTCCTCATCGATCCAGGCCATTTTTCCAGGCCCCCTTCATTACAGGGCTCTCCAGAGACTAAAGGCGTTTCATCTTCGCAAGGGTCTCACTTATTCGGAACTGATTTCCTTAAATTTGGAAGCCAGATCGGAACTTCTTTGGTGGTTGGATCACATGGATGCGTGGAACGGGAAGGCGATTTTCGGTTCCCGTCCGGATCTTGTGATCGAGTCAGATGCCAGTCGCCAGGGTTGGGGCGCCCGGTGCGGATCCCTCTCGGTGGGCGGCAGGTGGACGGAGAAAGAACTTCACCTCCACATCAATTGCTTGGAGCTCCTGGCGGGTTCGTTCGCAATTCGCTCTTTCATCACGACCAGGGTCTCTTGTTGTGTTCTTCTTCGGATGGACAACACGACTGCGGTCAGATATATCAATCGTCTGGGCGGCACTCATTCCAAGGTCCTAGCGGATCTGGCAAAGGACTTCTGGAATTACTGCCTTCTTCGTCAGATTTCAGTCACGGCGGAATATCTCCCAGGCCATCTGAATATTGTGGCGGATTGGCAATCCAGAAATTTTCGGGATGCCAGCGATTGGAGGCTGGATCCTTCGATATTTCAGAGAATTTCGGACCTTTGGGGTCTGCCACTGATGGACTTGTTTGCGTCCAGATGGAACGCCCAACTTCCCCGCTTCTACAGCTGGAAACCGGATCCGGGTGCGGAAGCAGTGGATGCCTTCCTACAAGACGGGTCCCAGTTTCCTGCTTATGCGTTCCCTCCTTTCCTTTTCATTCAGAGGGTAGCAGCTCAGGTGCGCAGACAGAGAGCATCTCTGATTTTGATCACTCCAATTTGGAAAGCTCAATGCTGGTTTCCTTCTCTTCTGGAGCTGTCTTGGGACAGACCTCTTCGGTTACCGTCGTTCGATCACATTCTGACGGATCCTTTGGGTCACCCGCATCCTCTAGTTCTCCAAGGCCATCTACATCTCATGGCCTGGAGGATTTCAGGGGACGTTGGTCTTGCGACTCACTTTCGAAAGACGCTGAGCTCCTCATTAGAGGAGCCTGGGCCCCCAACACCACTAAGCGCTATAGATCAGCGTGGAACAGATGGGTTCGTTGGTGTGTGGCAAAACACCTGGATCCCATGGGCTCCTCTGTCACTGATGTGATTAACTTTCTCGCTGATCTTTTCCAAAAGAAATTGGCATACAGCACCATTAATTCCTTCAGGTCGGCAATTTCTGCTGGTCATGCTCTTGTTGATGGTTCTCCCGTGGGTGAGCATCCTTGGGTTTGTAAACTTCTCAAGGGTATTCGCCTTTCACGTCCCCCGGAACCCTGTTATTCTGGGTTATGGGATGTTAATGTGGTTTTGAATTTTCTTAAGTCTTGGCAAGATAATCAGTACCTTTCGCGTATGGAACTGTCTGCTAAACTGGCGATTCTTCTCTGCCTGATTTCTTGTAAGCGAGCTTCGGATGTTCGTGCTCTTGATATCTCGGCCAGGGTTTTTACCCCGGAGGGTGTTACGTTTACAGTTTCAAGAAGAACCAAATGTAATACCAGGTCAGTATCTTATCCAGCATTCCCGGATTCACCTAAACTATGTGTTGTTCGTTGCTTAAAAACGTATGAAGATGTTACTCTTGAACTTCGTCCTCCAGGCGAGAGGCAATTACTTATTGCGGTTAAAAAACCGTTTAAAGCAGTTTCCTCCCCCACCATTGCCAGATGGGTCAGGTGGATTATGTCCGAAGCTGGCATTAATATCACTGACTTTGGGGCTCATTCCACTAGAGGTGCAATGGCTTCCAAGGCTGTGCAGGTAGGGGGACGATTGGAGGATATTATGAATGCTGCGGATTGGTCTTCGGATTCAACTTTCAAAAAGTTTTATTTTAAACCAATCCATGAGGTTGCTTCACTGGTGGTGAGTAAGCTTTGAACTAGCAAAATCCTCGCCTCCGCTTCCTGACATAGAATGAGAAATTTCCTAGTTATCACAAAGGAAAGTTTCAATTCTATTAAGGACGCGGAGGCGAGGATTTTCCCACCCAGGCTTTATCGAGCCTTCCCTCCCAAGACTTGATTTTGATGACTTTTTTCTTCGTCTGAGGGAAGTATCCTTATTCTTATGTCTTAATGTACATTTTGGATTACTGTTCAATTATGTTTTTCTTATTACTGCAAATTGTTTTCATTTATTCCATTGCAATGTTCTTGACTTTGTTCAACATTGTTCTGGACAAGATATTATTATTGTTTCTCTTCCCTAGGTTCCGATCAAAAGGCGGACTAGTGGTTGATGACTTCTTTCCTACGGCAGCACACAAGAAAGAGGAAGGACTACCGACTGGGATTCCCTATATGCTGCTCCATGGACTCTTATTGGTTGATGTGTTACCATGACTACCGCTGCCATGTTGGTTAGGGTAGTCTATGGTTTGATGTTTTTCTTTTTACTTCTAACTTGCTGTCCAATAAATGGAGAAAGGACTAGCAAAATCCTCGCCTCCGCGTCCTTAATAGAATTGAAACTTTCCTTTGTGATAACTAGGAAATTTCTCAGTCTTGGGGCTCCTCACCACGTTCTACAGGGGGCCCACATAATCTTGTGTAACACCACTGCTATAGATGAGACTAGAAACAGAGGGCTAACGATGCCCATTAAGAAAGCAAACGTTTCAGGATACAACAAAGTGCCTTTTTAACAATTAAGCACTTATTCAGGCCTACAAGTGAGAGATATTTGTGCGACGAAAATTCAAGGTATGTCTGTCACTCTTCAGAAAGTGGGCATAATATCCAAACACAACCCTTCCAGGAAACCCACCCAACAGGTGGCAGCCAGTGCACAGGTAAATTAAATGAGAGCCCTGTCAGGAAAATGACAGGCAAAAAAGAGTATGAGACCTCTTTAAATCCTTAACACAAAGAAAGTGACAGTGAAGGCTACCTTGCATCACGAACAAAACATCAATAAAACAAAAGTGATTTATTGTAATGAAACATACCATTTCAAAGAGAAATGTAAAGATTAACATGGTATACACTGAAATTATCAGGGCGTTTTAAGGCATGAGAAAAGCTGGCCATATCCCAGGGTCCCCATCTCCCAAGAGCCACCCTGGCAAAAGTATTGTTCTCTCTTTTATCAAATCGATTTCCTTATCTCAAACTCTCCTGTTCAGTCTGTCTATCTCTAAATTCAGATTCTGATTCTCGCTACCCAGTGTCATCAAAATGATTCTGGGACACCAGCGAATACATATTTTAACTGTTTTTGTTTTAAGAAGTTTCTGAAAATTCAATTGTCCATTCTTTTATTGCATCATTCAGGCTTGAAAAAGCAGAACATTAGGAATAACATTCAAAATTATTATGAGCAGTGGTCCCCAAAATATGTTTCGCCCGAGGCCCCAAAAATCTTTAAGGTACACTTTGAATTTCTGCTTGAACACATTTTTATAAGAACTAACAATTGTGCTGGAACAAGGGGGCTGCTACTTTGTTTAACAGTGTTCTTGTTTTTGTATTAGAAACCTGGTGTTCAAAGAGAATTTAATCAGATGTGCTTCAAATTAATACTGAAATCTGCACGTTAACCACGATACCACATTGCCACGTTTCTTCTTGCATTCCGTTACCATGTAAAATTAAAAGAACAAACAGCATAGTCTTTGTAAGGTTGAGTGGAAGAGGCCAAAACATTTATTATTCTTTCACTCACAGTGTTTTAAGTCGCACAGTCACTGCATTTCCTACAACAATGTTTATGGCAGTAAAGTTTTGTTATATATATCCTATTTGTTTTAAAGAGTAACAGCTCTCACGTTGTCACAAAAACAATACATTAGTGTCCTTGATGCTCATAAATGATTAAACCTGTTATTTTATAAAGTTATCGTTAACAAATGTGTTTATAACTCACTGTTTAACCTTGTTTTAAAGTAAATATTTTCTTAGAAGGGATGAATCATTCCCCATATTCTCCTGCTCTTAAACCCTGGGCACCCCAGATTTGCCTACTAAAACGCCCTGCCCTGCCCTTCACCAGGTTCAGGATAGCCATTCAGGCATTTTCCCTCTTGCTCGCCCGGTACGAGGCTGCATATAAGGCTGGATAGTTTGCCTGATCCAACCCTGAGAGCACTTTGCCAATATATTTTTTAACTGCATTTTAACTGCACAGTTTGGTCCCATTTCTTCTCAAACTTTCTTTTAGGGTAGACTCGCCCCTCCTGCCTCACCGCTCACAACCAACTGTCGAGTGACTGGCTTGTTTGCTACCCTCAACTGTATAACCAATGTGGGGCTGGTTTGCACATTTCTGCTGGGGTTGATTTTGATTCACTATCCGGCCCTGCTCTTCAGATAGTAATCACATATGCCAACACTTCTAGTGGCAAGGAGTGAGGTTTTCGGAATCAACCTGGGGAAGAGTGGTAGTCAGAATCAGAATCAACTTTATTTGGCTAAAAAGAGCCATAGAATCATATAGGGTATGTGCAAAAGAACATTAGCATCAAAATACACAGCCTATCGTAGTAATTAAAATGCATAGATAAAATGCATATAACATCAGGTTATAAAAATCAGATATGACAATAGCGTTTGAAATTGTACTAGACCCGAATGCTGCATAGTTAAGCTACTTCAGCATGTAAATAGGGGAATCAGCAATATAACCATTCTGAAAGCATTGACCTCGAGTGTACTGGAGCTTGGAGAAACATAACTATGCAACAACACGTTTCATCATTTGACAAAGTTTGTAAAAAGCGATAGACCTACGAACAAGATCGTAACTTTATAAGTCTCATAAAAGGCACACGGAATTGTTTGGTATACAATTTCGAAAAGCCACAGAAAAGAAGAAAGTGCAACATAGTTTGTTTAAACAGATTATTACATGGGCATATCCTGGTATCAAGAGTATGCTGGTACCCAAGTGGGAAGCATAGGGAATATATCATTGTGCCAGCCCTTAACTAAACAATAGAAATCATTCCCAGCTCCTACTTGTATTCCACAGATAATTCGTGGAGATCTGCCCGGGGTTAAGGTTCAAATAATTTATAACACTTTGTTTCTGGCCTTTCACCCGTATCCTCCCTGTTTTGTCTTGTTCTAATATGTCCTGCACTTGCTTCCTACCAACGGTTGCCCGTGGTGCTCTATCTAAAACATGTAAATTAGTCCAATTCCTTCCAGATGTCAACCAAGGGATGAAGAGACCCTCATAACATGCCAAGCAATCAGAAACTATATTATTTGCTAATGGAGTTTCTTCCGAGCTCCATCTAAATAGCCACAAAAGAGCCGGGCGACTACGGATATAAATCACTCAAGTAATCTAAACCCAGCTCGCTATGACAAATGAAATGATAAGTCAATGCGGGGACTGATAGTATTCTCCTGCAAAAACGATTTTCTCCCTATGGAGGTTTATGGGGTCGGCTAATACCAAAATTCCCATCCCGTAAACGCAATAGGGGCGCATTGAGCAGAATATATTTGCAGCAAGTCGGTGATGGCAAGCTGGGAAGAGATCTAAGTGCCTTCGAGAACTTGACCCTATTTTGTGCATTATGGGGGTACATTGACTCAGATGAACAAATGGTGACCCCCAAGTAGGAAGAAGTGCTTGTGCTTAATATAATATTGTGGCCCACAGTAATGGATTGATGTCACGTACGCTTCAGGCCACAAGTCATTAATAAAAACAATTTCGGAAAGTGTGTAGAGGGTTCAAGGTTTGCCATAAAATTAACAAAAGAATAGATTCTAAGACGCATGGCTTGGGGAGTGCGGGTAATTAAAACTACACCTTCTGCATAAAGTAATGCAGGAATGGGAAACCATTCACCATAGGCACATCGAGGTCAGGTAAGCTCTACGCTACGATCGTTTATATATAGAATACAAAGGAACGGATCTAATACGCACCCCTGGTGGCCCCTAAATTCATCCGAAACTTCCCCCTTATTCCCAAACCTAACTTGGGCCTTAGTTGCTTGTATGTAGGGAAATCAGCAAGTGTACTATCGACGGGTCCCATTGTCACCTTTACCCAATTGACACAGTCAGAGGCCTTTGACAGGACCAGACCCTTAACCGGTCCTTAAAGGCAAGATGCAATGTTGACTGGCCACAGTATGGTTAAGTGGTAGTCAAAAATAAATAGGAGAATTCACTTCCTTCTTTGACTGGTGGCGCTAAAATGGGTATAATTTCAGAAGGGGGTAGGAAGCTGTACTAAAGCTATTTTTACAATAAAAAGTAGGGTCTGAATCGGGTGTTGGCGCAGACTCCCATTTCTTATTTGCCCACATCCCTCCTTCCTTCAGACAAACTCGGTCCTCAAATAACTGTTGCTCTTTCACCCTCTCTCCCGCTCTCCTCTCTCACCTCCTCCTAGCCTCCAGTCGCTCCGACCGTTCTGTGTGGAGCATGCCGGTCGGTTACCTTCAGCACGTGCTACGTTCCATTAACTATCAGTATGCAGGCGCTCGTCTCTGCACTGTGGACGCACGCGCACGCGCACAGGCGTACACGAGGGCAGAGACGTTCATTGATTGCCCGCAACATCGTTGACTCAGAGCGAACATTCGACGCCAAAGAGCCGATGCCGGAAGTGTAAAGAGGTGAGTCAATCTTCTTAGCAGCCCGTTTTGGGAGAGAAAGTGGAGATAAAAAATCCTGACGTCTTCAGCATTCTTGCAGTATTTCAATTGGAAAATCCACTGCAATGTGCGACTGTAGATTGTCGGTGTGTAAGTAATAATGAGGAGTCGAGGTGCAGGTACAGTAGAGTAACTCGCAGCTGCAGCTCCTGCGTTCAGGAGGAGGAGCGCCGCCTCACTGCATTCTGGGCAGTGTATAAAGGAAAAATAAAATGATAATAAAACATGTTATTATAATTTTATTTTTTCCTTGTTATGCCTAATATGCCAATTCATGGGCGGGACAAGCCATCCTGATTGACAATGGGAGGCTGGTAGGAGGAGTGGTAGGTACTGCTACAGGAGCACTTGGGTTTCTCCTGCCCAGCTGTATTCCACAGGCAGGTGGAGAAACAGTTCAGACTTCCTGTGCCTGAGCGAGTGTCAGGCCAATCCCCAAGCTGCCGTCATGTTAGGTGTGTAAATATGAGCCCAAAGAAAACCCTGAGCTACTGGAGGCACTGCTGTAAGGCAAAAGAAGGCCTTTTAAAAGTATAAACACATATTTTTCATTTGTTTGTACTAGTATTCTGTATTTATTTTAGTACCATAAGATATTCTTCAAAGAGAAATAACATTGTAGAGTTCAAAATATGTAGAACGCAATTTCTTAGTCATACATTCTAATGTAAACTGAAACAATTCAAAAAATCTTGGTAACAATTTACTTTGCTTGTTTCATTAAAGCTGACAGAAAATCATACAAATTTTATCAAAAATCCCAATGCATTTCGGGTTTAAACGCAACCCTTCGTCAGGGGATGTATAGATAAAGAAATGAAATATGTCAATTTCAGATGTCGACTTTCATCTGGACATGGACATGATGGGCGGACACGGATCAGTTTTGCGTTTCTTTTTGGTGGCGTTCGTATATCCAGCTTTTGTTGAAGAGCGAGGATTGAACTACTGAGTTAAATCACGTAGTTTCGGGACATTAGGATTAGTCGCCTTTCAGAAAATTCATTTCGCACTCGGGGCAATACACCGGGATGCGTTGTATTTGATGCATTGGTCCTGAACATCCTACAACATTGAAAGTCGACATCTGAAATTAACATATTTCATTTCTTTATCTATACATCCCCTGACGAAGGGTTGCGTTTAAACCCGAAATGCATTGGGATTTTTGATGAAATTGTTATGATTTTCTGTTGTCAGCTTTAATGAAACAAGCAAAGTAAATTGTTACCAGGATTTTTTGATTTTTTGAATTGTTTCAGTTTACATTAGAATGTATGACTAAGAAATTGCGTTCTACATATTTTGAACTCTACAATGTTATTTCTCTTTGAAGAATATCTTATGGTACTAAAATAAATACAGAATACTAGTACAAACAAATGAAAAATATGTGTTTATACTTTTAAAATGCCTTTTGCCTTACAGCAATGCCTCCAGTAGCTCAGGGTTTTCTTTGGGCTCATATGTACACAGTTGATACGTTTTAGGGAGTAGGGCACACCCCTTTACAACTGGAGAGCACGCAAGAGTTGTATATATAGTGATAAAAATTGATTAATCCGTGAAAAAAGGTGTGCAGGTCCACCCCCCAAAACAGTCATGTTAGGTGTAGCATGAGAGCTGCATCAGGAATGGATGGGGAGTCTGTGATGTGTCCCCGGGACTACTGAGAGCAGGAGAGCAGAGGAGCACCGAGGCACGACACAGCGGAAGCATCAGGAAAGTCTTTTATTTATTTTTAACACCCCTGCGCTTTCCTCGGGCTCCACAACGCCCCCTCCACCCGCGTCACCACTTTTTATTTAGATCAACCGCCACTGGTATAGGGTACTGTGTCTCACACTGCCTCCTTGGAGCATATATGGCATTTGGAAACAGATCAGAGTGATTCAACAAAATAACTGGTTGGATTCAATGTCCCTAATAATTTTTCGTTGAAGTGGAGGATGATTTTAGCGAGGAAAAGCTCAAATAAAGCCTTGTCTTAGAAAATCAGAAGTCTTCCCCCTAAATTGGAAGTGTTGGCTTGCATGCTTGATTGTGAAAGTGTGCCATGCAACGTAAGTGCAGTTTTACATGCAAGGATCTCAGAGGTTTATGATCAAGTTCTGCTATTAATGCTTTAAAGTGGCCTCCTGACCGAGCACTATACAAACACAACACAAAATTAGATAGTATCTGTCAATGGCTAGTCTTGATAGGGTCAAAGTTGTATTTCTTCCCTTGGTTGATGGAAATCACCACGTGCTCTTCTCAATCTTTCTTGGCTATAGAATGATAAATAAAAAAACTGACGTAAGTTGAAGAAAAAGGCTGGAGAAAATTCCAGTATTCCAGAGGAAAGAACGGAGGCAGAAAAAAAGAATGGATGTAAACAGGATAACTGACGGAAACAGGAATAAAAGATGAAAACTCGAACAAGCAGCAGTGCGAGAGTCCAGAGTGAGCAACCAGCAGGGAACAATGTTGTGGGACTAAACCATACCCCAGAGTTTTGTCATATAGGAAGAGGTCAGAAGGTGGGAGGGAATATCACAAGAATAATTGTAACCATATTTAGTTGGGAAAGATATATGGTACATGACCTTAAATGGCTCTATCCCAGTTGGTAAAATATGAAAAAGAATTTCAGCATTTATTATTTTTTATGATTGGGAGTTTAACGCCTGTGCAGATAAATGATCTGTCAGGAGTGGCTAAAGAAAGAGGTGGTGTGACTATGTCAGCATTCTGCATGCCCACAACTGCTAAATTGGAGCAGTCTACTTGGTGTAAAAGAGTCACCTTTCAACACCCCCAGTCAGGAAAAAATGCTCTGTGTGAACAGGACGCATGGTGTTGAAAGTAGAATCTCCATCCCCACAAGCAGAGACTGAAACTGTGTGAATATGGTGTTATACCGACTGCATCGAGCAGATTGACACACGATTACTCAATCTTTGGCCATTTTATAAGCCTGTGACATCTACAATAGTAGAGGACTGGTAAGCAAGAGATTCTGGTCTCAAGTGTGTTAAATGACAATGTAACACTCTACCCTATATCTCTATATGAACTAGCAGACCTGGTTGTAAACAATGGCATGTCTTGATATGGTAAGGAGCATGGATTGAATATGCTGGTTCCCATGATCTATCATATGGTGACTGTCCTTCCTACCAGTCAAATATTGAAGTTTACCCTAGAAAATGTGTTAGTCATAAACATTTTTAACAATAAACTTTTCATGACTGTCTATTAGAATAGGTTTTGGAGGAATGGATGCTATTTTCTGATGAGATGGTTGCATCCGTTTTAGTAGAGATACTTGAAAAGAAGGATGGGGTAACTTTAGGTGAGTGGTAACTGGGTTTATGATTGGAGTATGGTAAAAGGTCCATCATAGTGTGCGAATAGCTTGCGCGCCTCCCTAGACAACTGGGCGAGAGCAGAAAGCATATCCCTTCATAATGAGGAGACAGCAGGACTGCGTCAATTCCCAATCGCGGCTCTATGGGACGAAACGCTCAGCTCCTTCCATAGAGAATGCCAGACACCGGGAGATCCCCCGAACGACACCTCCCCAGAAGAGACCAGGTTTCGCTGAACGGAATAGACGCTATGGGCCACAGCCCTGACGTCCCCGATAGGGATGGACACGAGCTACCAGATTGTGCCATTATTGCACCTACTGATAACAACTCCACCTGATCGACAAGGCGACACCCTCCACACCTCGCCCACATCATGCACCCCCCCGCTGGTGATCCACCACCCCCCCAGGACTAGGCAAGCAACCATAGGCAAAGTACGACGACACCCACGAGACCCTGCCACATCGACACGTTCCCACCACGACACATGCTTCATACCTCCAAGTTTGATAACCACACCCCCCTTTTTACAGAGACAACACGGCTGGAATGAATGTGATGTGATCCTGCTATAATGCATAAAGTGATGTAACACTGTGTTATGTGATCCGCCCCGCGACAATTGCACACATCCTTGAGATGTGAGATCATGTATAATGTACAAATCACATTTTCTTTCCTCCTGTGAAATCAATAAAAGATATTTAAAAAAAAAAAAAAATAGTGTGCGGATAGCTTAGATCTATGAATCCTAAATGATAAATGAATGGAGGGTAGCCAGACACTATCTCCTATCTTATCCCTGGGTGCATGTTTTCTCTGCCTGTATCCCTGCCTCTCCTGACTAGTTTTCAAATTTGAAAGAAGGTTAATTTGAGTCTTTTTAATAAACCGGAAGTTGATCACAAACTGCAAGAGTTGTTTGACTCGATCCTGCAGGAAAATGAACTCTATCCTGCAGAAGAATGATTAGCATTTTTACATTCAAATTCAGTGGTTGGCAGTAAGAACTTCAAAATATATTGTGTGACATTAATTAAACAAAACAAGTATTCTTCTAAATGTTCTGTTTAAACACTCAGTTTGACCTTTTGTCTCTATATGATATCCAGATGACAAGTAATTTTGGATACCTATATTATTGCATAACTGGTTCTAGAACTTAAATATATATTGAACTCCTTTCTCAGAGATCATCGTCTTTGAAGACCATGGATTTGACCTTTGTCAGAGAAGAAAACAGAGCCAATTGAGTTTGTAGATAGGACTTTTTGCAAAGGAGCAAAGGGACCAATTTTTGGAAATGAATCTATAATAAACTTTATTATGGTGCATCCTTTTGTTTTTGGCAGATCTACAATAAAATGTGTAGATATGTTGTCTGGTTACACCAAAGAATATAAAAGACGATATCTGGACTGAGTACTCTCTTTGGTTTAAGCCCAAACTCCACATAATAGAATATAATCTTTAAAATTTTGATGAACAGTATGTTACTAAAACTGGTGCACTATGAGATCTAGAGTTACCTTTCAAGCAATATGACTAGTCATCAGTGAATAACGTGTAACTGGTAAAAGGACTCTATGACGCGTTTTAGTGGGTACAAAAAAAGGTATTGTCAACAAAAATAATACTATCCACTTTTGGGATTTTTTCTTTCTTTTGGCCCAATTAAATTTGCTCAGATTATATTTGTTAGTTTGAATGAGCTTGAGAAAGGAGTCCATGGGGGCGTGGCCGGCGACCAGACAGGATAGCCGCAGAGTCATCGAGCTCCGTGAAAGTCGAAGCCTCCCATCGTCGATCCGACCACTTATCCTGACACTGCCCCGGTGTTGCACCGCGAATGTTGTGTTGGAACACTCCCGACGACCGTTGAGCTAAACTATACCCCCGAGAACCGAAGGGCTGCAGAGTTATGGCCTTGTAAAAAACGCTGCCTAGGCCTGCATGGACGCCGGAACCTCGAGTCCTCCTCAGCCCGAACAGAGAAAGGCGGCGTTGGTGGAGGCGGAGCTGGTACGCGGAGAAGCAGAGACACCCAGCGGCAGCGGCCCGGTCCTAGCAAAGCAGCGGCGGAAGCACCCGGCTGAGGTTAGTGGAGACAAGGGTGCTTCTGCAACCGTCAGTCCCGCACGGCCTGGGGAGACCCCGGCGTCCTAGAGTGCCGCAACACCCCGAGCAGCCTGTACTCCCCTAGCGCACGCGACCGCGGAGGACAATACCCAACACTGAGCCCAAAGCTCGGAGCCACACGCGGGATGCGACGCAGCTCCCGGGACTGATGCCACTCATTTGCCAAACAGAACGGTGTTGCCTGCTGTGCTCAGGACGCTTTGAAGGTCCACTTGACAAACTCCCTTGAATCGCGGATTGCTGCCTCCCCTGCCGAGGACTCGCTGGTGGGAGCGAGCTCTGCAATCGGCAGAGCTAGCCTAGCGCTCCCGGCTTGAGACCTGAGGGTAGAGGCTTGGGCGAACTACCAGCAGCTAGCCGGGGGACTGCGAGGACCAGCATCCTCCACCTTCCTCAGCTGGTTCCTCTTCCCCCGGCGGCCACGCCCACGGACACGCCCACCGCCGACCGCCCTCAAAACCTTTCGTGACACCCGCTTCGCGGGTGCCACTCATTTGCCAAACAGAACGGTGTTGCCTGCTGTGCTCAGGACGCTTTGAAGGTCCACTTGACAAACTCCCTTGAATCGCGGATTGCTGCCTCCCCTGCCGAGGACTCGCTGGTGGGAGCGAGCTCTGCAATCGGCAGAGCTAGCCTAGCGCTCCCGGCTTGAGACCTGAGGGTAGAGGCTTGGGCGAACTACCAGCAGCTAGCCGGGGGACTGCGAGGACCAGCATCCTCCACCTTCCTCAGCTGGTTCCTCTTCCCCCGGCGGCCACGCCCACGGACACGCCCACCGCCAACAAGTTTATTAACAACAGCATTGCAACCGCGACGCGGGACGCGCGCGGGTCGCAGCCCGGGCAAAGGGCGGGCCCTCTACGGCCCTCCAAGGCCAGACAAGGCTCGGCTTGGCCAATCCCCCCAACGTGAGTACTGCACTACAATCGCATCAGCCACGATTAATTACCAATTTTGATCACTCTTGCTCATGGCTAAGCGTGCTACAGATGTTCAAACTCCATCAGATGGAGGCTCTATTCTGGGTCCGCTGGATACATTTTTCTTTAAAGCTACTGCGGAAATAGATAGAGACTTGGCATTGACCGAGCGCCGCATTGCTCGGCGATTATCCATTGAGCACCTTAAAAACACTATACGCGACCCTTGCCTCAAAGTAACGCCTGAGGATAATTCTTTAAACCCTACCCAGGATATCACAGACGATGATCCATTAAACACGGACAATATTCCTTTACTTTTTCAATCTTATTCGTCTCCAAAAAACGATAAAACTGGTCCGCCTCATTTGGATTTTCCTATCAATACTAATACCATAAGTATTGATCTTATTGATTTGCTCACTCCCAATTCACCTAAGGCTGCTGAGGATGCTATTTCAGATATTTTAGATCTACCACCGTTAGTGGGGGCTGATCAGCAAACACTTTCCCTTCTAGTGCCCTCTTCACAAATAGTAGACAAACCAGTAGACAAACCCGTGAACAACAAAAATCAATCTAAAAAGAAACAGGTCATTATTCGATCACCTCCAAAAAAGCGTACAAGAAGAGGCCCGGTCAAGGTAAATATCTTAGTACAAACACCCTCTAACGACTTACCTACCAAAGAAATGTCACAAATACCAGAAGGGTCATCCTTTTTACCTAGAAATACACTGACCTCCTGTGTCCCTCCCTCTATTAAAGATTTTACAGATGCGATGGAACACCTTATGAAAGCACTACTAATACCAATAGTTGAGAGAATGAGGAAAATAGGAAGTCAGTTGGATACCCCTATAGGATGCTCTACCCAAATCCATTTTAATAAAAAAGACTCAGCTACCGCACCTAGTTCTAAAGCTGGAGAGAAAATGCCAAATATAGGAAAAACAACTATGGACCCAAAAACTATGAAGGACTCGAGGAGTTCAATTCAACAAGTATGTACAACTACGTTGAGGCCATCAAACAAAGCCCCAGTTCCTCCACCTAAAGCACCTCTCAAAACACGGGTACACTCCCCACAAATAAACTCTCTTATGGCCTCTGCAAGAATGGGCAATACAAAAACAAAAACAGATATGATCAAAACTGTTCCTATATCTGAACGACGGCCACGTGAAAGAAATGTGGATTTACCCCCAGCTGCATCACAAAACGTCATTGTTTTAACGGGGGTACCACCACTATCAGCCACAGGGGGTTATGAAAACCATACCAGTCTTAAAAACAAGGCGATTTTCTGGTTTAAAAATAATAGGCCTTTACCTCCCCATATAAATGGCGAAATAACTATGGTGAGAAGAACAAACTGGGTTGGTATTCGCCCTAAAGACATAGAGGGCGATGTAATAATTGTCACATTCAAAGACCCTAGAGTTATCACACATATAACTGATTGGTTTTCAGTCCTAAATAGTGGACCTATAATACCTAAACCACTCTCTTTTATCCCGAAGCCTTAATGCCTTCGAAGCCATATCAACTAAAACCCTATATTGATAAGCCCCATTTCCAACAGCTTAGAAGACCCACCCAAAATAAGTATCCCTCAGGGGATGTAGCAAATGACTATACACCTCCTCCATATAACAGATACCAAAATAGCAAATATATGCAGGAAAGTAGATATCTTTCGACCTATAGATATGACCCCGTGGGTTATGGTTATCGCCTTCCACCTTTAACTCCTCATTGGAACTACCCCTGTCACAATTATTATGAGCCACTCTACGGCCTAGATGACGTAGAATGACTCTCTCAAAAGAAAGTAGATCACCGGGGTAGTGAGAAACCACCTGGTATAATCACTAAGGCATCCCCAATACAGGGCAACTCTGATAATAGGCCTACCAAAAAAGGCCTAGAAAACGGGGCGGAAAAAACTGATAGAACGAATATTATGAATACAACGCCCTTATTGGAGCCACAATCCATCATAACTACAACTCCTACCCAGGTGGAAAACAGGAAAATTATAGCCAACCTTCAGATCCTCACCTGGAACCTAGCAGGACTTTCCTCGAAAGCTATACAACAGGACTGGTTAGACGTGATAAACCACTACTCAGTCCTGTGCTTCCAGGAAACTTGGGTGACTTCTCCTATTCACCTGCTTGGTTACCAGACCTTCCACTCACCGGCGATAGTGAGCAAGCAGGGTAGACATAAGGGAGGGCTTTGTACATATATTAGCGTTGCAGTTGGGCATAGGGTCATAAAAACGGTACTCAGGGCTTCATACCAAATAATTGTTATGGATATTGGCCCATCCCTGCTGTTATTAATTATAAATTTCTACAACAATATGCTTGTAGAGCAGCTGGAGAAAGTTCTGGATGACCTACACCATACTCTGATAACTATTAAAGAAACATCGGGGAGCGAGTGCGCAATAGCATTCACGGGCGATTTCAATTGTCATATCTGCCCTAATGCACCAAAGGGTATGTGTGATATCTTCCATACACAGGAGTTCGACCGTGATGAAGCTACATCTAGCCATTTCCAACACTCAAAACTAGGGTAGTCACTAAATAATTTCATGGCCTTTTTTAATTTACATTTTGCAAATGATTTACTCTTCACCCCAAGAACTTTTAAACCAACTTTTCATAGTAGAGAAACAAACCCTATCATAGATTTTATACTTTTCACAAAGATGCATGCTCCGCTAATACTCTCTTGGGACACTCTTGACCACATATATGGCGACCACTATCCTTTGTCCCTATCTCTTGTGTTACCCTCTCCAACTATTAAACAAAATAACTTTACAACTAAGTACGAACAACCCATCAAAGTGGGGGCTATTAACGGTTATACCATCAAATGGGACAAAATCAATCCTACCAGCCTCCTGAAGAACTTATTGAAGATGAGGGGGGAGGAGGTACATATCTGTCTGTCCACGACAGAACAGCCCCATGCCATCCGTGAAGCTTTTTTGAAAATACAGGCCAGTTTGAAAAAATTATTAACACGACAGTTTAAAACAAGACCTATGGCCGTCAAAGGGTGGTTTGATAAAAACTGTTCCAGGGCCTTAAAGTCACTGAAGAACCTGTTGCACATGATACCAAAACCACTCACGGAAATACGCCAGGCCAGACTATCAAAAATAGGAAAAAAGCACTGAAGGTGGAAGCATGGCAGAAATTGGTGGCAACGTCCAAAAACCGGGACCTTTCAGCCTTTTGGAAATTTATTAATACCCCGCTTCCCTGGGTACAAATGCCTGAGATAACTCTGGACCTTGCGATTGATGGTGAGACTTGGGCTGCTCACTTCCAACAGCTCTATAGCAAACCCACATCTACAAAAAACCTTACATCAGAGCGAATCCCACCATCAATCATAAGACCTCTTTGC
Organism: Lissotriton helveticus; assembly: GCF_964261635.1. Taxonomy (NCBI): domain Eukaryota; kingdom Metazoa; phylum Chordata; class Amphibia; order Caudata; family Salamandridae; genus Lissotriton; species Lissotriton helveticus. Next base: position 933,820,583 of record NC_136061.1, on the reverse strand, counting down.
GATAGTTATTCCAACATCGTTTTTTCTTGTGAGGAGGTTGAGCTGGCCATAAGAGAGAGCCCTACTGGAAAGGCACCGGGCCCGGATGCCATTCCTGCAGATGTTTATAAAGCAGAGATAGCCTTTTGGGCCCCTTTACTGACTTCTGCCCTGAACTCTGTAAATGCCTCTGGTCATATTCCATCTTGGGCCGAGGCTATTGTAATACCCATATACAAAAAGGGAGACAGGCATTCTCCATCGTGTTATAGGCCTATCTCCCTGCTTGACACTTTAATGAAGATCGCTGGCCGTATCATTTTGAAACGCTTAGTTCAGTGGACCGAAGAAGAGGAAATACTATCAAACCTCCAATATGGTTTCAGATCTGGAAGAGGCACAGTAGAACAAACCCTGAACCTGCATCTTATTATGTCCAAATATGTGGACATTAAGAAGGGAAGCCTGTACGTAACGTACATAGATTTAACTTCAGCATTTGACTGTGTCCTCCATCAACAACTATGGGATATTCTTGAACACCTGGGGATAGATCCATCAATCCTCCTCTTCATTAAGTCTTTGTACAGAGATGCTGGAGCCAGTGTCAGATTTGGCCCAAAGGGAGAGTGCTCACCCAGATTTACCATCAACAGGGGAGTCAGGCAGGGGTGCATCTTAGCTCCTCTGCTTTTCTCGCTCTATATAAATGCTATAGGCGAGCATCTGAAAAACATCGAATGCGATTACCCAAAAGTTGGAGGTAAATCCATCCCGATCCTGCTATACGCAGATGATGCGGCTATCCTCTCCCAAACAAGAGTGGGGCTACAAAAAGCGGTTACGGCATTTACTGCCTTCATGAACGACAGGGGCCTCAAAGTGAACATAGGGAAAACTTATGCAATGCTATGCAGCAAGAAGAACAAAAGAATCCCATGCCCCATGTTTATTGAGGACAAAAGACTGGAGACAGTGGAGAACTTTACATATCTAGGTATATGTCTGCACCGGAAAATGTCCTGGCAGTCGGCAGTTGAAAAGAGGAAACTCGCCTTTGTCAGAGCAACTGGCGGACTTCAAGACTTTGCCGGAAAAATAGGGGGGAGGCCGGTAAAACAGCTCATTACAATATATAAAGCAAAATGTATTTCAACAGCCATTTATGGAGCAGGTCTTTGGGGTATCGATAATAATATCTCCTTGATACAAAAAGTGGAAAACAATTTTTTAAGGTACCTCCTGGCTACATCCAAAGCAACCTCTGTATATATGATGCACATTGAACTGGATCTACCGTTTATATCAGATCTAATTAAAGTGGAGCCTCCGCTTCTCTGGCATAAAATCTGGACTACCCCTGAGACTGGTTTAAACAGGGAAGTAATATTAGATATCTTAAATAAGGAGGGGTCAAAACATCTGAAATACTCAAAATGGTTGACTTATGTCAAAACCTTCTTGGATGATACTGGCCGTCCAGAGCTGTTTACAGATCCATTGCTACTGGAACATATCTCGAGGAAAAATCTGAGAAAGTCTCTAATGGATTACCTGGAAACTAAAAGATGGAATAAGCAAAAACTAAATAAAACAAACCAGGCATATCAAAGGGTGACACCGCACAAGGGGCTACAATTATACCTCTCAATCGATTTTTCCTGTTATACTAGAATGATGCTCACCAGATTTAGACTGGGCTCCTTCTTTCGTCTTGTTACATTCCCTAAAAGTAATGACTGGTCCCGGAATCTCTCTCCTTGTCCATGCGATGATACCTCAGCACAATCAAATATTCATATTATTTTATTCTGCAGATATTACGAGACTCCTAGGAAATCGCTATTGAGACCCCTACTCAAGAGATGGGGCGTAAGGGCCTGTAAAGACGCTTTTGAACGCCTACAAGAGCTAGAAGACAAGGATGTGATATGTATCATGGAACATTTTTTTAAATTGCTGCTTAAACTTAGAAAATTGTTATAATGAACTAGGCGGCATTGAAGTCTTTTATTTGTTTTTAATATGATAATCTTTTTTTCTTTTTGTGATTATTTTTTAATTATTGACATTTCTTGTTTTTAAACTATTGCTATGTATGCTTATATGATACTTCTTTTGGAATATCGAATAAAGCTTATTTTGAACCTTTGAACCTTTGAGCCTAACCACACGAGGAAGCCGGGGACTGGAGTTGGAGGTCGGCCCAGAGTGCAAAGGGCCTACTTCCAAGGAAAGAAATCTGCATAGAATGGCACTTAGCGGCCGCAAATCCGGGACACTACATAGCACCACGAGTGCGGGGAGACAATTGCAGAGGCCTAGGAGACACTGATGAGGCCTGGAGGAACAAGGACAAACTAATTCACTGCACCACGGTGGTCAGGCCCCAAATCCTGCTCCGATGAACAGTAAGGCCCAGCGCCAGGGATAGCAACATTACAGTGAAGCACACAGTAAGAGCCCAAGCTACGAGTATTTCTACCTGCCACATCGACGAACAGAGTCTGGGGCAGTTGCAGATACGCAGGGGATAAATGGCGGAACACCTCCAGTCCCAACAGACTAGGAGCACGCAGGACGACGCGGACTCCCTACGGATAAAGCCCCTGCCTTCAGCTAACAACTACCAAGATCCACTCGTGCAATACAGGTGCGGCACACGACCTACTAGTAACTATGGCTGGCCGGGGGCCGGGGGCCCAGAGTGACACAGACCCCCCGATTAGACCAATATGCCTACACGAAGGACTCCAACGGGGACAAATCCAAAGCGCGACCCCCGGACGTACCGGAAAGTACGGAGGAAGTGACCCTCCAGGACGTCATGGCGGCCTTGAGGACGATGCAAACCTCCATGGGCACAATCTCCATGGACATGTGCCTCATACGGGCGGATTTCGCAAAAATGACAGATAGGCTGGTGGAGGTGGAGAAAACGACGGCGGGCCTCTCCACAGACATGGCAACGCTACAACAGCAAGTACGCAAGCTGGAGGAAGACAACAAAGTGATAAAGGCTAAACTCAACGACCAGGAAGGGCGATCACGGAGGAATAATGTACGTCTGGTGGGTGTTCCGGAAAACGCAGGGGGTCCTGCGCTAGATCTCTTTGTGGAAGATCTAATCCAGAATCACCTGAAGCCGCGTGGGCTCTCTAAATTCTTCTCAATCGAAAGAGCGCATCGGGTCCCGGGAGGCAAACTGCGCCCGGGGGCTCAGCTACGGCCAATACTGGCGAGATTATTCAACTTCCGAGACCGCGGCGCGGTGCTACAGGCTGCACGTATAGCACCGTCATTAAAAGTGGACAATGCAGAAGTCGCCTTTTATCCCGACTACAAGGCGGCGGTAACCCAGCAAAGACTTAGTTACATGGAAGTCAAGAAAGAACTACACGCCAGAGAACTAAAGTATTCAATGTTATTCCCGGCGAAGCTACAGGTGAAATCAGACGGCAAGACATTGTTCTTTGACACACCGGGAGAAGCGCGAGACTGGCTGGAGGGATGGAGATGGGCCAGAGGAAACAGAACCAGAGACACCACACAGACAGGACACTAAGATACCACCACGACAGGAAACGAAAAGAAGGAAGATACCCCTGGAAGAAGACACTGTTGACACACACATGCACCAAGGGACCTAGACGACGCCATCTTCAGGGATACCAAGAGACCTCCTGAGACTGCGAATGACAGGGAAGTCATTCCTTGGTAAACGCAAATTGTACCGGGATGTTTCTGGTGCACAGACCGATACAGGGACACCTAACAGCACGAGACTGGCTCAGGGGCCTGGGCCCCCGCAGGTATGATCGAACAATTAAGGGGCGAAACTGGGTGCATGGATGGGAAGAGGGAGGCTTCATTCTGGACACGGAAGACTCACCCCCGCGAATGAAACGTTTGGTTAGGGAACTTAAGCCCTCTGCTCAGTTGGGGGGGCGGGCAGTTTCAGTACCGCCAGGCAGGGAGGCAAGGTGGGGGGTAAGGGTTCAGGAATCGTTGAAATAAGTGTTAAACTGTTTAAGTTTATTAGTCAAGATATCTCAAAGGAGCAAATGTAAGTACTGACTGTACAGTGCACTCACGGACATGGCAGACGATGCGGAACAAACGTCACCAATGGTATTTGAAATCAGTGTTCACACACAGTACACGACATGCCACCACACGAGAGTAATGATAACAACGATCAGTTACCACTGCCGCCTGGCCCTCCCTTGTCCATAATATCATGGAACGTAAATGGTCTAGGACATAAGATCAAAAGAGGGTTGGTTCTACAATATTTGAAACGCAAGGGGCCCACGGTCGCCTTGCTCCAGGAGACGTACTGGAAGGGCACGGCATGCAAGGCACTACACCAGTGGGGATTCAAGATGGTGGCCAATGCAGAGTTCAGATCAGGCTCTAGGGAGGTGGGAATCCTGGTCCATAAGGGCTCCCCACTGGTGACCAAGAACACTTGGACCGATGATCAAGGGCGGTTTGCTGTTCTATCCTGTCAGTGGGAGGGAAGAGTGTATAACATGCTCTCCCTGTATGTTCCCCCGACACTTCACCAACAGGCATTTCAGGACCTCAGGAAACTTCTACTGGACCTCCCTGAGGGAGAACTGATCATAGGCGGGGACTCCAATACAGTGATGGATGCGGCCATAGACCGTAATCCGTCCAGAGATGCGAACCGATCAAATCGGGCTCTGCAAGAATTTATAAACGCAATGGGACTGACTGACATCTGGAGAATCAGACACCCAACAGAGCGTCAGTACACCTTTCACTCAGGGGCACACGGAAGTCTCTCTCGGATAGACTATATACTGACACTAGCGATTACACCCAAAAAGGTGAGGGAAGTAGAGCACTTACCGAGAGGTATCTCAGATCACTCGCCAATCCAGCTCATTTACACCGCTCATATCACTGGAAGGCAAAGGGTATACCCGCTTTACCCGGAGTTCCTAAAAAACGCTAAGATCGCCAAGGACCTTGTGAAATCCACCACACAGTACTTTGCAGAAAATGAACTATCAAGCACACTTTGGGAAGCATATGAATCCGTTATTAGGGGACAGGCCATCTCAACCATCACACGACACAAGCGTACGCAAAGGGAGACCCTAGATACACTAGAAGAAGCCATGCAGAGAGGGCACATGCCGCAGATCCTACTGACACCACAGCCCAGTCCCTGGCGTTAGCGGCCCAAGAATTTAGAACCTATGTGTGGGAAACCACAAAGGCCAAACATACTGATACCCTCCACAGAATCTATGAATTAGGAGACAAAACTGGGAAAATACTTGCATGGCTGGAAAAGTGGGAAAAGGCAAATAGATGGATCGCACAACTTAGCCTGAGAGATGGAACTATCACGAAGGACCCCGAGCGCATAGTGGAAGAGCTGGCAACACATTACGAGACAATCTATACGCCACAAGCGGTAGCCACAGTGGAGGAGAATGCGCAATTTTTGTGCGGTATTAAGATGCCTACACTTCAACCGGAGGCTATGCGCGACCTAGATGCAGACCTCTCAGTGGAGGAATTGGGGCGGGCACTAGCGGCGCTTCACACGGGGAAAGCCATGGGGCCAAATGGACTGCCAGTGGAACTGTACAAGAAGGTGACGGGAAATATTACACCCCACTTACTCAACATGTACAAAGACTGCCTAGAGAAAGGAATACTACCAAGAGACCAGAGGCTAACCACAATTGTAGCCATACACAAGCCGGGCAAGCCAGCTCAATTGGCCGCTTCCTACCGCCCAATATCACTAATAAACGCAGAAGCCAAAATACTGGCCAACGCGTTGGCAATTCGATTACAACCACACCTCAAGGAACTGGTTCACCCGGACCAATCTGGCTTTATGCCAGGGCGTAACACCTCCCATAATTTAAGGCGTCTACACGGCGTATTAGCCCGCACATCGATGGTACAGAAAGATGCGGCAATCCTCTCTTTAGACGCCACAATGGCTTTTGACCTAGTGGAATGGCCGTTCCTCTTTGCGGTGCTTCAGAAGCTGGGTTTTGGCCCAAGGTTCTGTGCATGGATCAAGCTATTGTATATGTAACCCCTTGCACAAGTATTAGCTAATGGGCAAATATCGAGAGAGTTCAAACTGGGGAGGGGTACCAGACAGGGCTGCCCGCTATTACCGCTTCTCTTCGCCCTAGTGCTGGAACCGGCAGGACGTGTCAATTCATGGGATGAGATGGGAAGCTGATTGGGAAGACCGCATCTCACTCTGTGCGGATGATGTGCTCATATATTTAACATCCCCAGCGAGGTCGTTGGCGTTCCTACTAGACATTCTTACAGCATATGGGACAGTATCTGGATATACGATAAATTGGATGAATTCGCTACTCTATGTACTACACGGCCCCACACCTCGGCTCCCCAGGGGGTGCGAATTACGGGTCACGACCAGGGGATTTAAATATTTAGGAATATATGTCGCCCCGACAGAATCCATTTTTATAGAAGAAAATTTAATGAGACCCCTGGAACGACTTTGAGCAGATATCAAACACTGGAGATCCCTCCCGTTGACACTACTGGGAAGGGCCGCACTATTCAAAATGCTGGCGCTACCTAGGTTCCTTTACGCCCTCCAAAACACCCCATTTCCGGTCCCCCTCTCGTACTTTAAAGCCATTGAGGCAGAAGTGACAACATTTTTATGGGACGGGAAGCCGCCCCGAATAGCGCAATCACAAACTAGTGCGGAGCTGGTACGATGGGGGTATTGCCTTACCGAACGTTAAATTGTACTACTGGGCCTCACAACTGATGGTAATAAATCAATGGCTGCATGTCCCACAGGACGAACCAGCATTCAGATTAGATAGGAGCCCCCTACCTGCGGACCGACTGATGAGGGCATGGTACACCAACAAGAAACTGGCCACACTCACAGGACCAACGGCACACACAATCAAAATATGGCACACTGCACAAAGGGCTCTGGGTTGGGATGGAGCACTGACACTGGCTACTCCCCTCTGGGAGACGCGGCAGTTGGGCACCCTGGCAAACAGAAAGGGATTCAGACAGGGGGACCTCATAGGCATCACTAAGATAGGTGATTTGTGGGTAAAAGGAGAGATAATACCCTTCGTGGACCTGCGAGTAAAGTACGGGATGGCAGAAACGGAACTCTATCAGTACGTGCAGAGTAGACACGCACTGAAAAGTGCGATCCCCCCGGAGACCCAATTGGTGGAGTCCTCCCCTCTGGAGGACAAACTCCTCATGGATTATATGGACAAAAAGGTCACCTCACAAACGTATCGGAACCTGATTATTAATCAACCAGACCCCCTAATAGCAGTAAAGGATAAATGGCAGGCCGAACTGGGAGACATAGAAGAACCGGACAGGATGGACGCTCTAGCATCTGCCCGGGAGGCGGCTATCTCATCCCGACTTAAACTTATACAACTCAAAATATTACACCGAGTATATTACCCACGCACCACGTTAAATAAGCTGGGGCACACACCCGACCAGCTATGCCTTAGAGGCTGTGGTCTTACCGGGACATTTTATCATATACTATGGGAATGTACCACTATACACCGCTACTGGGAGAGGGTGCTAGCTGTAATCTCGGAGGTGGGAGGGGCCGAAGTTCCCTGCGATTCCAAATGCTGCCTCCTAAATATCTGGCAGCCCACCGATTTAAACTTGGCGTTACAGAACTGGGCCACGTTGGGGACGACGATTGCAAAACGGAACATAGCTAAAAACTGGGGCTCCGGGCTCTCACCTACATGTACACAATGGGAGAGAGATATGGATGTCGCCATGGTGGCAGATAGGGCATTTACACACACAGGGGTTGCCCCAAGAAATGGTCCAGAATATGGGGAAAGTGGAACAAATTCCGGGGAAACATATGCGACCCTCCCCTACAGACCCCCTCCCCTGAAGATAGCCCATAACTGCAAACGGGACCGACTGGGCCGGGCGGGAGATAGAACCAAACAACGTTGAACCTATGCACTTGAGGAGGAATGTTGTCACCTGTTAAATTGTGTTGAAGATGAAGCTGTGATGAAATAGCTATGTCGCATAAATCATACGCTGTACAATGCATGATAGATTCATGGATAGAGATACTTGATGGTTGTTAAAGTTATTGATAACAATGACTATGTATGAAACTGTATTGGAAGATAATAAAGGTTTTTGAAACTTAAAAAAAAAAGAAAGGAGTCCATATGCGTGAGTGCATTAGTAAAGTTTTTAGAGGGTATCATCTTTTCCTTCTAAAGAGTATCTTCTATTTCCAATACAACCTGAATAGACTGTCTGCAACTGTATCATGGGACCAGGGATTGCAAGTTATGATGAAGCCATTATTGTTGAAAGAAATAAGTCCATGGAGCCTGACAATTTTTGGCATTTGGCTTGTTGTAGTATTTATACATTTCGAGTGATCCATTACTACAGCAATTTGATGTGATGCCCACCATTTTTTGAAAGCTTCTATTATTGCTAGTAACTCTAATTTGGTTTAATTTATGAGAAAGGATGCAACGGGTTGTTCTTCTCCATTCTTATTTGTCTCTAAGAAAACAGTTGCTATTGCACAATCAGAAGCATCAGTTGCCCAATAAAAGGCTTTGTGACATTAGGTGGCAACAAAATAGGTGCTTTTGATATTATTTTCCTCAACTCTGAAGAAAACCCTGGAAGTCTACTGAGGCCTGCTTTTTTAGACGATCCCTTATGGCATTCAAGTTCTTGCAAAAGTTCTTAATACACTCTACTAATCCAATTAAACTCTGGGTTTCTTTTTATAGTAGTTGGATCTTTCAAGTTTAAGTTTTCTGTCCTTCTTGTCATCAGTTTCCAAGCCATTTGCAGATAGAACAAAAACAAGATATTCAATAGATGTTTAATCAAAGACAATCTTGTTTGGTTTGATTGATATCTAATTCTTTCTTAATCAAAGTAAAACTTGTCTTACATGTTATTCCTGATGAACCGGATACTTAGAAAATATAAGAGTATAATGGAAGTAAATTACTTTTGTGTGAAGTAATATGTCAGAGAAGTTGGAATCCATAATTTTTTGGTAACTAGAAGGGGCATTACACAGCCTATACTCTATACTTGAGGTACCCAAGTGACGTTTTCTCTTGATTCCTAGAACTGGCTTGCCGCTCTTCTCAATCTTTTTTGGTTCCAGAATGATAAATTAAAACTGAAGCATGAGAGAAAAGAAAGCAGGAGACTGGAGAAAACTCCAGTTCCTGAAAGTTAAAATTGAGGTCTCAAAAAACTCTTGGAATAACCAGGCAAGTAGTCAAGACTGGAAACGGAACAGCAGTTGGTAGCTTCAACAAGCAGCACCAAGAGAGTCCTGAATGAGCAACCAGCATGGACCAAAGCTGCGACTCATTAAACCCCATCTCAGAGAACGATGCCCCCCTACAGTTGAGCATCGAGAACTGGATGACTTCTGGCACAGACTCAATTGTCCGCAAAATCAATGGACGAGAAGAAAAACCTACCGGCCCCAGTAAGTAAAACAGAGATTAGAGAGGCTATTAGGAAGCTTCCACGTAATAAAACACCTGGCCTGGATTACTGCAAGGTGCCCTCGCGACTGGGACATGCAAATGATTGAGGGCACCTTGAACGAATCCTGTAACAGTGGCGCCTGGTAAAGGTCACTAGAGAGCGTGGCTCGAAGTTATCAGCAGACGGGCGAAGGCGCTGTGCTTTCCGAAATCAGCAGGCAAGTGAGAGGAGAGATTTCTCTTAACAACTCTTTGAGGCAAAGCACAGGCTTGTATGTGGTTTAAATACTACTGCCCCCCAAGATGGCCGCCCAAATTTGTGAAAATCTCATAGGAATTCAGCAACTCTAGTGGTAATCACAACATACAAAGATTCAAGTCAAAATAACTTAATTTCAGCAACCAAGGCCATAAAATTATTAACAAGACAAATTAAAAATCATTATTAATGACTAAAGCAATAAATATTACAAAAAGAACACAATTTGTAAATGAAAACAATATTTCATGTAAGTAGCAACTAAGATACGAGGAGACGCTTCGTGGATCTTGCGGGGGCATTTTCCGTGGACTACTGGCCCCAGGAGACAGCGGGGCAGCAAGTGTGTGCTCTAGCCCCTCCCTCACCACCGGCAGCACTTAATAACAACTCGCACCTTCCGCTCAGCGGGACGCTCGCGTCCGCGTGCCGGGCAAAGCCCGGGCCAAGGGCGGGCCCGTCCTAGCCCGTCATCGCCAGGAAGAGGCAGGGCTGGGCCCCCCTCGTTCATCTGGGCTACGGGACACAAGAACTCAAGGTACTGTTTTTGCATCCGCCAGCTGGGGCCTGTTGGTCGTGTATGGGGAAACTTTAACTCAGAGCACGTCCTAGCCAAGGAAAGTCGGACTCTAAAAATTCAAAGTTGGCTGTCTCGTACTTGTGTAAACTATTTTCCAAATGGTGAAAAGGAAGTCAATGGAGGGTGGGGGTACAGTAGCGAGTAAGAAAGGGAAAAAGGCCAAGAAAGTACTCCATGCAGCCAGTAATTGTGTTCTTACCAGAACTGAAGCGATAGTCAGCGAATGTGAAGAGGTTCTGGGAGACAATAACACTACTGTATCAGATGATATTATTAATCCCCTTGATGAGGTTCTAGCCAATAAATCTAGAAGAGTAATTCCGTCGATTTTCAACAAACCACCTAAAAAAAAAAACATTTGTACAGTTCATATTCCACCAGATGAGGGCTTGAAGGAAACTCCCTCAGATGGAATTTTAGATCAACCATCGGTTTTAATTACATATGGGGCACCATATGTCTGTGAAGTTGACAAACAATTCCTCTGCTCAAATAGATTTGCAGCTTTAGAACATATCGTCGAGGGCACACTATCTGCTTCATCTAGTGAACACACTGTCACTACTACCAATGTAGCAACTAGTTGTAGTTGTGGTCTTACAAATAAGTGTTTGACACAAAGTCGAAACACTCCAAAGGGAGTTGGCATCTCTAAGGAAAAGGGTAGAGGAGTTATCGCGCAGAATTGACCACCCCTCCTCCTCCACAACCAGGCCACTTCCTCTGCATCCCCCATCTACCCCTGCAAGCTCAGCGAGTTCAGCTATTAGGTTACCGTTGGGAGAATCTCGGGGGCGGGGGACAGGCCACCTTCTGGGTTAGGCAAACAAGGCCATGGTCTCCCCCTTTCAGCCACTTTGCTCAGCAACATTAGATCTTATGATGACACTGCCAAAAACCAAGGAGCCCCTGGCATGGCCCCAAGCATAGTAAGAACCCAGCGCCCCATTTCGTCCAATGTTAACTGGAAAACCCAGGCTAGTTCTACTATTCAAGGAAGCACTACTCACTTAGGAGGCACGCTACAAATAGTCTATATGACCAAAGTTCCCAAACGCACTCACAGGCAAGGTCACGAAAATAGAGAATCCCTACACAACAAAGCTATCCACTGGTTGCGGCATGTAAGGGGATGCAGGTCAATTATACAGGAAGATATCGTCAGAGTAAGGAGGATCACATCGGGAACTCCCAGACAGACTGTATCGAGCTGCAGTTAACAAACGCAGCACTTGCTGAGAATTTATTGGCTTTAGAGTTTCGCACCTCCGCCCCAGAGCACTCAGCCATCCAGATTAGACGCTCCCCACTCTGGTCACCGCCGAGGATGCCGGAATACGAAGTGCAAGGGAGGGTGGGGGATGGGTCTGAACATAATACTGTCGACTGACTAGCTGAGGTTCCATTACAGCATACCCCCACTGATTTACTTGGAGCTAAACGTGTCGAGATTGTTCTTTATCCAAGCACCTCCAATGTAGAAAGACCTAAAGGGGACAGACTTAACGATGACCGGGCAGGGGCCCTTGCCTCTGACGAACATAGTGATGTGGGGGCTGTTGGGCCTAACCCAAGGATAATTCATTTCCTCACCTGGAACATTGCAGGTCTCGAGAAAAACGAACTCTTCCGGAGTGGAATGAGTTCATTGGGGAGTTCGATGTCTGCCTGTTCCAGGAGACTTGGAGCTTGGCCCCTTTGTTTAAATCAGGGTATACAACGTATTTTATTCCAGCCACAAGTTCAAGAAAAGGCCTCCCCTCGGGGGGACTACATATTTGGATCAACATCTCCTTGAATTGGTCTATCGTCATGCACAATCCCTTATCACAAGACATTTTACATTTGTCGATTAAAGGGCCAGTTAATGGTACAAATGTGGAGGTATTTAATGTATATGCTAGAGGGTCGCCCGGTGCTCAAACATCAGCAACTATATCAGCATTGGAGCATGAGTTATCTTGCATTTCACCCCACTCCAACATCATTGTAGCCGGGGACCTCAATTGTACATAGGAACCTCTGAGCAGGGAGGACTTTCTGGGTACCAACGCGGAAGACAACAAACGAGCCATACCGATCCACAACACAGCTCCTATTAAGAAGTGGTCACAGAGGGCCATCGAAATGAATGCCTTAACTTTAGAATATAATCTAAGAGCCGTAAATAGAAGGACACGCTCTGATCAGAGCGGTGCTAATACCTATAATAGGATAAGTTCCCCGTCCCGGATAGACTATATCTTGTTAGACGTCCGACTTTGGGGAGACCTCTTAGATATGGAAGTCAGGCATACCTTGGACAGCGATCACAATCCTTTATGTATGCAAATCAACAACAGCTGGGCACCCACCATTGAGCCACCCACCGCCACTTTAATGTCGTCAGAAGAGGTTTCTCCCTCTAATTGTAATCAACGCCTTAAATGGCATAAGGTTTTACACCGAGAAGCTAAATTGCAGGACATAAGGGAACTCATCGATCAGAAGATAGAGGAGCTTGAACTGACCAATGCTAATCCCGAGAATGCCCATACTTTTCGATTTCCCAAATTCTATCAAAACACAATAGAAAGGTTGGGATCGTTTTTCATCATAAAAGAGAGTAGGGCTTCAAAAGGATGTCCTCCAAGACCCACTAACCTCTGGTATTCATCTTCATGCAGGGAAAAGAGGCAGGCACTATCTCAAGCTCTAAGGAAGAAAGACCCCTTGATCATAAGAGCAGCAAGAAAGGATTATGCCAGGGCACAAGAGGTAGCAAAGCGAAACTGGGAAGAGTCCCATTGGCAGGAGCTTAAACATGCCTCACAACAGAAAAATACTGTCTTGTTCCGGGAGTTAATTAATAAAGGGACTCGAAAGGGATCTGACCCAATCCCAAATTACATCACAGGGCAACAATGGTACAACCACTTTTCCAATCTATATAATGGTGACGCAGGCGCCCTGTTCTCCCAGACCGAGACACCCTCATCTACCTTTGGGGTTCTTTTACCATCTGATCCTTTCGACATTCATGAGGTAGATTTGGCAATAGAGAGCATAGCTCCCGGAAAGGCTGCGGGCCCGATGGCCTTCCCGGAGATTTACTTTTGCACGATCCAAAACATTGGGCCCATTTTATTCTGCTTTCCATGAACCTTATCGCTAGGGGACATGACGTTCCTGATTCATGGAAGGGCGAGGAGGTAATAACAATCTACAACAAGGGTATAGGGAGAACCCTGCCAACTACAGGCTGATTTGCTTAATCGACGTGATACAAAAGGTGGTTGGCAGGGTGCTCCTTATGAGGATAAGGTCCTGGACGGAGGATGTGAATATCCTCTCACACTTCCAAGCAGGCTTTAGACAGAAGGTGCGCGGCATCACCAACGGAGATTGATTCACGCCGCCGGATGCCTTCCCGGTTTTGGCACCGCGCAGAGTTTACGGCGATTTGGACCACGCCCGATTAATTCATACACTGCAATTTTTGGCAGCATAACCGTGATTGGACTAACTCTGGTCCCCACACACGACATATCCTTCCAGCTGAGGAATTTATACCAGCAAACTCAGTCTCTGGTTCCCTTACCTTAAGGTGAATAACTCTGTTCACTGAACTTACCCATTTTTGGCTAATGGACTGCTTGAGCTTATTGGCCCTGATGAGAATCCTGCCAACATTGAGGATTCGAAACGCGTAGGCCTATTGGTCTGCTGTTTACGTCTTGGTGTCTAATGGAAATTGTGCATCTTGACTTTTTTCTTTACACTCTAACTTTATTGATTGAGATCTGAACCTTATTACCAAAAATTTGCACTGAAGTGTATTGTTTTGAATTACAGGAACGGTTACAATTGACATAGCAGACCCAGTACTCACACCATTGGTTTATTTATTTTTCCAGTGGGCGTTGAGTACATTGTTTGATTGGTTGAATGTGAGAGGTATTACTGTGAGATGTTTGAAAATTATGAGTGTGATTTGTATGAGGTTTTTATCCCACTTTAGTGTCCTTCTCCTGATTGTTTTTTCATATTTTGTTGTCTTTCGAACCCCAGTATCAATTTAAAAAGTGTGTTCAAACTAAAAAAAACTCAAAATAAATTGCTATTGAGTAGCATACATATGTATTGAACTGTGGTCTTTACATGTGAAATTCATTTTGTTGAACTATAGCATCAGTATTGGCATTTCCTTCCTGTTATGTAGTATTTGGCTCAGCCTTACTGATTAGAGCCGGCCCTAGTTGTTATCAGCTTAGACAGAAGGTGGGCACGATGGATCAGGTCTTCAGATGTTTCATGATACACTGGAAGACAGTGGCCATTGGGAAAGGCAGCTTATACCTTACCTTCATTGACCTGAAGACCACCTTCGATCTCGTCCCACGCGCCAAGCTTTGGCAGGTGTTGTACGATCTGGGCATTCCCCCTCTGATCCTTGATTTTATCATACGCCTCCACGCGGGAAACTACGCCAGAATCAGGTGGGGCTCACAGGGGCAGTTGACGGAGAGGGTCGCGGTGAATAGGGGGGTACACCAGGGATGCGTATTGGCACCCGACCTTGTTTTCTCTTTGTGAATGGGGTGGTAGAGCATCAAAGAAGGGGCCAGCCGATGCTCCCACCCTGGCCGGAGAGAAATCTCCTACCCTCCTTTTCGCCGACGACACCCTCCTGATATCCAAAAGTCCGAGTGGCCTGCAAAAACTCTTAGACAGGTTTAGCCTGTTTTGCATTTCACGGGGGTTGTCAACTAACAGCAGCAAAACTAAGCTGATGACACTATCCCCTGTCGAAGCGCTTCAGAAATGGTATTATGCTTAATGACACCCCGCTTGATATAGTCAAGTCTTTTGACTATTTGGGAATTCGGATCACCAATTCTATGAAGTGGAGTTCCCAAATGGCCAAGATGCTCCTTAACCACAAACGGGTGTCCAGGGCAATCTTAAGAGAACAACAACTCTCTGTAAGTAGGCCAGTAGCCCCGGCCCTTGAGGTTTATGATGGCAAAGCACTTCCTTCGGCCCTCTGTGGGTCCGGATTATGGAGCTTCAAGAATACCACCAATCTTGTAAGATTGGAAAATACGTTTTATTGATAATAAAAGTAAACATTGGACAGTTTCAAGGGTTACATTGTACTCAGCAATCATTCATAGGTAATATGATGACACATGGTGGACACACCATATACTCACAAGAGAAAACAATTATCACAATCAGCACATCTCAGCAGCAGCAGCCCCTCAATCCTGAATACCCCCATCTTTCTCCTCTATCCATCCGAATCAGTATCACTTTCTAACTGGGGCGGTTCACAAATATTTCCTCTATATTCATTCCAGTTTCCCCAAATTGCCCCCCACTTTTGCGGACATTTCCTATGTAAATACACCATCTTTTCTGCAACCATTGAGGAGTCTAAATCCTTGCTCCAGTCTCTGAGCGCTGGAGACACAGGGGATCCCCAGGCCTTGGCCACATTTCGTTTAGCGTACATAATACCTAACGTTGCCCAAGCCTGCAAGGGGTTACTGAGGTCATTCGGCTCCCAAATGTTCAATAGACACTGTCGCGGCTCAGGGAGCAGCGAAACATGAACCACCTGGGATATAGTTCGCAGTACCTTGGTCAAATAACTAGCAATCACAGGGCACTCCCAGATAGTATGGTAAAACGTCCCCTCCTCTCCGCAGCCTCTAAGGCAATATTGGTGTGCGGCTCTGCCTATCTTATGTAGTGTGACCCTAGTGTAATACATTCTGTGTAGGACTTTTAATTGTATCAGTCTGAGCCGTGATGACACAGCAACCTCCCGAGGTGAGGAGAGCGCGGTCTGCCAGTCTGATTCGTCGAGATCACCTAGGTCTGTCTCCCAGGCGGTTTTAAGTCTATCCATAGGGTCAGGCATATTATTAATTAGCTTACGGTAAACCAGTGAGGTCGCCTTATTAAGCATGTGTTCCGTAAGCAGTCTATCCTCCAGGGGAGTAGATTCAGGTAGTTTTCCCTCTGCCGGGAGTACTGACCGCAGGGTATGAGTGATTTGCAGGTAGCGGAAACGTTCCGTCTCCACCAAGGTGAAATGTGCCGCTAGTTGGTCAAAAGTAAGGACCTTGCCCCGTCTATAAATGTCTCCAATCGTCGAAATACCTATGCGGTCCCAGGCCTCAAATCCCTTACTATTACAAAGACGGCCGAGGCAGCATTACGCCCAAAGTGGTGTCATCTGCGTGATCGTGTTCTGACATTTGAGACGCGCTGATGCCATGTGCCAGAGCTTCACCGTATGGGCCGTAGAGCCCATCAGGGCTGCTACACCACAGGGATCATAGAGCGCGGTCATCACTCCTCCAACCCCAGGTCATATCTGTCTGCCTTGAACGCAGGCTCTGTCCGCGGGGCATGGAGCCAGTGATTCACGATCTTAAGTTGTGATGCCCAATAATATAACTGGACATCAGGAAGCGCGGGAAATGTGTGGAGGTTTGTCCCCCCAGAGTAGGCCCGCGACTAATGCATTTATGGACTGAAAGTATTTCGGAGGCACCAGGAATTGGGTGTTTTCTAGGATGTACAGAAACCGCGGTAGCGTCATCATTTTAAATAGAGCGGCTTTTCCTAATAGGGTCAGCGACAGGGTGTGCCAATGCCTCATATCCGTGCGGAGTCGCTCCAGTGGTGGCAGCAAGTTATGGCGATAGAAAATCTCCTGATTCGGTGTCACCCACACCCCCAAATACTTGAATGGTCCGTCAGTAACCTTCAAGGGGCACTCGTTCGGGAGGGTTGGTGGGGGCCCTTTGAGGACAAATAATACCGACTTG
Source organism: Lissotriton helveticus (assembly GCF_964261635.1). Lineage (NCBI taxonomy): Eukaryota > Metazoa > Chordata > Amphibia > Caudata > Salamandridae > Lissotriton > Lissotriton helveticus. Next base: position 933,803,387 of record NC_136061.1, on the reverse strand, counting down.
GCCCAATTGATGGTGTATCCAGAAGCCCTCCCAAAAATCTTACAGATGTCTAGAAGGACCATGAGAGAACGCCTGGGGCGAGTCAAATAGAGAAGAATTTAGTCAGCGTATAACGATATGCGGTCCTCCCATGATTCAGTCCAGTTAAGACCCTTTATCATGGGGTCCCATCGTATCCATGCTGCCAACGGTTCCAGAATTAATGCAAAAAGCAGAGGCGACAGGGGGCATCCCTGACGCGTACCACGACCCAGCTGGAAATATGGCCATTGGCCACAACATGTGCCAGTGGATTCGTATATAAAAGTTTGACCCATGCGCAAAACTTCGGCCGAAAGCCAAGATGTCGCAGCACCGCAAATAGATACGGCCACTCGACCATGTCAAAGGCCATTCGCGCGTCTAAGGACAATATCAAAGCCGGTTCCGATAGGACTGGGATCTGCGCCATAACCGCATGAACTCTACGTAGATTTAAAGCAGTGCTCCTGTGTGGCATGAATCCGGATGCACCAGAGTCTCCAAATGTGGGGTTAGGCGCGCAGCAATCATTTTAGCCAGTATTTTGGCTTCCGCATTCAATAGCGAAATAGGGCGATATGACGTACAGTCGTCTGCGGGCTTACCGCGTTTTGGTATGGCTATAATCGTTGCAGTCCGTTGATCTCTAGGTAGTTCCCCCACAGCCAAGCTATCGTTAAACATTTGCAACAGATGCGGAGCTACATGATCCGAAACGCGCTTATATAATTCTATCGGGATACCATTTGGCCCTGCAGCCTTACCCGACTGCAGGGAGTGGATAGCACTCACGACCTCATCCACAGTAAAGTCAGACTCCAGAAGAACAGCCTCTGCATCTGAAATGGAGGGCATTTGAATATCTTTAATGTAAGTCTGTGCCTCCTCAGAAGACATATCTGAAGAGGATGTGTAAACCGCTTCAAAGTAGTCAGCCAAAGTGTTTACGGTGTTCGAGGGGGAAGTGTGCACCATACCATCGGCGGAACGGAGCTGTGCTATCGTCTTCCGAGCCTTGTCTTTCTTCTCAAGCCATGCTAGAAGCCTCCCTGCCTTATCGCCTACTTCGTACACAATATGCTGAGTGCGCAGAAGCCTTTGTCTGACTTACATCCGCTAATACTCCGTGAATTCCGCCTGTTTAAGGCGTAGTTGACGCTGCGCCGCCTCAGTAGGAGCTTGATCGTGTTGGGCCTGCAAAAAGTTTAGGTCTCGCTCTAGTGTTACCAGGTCTTCCTGTACAGTCCGCATGTGGCCTGTTATGGAGGCTATCGCCTGGCCTCTTAGCACCGTTTTATATGCTTCCCATAGGACCCTAGGGGAGTCCACGGAAGTGACATTCTCTTGGAAGTAACTTGCTGTAGTCGTAAATAGGTCTCGTCTAATTTTAGAAACCTGCAAATAGTGGGGTGAGATCGGGAAATACGCCTCCGGGTTTTTACATGTGAGGTGTATACCATGAGAAGCGGGAAATGATCTGAGATACCCCTCTGGCCTATCTTTACATCCAGTATGTGTGACAAACTGTCAGTAGAAACAAAGAAATGGTCAATGCGAGAAAGCCTATTGTGTACCCCTGAATAAAAGGTGTAACCACGCTCCCCGGGGTGCCTGAACCTCCATCCATCCGCAAGACCCATAGCTTCTACATAGCCTTTCAGCCTCGCCTTGTTCATCCCTGTCATCCTGTTGGGGTGACGGTCAAGCCCTACATCAAGAATCGCATTAAAGTCTCCGCCCAATATGAGCTCACCCTCCGGAAGCGCGAGCAGAAATGCAGGGCGGGGAAAGCTATCGAGTGCAGGGCAGGGGGAATTTATACCGATACCACGTTAAATCTTTTCCCTTCCCATAGGCAGGAGATTGCTGCAAATTGCCCGCCTGCATCCTTCCACACCTGTTGCACTATCACGGGAGAACTCTTACGCATCAGGATTCCCACCCCCCTAGAACCGGAGGAGAGGAAAATACGTTTTTTAGAGGTTTGGTTTCTCTCCCAACCTCTACTCCATTGAAGCCCCTATATCAGGATATGGGAAAACGCTCTATCAGGGACATTGCCCGTCTCCGCCCCCTACTATTTTGGGCACGTATAAGAAGGACACCCGAGCTGGCCAATTATGCTGCTGGCCTATGCGAACTAATGGCAGCAGATACAGGCAACAGGATAAAATGGATTTTTAATCTTAGGCAGCTTGTATCTGATATAGGGTTTGGTGAGGCATGGGCAAATCAGACTCCGCCACCAAAACAAGATTTAAAAAGTGCATATTGGAAATGGATACAGGCAGAGGAGGCGTGTACTCCTAATCTGGGGACTCTCACTGAGCAGTTCTTGGAACACAAACCTGTCCGGAAACTTGAACCTTTTCTTGATTTCATCCAAATTCCAAGGGACAGGGTGCTCTATATGAAGTTGAGAATCGTGACTCTTCCGCTAGGAGAAACGATAGCAGCCTGGAAGCAGCGTAATCCATCAGCTGCTTCTTGTCCTGGCTGTGTAGCCCCCATTGAGTCTACCGCCCATTTCCTCTTTGCATGCCCAGCATATTCGTCTGCAAGAACCAAATGGCTCAAACCCATTTGTAAAAAGCTGGGTTCTAAGAACTATCGAGTGGCGCTACGCATTTTAAAATCTGACACCTCCTCCCTCACCTTGGTTTGTGGTATAGCAAAATATTTGGGTTGTGCATGGCTAATACGTTCTAAACTCCTAGCGAAAAGCATGAGTCAGGGAGTGTGCAGGTCCGATTGCTGACATATGGTTTTTATCGTTATCAATTTTAATGTTTTTATAGCAAATATATTTATAACGAAAATGTTTTTGATGAATTTATCTATTAAGTTGTATGGTACAATGATCTGTATTAAATTTATAAATTTGGGATGTATATGCTTTTATGATAATTTTTGTCGAATAAAGTATATACAACACCTGGCCCGGATGACCTATCAGTGGAGTTTTACGCTACCATCTCAGCCCAATTAGTCCCACAACTGGAACAATTATACCAAAGAGCTTTACAAATAGTCAACCTACCCTTCACTACGATGCAAGCATTAGTGACCACTCCCAAAACCAGGTAGTGGTCCCAAAGACATCACAGGCCACTGTCATTACTGAATACCGAACATAAAATACTAAGTAAAATGCTTGCCCGGCGATTACTCCCATTATTGCCATGACTAATACATATTGACCAATGCGGCTTTGTATCAGGTCGTAACGCATCCTTAAATATAAGGCGACTTTACCACGTAATGGACGCATCCTCAGATAATCTTCAAAGAGCTGGGTGCATTTCCTTGGACTTATGGCAAGTGTTTGATAACCTTATCTGGGAATACATGTTAGTAGCTTTTAGCAAATTTGGCATCCCCCTCACTTGCCTACAATGGGTGGGGGCTTTCATCCGACAGAATCCTGCAGATATCATAATAATTATTACACTACGCCACTGATTTCTACCCCCAGGGAGCATTGTGCACCTACCTGGCCTGCTCTGATGCTTCCACGCAGCTCCCCGGTGGAGATATCTTCCTCGTGGCTGGCGCTGGGCTCCTGTGCTGGGGATTGCCTGCGCCTTTGCCGGACCTGCTGTTCCCGGTTGGACTACGCCGCTGCGGGGCTGCTGACTGAGTCCGACGTTCGACCCCCGACTTCCGCGGTGAGTTGCGCCTCTGCCCGGGGCATTTGCCGGTGGGGCTGGGGGCTGCCTGCAGTGTGGCCTGGTCGTGCGGCGCTGCAAACTTGTGGGTGCCTAGTAGCACCATCCCGGCCCCGCGCGGGTGCGGCGCTGCCGGTGCTCGGCTGTAGGAGCGGTGTGCCCCCACGTCTCCACTAGTTTCTCCCCCCTTGGTGTGTGCCGGCCCTTGTGATCGGGTGCGTTGGGGCTTGCTTGCTGCCGTGACTCTGCTGCCCGGAGCGCCTCCCCATCAGGGCCTCGATGAGACCTGCCTGCTGCTCCCGACTCCTGGCTCCGAGCCTCGCTCCTGGGAGACGGCGGAGGGAAGGCTGCTGCTTCTCTCCCGCGACTCTCCTGCATGCCCGCCTGCCTGAGGACGGGCTCTGCTGCCCTGGTTGGTGCCCTTGAGTTCTGTGGCCGACCTGTGGGGCTTCACTATATATGTGGGGTCCCTTGAAGCTTGGCTCCTTTAGGCCTTGGGTACTGGGGCGTACTGCCCCTCACAAAGTTTACGGACTCTGAGAGGTGATCCCGGGCCCTCTGGGTCATCACCGCCGCCCTGCCTGCTCCCTCCTCGCCGCCGCCCACACTAGCCCACGTGGCATCGCTGCGGCATTACCTGCATCCCCCTCACTGACTGCCGCCTCTGCCCCTGTGGCGCTGCCGGGACTGCCTGCGCCCTGCCCTACAATCTTGTCTGATATCTGGCCGCGCCTGCCTGTTGCGGCCCTACTTTGCAGTGCGTGTTGCGGTTGGCCGCCATCTCTGGAGTGTTGCTGCTTGGCTAGATGGCCGATGGTGTGGCGGACTATCGTCTTTGCTCCACGTAGGAACTAACCTTTTGACGACTGCTGTTGTGCCCTCTCTCACGTCTGGCTCTTCTTGGGGTTTCGGGTCTGGTTGGCTGACTTTGTGGTCCCGTTCCAGAATCCGCTGTATGCCCCGCTCTGCTGACTTAATGGCCTGGGGTCAAGGGTGGTGTTGACCCTGGTTGTGCCGCCGTTCGCCCGGGCCTTACTGGTTGCTTCCAGGTGCTTCACGCCTCCTCCTCGCTGCTCCCAAGGGTGCCTCTAGTATACCCCCTGGAGATGTTTTGGGCGTAATCCATCCGCCTCTCGCTCCCTCTTGCTGCCGGCTTTTTGGGCTGCTGTGTTTCTGGCACTTCGTCACTCCTCTGGTCTGCTCCCGGCCTGCTGGGGCGTTCCACCATAGGAAAAAGCGATCCAAAACACCCCAAGATTGCTTTCGAGCTGCGCAGGTCTTTCCTCCAAGACGTTGCAGGCGCCGAAGGTGCCGATTCTGCTATTAACATGGAGGTCCCCCGTCCCGCGAGGGCGATCTCAAGGCCACCATGCTGGACGTCAAGTCCGCGGTGACGGGTATTGCCGCCCAGCTGGACCAACTCTCGTTGCGCCTGGACACGGTCAAGTCCCGTGTCCACTCCCATGACAATCGACCATTGCATGTTGAAACCAGGGTCTCTGACGTGGAGGATGCTGCCACCCAGGATCGGCAGAAGCTGTTACAGATGTACAAGATCCTTGCCATAATCCGGGACAAGAACGAAGACTTGGAGGCCCGCTCCCGGAGGTTTAACCTCCGCATTACTGGCCTCCCGGAGTCAACAAATATTTCCAAGATGGAGGACTTCGTGGACAAGTTGATCAAGGAACTATTTGGTGATGTCCTGTCCTCGGTCTTCATCGTTGAGCGAGATCACCGTTCTCTGGGTCCCTGCCCCGGCCCCGGCCTACCTCCACGTCCTATCATAGCTAAGATCTTGAATTACCGGGACCGGGACGCCATCCTCCGGGCGGCACGTGACAGTGGCGCCATCACCCACCAGGGTAACGTACTCTCCTTTTACACTGACTATACCCTAGCAGTGCAGGCCGCTCGGAGAGAATTCCTCCCTGCCAAACACATCCTTCTCCAGCATGAGGTCTTCTATTTACTGGCCTACCTGGCAAGCTGAGAGTCCGCCAGGGGTCAAAAACACTTGTTTTCCCGGACCCTAGAGAGGCCCTGGCGTTTGCTAAAAGACTGGACAAGGATGCCCGCTCTCCTCCCTCTACGTCTCAACCTGATGGGTCTGGCCGCCTCAGCGATAACGACTGAGTAGTGCACTATTCAGTGGACTATTGAATGTTGCCTCTTTTGAATGATGTCTGGCGACTATATTGCTTGGCCACCCTGCTCCTCTGTAGGGGTGTATGCTTAGCCCTGCCATGCCCCCACGGGATGATTCCCTAGTCTCCCACTGTTCTTCTTTTTCCTGGTTGCGGGTTCCTGGGGTGGGGTGGGTGGTCAACTCAGCCTTATTAGGGGGTTGGTGTGCATGTGTGGTGGTTGGGGTTTGCTGATTTGGGGTTGTTCTGTGGGGTTGGGGGGAGTAGTGGGGGGGAAAGTGGGATGTTTGTTTCCTCTATTGAGGAGGCGGCTTCAGACTGCCGCCATGCTATTGTCCAGTTTTGACTTCGTATGCTTAACCAAGGACAATGTGTTGTGTTTGGGGCGGCTTTGGTTTGCCGCTGTTTTGTTGTTTAATGTTGTTCTCACATGTTTTCCTATTGACACTGTACTGTGCATATTGCCATGGCTATCCTTGCTAAATCTCCTAGGTCATGTTCCTCAGTGCTTCTCAACATTCTTGTCCTTTGATCGCTGGTTGCTGATTGAAGGTCGACCTGTTGCTCCACCGGCCCCTCCCTCCCATACCATGCTCCTTCCCTTAGGGTTTGTCACACGCTTTGATTGTGTTGCCCACGGCGGGGCCTCGTACCTCGGACCTCGCCTGCTAATTAGCTGCTGGTGCGCTCTCCTTCCCCTGCCCGGGCTGTTGCCCCACTTCGTGATCAGATTTGTGATGCCTGCTTCCCCCTCCCGCGTTGGTGGACTGCCGCCGCCCTCCCTCTCCCTGCTCCATGGGTGCGCTGTGCCCCCCTTCGTGCCCCATCAGCTGGGCTGCATGGTAAACCTACTCGCACCACTTCCCCATGACTGATGTAGTGTGCTGGTACTGGAATATCCGGGGCTTGAACGATCACCGTAAAGCCCGACTGATTCTTTCTCACCTACAGCGGCACAGGGGGATTATTTGTCTCTTGCAGGAGACGCACCTGCTGCCCGGGACTAGTTCTAGACTGCGCTCCCGGTATTGGGGGGAATCCCACTCCACCACCTACTCTTCCTATGCCAGGGGGTTTCAGTTTTGATAAGGCTGAGCGCTTCCTTGGCAGACCACCCGAGTGATCCAGGACCCAGAGGCAGATATGTGATTCTCCATAGCGTGCTCTTTGCACAGCCTGTCACTATCGCCGCGGTCTATGGCCCCAATTGTGACGACGCAGAATTTTTTGCTCATGTGTGGCACCTCATCTCTTCCTGTGGCCCTGCTGCTATCCTCTGTGGGGGGGACTTCAATCTTGCTATCTCCGCTTCCTTGGATAGATCGGTGTCTCTCTCGTCTCACCCGCGTGCTACTGCAGCTCTCTTATCCATCCTCTCTGACAATGCTCTTTACGATGCCTGGCGCCACACTCATCCCGATGTTCGGGAGGGCACCTGCTTTACTGGAGCCCGTGGTTGTTGGTCGCGTATTGACCTTTGGTTGACCTCGGCAGACGCTATGTCCTGGCTTATTGACGCGATGCACATGGCTTGCATCTTTTCTGACCACGCGCCAGTCTAGATTCGCATTCGCCCTCCGCATTCCCCACATCGGGCCTTTACTTGGCGCCTCCCTCCTAATGCCCTTCGCGATACTGTTTTTAGCGCGGACATCCAGACAGCGATCACTAACTATTTCGATCTCAACGCGGGCACCGTGGACTCTGCATCCACCCTCTGGGAGGGATTTAAGGCCGTCATTCGTGGCGAATGTATCTCTAAGCAGGCCGGTGTGCTTCGTTCTATTCGCGCCACTTTGGCAAAACTCGAGGTGGAGATTCGAGATCTAGACGCTGCCCAGGCGTCCTGCCCCAGTTCTGAGACGCTAGCCCTTCTACGTAAAAAACACACTGAATTCTCGGAGGAGGCTGGACGCCAACTGTTCTTCCTGGGCAGGGAGGGTCGAGCGTGTTGTTTTGGTGAGGGGGACCGCCCGGGGCGTACACTCGCTAACCTTCTATGTCCTCCACGTGCCGCTTTTTATGTCACAGCCTTGAGTGATGGTGGCCCGGACAGGACTACTTCCCCGATGGAAATACAATCTCGCTTTCTTAACGTCTACTCCCGGTTCTACTCCGCTGGTACTCCCCTGCCGCGTGCAGATTTCAACCAATATTTCGATTCTATTGCGCTAGTTTGGTTAGTGGACTACCACCGCGAATTCCTTGACAAACCGTCCTCCAGGGAAGAGATACTGGCTGCCATCAGCAGTGTCCCTGGTGATAAGGCCCCGGACTCGATGGCCTCCCGGCCTCATTTTATAAAACTTATGCAGACATTTTGGAGCCATATCTGACTGCAATGTACAACGATTCATTAGGCAATGGCTCTTTCCTGCCTTCTCTTCGCTAGGCATTGATAACTTTACTTCTAAAACCCGCTAAGCCTGCTGACAGTCGCGATTCGTACCGCCCCCTTTCTTTAATCAATATCGACAACAAAATCTTTGCCAAATTGATCGCCTCCCGCCTACTCTTGCTCATGCCCTTCCCGACCAATCAGGTTTTATCCCCGGTAGGGCTACCTTGCACAACCTCCGCACCATTTTTTCGGTCCTGCACAAAATTCATCCCAACCTACCGGCCGTCACCGCCTTACTGGATGCTACGAAGGCATTCGATACACTGGAGTGGCCCTTCTTGTTTTACATCTTGCCGCGTATGGGCTTCAGCGGCATCTTTCTGCGCAAGTTTAGACTTCTCTACACCAGCCCCACGGCGCGTCTCCATGTAAATGGCCTGATCTCCGACCCTATTTCCATCGCCAGAGGCACGCGTCAGGGGTGTTCGCTGTCGCCTATGCTTTTTGCCATGGCTATGGAACCCCTGGCTGCCAGATTGAGACAGCACCACACTCACAGAGACATTGGGTTCTCGTCCCATTCCCTGCTAGTTTTTATGTATGCGGACGATGTCACGCTGTACATTCGCCATACTCAAGAGAACCTTAGCCCTTTGGTCCGGGGGATCATTCGCTTTGGTGGGCTGTCGGGTATTCAGGTGAACTGGGGCAAGTCGGTTCTTTTTCTCTTGATAGACGCCACTATGCCATTCATATCTGACTTTACTTTCGTGTGGGCCTCTGGCCCCACACGCTATCTGGGTATTTAGATCAGCAGGGATCTGGATGAATTCTGGAGATCAAACTTTGGGTGTGCAGTGGATTGGCTGAAGTCTCGGATTCCATCATGGAGCCGACTTCCGCTGTCCCTGGCAGGCCGCATCGCAATTGCCAAAATGGTGGTACTCCCTAAATTCCTTTATCTGTTTCTAAATATTCCTATCACCCTTACTTCCCACTTCTTTCGTAAATTACGCTCCTTAATCTTCTCACTGGTCTGGGCAGGTAAACAGCCAAGAGTTGCTTATGACCTCCTTACCCTGCCCATGGCGGGATGGGCGCGCCTGACTTCCAGCTTTACGCCTTGTGTGCAAAGGCCAGCTTTCTGCACTTTTGGATCCATCCCTCTCCTTATCAGCCGCACTTCGCGGTGGAGACGGACGTGGCGTCTCCCTGGCCCCTTTCCACGGCTCTGTTCGCACCTGCAGTGCGCCCCCGGACTGAGGTCGACACGGTCGCGACGCTCAGATGGGCCTGGTTTGCCCTGCGTAGGTTTTCTGGTGCTCCCCTGCTCTCTGCCAACTCTATGCCCATTGTGAATCACCCGGATTTTCCCTCACTCCAGGCCTCCAGCTTGTCCGCGGGTGCAAGGCGTTTGGGCCTGACGACGATCGCGGATCTTTAGCCAGGGAACACTTTTTACACTCTCCCTGATGCCTCGGGACTACCGGACACGCTTCTCTTTTACCAGTGGCGTGCCACGTGTCCGAAGTTGCATCCTACCTTCCCTCAGCCTCCACCCACCATGCCTGCTCTGGACTTCATATACACTTCCTCGTCCCCGCATAAACTTGTCACCAAACTATATGCTCTTACTCTGGTGTCCGCCCCCATCTCTTCTGATCGTGCTCGGGTGGCATGGGGTACTGATCTCGGTACCGAAATCTCGCCGGCGGACTGACTTTACTGTTGTAATCAGACGAAGAAGCTGTCGCCTAACTACCCACTTCGGCTGATTCATTTCAAATATTTGCACAGGCTGTACCGCACCCCGGTGCAGCTCCACAAGCATATACCTGGTGATAACTGTATGCGTTGTGCTGCACCGGCGGCAGATTTTGCTCATCTTGCCTGGCTTTGTCCTAGGGTATCGGACTTCTGGCAGGCGGTGTGTTCTGCAATTTCTGACATCACGGTCGCGGCGGTGTGCCCAGATCCCTCTCTGTGCCTTCTTGGCTTTGTAAAGTTCTGCCCTGATGTCTCCCGCCGTCTTATTGCGATGCTGCTGGTCCTTGCCATGCGTAGGGTGGCCATGTGCCGGGGTCGCCGCCCCGCCCCCAAGGTTGAACGCTGAAAGTCATCCATTCCGTATTTCCACTGCTTAGTACTCAAATGATCATAGACCAAATGATAAGTACAGAAGTTAGCATGTAATGCATATCTGAATCGGACTGTAAACAGAATAAAGCAGTTAATTACAAAATCGTCCAGTTAATTGTAACACTTAGTTGTATCACTGATGCGATACGATCAGTGAAAATTAAATAACAGGATGCCTCTCGTTGCCAGACCCTTCTATTGGAATTTGGGGATTTACTGCCTGCTAGGTCCCGACCTGTTGACATCTGGGGCCCTCTAGTCACCTCTACCTGCTTTCCTGGCCCCGCTCCAGCGGTGCTGCCTCTTGGGTCCATGGCGGCCGCCGGTGTTGGTTAGTTACCTGCTTTCCCCCGCCCTGCCGTGTCCGCTTTAACTCCCTATTCCTCTGTCCCCTCCTGCTGATTCGACCCACTGTCGCGTCCTTGCGAGTGGGGGGGACCCCCGGGATGGTGGAGTTGCGGAACTGTTTCTATGGATGCTTACAGGTTTCTACAGCTGACATTTCCGTGTAATGCACTGATTGACTTGTCTAATGTTGAATGTATATCTGCACTGTGATACTGCACGTTGTACCGTGTCTGCTGTGAGTTTCTTCAATAAAGTTATTCAAAAATTTTTAAAAATTAAAAAAATTACCTGCAATGGGTGAAACTGTTGTATACAGCACCCACTGCAAGAGCACGTACAAGCACACATATCTCACAGACCTACCACATACGCAGAGGTACAAGGCTAGGATGCCCACTGTCTCCTATATTATTCGTCCTTTCGCTGGAGCCCCTAGCATTGTGACTACATCAAGAAGCATTGGAATGGGGTATCGGTATTTGTCCAATAACCCATGCAATACCCCTATATGTGGGTGATATCATATTATATGTCAGGAATCTCCATGAAGACTTGCGTCCAATAGCCAATGTCTTCACACAATTTGAACACATCTCGGGACTTACTGTAAATGCAACTAAGTCACATGCATTCCTTTTTAAAAGTGATCCACAGACCATGCTGATGACATTCAGAGATCTGAAATTCTAGTTACACCAAAAACCTCCAAATACTAAGGGATCCAAATATATAGAACTCCAGAGGATCTGGTAGATGGAGATTTACAAAAAGTGATCTCACTGCTCTCTGGACCTCTCTGTGCGCAATGCAATATAAAAAATGGTCATGCTCCCACGTGTATTATACTACTTTACTAATTTACCCATAGTGAGTCCAGCCCACTGTTTCACAACTCTAAACACACTCCTGATGGAACTGATCTGGGGACCAGGCCGCAGACAGGTGGGAATAAAAAAACAACAACTATCACCTAATGGCAGCCTAGGGGCACCAGATTTCCGACTGTTTTGCAAGTCAACTGCAGTGGGTAACATACTGGCTAGCTGGACATAATTTGCACGAAATAGGCAATAGACTGAAAATGGTAGCCCGAGGTACTTTGCACATATTATTGCTCACTCAAACAAAGATCCCACCTACAGCACAACTGCTGTTGAAAATTGCTATTGTATATTGTATATCAACTCTAAAATACACAAAGAGAGTAAGCGCCTACCCCCCTATATTCCACTCTTGGGCATGGGAACAGGCTGGTGTGACAACAGTGGGAGTACTATATGGAAACGGGAAACTGCTTAACCAGACAGACTTTACCCACAAGCAAAGCCTCTCAGACTCCTTATTCCTCACGTACGCAAATATTACACAATATGTCTGAAACACTGGTCCCCAAACGGAATGGAACCCCTCCCACACAAACTCGTTCACTCCCTATATTTAATGGGCAATGGCAGACACTTAATGGCTATACAAAGATATACGCGCGCATTCCGCAGTACCCATTACATACTTGAGAGAGAAATGGGGACAGGAACTGGGACAGGTGAAAGCTGTGTATTAGGCTTACATCACAGACCTGAGACACACAAAGTGCTAATGAAATTTGCCAATCTTGCATTACTTACCGCGAAGTGTTTAATAATCAAGAGATGGAAATCTGCTTCTCCACCAAGCACACTGAGTTGGCGGGAAAAAGTGGTTCAGTGGGGAAGGGTGGAAAGTACCGCACTCGGGAGGGAGGAATACAGGGGGCTACGAAAGACACAAATATCCACGGAATTGGATATAATATTAGAATCTTTCAAAGCTGTAGATGCAATGATAACATGAGCAGTGCTTACCCAACCCCCTAGCCAAGCAACATTACAATACCCCTATAAGTATTTCTCCTAATAACAATACCCAGACTATTCCTTAGAACCACCCAACTGTAGAAATGGCTATTAACGCCTTAACCACGGCAGTTTTTCCGCCGTAGTGTGGGCGTTCTAAAGGGTGGGCGTGGCTCCGTTGGCCGACGGCAGCACTAGGGAGGGAGTGCTCGCCGACGGCAGCATGCAATTGGTTAACTACTTTAACAGGGAATAATTTAACCTGTAACCACAGCTGTAGGCATCTTGAGTACCATAAACAATGGAGTATTAAGTAAAGGGGAGAGGGGGGTTAGTTCACTAGCTAATATACAACAAATGCACAAGATACTACATTGTAACAACGTTTGATAACATTTCTGTACTTATACTGTCAAAACATTGAATGACCTTTGCTTTTGTAATTGAACATTTGTCATCAAGAATTACATGTATATTAACAACTGTACATAGCCACTGTTATTACATGTAATGTGCATACTACAAAACCTATAACATTTGTTTAAAAAATAAATAAACCCCATCTCAGAGCTTGCATAAACAGGAAGAGTCTTCCAACATGCTGGCACACACCACCAGATGCTTTACAATGGGAGCATGTATTCCGGCCAGAATGCATGCTTTCATTGTAAAATAGGAGGTGCAGTTCATCCCTGCACCCTGTGGGTGCCTGCTACCAGGTGTAGGAATCAACAGGCCTCCAACCGTAGGCCGTGCACCAAAGGGGGCCCTGCTGAGGGCCCTCAAAGCCGAGTTCTGACAGCCTTTCATGTGTTGGAAAGGCCGGCATCGAAAGGCTGCCGAAACCGGACATTGTAATCCCTAGGGTGGAAAGAGCTGTCTAAGGGATTACTGGCCTCATTCTGACTGGCGGACGGGCTCTCCGAGCCAGTCGGAATGACCGTTCGGATTCCTTTCTGACCGCCTCTATCTTAATGAGGCGGTGGGAAAGGAATCTGACCGTCATATTACTATCCGGCCGGAAAGATGCTGACCAACTGTCGGAGCCTTTTCGACCTGCATCGTAATCGGTCTCTTTGTTTATTTTCTAAAAGAAATTCATAAAGTGGGGTTTTCTTGTAGAAAACAATCCCTCCCCCACACCCTTTCCAGTATGGGGGTTTTCTACCATGGCAAGGGGGGCATTGACCACTTTTCAGTGTCCCTTAACATCGGGTTTTTCCTGATGGTGACGAGCTATGAAAAGCGGATGTAAATCCTCCCATCCAAAGCTGGTGGGGGGGAGGCATACAGCCAAACCCACGACGGCCTTTACTCTGTCAGGTCATTGGAATGGTTTGACCACCGCCTAGACGAGGTAGTATTCGCCGTAATCACGCCCGCTTTTAAAACTGGTGGACGGACCATCATGTAGGCAGATTGCGACAGAGTTCCCTCTCCGCCAACCTTTAAACCAGACTGTTAATATTTTTCCTTCCATCTTAGAACACAATTATAAATCCCCTATGTAGAGAGTGCATGATTTCCAACATTTAGGAAAGTGGATGATTTAGACAAATAAATTGAGAGGAATTAATTTTCTACTTAACCGCAGGCGCGCTAGCGGTTTTCCCGCTGCGCGCTGGGTTTTTAAAAAACCCGCGGTTCATGACGAGCTGAGCTCGTCATGAGCGTACGAGAGGCGTAACTCATGACGAGCTGAGCTCGTCATCCGCCTCGAAGGGGTTAAAATGCGGTTTACTTACTAGATCCATAGCAGATTTTTAGACTAGCCCAATGTGATTAATTTACATACAATTGATGTAATTGTTTTACGTAATTTGTTATTAACCTGAAAGTGCGGCATTGATGCAGCACTCATCAGTTGGCTCAAATTTGGACACCCTTGCATAAGAGTCTTTTTCACATGGGCCTCTGATAAAGATCTCCGAATTGCCATCAGAGAAATGTGTCAAGGATGACATGTTTGTTTGATGAAATAAATAAATCCTATTCCACACCTTTTTGCTTAAATATCTAACTGCACAAATGTTTGACCCATGAGCATCAATAAAATAGAACCAAAAATGCATTCTATCCCATACCTCTGTGGTAACTCTGGTTGCAGGAAGCAGCCTGTGGGTCCCCTTCCCTCCATACAGATAATGCCTAAACGTTTGTGGTGTTAATGTCTCCCTTTCCAGCCTGTAGGTGGGATGGCCTTCTGGTGCGTGTATCCAATCGTTTATGGGTGTGAGGTGGGTTGCCCAATAGTACACCTCTTTGTCCGGAAGCGCAAGTCCCCCATTGTATGGATTACGTTGTTGTGACTTTAGGGAAATTCTTGGGTGTTCTTTCAGCCAGAGCAGCGCGCAGAGTTCCCTGAATATCGAACCCGGAGTGGTTGATATATGTTTTGTAGTGCGTAGAGGAATTGGGGCAGAGAAATCATGTTAAACATAGCTGCCCGTCTCATTATGGTAACTGACAAGTCTCTCCATCTGTCTGCATCCTGCCTAAAGTTTGATAGTACCCGCTGTATATTATGTGTGTGGCAAATCATTGGATTGGGGTGAGGAAAATCCCAAGGTATTGAAATCCCTCTGTGGCAATATACAGGCATTTTTACCTACATGTCAACAGGGCGAGTGGGCAGTATGAGTCGCACTTGTCTCTAGGTTTGCCATTTTTGTGAATGACCATTATTGGGGCAGTTTAGAGATCTGTCAGGAGAATTCCTTCTGTATAGGCATCTCAGAAGAGACCCAAGAGGGAGGGGCCCAGGAGATCATTGTATTTTTTCAAGAGTTTGGCGGGGAGTCTGTTTGGGCCTGGAGTTCTACTGGGTCTCAACTGAGTCACGACCTCCCCCACCTCTGCCAGAGTTAGACCTTCCTCTAATGTCTTCATGTCGCCCTACTCAATTCTAGGGGTAAAGATACCTGTAAGGTATTCATTGATATCGTCAGTGGTGTTAAATGTTTTTCTGTCATAGAGATGTGAGTGTGCCCCCGATCGTCCACAATGGAACCAATCCATCTGGCGTCGGCTTCCTTTTTGCTGAGCCAGGACAGTGATTTCCCGGCCTTGTCCCCTCCCTCGTATAGGTGATGCAATGTCGCTAATCTCTGTTTCTTTGCCTCCGTCTGAGCCAGTTCACAGTACTCTGTCCTTAGGGCTTCTAATTGTCGGGAGGTAAATGGGTCTACCCTGTCTAGAACATTTCTCTCTAAGTAGTTGGCATTCCATTTGCTCTATTTGTTCCCTCTCTTTCTTCTTTTCCCATGCTATTTGCTTCTGTGCCCTGTCTCGCAGTACAGTTTTGTATGCCTCCCAAAGTACAGCCCCAGAGTCTACAGTACCCATATTTTCCTGGAAGAAGATTTCAGTGTCAGTCCGGAGACCTTTTACTTGCAGGTTAGTATTGATCTTTGCAAAGTGGTGCCGACTTTGGAGCTAACTCCACACCCAAACCTCGATCCTGCCACAGTGATCCCGATCCACTTTACCGCCGATGCCACAGAAGGATGCCAATCCCATTGTTTTGGCCAACTCCCAACCAAATCTGTCTCGACTTCTGCAGAAGTTCCTTCCCAGTACAGTTCTGACACATACCGCCCAGTACAGTCTGACAAGATAAGACAGTGCCTCAGCCTAGGAGCCACCTTCCAGTTCTCCAACAACTGTGATGACTATTTTTATCTGGCCCTACAAGATGCCAGTGGGCGGGATACTTCCCCTAACACGGTTTTGAGTTCTTGCCCTGGCCCTTTAATGGAAAAGTCCTCAGTTGCGTGGCTGATGTATGAGATTTGCATTTGTGTTCTGTTGAGGT
The DNA here is from genome assembly GCF_964261635.1 of Lissotriton helveticus. Classification (NCBI taxonomy): domain Eukaryota; kingdom Metazoa; phylum Chordata; class Amphibia; order Caudata; family Salamandridae; genus Lissotriton; species Lissotriton helveticus. The sequence continues at coordinate 933,787,077 of NC_136061.1, read as the reverse complement.
AAAAACCATTGTCCTTGCGTACGTTTTACAACCCATACAGACCTTATCAGAACCCTTACTGCAGTTCAACGAAACCCCAACGGACAAGCTCAGGCAACCCTTTCTGCATGTCATCAGAGACCTGCGTGACCCTGCCTTCAGAGGCTCCGGGTAACCCTGTCTTCCTGCCGTAGCACTCTGCTCCTTAGAACCTGGCAGTACAGGCCTCTACTAGCAGATTTAACCCTAATTATTCTCCCACTTCCACCTCCCCCCAGATAGTCAAAAAGAATTGAGGCATTTGGAAAGAGGATGTTTTCTTCAGCTAACCTTCTCCTTAAGTCAGTCAGCACCAGCTGTATGCTCAGAAGGTGCATTATGTGACATGGTCATTGAGATATTGCAAGCAGTCCTGTAAGAATTTCACACCAACTTGTCACACACCATTCAAGATGGCCAGGATGCGGCCAAGTATGACATACCGTCAGGCCTGGACACAACCTACTGTTTCGGCAGAGCGGTTGGCACTAACGTGATGCTCCAACGCCATACATGAATAAGATCCACTGTTCTGGGTAACATTCAAGCGTTTCTCATGGATATGCCTTTCTGGAAAGAAGGCCAGGCCCACCCTCAAGTGCTTCATAGAAAGTCGAGCCTCCATGTGCTCACTCGGTCTTTCCACACCCGCGAGGTAATATCCCCAACAATTTTGCCCATTTTGGGTCATCTCTAGGGAATTTGCCTGCAGGCAGCATCAAGGTCCACCACCCCAACAGTAAGAACCCCAGGCTCGCAGGGACAGCAAACCTTCCAGGCCCTGCAGCAGCAGCCTCCAAGCTGCTTTAGTTTGCCCTTAGCAGCACACAACCACTCTGTGGAAAGCAGGATTTTCTCCACTGATGGCAAGTCATAACATCCCACAGGTGGGTACTTCAAATGGTCCAATGAAAATACGCACTGCCATTTCTTTCCATCCTGCAGCATCTTCCACCCATATCAGAGTGACTCTCGGTTGGCCATCTCTCAATTTTGCTGCACAAAGTTCACAGTCTTTTGGACAAAGGAGCTATAGAAAAGGTCCTAGCCTCAGAATTCAGTGTTACTATTTCAGAACAAGCATTTGCAATGCAATAGGTCTCTCATTAATTAAGTTTGAGCTATTGGCTTGTTAAATATTGCAACACCAATTGCAACAAAAGTCCATAAATTGTAGGTGTGTTTATTTTTGTAGCAATGGTGGCATGCTGCGCTTTAGATGAATATGTTTAAAAGGAAAGTACGCCATACTGCGATTGCTACAATAGTTAATTGTGGATGCATTAACAATTGATGTGTGCACTGATGGCTGGTGGTGTGTGTGCCTGGTGGAAGCGTGCACTGACGGCTGGTGGTGTGTGTGCCTGGTGAAAGCGTGCACTGACGGCTGGTGGTGTGTGCCTGGTGAAAGCGTGCACTAACGGCTGGTGGTGTGTGAGTGCCTGGTGAAAGCGTGCACCGACGTCTGGTGGTGTGTGCCAGGTGGAAGCGTGCACTGACGGCTGGTGATGTTTGTGCCAGGTGAAAGCGTGCACTGGCGGCTGATGGTGTTTGTGCCAGGTGAAAGCGTGCACTGATGGCTGGTGGTATTTGTGCCAGGTGAAAGCGTGCACTGATGACTGATGGTGTCTGTGTCTGGTGAAAGTGTGCACTGACGGTGTTGTTGTGTGTGTGGTTGTGTGTGTGTGTGTGTGGTTGTGTGTGTGTGTGGTTGTGTTTGTGTGTGGTTGTGTGTGTGTGCATGGTTGTGTATGTGTGTGGTTGTGTGTGGTTGTGTGGTTGTGTGTGTGTGGTTTTGTGTGTGTGGTTGTGTGTGTGTGTGGTTGTGTGTGTGTGGTTGGGTGTGTGTGTGGTTGGGTGTGTGTGTGTGATTGGGTATGTGTGGTTGTGCATGTGGTTGTGTATGTGGTTGTGTGTGGTTTTGTGTGTGGTTGTGCATGTGGTTGTGTGTGTGGTTGTGTGTGTGGTTGTGGGTGTGGTTGTGTGTGTGTGTATGGTTGTGTGTGTGGTTGTGTGTAGTTGTATGTGTGTTTGTGTGTGTGGTTGTGGTTGTGTGTGTGTGGTTGTGTGTGTGTGGTTGTGTGTGTGGTTGTGCGTGTGGTTGTGTGTGTGGTTGTGCGTGTAGTTGTTTGTGTGGTTGTGTGTGTGGTTGTGGTTGTGTGTGTGACAGTAATACTAAAAGCATCTTAAAATAAAGGAACACAAACATCGAGTTTGTGGAAAGATAAAGCACGTTGCAAGTCAAACGAGCATCAGCAAAGCATTGAAACCTCTTAATTTCAGATGGGTTGGTTCAGTGTTTTGCCCTAAAATAGCTGGGATTTCAGTTTCAGTGCATGCACGTTTTAGAGAAGTGAACGTGGAGGCTTGCCTTGTGATGAAACAGCTGTGGCATCAGCAGCTGCTTTTCGACAGGTTTGTTTGCGATATGCAGAACTGCTGCAATAGAAATACAATGCAAGCAGTGTGGCAGACACTGGCGGGGTTAGTTTATGAAAAACCCAGCTACGCGGCGGAGGCTGTAAATAGGCACGTTCATCGTGAGTGGAGGGGGGAAAGCCTCGCTGTCCATTTGGCTCTGATGAAGCTACTCTGTGCCTGGGGCGGTGACCGTTCCGGGTTAGCTTGGGTTCAGGTAAGGAGGTCCAGCAATGCGATAAAGGGGATAGCCTTCTGTACTCAAGTCTTCAAAGTTGTGCTAGATTTGATTAACACTCCACCAGGGCAAGGGGAGACTGAGAAGAGAGAGATAGTAAGGCTGGGAGTCGATTTGTTGGGTGTCAGAGTCGAGGGCACCAAATGATATCATCACTATAAAAAATACACAACGCATGCCTTAAAAAAAGAAGCAAATGTGTGAAAATAAAGGCTCAACAAGCATTGGTCGCGCGCACGCCTCGCGCTCAAAGTGTAAACAAGCAAGCAAGACAGAGCTAGGGGAAGGCAAATGGAAACACTGCAGATGCCCTGCTCCCCCGCCTTCCTCACCTCGCTACGAGCTCAACAGTCCGCCTTCCTCACCTCACTCCATGCTCAACAGTGTCTCCTCAGGCCTCTGTAGCAGCTCGCGAAAGTGAAAGTGAGGGGGAGCGCGAGAAGAGACGCGCACGTTCACAGCCCATGTCTCCAAAAGCGCGCGGTCACAGCCATTGTCTCCAATGTGTATGCAAGCTCGTGCACCTCTCCTGTCCCACTTCGCTAAGCTACCCTGCAATGATAAGACTCGCTTACGCGGGCAGCGCGTGGCGCTGCATCGGTAGGCGGGACCCGAAAAGGGCAGAGGTCTTCATTTTATTTTTAATCTTCAAACTTTAAATATCTTTCTGAGGAAGCACAAATTCAAGATGCTCATGCTCACTCAGGTTCTATCTTTCCTTGATCCAGGAGACTGAATGATGGTGTAGCATGTGACTGTTCCATGTGTCTTTTTTGATTGATTTGTGTTTACCTTGGGAAAATCAGTTACTCTAATTTTTTACTTTCCTTACTCCCTCTTTTGGTTATTATACCTACCACCTCCACATACACCTTAGAAATACGGGTCATTCGCTTGGCATTCCTGCCGACCATCAAGTGGAAGCTGGTCCAGGTCCTCTCGGACAACACAAGCACCATGTGGTACTGAAACAAGCTGGGTGGGTCCTGGACTCTGAGCCTGGAGGGCTTACGTCTCTTGACCTGGGTGAATTGTCATGCCATTACCCTGATTGTGCACCACCTTGCAGGCTATTTGTTTGGCAGGGTGGTCACCCTCAGTCAGCGACACCTAGCGGATCATGAATGGCAGCTACACCCAGAGGTGGCCCAAGGCGTCTTCCAACAATGGGAAGAACCCTGACCCCATGTTTTTATCACTGCCAAGAATGCACAGTGTCAACGCTTTTTGCATTGAATTCCCTATGAAGGCTGTCTCTCGGAGATGTATTCCACCAAGAGTGGAGCACATGACTCTCATATGCCCTTCCGGTATTACCTTTCCTGCCCTGTGTTCTGAAGAAAATCATGAACAACCTGGTCAAAGTAGTCCTAGTGAGTTCGTAATATGCCAGGAGAGCATGATCACTGGAATTTTAGGGCATGAGCCAGCTGTTCTGTGATCAGGCTGCCACTTTGAGAGGAGCTTGTCGCAGCAGTGCAGGGTCTTGTGCTTGGGCCTGTGCAGTCTACACCTCCATGTATGGAGATTGAGCAACAATAGTTGACTGTGTTTAAGTTTACCAGACCAACTGTCCTTGTTCAAATCACTGGTTATGATGCGATTTCACAAAGGTTGCATCCACCTATTTCCACATAAGCTCTTTTTGATGGCTCAGTGGGACCTTAATTTGGTCCTTAATTTTCTTATGTTTCCCCTTTTTGAGCTCTAGCATGGCTGTCACCTACATCTCCTTACCCCGACGATGGTCTTTCTTGTTGTATTCCCCTCAGCTAGTCGCATGAGTGAGCTTCAAGCTTTGCCACTGAAGCCGCCCTACAGCACCTTCTTTCAGGAAAAGCTGGTGCTGACGACCAAATGGCTTTTATAACAAACATTGTGACTCCTTTCTTCACTTTGAACAGTCAATCATTCTTCCAATGTTCTTTGCCCCACCTCACACCTCGAGAGAGGAGGAGAGACTCCATTGTTTGGACCCCAAAAGAGCACTTAGCATTTACGTAAATTATTCTAACGACCATTGGGTAGACATGAGCTCTTTGTGGGATTCTCTGGGGCAAAAAAATGCAAAGCAGTGCAGAAGAGGTCATTGTCCAGGTGGATAGTCCTCTTCATAAAGATCTGCTACCCGATGTGCATGAAGCATACCCCAAAGGGATTGAAGGTCCAGTACACCAGGGCCAAAGCTGCTACCACTGCTCTAGCATGCTGAGTACCTGTCCTGGATATTTGTCAGGCTGTAGCGTGGACATCCATGCACACATTTGCAAAGCATTATTGCCTGGATAGCCAGGTCCGACAGGAAGGATATTTTGTACATTTAGTCCTACAGGACTGTTTGATCGGAGTCTTTCCACATACCATTGAGGGAGGTGCTGCTTTGGAATCTATTCCAAAGGTGAGGAATCTGCAGTTAGGAGTATCCATCAAAAGAACAATTTATTTACCTTTGGTAACGCTTTTGCTGCTGGATACTCTTACCTGACTGCAGATTCCTTGGACTATTTTCCATAATGGCACAAGTAATTGTTTTCTGGGGTCCAAGGGAGCAGTGTTGAGAAGGAAATGGACGATAGCGCATTTGGCTGGCACCCATATGCTGCTCCAGCTGTTACTTCTGGGGCAGAGCTGAGTTGATGAAATGCCACACAAAACCAACAAGTGGCATGCAGGGGCTATCTTACGGATCCAGGCTGACACCTGGAGATATTCTAAAGAGGAGGAATCTACAGATAGATAGAGTATCTACTAGAAAGAACATTTGTGAAGGTAAGTGATTTGTTCTTCTTGAACCTACTTTCCTCCAGGAAAGCTCAAGCTCCCTCACAAACATCTGTCAGTGCATAACCGAGGGAGTTCACAGCCACACCCTTCTTCCACCACAAACTCCCTCACATTTTACACATTACACACATGTATAATTCCTCCACCCTAGAATATTCCCCCAACCATCTTTGCTAGCCTCCCCGTGCTCACAATTTCTCTGTCCAGAGGTTTCAGTGGATGCTGTGCAGAGCTCTCACCACTAAATATGGTTCCTGCACTATCCTTTCTAATCTTCCACCCAAAACTATGTTTCCCTTAGTTTAATTTATGTTGTAGTTGTAATGTCTCCCAAGAATCGATCAACTCATTGCTACGCCTACAGAATAAGGATATGACCCTGCCTGGCACTCAGCTCACCACATACGTAGCCCTGAAACAGAGGTATCTGTGAGTGCAGCTTCTCATTTTTCCAGGTCAACTCCCATTCCCATGTCATACCTGTACCGTCGTCATGGAGTGCTATCACACAAGAGATACTGATAATCCATGCTTACAAGGAAAGAAGCAGTTAAGACCTCCTGGTGTGCCTTACAACATAATGACTAAAATTGCTGACCTCCAAACAGAAAGGAGATTTTTTGCAATTGATCTAAAAAAACACCTTTAATTCTGTATCTTCCTCGGTAGACTCCATGAAGGGTAGACTGCTTCCAATCTAGCATCCCTCCCTAATAAGTGCTGCAGATTTCAAGCAACATTCATTGTCATCCTTGTAGAATCACCACTCCACTTACGCTGATAAATTGCACCCAATTAAAGCTATGTGGTTCACTCCTATTTATGTCATAGATGGCAAGAGAAAAGGGGTCACAGTTAGAACCACATAGGTTTTAAGGAACATGAAGAAATTAAAACAACTATAACCGCCATAAGCAAGGCCATACAGTGTTCCAGCAAGTGCCTCCTTCATAACGGGTTGTAAGCATAGAAACATTGCCTTGAGATTCCAAATTTGATGACACCTATAATCTCAACCTCATATTCCACATTGAAATATGGTTGAATAAATCATCTGAACCAACTGTACACTTAATTTAGAGTGCTCCATCTTCATGCTTCTTTTATGCAAGTGACCTCTGGGTTGAATGTTGAGAATTTAATATTGATACACCTGATTAAGCAATGAATCATATCCTTCCTATTCAAAATATCTCTGGATTGAGTGATGACCAATTATCTTAGGTGCAGAAGATATCTCTTGATTTAGCACTGACAATTTTGTTTTACTGGTCAAATCTATCAAGAAAATATCTTCTGGCTGAATGTAAGGTGTGCCACACCTATTTCTCAGCGGCGGCTGATAGTGGTGTGGCGGGGAAGTATGCACGGGGTACTACAGATGACTACGTAAAAATAGAACAAGAAAAACACTTACCTTGCGCTCGCTGCATCGCCAACATGGTGCTCTTCTGCTGCACTGCGAGCGCAAGGTAAGTGGTTTTCTATTTTTTTTCATGTAGTCGTCCGTCCCTGTCCCTTCCATGCCGACTCCCCCACCCACCACTACCAGCCGGATATATGATGTCACAACACAAGTAATTACAACACATGCTTTTACAGTGCAGTCTTTACATCGCAACTACCATTACATCGCATGATTTTACAACACATGCCTTTACAACGCAGTTTTAAATGATATGGGTCATTCTATGATTCTGGTGCTGTTGGACCTGTCTGCGGCGTTCGACACAATCTCCCATGATGTCATGCTCAGACGGCTGGAAGAGGTGGGGCTAGGGGGATCAGCCATGTCATGGATGAGAAGTTTTCTGTCTGGCCGCTCGCAGTGTGTAAGTATTGGCTCATTTCACTCAGTACCTCTGGAACTGACCAAGAGGGTTCCACAGGGCTCTTGCCTGAGCCCTACACTTTTTAACATATATGTTGCCCCCTTGGCCGGTCTCCTGAGGTCATACGGGTTCATACCCGTCTCGTATGCTGACGACACGCAGCTCCTCTTTCCATTCAGTACACTTACTACCACGGTCCAAAAGGCCTTCTCTGATGGCATGCGGGCTGTATCACAGTGGATGACTAACAACTTCCTACAATGTAACGGAAAAACGGAGGTGATGCTTTTTGGTGAGGCCCCACTCCTGTGGACTCCGGAGTGGTGACCATCAGACCTGGGCCCCAACCCCGACCCCAAGCATGTGGTAAAAAACCTGGGTATTCGGTTAGATCAAGGCCTAACCCTTAAAGAGGAAGTACACCAGACAGCCGGCTCATGCTTTCACGTAATTGGTCTGCTCCGAAGAGTTTTTCCGTTACTTCCGGACTCCACTCGTAAAACCTTGGTACAAGCTTTGGTGCTCAGCCGCCTGGACTACTGTAATGGGCTGCTGCTTTCAGTCAATGACACCTTACTTAGCAGACTGCAAGTGGTCCAAAACACAGCGGCAAGGCTAGTCCAGAACGTGCCCCCCAGGTCACCATCGCGCCCTTTGTTGGAGAAGCTCCTTTGGCTGCCCATCCGCCAGCGGATTAAGTTTAAAACATGTTGTGTTATCCATAAAGCCCTTCAGAACATGGGGCCCCCTATCTTGCGGAGAAATTCATTTCTTACAACCCTGTACGTGCCCTTTGTTCCAGCAGTAAATTTCTTCTTGAAGTTCCCACCATCAGGAGGGCAAGATTGGGAGGGACGGCCCTTCCCTACCTTGGCTCTCGCCTTTGGAACGAACTTCCTGTTTCCCTCAGGTTATGCCCAGAACATCCCAAGTTCAGGAAACTGTTAAAAACCTTCCTGTTCCGCACTTACTAAGTATTCCAGAATCGTCAGCCCCTCAAAGATCCATTTTAAGAGCAGAGATACTCCTTCGGGAGTCAATTCAAACGCTATACAAGCACATAAATAAATAAATAAATTAAATAAAATAAATAAAAACTACCATTACAATGCATACCATTACAACGCATACCATTACAACGCATAATACTTTTAGTGCAACAAAAGGGTAAGTGTTGGGTAGTGTAGGGGTAAAAATTACTATTCCCACTCCTGTGAGTGCAACAGTAGGGAACGTGTTGGATAGTGTAGGGGTAAAAATTACTATTCCCATGTACCCCAAAACCCATACCCACCCTAAAAGAAAAGAAATCTCCATTTCTTACCTTATAATGCATTGTAATGGCATACGTTGTAATGGTATGCGTTGTAATGGTATGCGTTGTAATGGTATGCGTTGTAATGGCATGCACTGTAATGGCATGCATTGTAATAGAGGTTTCCCCTACTGTAGTGTAGTTCCTATCATCCCAATAGGCTCTGCGCATTGGAATAATACCTACAATAGTAAAGGCCTAGACCAGACGTTAACTAGGTCTACTACTGTCGATACTAGACTTAAAGTTTTGGGTTTGCCAGCTTAGCTCAGAGTTCACTAGAAACTTTCTCGAATGTTCAAGGAGGAATTAACTTCCCTGATTAGACAAGAAGGGATTTAGTTTCTGACAACCATAGAACATGACAACTTTGCTCTCCCCTAATCAAGAGTATATCTCTAGAGTCGTGTGAACAAAAGGCAAATTATTTTACTCAGTCAGTACGTGCATTCTTAGTCTCATCAGATTGTAGAGAAAAGGAAGAGACGGGCGTGTTCAATAAAAAGGTGTTATTTATTGATCAGTCTCTTTTCTCATACAAGAGAAATGGATCGATATTATTGCAATACTTATAGCTAAGTAAAGTGCATACATTATAAGCAATAGTATAAAATAATACTGTAAAAACATTGATATGGTTTCTAAGCCATAAGATGTTTTAAAATGAATAAAATATATTACATACACATATACATTTCACTAAACGTACTCAACTGGTGTTTCTAGATACGCCTACCCCGTGTACCTGACCTAAGTCTAATGCGTGGGCGGGAATAGAAAGTTACAGTTTAAGTTAAGTTTGTTTTTGCCAAGTGAATAACTAAAGAATTCTCTGTGAGGGGTTATTCAGTTCTGTACCTGGAAGTTAGGATGAATGAGGAATGGTATCTCTCTCTCTGGTCTCGATATTCCAGGCTGCCTGCGAGGGCTACCCGGAAACGCCGGTGCTGGATTTCTCGGCAGGAGAAAGCAGCTTCTCTCAGCGCGTCAGGAAGGCGGGGCTGCTGCCAGCGGGGTCTGCTCTGCTCTTGGCTTCGGCAAGTATGGCTGCTCCGTCTCGTCACCACGCGTGTGTTTGCATAGGGCAAGATCGGTAATATTTATACCTTTAAGGTGCCGAGATTGACGTAAGGATGGACATAGATACGTCAATAAGGATGTCATACGACTTGCTCGTTAGCACATTCTTTTACTGAAGTTCTCGGTGAAATCAAAACAATGGCCGCAGGGTTTTGCCCAGGTTGTCATAGGTTTGATTTGTTATGAGAACTCCGTATGCCTTATCAGGGGCTGGAGGAATATCGCTTGTCTAATTAGATCGCAAGCGTTATGACCTAATCAAATAACACGTTCCTGTGCCGTAGTGTGACTGCGTCAGATAACGGTATCTGCATCATGGGGGTTTTCTGCCTCATGGGCTGACTGCTAGTTAACTTGTTGGTTTGTTTAACTAGAATAGGGTCAGGAATAGGGGGATCGATTCAGAACCTATAGGAATACATCACACCCACTCCACGCTAACTATGTACATATTTACTAATCTATGCATAGTATAACATAGTACAACATACTATAGAGTATAGTGTATACCTTACCACCCCAAAATACATAAATGCATTTTGAAATTTTTCAAATATACGGAAAAATTGCAGACATATGTATTGTATGCACTCAAGCTGTAGAAAAATGCCAAAGTAATCGCATTTGTATACATTATTGCATATTTGGTATATGAGAATTACACATGAAATGGCTTCTTAATACAGAAAAAAAGTTCGAGACCATTCCATCACAGAATAAAATATTTGTAAACGTATCAGCGGGCAGCTAATGTCTATAAGCTATCTAAAATTTAGAAACCTTAGTTCTCTAAGAATAGTTCTTACTTTAAGCAGAAGATAGTGTCCCGAAAAATATGCAAAAATATTTGGGGCTGCTGAAAAATTGCTGTCCGTGAACTGGAGGGAAAATCTCTTCATGTGACTTTATTTTTAAAGTTGAAGGCCGAATTCAGGGAACGCCGTGTGCGAGCTTGCTCAAAAGTCTCTATTTCTGTTCTGGAGAGAACATCATATCATTCAGGCTTTCGAAAAAACTGTCAACAGCTTCCTGGGAAAGTTCCACTAACTCGGAAATAGGTGTAATCATGCATTCTTGCGCATGATTGTCTCCATTGACATTCTGATTTGCATTACTGACAGAAGGTCGTACCTGTTCGATGCTGCTTTCATCTTGAACTTCACTACCCATCAATCGTAGTGGTGAAGCTTCCACGAATGCCGTCATCAGGATTGGTAGCCTTTGAGGGCAGCACAAAGCATGAACCTTGATCGGGCTCAACAATGTTTCTGCATCCATTGGCGCATCCGATTGTAGCGTCAGACAGGTGTCTAACACGCATTCTTCTCCGCATAGCAGACACCTCAATACAGGTAAAACACATCTTTGCCACATTGGTCGAAATGATAGAAACCAAGTCATATTTAGGTCTCTAAGCCGGGAGAGTCCCAGGATTTTTGATATCCTGTCCCGGTATCCAATGGCTAGGATTGTTTCTTCCCTTGTCGCAAGAGTTTTGTCTGTGACATGGGTTGCCATAATGAAAAATAAGGACTAAGAATAGGATTCCTGCAATTAGTCCCAGGATCAGGGGAAGTCCGCCAAAAATCGAATGGACGAAATCTGGAAAAATACCCAGTATGGCTTTGAATGGTGTTAATGCCATCGAAAATACTGTCTTAAATACCTTTGAGACCCCATTGGTATCAGAAATATTTAAGATTTCATTCAGGATTTCCGCGAAATGTACGGGGGAATTAGTTGATAATAATGTATGTATCTCTGCAGTCGTCCTTGCGACTTGTAGATCATACGTTTCTTTTGATGACGAAAGCCTGGTAGGCGTCTGAAGAAGGACTGTTTTCATTCTGCTTAAAGTATCTATTCGAATAGAACTAATTTTCAAATCGGGCCATGCCCTTGCCTCCCTGTCTGGGAAGGAGCTGGGGAACAATGAGCGTCCACAGCACTTGACCTTCGCAGTCGTAGTTACTAGATAAGGAGTCCCGGGCATAAGACTACAACATCTGCGGTCTACAATAAGAATGTAACTCCCATTATAGAGTCTTTGAAAGAATGGTTCTATTTCTGTTGCAGGTGCGCCTTGCTGGTGACATGAAAGGTTGTATGAATTCCCTTCACAGGCTCCATGCAAACTAATTCCGTTACACAGAAGTGTGCCACTTAGTGACATCGCACAATTGTTGCCACTAAGAAACACTTTCTGTCCTTTATTACTGACACATGCATGTGAATAGGGCAGGTTCCATGTTGTTTTAAGGTATCCTTTTCCCAATTTCTCGTACATGCCAGCCTGTATATATTTTTGGCAGTATTGAAACCTGAAGGTTGAGATTGGAATATTTATTATCCCATGTATTATCCATTCACTGACAGGTCGTTCTGACATTGTCACTGGTAATCTTTCGAGTTTTTCAATGCTCAAGATTGTATAATCAGCACCCTTTTGTGCCATACTGATTTGTCTATCAGTAAGGTTAAAGATTTGGAATAGTGACGTTGTGTTGATTAAACGCCAAGGCACATAGCCTGAACGCAGATTTTGTAACGTCGAGCCAAGCTGTACAATAGAGCGCAATTGTGACTGACCGTGTTGTAATAACAGTAAGTCTTGCGACAATATGTCGATTGCTGAAGACACAATGCTGTCCAAAGAAAAAATTCTGGAGGACAGAGTCATTAACCCATTGTCCACTACAGAAAGTGATTTTTCCAAATTAATACGGTCAATTTCCCGTATTCTCTCTGCTGTTTCAATTTGAGTAACCTTCCAGGCCTCATTGTATGCTGCATATACAGAGGCTGCTATGAAACGCTTTTGACGCTGTTTGCGTGGTCCCAAAGTGAAATCACGTAAGTCAGCACCATCAGTAAGTAAAGTTAGGTGTTGCTTAATTTCTGCCAGTGTGGAAGTTTGTAGCCATTGAAGGCATAATTTGCCCACACTGTAGGTTGTTATTATCCCTAGGTGATGTCTTTGAGGATATCTAGGGTCTGGCCTGGTCATTTGAACCCCTGTGTTTTGTTCAGGAATCTGTCTTGACAGTTATTAGTATCTGTGGGCCAGATCAACCACTGTTTCCAATCAGGATGTGTTCTGTTTTGGTTTAATATATGGTTTACGTCTATCTCTTCATCTGTAGAAGTGTTGCTAAACATTGTTGGCTTTGGAATAGAGGGTTTATTTAAATCTTTGATTTTGGCTAGGCCAAGACAGGTGGTTTGTTGAACAGTGTCATTTAAAAATATCATTTGTTCTGGGATCATGCAGGCTCTAAACAAAGCTTCTATACCCTGTACTTGCCATTCTTTTGTACCCCAAACACTTTTCAATTCAACATTTTTGTCCCAATAATCAAAACCAAAAGTATTCATTTTTTCAAAGAATGAGTCTGAATATAACAATTTTGTGTTGGTTATCATGGTCTTGGTCCCTGTTTTGTTTGACAATTTAAAATAAAATGTTTCAGCATTACTTGTGTTAAAACCTGAAAAATATGAATATTTGTCGTAAACGGTTCTTGAGCTCCCTTTTGGAGGTGTTGCACAATGTTCCCATTGATTATAATTTAAAACATTTCTAGGTTGTGCAGATCTATGTAAAAAGTGGTTACCATAGTGGTTATAACAGTACATACTATCATAATTTGTAGAACCCTGCAAATAATCATGTTTGGTAAATTTAGCAGACATTACTAAGTCAGACATCATATTATTAATGCTTTCGAAGTCCCAATCATCAGCAAATGAGTTTGGTTTTACAAAGTCACTCAAGGAGATCTTAATTTGGTGTGGATATTTCAGGATCTCGACCGGACCATAAATTTCATAGTCAGTGTTGTCCCAAGCTACCCCACCAGGTATCGGATTGGCTGTGAAGTTGGCTGAAGAAAGTTCTCTTTTCTCGACGTGTGAAGATGTGTGTGGTTTGAGGATCAAGTTGATTTTCTGACTTGCTGTGTCCATTTTAGCATATTTTCCCTCAATGAAGCGTCCCAAAGTTAGTATCATGATGAGCCAAAGTATGAGGATAAATGCACCAAAACCCACCCAAAATTCAATCCATGGAGAAATCAGATATGTTTCTTTCAGTTGTTTCAAAAGTTCCTTAGCTTTATCTTTAAAGGTTTTTGATGATGGCTGTGTCTTTGATTCACTGAAGCCTTCAGAGGAATCATCGAAGTTTATGAAGTAGCCGGATGCAGTTCTGTCAATTGTTCCAATTGCTTCAGGATTTCTGTTTCTGGCATTTTCGTTTGGTACTTCATTATAGATTGGTGTGTCTCTGCTAAATGTTTTTATTTGGGTTTTCAGAGGTCTTAGTTCTATTGCATTGTTGCATAGTCCATGTTGTTCTTCTGTAGGCGTTTCGAATGTGATGAGCCTCTTCGTTAGGACCTCTGTACTGGTAGCAAACCTTGGTGTTCTGCTACTTATTGGGAGTCCACTTGGCCTACTGTTTGTTATCGGCCACATGTTGTGGTTTTACCAGGTCGATGGATACAACTCGGTTCTCCTTTTTACCAGCAAGTGGCGGTAGTACAACTGATCTTGTCCCGTTGACAGACAAGACAGGAACTGCTTTTCTGTAAGAAGGCCCAAATTCCTTCTTTACCGCGATCTTTTCCCTGACTAGATCCCCGACTTTTGGAATCCAGACAGGTCTTGCTGGGACAGGTGGTGGTTCTTCAGTGGTTGTTGGCTGTTGTTTCAACTTTATGTTGCTCAGGTCTTTTCTTGTTTTGTTTAAGTCCTGCAAAATAGCCAAACGGTCTTTGATATCAAAGCTTTTTTCTTTCACCACTGAAGTCTGACTATCAATGTCAGAGATCATCATCCTAGTTCCAAATAATAATTCGTACGCACTGAATCCCTTCAGAGAATTTCTTGGCAAGTTATTGAGACTACGTTGGACACTTATTAGATGTTTGACCCACCCAGCTCCCGAACCTAATACCTTTGCCGTTATAGATTGCTTTATGTCACGGTTTTTTCTTTCAACAATTCCGTTCCCCTCAGGGTGAAATGGACAAGAGTACCGCAATGCCACGCCCATGCTGACCATGGCCTCCTTATAAGCTCTAGAGCTAAAAGCAGGACCGTGGTCCGAATGCAGCATGCCAATTGCGTATGTGCCGATAAAGACTCGCAAATCTTTTATAACAGTTCTGGCGTCAGCCATTCGCTGGGGCCACATCCATATGAATCTCGTGCATGAATCCACTGCGACCAAGATATATTTATAGTTACCGTCCCTTTGTAAGGGACCGCAGTGATCTAGATAAACACAGGCTAATGGTTTATCCGAGATTAGAAGGGGCGTCTGCGCTGGACGTCTCACCGTTGATACTTTCATTTTTTGACATATTTCACATTCTAGAACATAGTTCCTTGTTTGTCTTCTCATTTGTGGCCACCAGTATCTCTGTTTTAATAATGATACTGTGGCTGAGACGCCAGCATGGATAGAAGCAAGCCCTTCGTGTGCCGCTATTATTAGTCCTAACCTATGTTCCATGTTTGGAATTGCCCTATCCCCCACTCCAGGGATTCGAGCAAAAGGAACATTGTTTGCATCAGTTATGTATGAGTATTTTCCTGGAAAGCCTTTCGGGAGTGTTTCTATCGAATCCTTTTCTGAAGCGCTGACAGCTTGTAATATTTCGCTGTCTATTTTTGTTTTTGACCGGGTGATGGCAGCTACGGAAGCCGTTTGCACAGCTGCCTTCGCGGCCTCATCAGCCAATGAATTCCCTGCAACGTGAACGCCATCACGTTGATGACTCAGTGTATGTATCACGTGAGTCTTTGGTAGTTCTTTTTGTAAAAGAACTACTTGTTCCCAGAGCATTTTATGCTTGATTGTGCCACCTTTCGCATCCTTGAAACCATTCTGAAGCCAGATCTGCAAGTATTCATTGTAAGACTGAACGCAATAATACGAATCGCACACTATGAGTGTGGGGAATTCTCGATCGGTATTTTCAAGCGCCATCTTGAACGCCAGTAGTTCAGCTCGCTGAGCTGTACAATCTCCTAAAGATTGTGTTTTAGTGATTGCTGGTTTAAATTTTCCTTCGTGCCAGCGACCTTTAACGATCACGCACGCAGCACTGTAAGCTTGCTTACCCCCCACTGCGGGTTGTGCTGGTCCGTCTGTATATATTATACAGCCGTAGTGGTCTAGAGGCAGAATTTCGGTCGGCGGAGGACATTCAAATTCATATTGGAGAAATTCTTGTGTTTTTAAGTAAGGATCAAATTCGTACGCCACGTCGACGCAGCAAGAGAATTAGCCCATTGTATCCATCTCGGATGGAGTGCTTTAGCATTTGGAATGCTTGCCTTTGTTACCGCCTCTAGGGCTGGTATTGGTGTCACGATTATTATTCGTTTACCTTGTGCCAGGGCTCGTTCTTTTGCTATAGCTGTCTGTGTTGCGGTAAGAATTTTTTCCGTTGGGCTAAATTTCATTTCAGCCTTAGTGTACAAGTGTGATTTGAATGCAATTGGTACCTTTTCTCCCTCATTAGAGGTCAGGTATGTGAATCCGCATCTCCCTGGGATGACTCGAATCACAAGATTGCGTGTGTTATCACGTGTTTCTAATTTTGTTTTAATTAGCATGTCTGTTTGTAGGGATCTCAAAATTTCTGTGTATTTGAGTCCAATTGGATCTTTTAAAATCTGGTTTTATCAGATCATAAAGGGGTTTGACCCTTTCTGCGTAATTTGCAATGTATGTTCTTCCGAAATTTAGGAAGCCTAGAATCGACTGTAAGTTTTTTAGTGTTCTAGGTGCTTGGAGTACGGCACATTTCTCTAGGAAATTGTCAGCCAGGCTTTTGCCTTCACTTGATAATTCATATCCTAAGAACAGGACTTTCAGATGGGCAATTCTGGATTTTTTAAAGTTGAATTTGTAACCCTCTGCTGCGAACCCAAGTATTATGGTGTTCACTCTCTTCAAGTGAGTCTCCAAGTCATCATCTGTTAAGTAAATGTCATCGACATAAGATAATGCTTCATCATCATATAGTTGTAGTAATTCTGTTACTCTCGCTGAGAATACTCCCGGGCTGTTCTTGTACCCCTGGGCTAACCGACAGAATTGTTTTTGAGTGCCATTTATTGAGAATGCAGTTAAATATCTGCTCTCTGGTGCTATGTTTTGACAAAAGAATCCATTGGAGATGTCTAATGTTGTTTTGTATTTTTTGCGCACTATGTTATTCATTAGTGCAGCACTATGTGAGTTTTGCACTGCAAAGGTTTTGCAACATGTGTTAAGGTGTCGGTAATCCAAAACTAGACGATATGAATTGTCTGGTTTGGAGACCGGAAACAAAGGGTTGTTCATTTGTGAGGTGCAAGTTTCAATCACCCCCTGGTATTCTAGCTGATCTAGTATTTCATTTTCCTGTTTTTTAGCTTCTTGCTTAATTGGGTACTGCCTTTGTGCAGTAGGTTGTGATTTTAACTGGATTTTGTGAGGAGGAGAATCCTCATCCCATCCCACGTGATTTTTATATAAAGCAGGAGCTAGAGCCACTGCCCACTTTCTAGCAAGTGTGTATTTTTTATGAATTGGAATTTGATTTGAGAAGGCAGGCATAATTACTTCTTCGCCATGAGGGCACTCCCTGACAAACTCTGGTGGCCAGTCTTTTTCAGCTAGAAGGATATCATAGCCCTTGGAGAGATTATCCCAAAATAGTCCCCTTATTTTCCTAGTCTTATCCCCCTCTATACGCAATGTTATTTCGTATATTTTGTGAGGTTTGCTAACTCTGGTGTCCGCAGTTTCCACTTGAAGATATTCATTCGTGTCCACTGTCTCCAGATGATTCATAAGGACTTTGCGAGCTATGCTCACTTCTGCTGCGCTGTCTAGCATTGTCTGAGCCCATTCTCCGTTTTTCAGTTGTGTCCTCAGTATTCTCGGCATTGTTAACTACCTTGATACTGGCTACCTTCTTTTTTGGAAATTGTAATTTCTTTTTTAGCTGAGCAGGTTCCTTGTCTTTGGACTTGGTGTGCTCTTCTCTTTGTTCTGATCGTCCTCTTCTTTCCGATTTCTGCGAGGAAGTCTGAAAAGATTGAGAGGGACGTGTATCAATGTCTTGATATCTATCAGGCTTTTTTATATTATCCCTATTTCTAAGGTTATATCTATTCCCGGAGGGGTCACTCTGGGGTGACCTGTGTCTTTGGTTCGGAGATTTTTCTCTTCGCCTAGGAGACCTTCCTCGGGACTGGAATTTCTTTTCTTTAGGATTGGATTGTTTGTTTCCATCCCAGTTCTTTTTTGGTGATGTAGATTTATTATTAAAAAATATTTTTTCTGGACTTTCAATCAGTTGCGGTTTTACTGGTATTCCACCTAAACTATCTCTACCTAGTTCCTCATAGGATTTTTCTATGATTCTGGCAATTTCAGCTGGTTGGTCTGCTATATCTGTCTCTTTTAACCTCTGGCGGATCGCCACGTTTGCTGCTTCACCTTTTATGTTGGCTAATAATATAGCCGAGACCTGCTTGAAGTCTTTCAGTAATTTCATACCAAGAGTTAAAGCGGATTCCGGACCATATTCATCTTGAATTTGTTTTAGCACATCTGGTATTACCGAAATGGATGGAACACCGTGCGTTTTTGTGTAGATGGAAGCAAAGACTGTACCCCAAGTGTCACAGTCCTCAATGTGTGGTGCGATTCCCATTGGAAGGCAGATAGTCAGAATCCTGTGCTTTTCTAGCGGGGTGGTGTCGGGAAACACCGCCTCTATTTGGGTGATTTTTTGCGCTAGCCAGAATGGTATTTGTTCCCGTTTAGCCGGTACTTTACCTAGGCAGGACTGGATGTTCTGTGGTGTAATTTTATTTGTGTTCCCCTGGTGAGGGGTCAGCTGTGGAAGTTTAATCGCTGGCTGAATTGTTGAAGTCCGCATCACATATTGGACTAATTGTCTATGTATTTTTATTACTTGTTTTAGCTGTGTTAACAGCTCTGCTGCAGACATCTCATTGATGTCTGGATGTGGTGTGTATCCGGCTAGGACCGGCCACGTTGCTCCTGGTCTACCTAAAGGACCGAGCCTGGTGATGTGATTATTATGTTTTAGGGCGCCATCAAATAAGAGCAAATGCTCTTGAAATTTGAGTGGTACTTCCACCTCCTCGAAAGGAGTGTACTCATTAGGAGGTTCCTCTATTTTGTAATAGTGGAAGTACTTTGTTACAGCATTTGCTGCTGGAAAATGCATCCATGAATAGTATACCTCTGTCTGCCGATATTCGTGTGCCTCAATTACGAATATGACTGTACCACCTCTAGGTGTCAGTCCATTTTCTATAAGTTTTAAAGTTATAGATTTTCTTTTAATGACCGGGATGAGTATTATATCCGGGTCTGCGTCCTGCATGGTAGCATCAGCTGCTGCGAGTTCAGTTGCTAATCTAACTGCCTCTCTTTCATCCTCATTGTCTGACATTTTACTGACAGGATGGTTATTTCTTTTGTTTGCAGATCAGGTTTCTTATGGAAACAAAGGTTAGATGCACAATATTTTGGAACTGTTTATCCTTCAACGTTGACTATACCAAGAACCATACATAGGAGTTCCCTCCTGCGAGGTCTGGCGGATATAACCTTTCACCCACTCCAGACGTCTTTGGAGTATTTGGGAAAAAGGGGTCTGAGTGAGAAAGCACGACTGAGTTACTCTAAATGTCTTACGTTAGTTTTATCGCCCTTTCCAAATGCGTTGGGCGCCATGTAGTGTAGTTCCTATCATCCCAATAGGCTCTGCGCATTGGAATAATACCTACAATAGTAAAGGCCTAGACCAGACGTTAACTAGGTCTACTACTGTCGATACTAGACTTAAAGTTTTGGGTTTGCCAGCTTAGCTCAGAGTTCACTAGAAACTTTCTCGAATGTTCAAGGAGGAATTAACTTCCCTGATTAGACAAAAAGGGATTTAGTTTCTGACAACCATAGAACATGACAACTTTGCTCTCCCCTAATCAAGAGTATATCTCGAGAGTCGTGTGAACAAAAGGCAAATTATTTTACTCAATCAGTACGTGCATTCTTAGTCTCATCAGATTGTAGAGAAAAGGAAGAGACGGGCGTGTTCAATAAAAAGGTGTTATTTATTGATCAGTCTCTTTTCTCATACAAGAGAAATGGATCGATATTATTGCAATACTTATAGCTGAGTAAAGTGCATACATTATAAGCAATAGTATAAAATAATACTGTAAAAACATTGATATGGTTTCTAAGCCATAAGATGTTTTAAAATGAATAAAATATATTACATACACATATACATTTGACTAAACGTACTCAACTGGTGTTTCTAGATACGCCTACCCCGTGTACCTGACCTAAGTCTAATGCGTGGGCGGGAATAGAAAGTTACAGTTTAAGTTAAGTTTGTTTTTGCCAAGTGAATAACTAAAGAATTCTCTGTGAGGGGTTATTCAGTTCTGTACCTGGAAGTTAGGATGAATGAGGAATGGTATCTCTCTCTCTGGTCTCGATATTCCAGGCTGCCTGCGAGGGCTACCCGGAAACGCCGGTGCTGGATTTCTCGGCAGGAGAAAGCAGCTTCTCTCAGCGCGTCAGGAAGGCGGGGCTGCTGCCAGCGGGGTCTGCTCTGCTCTTGGCTTCGGCAAGTATGGCTGCTCCGTCTCGTCACCACGCGTGTGTTTGCATAGGGCAAGATCGGTAATATTTATACCTTTAAGGTGCCGAGATTGACGTAAGGATGGACATAGATACGTCAATAAGGATGTCATACGACTTGCTCGTTAGCACATTCTTTTACTGAAGTTCTCGGTGAAATCAAAACAATGGCCGCAGGGTTTTGCCCAGGTTGTCATAGGTTTGATTTGTTATGAGAACTCCGTATGCCTTATCAGGGGCTGGAGGAATATCGCTTGTCTAATTAGATCGCAAGCGTTATGACCTAATCAGATAACACGTTCCTGTGCCGTAGTGTGACTGCGTCAGATAACGGTATCTGCATCATGGGGGTTTTCTGCCTCATGGGCTGACTGCTAGTTAACTTGTTGGTTTGTTTAACTAGAATACGGTCAGGAATAGGGGGATCGATTCAGAACCTATAGGAATACATCACACTACCAGCCGCCACTGATATTTTTATTAATCTGCAAGATACTGATTCATTAGTCTGTTTTTACTACACTCCAGTTCCTCTGTATTCGAAATATTGATACATTGTTTGCAGTTCTGCACAGTATGGCCCTGTTTTATGTCCCGTAGACCCTCTGGCAAAGCACAGGCTCAGAGCCAGCTTATCAACTCAAAGACAGGGAACCTGGTGGACTGCAACCCACAAATCACCTGTGCATTACGTGAGTATGGTGCGTTTTTGGAGACAGTCAGTCCTGCGAGACTTACAAGACTATTTGTCTGTTACTGAGTTCTGAAACTCCTTTCACTATGGATGGACATACACAAGATGTACTTAAGACTTCATTAAAATCAATGTCATACTCTAGTGCAGGGAATATGTATCGATGTAACGATGAAAACAAACACAAAAGTGGCAACGAAAACAATAAGCAAAATATTAAAAAGAATTTCAATATTTTAATGGTGTTTCAGAAATTAATTGTATTGAAGCATGGAACCACTATTTGATAACCAACCCATCCCTTCTTACCCCTAGCTAAGCTGTCCTAGCACCCAAAGCCAAAATGCCAATCAGATTCTTAAGGTGGCCTGTAACTTGCATACTTCAGCTTAAATGACAAGCCTGCTGTTCTGTTTTTCCAGGTTACTCTCGATGTCTATGTCTTTTTCAGTTCAAGAAAATTTTTATTTGATATTACAAAGGAAAAACAAGGTGTCAATACAAAATACAGTAAAAGTATAAAATATTAAAAGCTGTGGTAGCTAGAACAAGCATAAAAGTTATAAATAGTAACAAAAGGAAAATCTGGACAGTAGAATAAAAAAAAAAAAAGGAATGAGAAACAGTAATCAGAAAGGCATGGAAAAACCTGGAAGGAGTATAAGAATAATATAATAAAGAAAAAAAAATGGAATGTAATGAGCATTTAAGGAGGTTTAAGGACTTCTTGTTGCGAGGGCGATGGATGAAACAAACGATTAGCACAGGTGTCCAAGTAAAGCGTGATAGGGAGCCATAAGTCCATACGTTTTGCAGCCATGTGAGCCGGAAAAACAAAAGCAGTATCAAGTCTGTGGTTGTGGCAAACGTTAAACCACCACGCCTTAAAGGAAATATTGGAGGAGTCTTTCCAATTCACCGTTATCTGCTGGAATGCAGCGGCCAACAATAAATCAATAATCTGAGGTTTAAGTTCAACATTATCCCAACAAGGGGAAAGGCTGCCCAAAAAAATGTTAGTATGAGAAAAAGGAACATATGTATGAAAAATCACACTGATTTGAGCCCAAACCTGTAACCAAAAGTCATGGACAGATGTACATGAGAATAACATGTGAAACAAAGTTGCTTGTGGGGATGAGCAAGACCAGCATGTATGAGAAGTGGTTGGAAAGCGCTTATGAAGGTCGGAGGGTGTATAAAGAAGTCTATTGTAAATAAAGAATAGGGACTGTGTTAAAGTAGCCGCTCTTGAGGATTTGCGGATCTTATTCCATATCTTGTCCCATAGCGAAATTGGCCAAGACGTGGAAAGATCATGTTCCCAGCATTCCTCTACTTTAGATTTAGGCCTAACAGAGTCAGTAGTATGAAGGTATTTGTAAATGGAGGAAGCCTTAGGTGTATTGCACAGAAAGGAGTGGAGCGAGGAGATGGGGTGGAAGAAAGAGGAGAGGGAGGTAGCTGAGAGAGCGGAGTGTAAGTTGTCAATACGGCCTCTCTAAGTAGATGGTAGTTACGGGTAAACGAGGTAGGTAAGCCATAAAGGGAACGAAGAGTGGTCAAAGGTAAGAAAGAAGATTGAGAAAAGAGTTGAGAAATCCATATCAGTCCTCTGTGACGCCATGCTTTCCAAAAGAAGGGTTTGTTGCGAATAAGTAGGGTGGTATTATGCCAAATGTAGAGGAAAGAAAATCAGCAATAGTCATAGGAAGGGAATGAGAAGAAGATAGGAGCAGTTTAGTAGTGAATTTGTGAATGGGAGTAGAAATGGAAGAGGGTTTACGGGAGAAAGAGAGATACTCAGCAAAGAAAAAGGGAGAAAGAAGAAGGCGCTCAAATTTAGCCCATAAAGGACAAGGAGTACTAGGGTCTTGCAACCAGAAGGAAGCTTGTCGTAATAAAAACGCCTTATGGTAAGCAGGGAAGTTTGGGAAGTTGACTCCACCCTCCGCCTTAGGTCGGATCAATCGGGCAAGGGACATTCTAGGTCTTTTCTTATTCCAAAGAAAGGACATCAGAATGGAGTTAATATTTTTTTTAAATTTAGAAGGAATGGATACCGGAATATTGGAAATAGTATAGAGGACTATGGGAGACAACATCATTTTAATAGTGTCAAGACGGCCCCACCAGGATAAATAAAGAGGATGCCATCTGGACGTCAAATCCACCAATTTTTGAGTACATTTGGACAAACAAAAGGAAACAATATCTGGAATAGAAGGAGTAACATGCAAACCAAGGTATTTAATATGGGAAGAGTTCCATGTAAAGTTAGAGGCAGGGAAGTCAGGTTTAAATGTGAATTTCGTCAAGGGTAGGATCTCACATTTATCATTGTTAAGTTTATAACCAGAGATTTGGGAATAATCATTCACTTCAGCAAGGAAGGCGGGAACCGAATCAATGGGATTGGAAATAAAAAGGAGGATGTCGTCAGCGTAAGCGGCCAGTTTAACTTGGGAATCTGGTGTTTGAAAGCCCTGAATATTAGGGTTCTGACGGAGTTTAGATAAAAAGGGTTCTAAGGCTAAATTAAAAAGAAAAGGAGATAAAGGGCAGCCTTGACAAACACCTCTTTCCAGATCAAAAAAGGAAGAAACTTGGCCATTAGCACAGACTGCTGCACGCGGATTAGAGTAAAGTAAGGAAATCAGAGAAATTAATTTAGAGCCAAAACCAAACCATTGGAGGGTGCGAAAAAGATAGGTCCATTCAACCCTATCAAATGCTTTCTCAGCATCCAGAGCAATGGCCGCAAGAGAATGGGGTAAATGGCGAGACTTAGATAAGACATTAAATAAAAGTCTAGTGTTGTCAGTGATGAAACGACCCTTGACGAAGCCTGATTGTTCCTCGCCCAGAAGGTCTGGGAGAAGAAGGTCAAGACGTGCTGCAAGAGACTTTGCAAATATTTTATAATCAATATTAACCAAAGAGATTGGCCTATAATTTTTACAATATTGAGCGTCCTTCCCTTCCTTGGGTATCAGACAAATGTGTGCATCAGAAAAAGAACCTGAGGAGGCACCTGAAGTGAGGAAAGTAGCAATGAGGGAATCTAATTTTGGGATGAGAAGTTTCGAAAAGTGAAGGAAAAATTCAACAGTAAAGCCATCCGGCCCGGGGGCCTTATCTTTTTTGAGATTCTGAAGTGCTGTGAGTAACTCTTGTTGGGAAATATTAAGCTCTAAGTGAGAAAGAGCAAGAGGAAAGTGGGCTGGTTTCTGTATGGTAGAGAAAAAGTGGTCTAAAGACTGGGAGGAGGGTTGGGTTTCGGAAGAGTATAAGGTTTTGTAAAAAGTAGAAAATTCAGCAAGAATGTCCGCATCCTTATGTTTGAGAACGGAGTGTGTATCATAGATTGATTCAATATTTAATTTGTTACGCTTTACTTTCAGATAGTTAGCTAAAATCTTCCCAGCCTTATTTTTGCCCCCATAAAATTTTGCAGTCGATTTCAGTAAATATAAAGACGCATCTTCCGTAGACTTCTTGTTAAATTTAATTTTAGCATTGATCAGGGCTGTTAAACTGTCTTGCGAATGGGAGGTAAAATAAGAGTGCTCCAATTTCTTAATATCAAGGAGGAGAGCAGCTGTGAAGTTACGAGCAATCCTTCGTTTCTTCGCCACAAAGCCAATGATAAAATCTCTTGCCGCAGCTTTGAAAGCATCCCAAACGGTATGCTTGGGAATGGAGGGGGTATCATTAAGCAAAAAAAATTAATCTGAAAATTCAGTGAAAGAAGCAGTGAACTTGGGATCCAAGAGAAGGGCATTATTGAAGCGCCATCGTTTGGGTCCAGCTGATTTAGGAAGGATGTCAAGCTGAAATGAAGTGAGGACATGATCCGAGAGTAAAATCGGACCAATCTCGGCATGGGCAAGGGTTTGAGCAATGTTATGAGTTACAAAAATGTAGTCAATCCGGGATTGGGAATGATGACAAGGAGAGTAAAAAGTAAATTCTTGCACCTCTGGATTACACAGGCGCCAGGCATCAGTGAGCTTATGTTGGGAGATAGCTTGGGAAAAGAGTTTATGAGACTTAGTTGGGACAAAATGAGCCTTAGAATGTCTATCCAGGAAGGGGTCAAGGGGCTGATTGCAATCTCCCGCAAGGATAAAGTTGTCATCAATAAGTGTGGTGATATGATGGGAAAATGTATGCCAATAAGTAGGATCATCAGCAGTGGGGGCATAAACATTTAGAAAGGAAATTGGAACATTCTTAATAGACAGTTTAACATAAGCCCAGCGACCGCAATCATCTGATTCCTGAACAAGCAACGAATTAGACAAATTTTTGTGACATAAAATAGCTACTCCATTACGTTTACCATCCCCCTGAGAGTAGTAAACATCACCCACCCAACCTCTTTTCAATTTAACAGATTCATCAGCAGATAAATGAGTTTCTTGCAGGAAAGCAACATCAACATTTAAACGAGCAAGGTGCGATAGAATTCTCTGTCGTTTGATTGGAGAGTTAATGGAGAGTTAATGCCCCTAACATTCCATGTAACTATTTTTAACGACATAATATAAAAGATGAAGAGAAAATATCATTAAAAAAAGAAGCAAAATAAGAGTCCAGAGGAAAAAATAAGCAGAAGAGAGAAGAATGTGCTAGAAAGGCAAGAAGGATTAATGTGACATGAGATCTAGAACTAGTAAGGAGAAAATGCAGAAAGATAGCAGAACAAGTAATGGGAGTGTAAGAAAAAATGAAGAGAGAAGATTTAGAAGAAAAAAGAGCAAGGTCCAGAATGAATGAAAAGCAATAAGCAAACGATCAGAAGAAAGAAGGAGAGAGAAAAAAGAAAGAAAGGAGTGTGAATAGAGAAGAAGAATGCGGAATAAAGAAGTGATAATGAGGACCAATTGAACGAGGAAACAAAGGAGATAAATGCAAATGAGAAAGAAAAAGATATGAAAAAGGTAAAGATAAAGGAGGTGATGAGAACAAGGAAAAGGAGACACCTTAGAACAAGGGAGAACTAGGAAAAAAACAGGATTAAGGATAAAAAGGAAATAGCGATCAGCAAGGGGAGGAAGGAGAACATACTTACGAAGGGTGGAACTGGGGAAGAACGATCAAGAGGGAGAAGAGACGAGGAGAAAAAACTGATGGGGGGAGCGCCAACTGGAGGAGGCAAGACAACCGATGTAAACGAACCACCAGACCGGGGAGGAAACATACAATAGACTGTGGGTCCTGAGGGAGAAAAGAGAGGAAAAAAAAACATAAGACATGAGGAGAAGAAAACATCGAGAGACTAAACAATGAGAACGTGGTACCAAACAAAAGTGGGAAGCAAATGAATAAGTTATAGGACCATAAAGGAACAAATAAAAATACAAGGAGGATCATATAGGAATGGGGAACTTGGCATAACAAGTACGAACAAAGATAAAGTCAGCATCAACTGTGCAGACAAATTAGTGAACCACAACAACGCATGAAAGTCATGGAGGAAAAGCTGATGAGGAGCCGGAGAGGTCCATATCGGATGTTTGACAGGAATTTACGAAGGCGAACAGGGTCCTCATAGGTCGTCGTTTTGTTGTTATGAGTGACTCTGAAAAGACAAGGATGAAAAAGGCCATATCTGGCGCCAATGGAACGGAGCTCTGGTCGCATATCCAAGAAAGCTTTACGACGGCTGGCTGTAGCTCTGGCGTAATCTTGCGCGAAGAAGAGGGTAGATCCTGACCACGTGAGGCGAGGAGAAGCACGGGCTGCTGAGAGAACTTTAAGAAGATCTGTATATACCAGGAAATACGTGATAACACCTCTTGGTCTTGAAGAGGCGGAAGAAGGTGAAGAGATACGACCAAGCCTATGTGCTCACTGGATGTTAAGCACGGTACCTTCGGGTAAGTGTAGGAGCTTAGGTAGGAAGGATTTGAAGAAAGCAATGGGGTCATTCCCCTCACAATTCTCTGCCAGGCCGTAAATTCGGAGGTTGTTGCGTCGATTACGATTCTCAAGCTCTTCAACCTGCTTCTGGAGAGAAGAAATCTGTGATTGCATGTGCGTTACCTTGGAGGATGACTCCTGGAGAGAAGATATGTCGCGTTCAACCGTCGTCACTCTCACATCCATCTGTGACCAATTATCAGTTAAGACCTGCAACTTGGAGTTAGTTTCCTCCATGCAAGGCCGAAGAGCACGTATCTCCTCCAACAACAGCTCCATAGATACAACTGAGGTAGAGCCCGTCGGTGATGGAGGATCCTTTTTGAGGCGTTTCGTTGTGGCCTTCCCTGAGGGTTGAACAGGACGTTCCGCGTTGGACTGCGACATTTGAACAGCAAGTGCCTGAGAGGCTTCCAGATGTGCCAATGCAGAAAAGACTTTTGATTTTTTGATAAAGATATGTCGCGGAGTTGTAGAAGAACGGCCAGTTGCACCTTTCTCCATATGATGAAAGCCACCTCCAGAGAGAAAACAAAAGAGGAACTAGCACCTGGAGTACTCCGCGGCTGCGAGAGTCAATGCAGGGGCAGAAGAGCGACACGGTCAACAAAAGCACATAGGAGCAAACAAGTCCAAAAAAAGTCTTCTCAAAGTCACCCAGGAGCGCCAGAAAGTCACAAAGAATTGTAAAGTAATGTCCAAACACTTAAGTCATGAAGCCCTCCTGCATGAAAGCGAAGCGCAGAATGCCCATTAAGATGAAAAGCAACAAGTTGGCACTTGTGGAGAAGGAAATATCCAATAGAAAGGTCACAACATCGTGGTAATTAAGGGCAACTTGAGGTGAATGCGCAATGCAGAAAATGTGCAGGTAACCTGAAGGGCTGTAGACATGAAGACAATCCAAAAATGAGATAATGCAGAAGAGGAAAATATGCTTTGGCAGAGAGCAGACGCCAAATATGTCCGTAGGTGATCTATGTGAGGGGAATGCCCAATGAGTGTGAAATGGCCACCAAAATCGCGATGTTCGCGAGTAACACTCGCAAAAGCTGAGCAGATAAGCTAAGGGTAGCAGCAGCGTAGATATAAAGAGATTAGCTCACCAAGAGCATTGTCAGAGGTCCGGGGCATCACAGGAGGCGAGCATGAGGAGGAGCAGGCAGCGCGTGAAATGCGCGAAACAGGGACAAGATGGCGGCCGCGGCCGTCAGGAAGCCGCGGCCGTTTGATGTCTCGGCGAAGAAACGACGAGAACGACCAAGAAATGTCCCGAATTAGTGCCACGGCACTCTTCTCATGTTCCGGTCGGATGTTCTTCTCCCAGAAGAAGTCAGGAACAGGTGGAAGAGGATGAAACCTCCGGTCGGCACAGAGCGCTCACATCAGAGCCGCCGTCCACGCCGGGCGCTAAGCCACGCCCCCTCGATGTCTATGTCTTAATAGTGGAATTCCCCGGTGAGCTCATAAGGCTGTGCTGGCTTAGAGGAGCCAATACCCTGCACTAGGGATGTTTGTGGTTCAGCTCGCACAAACCAATCTCCTAGGAAGTGTCCTCCCAAGAAGAATGCTCTCTTTCTAATATTTATCTGTACCAGGCTTAAAATGTTTTCTGATTACTTTTAAAAGAACAGTGTTGTACATGGCTCTTCTTAGGAGAATGACCCCAAAATGTTTCGCTTTTTCCTCCCAGTCTTTGCCGACTCTCTGTGCATGACCGTAGGAATCTGGGCACCTTCCCACTGTACTGCAGAGGGAAGGTGCGCCTGTCCACCTCACCCGCATTGGGAAGGGGATGCGCACACAATGGGGTTAGGTGCTGAATTTCCACGTGCTCTGTATACAGGTACACCATGTACCAGGGGTGGGTATGGCACTGGGTAGTAGTGGGACGTAGCACTTCGTGTGCCAACCCATTGGAAAGCCTGTCAATCCTGTATCTGGCCTATCATTGTTGGACGGTGGGGCGCCATGGCGCCTGTGCCTACGTTGGCGTCACTTACACCTCAGACAACCCTGAGTGGGTGTTGGACTTGGCCCTTTTTGCCAGGGTCATCCCTGTGCTTTTTGCTTTCCTCCTATATTTTTTCTGATCTGTTGTTGGCTATTTTATGACTCTGGGCACTTTACCACTGCTGACCAGTGCTAAAGTGCATATGCTCTCCCTACTGTAAATTGATGTATTGATTAGTGGTTCCATGATTAGATGTTTGGTGTACTTGTCAGACCCTAGTACAGTGCACTGAGTGTGACCCGGGCGTGTAAATCCAAATGCTGCCAGTGGGCTTGCAGCACTGGTTGTGACGTCTCCATCATCGCACCCCAACTCCGGGACATCATCAACATCTCCTTCACCACCGCCACCTTCCCGGAGAGCTGGAAGCATGCCGAGATCAGCGCCCTCCTGAAGAAACCGACAGCGGACCCCACCGACCTCAAGAACTTCCGCCCCATCTGGCTCCTCCCTTTTCCTGCCAAAGTCGTCGAGAAGACCGTCAACAAACAGCTCGCCGCCTTCCTCGAGACAAACGGATCCCTCAACCCCTAACAGTCTGGTTTCCGAGCTAACCACAGCACAGAGACCGCCCTCATCGCAGCCACCGACGACATCAGATCCCTGCTTGACAACGTTCGACACAGTATGCCACCGCACACTAATACAGCGCCTCAGCAACACCGGAATCCAAGAGAAGGCACTGGAGTGGATCATCTTGTTCCTCGCCGGAAGAACCCAGAGAGTCCGCCTCCCCCCGTTCCTATCCGTGGCCACCGAAGTCATCTGCGGCGTACTGCAAGGATCCTCGCTCAGCCCCACCCTCTTCAATGTCTACATGAGCCCCCTCGCAGCCATCGCACGCCAACACAACCTTAACATCATTTCCTACGCCGACGACACCCAGCTGATCCTCTCCCTCACCAACGACCCCGCCACCGCCAGAGCCAGAGCCAGCCTACACGAAGGAATGAAAGACGTCGCCGAGTGGATGAAGAACAGCCGCCTGAAACTGAACTCAGACAAGACGGAAGTCCTCATCCTGGGACCATCCCCCTCCGCCTGGGATGACTCCTGGTGGCCCCCTGCCCTGGGCACCACCCCGAAGCCGACGGACCACGCACAAAACCTGGGTTTCTTCCTGGGTTCCTCCCTCTCGATGACCAAACAAGTCAACGCCGTATCGTCATCCTGTTTCAACACCCTGCGCATGCTCCGAAAGATCTTCCGATGGATCCCCAACAAAACCAGGAAGACGGTCACCCAGGCCCTCGTCACCAGCCGACTGGACTACGGGAACACCCTCTACGCTGAAACCACAGCCAAACTACAGAAGAGACTCCAGCGCATACAGAACGCCTCCCCACGACTCATCCTGGACATCCCCCGCCACAACCACATCTCCGCCCACTTGAGAGACCTGCACTGGCTCCCCGTCAGCAAGAGAATCACGTTCAGACTCCTCACCCACGCACACAAGGCTCTCCACAACCTGGGCCCCAAGTACCTCAACAACCGCCTCACTCTCTACATGCCCACCCGCCAGCTGCGATCGACCAGCCTCGCCCTCGCCACCGTCCCACGCATTCGCAGAGCCACCGCCGGAGGAAGATCCTTCTCCTACCTGGCGGCCAAGACATGGAACTCCCTCCCCATCCACCTACGGATGACCCAGGACCATCTCTACTTCAGGAAGCAACTCAAAACCTGGCTTTGCGAGCAGTAACGGACCCCTCCCCTCCCAGCACCTTGAAACCCTAGCGGGTGAGTAACGCGCTTTATAAATCTGTTTGATTGATTGATTGATTGCCACCCACAGAAGCGGCCTTGTAAAATGTGTTTAAGGTCTGCCATTGTAGAGCCTGTGGTACAAAAGTGGGTGGTGATGGACGGAGCATCCGAACCAATCAAACACTCACACCCAGTCAACAGATCTGGGATTAATCCATCACCGTTCTTTAGCCCACTCTGCCACCCCAGTTCAGACATGGCCATATGCAAATTAGTCTGACCCTGTGCCTCATGGGAACAGTCCAGCCCGAACTGCCAAGCCATGCCTTCCCTGGACCGGACTCAGGCTTCCTAGGACCGGTTTCTGGCATTCCAGCCGTCTTCAGCCAGGCTTGCTTGAATCCAGTGGCAAAGTGAGCAAGGGACTCACGTCTGAGCATACCCTGCCTACTTATGGCAAACAAAGCGGTACAAAAGGGGGTGGTGATGGACGGAGCATCTGAACCAATCAAACACTCACACCCAGTCAACAGATCTGGGTTTAATCCATCACCGTTCTTTAGCCCACTCTGATACCCCAGTTCAGACATGGCCATATGCAAATCAGTCTGACCCTGTGCCTCACGGGAACAGTCCAGCCCGAACTGCCAAGCCATGCCTACCTAGACCGGACTCAAGCTTCCTAGGACCGGTTTCTGGCATTCCAGCCGTCTTCAGCCAGGCTTGCTTGAATCCAGTGGCAAAGTGAGCAAGGGACTCACGTCTGAGCATACCCTGCCAACTTATGGCGAACAAAGCGGTACAAAAGGGGGTGGTGATGGACGAAGCATCTGAACCAATCAAACACTCACACCCAGTCAACAGATCTGGTTTTGCTCAGACGTGAGTCCCTTGCTCACAGAATGACGGCGTCGTCGGCATATAATAGAGCCGGAATTGGTCGACGACGAATTGCTGGCAGGTCTTGACTATCTTTAACCATTTCTAATTCAAGCCCATTGGTGTATAGGGTGAATTGGAAGGGGGCCAGAACGCACCCCTGTCTGACCCCCCTCTCTATCTTGAAGGGCTTGGTAAGGTCTCCATCAATCCCATATCTCACCCTCGCTGATGCATTTGAATAAAGTTCTCGCAAAAAATTTACCAGCGAAGGTTCGACTCCCATATCCAAAATTTTTGCCCAGAGTTTAGAGTGACTTACCCAGTCTAACGCTGCTGTCAAGTCAACGTAGACCATATACAGTAACCCTCCCTTTCCTGAGACATATTTCTCCGTTAACAAGGAGAGATTTAAAACTTGGTCAACTGTACCCAGCCCCTCTTGAAAGGCGTATTGTAAATCTGATACTATGCTGTTTTCTACGGTCCAGCCTTGGAGGCGGTCTAAAAGAATACGGCCGGCAACCTTGCCGAGAGAATCCAAAAGCTAGGTGGGCCGATAGCGGGAAACATCCTTTACAACGCAACTTTTACCACGCAGTGCCTTTACGACGCAACTTTTACAATGCAAACGATTACAACGCATTGTGCTGGCGGGCGCTCTAGGATAGGGAATAGATTTAATTTACTATCCAACACCTTCCCTACTATCCACGGGGACTGTAGTTGGAATAGTAAATTAAACTATTCACTATCCAGCGCCCCAAAGCACTATGCGTTGTAAAGGTATTCGTTGTAAATACCACGTTGTAAAGGCATGCGTGGTAAAAGCATGCGTTGTAATGTCATACATCCGCCGATAGCAAGTCGGACTGCTGCGGTCACCTTTTTTAAAAATTGGCACCAAAATTGACCTGGACCAGGACTCCACAAGACCGGCCCTGGTGGGTGCTTCCAGAACTCTCGTCAAGATAGGGGACCATAAATCTAAATTTTGTTTAAAAAGGTCCACTGGGACCTCGTCTGGACCAGGGGCTTTGCCAGATTTTGACATTTTAAGGGCCCTAATAACTTCTTTGTGGGCAAAGTTTATCTGTATGGGATAAGTTGCTTGCTTGGGAGTCACAACCAAGCCCAAAATTAATTCTTCGTCTTGTCTAAAAATGGTTGAGAAATGACCGACCCAGGCATCAGCATCTACAGCTACTTCGAGTTTTGGAAGGTTTCTCTCTACACAGAGGAAGGGTGCTTTAACTGTTCTCCAAAAAGTGATGGAATCTTCCGTGGAGCAGTTTTGATGTAGTTGCTTCCATAGGGAATCTTTAATCTGGGTTTTGCGGTTCTTTTGCGCTAGATTATAAGCCTTCCTTAACTCGGCAACCTCATGTCTGTCCCTAATTTCCTTGGTTAATGCTACCTTTAATCTAGTATATGCTCTGGTGCATTCAGTATTAAACCACCCCCTCGTGATGGGCCTTTTTGATTTCTTAGTACAAGATAACTCTTCTCTAATTATTTTAGTGATGTCCTCATAGCTACAAAGTACTTGTTCGGGGCTGGCGTTCAGGTCTAGGCATGAGTACAAAGCAGGCAAGGCTTTCTTTAATACATTGCCCAATACTAGTTCTTGGTCTAGCTTGCCCGATTTTAGGGTGAAGCCGTTAGGCCTATCTAAAGTAAGGGATTGCTGGTCCAAGAGGCTCCAATAAACTTTCTCTATCATGGGAGAGGGAATACTTATTTGGACACTATTAGGAAAATGGTCACTAGGTGCATTTGGAGCTGTTTTGAATTTGTATATTCTTGATGTAATACAGTTGGAAACAAGTATGTAGTCTATTATACTATTTGCACCTCGCCCATTAAAGGTACTTGAAAAAGGGACTGGGGGGCTAACCAGCTCGTTCGCAAATCCCAGGTCTGCGACGGTCATTATTTCATTCATGCGGCCTCCCATGGCCGTTTGTACAAAATGCGTTTGGTTGTTCCCATGCTCGTCTTGTATGTCACAATTATTATGACTGCTATTTTTACACAAATACAAATTAAAATCACCACCCCATATTAGCGTTACGGACTTGTTAATGTACCTTGTACGCAAATTTTGAAAAAGTTCAAAAATATTATTTAAAACAGCAATTAAATCGACTGTGTCCAAATTATTATAAAAATTAATCACTATGTAGATAAACATCTTATTACAGGTTATCATAAGTGCCTGATAGTTAGGTTCTAATCTCAAGACTTCAATTTTATCGAATGGAAGAACATTTGATATGTACAATATAAGGCCTCTTTTGGTCTACCTGAGGGTGAAGGAACTGCTTCTGAAAAAAAGGTTTTGTACCCCAGAAGATGGAATGGTGTACACAGCCATGTTTCCTGTAGGGCTATAATATTGTATGTTGTTACTACTGCTCTCCAAATAATGTCTGTCATTTCGGTTTGTAGCCCTGCCACGATCCAAAAAATAATGTCTAGCGTTAAAGAATTGGTACTTATATTAGGTTTTGAGTTGGTATTCTGTGGGAAATGATCCATCTGTAATTCTAAACCTAGGATGGGCTGTTCAACTTCTATGTCCTTATGAATCTGCCCCAAATCAGATACAGATATTACATTGGTTATGTCTGGTGCAATGAGACAGGACTGAACAAGTGAAACTTGAGAATCATCATTCCCCTCTATTGTCGGTTCTATTGGGGCGGTGCTTTGGCTCTCTCGTAATTTGTCCCCTAATGGTATGGTCAGTCATTCGTTATCATCTAGAGCGGACAGTGCACTAAATCTGTTATGGGTGGGACCTATTTGCAGTGACCAGGATGGGTTGTGGGGCTTTTGCAGGAGCCTGTGATCATAGGTCATGTTTTTCGGGGGTAGAAATAGCCTAGTGGGAGTATGGTTATCCCATCCATGGTTGAAATGCGGGTACCCTCAATATTTAGGATCTCCCTTACTAGGTGTGGTCTTCTAAATGTAATAACTATACAATCCCTGTTCAAATACTTCTTCCTGGCCCCTTCCCATTGCACTCGTCTGATCATCTTAAATTCATCAAATAGTTGGCTATAGAGCCCTGTCCTATTGCTTAGCCAATGTAATGACTTGTTCTGTAAAGCTGTCCAAGATTCTTCTCTGGGAAGATGGTTAGATGGAACATTTCCAAGTATTACCACGTAGGGAGTAGCCTCTGGTGGCAGATGTAGGTGTGAGTCTACGGGCCTTTGTTCCACAGAAAAAGGAACTGTACTATGGTCTTGACTATTTTCCTGCGGGGGCAAAGGCATTTGTGATGCGCTTCCCTGTAAAAGCGGGTTCAAATGTATATTAATGTGTCTTGGTGGCATATATGTTGCCATTTTTCCAAAATGATTTAGATGGATTGGTGCCGTGTTAGCTGGGGAAATGGTTACAGGAACTGCTGGGACTATTTTTCTAGTCTCACACCTAACATTTTTCGGTGCGTTTAGACTTGTCGGTTGGATGTTTGTCGCTGTGTTTAAGCACGTATCACCAATTGTAACTAAAATTGAGGAATTGAGATTGGTCAGTTAAAGGGGTTCTATACTAGCCACTCTAGTAGTTAGTTGGTCCAGCCTGACTCTTAAATACGAGTCGAGTCTTTCCACTAATGCTGTTAGCTTCTGAGTGTCTAAATATGACTGACTAGTTATATTATCCTGTCTAGTTGGTTTTTGTTTAGCTTGTTGATTAGAAGGTTCGACATATTTCCTTTTAAGTGGTGCATTTGATTGATTTCTGGATTCGTCTTGGGCCGAGTGGACCATGACTAATTCAGATTCTTTTTGAGAGTTACGTACACCGGGGCCTCTTTGTCTAGGTTTTCGTTGCTTTTTCTGAGGGATTGAATTGGTGACTCACTGTCAGTTGACTGAATGTCATCAATAGATGCTTGAATACATCCATTTACTGAGGTGATTTTTTCCCCCCCTGGGTTTGATTTAATTGAGTCATCGCTCGGGAGTGGTGGCTGGCTCGTCCCGGAGGAGGAGCCCACAATAGATTCCTCCACTGAGTGGATCTTTTTATCCAGATCATCCACCGCTCCTGTTAGATAGCTCAATAAGGTTTGCTGTTTTTCATTTATTGGTCTGGTTCCCTTAGGGCTAGGTAGTTTCCTTTTTCCCATTTTCCACATTGGAAACTATCTAGACAGTCGTAGCAGAGGGGACTTAGACCTAGCTGTTATTCACGGGGGAATACAGTTCCAGATTTGAAAGCCTTACTATGTATCGACAAAAGGGGACAGGACCAAGAGACTGGGCCCAGCCTGGCCTCCTCCGGCCACTGACGGGCAAGGACGGGCCCGCCCTTGGCCCGGGCTTTGCCCGGGCGAGTTGGCGCGCGTCCAGCGGCGCGTTGGCCCGGTCTGGTTTTAAAGGTTCCTGGGGGCGGGGCTTCTGCCTGGTACCTCACCTGAGACGGCGCTGCCCGCTGGATGTTGTGGACAGGCAGCGCGCGGTCCGCGGGTGGATTGAGGCGCGTTTGGCAGGTCGAATCACCCTTGGTAGAGAAACACTCCCCCAGCAGTACAAAGGGCAACAGGCAGCAACTCTGACGAGGTCCCAGCGGGATTCCAAAATTCACAAGTTTCACAGATATTACGGCATCCTGCGGCACGTTGGCCCGGTCTGGTTTTAAAGGTCCCTGGGGGGCGGGGCTTCTGCCTAGCACCTCACGCGAGACCGCGCTGCCCGCTGGATGTTGTGGACAGGCAGCACGCGGTCCGTGGGTGGATTGAGGCGCGTTTGGCAGGTCGAATCACCCTTGGTAGAGAAACACTCCCCCAGCAGTACAAAGGGCAACAGGCAGCAACTCTGACGGGCTCCCAGCGGGATTCCAAAATTCACAAGTCTCACAGGTATTACGGCGCTCACTGACTCAGTCCTGACGCCGTCAACAAGCTGTAGCCTGCACCGCGACTGGAAGGACACCGTGATGTGCAACGCCTCCCTACACCAAATCGAACTGGTCTGACCGACGCGGTCACTGCTGCTGACTTCGAGTCCTGTGATCGCACCGGAGTTGGGCACCGCCTTGCACGCTTTGCAATGCACCGCCCGACTTGCACCGCTATCTGGACTGCCCGACGCCAGCTCCCGAACTCCGGCTCTGTCGCTGCACCGCAAAGCTGGAAATACCACAACGGGCAACATCTGCCTCGAATGTATGTATAAACCGTTTTGTAATGCGCTCTGTTACTTGGGAGTATCCTGGCGCGATTGGGAAGACGCAGGGGAGTACAGACGACGAAAAAAAACAACTTATGTCACACTCCTGAACAGGTGGGTTTTCAAATTTTTCTTAAACTGGGCAACACCTTGCATGGAACGCAAGTAAAAAGAAAGAGCATTCCAGGCACGGGCAGCAACTACAGCTATCGACTGGCCCCCAAGTCTAGTTCGCTTAAAGCGAGGATGGGTCATTGTAAACGAAGTAGATGATCTGAGAGCTCGTGTGGGGGCATAAAAGGTGAATCTCTTCTTCAAATAAGCAGGACCTTGATCGTGGGTTGCTCTAAACGAGAGCACTAAGGATTTGAACAGGATGCGTTGTGATACTGGCAGCCAGTGAAGATTGCACATATGTGAGTGAACACTCTTCCATCTCGGGACGTTGAATATGAGACGGACTGCGGCATTCTGAATGACCTGCAGGCGTTTAACCAAGTAAGCTGGGATACCGCTAAGCAGAGCGTTCGCATAATCCAGCCTTGCCAGGATGAGTGCGCGAGCAACCGTCTCCCTCGCTTCTCTAGGAAGCAGAGGAAAGAATCTGCGTAGCATTCTCAGCATGGCAAAGCATGTCCCAGATAGCTTCTTTATGTGGTCCTCAAATCGTAGGTCCTCACCGAACCAGATGTCAAGATTTTTCGCGGGGCCACCCATCACCTTAGGGCTAGGAATGTTCGGGGGCCACAACGAATTCCTGAAATTAGGGGGGAAAGAGCCAAAGAAAAGCACCTCGGATTTGTCCTCATTGCGTTTCAGCTGGGCCAAAGTTAACCAGCGAAAGACTGAGGACAGACACAGCTGAACTGTTGTAGTATCCAGATGATCATCTGGCCAGGTGAACAGCAGCTGTGTATCATCGGCATACCCTATAACCTTAGCCCCGTACTGTTCCGCTAGATAAACCAGGGGAGTGATGTAAATATTGAACAGTAGGGGACTAAGGGTAGATCCTTGTGGGACCCCGGTGAGGAGTGGTTTGGGTTCGGAGGCGTGGGGCGGCATCCAGACCTGCTGTGTCCTATCAGATAGAAATGAGGACAACCAGGCCAGGGCACCTCCACCAATGCCAATAGCAGACAGCCTGGCGAGAAGGAGATCGTATGGAACGGTATCGAACGCGGCAGAGAGGTCCAGTAAAATCAGGACCGCTCTGCCGTCTCCGTCCAAACATTCCCGGATCGATTCCACCATCTCAACCAAAGCTGTTTCCGTGCTATAGGCCGCCCTAAAGCCTGATTGAGCTGGATGGAGAGCATTAGAGGTCTCCACAAAGCTCTCCAATTGATGAAAGACCACCTTCTCACATATTTTGGCCAATGCTGGCAAAAGTGATATGGGACGATAGTTCCCAGGGACAGTAGCATCCAGCCCAGGTTTTTTCAGAAGCGGCAAAAGCTTTGCCCGCTTCCAACAAAGAGGAACCTCAGCAGAAGATAAAGAGAGGTTCACTATGTGGGTGACCTCACTGCAGACAATGTCTGCCACCTCCGAAAGCACCCCGGCAGGGCAAGGGTCAGAGGGAGAGCCCGACTTAAGAGATTGGAGGAGAGGCAGTACATCACAGTCCGCGACCAGCGAAAAGTCCGTAAACTTTAGCAAATTACAGGGGCATGGCGTAAAGAGAGGGCCAGCCGCTGAGCAATCCGCTGGTAGCGCTGAAAGTAAGTCCTGTTGGATCCTAGTTATTTTGTTGATAAAAAAATCAGACAGGTCCTCGCACCATTGCGCCGAGGAGGGGAGTATGGCTTTTAACAATAGAGAAAATCTCTCTACTGTTATTTTCTGCTTTGGCAATTCTCCCTGCGTAGTAATTCCCTTTGGCTATCTTAATAGTGGCATAGTAGTCTTTTTGGGCTGTGCGTACGGCGGACTTTGACTCCGAGCTATACCCGAGTCTTCAGGCTCGCTCCAGCTTTTTGCACCTCAATTTCAACTCCCTCAATTCAGGAGAGAACCAGGGCTGGGAAGGGGTGCGTCGGAGCCTGGACACCGTAGTACGTTTCCTAGATGCATTAGCCGCTTGCAGCACCCACCCATTGAAACCACTAAGCGCCTCGTCCACCGCAGAAGTAAGCTTAGGGCGAACTCTGGATAGAGCATGGCCAAACGCGACCAGATTGACCTTCTGGGTATGACTCGTGGGAAATGAGGTTGCTGATCGACCTACACCCTCCACCTCCCACGAGAACCTGACAAGATCATGATCCGACCACGTTACTTTCTCTAAGCTTAGAGACTCAATGGGAAAGTTGGAACAAACTACGACTAAAAAATGACCTCCAACGTGAGTCGACGAGGCCACCCATTGTTTAAGCTGTGCAAGGTCCAAGACTTCCCCCAGCCGGTGAGCTTCGAGAGAGTCAGAGACGTCTACATGAATGTTTAAGTCGCCGAGCAGAAGAAATCTTGGAAAGCTTAGGGCCCGTGGGACTATACATTCTTCCAGGGTGTCAATAAAATGACTGGCATGGCCCGGAGGCCTGTAAATCAGTGAACCCCCTAAGGTAAAGTGGGGAGTGATAATAAGGGAGAAGTGGAGAACTTCACCATCAGCCCCTACAGCGGGTTGCTCAGAGGCGAAGTGCCACCCTTCCTTAAAAATAACAGCTAGTCCGCCCCCTCTACCCGAGGCCTATCAACCCTGGCAATTTTAAAACCTCTAGGGACAGCAAGTTCCACAATCAGGGCGCACGAGTTGGTCAGCCACGTCTCCGTTATGAAAAGAACCTCAAGCTGACCCTCCACCAGTATCTCAAAGATGTCAGCAGCGTGTTTCACAACAGATCTAGCATTAATCGACCTGGCCCTAACTATCGCACAACTAGTCTCATCGACTAGGCGCGGGGGTAAAGAGGGCTGGGGAGAAAAACCACAGCTCGAGCACTTCGCCGTAGCGCAGTCCCACCCCGCCCGCAAGCAGGTACCCCTTCCAGCGGGCAGATTCAGCATCAGGAGATCAGGAGATCATTGCGAGAATACCTGATCCTATCAGGTATAACGCAAGCTCTGAGCTCACTGACTCTGTCTCGACGCCGTCAACGAGCCGTAACCTGCACCCCGACTGGAAGGACACCGTGACCTGCAATGCTTTCTTCTTCTACACTGCGACGACCCCCGGAACCGGCTCGCACATCAGTGTCGGCCGCCTCAAGGAAAAGGTACTGTGACTGAGTCTGTCGACATTTGAGTGGGCCCGGACCGCCGCGGTCCGCTGGATTTGTTAGACTCTGTGTTCTTTTCAGCAACGCTGTAGCCGGACAAGGCTACCGACTCGCACAGAACCTTGAATTAAGCCTTTTTAACCTGAACTCTTGAAACTTAATAGTACTGTGGATTCTTTTTGTCGTTTATTGGTCTTGTGATAACTCTATATAAAGTATACTTATTTTTTATATAAAACCTGTGTGGTGTCCATTTGTAGTGTTGTCACTGGGTTACTGTATGTGGTCACAACTGCTTAACTTACATTGCCTCTGAAATAAGCCTTGACTGCTCGCACTACGCCGCCTAAAGGGTGAGCAGGGGTTATTTTGAGAGAGTAATTCCCTTGCCCTGACTAGAGGAGAGGGTCCCTGCTTGTCACAAGTACCTACCTGTGCCAACCAGAGACTCTCAATTCTAACAGTGGGTCATCCCATACCATGAGGACACCTCGCCGCTGGGAAGTCTGCATGGGCGCTGGGGGGGGGGAGGAAGGCAGCCAGGTAGGTATATGTGGATGTTCCATGCACAGGTAATGAGGAGCCCCCCACTTGGGCCATCCCATGGGATATTCCTGGGGTGTTGCAGATTCTCTTGGGTGGCCTCAGGGCCCTGAGAACATCCTCACTGTCAAGGCAGAAGAGAAGTATGTGTGCCTTCCTACACAGGCTAAGAAAAGGCACTGACACAGTGTTCAGAAACATGGGGTGGTCTGCAAACGCAGACCAGGGAGTACGCACTGGAACCTGTAACTTGCAAACTTCAGCTTAAATGACAAGCCTGCTGTTCTGTTTTTCCAGGTTACTCTCGATGTCTATGTCTTAATAGTGGAATTCTCTGGTGAGCTCATAAGGCTGTGCAGCACAGCCTTAAGGATCACAGCCCGATCCCCGGGACGGCCGCCCCAGCAGCTGGGCGGTGTAAGAGCAGCTTTCGCCTTTCACCGCTGCTCTGAAATGGTGCGGATGCTGGCCCCTGCTGCTAAGCCATCGATAACTGGCACCACTGTGGGCTGGTGATGCGCAGGGAAGCCCAGAATGGAGGTCCAAGCTCAGAGCTCATTAGTCGAGCACCATGTCAGCTCGGCTGCTGGCCACACCCCTCACCATGTGGAATTTGGTGTGTTAAACACTAAAATCTGCATTATTCCCCAATAACTCATAGTAGGTGCTATTTATCACACTCCAAAACCTATGTGTCTGGGTGACTTCAGGTTGCCAGTCGAAGTCTATGACGTGTACAATTGAGAGTTCTGAAGTTGAGGAAGAACAAAGGGCAAGTTTCTCTAAGTGTCAGTGGGTCATAAAGGTGTGCAAACTACATGCATTTCCAATCCTTGGTCTCTCAGCAGAGCACAGGGCACGATGGTCACACAGGTGTCAGTTGTAATTGTGGGAAAGTGTGAGATATGCAGATGGAGGATTTCAGAAAGTTATGGGGAGAGAAATGGCATAAGTGTTGATCAGAGTTTGAGACTGCTAGAGAAAGTGGTAAGTAGGGGAAAACATGTCTGAAAAACTCCAAAGGCCACTGCCCCTTCTACAGTCATTAGTACTATTTAATTCACAGTCTGGTAGTTTCAGAATTGAAATAGTTTTAATTATTATTCACAACTAAATCATTGTTGGTATTCCTTTATCTGATTCGTTTAAGAAGTGTATTTATAGTCAATAGGCTTGGCTCGTTTTAGGCATGTTTGTTGTGTAATGAATCTGTATGCTATAACAGAAAACGTACAGAGACACTCAGATACTGGTCAGATGACATCCAGTGTGAAGCACCAGATTCAACTTAACATGTTTTAAGCTGCACCCTTAATTTTTTATGCCACATTTCTTGGAAAAGATTATTGTTAGGGTTCTTTGGCCATGTCCCTTTTAGAGAACCCCACATGTTTAACCCCACGAAAAGCACTACCCATTACCCAGTATTCTAACTTTCATTTTGTCTAAACTAGGTTAACCATCCCATCATTGAACGGTACTTCCATCGATGGTTGACCGGGGACCCTAAAGCAGCACTAGCAAAAATGCTCAAACTAGCCCTGTTCCCTTCCTCTCTTCACAGCCTCTCTCTCTCTCTCTCTCTCTCTCTCTCTCTCTCTTTCGTTCTTTCTCTCCCTCTCTCTAACTCTAACTCTCTCATTTATCTTTCTCTCACTTTCTCCTTATCTTCCTCTTTGATCACTTGCTCTGTCCATCTCTTACCACTCTTTTGCTCTCTCTCTTGAAGCTACCTGCAGAGGGTTAACCTCAGGAAACTGGGGAAAGTGACATAGACACCAGTTGTGGCCCCTGGCTTTCAAACTGGCCTCCAATGGCTCCATCCCCCTGGGAAAATGCCCAATGCAATAAAAGGTTAGGTGGGCACTTGTATGTAAAATGTTTCTATTTGAGAGGTTGTTACTGTAGAATAAATAAATAGGTAATGCACACTCCAGACACCTATGAAGATTAAACACATGATTTTACCTTGTTTGAGACAAGAGAAGATCTCACTCAATATTCAATCAATATTTGTTAAGCGCGACTACTCACCCGTTAGGGTCTCAAGGCGCTGGGGGGGAGGCTGCAGGTCCGACTGGGTGCTGAAGTTCAGTCGAAGAGCGAGGTCTTGAGATGTTTTCTGAATTGGGTCACTGACGGGATAGTTTGAGGTGGAGACGGTGGGTGTTCCAGGTTCTGGCGGCGATGTAGGAAAAAGGTCTTCCTCTGGTCCTGGTCTTGCGGATCCTAGTGACGGTGGCAAGGGCCAGATTGGCGGAGTGATGGTGTTTGGTGGGTGCGTGGAATGAGAGGCGGTGGTTCTGGTATGCTGGTCCAGCGTCGTGGAGGGCTTTAAAAGCGTGTGTGAGGAGCTTAAATGTGACTCTTGTTGACTGGGAGCCAATGGAGTTCTCGCAGGCGTTCGGAGATTTGGCAACAGCGGGGGATGTTGAGGATCAGTCCGGCTGCAGAGTTCTGAACGTTCTGTAGTTTCCTGAGAATATTCTGGGTGACGCCTCCGTAGAGTGCATTGCCGTAGTCGAGCCTGCTGCTGATGAGTGCGTCGGCGACCGACTTTATGGCCTTAGTGGGTATCCATCTGAAGATCTTTTGAAACATGTGAAGTGTGTGGAAGC
The DNA here is from genome assembly GCF_964261635.1 of Lissotriton helveticus. Classification (NCBI taxonomy): domain Eukaryota; kingdom Metazoa; phylum Chordata; class Amphibia; order Caudata; family Salamandridae; genus Lissotriton; species Lissotriton helveticus. The sequence continues at coordinate 933,743,897 of NC_136061.1, read as the reverse complement.
AGGATGAGGAAACGGCGTTGATCTGGTGGTTCATAGTGCAAGGAATTCAGTACGATGCCGATGTTTCGTGCGTGGTCCGGGGGGGGGGGGAGTTCTTAGCACAGTGGGCTACCAGGAGTCTTTCCAAGCAAAGGTGTTGGTTCCCAGGATGAGGACTTCGGTCCGAGATGAGCTTGAGACAGTTGTTTCTCATCCAGGTGGCACCGGCCTTTATCCCTTTGTGGAAGTTGTTTCTGGCGATTATGGGCTCATTGGTGAGGGAGAGAATCAAATGGGTGTAGTCAGTGTAGGAGACAATGTTGAGTCTGTGGTTCCTTCCTATGGCTGCAAGTGGGGTCATGTAGATGTTGAAGAGGGTGGGGCTCAGAGAAGAGCCCTTGGAGACTCCTCAGTTTATTTCAAGTGGTAGTCTGACTCGCGGTGTTCTACCGGGGAGGAAGGAACGGATCCAGTTCAGGACTTTGTAACAGATGCAGGCATTGTGGAGTCTCGTGCTTATTGTGCGGTGAGAGACAGTCTTGAAGGCAGCAGAGAGGTCAAGGAGGATGAGCCCTGCTATTTCTCCCCGGTCGAGGAGGGAGCAGATGTCGTCAGTGGCGGCAAGGAGGGCGGTCTCTGTGCTGTGGTTGCTTCAAAAGCTGGATCGAGAGGGGTCCAGGAGGTGGTTGGCTTTGATGAACACGGAGAGTTGGGCATTGATGGCCTTCTCTAAGACCTTGACTGGGAATGGAATCAGGGAGATGGGTCTGAAGTTCTTGAGGTCTGTCGGGTCGGCGGATGGTTTCTTCAGCAGGGGTTTGATCTCGGCTTAATTCCAGTCATCGAGGAAGGTCGCATCTCGATGGAGCAGTTGATGGTGCAGCGTAGTTTGGGTGCGATGGAGGTCCCGGGTCTGTGGAAGATGTGGTGCGAGCAGGGGTCTGAGGGTGATTCTGAGTGAATGCTCTTCATGGTCTTGAGAGTCATCAATGGTGAGCGGGGTCCAGTTGAGCAGGATCTGTAGTGGGGGCGGAGGCATCGAGTGTGGCGGGAGTGATGGGTGGGTCTTGGGTGTTGAAGCTGTCATAGATCTGCTTGATCTTGTGGTGGAAGTAGGTGCTGAGTTTGTTGCAGAGGTCATGGGAGGGTGGGTCTTCTGTGGTCTCTCGCTGTTGAGTTCGGCAAACTCCTTGATGATGGCGAAAAGTTCCTTGCTATTGTGTGCGTTGATTCTGTCTCGGAGGGCAGTTTTCTTAGTTTTGGGGAGGAGGTGGTGTGCGTGCCTGCGGATTTGAATGCTGAGTGGGCTTCCAGGGTTTTGGCATTCCTCCATCTCTTCTCGAGCCATCTACAGGTGCATCTTGACTCGTGGAGGTTGGCAGGGAACCAACTGGCTTTTTTGGGATATTGCTTGCCGGTGGCTTTCTTGAGGGGCGCAAGTGTGTCGGAACAGTTAGAGATCCATTGGTGAAGGTTGCGTGTTGAGGTATTGGCGTCTGTGGATGTCGGCGGGGTGGTTGTGCTGAGGGAGGCGGTGAGATGTTCTTTGGTGACCTTGTTCCAGATACGGCAGGAGGGCAGTAGGTGTGATGGTGTACGGTGGGTTTGGTGTAGGCAAAATTAATGCAGTGGTGGTCGGTCCAGAGGAGTTCGGAGATGTGACTCTAGGTGACATTTTCACTGACGGAGAAGATGGGGGTCGAGCACGTGTCCTGCTGTGTGGGTCGGAAAGGTGACTAACTGCTTGAGTCCGATGTTGGCGAGGTTCTCCAGAAGAGATGTGGTGTTCTGGTCATTAGTGTTGTCCAGGTGGAAATTGAGGTCGCCGATTAGATTGTAATCAGTAGTTGTGAGAGCTTGTGGTGCGATGAAGTTGATGATGGCATCAGTAAAGGGCAGTCGGACTAGGAGGTCTTTAAACGAGGGTGCCACAGAGGGTGATGTTGGGGTTGATATGGTCCTGGAAGTGGAGATGTTCCATGGTTGTCATTGGGTCGCCCGATGGGTGGCCAGGTGGAGGGAGTTCTTGTGGATGATGGCGAGGCCTCCCCCTGGTCAGTCGGTGTGGTTCTGGCGGGTGATCTTGTAGCCGTCAGGGATGGCGGTGGTTATATCCGGGCTGAGATAGGGTTCACCCAGGTTTCCATGAAGAAGGCGATGTCAGAGCGACGGAATCGAGGAGGTCCCAGATTTCTGTGGCGTGTTTGTCACTGTATTACTCCCAAGTATATCACACTGTATAATCTTGTGTTCCTCACACACTGGCGCTCCCTATTTCTTTTTTTTTATAACTTTATCATTTTCCAAATAATAAAACAATGATGTATGTCTTGTTGCAAATCATAGCCTTTAAAGAACATCAACATAGGAGAGCGTGCATACATATCACATATCAGAACATATTATGTCGGTCAGAAAGCTGAGCATCAGTGATCATTACCATAAGAGTTACATGTAGGGCACAAGGTTCAGCAAGGGGAGATGGAAAACAAAAGGGGCATAACAGTGGCATACACAATCAGGTGAATGTGACAACCTGCATGTAAGAACAAAACAATTAGACCCAAAAAAAAAGGCAAAGGCCCAAAGGTCAAAGGAAAAAATCAATCAAACAAATGAAATACAAATGTCTAGTTATATAATCGCACAACACCTCAGCCAACCCCCTCTGGATCTATGTGGCTTTCTAACAGATTGACGTTCAGCAGTGATCTTGGCAATATAGGAGCGGTATGGCCCCCAGATATCAATAGGTCGGGACGGACTGGGGACCTGTTTAGAGTACTCCACGCAGTTGATATTGCAAAAGGCCATGCTCCCAAGCCACGACTTCAATCTCGGAGGCCGTCTATCACACCAGAGTAACGCAGTTTCCCTCTTTGCCAGCAAGAATCCCAGTGCTGCAAGTTTTTGAACAGTTCGTGGGAAGTTGTAAACATAACCCAGCAAAGCAATTTCTGGGGTGGGGACCAGATTCAAGCATAAAATGTCACTAAAAGTACGGTGTACTTGAGACCAGTAATCATGCAAAAGGGGACAGGTCCAGGAGAGGTGAGCAAAATCGGCGAAGGGGGCCTTGCACTGGGGCAGTGGTGGGGACCACTAGGGTCTATTCTATGTGTATGTGCTGGAGTGTGATATAGCCTACGGAGAAATTTGAAATGGATGAGTTTGTGTCTACTGTTTAGGGAAACTTCCTTCGTAGCTTCACAGCACTGTACCCATTGATCGTCGGAAATGGGTTTCCCCAGATCACCCTCCCACGCGGCACGTACTTTAGCATCCAGGGTGGGGATTGAAACACTGACTGTTCTATATAATTTAGAAACTAGGTGCGCTACCGATTGGTGTTGAATGAGGAGTGTAAGCGGGGGAGAGGGTTCAGGAGCCAGTGGAAATGTTGGAAATGAAGCCCGCAACATGGATTGCAGTCTAGTCAAAACAAAAGAGTCCAGGAACGAGCAGCCAGCGAACCGAGGGTCCTCAGATAAAGAAAAAGCATGGCCCTCAGGAAAGAGATCACCAATGGTGTGAATGTGGAATTCAGTCAATGTGTGTTTAACTACTGATTCCCCGGTGATCGGGAACCAAGAGGCATTGGGCAGAGGAAGGGCCGGTGAATGGTATGTAACCCTTACAACGCATTTTTGACCACGCGGTACCTTTACCACGCGGCCGTTACAACGCAAGTCATTACCACGACTTGCGCTGGAGGGCGCTGTGGGATAAGGAATTTTATAAATTTATATTCCAACACCTTCCCTACTGTTACGGGGACTGGTGTTGGAATATAAAATTATAAAAATCCTAAATCCGCGCCCTCCAACGCAAGTCGTGGTAACGACTTGCGTTGTAGCGGCCGCGTGGTAAAGGTATGCGTTGTTACAACCTGCGTTGTAACAACGTACATCCCCGGCTCCAGGCCAAAAAGTCTACGCTGTCTATCCCAGGCCCAGCAGGTCGACGAGACAGTTTGTATATCCAGCGGATCTCGAGGGAAGCCCTTGGGATGAACAGTGGAGAGGAGTCCTGGAAGGACTAAGTCCGCTTCGGGTTTCAAATACAGAATGCGGGCATCTGGGTGGACCCAAGAATACGCATATGAGCATTGTGCAATTAAAAAATAAAGATAAAAATCAGGGACGCCGAAGCCGCCTCGTTCATATGGGAGAGTCAAGACCCGCCATGTGACACGTGGATTTTTGTCTCCCCAGACGAAACGCATGAATAAAGAACGCAATTTTGAAAAAAAGATCTTGGTGAGAGGCATTGGGATATTATAAAAGAGGTATAAAAAACGGGGAAGTACGAACATTTTAATTATGGCAATTCGCCCAGCCATAGATAGAGGGAGGCGAATCCACCTCTCAATATGGTTCTCTAGTAGACTGACCGCGCTCCCATTATTTAGTCTAATGATGGCGGCGGTATCCAGATGGATATGGACCCCCAAATCTTTGACTGAGTCATGACTCCATTCAAGAGGGAAAGAGCAACTCCATGCGGTAGCGCTCGATGTGAGCGGAAAAACTACTGATTTGTGCCAATTAATGTGAAGACCAGAGAATTTGCCGAAGCGAGTTATCTCCGAGATAAGTGGTTCAAGGTTAATATGAGGCATTCTGACATATAAGGTCGTGTCGTCCGCATATGAAGATATCAAAAGAGGGCCAGTACGGAACTGGAGCCCCCGGTGTAGATGTTTTTCTTGAAAATGGCAGACCAGAGGATCCATCGCCAGGATGAAGAGTAGCGGGGATAAGGGACATCCCTGCCGTGTGCCACGCGATAGGGAGAACTGTTCGGTGATGGTGCCATTAAGGCGCAGTCTAGCCGTAGGTGCAGTATATAATAGTGACACTGTGGAGACAAAACATTGTGGCATGCCCATGCGTCTCATGATGGACAGAAAAAAGGGCCATTCCAAGGAGTCAAACGCTTTCTCAGCGTCGAGAAGGTTCGCGGTGGCCGGTGTGGATGGGTCTATGCGATGTAAAACAGCAAATAAGGTCCTCAGGTTCAAAGAGGTGGATCGATGTGGAGCAAATCCAGACTGTGCCGGGGATATGATAGGGCGCTCCCTATTTCTATCAATGCGAGAGAGCTTCCCTATACCTTGTGCACTGGCTCTAGAGTTGCCATCTTTTACACAGGAAGATTACACCCATTTGTTCATGATTTAAGATTTTTCAACGGCCTGGATATGATACTTAAACAGGACTTTACATACAATGTTTCATATTCATTTTAAGCATGGCTTTACTGTCTTTCTTTACTTTCAGTCATGGATCATTAAGGCATCTCTAGAACACATAAAGACATTTTAAAGTGCTTCCAGCTGTTGACGTTTTCCACAAGAGAACTAAAATGTGCATTAATGTTAATTGTTTTGAGTTTAAATTTACACATTTATATTAACGTGAGCTACTGCAATTGAACTCACCGGAGGATCGCCAACTTGAAGTGGTCGTGGGGCTTGCATGTCTCAGTGACCTGGAGAGCTATGTTGGTGCGAGCCTAGTCTCCTAGCAGGGTTGCCCAAGCCCAACAGGCGAAAGAGTAGCGACAAGATGAGGAGTGATCCACTGGTCCTCAAGGTTGGGGTTTGGTGCACAAGACTAACAACCTTGACCCATAAAAGGCATTTGTTATGGAAACAGTGGGAAGAACCAATAAATCTTCTGGGCATTAGAACCTTTCATAGACTCTGCACGAGACTTGCAAGATTGACAGTAGTCAAAAAAGGAAACTACTGACAGGATAATGGCCGTTCTGGGTGCCAGGTGCAAGACCAGAATTGGATTCTGCAACATACGGACTGTGTGAGGAACAGGAAAACTGGCTCAGGTAACATCTGAGCTAAGGCGTTACAACTCCACATCCTTGGGGTCAGTGAAAGTAGGTGAAACAGATCTGGCAGAATGAAAAACACTTCAGCAGAGATGGCACTGTACTCGAGTAGGGATGATGACCAATATCACAAAGGAGTTGCCACCATCCTGCGGAAAGAGAAATTCCTAATGGAGTGGAAGCCAATCAACAGTACATTCATGACAGCCAGTTTATAAGGCAGACACATCAACACCACCGTTATACAGTGCTATGCTCCAACAAATGATTCAGAGGAAAGAGTTGAGGATATATTCTACCAACAAGTGTAAACTAACCTTGTAGCCATGCAAAACCCATGACCTGAAGATTGTCATGGGAGACTTGAGTTCTGAAGTGGGAAATGACAACACAAACCATGGTAGAGCCGTAGGAAGGTTTGGGAACAATGAACAACAGTGGAGAAAAACTGTTGGAACTTTGTGTCACAAATGATTTGATCATAGAAGGAACTCTCCTCCCCAATCGTGATATCTAGAAGCTAACTAGGTGCTTACTCAGTGGCAGAGACAGATCCCAGATTGACCACCCGACGATAAGTGGCACCTGGAGAAGCTCACTGAGTGAGGAGTAGATGAGACGTCTGCCGTGATCAACATCTAGTGACCACTCTTGTGAAGCTGAAACTCAGAAAAACAGAATGCAAATCTTCAGGAAGACAGCAGTTTGATGTGGCAAACTATAGGAGCCCAAGAAGGCATTTACGCTACAATTGAAAAACAGGTGACCTGGCAGACACTAAAGATCAGTGTGAGCCAGCTGCAGACATAGTCAGCAAGAAATGGGAACCGGTCTCTTACATATGTGTGAAGATAAGTGAAACATGCCTAGTGCCAAAAACAAGGTTGAGGAAAAAATGGGTAAGGCATGACACTTGGCAAGCTATTGAAGACTGAAGGGCAGCAGAAAAGAAACTAATGAAGCCCAAATCTGAGAGGCTACAGGAGAATTACAAGCAATAGTACATAGAAGCTAACAGAGCAGTCAAAAGAATGACAAGAGCAGACAAGCAACCTTACATGAATAACTTGCATACATGCTAGAGGAATCAGCCAGTAGAGGAGAACAGGGAAAGTTCTTCTAGATCATGGAGATGGTCAGTGGAAATCTCGTGCAAAATACAACACCTCTATCATGACAAGCAAGGCACACTACTCACAACAGATAAAGATCAAGAAGCATGCTGGCCTAAGCACTTCAAAGAAGTGTTGCACAGATCAGTACCAACAAGCGATGCAGAGATCCAAGAAGCAGAAACAGGCTTGGATGTGAAGACAGCCTCCCCACAGATAGAAGAAATTGACACTGCCATCTGCTCTCAAGAATGGAACAGCAACCTGACCAAGACTGGCCTGAATGTAGAAATGACAGACGCTGAAACTTCACCCAAGGTCCTCCAACCAATGTTTACATTGATTTGGGATAGGGTAAAATGTACCAGATGACTGAAACCAAGGCATCATCATAAAGATTCTAAAGAAGGGAGCATTAACCAACTGTAGCAACTGGCATGGAATCACCCTTCTGTCAATCCCGGAGAAAATCCTGATAAAAATAATTATACAGCGCATTTTCGGATGCCATGGACAAGCAGTTAAGAAAAGAACAGGCTGGGTTCCACAAGGGCAGAGGGTGTGGTGATCAGACCCTTACTCTACACTACATCATAGAGCAGTGCAGGGAGTGGCAAAGATATCTATACATCAACTTTATTGATTTTGAGCAAGACTTTGAAAGTATCCACTGTGCAAGCCTCTGGTGTATTCTCAGAGCCTATGGCATACCACAGCTGATAGTTCTCCTCATCCAGAGATTCTATGATAATTTTACCTTCAAGGTGGGAGATAGTGAGTATAAATTCAAAGTCACCACTGGCATGAGACAGGGATGCGTGATATCAGCATTACTCTTTAACCTAGCCATCGACTGGGCGATGCGACGCTCAACAGAAGATCAAACCAAAGCCATCATACAAACCTTTTTCCCAAAAAAGGGACGACCTTGACTCTGCGGATGACATAGCCTTGCTCTCTCACACTCACCAGAATGTTCAGGAACTCAACATCTATGCACAGTGAGTGGGTCTGAAGATGAACACAAAGAAATCAGAAGTAATGCAATTCAACACCCCAAACCGTTCACCAGACAAGATGGATGAAGTTGTCCTAGCCATGACTGAAGAGTTTGCCTACCTAGGCAGTACTGTCAAGATATGATGCAGATTGAACAAGGACAGCACGACCCTAAGGATGCTGAACAATGATTAGAGGACATCTCAGTACAGTACCAACACCCAGCTCAGGCTTTACCAGAACTGTGTTCAGTCCACACTCTTGTATGGACCTGAATGCTGGCATATGATGAAAAGCAACATCACTAAACTGTCCGCCTTCCACACCAGTAACCTGAGAATGAATCTTCTGCATTTTCTGGCCAAGAACCATTTCTAACCAGGAACTGCTCACCAGATGCAAGCAAGAGAGCATGGGCACCAACATTATGAGAAAAATATGGCGATTTATAGGACACACCATTAGAAGAGATCAAGAATCCATCAAAAGAACAGCTCTCCACTGGACTCCAGAATGCAAACGGAAGTGAGGCAGGCCAAAGAATACCTGCAGGGAAAGTGTGGAAACAGAAATAAAGAAGCTGAACCACAGCTGAGGCACTATACAGAAACTTGACTTAGACAGAAGAAATGGAGGTCCTTCGTTGCTGCCCTACATGCCAGTTGCAGTAAGTATTAAATGTACTCAAACTTTATTTCGGGTTACCAAAGTAACCATAAAAGTGCAATACGGAAGTTAAAACACAATGATAAAAACATTAAGGCGTGACATTAAAAACCCCTAGGTTGAAGTAAGTAATTGCAATTGAAGCAAAATCATTATTATGCGTTTTGGTGTGCTTTTCTTTGTCTAATTAGGCCTCAAGCCTTGTCTCGTGAAACGGGCTGCCAAACCATGATGTTCATTCTGTGTCTACATTGCTTGTTAACCACCATGCAGCAAAATGTACACTGTTTATTTTGCATAACATATTGTTCTTGAGAATTCGCTGCAGGAAGCCTTTATGCTACTTTACAAGACTTTTCCTGGTAGCACATTGTATTGCATTCATCCACAATTGTTTTCTGTTGCCAATGTAACTAGTTTGTTCTGATACCTCCGGATGACATTAGGTCAAAGGGGCCAAATCAATATCCATATGGTGGTTTAGTGCTAAGATGGTTGGGTTATGGGATGTTAAAAATTATGAAATATGATTTGTAGTAAAAATGATGACACCTTGCTGACTTTGCAGTTTTCATGATTTCCTATGCTGGAAATAGCTATATAAACCCTTGAATATGGGGATGAGCCAGACTCTTTCCCAAGCCTCTTGGAATGCTGCTTAATTCTTTGTTGATTTGCTGCACATTCGAGACTTAGGGCCCGATTTACATATCAATGGACAGCCCATTGTTCTGCAGGGTGATGGAGTATATTACGAATGTATAAATGACCAACAAGCTTGCGGTCATTTATGAAGCAATGCCAGGAGCTGCCATTAAGTCGACTCCTGTCACTGCACTTCGCTGTTTGGTACAGGGCTCCAGCTACTTGACTGACCTGTATGAAAGTTTTCTTTTTATATTTTCAAAAAGAAAATGCCAAAATGGGATTATTATTTTTTTAAATAGAAAAAGAAAATGGACCCTTCACCATGGGAGTCATCTCCCATGGCCATGGTGGACATTATTCCTTTTTTACTGTCTCTTACCGCATGGGTTTCCCTATATGTCTGCCCATTCCCAATGGGTGGTTAGACATATAGCTATATCTCCGCGTTCCTCACTCTCTCATGCCATCGGGGAGATTTGGGTATGGAAGTGATGGAGTAGTCCCCGCTGTAGCCAGACCTATAGTCTGCCTGCATCTAAATCAGGTGGGCGCAAAGACCATTATCTTGGCGGTAAGCATACTCCATCACCATTGCAACAGAGTATGCTTACTGGTAAAATTCAAATCAGGCCCTTAGTCTATATACCTGATTTGTGCTCATTGTTCCATTTGTTCCATTATTCTTGTAACTGAGAGCCTTTATGGAAATTTATTTTTATATATTTTGATTGATTCAGTGCTGCATTTACGTTATTCATTATTTCTATATTGCACTTAAACGTTGTAATAAACCTTCATGGTTTTCTCTACATTTATGATCTAAAACTCAGTCAGTCATGTCTTATTGACTCTATTTTTTAAATGTTTGAAGCTTGTTTCTAGGGACATATAACCTCCTAAACGTTGAAGTTAACACCGTCCCTGAGCCCGGCAACCGGGTGTGCCACTGTGATGAAGTTTATCTAAGAAATAGCGCAACCACCGTCCCTGTGTCAAAAGAGGGATATAACATGAGTACGGTGGTAGCAGGATACTGTGTAGTGATCAGTAAGAGTAAGCAGGCCTTATTACTTGTATCACTGGAGTGAGGCATACAGGCCCACTCATGTAAAGTTCATCTGCTATATGCTTTTTTAGCTTCTTTTTATTGATTTTCACAGTTTTAGTACAATAAAACATAGGACTTGTGTCAGGTACAAACCAACTCATGTCAATATACATCAAGGGAATGACAAAACAGTGCATTAGCGTTGTCAACATTATCATTTGCGCCAGGAAGTAACCCTGGTGTTACACTATGAAGCTCATAACAGGTGCCAGAAAAAAGATTTTTTTAAAGCAAGGGAATCTTTGATGAGGAAAAAGAAACAAACTACCCTGGAAACATGATTGCTTTTTGTACACCTTTTAGCTGTGAAAGCAATGCCATATATACAATCCTACTAAAACATTGGCATGCCCTATGCACGGATAAGATCTTGGCATGGATCATACCACCCAAACCCAGGATTGTACGCAAGAAGGGAAAAGCTATTGGAGATGCAGCATGTAGTAGTTATTTGCCACCAACAACTGTGGATTCCAGTACATGGTTATCAACCAAACCCGCAGACTTTAAAAAGTGCAGTTCATGCAACATGTGTGGTATTGCAATGCACAAAACTGAAAATTTTGCTTTCAGTGGGAGTAGGGAATGAATATATAATTGAGTCGTATTAATTGCAACACCAAATTTGTAGTGTATGTTCTTATTTGCACATTCAAGAGATGCATGCCACATTGGAAACCCCGACAGTGAGATTCTTGGGAATCAGCCAGACCAAGGCAAGTTCAAGAGGATTAACCAAATGGCCAAATTAAGAAAAACCATGGCGTTTGGAATAAATCTTGACAATGAAATGTATCCTTTCCTGTATTAATTCAACTTGTAAATATTCCTTAGCCCAAGAATCACACTATAACCCATGCTCCATGGATTGTGAGAAGCTAGCCTGTCTGAAAGGAAAGGAGCAGGTCATACCAATTGGATGTACCCGTTTGGAAAAGAGAATTCTTTTCTTTAGTCCCCTCACTCACCAGAGGTTGCCCTTAGGTGACATGCTTCATCATTGGGGTTTCCCAAGCATCTACTGCTTGTGGCGTGCTGCGACTTGCGAAGGATACGTAGGAGCACTTTTTGTTAAACTATGTGTAGTGTGGTGTATGGTGGAGTGGTGTTTTTTAAATGTGAGTTAAAAATACCTAACTAGTAAACCTACACATTTATTCTTGCTTCTAGTTGGTATAGTAAAAAGGGGGTTAGATGTAGGGATTGGATCCTCAATGTGGTCTAAAACCTAACTATCTCGTCGACATGTTTCAAGGTGTCCCCTAAACCTTTTCATCAGGACAACATGAGGACCAGTCTCATGTTTGCCTCTCCGATTCAGAACCTGTAATGTGGTTTTCACAATTAAATGTAAAGACACACCTATTGTGTGTATCTAACTTGTATACATACGGTTAAAGATGAATCCGTAGTATCTGCATTATGGAAGAAATAATAGCATTAGTACATGGTGCCTGCCCACAGGGGCAGGCCAAATACCATTTTTATAGTTGTTCCTCGAGGACTGTGCCTAGAATGTGAAGTATAATATTTAGTGCTTATAGAAGTGTTCCTAAAAAGAAGGTGAAACGGTGGGTGATCCTCCATTCACATCCGTGCAGTATATCTGTTGAAAGGGTTAAAAATATGCATATATATGAAATATGAATATATATCACTATTTACACTTACATGTACACTTTGAGCACACTCGTTCTGGAAGCACACTTACAAACAGACAGAACAGAACATAAAACATATACATTTCGTCCCACAAGGTTAGTAGACATACTTCGCTTTGAGCAGTAATATGTCCCATGGTCCGCCTGGGTTGAGGGGCCTGTATACCCTGTGGGAATAGAAAAAGGTTGGTTGCTAACATTCTGTTGTTGGATAATGTCGTACTCATGATCAAATGCTCATAAATGTGTCTATGTACTGATCACGGCTGATAATGAGATGTTCACTCTTTAAATTGGGAGCGCAACCTTATTACGGAGATGCAGAAGGATTGTGTTAAATATGCCAGCCTTGCCCACTGTGTATAGGACGTGTGGTGGTTTTACGCTCTATCGTATAGAGGAAGCGGGACGGTATAACTTCCATGTAGGTGGTATTATTCCAATCTTGAGAATACTGCCCCTGTGGAAAGATTCTGTAAAATATGCGAAACGTTCCCCTGTGTTGAGGAAGCGTGGTGGTATAACACTCTGTTTATACGGTATTATTTCAGTCTTAAGGAAGAAAAACCTGTTTGTAAAAAATTTAAAGAATTGTAAGTCAATGCCCGTTAGAGAACCTGAAAGATCAATTTACCTTGAAGATAAATAACCTTGAGGATTGAACAACCCGGGACTTGGTAAGTTATGGCGGTATCTAGAATGGTCTTGTGAAGTGCGCGTTTCTGGTATTAAATGCTGGTTCGCTCGCCACTGCATTACTTGCTGGAAAGAAAAACGGCACTTACTTTAGCTCAGCTTCCCTCCGTCATTGCAAACCTATTCGTACCTCGGGCAACCGCATCTTACTGTGTTCCCGATGCCGGCTGTTTAAGAGTATTTCCGGGTTGCTGCCTCGGGTGACCACGTGGGGGAGGTGAAGAAAAACTAGAGCGTGTGCTTACTATTGGTATGGCGCGTTTTAATCGCCATACCAATAGTGTAGTTGTCAATGACTCGTATTTCTGCTGCAAAAATTCCCATATCTGTTAGGTTGCTAAATCGTAATCATAAGGAATTAATTGGGAACTGTGTTAGATGATTACAAATTTCGATGGGAATCGAACCCTGCCTCTAGGTGGGTGTAGTTGCCATTTGGATTGGGCAAAAAATAAGGGGTGGGAACAAAAACGCTCCTCTGAAATATAAAGGCACAAAAGAGATGGTAGATTGCACAGAAAATAAAAACTGAATAGTACAAAACATAGATACAAAGAATAGAAAAGGAATTAATTAAAAAGTGTTAATATTAAAAGCAGTACTATATTTTCCGACTGCTGCAGAAATGGTTGTTATTATTGTCAGAGGTGCATAGTTATAATTTCAAACATTTCTGTGGGGGTTGATTATCTCATGAACTGTCCCCACGGTATATTTTCATTTAGTCCTATACTATCTGTTTGCAACTTGTAGACCCATCTTTGTTCCTTTTGTAGGATAGTTTGTTCAAGGTTATCACAGTGTTTTATGTGTTCCAGGATCACCCAACGTAAGTCATTGGGAGTGTGTTGTTTCTCATTGAAATGGGCTGCCATCTTAGTGCTTGCTCTGTGGCAACGTATATTGCTGCGATGTTCGCAGATTCTGGTACTTGCTTTTCTTGTGGTCATCCCCACATAATGCAAGTTGCAAACACATGTAATGAGGTATACAACTCCCACCGTATTGCAATTAGTGAATTTGTGCAGTTCCCATGTTTGGCCTGTATTAAACACCACTTTTTTTGTGGTGTTGGTAAAGTGGCAAACACTGCAGTTGCCACACGGGTGGTGGCCTGTTGGTAGAGTACTGATAGTTTGTTGGCTGCCCCTCTCATTTGGTTTTGGGCGGGTGTGTACCAACAAATCTCTTAGGTGTTTTGCTCAACTGTGGGAAAACATAGGTGTTGGTATGTTCAGTTTACCACTGTTAACTATTTGCCAATGTTTTTTGACAAATTTGGCGACTTGGGTTGATGCGATGTTCAAGGTTGTGATACATATTGGTTTCGTTTCCTTGCCTTTGTCTTCTTTTTCATAGGATTCTAGCAGGGAGTCTCTGTGATTGTTCCTTGCTCTTTTCTTTGCCGCCATAATGGTTCTTGTTGGGTGTTGACGTGTTTTCAGTTTTTTTGCCAGATCTGTGGCTTGTGTGTCATAATCAGCAGTGTCTGAACAGTTCCTTCTCAGTCTTAGGAACTGGCAAAATGGAAGGTTTTCTTTAAGGTGGCGTGGATGGAAGCTGTTGTACAGCAAGAGGCAGTTTTGGGCGGCAGGTTTAAAATGGGTCGTGGTTTTTAAGATGCCATCCTTTGCCAAAATAGTCAGATCAAGGAACAGTAGTTCTGATTTACTCATTGTGTGTGTAAATTTCAGGAATGGGTCCTGGGTGTTAAGCCAATTGATGAAAGTAACTGCTTCTTCCTCCTCATCATCCCAGATTACGAAAAAATTGTCGATATACCTTTTCCATTCTAGTATCTTTTGGCAGTGTGGACTTTGTTGTGATAGGATTACTTGTGCCTCTAAGTGGTGGACATATAATCCTGCTACACTTGGATCAAATGTACTGCCCATGCTGGTGCCATGTTGTTGTCTGAATAAAAGGTCTTCGAACTGAAAAAAGTTTTCTGTGAGTGCCCATTTACAGCACTCAAATACCACATGTTGGGGTGTCTGGTATGGCCAATTTGCACTGTACAGTACGTCTTCCAAGATGACCAAAGTTCTTTGTGGGGTAAGCTGATGTACAGGCTTTCTACATCTAACCCTATCAGAGTGTGTTTACTAGGGTCAAAAGTGAGGTCCTTCAGTAGACATAGCACTGCCTTGGTGTCTTTGAGGTAAGTTTTTGTAGATTGAATTAATGGACGTAAGAAAGCGTCTGCAAATTTTGAGAGAGGCTCCTGTACAGATCCTATTCCCGAGACAATGAGTCTTCCGGGCGGAGTCTCCAATGATTTGTGTATTTTTGGTATCATGTAGAAATATGGTGTCCTGGGCTTTTTGTTGTTCAGGAAATCTCCTTCATTTTTGGTAATCCAGTCATGGGAGAGAGCTTGTTCTATCATGCTTGTAATCCCAATCCATATTCTTTCAGTGGGGTCTTCTTTGATTTGTATGTAATTTCTTTTTTCCTCAAGTAATCTGAGGCATTCCAGTCTGTATGTTTCTGTGTCTTGTATGACAATGCCACCTCCTTTGTCAGCTGGCTTAATAGTTATTGTCTTATTATTGGCCAGTGCCTTTATTGCGTCTTGTTCTTCTCTTGAAGTGTTATGGAACACTTTCAAGGTTGTGGGGTCAATGTCACTCACTTCTTTTAGTATGGCTTTTTCAAATGCAAGGATTTCTACTGGTAGAGTTGTTCATGGGGGAGTAGAGGTGGACTTAGGGTGGAGTCCTGTATCATCTTTTTCCAATTCAATATTCTGTTTGTTTTCAAAGAAAACTCTGACTTTGAGTCTTCTAATAAATTCAGTCAGTTCGCAACTTAGTTGGAATTTATCCAAGACTGGTGTAGGCACGAAACCCAGGCCTTTTTCAAGGACCGATAGTTGGACATTGCTGAGGATGGTTTTGGATAGGTTGACCACTAAACTTGCCGGTTGCTGGTGTTCGGTTGTTCCGGTGGGCCCATATTCTGAGTGTGACTCCTGGTTGTTTCCAAAGGCTGTGCCCATTGCACCGGTTGCCCTCTTTTAGTTTTTCCTCTTTGTGGCCCGCTGCCCCTCCCTAAAAAAGGAGGTTGGGGATACTCATTTTGTGGTTCCCAGTATGGGTATTGTTGTTGGGGGAATGGTGGTGGACCATAGAAAAATGGTGGGTTATGGAAAGGGGGTTGGAAAGGATGCCAACCGTATCCTCCTTGGCCCCTGTTCCGTATCCTTCCTCTGAAGGTTTGTCTACCCCTCTGGTTCCTGCGTCCTCCTGAGCTGTTATCGGAGTCGTTGGAGCTAGTATCAGATCGTCGGTGTCTGTGTTATACCCCGGGTTCCTTCCTGATGGTTGGTAATCGTCACAGGTATATGGGTAAGCTTTTTCATGGCTAAAATTGTTATCATCCTTTTTGAATTTCTAGTACTTGGTGTCTTTTAAAGAAATTTCGAACTCCGTCATGGTCTTGTTGAGTTCTTCTAATCGTTTTTTAAGTTCTGCTGGAGATTGATAGGTCTTAAGTTTTACCTCCAGTGTATGTATTTCCTCTTTCATTGTATTTTAGAGGCGTGTTGCTCTTTTTATAATCAACACCAACCAATCTTGTGTACAGTGCCAAGAGATTAGCGACCAATTTCTTTTGAATTCTTTGTCCTACTGTATAACAGCTTTCATCCACGCCACCTTAAAGAAAACGTTCCATTTGGCCAGTGCCTAAGGCTGAGAAGGAACTGTTCAGACATCGCTGATTATGACACACACGCCACAGATCTTGCAAAAAAACTGAAAACACGTCAATACCCAACAAGAACCATCATTAGGGCAAAGAAAAGAGCAAGGCACAATCACAGAGACTCCCTGCTAGAATCCTATGAAAAAGAAGACAAAGGCAAGGAAACTAAACCAATTTGTATCACAACCTTCAACATCGCAGCAACCCCAGTCGCCAAATTTGTCAAAAAACATTGGCAAATAGTTAACCGTGGTAAACTGAACATACCAACACATATGTTTTCCCACAGGCGAGCAAAAAACCTAAGAGATTTGTTGGTACACACCCGCCCAAAACCAAATGATAGGGGCAGCCAACAAACTATCAGTACTCTACCAACAGGTCACCACCGGTGTGGCAACTGTAGTGTTTGCCACCTTACCAACACCACAAAAAAAGTGGTCTTTAATACAGGCCAAACATGGGAACTGCGCAAAATCGCTAATTGCAATATGGTGGGAGTTGTATACCTCATTACATGTGTTTGCAACTTGCATTATGTGGGGATGACCACAAGAAAAGCAAGTACCAGAATCTGCGAACATCGCAGCAATATATGTTGCCACAGAGCAAGCACTAAGATGGCAGCCCATTTCAATGAGAAACAACACACTCCCAATGACTTACGTTGGGTGATCCTGGAACACATAAAACACTGTGATAACCTTGAACAAACTCTCCTACAAAAGGAA
This sequence comes from Lissotriton helveticus, assembly GCF_964261635.1. Taxonomy (NCBI): domain Eukaryota; kingdom Metazoa; phylum Chordata; class Amphibia; order Caudata; family Salamandridae; genus Lissotriton; species Lissotriton helveticus. The sequence continues at coordinate 933,726,739 of NC_136061.1, read as the reverse complement.
TAAAGATGGGTCTACAAGTTGCAAACAGATAGTATAGGACTAAATGAAAATATACCGTGGGGACAGTTCATGAGATAATCGACCCCCACAGAAATGTTTGAAATTATAACTATGCACCTCTGACAATAATAACAACCATTTCTGCAGTAGTCTGAAAATATAGTACTGCTTTTAATATTAACACTATTTTTAATTCATTCCTTTTCTTTTCTTTGTATATATTTTTTGTACTATTCAGTTTTTATTTTCTGTGCAATCTACCATCTGTTTTGTGCCTTTATATTTCAGAGGAGCGTTTTTGTTCCCACCCCTTGTTTTTTGCCCAATTCAAAATGGCAACTACACCCACCTAGAGGCAGGGTTCGATTCCCATCGAAATTTGTAATCATCTAACACAGTTCCCAATTAATTCCTTATGATTACGATTTAGCCACCTAACAGATATGGGAATTTTTGCAGCAGAAATACGAGTCATTGACAAGTACACTATGGCGATTAAAACGCGCCATACCAATAGTGAGCACACGCTCTACTTTTTCTTCACCTCCCCCCACGTGGCAACCCTACGCAGCAACCCTGAAATACTCTTAAACAGCTGGCATCGGGAACACAGTAAGATGCGGCCGTCCGAGGTACAAATAGGTTTGCAATGACGAAGGGAAGCTGAGCTAAAGTAAGTGCAGTTTTTCCTTTCAGTAAGAAATGCAGTGGCGAGCGAACCAGCATTTAATACCAGAAACGCGCACTTCACGAGACCATTCTAGATACCGCCATAACTTTTTTCACAAACTTTTCACGAACCAAGTCCCGGGTTGTTCAATCCTCAAGGTTATTTATCTTCAAGGTAGTTTGATCTTTCAGGTTCTCTAACGGGGATTATTTAAGTTTTTTACAAACAGGTTTTTCTTCAAAAAGACTGAAATAATACCGTATAAACATAGTGTTATACCACCACGCTTCCTCACCACAGGGGAACGTTTCGCAAATTTTACAGAATCTTTCCACAGGGGAAGTATTCTCAAGATTGGAATAATACCGCCTACATGGAAGTTATACCGTCACACTTCCTCTATACCAGTGTTTCCCAAACTGTGGTCCGCGGACCCCCAGGGGTCCGTGACCCATTTCCAGGGGGTCCGCAAGAGGCAGTTTTAAAAGCACTCCAAAGTTCCTTGCTAATTAGCAGTTTTAGAGCAACAATAAAAGTGTCAAAATAAAGCCAGTGATTAATGCACTTGCTGGAGAGATGAGAGTTTTGTGCAGTTGCAGCTTTGAGTTATCTAACGTAGCACAGAACAGAGCCCAGAGAACATGTATCATGCATTTAAAAAAAACTGTGTTTTATGTGCATTGGTCAGTGGGTTGCTGCTTTGTCACAGATTGTTTTGTTACTCTGCAGTTCATAAGTGACAATTGTAATCTAGCACAGTGACCTATAAACTGTCATCAAAGAGCTGCTTGCAAACTGCATGGTACAAGTTACTAACGTATGTTTTTTCCCAGTCTTTCATTATCCTGATGCTGCTAAAAAGGTTTATATGGGTGGAAATACGTTTTTATTTTTTAAAGTCAATGCTAACAACTGGCAGATGTTCTGAATCCCAAGTTTGCGCTTCTCCGGATCAAGCACTCTTTAAAAATGCCTACTAGTATGAATGACGTGAATCCTACACATTGTAGTACCCTTTGCCTTATGTAACATTTTCTATACACTGATTTACACGTAAATGTAAATGTAAATGTATAGGCATTTATATAGCGCACTACTTACCCGTAGGGTCCCAAGGCGCTTCGACCACTGCGAAACCCTTCCTGGCTTCCCTGAGAGATGGTCCCTTAATGGGTATCTCCAGGGTGAGACCAGGCATCCCCGGGGTCTGGTGGGGCCGTTAGTGAAGATGAGGCAAGCTAATGCCCAGAGTTGCCGAGTGTGATCGCTGATCAGAGTGGGCACCGAGGCGAGAGAATTATCGAGTCCGCTGACCCTGGTCCAGAAACCTGCCGCGCCGGGAATCGAACCCTGGTCCCGGGCCGTCCTCTGCTCTCAGGTCTGCCGCCTCTAACCAGTGAGCCACACTACTTCACTTATGATTCATTGTTTCTATATGTTTGTAATGTAAAGTGCTCCAACATCCTACGATGGTATGAGAGATACTATAAAACAAATGAAATACATGTGACAGAGAGGCTATGGAGAGATGAGAGGCACTGCTGAAGGATGATAATAAGGGAATCATTGAAGAACCCCAACAAAGAATGTCGTATCCTGGTGTATAGTAGGGTTTTCATATACTATTCGTCAAAAGCCAATACAATTTAATATATAATGATATATGTGTTTTAGACTGCGCCAATGTTTCCTAAATTTCTTGGAGGGAGAGCCTCCCAAAGCCCCCTTTGTAGTGGTCAGGCTCACTCACTGCACTTGGTGTGCACCTTATGGCGACTGATCTGAAAACATTTGCCAGGGCTGCTTTGGGTTTCCAGTCTGGCCCTGGCGGGAGCAGGAGCCTTTTGCTGCGAAATAAAACCAACCAATTAAAAGTTATTCACGGAGATGCAGCACCAACTTTCCCATTAAAAATTTTGTTTTTTGCAAATTCTTTGAATATAAAATACTAAGGGGGATATTTACAACAGAAGTGGCAGAGCGTGCCGTTAGCCTCCTTGGCTTAACGACACGCTCCGCCACTTCGGAAACACCGGGCTGGCACATATTTACAAGAATATGGTGCAGCCCTGCGTTTCCCCCTGTGCTGGCGCTACACTTAGCAGTGTAGCGCCAACGGGAAACCCATGCACCATAGTGCAAGGGTGTTTGTATGCAGTGGAAGATTGTTTATGTGCAGGAAGGTCCCGCTTCAATCTTGAAATTCCGTTTTGTCACTTCTATGTGTGCTGCTTAATGCAGCCCACATGCAAGTTACAAAATTACATTTTTTTTAAAGATTGTTTTGTGCAGGAAGGGTCACCTTCCTGAATATAAACAATCCAAGGCGTTTTGCTTTTTCCATGTGTGCTGCACAAAGCAGCACACATTGAAAAAGCAAAAATGAGGAGAAATAAAGGATTTCTCCTTGTTTTGCCAAGTTAAGACCTGGTTTTCCCTGGCTTAATTTTGGAACTACCTCCTATTTATGCTGCCCTTGTAAATAGGGGGCAGCATCAAAATCAATGGGTGTTGCGGTGGAACGCCAACCGCAACACCCACTGCCCACCCCTTTCACGCTAAGCATTGTGTGACAGGAGACCTTATTTACAAGGTAGCGTTAAGCCATGTTAAATGGTTTAGCGCTGCCTTGTAAATAAGGCAAAGCCTCTATCGCCATGGGAACGTTGCAAAAAGTGATGTTCCCATGGAGATAGGGGCTTCAAATAATGCCCCTAAAATCCTTAGTAATTCGAGTATTTGTTTTGTGTGCACGCGTGTTTATTTTTTCTGAATTACTGTTTTAATGTTTGAAATTTAAATCATACAAATTGCTTGGGTGTCCCCGGCTTCCAGTGGTGACTCAGTGGGGGTCCTCAGGAGTCAAAAGTTTGGGAACCACTGCTCTATACGATAGAGCGTAATACCACCACACGTCCTATACACAGTGGGCAAGGCTGGCATATTTAACACAATCCTTCCACATCTCTGTAATAAGGTTGCGCTCTCAATTTAAAGAGTGTACATCTCATTAACAGCCGTGATCAGTACATAGACAGATTTATGAGCATTTGATCATGAGTACAACATTATCCAACAACGGAATGTTTGCAACCAACCTTTTTCTACTCCCACAGGGTATACAGGCCCCTCCACCCAGGCGGACCATGGGGCATATTACTGCTCAAAACAAAGTATGTCTACTAACCTTGTGGGGCGAAATTTATGTTTCATGTTATGTTCTGTCTGTTTGTAAGTGTGCTTCCAGAACGAGTGTGCTCAAAGTGTACATATAAGTGTAAGTAGTGATATATATTCATATTTCATATATATGCATATTTTTAACCCTCTGAACAGATGTACTGCACGGATGTGAATGGAGGATCCCCCACCGTTTCACCTTTCTTTTTAGGAACACTTCTATAAGCACTAAATGTTATACTTCACTTTCTAGGCACAGTCCACGAGGAACAACTATAAAAAATGGGATTTGGCCTGCCCCTGTGGGCAGGCACCATGTACAAGTGCTATAATTTCTTCCCTAATGCAGATACTACGGATTCATCTTTAACCGTATGTATACAAGTTAGATACACACAATAGGTGTGTCTTTACATTTAATTGTGAAAACCACATTACAGGTTCTGAATCGGCAAGCATGAGGCTGGTCCTCAGTTTGTCCTGAGGAAAAGGTTTAGGGGACACCTTGAAACATGTCGACGAGATAGTTAGGGTTTAGACCACATTGAGGATCCAATCCCTACATCTAACCCCCTTTTTACTATACCAACTAGAAGCAAGAATAAATGTGTAGGCTTACTAGCTAGGTATTTTTAACTCACATTTAAAAAACACCACTCCACCATACACCACATTACACATAGTTTCACAAAAAGTGTTCCTACGTATCCTTCGCAAGTTGCAGCGCGCCCCAAGCAGTAGATGCTTGGGAAGCCCCAATGATGAAGCATGTCACCTAAGGGCAACCTCTGGTGAGTGAGGGGACTAAAGAAAAGAATTCTCATTTCCAAACGGGTACATCCAATTGGTATGACCTGCTCCTTTCCTTTCAGACAGGCTAGCTTCTCACAATCCATGGATCATGGGTTATAGTGTGATACTTGGGAAAAGGGATATCTACAAGTTGAATTAATACAGGAAAGGATACATATAATTGTCAAGATTTATTCTAAACTCCATGGTTTTTCTTAATTTGGCCATTTTGGTTACCCCTCTTGAACTTGCCTTGGTTTTGCTGATTCCCAAGAATCTCACTGTCAGGGATTCCAATGTGGCATGCATCTCTTGAATGTGCAAATAAGAACATACACTACAAATTTGGGGCCAGATGCAGGTAGCCTAATACCGGTCGGTAACGGACGAAAATACTGATTTTTGGCCATTTCCGACCGGTATTGAGCATTTGGGATGTAGGAGACTGAAAATCGTCCGAATCGGTAAATTTACCGAATCGGTAAAGTTACCGAATCGGTAAACATTCCAAATCGGAAAATTTACCGAATCGGTAAATTTACCGAATCGCAACGGTTTACGAATCGGTAAATTTACCGAATCGGTAAAATACCGAATCGGTAAATAAGAAGTGGTAAAATTGAATATTGAGATGTAGGAAATCTTTTAAATACCAAATTTGCTTTAAATTCGGTATTTAAGAGTCGGTATTTACCATGGATTGAAATCAGGTGGTAACCAGGTTCAGCCTATAAAAAAGGACCCAAAATGCAATACTTTTTTCACAATGGCGGCATTCTATGTCATTGCGAGATGGCTACGGCTACAGGAGGAAGGAGAGAGGGAATGGCAGAGACAGGAGCAGGTCTACAGACAGAGGATCACCTTGTTTATACTCACAGAGGCAGAGATACTCCAGAGGTACAGGTTGGACCCAGACACCATCTTGGACCTCATCAGGGACCTCCAACCACTGTTGGAGCACACTACCCCAAGGGCACACGCTATTCCACCCCATGTGCAGGTGCTGTTCAGCCTACACCTGCTTGCGTCTGGTAGCTACCAGAGTGTGGTTGCTGCGGTAGGTGGGGTGACCCAGAGCAGCCTGTCACGCTTTTTCCACAAATTCATTGATGCCATGTTACAGAGGATGGACCATTATATATCTTTCCCTGCAACCCATGCTGAACTGCTCCAAACAAAATCTGACTTTTATCTGATGGCGCGTTTCCCCAATAGCATTGGCTGCATTGATGGCACCCACATTCCCATTTGTCCCCCTGCTGCCACAGAATACATATATAGGAATAGAAAGTCCACCCACACCTTCAATGTGAAAGTGATTTGCAATGCCAAGTGCGCCATCACTGACCTTGTGGCAAAATTTCCTGGGAGTACCCACGACTCCTACATATTTCAAAACAGCGGTATCTATGCACGGCTGACAGCAGGGGAATTTGGTGAAGGATACCTGCTAGGTAAGACACAGTGTGCGACCCCATTAACAACTATTGCAGAAAGAATTACATGTATGCATGTGAATAATGTATTCCCATTTACTTTTAGGAGACAGTGCATATGCCCTCCGCTCCTTCATCCTCACCCCCTACCTCAACCCCTCAACACCCAGCCAAAGGAGATATAAAAGGGCCCACAAGAGCACAAGCAATATTGTGGAGCGTACCGTTGGTATATGGAAGAGCAGGTTCAGGTGCCTGCATAAGAGTGGAGGTGCCCAGCAGTATACCCCCATCACCTGCTGTAAAATCATTGCTGCCTGTGCCATGTTGCACAACCTTGCTGTGAAGAAGAGTACAGAGGTGGAGTTGTCAGACTTTGAGGATCATGACGACAAGGTTGCTGTGCCTGAAACACAACCTGCTGGAGTGTCCACACCAAGTGATGGCAGATACAGACGTGAGGATATCACACGCAACTATTTCTGATTAAGTAATGAGACAAAGACATATGTAGAATGCAAGAAAACTAGTTTAATTTTGTAATGATCTCGGTATTTTAAATAACAAAAGTGCACCAGAAAGCATTTCACTGCAATGCTCACAGTGAGTAAACAGACACAGACAGGTGTTGTAAGCACCCACCGTAGTTTAATATTGTCACTACGCAGGTATCCAAGGCACAAATGTGCAACACAAAATTTTAACTTTCAAAATTGTATGTCCAGGGTCACTAGCCCATACTATTAACTGTTCATTTGCATCCACGCTTAGCACTGCCAGATGTATGTGGTTCACTGTGTTCGCTGGGCGTTTGGCCTGTAGCCTCACCTAGTCACCTGCTGCTCCTCCTTGTCCCTACAACAAGGCGGCTTGCCATGCTGCTCCTACTTGTGCTCCCTTCACTCACTGGCACATCAATAGCAGCAGTTTTTGCTGTTTGAGCATTGATTAGCGCCTCAAGAGCACCGGTCATTCCGGCTATGCCCCTTGTCAGATGATTGCTGTTTTGCGTCAAGACCTCCTGACTGTTCATGCTTCGCCTGCATAGCAGGGATGTGGCTGTGGCCAGGTGGTTAATTGCTTTGTCAGTTTGCTGTGCACGCTGCTTCTCCCTGCGCCTTGATGCTATTTCTGTGTCCAGTTTGGTGCACAGTAGCTGCACCGATTGTGTCATTTCATGTATCCCTGTAGCCATGTTCTTGTTTACTTCCACCAGTTCCCTGATGCGCTTTCCAATTTATTCCATATTGATATTGAGGTTGCGCATTTGTCGTTGACAGGACATGATGCCCTTTCCATGCATCCTCTGAATCTTGACCTAGGAAAACACACTGGACCCCTCCCCACGTGCACCTACAATCCTTCCTTGGACTGTGCGGCGTCTTGTGCTACTAGGGACAGGCTCTGCACTGGGCTGCAGAGTGGCAGAGATATCATCTCCAGGCAAGGTGTGTGGGTCTTCAACCACCATTTCACCGGCAGCTGTCTCCATTTCTATCAGTGGGGGAACGACATGCCTCCTGCTTGGTTGTGCTGCAGGTGTTTCAACATCCAGTGATGCTGGCATATCTGGTGAAGACATTAACAGAGGGGACTGTGAACGTCGTGCGGATGCCTGCAATTCTTGAGTGATTTCAGGGTCTTGGGAAGGCGGCTGGCCACTCGGTATACCTGTGTCCTGTGATGCACTGGGACCTGGCTCCTGACTTTCATCCCTCTCGGGTGCCGTGCCCTCAGTCTCCTGTGACTGCCTTCTGGATGTGTGACCTGTGGACGTATGAGCGTATATCAGCTAGGCGCAAATGTCTCACAGCCACTACAATTAAATCTTTGGAAATTGCACAATTTACATGTTGCCTGCCCTTCATTATGTCTGCAATCATTTGCCTAACTTGCTGGTTACTGTGCTGTATGACATGGTCTTTCATTAACTGACTACATGTACGATGATGCATTGCTACTGTTTGGTGCTGGCACACTGGGACTAGGGTAACTTAGCTTCAAGGGGTGAGGGTAGGATGAGGGTGTGAGGGGGATTGCTGTGCATGCATCTTACCTTTTCTACTTGCAGCTTTGGCAGAGCTGTCCACTTCTCCCAGTCCGCAGACGCTTTCAGGCTCTAAGGTGGTGGCCACCATCTCCTCCAGGTCAGTGAGGGGGGGTGCTGTGTTCTTTCCTCCTCCTGTTTGCGATGCCTGCTTGTGGTGGTCTGCTAGTTTTTTTTTGTGAGGCTCCTCAGGTCATAGAACCTCTTTTTTAAATCCTCTGTGACTCTGGTGGTCACTCCCACAGCATTGACTTTATCGAGTATATCTAGCCAAATCTTCCTTTTGGCAGATTCAGCCACAGAGAGGGACTGCCTTCCAAAAAGTTTGTGGTGCACCTTTACCACCTCCTCCACAAGGACCTGTAGCTCCATGCTGCTGAATTTCAGCTTTCTCTTTCTGTCTGCTCTGTGTCTTTGCTGGTTGCCATATTTCAGGTTTTAAATTGCACAAACTCTTTCTGCTGCTGCTCCCAGTCGCTCTGCTCCAACTGCCTCTCCAGAACCTTCTAATTAGTTGCAGCTGCCTGTGTACCCACTTCCTGGTAGGGAGGGGGAGGGTGGTAGCATCTGATTGGCTGTTTTCTTAAGTTTCACTTTTGCTTGCTTTCCGATTCAGAATTCACCGAATCGGTATTTACCGAATCGGTATTTCCCATTCATTCCTATGGGCCAAAGTCCGAAAGTCCGATACCGAATTTTACTGATTCGGTAATTAATACCGAATTTTTCCCTACATCTCATTTACCGATTCATGAATACCGAATCGGTAAAATTCGGTATTTAAGAATCGGTAAATGACATTTACCTACATCGGGCCCTTGGTGTTGCAATTAATACGACTCAATTATATATTGATTCCCTACTCCCACTGAAAGCAAAATTGTCAGTTTTGTGCATTGCAATACCACACATGTTGCATGAACTGCACTTGTTAAACTCTGCGGGTTTGGTTGATACCCATGTTCCTGAATCCACAGTTTTTGGTGGCAAATAACTACTACATGCTGTATCTCTAATAGCTTTTCCCGTCTTGTGTACAATCCTGGGCTTGGGTGGTATGATCCATGCCAAGATCTTATCCATGCATAGGGCATGCCAATGTTTTAGTAGGATGTTATATATGGCATTACTTTCACAGCTAAAAGGTGTACAAAAAGCAATCATGTTTCCTGGGTAGTTTGTTTCTTTTTCCTCATCAAAGATTCCCTTGCTTTAAAAAAATCTTTTTTCTGGCACCTGTTATGAGCTTCATAGGGTAACACCAGGGTTACTTCCTGGCGCAAATGACAATGTTGACAACGCTAATGCACTGTTTTGTCATTCCCTTGATGTATATTGATATGAGTTGGTTTGTACCTGACACAAGTCCTATGTTTTATTGTACTGAAACTGTGAAAAACAATAAAAAGAAGCTAAAAAAGCATATAGCAGCTGAACTTTACATGAGTGGGCCTGTTCATGATTTAAGATTATTCAACGGCCTGGATATGATACTTAAACAGGACTTTGCATACAATTTTTCATATTCATTTTAAGCATGGCTTTACTGTCTTTCTTTACTTTCAGTCATGGATCATTAAGGCATCTCTAGAACACATAAAGACATTTCAAAGTGCTTCCAGCTGTTGACGTTTTCCACAAGAGAACTAAAATGTGCATTAATGTTAGTTGTTTTGAGTTTGAATTTACACATTCATATTAACGTGAGCTACTGCAATTGAACTCACCGGAGGATCGCCAACTTGAAGTGGTCGTGGGGCTTGCATGTCTCAGTGACCTGGAGAGCTATGTTGGTGCGAGCCTAGTCTCCTAGCAGGGTTGCCCAAGCCCAACAGGTAAAAGAGTAGCGACAAGATGAGGAGTGATCCACTGGTCCTCAAGGTTGGGATTTGGTGCACAAGACTAACAACCTTGACCCATAAAAGGCATTTGTTATGGAAACAGTGGGAAGAACGAATAAATCTTCTGGCCATGAGAACCTTTCATAGACTCTGCACTCATAGAGAACCTTTCATAGACTCTGCACGAGACTTGCAAGATTGACAGTAGTCAAAAAAGGAAACTACTGACAGGATATTGGCCATTCTGGGTGCCAGGTGCAAGACCAGAATTGGATTCTGCAACATACGGACTGTGTGAGGAACAGGAAAACTAGCTCAGGTAACATCTGAGATAAGGCGTTACAACTCCACATCCTTGGGGTCAGTGAAAGTAGGTGAACCAGATCTGGCAGAATGAAAAACACTTCAGCAGAGATGGCACTGTACTCGAGTAGGGATGATGACCAATATCACAAAGGAGTTGCCACCATCCTGCGGAAAGAGAAATTCCTAATGGAGTGGAAGCCAATCAACAGTACATTCATGAGGGAGGAGCTTGGCGGGCATCCGAGATGGCCGCGTGAGCACAGCGCTCCCCGGACCCCCGCCACTCCCGGCATGATATCCTGAACATATCCTGATTCTTTACGAGGATTTATGTAGAGGACGCTGAGCTGATTGCCCTGGAACTTTTTGAAATTTGATTTGGACCTGGGGTGCCGGAGTTACAGTGATTCGAACTTTCGGGCTCCGCCCTCGAGGTACGCCCGGGACTGGGTGAGGCTCTGTGGCCGTCTTGGAGTTGAACAACAGCGGCAGGGGGATTCGACTTGTGGGTCCCCCTCTTAAGTTTCGGTTTCGTTTCTGCCTCAGACTGAGACATCTGGCAGGGGAGCCTGGCCTGGGCTGGATCCGGGGCGCGAGACGGCTGTCGGGCCTTTGGCTGGTTTATTCTCCTATCTGCTGGCCCTATACTAGTGGTACCCTAACAGCGGCTCTTTGGTCCCGAAGCCCTACTTTCCTGTGGCCATTCCATCGAGCCTGGTAAATCTCCTGGTGACGCAGTTCTAGCATGGCAGGCAGAGGGGACCGAGAGACTCGGAAGACCAAGACGCCCCTGCGTGGGGGCCCGGTCCAGTCTAACGTTATGGACCGCTACACCCATTCCAAGGGGTCCCCCGGAGCCGCCCTGCCCGGATCAAGTACAGCTGACCACATTGTGGATGCGTCATCGGAGCCGTCCTTGCAAGACATCATGGGCGCCATTTCTGGCATGAAGGAGGCGATAGGCCAACAATATGAAGCTTTGGCCCACAAAATCGACACCGTGGCCATTGATGTGAACTTTATTCGAGCCGACCTGTCGAAAACCAATGAGAAGGTGAAGTCATTGGATATCAAGTCGTCCAGCCTCACGGAAGACGTCTCGGAGATACAGACGGAGATCGGCAACCTCCGTAGGGTGAACAATTTCATGACCCGGCGCTTGGAGGACTTTGAGAACAGGGCACGTCGATGTAATGTGCGCGTGGTCGGAGTTCCGGAGAATCCAGAACCTCACTCTGTTGATCTCCTTGTTGAGGACTTGATCCAGAACTACCTCTCTCCGTCTGGTCTGAGTACATTTTTCACAGTGGAGCGTGCCCATCGTGTTCCGGGGGGCCAGGGTAAGCCAGGTGCCCCGCCGAGGCCTATTGTTGCGAAACTCTTCCATTATAGGGATCGGGACGCTATCCTGCAAGCCTCACGTGTGAAGGGCCCGGTGGCCTTTGAGAACGCCACGGTGAACTTTTATCCGGACTTTTCTCAACAGGTCCAGAAACAGCGTATGGGCTTCCGTGGTGTCAAGAAACGTCTCCGAGACATGGGGTTACGCTACGCTATGCTTTTTCCGACCAGGCTGCGCGTTGTGTACAATGACCGAACCTTCTTCTTTGATCGGCCTGATTCTGTGAATGACTGGCTGGACTCTCTGCCTGACCGACCTCCTGCGACGGAGTCCGCCGCCCACCCGGGTGGTGCTGAGGGTGGGGTGGAGAGCTGAACGATTCGTCTGCACCTGGGCCCTCGTATAGAGTAAACTTTTCGGGGATTCTATGCCTCAGTGCCTCTACTGTTTCTGTGTTCTCCTCATCATCTGTCTTGCTCGGGGTGGCGGGTGGGCCAGAGCCTTTCCTCCTCCGGGGTTCTTTTTGTAGAATGGGGGTTCTTGGGCGACAGGCACACTGCATGTTGGGGTGGCTTTTTAGCATTTTGCAGGGGTGCAGGGTGGGGGGTGTTTTCTTGATTGTTGGGGGGTGGGTGGTTGGGATGTTCGATGTTTGTGTGTTATGTTCTCAAGGCGACTCAATCTTGCTTCTGATGTTTTTTATGTCATGCTCATTGCAGAGGGGTTTCGGCGTTGCTGTGTGGGATGGGGGGTAGCGGGTTGAGGTTTGTTTCGTGGAATGTTAATGGTCTGGGAGATCGCATTAAGCGGAGTGTGGTGTTAAAATGTCTACGCCGTTTATCTCCAGATATTGTTTTTCTACAGGAAACTCATTTGGTGGGCAATACTTGTCGTGCGATGAATAGGTGGGGATATCGCCTTGCCGCACATTCAGGGTTTACCACGGGACCCAGAGGGGGTGGGTATCCTTGTTCGGGCTTCCCTCCCCCTAGCTATTGATGATGTGATCCTTGATGATCGGGGGCGTTATGCTGTCCTCGTGGGTCGTTATGAGGGTCGTACCCTCTCCTTGTTTACTGTTTATGTGCCCCCCGGCCTACAGACTTCTACCTTTTCCGATTTGGGCCGTGTGTTGTTGAACCTCCCTGATAGTACTCTCTTTATTGCAGGCGACTTTAATTCTGTGATCTCCGGTCTACACGATCGTTACCCCCCTAGGGATACTCCTTCAGCCCAACAGTGGCTAGGTGGGTTTTTGGACACGTTTGGCTTGGTGGATTGCTGGAGGCTTCTGCATCCTACCCAGCTTCAATACACTTTCCATTCGGGGGCCCATGGGAGTCTGTCTAGACTGGATTATTTCCTGATGCCCGCGGCGCAGACGCCGGCGGTGCGTGAGATCAGACACCTCCCCCGGGGCATCTCCGATCATTCTCCGCTCTGGCTTTGTTTTGAGTTTGGGGTGGAAGCGGCGGGCCGAGTGGCGCCTATTAACCCCTGGTACCTTGCCTCCCCTGAGACCCGCAACCTCTTGACTAAGTCTTTGGATGCCTATTTTTTAGACAACGAGGGGTCGGTTTCCTCTGCGGTATCCCTGTGCGAGGCCTTTAAGACAGTGATTCGTGGGCAGGCCCTTTCCCTTATTGTTGAAGCCAAGAAGGCTAGGAATCGGGAGGTGGTGGACCTTGAGAGAGAGATTGCGGAGAGGGAGGCCGACTTGGAGTCAGATGTCACCTCTGATAAGCTCCACGCCCTGGGTCTGAAACAGTTTGCCTATAAGTCCTTGGTCACGGATGCGGCTAAATTGATGTTCCGAGAACAGCAGGGTCGTCTGTATGATGTGGGGGACAAAGCGGGTAAATTGTTGGCGTGGTTGGATAAGAAAGAGAGGGCGAATCGTGTGGTGCCTGTGATTCAGTCGTCGAATGGTGTCGAAGTGACAGACCCGGTTGGAATAGTTGATTGTTTTGCGGAGTATTTTCGTGTGGTTTATACCCCTGTGTCTGAACGGGATGTGGCTGACTCTCGCCTTTTGTTGCGCGATATAGCTTTGCCCAGTGTTTCCGATCTGGATCGTGTCTCGTTGGAGTCCCCTTTTACTACGGATGAGATAGCGACTGCCATTCGTTCGCTCCGTTCGGGCAAGGCCTTGGGCCCGAATGGGTTACCAATTGAGCTGTACAAGCTACGCCCTGACAGGGTAGCGCCCTATCTTCGTGCCATGTTTTTGGAGTCCCGGGAACGGGGTATTCTCCCGTATGACCAGCGTCTGGCTACGATAGTCGTAATTCCCAAAGACGGGAAACCGCGGGACCTTTGTTCGTCTTATAGGCCCATTTCCCTGTTAAATGTTGAGCCTAAGGTCCTGGCTAAGCTCCTGGCGACCCGCCTACTGACGGTCATTAGTGACTTGGTTCATCCGGATCAATCCGGATTTATCCCACATCGCAACATGGCTCTTAACCTACATCGTCTCCACGGTGCTGTTGCGAGGGCGGGGCTTCTGACGGAGCCGGCCATTTTGGCCTCGTTGGACGCCTCGATGGCCTTTGACACTGTCGAATGGCCCTATCTTTGGGCAGCTCTCGAAAAATTTGGTTTTGGACCTGAATTTATTGGTTGGGTGAAGTTGTTGTACGTTGAACCCTTAGCGCAAGTAGTGGTGAACGGTAGAGTTTCTGTCCCCTTCTGCCTTGGTAGGGGGACCCGTCAGGGTTGCCCCTTGTCTCCATTGCTTTTCGCGCTTGCCTTGGAACCGTTAGCTGCGTGGCTTCGATGGGAGCCTTCACTCAAAGGGATCCGTTGGTCACCGGACTTTGAGGACCGCGTCTCTTTTTTTTACGCGGACGACATTCTTCTATATCTTACCTCCCCGCGTAAATCTTTAAATGTCTTATTTGATGTTCTTACTTCGTTCGGTGCTAACTCGGGCCTTGTTATTAACTGGGCTAAGTCCTGTGTGTATGTTCTTTCGGGTGTTTTGCCCCCTTTGCCGGACAGATTTCCTATCCAGGTGGTCCAGTCTGGCTTCAAGTATTTGGGGATTTTTATTACCCTGGACCCCTCACGTCGGTTTGAGCGTAATCTCCTCCCCCCGCTTCTTAGACTGCGACTGGATGTGGCCCGTTGGCGTAAGCTACCCCTATCTCCTCTGGGTAGGGCAGCTCTTTTTAAAATGATGTCCTTGCCGCGGTTCCTCTACGCACTTCAGAATTCTTATGACGACATTCCCGCTACCTATTTCAGAGAGATCGAGAGTCTGCAAAGACAACTGATTTGGGACGGGCGTCCACGTATAGCCCTGGCGAAACTTACCATCCCTTGGTACGACAGGGGCATGGCGCTCCCCGACATCAAGAGATATTACTGGGCTGCCCAGCTGTCGGCCATTAATCACGCGATGTATTCGCCGGGTCGCGATCCGGCCTTTGAGATGGATAGGTTCCAGCTGCCGGGAGGGGACTTTAATCGAGCGCTTTATTCTAGATCGGCCGGGCGCCATCTTACGGGCCCGTCCAGGACCGCAGTCAATGTGTGGCGCGCCGCGAATGTGAGTTTGGGATGGGAGAGTCGACTGACGCTGGCAACTCCGCTTTATGCTTCTGAACGTTTGGGGTGTCTCTGGTCTACTAAGGGCTTTGAACGCTGGGATATGATTGGGATTTGTAAGGTGGGTGATGTTTGTGTGAATGGTAGCGTGAAGTCATTCCAGGCCCTTAAGGCAGAATACGGCTTGAGTGATAGAGAGTTCTTCCGGTATCTGCAGGTTCGGCATGCCCTGGCCTCAGTTCTGACTCCTGATGTGGCCCTGCCCGAGTCCTCCCCCCTTGAAGACCGTATACTAGATGGACACCTCCCCGACAGCACTATCTCCCTTATTTACAAAAAATTGATTCATAATCGCGCTGATTTGTTGGTCCGACTCAGGGAGATGTGGGTCGGTGATGGATTGGAATTAGATGACGAGGATTGGCAGTCGGCGCTCTCCTCTCCGAAAGAGGTCGCCATTCCTGCCCGTCTTCGTTTGGTGCAACTTAAGATCCTCCACCGGGTGTATGTGACTGGTCCGTGTCTGGTTGTAATGGGTTTTTCCCCGGATGGCTTATGTAAGCGTGGCTGTGGGATGAGCGCTACCTTTATGCATATACTTTGGGAGTGCCCTGTGGTGGCAGCCTACTGGGTGGATGTGCTTGCGGTAATGACTGTTGTGACTGGTGTTGCCCTGCGGCCTGAGGCCCGACGACGCTTGCTGAACGTCTGGGAACCCTCCGATTACTCTGTGGCCCAGACTAGATGGGCCACCTTGGGTTACATGGTCGCGAAGAGTGACATTGCGCAACTTTGGGGCGCATCCCGACCTCCAGACGTTTCTGTGTGGGAGGACAACATGGACTGGTCCATGTTCCGAGAGAAGACCGTCTATGTGGCTAGGGGCAGACCCAGGGCGTGGACGAAAATTTGGGGTCAATGGAATGCATATCGTGGAGAAATTTGTACCCCTCCCTTGGTTGCCACCTCCGATGTTACCCTGTCTCCCTAGGCTGACGTTCCCAAAATTTTTCATTCTGTTCTACTGTTCTAGGATTTTCCTGTCCTCCCTGCTTCCCCCCCGCCCCCGGCCTTGCCGAGTCTCATTGATTTACCTTTGCTTTCCTGATTAGTGGCCTTCCCCTCTGACATCCGGGCTGACTTGATTGCTGCATTCGCCTTGTTTGGTGTTCTTTCTTTTTATGTTCAATATATAAAATTGTTGTGTCCTGTCCTATGTCTGGAGCAATTTTACTTTATGATTCGGCCTGGCCACGGAAATGATTGTTTACTTCATGTGTCGTGCTTTGCGACTTAGCGGCCAGCCCGTGTGGTTGTAGGCCCATCTCTGTACTTTTTAACTGATTGCTCAATAAAAGTTTTTAACAAAAAAAAAAAAAAAAAAAAACAGTACATTCATGACAGCCAGTTTATAAGGCAGACATATCAACACCACCGTTATACAGTGCTATGCTCCAACAAATGATTCAGAGGAAAGAGTTGAGGATATATTCTACCAACAAGTGTTATGTTATGTTATGTTATGTTATCATAATTCTTCTATAGCGCAACGGCTACTCCGAACGGAGTGTCCCGGCGCTTTGGCGAAGAAGTCCCACAAGGGCAGCTACATAACAAAGGTAAGGAAAGGCGAAAGCCCTAACTGGTGAAAAGCCAAGTCTTCAAGGCCTTTCTAAAGGACAGAAGGCTGGGGATCTGTCTCAGAAAAAGAGGAAGGTCATTCCAGGCACGAGGAGCCAAGTAATGAAAGGAACGTCCACCCAGTCTTGCGCGTTTGATGGTTGGAACCATCATTTTGGACAAGGAGGCAGACCTTAAAGCTCTGTTAGGTTTATAAAAAACCAGACGTTTCCTAATATAACTAGGGCCAGTGTCATGAAGGGCCTTGAAGGTCAGTGTCAGGCCTTTAAAAAGGACTCTCTTGGTTATGGGAAGCCAGTGCAGTTCCTTTAACAGATCAGAGGCACCGGCACGTCTAGGGAGCCCGTAAATGGCGCGGGCAGCTGAGTTTTGGACTACTTGGAGTCGCCTCATAAGGTATTTAGGGAGTCCCAGGTAGAGGGCATTTGCGTAGTCCAATCTGGACCCAATAAGAGATTGAACAATGACCCTTCTATGCTTAATTGAGATCAAAGGGAGAAGTTTTCTAAGCATTCGAAGAATGCCGAAACATTTCCCAGAAAGGCAAGATATTTGGGGTCCGAAAGCTAGGTCGTTATCGACGATGATTCCTAAGTTTTTAGCTTTGACACTCGCATTTGCAGGTGGAAACAGGTCTTGCGGCCACCAGTTTTTCCAGTTTGGTTCGGAGGTGCAGCCAAAGAAAAGCAGCTCCGACTTGTCGGAGTTGCACTTTAATCCTTGCTCTCTGAACCAGCCAAAGACTGTCTCTAGACAGCTTCTGATAAGACTCCCATCAAACACCTCATTCTTGCCACATGTAAACAAGAGTTGGGTGTCGTCGGCGTAGGTAACAAGTGTAAACTAACCTTGTAGCCATGCAAAACCCATGACCTGAAGATTGTCATGGGAGACTTGAGTTTTGAAGTGGGAAATGACAACACAAACCATGGTAGAGCCGTAGGAAGGTTTGGGAACAATGAACAACAGTGGAGAAAAACTGTTGGAACTTTGTGTCACAAATGATTTGATCATAGAAGGAACTCTCCTCCCCAATCGTTATATCTAGAAGCTAACTAGGTGCTCACTCAGTGGCAGAGACAGAACCCAGATTGACCACCCGATAAGTGGCACCTGGAGAAGCTCACTGAGTGAGGAGTAGATGAGACGTCTGCAGTGATCAACATCTAGTGACCACTCTTGTGAAGCTGAAACTCAGAAAAACAGAATGCAAATCATCAGGAAGACAGCAGTTTGATGTGGCAAACTATAGGAGCCCAAGAAGGCATTTACGCTACAATTGAAAAACAGGTGACCTGGCAGACACTGAAGATCAGTGTGAGCCAGCTGCAGACATAGTCAGCAAGAAATGGGAACCGGTCTCTTCCATATGTGTGAAGATAAGTGAAACATGCCTAGGGCCAAAAACAAGGTTGAGGAAAAAATGGGTAAGGCATGACACTTGGCAAGCTATTGAAGACTGAAGGGCAGCAGAAAAGAAACTAATGAAGCCCAAATCTGAGAGGCTGCAGGAGAATTACAAGCAATAGTACATAGAAGCTAACAGAGCAGTCAAAAGAATGACAAGAGCAGACAAGCAACCTTACATGAATAACTTGCATACATGGTGATCAGACCCTTACTCTACACTACATCATAGAGAAGTGCAGGGAGTGGCAAAGATGTTTATACATCAACTTTATTGATTTTGAGCAAGACTTTGAAAGTATCCACTGTGCAAGCCTCTGGTGTATTCTCAGAGCCTATGGCATACCACAGCTGATAGTTCTCCTCATCCAAAGCTTCTATGATAATTTTACCTTCAAGGTGGGAGATAGTGAGTATAAATTCAAAGTCACCACTGGCATGAGACAGGGATGCTTGATATCAGCATTACTCTTTAACCTAGCCATCGACTGAGTGATGCGACACTCAACAGAAGATCAAACCAAAGCCATCATACAAACCTTTTTCTCTCCAAAGGGATGACCTTGACTCTGCGGATGATATAGCCTTGCTCTCTCACACTCACCAGAATGTTCAGGAACTCAACATCTATGCACAGTGAGTGGGTCTGAAGATGAACACAAAGAAATCAGAAGTAATGCAATTCAACACCCCAAACCGTTCACCAGACAAGATGGATGAAGTTGTCCTAGGCAGTACTGTCAGACATGATGCAGATTGAACAAGGACAGCACGACCTTAAGGATGCTGAACAATGATTAGAGGACATCTCAGTACAGTATCAACACCCAGCTGAGACTTCACCAGAACTGTGTTCAGTCCACACTCTTGTATGGACCAGAATGCTGGCATATGATGAAATGCAACATCACTAAACTGTCAGCCTTCCACACCAGTAACCTGAGAAGAATCTTCTGCATTTTCTGGCCAAGAACCATTTCTAACCAGGAACTGCTCACCAGATGCAAGCAAGAGAGCATGGGCACCAACATTATGAGAAAAATATGGCGATTTATAGGACACACCATTAGAAGAGATCAAGAATCCATCAAAAGAACATCTCTCCACTGGACTCCAGAATGCAAACGGAAGTGAGGCAGGCCAAAGAATAGCTGCAGGGAAAGTGTGGAAACAGAAATAAAGAAGCTGAACCACAGCTGAGGCACTATACAGAAACTTGACTTAGACAGAAGAAATGGAGGTCCTTCGTTGCTGCCCTACATGCCAGTTGCAGTAAGTATTAAATGTACTCAAACTTTATTTCGGGTTACCAAAGTAACCATAAAGGTGCAATACGGAAGTTAAAACACAATGATAAAAACATTAAGGCGTGACATTAAAAAACCCTAGAAAACCAAAAGCACGAAGCAGTAGACCAAGGTTCAGCACATCAACTTATTCTGTTTCTCAAATTTGTCCGGTGCAACAACTCTCACCATCCACTGCCAGGGATGTCCGTCATAAACAAAGTTTTTACAAGAAATTTAAGAGGTACACACAACGAAGTCAGAGATACCAAAAAAGTTCAAAGATTTTCAAAATCCTCTGTTTTTTCTTTAATTGATTCTTTATTTTCTCTTTTGAGATATGCAGGCACAGCCAACGTGTTTCATTCCCTATTACTGCCTTGGGAATTTCATCAGGGCATTGGAAAGGATCATCCGAATACGATGGTCCAGAGTGTAGTCACACCTTCGATATAAGTGCTAGAATGGTATTATGTCAATAATATTGACCCACGTTTTCCGTTAGTAAACAGTCCGTATGGCAAGTGAGATTTAATATGGAGATTGGATTGCCTCTGTCAGTAATATCCGTCCTCCTTCCTGAAAATGGGGCAATCTCAAGAATGGCTCCGCACGCCGAGTTTATCACGGCAACGCTGATGGATGTTGGCTGATAATCTACTCAGACCATCCCTTTCACTACACTGAACTTTGTTTATAAACCGGACCGTTTATTAATGGTTCCATTCTTGAGATTGCCTACACTCTGGACCATCGTATTCGGATGATCCTTTCCAATGCCCTGATGAAATTCCCAAGGCAGTAATAGGAAATGAAACGCGTTGGCTGTGCCTGCATATCTCAAAAGAGAAAATAAAGAATCAATTAAAGAAAAAACAGAGGATTTTGAAAATCTTTGAACTTTTTTGGTATCTCTGACTTCGTTGTGTGCACCTCTTAAGTTTCTTGTAAAAAATTAAAAAACCCTAGGTTGAAGTAAGTAATTGCAATTGAAGCAAAATCCTTATTATGCGTTTTGGTGTGCTTTTCTTTGTCTAATTAGGCCTCAAGCCTCGTCTCGTGAAACGGGCTGCCAAACCATGATGTTCATTCTGTGTCTACATTGCTTGTTAAACACCATGCAGCAAAATGTACACTGTTTATTTTGCATAACATATTGTTCTTCAGAATTCACTGTAGGAAGCCTTTATGCTACTTTACAAGACTTTTCCTGGTAGCACATTGTATTGCATTCATCCACAATTGTTTTCTGTTGCCAATGTAACTAGTTTGTTCTGATACCTCCGGATGACATTAGGTCAAAGGGGCCAAATCAATATCCATATGGTGGTTTAGTGCTAAGATGGTTGGGTTATGGAATGTTAAAAATTATGAAATATGATTTGTAGTAAAAATGATGACACCTTGCTGACTTTGCAGTTTTCATGATTTCCTATGTTGAAAATAGCTATATAAACCCTTGAATATGGGGGTGAGCCAGACTCTTTCCTGAGCCTCTAGGAATGCTGCTTAATTCTTTGTTGATTTGCTGCACATTCGAGAATTAGGGCCCGATTTACATATCAATGGACAGCCCATTGTTCTGCAGGGTGATGGAGTATATTACGAATGTATAAATGACCAACAAGCTTGCGGTCATTTATGAAGCAATGCCAGGAGCTGCTATTAAGTCGACTCCTGTCACTGCACTTCGCTGTTTGGTACAGGGCTCCAGCTACTTGACTGACCTGTATGAAACAGTTTTCTTTTTATATTTTCAAAAAGAAAATGCCAAAATGGGATTTTTTTTCAATAGAAAAAGAAAATGGACCCTTCACCGTGGGAGTCATCTCCCATGGCCATGGTGGACATTATTCCTTTTTTACTATCTCTTACCGCATGGATTTCCCTATATGTCTGCCCATTCCAAATGGGTGGTTAGACATATAGCTATATCTCCGCGATCCTCACTCTCTCATGCCATCGGAGAGATTTAGGTATGGAAGTGATGGAGTAGTCCCCGCTGTAGCCAGACCTATAGTCTGCCTGCATCTAAATCAGGTGGGCGGAAAGACCATTATCTTGGCGGTAAGCATACTCCATCACCATTGCAACGGAGTATGCTTACTGGTAAAATTCAAATCAGGCCCTTAGTCTATATACCTGATTTGTGCTCATTGTTCCATTTGTTCCATTATTCTTGTAACTGAGAGCCTTTATGGAAATTTATTCCTATATATTTTGATTGATTCAATGCTGCATTTACGTTATTCATTATTTCTATATTGCACTTAAACGTTGTAATAAACCTTCATGGTTTTCTCTACATTTATGATCTAAAACTCAGTCAGTCATGTCTTATTGACTGTATTTTTTAAATGTTTGAAGCTTGTTTCTAGGGACATATTACCTCCTAAACGTTGAAGTTAACACCGTCCCTGAGCCCGCAAACCGGGTGTGCCACTGTGATGAAGTTTGTCTAAGAAATATTTACAAGGGGTGGTGATGGACAGAGTCTCTGAACTAAGCAGAGTACTCTCACCCAGTCAAGAGATCAGGGCTAGATCCAACACCGTTTTTTAGCTCATTGCACCATCCCAGTTTCAGAACCTGGCTGTATGCAAATTAGTCTGTCCCTGGCCCAGTGCATCATGGGAAAAGGGCAGACCAGACTACAAAAGCCAATTCTTACACTGGGAAGGAAACAAGCTTCCGGGGACCGGTTTCTGGCATTTCAGCCGTCTTCGGCCCGGCTTGCTTGAATCCTGATGGTGCAATGAGCAAGGGACTCACATCTGAGTATACCCTTCCACGCTTAGGGTGGACAAAATTATTTACAACAAGGGGTGGTGATGGACAGAGTCTCTGAATTAAGCAGAGTACTCTCACCCAGTCAAGAGATCAGGGCTAGATCCAACACCGTTTTTTAGCTCATTGCACCATCCCAGTTTCAGAACCTGGCTGTATGCAAATTAGTCTGTCCCTGGCCCAGTGCATCATGGGAACAGGGCAGACCAGACTACAAAAGCCAATTCTTACACTGGGAAGGAAACAAGCTTCCGGGGACCGGTTTCTGGCATTTCAGCCGTCTTCGGCCCGGCTTGCTTGAATCCTGATGGTGCAATGAGCAAGGGACTCACATCTGAGTATACCCTTCCACGCTTAGGGTGGACAAAATTATTTACAACAAGGGGTGGTGATGGACAGAGTCTCTGAATTAAGCAGAGTACTCTCACCCAGTCAAGCGATCAGGGCTAGATCCAACACCGTTTTTTAGCTCATTGCACCATCCCAGTTTCAGAACCTGGCTGTATGCAAATTAGTCTGTCCCTGGCCCAGTGCATCATGGGAACAGGGCAGACCAGACTACAAAAGCCAATTCTTACACTGGGAAGGAAACAAGCTTCCGGGGACCGGTTTCTGGCATTTCAGCAGTCTTCGGCCCGGCTTGCTTGAATCCGGATGGTGCAATGAGCAAGGGACTCACATCTGAGTATACCCTTCCACGCTTAGGGTGGACAAAATTATTTACAACAAGGGGTGGTGATGGACAGAGTCTCTGAATTAAGCAGAGTACTCTCACCCAGTCAAGAGATCAGGGCTAGATCCAACACCGTTTTTTAGCTCATTGCACCATCCCAGTTTCAGAACCTGGCTGTATGCAAATTAGTCTGTCCCTGGCCCAGTGCATCATGGGAACAGGGCAGACCAGACTACAAAAGCCAATTCTTACACTGGCCCACTCATGTAAAGTTCATCTGCTATATGCTTTTTTTAGCTTCTTTTTATTGATTTTCACAGTTTTAGTACAATAAAACGTAGGACTTGTGTCAGGTACAAACCAACTCATGTCAATATACATCAAGGGAATGACAAAACAATGCATTAGCGTTGTCAACATTGTCATTCGCGCCAGGAAGTAACCCTGGTGTTACACTATGAAGCTCATAACAGGTGCCAGAAAAAAGATTTTTTTTAAAGCAAGGCAATCTTTGATGAGGAAAAAGAAACAAACTACCCAGGAAACATGATTGCTTTTTGTACACCTTTTAGCTGTGAAAGCAATGCCATATATAAAACTCTAAAACATTGGCATGCCCTATGCACGGATAAGATCTTGGCATGGATCATACCACCCAAACCCAGGATTGTACGCAAGACGGGAAAAGCTATTGGAGATACAGCATGTAGTAGTTATTTGCCACCAACAACTGTGAATTCCAGTACATGGTTATCAACCAAACCCGCAGACTTTAACAAGTGCAGTTCATGCAACATGTATGGTATTGCAATGCACAAAACTGACAGTTTTGCTTTCAGTGGGAGTAGGGAATTAATATATAATTCAGTTGTATTAATTGCAACACCAAATTTGTAGTGTATGTTCTTATTTGCACATTCAAGAGATGCATGCCACATTGGAAAATCCGACAGTGAGATTCTTGTGAATCAGCCAGACCAAAGCAAGTTCAAGAGGGGTAACCAAATGGCCAAATTAAGAAAAACCATGGAGTTTGGAATAAATCTTGACAATGAAATGTTTCCTTTCCTGTATTAATTCAACTTGTAAATATTCCTTATCCCAAGTATCACACTATAACCCATGCTCCATGGATTGTGAGAAGCTAGCCTGTCTGAAAGGAAAGGAGCAGGTCATACCAATTGGATGTACCCGTTTGGAAAAGAGAATTCTTTTCTTTAGTCCCCTCACTCACCAGAGGTTGCCCTTAGGTGACATGCTTCATCATTGGGGCTTCCCAAGCATCTACTGCTTGTGTCGTGCTGCGACTTGCGAAGGATACGTAGGAGCACTTTTTGTGAAACTATGTGTAGTGTGGTGTATGGTGGAGTGGTGTTTTTTAAATGTGAGTTAAAAATACCTAACTAGTACTAATTACGACTACGGAGGGCTTTCAGTATCTCTGGATTTACATCACCCTTGTCAGGAAACTCTCGTTGAAAAAAAACTTAGAGAGGATCATGCTGAACTCCACTGCAGATATGGACCGGTGGAGACAGCTGCCGCTTACGCTCCTAGGCCGAGCGGCTATGTATAAAATGATCATCCTCCAAAATACTTATACGCTCTACAAAATGAATATTACCCGCTACCGGAAACGATGCTGCCTAAAATTCATTCAGATCTTAGGGCGTTTCTTTGGCTAGGTAAACAACCTAGAATAGCACTGACTACCCTCCAGAGACACCAATACAGTGGAGGAATCTCGTTACCTAATTTGGAAGCCTACTATTGGGCGGAACACATGACCCCGATAAACGAATGGCTACATACCCAGGCAGACCATCCCACATATGCCCTGCAAAGACAAAACTGTCCCCGCATAACATACTGCACTATCTGTATGGGGGGTCTGGACGGGGGCAGCTCCTCCCAGCGACTGTTCTTACACTACTGGCGTGGCACAAGGCCACGAAACATACTGGTTGGGAGAAGAAACCCACCCGACAAATGCCACTATGGCACTGCAAATGGCTAACCGAACATCATAAACTTAAGGGTTTTAAACGGTGGGATGACATCGGGATTTCCACCATTGGAGATGTGGTCGCCTGGGGGGGGTTTAAAATCCTTTCAGGCCCTAAAAGAGGAGTTTGGGCTTCAACACTCACAGCTCTACAAATACATACAGCTGCGTCATGCTTGGCGGATACAGAACATACACTTACCTGGGCTCCCAGAATATGCACCACTAGAGGGCCGACTCCTACAGGAACAGATCCAGGGGAAGGCGGTCTCCCTTACCTATAAAACCTTAACCAACAATATGCTCGGATATCTGGTGAAACTTAGACACACATGGGAGGAACAGGTGGGAGAGTTGGATGACCTGGATTGGGACATAGAGTTGATGCACCCCAGGGAGATGGCGATCAAGTCCAGGCTGCGCCTCATTCAATACAATGTACTACACAGGACTTATTATGACAGGGTGAGACTCTATAGAATGGGGAAAATAGACGATACTACATGCTTCCGATGCCGCAGGGCGGAAGGAGATTTTTATCACATATTGTGGGCCTGTGACGTGATTCAAAACTATTGGAACCACATATTTATGGAGCTGAGAGAGGTATTAGAGGTCCCACTTGCTCAGGAGCCCAAGCTGGCCCTCCTGGGAATGACCAACGATGTGGACCTGCCGCGCCCTCTCCTAATCTTCTTGGTTCTGGCCTTAGTGGTGGCCAAAAGGGATGTAGCAAAGTACTGGGGGTCACCGACTCCCCCAGAAATAGAGGAGTGGAGAAGAGGGTTAGATCTCTACATGGCTGCGGAGAGAGTGACCTATAAAGCTAGAGGGTGCCCAAGAAAGTTTCGTAAGGTCTGGGCCAGATGGCGTCATTATCATGGTTTGGATGGGGGGTTGGGAGGGTGATGAGATCAACATCAAGATGCAAAACTGCTTGGACGCCTCACGAGAGGTTTGGGAGGGGTCGCTAAGAGAACTCTGCATACCTGATCCATGGACATTGAACAAGTGTGATAGGAACCGTCACAGCAAAGATGGATTGTGGAAGGGCGGGAGTGGGAGTAGGGGGCTGAACATGGATACTTGCATGACTATACTGTTGAGTTATAACCAAAATGCAAATAAAAAAGTAAAAAAAAAAATACCTAACTAGTAAACCTACACATTTATTCTTGCTTCTAGTTGGTATAGTAAAATGGGGGTTAGATGTAGGGATTGGATCCTCAATGTGGTCTAAAACCTAACTATCCCGTCGACATGTTTCAAAGTGTCCCCTAAACCTTTTCATCAGGACAACATGAGGACCAGTCTCATGTTTGCCTAACTTGTATACTTACGGTTAAAGATGAATCCGTAGTATCTGCATTAGGGAAGAAATAATAGCATTAGAACATGGTGCCTGCCAACAGGGGCAGGCCAAATACCATTTTTTATAGTTGTTCCTCGTGGACTGTGCCTAGAATGTGAAGTATAATATTTAGTGCTTATAGAAGTGTTCCTAAAAAGAAGGTGAAACGGTGGGTGATCCTCCATTCACATCCGTGCAGTATATCTGTTGAGAGGGTTAAAAATATGCATATATATGAAATATGAATATATATCCCTATTTACACTTACATGTACACTTTGAGCACACTCGTTCTGGAAGCACACTTACCAACAGACAGAACAGAACATAAAACATATACATTTCGTCCCACAAGGTTAGTAAACATACTTCGCTTTGAGCAGTAATATGTCCCTTGGTCCGCATGGGTTGAGGGGCCTGTATACCCTGTGGGAGTAGAAAAAAAGTTGGTTGCAAACATTCCGTTGTTGGATAATGCCGTACTCATGATCAAATGCTCATAAATGTGTCTATGTACTGATCACGGCTGTTAATGAGATGTTCACTCTTTAAATTGGGAGCGCAACCTTATTACAGAGATGTGGAAGGATTGTGTTAAATATGCCAGTCTTGCCCACTGTGTATAGGACGTGTGGTGGTTTTACGCTCTATCGTATAGAGGAAGCGTGACGGTATAACTTCCATGTAGGTGGTATTATTCCAATCTTGAGAATACTGCCCCTGTGGAAAGATTCTGTAAAATTTGCGAAACGTTCCCCTGTGTTGAGGAAGCGTGGTGGTATAACACTCTGTTTATACGGTATTATTTCAGTCTTTAGGAAGAAAAACCTGTTTGTAAAAAACTTAAGGAATCGTAAGTCAATGCCCGTTAGAGAACCTGAAAGATCATACTACCTTGAAGATAAATAACCTTGAGGATTGAACAACCCGGGACTTGGTTCGTGAAAAAAGTTATGGCGGTATCTAGAATGGTTTTGTGAAGTGCGCATTTCTGGTATTAAATGCTGGTTCGCTCGCCACTGCATTTCTTGCTGAAAGGAAAAACGGCACTTACTTTAGCTCAGCTTCCCTCCGTAATTGCAAACCTATTCGTACCTCGGGCGGCCGCATCTTACTGTGTTCCCTATGCCGGCTGTTTAAGAGTATTTCCGGGTTGCTGCCTCGGGTTGCCACGTGGGGGAGGTGAAGAAAAACTAGAGCGTGTACTTACTATTGGTATGGCGCGTTTTAATCGCCATAGTGTTGTTGTCAATGTCTCGTATTTCTGCTGCAAAAATTCCCATATCTGTTAGGTTGCTAAATCGTAATCATAAGGAATTAATTGGTAACTGTATTAGATGATTACAAATTTCGATGGGAATCGAACCCTGCCTCTAGGTTCGTGTAGTTGCCATTTGGATTGGGCAAAAAATAAGGGGTGGGAACAAAAACGCTCCTCTGAAATATAAAGGCACAAAAGAGATGGTAGATTGCACAGAAAATAAAAACTGAATAGTACAAAACATATTTACAAAGAATAGAAAAGGAATGAATTAAAAATAGTGTTAATATTAAAAGTAGTACTATATTTTCAGACTACTGCAGAAATTGTTGTTATTATTGTCAGAGGTGCATAGTTATAATTTCAAACATTTCTGTGGGGGTTGATTATCTCATGAACTGTCCCCACGGTATATTTTCATTTAGTCCTATACTATCTGTTTGCAACTTGTAGACCCATCTTTGTTCCTTTTCTAAGAGAGTTTGTTCAAGGTTATCACAGTGTTTTATGTGTTCCAGGATCACCCAACGTGAGTCATTGGGAGTGTGTTGTTTCTCATTGAAATGGGCTGCCATCTTAGTGCTTGCTCTGTGGCAATGTATATTGCTGCGATGTTCGCAGATTCTAGTACTTGCTTTTCTTGTGGTCATCCCCACATAATGCAAGTTGCAAACACATGTAATGAGGTATACAACTCCCACCGTATTGCAATTAGTGAATTTGACAGTTCCCATGTTTGGCCTGTATTAAAAACCACTTTTTTTGTGATGTTGGTAAAGTGGCAAACACTGCAGTTGCCTCATGGGTGGTGGCCTGTTGGTAGAGTACTGATAGTTTGTTGGCTGCCCCTCTCATTTGGTTTTGGGCGGGTGTGTAGCAAAAAATCTCTTAGGTGTTTTGCTCAACTGTGGGAAAACATACGTGTTGGTATGTTCAGTTTACCACTGTTAACTATTTGCCAATGTTTTTTGACAAATTTGGCGACTTGGGTTGATGTGATGTTCAAGGTTGTGATACATATTGGTTTTGTTTCCTTGCCTTTGTCTTCTTTTTCATAGGATTCTAGCAGGGAGTCTCTGTGATTGTTCCTTGCTCTTTTCTTTGCCGTCATAATGGTTCTTGTTGGGTAATTACGTATTTTCAGTTTTTTTGCAAGATCTGTGGCTTTTGTGTCATAATCAGCGGTGTCTGAACAGTTCCTTTTCAGTCTTAGGAACTGGCAAAATGGAAGGTTTTCTTTAAGGTGGCGTGGATGGAAGCTGTTGTACAGCAAGAGGCAGTTTTTGGCGGTAGGTTTAAAATGGGTCGTGGTTTTTAAGACGCCATCCTTTGCCAAAATATTCAGATCAAGGAACACTAGTTCTGATTTACTCATTGTGTGTGTAAATTTCAGGAATGGGTCCTGGGTGTTAAGCCAATTGATGAAAGTAACTGCTTCTTCCTCCTCATCATCCCAGATTTCGAAAATATCGTTGATATACCTTTTCCATTCTAGTATCTTTTGGCAGTGTGGACTTTGTTGTGATAGGATTACTTGTGCCTCTAAGTGGTGGACATATAATCCTGCTACACTTGGAGCAAATGTACTGCCCATGCTGGTGCCATGTGGTTGTCTGAATAAAAGGTCTTCGAACTGAAAAAAGTTTTCTGAGAGGGCCCATTTACAGCACTCAAGTACCACATGTTGGGGTGTCTGGTATGGCCAATTTGCACTGTACAGTACGTCTTCCAAGATGACCAAAGTTCTTTGTGGGGTAAGCTGGTGTACAGGCTTTCTACATCTAACCCTATCAGAGTGTGTTTACTAGGGTCAAAAGTGAGATCCTTCAGTAGACATAGCACTGCCTTGGTGTCTTTGAGGTAAGTGTTTGTAGATTGAATTAATGGACGTAAGAAAGCGTCTGCAAATTTTGAGAGAGGCTCCCGTACAAATCCGATTCCCGAGACAATGAGTCTTCCGGGCGGAGTCTCCAATGATTTGTGTATTTTTGGTATCATGTAGAAATACGGTGTCCTGGGCTTTTTGTTGTTCAGGAAATCTCCTTCATTTTTGGTAATCCAGTCATGGGAGAGAGCTTGTTCTATCATGCTTGTAATCCTAATCCGTATTCTCTCAGTGGGGTCTTCTTTGATTTGTATGTAATTTCTTTTGTCCTCAAGTAATCTGAGGCATTCCAGTCTGTATGTTTCTGTGTCTTGTATGACAATGCCACCTCCTTTGTCAGCTGGCTTAATAGTTATTGTCTTATTATTGGCCAGTGCCTTTATTGCATCTTGTTCTTCTCTTGAAGTGTTATGGAACACTTTCAAGGTTGTGGGGTCAATGTCACTCACTTCTTTTAGTATGGCTTTTTTCAAATGCAAGGATTTCTACTGGTAGAGTTGTTGATGGGGGAGTAAAGGTGGAATTAGGGTGGAGTCCTGTATCATCTTTTTCCAATTCAATATTCTGTTTGTTTTCAAAGAAAACTCTGACTTTGAGTCTTCTAATAAATTCATTCAGTTCGCAACTTAGTTGGAATTTATCCAAGACTGGTGTAGGCACGAAACCCAGGCCTTTTTCAAGGACCGATAGTTGGACATTGCTGAGGATGGTTTTGGATAGCTTGACCACTAAACTCGCCGGTTGCTGGTGTTCGGTTGTTCCGGTGGGCCCATATTCTGAGTGTGACTCCTGGTTGTTTCCAAAGGCTGTGCCCATTGCACCTGTTGCCCTCTTTTCGTTTTTCCTCTTTGTGGCCCTCTGCCCCTCCCTAAAAAAGGAGGTTGGGGATACTCATTTTGTGGTTCCCAGTAAGGGTATTGTTGTTGGGGGAATGGTGGTGGACCATAGAAAAATGGTGGGTTATGGAAAGGGGGTTGGAAAGGATGCCAACCGTATCCTCCTTGGCCCCTGTTCCGTATTTTTCCTCTGAAGGTTTGTCTACCCTTCTGGTTCCTGCGTCCTCCTGAGCTGTTATCGGAGTCGTTGGAGCTAGTATCAGACCCGTCGGTGTCTGTGTTATACCCCGGGTTCCTTCCTGATGGTTGGTAATCATCATGGGTGTATGGGTAAGCTTTTTCATGGCTAAAATTCTTATCATCCTTTTTGAATTTCTGACACTTGGTGTCTTTTAAAGAAATTTCGAACTCCGTCATGGTCTTGTTGAGTTCTTCTAATCGTTTTTTAAGTTCTGCTGGAGATTGATAGGTCTTAAGTTTTACCTCCAGTGTATGTATTTCCTCTTTCATTGTATTTGAGAGGCGTGTTGCTCTTTTTATAATCAACACCAACCAATCTTGTGTACAGTGCCAAGAGATTAGCGACCAATTTCTTTTGAATTCTTTGTCCTGCTGTACAACAGCTTCCATCCATGCCACCTTAAAGAAAAACTTCCATTTAGCCAGTGCCTAAGGCTGAGAAGGAACTGTTCAGACATCGCTGATTATGACACACACACCACAGATCTGGCAAAAAACTGAAAATACGTCATTACCCAACAAGAACCATTATGAAGGCAAAGAAAAGAGCACGGAACAATCACAGAGACTCCCTGCTAGAATCCTATGAAAAAGAAGACAAAGGCAAGGAAACAAAACCAATATGTATCATAACCTTCACCATCGCAGCAACCCAAGTCGCCAAATTTGTCAAAAAACATTGGCAAATAGTTAACAGTGGTAAACTGAACATACCAACACATATGTTTTCCCACAGGCGAGCAAAAAACCTAAGAGATTTGTTGGTACAAACCCGCCCAAAACCAAATGATAGGGGCAGCCAACAAACTATCAGTACTCTACCAACAGGCCACCACCGGTGTGGCAACTGCAGTGTTTGCCACCTTACCAACACCACAAAAAAAGTGGTCTTTAATACAGGCCAAACATGGGAACTGCGCAAATTCACTAATTGCAATACGGTGGGAGTTGTATACCTCATTACATGTGTTTGCAACTTGCATTATGTGGGGATTACCACAAGAAAAGCAAGTACCAGAATCTGCGAACATCGCAGCAATATATGTTGCCACAGAGCAAGCACTAAGATGGCAGCCCATTTCAATGAGAAACAACACACTCCCAATGACTTACGTTGGGTGATCCTGGAACACATAAAACACTGTGATAACCTTGAACAAACTCTCCTAGAAAAAGAACAAAGATGGGTCTACAAGTTGCAAACAGATAGTATAGGACTAAATGAAAATATACCGTGGGGACAGTTCATGAGATAACCAACCCCCACAGAAATGTTTGAAATTATAACTATGCACCTCTGACAATAATAACAACCATTTCTGCAGTAGTCTGAAAATATAGTACTGCCTTTAATATTAACACTATTTTTAATTCATTCCTTTTCTATTCTTTGTATATATTTTTTGTACTATTCAGTTTTTATTTTCTGTGCAATCTACCATCTCTTTTGTGCCTTTATATTTCAGAGGAGCGTTTTTGTTCCCACCCCTTGTTTTTTGCCCAATCCAAAATGGCAACTACACCCACCTAGAGGCAGGGTTCGATTCCCATCGAAATTTGTAATCATCTAACACAGTTCCCAATTAATTCCTTATGATTACGATTTAGCAACCTAACAGATATGGGAATTTTTGCAGCAAAAATACGAGTCATTGACAACTACACTATTGTAGTGTAGTTCCTATTATCCCAATAGGCTCTGCGCATTGGAATAATATCTTCAATAGTATAGACCTAGGGCAGAGGTTAACTAGGTCTTCTACCGACGATATTAGACTTAAAGTTTTGTGTTTGCCAGCTAGCTCAGAGTTCACTAGAAACTTTCTCGAATAGGCAAGGAGGAGTTTAACCTCCCTGGATAGACAAGAAGGGATTTCGTTTCTGACTACCATAGAACATGACAACTTTGCTCTCCCCTAATCAAGAGTGTATCTCTAGAGTTGTGTGAAAACAAAAGACAACTTATTTTACTCAGTCAGTTCAGTGCATTCTTAGTTTCACCAGATTGTAGAGAAAAGGAAGAGACGGGCGTGTCCAATAAAAAGATGTTATTTATTGATCAGTCTCCTTTCTCATACAAGAGAAATGAATCGCTATTATTGTAATACTGATAGTTAAGTAAAGTGCATACAGTAAAGACAGAATTATAAAATAATACTGTAAAAGCATTGATATGGTTTCTGAGCCATATGATACTTTAAAATGGATAAAATAGATACATACATATATACATTTGACTAATCGTACTCAACTGGTGCTTCTAACCACGCCTACCCCAGTGTACCTGACCTAAGCCTAATACGTGGGCGGGAGTAGATAAGTAGCAGTTTAAGTTACGTTTGTTTTGCCAAGGGACTGACTCAAGAATTCTCTGCAAGGGGTTATTCAGTTCTGTACCTGAGATCTAGAATGATGGAGGGCTGGTATCTCTTATCCCAGGTCTTGATATTCCAGCTGCCTGCGAGGGCTGCTTGGAAGCGCCGGAGCTGGATTTCTCAGCAGGAGAAAGGCAGCGTCTCGTTCTCAGCGCGTCAGGAAGGCGGGGCAGCGCCTGTGGGCTTCGCTCTCTGCTGGGCTCCTCGGCACGTCTCGCTGCTCCAATCTCGTCACCACCGCATGTGTTTGCTTAAGGCAATGTCGGTAATATTTATACCTGAAAGGTGCCGAGATTGACGTAAGGATGGACATATATACGTCAATAAGGATGTCATATGAATGGGCTCGTTCGCACATTCTTTTGCTGAAGTTCTCGGTGAAATCAAAACAATGGCTATGGGAATTTCCCAGGTCGCTGTAGGTTTGATTTGTTTTGAGAACTCCGTATGCCTTATCAGGGGCTGGAGGAATATCGCTTGTCTAATTAGATTGCATGCGTTATGACCTAATCAGATAACGCGCTTCTTTGCCGTGGTGTGGTTTAATCAGATAACGGTTTTTGCACCGTTGGATGACTGCTAGTTAATTATTAACCAAACCAGGGTCAGGAATAGGGGAATCGATACAGTACCTATAGGAATACATCACACCCACTCCACGTAGACTATGTCCATATTTACAAATCTAGGCATAGTGAAACCAGTAGCGTTTGTGTATACCGTACCACCCCAAAATACATTCATATGTATCCTGAAAAATTGGAACTACGAAATATACGAAACACAATCACATGTACTATCACATGTACTATATGCACAAGCAGTCTAATAATGCTAAACATATAACGCATATTTTAAATTTATCATGAAAAATGCGAATAAGACACATGAAATGGCTCTTAATACAGAAAAAAAGGGTGCGAGACCATTTCATCACAACCATAAAGTTATGTATAATAGTGCTAGAGGATAGCGAATGTCTCGTGACTACCTAAAATAGAAATTTAGTTCTCTAAGAATAATGTCTACTTTAAGCAGAAGATAAGTGTCCCAAAAAATCGTAAATATTTTTGAATTGGGGAAAAAGCTCTTGCAGTTTGAAAAAATGATGAGAATTTTTTTTTTCCATATCGCTTTTTTTTTTTTAAGTTGAAGGCCAAATTCAGCATGTAGGGAACTCCAAGTGCTAGTTTGCTCAAAGTTATTCCTGCTGCTCTGGTGAAAACATCATATCATTTAGACTGTTGAAAAAACTGTCAACAGCTTCTTGCGTAAGTTCCACTAATTCGGAAAAAGTTGTTACCATGCATTCATGAGCCAGAGCATGATTGCCTCCATTGATGTTTTGATCAGCATAGCTGACTGAAGGTCGTACCTGATCGATGCTGCTTTCATCTTGTACTTCACTACCCCTCAATCGTAGTGGTGAAGTCTCCATGAATGCCGTCATCAGGATTGGTAGCCGCTGGGGACAGCACAATGCATGAGCCGTTACCGGACCCAACAAGGTATCTGCGTCCATTGGCACATCCGATTGTAGTGCCAGACAGGTGTCCAACACGCATTCTTCGCCGCATAGCAAGCACCTTAATACAGGCATAACACAACTTTGCCACATTGGTCTAAATGAAAGAGACCAAGTCATGTTCAGGTCTCTAAGCCGGGATAGTCCAAGGATTTTAGTTACCCGGTCCCGGT
This sequence comes from Lissotriton helveticus, assembly GCF_964261635.1. Classification (NCBI taxonomy): domain Eukaryota; kingdom Metazoa; phylum Chordata; class Amphibia; order Caudata; family Salamandridae; genus Lissotriton; species Lissotriton helveticus. The sequence goes on along the minus strand of NC_136061.1, from coordinate 933,692,128 downwards.
AGCCAATGGCTAGGATCATTTCTTCCCTTGTCGCAGGTGTTTTGTCTGTGACATGGTTTGCCATAGCGAAATAACAGGATCAAAAATAGAATACCCACTACTAGTCCCAAAAGGAGTGGAAGTCCGCCAAAAATGGAATGGACAAAGTCTGGAAAAATACCCAGGATGGCTTTGAATGGAGTTAAAGCACCCGAAAACACTGCTTTAAATACACTGGAGACACCAGTGGTATCAGAAATATTTAAGATTTCGTTCAGTATTTCTGCGAAATGTATGGGGGAATTAGTTGATAATAATGAATGAATCTCTTCTGTTGTCCTTGCAACTTGGAGATCATACGTTTCTTTTGATGACGTGAGCCTGGTCGGCGTCTGTAGGAGCGCAGTCTTCATTCTGCTTAAAGTATCTATTCGAATAGAAGCAATTTTCAAATCGGGCCATAACCTTGCGTCCCTGTCTGGAGAATCGTTCGGGAACAATACTCGTTCACAGCACATGACCTTCCTAGTCACGGTTATGAGATAAGGTTTTCCGGGCAGCAAACTACAACATCTGCGATCTACTATTAGAATGTAACTCCCGTTCGAGAGTCTCCTAAAGAATGGTTCTATTTGTGTTGCAGGTGTGCCTAGCTGGTAACATGAAAGGTTATTCGAAGTCCCTTCACAGGCTCCATGCAAGCTAATCCCCTGACACAGAAGTGTACCGCTTAGTGATTTTGCACAATTATTGCCACTGAGAAACACTTTCTGGCCTTTATTACTGACACATTCGTGTGTATAGGGCAAGTTCCATATTGACTTAATGTACCCTTTACCCAACCTTTCATACTGGCCTGCCTGTATATATTTTTGGCAGAATTGAAACTGGAAAGTAGTTATCGGAATATTTATTATTCCATGTATTATCCATTCAATGACAGGTCGTTCTGACATTGTCAATGGTAATCTCTCAAGTCTTTCAATGCTCAGAATTGTATAGTCAGCACCCTTCTGCGCCAAACTGATTTGTTTATCAGTAAGGTTAAAGATATTAAATAATGACGTTGTGTTGATTGAACGCCAAGGCACATAGCCAGAACGCAGATTTTGTAACGTCCAGCCAAGCTGTACAATAGAACGCAATTGGGACTGACCGTGTTGTAACATCAGTAAGTCTTGCGATATTATATCGATTGCTGAAGACACAATGCTGTCCAGAGAATATATTCTGGAGGACAGAGTCATTAACCCATTGTCCACCACAGAAAGTGATTTTTCCAAATGAATACGGTCAATTTCCCATATTTTTTCTGCTGTCTCAATTTGAGTTACTTTCCAAACTTCGTTATAAGCTGCATATATAAAGGCCGCTATGAAACGTTTTTGACGCTGTTTGCGTGGTCCCATAATGAAATCACGCAAGTCAGCACCTTCTGTAAGTAAAGTTAGGTGTTGCTTAATTTCAGCCAGTGTGGACGTTTGTAGCCATTGAAGGCAGAGCTTGCCCACGCTGTAGGTGGTTACTATCCCTGGATGTTGTCTTTGGGAATATCTAGGGTCTGGCCTAGTCAATGTGAACCCCTGTATTTTGTTCAGGAATCTGTCTTGACAGTTATTCGTATCTGTGGGCCAGATCAACCATTTTTTCCATTCAGGATGTGTTCTGTTTTGGTTTAATATATGGTTTACGTCTATCTCAACATCTATAGAGCTATTAATGTTCACTGTTGGCTTTGGAATAGACGGTTTGTTCAAATCTTTGTTTTTGGCTAAGCCAAGACAGGTAGTTTGTTGAATAGTGTCATTCAAGAATATAATTTGTTCTGCAGGCTCTAAACAATGATTCTATACCTTGTACTTGCCAATCTCTTGTACCCCAAACAGTTTTTGCTTCAATATTATTGTTCCAGAAATCAAACCCAAATGTATTCATTTGCTCAAAAAATGAATCGGAATATATCAATTTTGTGTTTGTAAGCATGGTCTTCATACCTGTCTTATTTGACAATTTGAAATAAAATGTTTCTGCATTACTTGTGTTAAACCCTGAAAAGTATGAATATTTATCATAAAATGTTTTCGAGCTATCTTTTGGAGGAGTAGCACAATGTTCCCATTGGTTATAATTTAAAACATTTCTAGGTTGTGCAGATTTATGTAGATAATGGTTACCATAGTGGTTGTAGCAGAACATCTGATCATAATTAGACGAACCCTGCAAATAATCATGTTCTGTGAATTTGGCAGACATCACAAGATCAGACATCATATCATTAATACTTTCAAAGTCCCAATCATCAGCAAATGAGCTTGGTTTTACAAAGTCACTCAATGAGATCTTGAATTGGTGTGGATACTTCAGGATTTCAACCGGACCATAGATTTCATAATCAGTTTTGTCCCATGCTACACCGCCTGGTATAGGATTGGCTGTGAAGTTCACTGAAGAAAGTTCTCTTTTCTCGATGTGTGAAGATGTGTGTGGTTTAAGGACCAAGTTGATTTTCTGGCTTGCTGTGTCCATTTTAGCATATTTTCCTTCAATGAAATGTCCCAAGCATAGTACCATGATGAGCCAAAGAATGAGGATAAATACACCGAAGGCCACCCAAAATTCAATCCATGGAGAAATTAGATAGGTTTCTTTCAGCTGTTGAAAAAGTTCCTTAGCTTTATATTTAAATGTTTTGTTGATGGCTGTTTCTTTGCTTCACTCAGGTCTTCAGATGAATCATCGAAGTTGATGAAGTAGCCGGATGCTGTTCTGTCAATTGTTCCAATTGCTTTTGGATTTTGCTTTGTTTCATTAGCAAAGTCTGCAGTTACATCATCATAGGTTGTTGTTTCTTGATGAAAAGCTTTGATTTGGGTTTTAAGAGGTTCAAGTTCCATTGCTTTGTTGCATAGTCCTTGTTGATTCACTGTAGATTTTCCAAATGTGATCAGTCTTCCAGTTTGAGCCTCTGTATTCGTAGCAAACATTGGTGTTCTGCTACTTATTGGGAGTCCACTTGGCCTACTATTTGTAATCGGCCACATGATTGTGGTTTAACCAGGTCGATGGATATGACTCGGTTCTCCTTTTTACCAGCAAGGGGCGGTAGTACTACTGATCTTGTCCCGTTGATAGACAAGACAGGAACTGCTTTTCTGTAAGAAGGCCCAAATTCCTTCTTTACCGCGATCTTTTCTCTGACCAGATCCCCGACTTTTGGAATCCAGACAGGCCTTGCTGGGACAGGTGGTTTTTCTTCAGTGGTTGTTGGCTGTTGTTTCAACTTTATGTTGCTCAGGTCTTTTCTTGTTTCATTTAAGTCCTGCAAAATAGCCAAACGATCTTTGATATCAAAGTTTTTGTTTTTAACCACTGAAGTCTGACTATCAAGATCTTGGATCATCATTCTAGTCCCGAACAATAGTTCGTACGGACTTAACCCTTTCAGAGAATTTCTTGGCAGGTTATTTAGACTACGTTGGACACTTATTAAATGTTTGACCCACCCAGCTCCCGAACCTAATACCTTTTCCGTTATAGATTGCTTTATGTCTTGGTTTTTTCTTTACACCATCCCGTATCCCTCAGGCAGGAAGTGAGAAGAGTCCCGCTATGCAATGCTCATTTGGCCATGCTTCCCCATAAGCTTGAGGGCTAAAGGGAATACATTAGTCAAAACGTAGCATGCTCCTAGCGTATATGCCATTCTAGACTCGCAAATCTTTGTATAACAGTCCAGACGTCAGCCGAGCGCTGGGGTCTACATTATAAGTGAAAATTAGTCTTTTTATGTTAATATAACGATTTTTCGTGATGGGTACTTTCTTATTGTTGTTTTTCTGGAGCGAAGTGCCATGGCAATAGTCCTCCTCGCTCGCCACTGCGATCTCTATTGCAGTCTGGGCAGTTTTTTACAAAAATGTAATGATGCAGGCTCATGCCTGGCCACCAGTACACTGATTGTAATTCTTCCAGAGAATCTTTTAGCTTAAGGTGTCTGAGACCCTCACCCATATGTGCGTCTGCTATTAACAAGCCTCTCCTGTCCGTGTTTGGAATTACTCTATCCCCCACTCCAGGGATTCCAGCAAAAGGGACTGAGTTTGCATCGATTATGTATGTATAATTGAGTGGATAATTGATCGGTAGTGCTGAGCAGTCGCCTTTTGATGACGTTTTCACCGCCAGCACAGTTTCACCGTCAATGTGTTTTACTGTACGCTTTTTTGTAGCTACGGAGGCCGGTTTAGTTGCTACCGCTTTGGCTGTTTCAGCCAATGAATTCCCTGCAACGTGAACGCCATCACGCTGATGACTCACTGAATGTATCACGTGAGTTTTTGGTAGTTCTTTCTGTAAAAGAACTACTTGTTCCCAAAGCACTTTTTGCTTTATTGTTGCACCTGTGTCATCTTTGTAACCGTTTTGAATCCATTTCTGTAAGTCGTTATTGTATGATTTGACGCAGTAATACGAATCGCACACTATAAGTGTCGGGAATTCGCGATCGGCATTATCTAGCGCCATTTTTAACGCTATTATTTCAGTTTGTTGTTCTGAATTATTTTCCACTGAGTGTGTTTTTGTGAGTAGAGGTTTTAATTTACCTCCGCGCCACACTTCTTTTACAATTTCGCATGTGGCGTTGTAAGCCAGCTCTCCCCAAACTGAGGGTTGAGCATGTCCGTCTGTATATATTACACAGGCGTACTGTCTTAAAGGCAGAATGTCGATTGGCAGAGGGTATTCTCTCTCATATTCTAGATATTTTAATTCTTTCATTTCCGGGTCAAAATAGTATTTTACTTTGTCTGTAGCAACAGAATTTACCCATTGTATCCATTCTGGATTTAGTGCAGTTGTCGGTAAATTACATGGTGTTGTTAATGCCTCAAAAGCTGATTCTGCTGTTCTGACTGTAACCTGTCTACCGTCTGCTTGGTATTTTTCTTTTGCTACAGCTGTTTGAACCGCATGAACAATGTTTTCCTTAATGCTGATCCTTTTTTCAGCTTCTGTGTACAAATGTGATTTGTATGCTATTGGTACCTTCTCTCCCTCATTAGAGGTCAGGTATGTGAATCCGCATCTTCCTGGGATGACTCGAATCACAAGGTTGCGTGTGTTGTCACGTGTTTGTAATTTTGTTTTAATTAACATATCTGTTTGTAAAGATCTCAAAATTTCTGTGTGTTTTTGAGTCCAGTTGATTCTTTTAAAATCTGGTTTTATTAGATCATAGAGAGGTTTAATTCTCTCTGCATAATTTATGATGTAAGTTCTTCCGAAATTTAGGAAGCCTAGAATTGATTGTAAGTTTTTCAGTGTTCTAGGTGCTTGGATTACAGCACATTTCTCTAGGAAATTGTCGGCCAGGCTTTTGCCTTCACTTGATAGTTCATATCCTAAAAACAGGACTGTTAGATGGGCAATTCTTGACTTTTTAAAGTTGAATTTGTAACCCTCTGCTGCGAACCCAAGTATTATGGTGTTCACTCTCTTCAAGTGAGTATCCAAGTCATCATCTGTTAGATAGATGTCGTCGACATAAGATAATGCCTCGTCATCATATGTTTGAAGTAATTCTGTTACTCTCGCTGAGAATAATCCTGGGCTGTTCTTGAACCCCTGGGGCAAACGACAGAAATTTTTTTGCGTGCCATTTATTGAGAACGCCGTCAAATATCTGCTCTCTGGTGCTATATTTTGACAAAAGAATCCATTAGAAATGTCTAATGTGGTTTTGTATTTTTTGCGCACTATGTTATTCATTAGTGCAGCACTATGCGAGTTTTGTACTGCAAATGTTTTGCAACATGAGTTAAGATGTCTGTAATCCAAAACAAGACGATATGAATTGTCTGGTTTGGAGACAGGAAACAAAGGATTGTTCATTTGTGAGGTGCAAGTTTCAATCACCCCCTGGTATTCAAGTTGATCTAGGATCTCTTTTACCTGTTTTTTAGCTTCTTGCTTAATCGGGTACTGCCTCTGTGCAGTAGGTTGTGATTTTAACTGGATTTTGTGAGGAGGAGAGTCCTCATCCCATCCCACATGATTTTTATATAAGGCAGGGGCTTGAGCTACTGCCCACTTTCTTGCAAGTGTATATTTTTTATGAATTGGAATATGGTTTGAGAAGGCAGGCATAATTATTTCTTCACCATGTGGGCACTCCCTGACAAACTCTGGAGGCCAGTCTCGTTCAGCTAGAAGGATGTCATAGCCCTTGGAGGGATTATCCCAAAATAGACCCCTTATTTTTCTAGTCTTATCCCCCTCTATACGCAATGTTATTTCATATATTTTATGAGGTTTGCTAACTCTGGTATCTGCAGTTTCCACCTGAATGTATTCATTCGTGTCCACTGTCTCCAGATGATTCATAAGGACTTTGCGAGCTATGCTCACTTCTGCTGCGCTGTCTAGCATTGTCTGAGCCCATTCTCCGTTTTTCAGCTGTGTCCTCAGTATTCTCGGCATTGTTAATTACTTTAATACTGGCTACCTTCTTTTTTGGAAATTGTAATTTTTTATTCAGATGAGCAGGTTCTTTGTCTTTGGACTTGACGTGCTCTTCCCTGTGTTCTGATCGTCCTCTTCTTTCCGATTTCTGCGAGGAAGTCTGAAACGATTGAGAGGGACGTGTATCAATATCTTGATATCTATCAGGTTTTTTTATATTATCCCTATTTCTAAGGTTGTATTTTTTCACAGAGGGCTCCCTTTGGGGAGACTTGTGTCCTTGGTCCGGAGATCTTTCTCTCCGCCGAGGAGACCTTCCTCTGGACTGGAATCTTTTTTCTTTAGGATTGGATTGTTTATTTCCATCCCAGCTCTTTTTTTGAGTGTTTAAATTATTTTTAATAAATACCTTTTCAGGACTTTCAACTAGTTGGGGTTTCACTGGTATTCCACCCAAACTATCTCTTCCTAGTTCTTCATAGGATTTTTCTATGATTCTGGCAATTTCAGATGGTTGGTCTGCTATATTTGTCTCTTTTAACCTCTGGCGAATCGCCACATTTGCTGCTTCTCCCTTTATGTTGGCTAATAATATTGCAGAGACCTGCTTGAAGTCTTTCAGTAATTTCATACCGAGAGTTAAAGCAGGTTCTGGACCGTATTCATCTTGAATCTGTTTTAGCACATCTGGTATTACTGACATGGATGGTACACCATGTGTTTTTGTGTAAATGGAAGCAAAGACTGTTCCCCAAGTGTCACAGTCCTCCACATGTGGTGCGATTCCCATTGGAAGACAGATAGTCAGAATCCTATGTTTCTCAACAGGGGTGGTATCTGGAAACACCGCCTCTATTTGAGTGATTTTTTGTGCTAGCCAGAAAGGAATTTGTTCCCGTTTTGCGGGTACTTTACCTAGACAGGACTGTATGTTCTGTGGTGTAATTTTATTTGTGTTCCCCTGATGACTGGTCAGCTGTGGAATTTTGATTGCTGGTTGGATTGTTGAAGTCCGCATTACATATTGGACTAATTGTCTATGTATTTTTATTAATTGTTTTAGCTGTGCTAAAAGATCTGGTGCAGGCATATCTTCAATGTCTGGATGTGGTGTGTATCCGGCTAGGACCGGCCACGTTGCTCCTGGTCTACCTAGTGGACCGAGCCTGGTGATGTGATTATTATGTTTTAGGGCGCCATTAAACAAGAGCAGGTGCTCTTGGAATTTGAGTGGTATTTCCACCTCCTCGAAAGGAGTGTACTCATTAGGAGGTTCCTCTATTTTGTAATAGTGGAAGTCCTTTGTTATAGCGTTTGCTGCTGGAAAGTTTATCCATGAATAGAATACCTCTGTCTGCCGATATTCGTGTGCCTCAATTACGATTATGACTGTACCACCTCTTGGTGTCAGTCCATTTTCTATAAGTTTTAGGGTTATAGATTTCCTTATGTTGACCGGGATGAGTATTATATCCGGGTCATTTTGCAGCAGAGTATTGTCTGCTACTAGGAGTTCAGCTGCTATTCTAACTGTCTCCCTTTCTTCTTCACTTTCTGTCATTTTACTGACAGGAAGGTTATTCTGTTTGTTTGCAGATCAGGTTTCTATGGAAACAAAGATTAGATGCACAATATTTTGGAACAGTGTATCCTTCAACGTTGAATAAACCAAGAACCATACATAGGAGTCTCCTCCTGCGAGGTTTGGCGGATATGACCTTTCACCCACTCCAGACGTCTTTGGAGTATTATGGGAAGAAAGGGGTCTGTGTGAAAAAGCACGACTGAGTTACTCTAATGTCTTGCGTTAGTTTTATCGCCTATCCAAACGTTGGGCGCCATATAGTGTAGTTCCTATTATCCCAATAGGCTCTGCGCATTGGAATAATATCTTCAATAGTATAGACCTAGGGCAGAGGTTAACTAGGTCTTCTACCGACGATATTAGACTTAAAGTTTTGTGTTTGCCAGCTAGCTCAGAGTTCACTAGAAACTTTCTCGAATAGGCAAGGAGGAGTTTAACCTCCCTGGATAGAAAAGAAGGGATTTAGTTTCTGACAACCATAGAACATGACAACTTTGCTCTCCCCTAATCAAGAGTGTATCTCTAGAGTCGTGTGAAAACAAAAGACAACTTATTTTACTCAGTCAGTTCAGTGCATTCTTAGTTTCACCAGATTGTAGAGAAAAGGAAGAGACGGGCGTGTTCAATAAAAAGATGTTATTTATTGATCAGTCTCCTTTCTCATACAAGAGAAATGAATCGCTATTATTGTAATACTGATAGTTAAGTAAAGTGCATACAGTAAAGACAGAATTATAAAATAATACTGTAAAAGCATTGATATGGTTTCTGAGCCATATGATACTTTAAAATGGATAAAATAGATACATACATATATACATTTGTCTAATCGTACTCAACTGGTGCTTCTAACCACGCCTACCCCAGTGTACCTGACCTAAGCCTAATACGTGGGCGGGAGTAGATAAGTAGCAGTTTAAGTTAAGTTTGTTTTGCCAAGGGACTGACTCAAGAATTCTCTGCAAGGGGTTATTCAGTTCTGTACCTGAGATCTAGAATGATGGAGGGCTGGTATCTCTTATCCCAGGTCTTGATATTCCAGCTGCCTGCGAGGGCTGCTTGGAAGCGCCGGAGCTGTATTTCTCAGCAGGAGAAAGGCAGCGTCTCGTTCTCAGCGCGTCAGGCAGGCGGGGCAGCGCCTGTGGGCTTCGCTCTCTGCTGGGCTCCTCGGCACGTCTCGCTGCTCCAATCTCGTCACCACCGCATGTGTTTGCTTAAGGCAATGTCGGTAATATTTATACCTGAAAGGTGCCGAGATTGACGTAAGGATGGACATATATACGTCAATAAGAATGTCATATGAACGGGCTCGTTCGCACATTCTTTTGCTGAAGTTCTCGGTGAAATCAAAACAATGGCTATGGGAATTTCCCAGGTCGCTGTAGGTTTGATTTGTTTTGAGAACTCCGTATGCCTTATCAGGGGCTGGAGGAATATCGCTTGTCTAATTAGATTGCATGCGTTATGACCTAATCAGATAACGCGCTTCTGTGCCGTGGTGTGGTTTAATCAGATAACGGTTTTTGCACCGTTGGATGGCTGCTAGTTAATTATTAACCAAACCAGGGTCAGGAATAGGGGAATCGATACAGTACCTATAGGAATACATCACACTATGGCGATTAAAACGCACCATACAAATAGTGAGCACACGCTCTACTTTTTCTTCACCTCCCCCCACGTGGCAACCCTAGGCAGCAACCCTGAAATACTCTTAAACAGCCGGCATCGGGAACACAGTAAGATGCGGCCGTCCGAGGTACGAATAGGTTTGCAATGATGGAGGGAAGCTGAGCTAAAGTAAGTGCTGTTTTTCCTTTCAGCAAGAATGCAGTGGCGAGCGAACCAGCATTTAATACCAGAAACGCGCACTTCACGAGACCATTGTAGATACCGCCATAACTTTTTTCACAAACTTTTCATGAACCAAGTCCCGGGTTGTTCAATCCTCAAGGTTATTTATCTTCAAGATAGTTTGATGTTTCAGGTTCTCTAATGGAGATTGACTTACGATGCTTTAAGTTTTTTACAAACAGGTTTTTCTTCAAAAAGACTGAAATAATACCGTATAAACAGAGTGTTATACCACCACGCTTCCTCAACACAGGGGAACGTTTCGCAAATTTTACAGAATCTTTCCACAGGGGCAGTATTCTCAAGATTGGAATAATACCGCCTACATGGAAGTTATACCGTCACGCTTCCTCTATATGATAGAGCGTTATACCACCACACGTCCTATACACAGTGGGCAAGGCTGGCATATTTAATACAATCCTTCCACATCTCTGTAATAAGGTTGTGCTCTCAATTTAAAGAGTGAACATCTCATTAACAGCCGTGATCAGTACATAGACAGATTTATGAGCATTTGATCATGAGTACAACATTATCCAACAACGGAATGTTTGCAACCAACCTTTTTCTACTCCCACAGGGTATACAGGCCCCTCCACCCAGGCGGACCATGGGGCATATTACTGCTCAAAACGAAGTATGTCTACTAACCTTGTGGGGCGAAATGTATATGTTTTATGTTATGTTCTGTCTGTTTGTAAGTGTGCTTCCAGAACGAGTGTGCTCAAAGTGTACATATAAGTGTAAATAGTGATATATATTCATATTTCTTATATATGCATATTTTTAACCCTCTGAACAGATGTACTGCACGGATGTGAATGGAGGATCCTCCACCGTTTCACCTTTCTTTTTAGGAACACTTCTATAAGCACTAAATGTTATACTTCACTTTCTAGGCACAGTCCACGAGGAACAACTATAAAAAATGGGATTTGTCCTGCCCCTGTGGGCAGGCACCATGTACAAATGCTATTATTTCTTCCCTAATAAAGATACTACGGATTCATCTTTAACCGTATGTATACAAGTTATATACACACAATAGGTGTATCTTTACAATTAATTGTGAAAACCACATTACAGGTTCTGAATCGGCAAGCATGAGGCTGGTCCTCAGTTTGTCCTGATGAAAAGGTTTAGGGGACACCTTGAAACATGTCGACGAGATAGTTAGGTTTTAGACCACATTGAGGATCCAATCCCTACATCTAACCCCTTTTTTACTATACCAACTAGAAGCAAGAATAAATGTGTAGGCTTACTAGTTAGGTATTTTTAACTCACATTTAAAAAACACCACTCCACCATACACCACATTACACATAGTTTCACAAAAAGTGTTCCTACGTATCCTTCGCAAGTTGCAGCGCGCCCCAAGCAGTAGATGCTTGGGAAGCCCCAATGATGAAGCATGTCACCTAAGGGCAACCTCTGGTGAGTGAGGGGACTAAAGAAAAGAATTCTCATTTCCAAATGGGTACATCCAATTGGTATGACCTGCTCCTTTCCTTTCAGACAGGCTAGCTTCTCACAATCCATGGATCATGGGTTATAGTGTGATACTTGGGAAAAGGGATATCTACAAGTTGAATTAATACAGGAAAGGATACATATAATTGTCAAGATGTATTCCAAACTCCATGGTTTTTCTTAATTTGGCCATTTTGGTTACCCCTCTTGAACTTGCCTTGGTCTTGCTGATTCCCAAGAATCTCACTGTCAGGGTTTCCAATGTGGCATGCATCTCTTGAATGTGCAAATAAGAACATACACTACAAATTTGGTGTTGCAATTAATACGACTCAAATATATATTGATTCCCTACTCCCACTGAAAGCAAAATTGTCAGTTTTGTGCATTGCAATACCACACATGTTGCATGAACTGCACTTGTTAAACTCTGCGGGTTTGGTTGATAACCATGTTCCTGAATCCGCAGTTTTTGGTGGCAAATAACTACTACATGCTGTATCTCTAATAGCTTTTCCCGTCTTGTGTACAATCCTGGGCTTGGATGGTATGATCCATGCCAAGATCTTATCCATGCATAGGGCATGCCAATGTTTTAGTAGGATGTTATATATGGCATTACTTTCGCAGCTAAAAGGTGTACAAAAAGCAATCATGTTTCCTGGGTAGTTTGTTTCTTTTTCTTATCAAAGATTCCCTTGCTTTAAAAACTCTTTTTTCTGGCACCTGTTACGAGCTTCATAGGGTAACACCAGGGTTACTTCCTGGCGCAAATGACAATGTTGACAACGCTAATGCACTGTTTTGTCATTCCCTTGAGGTATATTGACATGAGTTGGTTTGTACCTGACACAAGTCCTATGTTTTATTGTACTGAAACTGTGAAAATCAATAAAAAGAAGCTAAAAAAAGCATATAGCAGCTGAACTTTACATGAGTGGGCCTGTAGGCCTCACTCCAGTGATACCAGTAATAAGGCCTGCTTACTCTTACTGTTCACTACACAGTATGCTGCTACCACCGTACTCATGTTATATCCCTCTTTTGACACTAGGACGGGGGTTGCGCTATTTCTTAGATAAACTTCATCACAGTGGCACACCCGGTTTGCTGGCTCAGGGACAGTGTTAACTTCAACGTTTAGGAGGTAATATGTCCCTAGAAACAAGCTTCAAACATTTAAAAAATAGTCAATAAGACATGACTGACTTGGAGAGGGAGTTTTAGATCATAAATGTAGAGAAACCCATGAAGGTTTATTACAAAGTTCAAATGCAATATAGAAATAATGAATAACGTAAATGCAGCATTGAATCAGTCAAAATATATATAGAAATAAATTTCCATAAAGGCTCTCAGTTACAAGACAAATGGAACAAATGTTATGTTATGTTATGTTAAAATTTTCTTCTATAGCGCAAAGGCTACTCCGAAGGAGTGTCCCGGCGCTTTGGCGAAGAGGTCAGCAGAAGGCAGCAACATAACAGAAAATAAGGAAAAACGGGGGGCCCTAGTTGGTGAATAGCCAGGTTTTTAAGGCCTTTCTAAAGGACATAAGGTTAGGGATCTGTCTCAGAGAGAGGGGAAGCTCGTTCCAGGCGCGAGGAGCCAGGTGGCGAAAAGAACGGCCACCCAGTCTAGCGCGTTTGATGGTCGGGACTACCATTTTGGACAAGGAGGCAGACCTTAGAGCTCTATTAGGTTTATAAAAAGCAAGGCGTTTTCTGATGTAACTGGGGCCAATGTCATGTAGGGCTTTAAAGGTCAGCGTCAGACTTTTGAAAAGGACTCTCTTAGCTATAGGAAGCCAGTGCAATTCTCTTAACAGATCAGAGGCACCAGTACGTCTAGGGAGCCCGTAGATGGCACATGCAGCTGAGTTTTTTTTTTTTTTAATTTTATTTTTTCGTTGCCATCACATGGCATTAAATGACAGTTATTCAATCAGCAGAGCAGCGTCAACATTCAGCTGCTTACGATCAATAGAGCAACTTTTGCATTTAACTCCCCCCAACTTGAAACTTGCTACTTCAAGGGTCAAAGTTCACGATCCGGCACAGTAGTCCAATGCAACATCGGTGTGTCCATGGGCCTCTAGCCACTCTGAACGCAGTTACTGGTATTTAATTTAATTTAATTGTGGGTTTATATAGCGCTAGGAATCGACTCCCGGAGGAGTATCTCCACGCTTCGACCGCTGGGGAACCCGTCCTGGCTCACCCTGAGAGATGGTCCCAGATGGGTATCTCTAAGGTGCGACCAAGCATCCCCGGCGATCTGGGGGGGCCGTTGTGAAGATGAGGCAAGCTGATGCCCAGAGTTGCCGCGTGTGGTCTCTGACTAGAGTAGGCACTGAGGCGAGAATTATCAAGTCCGCTGACCATGGTCCACGACCCTGCCGCGTCGGGAATCGAACCCTGGTCCCGGGCCGTTCTCTGCTTACGGGTCTGCCGCCTCTAACCAGTGAGCCACACTTCTCCACTCTCGCCTGTACTTACAGTTCCCAAATCCTTGTGACAGGCTCTATACCTGGGTCCCATCCCTCCCTCCCCCCCCCCACTCCAGATCCTCCTCATCCCCTGAACTGTCTCCATCCTCCTCCTCAGGAAGAGGCTCACAAATGTCCCCCCTATATGTGTTCCATGGTGTCCAGATTCTATTCCATTTGCGCGGATTACGCCTCTGTTGATACACTGCCCTCTCTGTCACCATAAGCACGTCCATATTCCTGCACCATTGCGCCAGAGTGGGTGCCTCAAGTGCCCCCCAGTTTTTGGCAATATCACGCTTTGCCATCATTACGCCAATGACCACCCAACTCTTCGCATGTAGTGACAAGTCTGTTGGGCCCCACACATTTAGAAGGCAGATTCTGGGATCAGGGGTGAACGGGTTCCGGAGGGTTTGGCTGATCGTGCGTGTTACACGCCTCCAGTAGTCCCGTATATTTGGACAGGTCCATATAGTGTGGAACAATGTACCCTCCTCCCCACAGTTTCTCAGGCAATACGGGTGGTCTGCTCTGTGTATTTTATATAGTGTCGTGCGGGTGTAGTAGACCCTGTGTAGTATCTTGAATTGGACCAGCCTGAATCGGGTGGAAATACCTGCCTCCCTGGGTGATGCCAGGGCTGCGTTCCAGTCCGCCTCGACCAGGTCCCCCATCTCGTCCTCCCAGTATTCCTTCAGTTTCCCGAGGGGATCCGGCAGGTTGTTTAACAGTTTGCGGTAAGTGAGGGAGGTTGCACTTGACTCCATGTAATCCGTAAGCAATCGGTCCTCTAACGGAGCCGACTCCGGAAGGGTAACACCTGGTTCCAACACTGACAAGAGTGCGTGCCTAATTTGTATGTATCTGTATGTTTCGGTCACCTCAAGGTTGTATTGCTCCCTCAGGGTCGCAAAGGAGAGCACGCCGTCCCTTGTCCACAGGTCGCCCACCGTAGAGATCCCAATGGTATCCCATTGATCAAACCCTTTTGAACTGCGCAGGTTACCGAGGGCTTTGGTATCCCATAGTGGCGTGAGTTTAGTAATCACTCCCTCCCATCCCAGCCGTCTTTGCGCTTTGTGCCAGATGGCTACCGTGTGTTTGGTAGGCCCTTCCAGCTTCCTCGCCATACCTTTGTTGTAGAGTGGGGCCAGAAGGGTGGATATGCCCAGTTGGCGTCTATCCGCCTCATATGCAGGGTCGTCCTGTGCTGCGTGGACCCACTGGTTGATCACCTTGAGGTGCGCGGCCCAGTAGTACATTTCAAGGTTTGGGAGGGCTATCCCCCCACTATACCAGTCCCTAGTCAATTTCAACTGCGCCACCCTGGCCGGTTTGTCTCCCCACAGAAGGCCGGACAGTTGTGCCGACACTTGGCGGAAGAAGGATACGGGGACCATCGCCGGCGTATTCTCCAGAACATAGAGGAAGCGAGGTAGCGCCATCATTTTGAAGAGCGCTGCTCTACCTAGAAGTGTCACGGGGAGATTCCTCCAGAGGCGCACGTCTGATTTGAGTCTGTCTAGTTGGGGCTTAAGATTCAGTTCAAGGAAGGTGGAGTGGTCCCTTGTAATCTGTATCCCTAGGTACTTAAAGGAGATGTGTTCTACGAGCAGTTGGCAGTCCTCAGGCAATGCTGGAAGGTCACCCTGCACCATATAGAGTACGGACTTGGACCAGTTAAGTTTGTAACCGGAAGCCGCACCGTGGCGTTCGCACAGTGCCAGTAAGACCGGGATACTGTTCACGAGGTCCATGAGGTAGACGAGCATGTCGTCGGCGTACAGGGATACCCTATCCTCCCAGCCACCTCCCCACTGTATGCCTTTCAGCAGCTGGGTGGTTCTGATAATCGTGGCCAGGGGTTCTAGTACTAGGGCGAACAGTAGTGGCGAGAGTGGGCATCCCTGTCTCGTGCCCCGTGCCAGCGGAAACTCCCTTGAAATATGTCCGTTCGCGGTTACCCGCGCCACGGGATCGGTGTACAGTAGTCTGACCCACGATATGAACGTCGGGCCAATACCCATGTGTTCCAGGACCGCAAAAAGATAGTGCCACTCCACCATGTCAAAAGCCATTTTAGCATCTAGTGACAGTACCGCTGCCGGTTCCTCCAGCTGCGGGGCTCGGGCCAGCACCCCATGTAGCCGTCTCAAGTTCAGCGCCGTGCTCCGGTGTGGCATGAAGCCCGACTGGTCTGGGTGTATCAGGTGTGCTAGATGGGACAGTAGCCTGGTGGCCAACACTTTCGCAAGAATTTTACTTTCGGCGTTAAGGAGGGAGATCGGGCGGTATGATCCGCACTCTTCAGGGGGTTTGCCGGGCTTAGGTATCGCGACTATTGTGGCCGTGCGCTGGTCAGGAGGCAATCGCCCCTGCACCCGACACTCCTGGAACATATCGAGCAATGGTGCGGAGAGCGTTTCGGACATGAGCTTGTACCACTCTATCGGCATACCATTGGGGCCTAGTGCCTTCCCCGGGTGTAGTGCAGTTACGGCCATCTGTATTTCTTCCGCCGTCAGGTCGGAGTCAAGCTCATCCCGTTGGTCTGGGGAGAGAGTGCGGGTCGGCACTCCTATGAGAGAGCTCTCTGCCATCTCTCGTGTGACCTCATAGTCAGGGGAATACACGGAGTGGAAATGGTCCGCCAGGAGTTCCACTATCCGTGCCGGACTGGTTTGTATCTCACCACTAGGGTCCTTCAGTTGGAGTATGGCCCTCTGACCTCCCCGCGCCCTCTCCAGCCACGCCAGAAGCTTCCCTGCTTTATCACCTACGTCATACACCCTGCTCGCAGTTGCTGACATATTGTCCCTCACTCTATGGCGCAGAAAGTCGGTATGACGCTGCTGGGCTAGTTGGAGCGCATGCTGGGTGTCCCTAGTCGGGTTCCCCTCGTGGTCCTGCGTCGCCTTGTCAAGCTGGTCCTCTAGGCCCATCAGTTCCTGACGCTGTGTGCGTTTGTGCTGTGTGATCACTGAAATCGCCTGTCCGCGGAGTACTGTTTTGTAGGCCTCCCACAGGATTGTAGGCGACGCCACCGATCCCACATTTTCGGTGAGGTAGGAGCGTGTATTTCTCTTCAAAGCCTTGGCTATGCCTGGTTCCCTGAGGTAACCCGGGTATATAGGGTAGACTCGTCTGAAAGTCCGTTCCTGATTGGACAGTGTCAGTGTCAGCGGGGAGTGGTCGGAAACCCCTCGCGGTCTAATCTGAGAGTCAGTGAAAGTAAGGAGACCCCCTCCCCACGTCAGAAAATAGTCAATCCGCGATAGGCTGTCGTGGACTGCCAAGTAGTATGTGTACTGCCGGTCAACTGGGTGGACTCGCCTCCATATGTCTACTAAGCCCTGCGCTTCCATGAAGTCATGTAGTTTGGAGTGTCCCGGTGTTTGTGTACGCACTGGGTGTCGGTCTAGGGAGTCTTGTGCCACTGCATTAAAATCCCCACCCATGACGAGATCCCCTTCTGGAAGGTCTAATAAGAATCTCCCTAGTTCCGGGAAGGCTATGGTGTGCAGTGCCGGCGGGATATATACCGACACCACGTTAAGCGGCTTCCCCTCCCACTGCCCATGTACCGCTGCGAAGCGCCCCTGTGTGTCTACTGCTATTGATTGGGTTATGAACCTGGATGAGCGGTGAATTAATATCCCGGTCCCCCGGGATCCCTTCGTGAACTCAGAGTGAACTATCATACTGTAGCCTTTCCTGTCCAGGGCCTTTGTGGCCGTGCCGGTGAGGTGCGTTTCTTGTAGCAGGACCAGGGCAGGGTTTAATCTTTTTATACTTTGCAGGACCAGCCCTCGTTTAATTTTATCACCCAGACCCCTCACGTTCCAGGACATGAGGTGTAACGGGGCCGCCTGCCCTACATCAGTGCCCTCCCCCATCATGGTCGGGTATGTAGATGGAAGATATGCGTGCGTGGAGGACCAGGAGGCCCGTGCGGTGACCCCGCGTGCAGTATCGTAACATTATCATTCTGTGCTTGTGTGCCCCATCGTAGCTATCTTGACCCTGTGTAGAAACTAAGTACCAAAACCCCATCCTACCCCCAACTCCCCCCCTCCCTGCCCCCCTGCTCAACGGACTCCAAACTGCCCGCCCCCCCAACTCAGCAGAGTGCCTGATCCCAACCCATAACATAGTACTTGCTCGCTGGGGTGAAGGCTCCTCCGTGGTCAGCGGCCCCCTTCCTCAGCTGCGGAGGCCCTTCCACCCAGTGTCCATGGCGGCCTTGCCATTCTTCGTCTCCATCGGTTCAATCAAACAATTGCAGAGATTCATTGTTCTCCGTCCGCACTGTCCTCATGATGTTCGGCCAACGGGGATGGGAGCTCTGTGTCTTCGACGTTGATTTGCGAGCTCTGTCGGGAGCCTGCAGTGCGGTGTTTATTCTGTCTGTTGGAGCGACGAGGGAGGCCCGCCGTCCTCCATCCCTCCAGCCAGTCCCGCGCCACCTCCGGGGAATCAAAAAACCAAGTCTTGTTGTCAGCCACGACCCTGAGTTTGGCTGGGAAGAGCATAGAGTATGGGATTTCTCTGGCTCTCAGTTCTTTTTTCACTTCAAAGAAGGTTCTCCTCCTCCGTGCCACCTCGGCCGTGTAATCAGGAAAGAATGCAAGTGTTGCGTTCTGGATCTTGATGGGAGGCGAGTTCCTTGCTGCCTGTAGGATGGTGTCCCGATCTCTGAAGTTGAAGAGTCTCGCTATTATCGGTCTGGGGTTAGCTCCAGTCTTAGGGCGCCCGCCCGGTACCCGGTGTGCCCTTTCCACAGTGAAGAAGGCGGAGAGGCCTTTGGGTTTCAGAGTCTCTTTGATTAGGTTCTCAACATAGAGGTCCATCGCCCTTGTGTCTTCCGATTCTGGCACACCTATGATACGGATGTTGTTCCGTCTCGAGCGCCCTTCCTGGTCATCGAGCTTGTCGCGCAGTTCCCTGTTTTCTTTTGAGATGCGCTCCATGCTAATTTGTAGCTCCGACACGTCCTCAACCAAGGATTTGGTGACCACCTCCATATTATTCACTTTCTCTGTCATCTTGTGAAAGTCCGCCCTTATAAGTGTTATCTCGGCTGAGATTGACCCCACCGTGGCCTGCACCTGTGTGAGGGCTCGCATGACGTCGTCAATGGTCGCCTTCCTGCTACTGGTCACTTCGGCCGTCTTGCTCGATTGTGATTTGGCTTCCTGCGAGGGAGAGCCGGGCTTCTCGTACGCGAACCGGTCCAGGCGCGACTGCGCCGCCACGTTTTTAGGCCCCTTGCCGGCCATCTCAGCGTCTCTCGGGCTGACAGGACTTTATGTAGGCGCCGTACCTCCTTATCCTCCACACTCAGCCACCCGGGAGTCGTCTTGGGGCTCACGCTGTGTACCGGAGTGAGGTGTAACTTTTGAGAGGTGGTTGGTTGCTGCGTCCCGTAGCAAAAGCAGGTTGGACAGGGCGTCCGCGGTGCGGTGGCGTGGGGCTGCCAGTCAATTCTTGGACTAATTTGTGGGGTAGGCAACTGATGACTGCTGCCTATCGCCCCCCTGTGGCTTCACGTGTGCCGCCCCTTATTCGTGGCCGTCGGGTCTATTGCTTGGGCCCCTGGACGTTGGTGGGGGGGGGCCGAGTTACTGCCAGGCAGATCCCAGCGGGCGCAGGAGGAGTACTCCGTGCGGACGTCTCCCAGCTCTCAGAACCCAATCCCGGCGGGGGTGTCCCGAGGCCCGGCTGGTATCCGCGCTCTCCGCCGCTTAATGCGCCCTCGGTCGGCAGTGGGGAGTCGCAGTGCAGTCTATGAAGCCGCGTGGGTCCTCCGTCGCCTTCCCCGGCGCTTCGGTAACTGCTGTCCAAGATGGCGGTTGCCGGTCTCTGTGTGTCCGCTCTGCGCGCTGGTCTTTGCTCACGTCGGGCGTGCAGGATTATATCCCTCTCACCTCAGAGGGACCCCTCGCCAGGAAGTCTCGGGCTCCTGATGTCCAGCGATGGTGTCTGGATGCCCCAGTCTCATCCGCCGTCGCCCTTCGTAGCCGGGCACTTCCGGTAATTCAATGCCGAGACGGGCCACTTCCTGCCAGGCGTGCCGCTCACTGTGGTCCCCGGTCTGGATGCTTCACATAGGCCCACACGGGGGATTGTCAGAACCGTAGTTCCCGACCTCGGATTGAGGCCACGCTGGTTCGGTTAGCTGCCGCCCGGTCCTGGGCTTCGTTGCCTTCCCGCCTGGGAATTTTAGACGACGGATAAATGTCCGGATTTATCTGGGAGCCGCTTCAAACACGGAGCTCTCCTTCTAGGCTGCCGCCATCGCCGGCTGCTAGCCACGCCCCCATGCAGCTGAGTTTTGAACTACTTGAAGACGCAACAAAAGGTATTTTGGGAGTCCCAAATAGAGAGCATTTGCATAGTCCAATCTGAACCCAATGAGTGATTGAACAATGACCCTTCTATGATGGAGTGATATCAAGGGGAGAAATTTTCTGAGCATCCGAAGGATGCCGAAGCATTTCCCAGAAAGGCAAGATATTTGGGGTCCGAAGGCCAGATCACTATCAACAATGAATCCCAAATTTTTAGCTTTGATGGACGCATTTACCGGCGGAAACAAGTCTTGCGGCCACCAGTATTTCCAATTTGGTTCAGTGGCACAACCAAAGAAAAGCAGCTCCGACTTATCGGAGTTGCATTTCAGTCCGTGCCCTCTAAACCACCCAAAAAGTGCCTCTAGACAGCTTCTGATAAGAGTCCCATTAAACACCTCATTCCTGCCACATGTAAACAAGAGTTGGGTGTCGTCAGCGTATGACACGATCTGAGCACCGAAGGACTCCGCCACCTCTGCCAGGGGGGCCAAAAAGATGTTAAAAAGCAGGGGGCTAAGAATAGACCCCTGAGGGACCCCTACCTCCAGAGGTGCCATGTCGGCGGAGTGCGGTGGCGCCCAGATCGTTTGTCGGCGGTCGGCTAGGAAGGATTTGAGCCAATTCCACACCGTCCCCCGAAGACCACACTCCCAGAGTCGTAAAAGAAGGGTGTCATGGGGAACGGTGTCGAACGCCGCCGACAGGTCCAACATGACCAACATGGCCTTACCTCCAACATCCAGCACCTCTCTGATGGCGTCTGTGACTTCAAGTAACGCGGTCTCCGTGCTGTAGTTAGCACGAAAACCAGATTGAGTACTGTGCAACAGATGGTTCTCCTCGATAAAATTAGAGATAGATCTGTGCACGTGTCTTTCTGCCACTTTCGCTAGAGCAGGGAGGAGAGAGATTGGCCTGTAGTTGGCATGGACGGTAGGATCTAATGCTGGTTTTTTTAGGAGTGGAAGAATGAGAGCACACTTCCAAGCCCAAGGGACTACACCAGAAGACAGCGAGGAGTTGAGAATAGGATTAATGAGAGCATTTAAAGCCGGAGCTATTTTGTTGAGACATGAAGCTGGACATGGATCAAGGGGTGAGCCCGACTTCAGCCCAGACAGGAGGTCTAAAGAAGAATCAAGACTCAAAGGGGGGAATTCCCAGAGAGTGGAAGCTAGATCAAATTTTGAGGAGGTGTGGACGTCTGGTAGGTCTACATCAGTTTGTTGGGAATAAACAGCAAGGGAAGCTTGGATGGTCGTTATTTTATTAACGAAATAAAGGGCTAGTTCACCCAGCCAGGATTCTGAATGAGACTGGGTCGGGGTGCCAAGGGACGGTGATGTAAAGTCTTTGACAATTCTAAAGATTTCTTTACATGTGTTTCCAGATTCATCGATGCGACGTTCAAGATAGAGTTTTTTTCTCTTTCCACATCAAATTATAATAGGATCTAGTCATATTTTTGAACTCTACTTTCTCCAAGGGATTATAGTCCCTCCTCCAAGCTCTCTCAGCTCTCTTACAATTTTGGCGAGCTTCCCTGAGCTGAGAAGTGAACCAAGGGGCTGAGGGCCGTCTGTCTCCGGACTTAACTATTTTTTCTGGGACAAGAATCGACAGTCTCGTCGTGAGCCAATCGACAAAATAGGCTAGGTCATCTTCTAAGTTGCCTGACAAGGTACAGGGTGCACAGTTAATGGCCTGCAGCAGCATCTCATTAGTGAGAAGATGGAAAGGTCTAGAAGTACGCTTAGGAGAGGCAATGGGTTTGATCCTAGAAGATGGAACACTAGAAAGGAAAAAAGTAATTAAATAATGATCCGACCATAACACCGGCTGCGGTGCTTGGGTTCCAATAGGAATGGTGGAATAGACTTGGTCCAGAGTGTGACCCTTGTTATGAGTAGGTTCTTGAATAAACGGTAGCAGTCCTAATGAGGTAGTTATATCCATTAGTTTCATAGTGTCTGGGTTAGTGGCATCGTCCATGTGAATATTTAAATCGCCTAGAAGGATGCAGTGCTCCGACTTAAGACAAGGGACTGAGAGTGCAACTTGTAATTCGTCCAAAAAGGAGCCCAAGGGGCCAGGGGCTCTATATATAAGAATACCAGTACAAGCCTGAGAGGGGGAAATGTGGAGAGTAAAGCCAAGGGCCTCGGTGTTCTGGATGTTGTCAACCGAAAATGTAGAACAATGCAGCTGTTTGTTAACTATAATAGCCACACCACCCCCTCTCCCAGATGATCTATCCCTCCTAAAGATGGAATAGTTGGGAGGGATGGCATTAGCCAAATCCGGGGCAGAGGAGTCACTTAGCCAGGTTTCTGTCAAGAAAAGACAGGACACGCTAGAGTTATAAAGCAAGTTCCAGATATCCAGCGAGTGACAACTCAGAAAACGTGTGTTAAGAAGAAGACATACGACTGGGGCAGGTTGGCTAAACAATGTCGGTTTCTCATACTTGGAAAGACGCCAACCGCAGTCTGTACAGCCTTTCCTCAAGGCACGGCTGCCAGGGAAAATGTAGTGACAGCGACCCACGGGAGGACGTAAATTTAGAAGAGTCTCTGATGTGTATGAAAGCATCATGACCTGGGGAAGTAAGAATAGTGTGCCTAAAAACAATAAAAGCCAGCCAGCCGTCCTGACCCGTCCGCTGCCGGAACGCTGATGGGCGCAGACGGGCAGGACTCTGGCACGACTCAGGCGCAGTGAGGGCGTCACCCTGCGCGTCACCGCTGCGCGTTGAGAAGGGTGGAGCTTTAAGTAGGCCGGCGTAACCTCCAATTCCAGGCGCCAAGACCCGCAGCAATATGGCGGCGTCTGGCTTCAGCTGCCTGAACAAATATGGCGCTCCCTCACCACCCCAAAACCGGACCCGCCAAAGTAGCGGTGCTTTTGTCAGTTTTTTTAACGTGTGAGTGAGGGGCCAGAAAGCGACGCAGTTAAGAACAAGGTAAAATGGAAATTATATGCAAAGTAAAAGCACAAAACAGGAATATTAAAATTCACAGCAAGAGCGCGAGCGCGCGGTCCTTAGCAGTGCTATGCAGCCGCTCCTCCGAGGGACCTTTACCAGGCTGACCCCGGCCTCGGTTCCGCCTTAAGTAGGCCGGCGTAACCTCCAATTCCAGGCGCCAAGACCCGCAGCAATATGGCGGCGTCTGGCTTCAGCTGCCTGAACAAATATGGCGCTCCCTCACCACCCCAAAACCGGACCCGCCAAAGTAGCGGTGCTTTTGTCAGTTTTTTTAATGTGTGAGTGAGGGGCCAGAAAGCGACGCAGTTAAGAACAAGGTAAAATGGAAATTATATGCAAAGTAAAAGCACAAAACAGGAATATTAAAATTCACAGCAAGAGCGCGAGCGCGCGGTCCTTAGCAGTGCTATGCAGCCGCTCCTCCGAGGGACCTTTACCAGGCTGACCCCGGCCTCGGTTCCGCCTTAAGTAGGCCGGCGTAACCTCCAATTCCAGGCGCCAAGACCCGCAGCAATATGGCGGCGTCTGGCTTCAGCTGCCTGAACAAATATGGCGCTCCCTCACAACCCCAAAACCGGACCCGCCAAAGTAGCGGTGCTTTTGTCAGTTTTTTTAACGTGTGAGTGAGGGGCCAGAAAGCGACGCAGTTAAGAACAAGGTAAAATGGAAATTATATGCAAAGTAAAAGCACAAAACAGGAATATTAAAATTCACAGCAAGAGCGCGAGCGCGCGGTCCTTAGCAGTGCTATGCAGCCGCTCCTCCGAGGGACCTTTACCAGGCTGACCCCGGCCTCGGTTCCGCCTTAAGTAGGCCGGCGTAACCTCCAATTCCAGGCGCCAAGACCCGCAGCAATATGGCGGCGTCTGGCTTCAGCTGCCTGAACAAATATGGCGCTCCCTCACCACCCCAAAACCGGACCCGCCAAAGTAGCGGTGCTTTTGTCAGTTTTTTTAACGTGTGAGTGAGGGGCCAGAAAGCGACGCAGTTAAGAACAAGGTCAAATGGAAATTATATGCAAAGTAAAAGCACAAAACAGGAATATTAAAATTCACAGCAAGAGCGCGAGCGCGCGGTCCTTAGCAGTGCTATGCAGCCGCTCCTCCGAGGGACCTTTACCAGAAATGGAACAAATGGAACAATGAGCACAAATCAGGTATATAGACTAAGGGCCTGATTTGAATTTTACCAGTAAGCATTCTCCGTTGCAATGGTGATGGAGTATGCTTGCCGCCAAGATAAGGGTCTGCCCGCCCACCTGATTCAGATGCAGGCAGACTATAGGTCTGCCTATAGCGGGGACTACTCCTTCACTTCCATACCCAAATCTCTCCGATGGCATGAGAGAGTGAGGGTCATCGGAGATATATCTATATGTCTAACCACCCATTTGGAATGGGCAGACATATAGGGAAACCCATGCAGTAAGAGACAGTAAAAAAGGAATAATGTCCACCATGGCCATGGGAGATGACTCCCACGGTGAAGGGTCCATTTTCTTTTTCTATTTAAAAAAAAATCCCATTTTGGCATTTTCTTTTTGAAAATATAAAAAGAAAACTGTTTCATACAGGTCAGTCAAGTAGCTGGAGCCCTGTACCAAACAGCGAAGTGCAGTGACAGGAGTCGACTTAATAGCAGCTCCTGGCATTGCTTCATAAATGACCGCAAGCTTGTTGGTCATTTATACATTCGTAATATACTCCATCACCCTGCAGAACAATGGACTGTCCATTGATATGTAAATCGGGCCCTAATTCTCGAATGTGCAGCAAATCAACAAAGAATTAAGCAGCATTCCTAGAGGCTCGGGAAAGAGTCTGGCTCACCCCCATATTCAAGGGTTTATATAGCTATTTTCAACATAGGAAATCATGAAAACTGCAAAGTCAGCAAGGTGTCATCATTTTTACTACAAATCATATTTCATAATTTTTAACATCCCTTAACCCAACCATCTTAGCACTAAACCACCATATGGATATTTATTTGGCCCCTTTGACCTAATGTCATCCAGAGGTATCAGAACAAACTAGTTACATTGTCAACAGAAAACAATTGTGAATGAATGTAATACAGTGTGCTACCAGGAAAAGTCTTGTAAAGTAGCATAAAGGCTTCCTACAGCAATTTCTCAAGAACAACATGTTATGCAAAATAAACAGTGTACATTTTGCTGCATGGTGTTTAACAAGCAATATAGACACAGAATGAACATCATGGTTTGGCTGCCCGTTTCATTAGAAGAGGCTCGAGGCCTAATTAGACAAAGAAAAGCATACCAAAACGCATAATAATGATTTTGCTTCAATTGCAATTACTTACTTCAACCTAGGGGTTTTTAATGTCACGCCTTAATGTTTTTATCATGGTGTTTTAACTTCTGTATTGCACTTTTATGGTTACTTTGGTAACCCGAAATAAAGTTTGATTACATTTAATACTTACTGCAACTGGCATGTAGGGCAGCAACGAAGGACCTCAATTTCTGTCTGTGTAAGTGAAGTTTCTGTATAGTGCCCCAGCTGTGGTTCAGTTTCTTTATTTCTGTTTCCACACTTTCCCTGCAGGTATTCTTTGGCCTGCCTCACTTTCGTTTGCATTCTGGAGTCCAGTGGAGAGCTGTTCTTTTGTTGGATTCTTGATCTCTTCTAATAGTGTGTCCTATAAATCGCCATATTTTTCTCATAATGTTGGTGACCATGCTCTCTTGCTTGCATCTGGTGAGCAGTTCCTGGTTGGAAATGGTTCTTGGCCAGAAAATGCACAACATTCTTCTCAGGTTACTGGTGTGGAAGGTGGACAGTTTAGTGATGTTGCTTTCCATCATATGCCAGCATTCTTGTCCATAAAAGAGTGTGGACTGAACACAGTTCTGGTAAAGCCTCAGCTGGGTGTTGGTACTGTACTGAGATGACCTCTAATCATTGTTCAGCATCCTTAAGGTTGTGCTGTCCTTGTTCAATCTGCATCATGTCTGACAGTACTGCCTAGGTAGGCAAACTCTTCAGTCATGGCTAGGACAACTTCATCCATCTTGTCTGGTGAACGGTTTGGGGTGTTGAATTGCATTACTTCTGATTTCTCTGTGTTGATCTTCAGACCCACACACTGTGCATAGATGCTGATTTCCTGAACATTCTGGTGAGTGTGAGAGAACAAGGCTATGTCATCTGCAGAGTCAAGGTCGTGCCTTTGTAGAGAAGAAGGTTTGTATGATGGCTTTGGTTTGATCTTCTGTTGAGCGTTGCATCACCCAGTCGATGGCTAGGTCAAAGAGTAATGCTGATATCAAGCATCCCTGTCTCATGCCAGTGGTGACTTTGAATTTATATTTACTATCCCCCACCTTGAAGGTAAAATTATCATAGAAGCTCTGGATGAGGAGAACTATCAGCTGTGGTATGCCATAGGCTCTGAGAATACACCAGAGGCTTGCACAGTGGATAGTGCATAGTCTTGCTCAAAATCAATTAAGTTGATGTATAGACATCTTTACCACTCCCTGCACTGCTCTATGATGTAGTGTAGAGTAAGGCTCTGATCACCACACCCTCTGCCCTTGTGGAACTCAGCCTGTTCTTTTCTTAATCAGAACATGCGCTGTAGAATTATTTTTATCAGGACTTTCCCCAGGATTGACAGAAGGGTGATTCCATGCCAGTTGCTACAGTTGGTTAATGCTCCCTTCTTAGGAATCTTTATGATGATGCCTTGGTTTCAGTCATCTGGTAAATTTTAAACCTTCCCAAATCAATGTAAACATTGGTTGGAGGACCTTGGCTGAAGTTTCAGCGTCTGTCATTTCTACGTTCAGGCCAGTCTTGGTCAGGTTGCTGTTCCATTCTTGAGAGCAGATGGCAGTGACAATTTCTTCTTTCTGTGGGGAGGCGGTGTTCACATCCAAGCCTGTTTCTGCTTCTTGGATCTCTGCATCGCTTGTTGGTACTGATCTGTTCAACATTTCTTTGAAGTGCTAAGGCCAGCATGCTTCTTGCTCTTTATCTGTTGTGAGTAGTTTGCCTTGCTTGTCATGATAGGGGTGTTGTATTTTGCACGAGATTTCCACTGACTATCTCCATGATCTAGAAGAACTTTCCCTGTTCTCCTCTACTGGCTGCTTCCTCTAGCATGTATGCAAGTTATTCATGTAAGGTTGCGTGTCTGCTCTTGTCATTCTTTTGACTGCTCTGTTAGCTTCTATGTACTATTGCATGTAATTCTCCTGCAGCCTCTCAGATTTGGCCTTCATTAGTTACTTTTCTGCTACCCTTCAGTCTTCAATAGCTTGCCAAGTGTCATGCCTTACCCATTTTTTCCTCAACCTTGTTTTTGGCCCTAGGCATGTTTCACTTTATCTTCACACATATGGAAGAGACCGGTTCCCATTTCTTGCTGACTATGTCTGCAGCTGGCTCACACTGATCTTCAGTGTCTGCCAGGTCACCTGTTTTTTATTGTAACGTAAATGCCTTCTTGGGCTCCTATAGTTTGACACATCAAACTGCTGTCTTCCTGATGATTTGCATTCCGTTTTTCTGAGTTACAGCTTCACAAGAGTGATCACTAGATGTTGATCACTGCAGACGCCTCATCTACTCCTTACTCAGTGAGCTTCTCCAGGTGCCACTTATCATCAGGTCGTCAATCTGGGTTCTGTCTCTGCCACTGAGTGAGCACCTAGTTAGCTTCTAGATATCACGGTTGGGGAGGAGAGTTCCTTCTATGATCAAATTATTTGTGACACAACGTTCCAACAGTTTTTCTCCACTGTTGTTCATTGTTCCCAAACCTTCCTACGGCTCTACCATGGTTTGTGTTGTCATTTCCCACTTCAGAACTCAAGTCTCCCATGACAATCTTCAGGTCATGGGTTTTGCATGGCTACAAGGTTAGTTTACACTTGTTGGTAGAATATATCCTCAACTCTTTCCTCTGAATCATTTGTTGGAGCATAGCACTGGTTAACGGTGGTGTTGATGTGTCTGCCTTATAAACTGTCTGTCATGAATGAACTGTTGATTGGCTTCCACTCAATTAGGAATTTCTCTTTCCGCAGGATGGTGGCAACTCCTTTGTGATATTGGTCATCATCCCTACTCGAGTACAGTGCCATCTCTGCTGAAGTGTTTTTCATTCTGCCAGATCTGGTTCACCTACTTTCGCTGACCCCAAGGATGTGGAGTTGTAACGCCTCATCTCAGATGTTACCTGAGCCAGTTTTCCTGTTCCTCACATAGTCCGTATGTTGCAGAATCCAATTCTGGTCTTGCACCTGGCACCCAGAACGGCCATTATCCTCTCAGTAGTTTCCTTTTTTGACTACTGTCAATCTTGCAAGTCTCGTGCAGAGTCTATGAAAGGTCCTCATGCCCAGAAGATTTATTGGTTTTTCCCACTGTTTCCATAACAAATGCCTTTTATGGGTCAAGGTTGTTAGTCTTGTGCACCAAACCCCAACCTTGAGGACCAGTGGATCACTCCTCATCTTGTCGCTACTCTTTCACCTGTTGGGCTTGGGCAACCCTGCTAGGAGACTAGGCTCCCACCAACATAGCTCTCCAGGTCACTAAGACATGCAAGCCCCACGACCACATCAAGTTGGCGATCCTCCGGTGAGTTCAATTGCAGTAGCTCACGTTAATATGAATGTGTAAATACAAACTCAAAACAACTAACATTGATGCACATTTTAGTTCTCTTGTGGAAAACATCAACAGCTGGAAGCACTTTAAAATGTCTTTATGTGTTCTAGAGATGCCTTAATGATCCATGACTGAAAGTAAAGAAAGACATTAAAGCCATGCTTAAATTTAATATGAAAAATTGTATGTAAAGTCCTGTTTAAGTATCATGTCCAGGCCATTGCAAAATCTTAAATCATGAACAAATGGGTGTTATCTTCCTTTGTAAAAGATGGCAACTCTAGAGCCAGTGCACAAGGTATAGGGAAGCTCACTCTCATTGTTAGAAATAGGGAGCGCCAGTGTGTGAGGAACACAAGATTATAAAGTGTGATATACTTGGGAGTAATCCAGTGACAAACACGCCACAGAAATCTGGGACCTCCTCGATTCCGTCTCTCTGACATCGCCTTCTTCATGGATACCTGGGCGAACCCTATCTCGGCCTGGATATAGCCACCTCCATCCCTGACGGCTACAAGATCACCCGCCAGGACCACACCGACCGACCAGGAGGAGGCCTCACCATCATCCTCCTAGCCCGACTGCCCTTTACTGATGCCATCATCGACTTCATTGCACCACAGGCTCTCACAACTAATCGGCGACCTCAATTTCCACCTGGACAACACCAACGACCAGAACTCCTCATCTCTCCTTGAGAACCTCCCCAACTTCGGACTCATGCAGTTAGTCACCTCTCCAACCCACATAGCAGGACAAGTGCTCGACCCCCATCTTCTCCGCCAGTGAAAACATCGCCTAAAGTCACACCTCCGACCTCCTCTGGACCGACCACCACTGCCTTAATTTTGCCTTCACCAAACCCACCGTACACCATCACACCTACTGACCTCCTGCCGTATCTGGAACAAGGTCACCAAAGAACATCTCTCTGCCTCCCTCAGCACAACCACCCCGCCGACATCTACAGACGCCAATACCTCAGCAAGCAACCTCCACCGATTTTTTTTAAAACACAATTTTTATTGATTTGATAGGACAAACAAATATGACATCAGAACGATAATCAGCATTAGCCGTCAGCCCAACACTGGCCGCGGATACGTTGACGTGCATCATACAGTAGGGTGCAATACATCCATGGTCAAAGAGCTTTTGGGAGCGACGTCAATGCAATCAGTTCTTTGCGAATGGTACAACAAACCCCCCATGGTATCTCCCTTCCCCCAGCCCCCAACATTCACAGGCTATCTCAACTATAACCCCCTGCCTCCCCCCCACCAGAACATCCCCCCTCCCTCCCCTCCCCCAGGCGTGTCGTGATGTAGTCGCGCTGTAATGCCAACGGGCTTACTACTTCAGTCTTGCCCGACCAGCAGGATACTGACTATTATATGTTAGGTGTCGTCTCACTTCACAAGAAGGAGCAGCAGTTCAGCAACTGGACCACGCGAGGCGTTGTGTGTTCAACTTGATACACTATGGTGGGTGCGCCCCGGGGCTGGTTGCAGGAGCTACCTCATCGTCGTCTGCAGGGAGTGTGAGTTCTATGACTAATCTTTCCCAGTCTCTCGCCCTCTCTAATGCTCGTTCATTACTCATTCGAAGTACCATTTGTAGGCGGGCCTCCCCCTCACATTGTGCCCATTAACGAAATTCATGTTTCCATTTGTCAACACTGGGCCCCTGTTCACCTTCCACTGAGAGGTTATGGTCCTTTTAGCTAAGAGGAACCCCAGGTCAATAAATTTACTAGTAACTTTGTTCTTTGATGTGTGGGGAAACCAAAGTAGTATACAGTGTGCCATGGAGAATTGTAGGTCCCTCTCCGTAACCTCCTTCAATAATGTCGTCGCCCCTTGCCAAAAGGAGTCAAGCTCCGGACAATCCCACAGCATATGTCTAAAATCTGCGTCATCCCTTGTGCATCTTGGACAGGTCGCTGATTGGGCTGGGAAGAATTTATGTAAACGGACTGGTGTCAGGTATGCCCTGTGTAGAATGTGAAAATGCACCAGCTGGAACCTGGCATTGCGCGTACTCTTCCAGGCCCTCTCCACTATCCCGCCCCATACCATGTCTGGTATGTCCATCTCTATGTCCTCTTCCCACTGTGCCTTCAGGGATGACAAGGGGGTTAGGGCTTCATGGGTCATGCGCTTATACAAGCATGTGACTGCCTTGATTGTGCCCGCAGCCACCACAACATATTGGCACCCCATAGATGTAGGTGGCTCTGCCATGCCCGTTTTCCAGTGTTTACCGATCGCTGTCGTGATCGCAGCATGCAATAGAAAGTCACCCCCTGGGAGTTCAAAGCAGTCTCTGAGGACATCAAATGGCAGTAGGGTGCCGTCGTCATATAGGTCTCCCATTTTGGATAGGCCCTGCTGGTCCCAGGATTCCAATCTCTGCCAGGTTCCACCGTGTGGCAGTACCCTGCACATTTTCAATGGGATATCTGGTGCGTAAGGGACCGTTATACCCCCTCATCGCAGGTATCTGTTCCAGCATTTTCGAGCTGTGGCGAACTCCTGCGTGAGCTGCATGTCTCCGAGTGGGAGGTGCAGGACTATGCGAGACAACACCAGTAAGGACCTGTCGGCTCCCGTGACTCTCCTTCTTCCCTAGTGGCTCTCGCTACCCACTGTGAGAGCCATTGAAGTTGGGCTGCTATGTAATATGTCTCATAGTCTGGGACCGCTAGGCCCCCCTCCGCTCTAGGTCTCATAAGTGTTCCGAGCGCCACCCTGTGTCTGCCCGTACCCCACAGGAAGGAGCTAATCATCGTCTTAAGTCTCCGAACGTATCCCACCGGGATCCAGATCGGAAGGGTCCTAAAGAAGTAAAGCAGTTGCGGCAGTGTCACCATCTTGAGCAGTGCCACACGCCCCGCTACAGACAGAGGGAGGGTGCTCCAGAACTCAAAATTTGCTTTGGCCCCTCTAATTGCCTTACCCATGTTCCCTTCAAGTATGTCTCCCTGGTCATGATAGATCATCGTTCCCAAGTAGGGAAGCCGTCTCTCCTCCCAGGACACTCCGTCAGTGGTCTGCGGGCAGTTCCTACCGCCCGAGTCGGGAAGAGGCACAATTTCGTCCAGTTGACTTTTAACCCCGCTACCACACGCTCAAGGATTGCCCCGTATCTGCCAAAAACATTAATAGATCGTCCGCGTAAAGTGCAATATGGTGGATCTGCCCATAGACGTCTAGTCCCTGATATGCTCTTCCCAACCGAGCGTGTGCCGCCAGGGTCTCCACCAATATAGCGAACAGTAATGGTGAAAGGGGGCAACCCTGGCGCGTGCCTCTTCCCACCTTACACGCCTCGGAGATCAGCCCTCTTCGAACTCTAGCCGTGGAATCTGTGTAGAGCAAAGCCGTCCAGTGCACAAATTCCGGACCCAGTCCCATCCGACGCATAACATGAAAGAGATATTCCCACTCTAGACTATCGAATGCTTTTTTCGATGTCAACAGCAAATACTGCTGCTTCCTCGACTTCATAGGTATCAGCCTCCAAGATGTGAAAAAGGCGTTGAATATTGAGCGCTGTGTTGTGGGTGGGGATGAAGCCGGACTGATCGGCATGTATCAGTGTGGACATGTGCGGAAGCAGCCGAGTCGCCAGGATCTTGCTCAGGATTTTGTAATCCAAATTGAGCATGGATAACGGGCGATATGCCGTTCTATCCCAGGGTTTCTTGCCCGGTTTCAGCAACGGGATAATGATCGCCTCCCTGGTGGAGTTTGGCAATCTTCCCAATTTCTTAGCTTCATTATAGAGCCCCGCCAGCCGAGGCACGAGGAGGTCGATGTACGTGAGGTAAAATTCCACCGGGAAGCCATCCGACCCCGGCGTTTTATTTCGTGCCATGCTTTTGATGCCACCCTCACCTCAATGTCCCTACCCAACACTTTTGCATCCTCGTCTCCCAGTTCCGGTAAGTCCAGCCCTCCTGTGAAGGACTGTAAGTTTTCTTCCGACGGCAGTACTCTACTACGATAAAGGTCGGTGTAGTAATCAAAAAACATGTTGTTTATCCCTTGCTGATCGAAGTGGGCCACTCCCATCTGGTCCCTCATCTCTAGTATAACTGAGCCAGGATTAGCTAGCCAGGCCAAAAGGGCTCCAGACTTATCGCGCTCCAAGTGTGCCCGTGTGATATAAGCTTTGTAGTCAAAACATCGGAGTCGCTCTACCTGCGCTGCAACTGCTTCTCTGGCTTCTAATAAGTCATCCTGCTTGTCCGGTCGCTCGGGGCGTTCCCTCTCTTAGACATGCAATCGTTCATCATCCCTTTGGCTGTCTTGTAATAGTGTCTTACGGGTTCCAGACACCGTCGAGACATGCAATCGTTCATCATCCCTTTGGATGTCTTGTAATAGTGTCTTCCGGGTTCCAGACACCGTCGAGATGCATCTCCCGCGCATCACTACCTTAGAGGCGTCCCATTCTATATTCACTGACCCCGCCGTCCTGTGGAAAAGTAAATTTTGTCATGTTCTGTGTCCCTACGTGTCATCCATCATATGTTATGTGTGCATGATTAAATATGCATATGCATTCCCTATGTTCGATTAATGACGCAATTACAGTTGTGTCCACCTCTAGTATGCCAGTTTCCAGTTCTCGTGAATACTACGAATATCAGGCCTATGTAAAGCTACGTTGCCACGTTTCTCAGTGTGCACGTTATTGCATGTAAAGTCCCCGTTTCTAGGCCTCAAAAGGGCCCGGACACCAGATTCAGCTCTTGTCTCCTGTCTCCTGAAGCCTCGCTGAGGAGCGATACAGCCCCCTCCTGTATCCTCGACCCTTCACTTACTTCCTGCCTCGCAGTGCCCGGTTCAGCCTGGCTCTGCCTCTGAGTCTGCCAAGAGTATGTTATGATTCCAGATTATCAGTTCAGTCCTCCTTCTCTGCATTCCTAAAGCTACTGAATCGCATCAATAGTTTCCGTCATTGTCTAGCCTTTACGTCTCCATGTAAGAGAAATACTGCATTTAATGGTCATTTAATATTCTTCATCACGCACTACATGTAGAATAATGCATGCTCCAGTCTTAGAGTCCGTTAGCCTCTCCCCTCCTGACTTCTAGTTTATATCAACATGTTCTCTAAACATCAGATACTAGATACTGTTTAGGTACATGTCGCCCTGACTCTCCAGACTTCAGTCTCTGCTCCTAGCACAGAGTTCATAGCCCCCAGCTTCTCCTAGTAACACGTCATTGCCAGTTTGCGCGCACCATCAGGTTAGAGGTCCCGGCTCCTCAGGTAGCCCCCTCCATGGTTTCCGCCCCATTCATGACATATTCTGTTACGTTTGCATCACATGTCTATGTATACGCCCTGTTACACCCATTTTTACCCTTATCTTTCGCGACTGCTACGCATCACACCTATTGCTCCACCCACTGCTACGCCTATTGCAATGTAATGCTATGTGTTTGCGTTATGTATATATGATCGTGCACTGTTATTAAAGGGTCACCCTCCTCCTTGTCCCGACTCTGCCCCCGGCAGCGCTGCCATCCTATTCCTGTGCAGGTGGTCCTGTTCCTGTCCTTTATGCTGTAATAAACCTGCAAACTCCTACTACCTCGAATCTTGACTCTTATTTATTGAGCTATCTGTTATTCATTTATGCATTCAAAAATAGGGTATTATTTATTTATTTACCACAGTCCCCCCATTAAGGTGAAAGTAATCTTCAATGGCCTTGGCTATGGTAGTTCGGAATACCTGATCTTCAAGTACTTCCGGACGCAAACGCCAGGTAGGAATCTTGGGGCGCAGTTGCGACCACTGCAACTGGATTAACAGTGGATTGTGGTCAGAAATAGTGCGAGTAAGATATTCGCTATCACGAATTTCACCGTGTACATTTGGTGAGCATAGAAATGCGTCTAGTCGAACATGCAATTCGTGGAGGACAGAGAAAATGGAGTAATCCCTAACCAATGGGTGCTGAACCCTCCAAGTGTCAATTAATCCCCACTTTCGCTGCCAGATTGATCGTGCCTCTGCCAGCCTGCCCGCCGGTGCATTCTGTAAGGTGGGGTGTGATCGGTCCAGTACAATATCAGTGACACAATTAGAGTCGCCTCCAAGTAATAGTGGCCCTACCAAGACTGTCGCTAGCTTGCGTGAGAACAAAGAAAAGAAGGCTGGTTGATCTATATTTGGTGCATATAGGCATCCTACTGTTAAATCCCTACCGTCTAATTTCCCTTGAATCACCACGTATCTGCCTTCCGGGTCAGTCAATTGTGTTGTGCACTGAAAGGGAACCCCAGCCCTCACCCAAATTAAGACCCCCCTTGCATATGCCGACTATGTAGTGTAATAAACTTGTCCCATCCAGCGACGTTGGAGCGCCTTCCCTTCTTTGGCAACGAGGTGAGTCTTCTGTAGGTAGGCGATATGAATACCCCTACGTGTTAAAAAGGAGTGTATCTTGTGCCGTCTAGCCATGGTGTGCATACCCCTTACATTCCACGTGAGACATGAGTAACCTAGTGCGGGTCCCATTGCTGACATTGATATAGGCGCTGTTTCGTTTCACCCATCGCCCCGACACACCCAGGTCCCCTGAACCAAACCCCCCAACTGAAACATCCCCAACTCCCCCTCCCCAGGACAGGCACCCAACACGGTACTCCCATCCAAACAAAGAAAATGTACGTAGAAAGTCTAGTCAGTGCAGTCTGCTTGGAACGCCTCCCTTCTCCCATGGTTTCATCCCTCCATCCAGATCCCCCTTAAGTGACCCACCACGCGTTCAGGTGTCTCCCCCCCCACCCTCCCCAAGTGGCACTCAATCCCAAGGCCCAACAGGCAATACAGATACCTCAGGAAGTCAGTCTCGTCATGCATAATGTTCTATTCATCCAAAGACCCCGTCTGCTGTGTGCGGGGTGACCACCGGTAGGTCGGTCTCTGAGATACCATAGACACTGCTGGAACTTGGGCTCTGATCTCCACTCTTCGTACGCTCCGATTTGCTGCTGGCTGGACTGAGATCTCCATGGCTGATGGCCGCCACCGCCAAGACTGCCTTGTCTCGCTCACGGCGCCAATCTGCGGGAGAGGTTGGTCGTTGCATCGGTGATGTGGTAGGAGAGCACTGTCAAGCCGGGTCCGCTGTCGGTGAACCCTCGCTGTGCTCCCCGCGGGCCTCCAGCCAGTCCCACGCAGCTTGCGGCGTGAGGAAAAAGTGCGTGCTCCCGCCATCAGTGACCCGCGGCCGGGAATAACCTTGCGTATGGGAGGTGGAGAGTCCTCAATTTCCGCTTCACCACCAAGAAGGAGGCTCTTTGACGCTGTACATCTCTGGTGTAGTCTGGGAAAATCAGTACTTTACTGTTACCAATTCGGAGATTTTGCAGTTCTCTGGATTTCTGCAGGATGAGGTCGCGATCTCGGTAGTGCAGGAGTCTCGCCACCATCGGGCACGGCTGGGCCCCTGGCTTGGGCGGCCGTGGTGGGACTCTGTGCGCCCGTTCCAGCGCGTAAAAGGGGGCGAGACCCTCAGGCGCCACTTGATTTTTTAAACCAAGTCTCCAAAACGTACCACATCTGATCCTTCATCTCGCTCCGGTATTCCCACTATGCAGAGGTTATTGCGCCTAGAGCGCCCTTCACTGTCTTCTGCTCGTACCTCCAGTACCTTGACCTTCTGTACCACCTCATTTAGTGTTTTCCGTAGGTCGTCAACCGTGTCCGAGATGTCCTTCATGATCGCTACGTTTAGACACCACCCGTTCCCTGAGTTTCCGGTGGTCATGCTTTAGCAGGGAGAGGTCCGATCCAATGGAGTCCATTTATTTCTCCAAGGCCTCCCTCGAGTCCATGATAGCCTGCATAATGTCGCTCAGAGAGGGGTCCTGCGTTTGCACTGGAGCACAGGCCCGGTTTCAGAACCCTCATCACCCATAGTGTGACCCGGATCGTTGAGTCGTAATTCTTCAAATCCTTTCTTCCTAGTCACCCGGCCCATCCTGGGCGCAGTAGTGAGTGTCTGGCTCCCCTGCACCACCTCGCACTCTGCTTCTCAGGGCCGCCTTGCAAGACTCACTCGACACCGTCCTGGCACCACACCGGGTTTCTCACGGAGAAAGGAACATAAACCACGTGGTGGTCCCCCCTCTGATATGAGGTCGCAGTCGTTCAGTGGCTCATGGGTGCAGCGTCCTGCCCCAACTGACCTCGCAGGCAGGTCCTGGCACAATCATCCAATGGGGGACAGGACTCACCCCAGCAGATCAAGGCTCCTTCCCAATGTAGTGGCCCTGAGTACCCCCGTCCACTACAATTCCGGTGGGGGTCTCTCAGTGGGCCCTCATCAGGTCAGGTCTTTCGGGAGGCAGTAGCATGAGTTGCTCCTCGTGTCCACGCAGGGCCCCGGGGGGATTATGCAGTTGATTTCGATATTCAGTCGCCAGAGTCGGCGGCCGTCCCCCTCTCGCGATCCTGGGGCGGGCCCTCGTTTCACTGCCTGCGGGGGTAGGTCGTCGCTCTCCCAGGGTCAGGATATTGCCCCTCAATCTCTGCTGGGCCGTGTATCAGAGCGGAGCGCGGGTGCCGCCATCTTAGGGTCAGGCACCCTGTCGCTGAATCTCCAGTGGGGGCTCACTGGGCACATTTAACAGCTCCCCACCTGTCTTGCCTGCTTGAATAGTGGTCCGGTGCCTGCCGCTCCCTGGTACGGCCCGCTGGAGACGTCTTCCCCCAGGGGAGAAGCTATTTTGAGGCTCCAGATATCGGACCTCGCTGAGAGTGGTGCAAAGTGTCCCCACGCCACCTGTGGGCCTCGGCGCCGTCTTTCACCCATGTCTAGAGGCGCAAGGGATCACCAGCATTGCTTTCCGGGGTTTGGGACCCGGATCCGAGTTCAGGATGACCGCGGGAGAAGGGCAGCCGCGGAGGAGCTCTGGAGTCCGCTGCCGCCTACATCGGCATCCATGCCACGCCCCCACGCAACCTCCACCAATGGATCTCTAACTGTTCCGACACACTTGCACCCCTCAAGAAAGCCCCTGGCAAGCAATATCCCAAGAAAGCCAGTTGGTTCCCTGCCAACCTCCACGAGTCAAGATGCACCTGTAGATGGCTCGAGAAGAGATGGAGGAACACCAAAACCCCGGAAGCCCACTCAGCATTCAAATCCACAGTCACGCACATCACCTCCTCCCCAAAATTAAGAAAACTGCTCTCCGAGACAGAATCAACGCACACAATAGCAAGGAACGCTCGCCATCATCAAGGAGTTTGCCAAACTCAACAGCGAGACCACAGAAGACCCACCCTCCCATGATCTCTGCAACAAACTCAGCACCTACTTCCACCACAAGATCAAGCAGATCTAAGACAGCTTTAACATCCAAGACCTACCCATCACTCCCGCCACACTCGATGCCTCCGCCCCCACAACAAATCCTGCTCAGCTGGACCCCGCTCACCATGGATGACTCTCAAGAACATGAAGAGCATTCACTCAGAAGCACCCTCAGACCCCTGCTCGCACCACATCTTCCACAGACTCGGGACCTCCATCGCACCCAAACTACGCTGCACCATCAACTGCTCCATCGAGACCGCGACCTTCCTCGATGACTGGAATTAAGCCGAGATCAACCCCCTGCTGAAGAAACCATCCGCCGACCCGACAGACCTCAAGAACTTCAGACCCATCTTCCTGATTCCCTTCCCAGTCAAGGTCTTAGAGAAGGCCATCAACGCCCCAACTCTCCGTGTTCATCAAAGCAAACCACGTCCTGGACCCCTCTTGATCCAGCTTCTGAAGCAACCAGAGCACCGAGACCGCCCTCCTTACCGCCACTGACGACATCTGCTCCCTCCTCTACCGGGTAAAAACAGCAGGGCCCATCCTCCTTGACCTCTCGGCTGCCTTCAAGACTGTCTCTCACCGCACACTAAGCATGAGACTCCACAACGCCCGCATCTGTTACAAAGTCCTGAACTGCATCCGTTCCTTCCTCATCCTGCTTCCACACACTTCGCCTGTTTCAAAAGACCTTCAGATGGATGCCCACTAAGGCCAGAAAGTCGGTCGCCCACGCACTCATTAGCAGCAGACTCGACTACGGCAATGCACTCTACGCAGGCGTCACCCAGAATATTCTCAGGAAACTACAGAACGTTCAGAACTCTGCAGCCGGACTGATCTTCAACATCCCCCGCTATTGCCACATCTCCGAACGCCTGCGAGAACTCCATTGGCTCCCAGTCAAGAAGAGTCACCTTTAAGCTCCTCACACACGCTTACAAAGCCCTCCATGACGCTGGACCAGCATACCAGAACCACTGCCTCTCAATCCACGCACCCAAACACCATCACTCCGCCAATCTGGCCCTTACCACCGTCACTAGGATTCGCAAGATCAGGACCAGAGGAAGACCTTTTTCCTTCATCGCCACCAGAACCTGGAACTCCCTCCCTCTCCACCTCAAACTATCCCGTCACTGACCCAATTCAGAAAAGATCTCAAGACCTCGCTCTTCGACTGAACTTCAGCACCCAGTCGGACCAGCAGCCTCCCCCCCAGCGTCTTGAGACCCTCACAGGTGAGTAGTCGTGCTTAACAAAGATTGATTGAATATTGAGTGAGAGAAGAGATCTTCTCTTGTTTCAAACAAGGTAAAATCATTTGTTTAATCTTCATAGGTGTCTGGAGTGTGCATTACCTATTTATTTATTCTACAGTAGCAACCACTCAAATAGAAACGTTTTACATACAAGCGCCCACCTGACCTTTTATTGCATTGGGCATTTTCCCAGGGGGATGGAGCCATTGGAGGCCAGTTTGAAAGCCAGGGGCCACTACTGGTGTCTATGTCACTTTCCCCAGTTTCCTGAGGTTAACCACTGCAGGTAGCTTCAAGAGAGAGAGAGCAAAATAGTGGTAAGAGATGGACAGAGCAAGTGATCAAAGAGGAAGATAAGGAGAAAGTGAGAGAAAGATAAATGAGAGAGTTAGAGTTAGAGAGAGGGAGAGAAAGAACGAAAGAGAGAGAGAGAGAGAGAGAGAGAGAGAGAGAGAGTGAAGAGAGGAAGGGAACAGGGCTGGTTTGAGCGTTTTTGCTAGGGCTGCTTTAGGGTCCCCGGTCAACCATCAATGGAAGTACCGATCAATGATGGGATGGTTAACCTAGTTTAGACAAAATAAAAGTTAGAATACAGGATAATGGGTAGTGCTTTACCTGTGGTTAAACATGTGGGGTTCTCTAAAAGGGGCATGGCCAAAGAACCCTAACAATGAATCTTTTCCAAGAAATGTGGCATAACAAATTAAGGGTGTAGCTTAAAACATGTTAAGTAGAATCTGGTGCTTCCCACTGGATGTCATCTGACCAGTATCTGAGTGTCTCTGTGAGTTTTCTGATATAGCATACAGACTCATTACACAACAAACATGCCTAAAATGAGCCAAACCTATTGACTTTAAATACACTTCTTAAACGAATCAGATAAAGGAATAACAACAATGATTTAGTTGTGAATAATAATTAAAACTATTTCAATTCTGAAAATATCAGACTGTGAATTAAACAGTACTAATGTCTGTAGAAGGGGCAGTGGACTTTGGAGTTTTTCAGACATGTTTTCCCCTTCTTACCACTTTCTTTAGCAGTCTCAAACTCTGCACAAAACTTATGCCATTTCTCTCCCCATAACTTTCTGAAATCCTCCATCTGCATATCTCACACTTTCCCACAATTACAACTGACACCTGTGTGACCATCGTGCCTGTGCTCTGCTGAGAGACCAAGGATTGGAAGTGAATGTAGTTTGCACACCTTTATGACCCACTGACACTTAGAGAAACTTGCACTTTGTTCTGCCTCAACTTCAGAACTCTCAATTGTACATGTCATAAACTTCGACTGGCAACCTGAAGTCACCCAGACACATAGGTTTTTGGGTGTGGTAAATAGCACCTACTATGAGTTATTGGGGAATAATGCAGATTTTGGCGTTTAACACACCAAATTCCACATGGTGAGGGGTGTGGCCAGCAGCCGAGCTGACATGGTGCTCGACTGATGAGCTCTGAGCCTGGGCTTCCATTCTGGGCTTTCCTGCGCATCACCAGCCCACAGCGGTGCCAGTTATCGATGGCTTAGCAGCAGGGGCCAGCACCTGCACCATTGTAGAGCAGCGGTGAAAGGCGATAGATGCTCTTACACCGCCCAGCTGCTGGGACGGCCGTCCCGGGGATCGGGCTGTGATCCATAAGGCTGTGCTGCACAGCCTTATGAACTCACCTGAGAATTCCACTATTAAGACATAGACATCGAGAGTAACCTGGAAAAAAAGAACAGCAGGCTTGTCATTTAAGCTGAAGTTTGCAAGTTACAGGTGGCAGTGCGTACTCCCTGGTCTGCGTTTGTAGACCACCCCATGTTTCTGAACACTGTGTCAGTTACTTTTCTTAGCCTGTTTAGGAAGGCACACATACTTCCCTTCTGCCTTGACAGTGAGGCTGTTCTCAGGGCCCTGAGGCCACCCAAGAGAATCTGCAACACCCCAGGAATATCCCATGGGATGGCCCAAGTGGGGGACTCCTCATTACCTGTGCATGGAACATCCACATATACCTGCCTGGCTGCCTTCCTTCACCACCACCCCACCACCCCCTCGACGCCCGTGCGGACTTCCCAGTGAGGAGGTGTCCTCATGGTATGGGATGACCCACTGTTAGAATTGAGAGTCTCTGGTTGGCACAGGTAGGTACTTGTGACAAGCAGGGACCCTCTCCTCTAGTCAGGGCACGGGAATTACTCTCTCAAAATAACCCCTGCTCACCCTCTAGGCGGCGTGGTGCGAGCAGTCAAGGCTTATTTCAGAGGCGATGTAAGTTAAGCAGGTGTGACCACATACAGTAACCCAGTGACAACACTCCAAATGGACACCACACAGGTTTTATATCAAAAATAAGTATACTTTATATAGAGTTATCACAAGACCAATAAACGACAAAAAGAATCCACAGTACTATTAAGTTTCAACAGTTCAGTTTAAAAAGGCCTAATTCAATGTTTTGTGCGAGTCGGTAGCCTTGTCCGGCTACAGCGTTGCTGAAAAGAACACATAGTCTAACAAATCCAGCGGACCGCAGCGGTCCAGGCCCACTCAAATGTCGACAGACTCAGTCACAGTACCTTTTCATTGAGGCGGCCGGCACTGATCTGCGAGCCGGTTCCGGGGGTCGTCGCGGTGTAGAAGAAGAAAGCATTCTAGGTCATGGTGTCCTTCCAGTCGCGGTGCAGACTACGGCTCGTTGATGGCGTCGAGCCAGAGTCAGTGAGCTCAGAGCTTGCGTTGTTCGAGGCGGACGTTGCTCATTGCGGTTTTTCCAGCTTTGCGGTGCAGCGACAGAGCCGGAGTTCGGGAGCTGGCGTCGGTCAGTCCAGATAGCGGTGCGAGTCTGGCGGTGCATCGCAAAGCGTGCGAGGCGGTGCCCAACTCCGGTGCGATCATAGGACTCGAAGTCAGCAACAGTGACCGCGTCAGTCAGACCAGTTCGATTTGGTGTAGCGAGGCGTTGCACGTCACGGTGTCCTTCCAGTCGCGGTGCAGGCTACGGCTCGTTGACGGCGTCAGTACTGAGTCAGTGAGCGCAGAGCTTGCGTTGTTCGAGGCAGACGTTGCTTGGTGCGGTGACTACAGGACACCGGACCAGTTGCGAGGGTCAGTCACAGCTCCCTGCCTCTGTAGCCACTTGTTTCCAACAGCAATTCACAAAGGCTGGTGAAGTCCACTGGTCCTGGGTCTTCGGTCAGGGGGCAAGCTCTCTTCCAAGACCTTGGAGATCTTTGCACAAGTTGAAAGAAAAGTCCAAAGTTCTTTCTCTTCCCTTTGGCAGTAAGGCAACCACTGCAGGCCAATCCCCCAAGCAGCACTGCAGCTTGGGAATAGTCTCTCCTCAGTTTCTTCAGGTTCCTTCTCCTCAGCAGAGGTTTCGTCTTGTAAGTCCAGAAGTGATTTAATTTCTTGGGATCAGGGTCCCCAATACTTATACCCTCAAAGTCTTTGTTCTCTGAGGGGAGAGGGGCCTGTGCCCAATTCAAGTCAGTTCTGAAGCATTCTGTTTACCAGACTTCTCCTTCCCTTTCACAGCACAGGGCAGGCACATCAGACGCCCCACAGGAGGTGGAGCCAACATTGTGGAAGGCAAGTACAGTCCAGGAGCACTTTGTTTACAGTCTTCCTTCTCTTCTTTCAGTGTGCAGGGCAGAGACATCAGACACACCACAGGGGGTTGAGCCAGCATTGGTCCCAGGTGCAACTCCTCCCTCCCATCTGGATGCAGATGTTCCTATTCACCACCGGGCTGCCCCAGCCTGTCTCCTGGAATTCCCTAGTCCTGTCACACACAAAACCAGACAAGGAATACACAACCTAGCAGAGGCGGGCTCAAATGGTTAGGCAAGCAAATACCTACTTTCTAAAAGTGGTAATTGCAAACACAGAATATTAGAATAAACTTCACTAAAAGATGTATTTTATTATTCTGAGTCCAGGCATACTAAACTCGAATTTCTACCATGTTCTCTGAGTCTGCTAGGATTATAAAGAGTAATAATTCTAACAGCCCATTCTGTCCTATGGAGAACAGGTAGCCTTGCAATAGTGAAAAAACAAAAATGGCTGTAATTCACTATTAGGACATACCACACACAACAGGGCTTGTCCTACCTTATACTTGCAATACACCCTGCCCTTGGGCCTACCATAGGGGTGACTAATATGAAGAAAAGGGAAGGTTTAGGGACTGGTAAGTGGGTGCACTTGCCCAGTCAGCATGACAGTACCAGGCTGCACACAGGCTCTTCAATGGCAGACCGTAGACACATTTTACAAGGCCGCTTTTGTGGGTGGGACAACCAGTGCTGCAAGCCCACTGGCAGCATTTGGATTTACACGCCCTGGGCACACTCAGTGCACTGTACTAGGGTCTGACAAGTAAACCAAACATCCAATCATTGAACCACTAATCAATACATCAATTTACAGTAGGGAGAGCATATGCACTTTAGCACTGGTCAGCAGTGGTAAAGTGCCCAGAGTCATAAAATAGCCAACAACAGATCAGAAAAATATAGGAGGAAGGCAACAAGCTCAGGAATGACCCTGCAAAAAGGGCCAAGTCCTGTGTAGGCACAGGCGCCATGGCACCCCACCGTCCAACAATGATAGGCCAGATACAGGATTGACAGGCTTTCCAGTGGGTTGGCACACGAAGTGCTACGTCCCACTATTAGCCAGTTCCATACCCACCCATGGTACGTGGTGTACCTGTATACGGAGCACGCGGAGATTCAGCACCTAAACTTGTGCGCATCCCCTGCCCAATGCGGGTGAGGTGGACAGGCACACCTTCCCTCTGCAGTACAGTGGGAAGGTGCCCAGATTCCTAAGGTCATGCACAGAGAGTCGGCAAAGACTGGGAGGAAAAAGCGAAACATTTTGGGGTCATTCTCCTAGGAAGAGCCATGTACAACACTGTTCTTTTAAAAGTAATCAGAAAACTTTTTAAGCCTGATACAGACAAATATTAGAAAGAGAGGATTCTTCTTGGGAGGACACTTCCTAGGAGATTGGTTTGTGCGAGATGAACCACAAACATCCCTAGTGCAGGGTATTGGCTCCT
Organism: Lissotriton helveticus; assembly: GCF_964261635.1. Lineage (NCBI taxonomy): Eukaryota > Metazoa > Chordata > Amphibia > Caudata > Salamandridae > Lissotriton > Lissotriton helveticus. The sequence goes on along the minus strand of NC_136061.1, from coordinate 933,647,608 downwards.
CTGAGCCAGCACAGCCTTATGAGCTCAACTGGGAATTCCACTATTAAGACATAGACATCGAGAGTAACCTGGAGAAACAGAACAGCAGGCTTGTCATTTAAGCTGAAGTATGCAAGTTACAGGCCACCTCAAGAATCTGATTGGCATTTTGGCTTTGGGTGCTAGGACAGCTTAGCTAGGGGTAAGAAGGGATGGGTTGGTTTTCAAATAGTGGTTCCATGCTTCAATACAAAAAATTTCTGAAACACCATTAAAATATTGAAATTCTTTTTAATATTTTGCTTATTGTTTTCCTTGCCACTTTTGTGTTTGTTTTCATCGTTACAGCGATACATATTCCCTGCACTAGAGTATGGCATTGATTTTAATAAAGTCTTAAGTACATCTTGTGTATGTCCATCCATGGTGAAAGGAGTTTCAGAACTCAGTAACAGACAAATAGTCTTGTAGGTCTCACAGGACTGACTGTCTCTAAAATCGCACCATACTCACGTAATGCTCAGGGGATTCGTGGGTTGCAGTCCACCAGGTTCCCTGCCTTTAAGTTGATAAGCTGGCCCTGAGCCTGTGCTTTGCCAAAGGGTCTACGGGGCCTAAAACAGGGCCATACTTAGCAGAACTGCAAACAATGTATCAATATTTTGAATATAGAAGAACTGGAGTGTAGTAAAAACATACTAATGAATCAGTATATTGCAGATTAATAAAAATATCAGTGGTGGCTGGTAGGGGAAACCTCTATTACAATGCATGCCATTACAATGCATGCCATTACAACGCATACCATTACAACGCATACTATTAAAACGCATGCCATTACAACTCATTATAAGGTAGGAAATGGAGATTTCTTTTGTTTTAGGGTGGGTATGGGTTTTGGGGTACATGGTAATAGTAATTTTTACCCCTACACTATCCAACACGTTCCCTACTATTGCACTCACAGGAGTGGGAATAGTAACTTTTACCCCTACACTATCCAACACTTACCCATTTGTTGCGCTAAAGTATTATGTGTTGTAATGGTATGCGTTGTAATGGTATGCGTTGTAATGGTAGTTTTTAAAAATGCGTTGTAATGGCATGTGTTGTAAAATCTTGCGATGTAATGGTAGTTGCGAAGTAAAGACTGCATTGTAAAAGTATGCGTTGTAATTACTTTTGTAGTAACATCATATATCCGGCTGGTAGTGGTGGGTGGGGGGGTCAGCATGGAAGGGACAGGGACGGATGACTACATGAAAAAAAAAGAAAACCACTTACCTTGCGCTCGCAGTGCAGCAGAAGAGCACCAAGTTGGCGATGCAGTGAGCGCAAGGTAAGTGTTTTTCTTTTTCTATTTTTACGTAGTCATCTGTAGTACCCCATGCACACTCCCCCGCCACACCACTATCAGCCCCCGCTGAGAAATAGGTGTGGCACACCTTACATTCAGCCAGAAGATATTTTCTTCTTAGATCTGACCAGCCAAACAAAATTGTCAGTGCTAAATCAAGAGATATCTTCTGCACCTAAGATAATTGGTCATCACTCAATCCAGAGATATTTTGCATAGGAAGGATTCATTGCTCAATCATGTGTATCAATATTAAATTCGCAAAGTTCAACCCAGAGGTCACTTGCCTAAAAGAAGCATGAAGATGGAGCACTCTAAATTAAGTGTACAGTTGGTTCAGATGATTTATTCAAGCATATTTCAATGTGGAATATGAGTTCGAGATTATCGGTGTCATCAAATTTGGAATCTCAAGGCAATGTTTCCATGCTTACATCCCATTATGAAGGAGGCACTTGCTGGACCACTGTATTGCCTTGCTTATGGTGGTTATAGTTGTTTTAATTTCTTTGTGTTCCTTAAAACCTATGTGGTTCTAACTGTGACCCCTTTTCTCTTGCCATCTATGACATAAATAGGAGCGAACCTCATAGCTTTAATTGGGTGCAATTTATCAGTGTAAGTGGAGTGGGGATTCTACAAGGATAACAATTAATGTTGCTTGTAATCTGCAGCACTTATTAGGGAGGGATGCTAGACTGGAAACAGTCTACCCTTCATTGAGTCTACCGAGGAAGATACAGAATTAAAGGTGTTTTTTTAGATCAATTGCAAAAAATCTCCTTACTGTTTGGAGGTCAGCAATTTTAGTCATTATGTTGTAAGGCACACCAGGAGGTCTTAACTGCTTCTTTCCTTGTAAGCATGGATTATCAGTATCTCCTGTGGGATAGCACTCCATGACGACGGTACAGGTATGACATGGGAATGGGAGTTGACCTGGAAAAATGAGAAGCTGCACTCACAGATACTCTGTTTCAGGGCTACGTATGTGGTGAGCTGAGTGCCAGGCAGGGTCATATCCTTATTCTGTAGGCGTAGCAATGAGCTGATCAATTCTTGGGAGACATTACAACTACAACAGAAATTAAACTAAAGGAAACATAGTTTTGGGTGGAAGATTAGAAAGGATAGTGCAGGCACCATATTTAGTGGTGAGAGCTCTGCACAGCATCCACTGAACCCTCTGGACAGAGAAATTCTGAGCACGGGGAGGCTAGCAAAGATGGTTGGGGGAATGTTCTTGGGTGGAGGAATTATACATGTAAGTAATGTGTAAGATGTGAGGGAGTTTGTGGTGGAAGAAGGGCGTGGCTGTGAACTCCCTCGGTTATGCACTGACAGATGTTTGTGAGGGAGCTAGAGGAGAAGACAGTCCTTTCTTGGAGGAAAGTAGGTTCAAGTAGAACAAATCACTTACCTTCACAAATGTTCTTTCTGGTGGATACTCTATCTATCTGTAGATTCCTCCTCTTTAGAATATCCCCAGGTGTCAGCCTGGATCCGTAAGACAGCCCCTGCATGCCACTTGTTGGTTTTGTGTGGCATTTCATCAACTCAGCTCAGCCCCAGAGGTAACAGCTGGAGCAGCATATGGGTGCCAGCCAAATGCGCTACCGTCCATTTCCTTCTCAACACTGCTCCCTTGGACCCCAGAAAACAATTACTTGTGCCATTGTGGAAAAGAGTCCATTCCACAGAACAGGGAGGTGGGAGAGCAGTAAGGAATCTGCAGTCAGGTAAGAGTATCCAGCAGAAAAAGCGTTACCGAAGGTAAATAACTTGTTCTTCTGATGGATACTTCTAATTGCAGATTCCTCACCTTTGGAATAGATTCCAAAGCAGCACCTCCCTCAACGGTATGTGGAAAGACTCCGATCAAATAGTCCTGCAGGACTAAATGGACAAAATATCCTTCCTTTCAGACCTGGCTATCCAGGCAATAATGCTTTGCAAATGTGTGCATGGATGTCCACGCTACAGTCTGACAAATATCCAGGACAGGTACTCAGCATGCTAAAGCAGTGGTAGCAGCTTTGGCCCTGGTGTACTGGACCTTCAATCCCTTTGGGGTATGCTTCATGCACATCAGGCAGCATATCTTTATGAAGAGGACTATCCACCTGGACAATGACCTCTTCTACACTGCTTTGCATTTCTTTGCCCCAGAGAATCCCACAAAGAGCTCATTGTCTACCCAATGGTCCTTAGCATGATTTACGTAAATGCTAAGTGCTCTTTTGGGGTCCAAACAATGGAGTCTCTCGTCCTCTCTCGAGGTGCGAGGTGGGGCAAAGAACATTGGAAGAATGATTGACTGTTCAAAGTGAAGAAAAGGAGTCACCATGTTTGTTATAAAAGCCATTTAGTCCTCAGCACCAGCTTTTCCTGAAAGAAGGTGCTGTAGGGCGGCTTCAGTGGCAAAGCTTGAAGCTCACTCATGCGACTAGCTGAGGGGAATGCAACAAGAAAGACCATCGTCGGGTAAGGAGAGGTAGGTGACAGCCATGCTACAGCTCAAAAAGGGGAAACATAAGGAAATTAAGGACCAAATTAAGGTCCCACTGAGTCATCAAAAAGAGCTTAGGTGGAAATAGGTGGATGCAGCCTTTGTGAAATCGCATCATAACCAGAGATTTGAACAAGGACAGTTGGTCCAGTAAACTCAAAAAGGCCAAAAGGGCTGACAAGTAACCTTTAACAGTTTCCACTATAAGTCCCTGCTAAGCCAAAGACAAAACAATCAGTAACACATCCAACAGTTTTACCTGTGGCTGCCACACCAAACCACAAACTTATTCCTATGTCCAGCATAAACAGGCTTTGTCGAAGGATGCTTGGCTATCTGGCTGCCAGGATGATATACACTACTTTGAGAGGTAAATCAAACACAGTCAACTATTGTTGCTCAATCCCCATGCATGGAGGTGTAGACTGCACAGGCCCAAGCACAAGACCCTGCACTGCTGCGACAGAAGCTCCTCTCAAAGTGGCAGCCTGATCACAGAACAGCTGGCTCATGCCCTAAAATTCAAGAGATCATGCTCTCCTGGCATATTACGAACTCACCAGGACTACTTTGACCAGGTTGTTCATGATCTTCTTCAGAACACAGGGCAGGAAAGGTAATGGCGGAAGGACATATGAGAGTCATGTGCTCCACTCTTGGTGGAATACATCTCCGAGAGACAGCCTTTATGGGGACTTCAATGCAAAAAACGTTGACACGGTGCATTCTCGGCAGTGATAAAAATATGGGGTCAGGGTTCTTCCCATTGTTGGAAGACGCCTTGGGCCACCTCTGGGTGTAGCTGCCATTCATGATCCGCTAGGTGTCGCTGACTGAGGGTGACCACCCTGACAATCAAATAGCCTGCAAGGTGGTGCACAACGGCATGACAATTCACCCAGGTCCAGAGACGTAAGCCCTCCAGGCACAGAGTCCAGGACCCACCCTGCTTGTTTCAGTACCACATGGTGGTTGTGTTGTCCGTGAGGACCTGGACCAGCTTCCAGTTGATGGTCGGCAGGAATGCCAAGCGAATGACCCGTATTTCTAAGGTGTATATGGAGGTGGTATGTATGATAACCAAAAGAGGGAGTGAGGAAAGTAACAAATTGGAGTAACTTATTTTCCCATGGTAAACACAAATCAATCAAAAAAGACACCTGGAACAGTCACATGCTACACCATCATTCAGTCTCCTGGATCAAGGAAAGATTGAACATGAGCGAGCATGAGCATCTTGAATTTTTGCTTCCTCAGAAACAAATTGAAAGTTTGAAGATTAAAAATAAAATGAAGACCTCTGCCCTTTTTGGGCCTCGCCTATCGATGCAGCGCTATGCGCTGCTCGCGTAAGCGAGACTTATTGTTTGCAGGGTAGCTTAGCAAAGTGGGACAGGAGAGGTGCACGAGCTTGCAAACGCATTGGAGACAATGGCTGTGACCGCGCGCATTTGGAGACATGGGCTGTGAACGCGCGCGTCTCTTCTCGTGCTCCCCTCACTTTCACTTTTGCGAGCTGCTACAGAGGCCTGAGGAGACACTGTTGAGCACGGAGCGAGGTGAGGAAAGCGGACTGTTAAGCTCGGAGCGAGGTGAGGAAGGCGGGGGAGCTGGGAACCTGCAGTGTTTCCAGTTGCCTTCCCCTCGCTCTGTCTTGCTTGCTTGTTTAAACTTTGAGCACGAGGCGGAGCGCGAGGCGTGCGCGCGACCAATGCTTGTTGAGCCTTTATTTTCACACATGTGCTTCTTTTTTTAAGGCATGCGTTGTGTATTTTTTATAGTGATAATATTATTTGGTGCCCTCGACTCTGCCTCCCAACAAATCGACTCCCAGCCTCACTATCTCTCTCTTCTCAGTCTCACCTTGCCCTGGTGGAGTGTTAATCAAATCTAGCACAACTTTGAAGACTTGAGTACAGAAGGCTGTCCCCTTTATCGCATCGCTGGGCCTCCTGACCTGAACCCAAGCTAACCCTGTAAGAGGTACGGCCGAATTCGACCAAGAACCCTTCAGTATTTGCCCGGCGTTAGCCGCCTCTCATACCATTCGAGATTACCAAACAAAGAGGCAGGCGCTGGAGACAGGAAGGCAGGAAACAGGAGTTTATTCCGACGGAGCAGACACGTCAAATCAGACAACAGGGTATCTTCTCGAGGTGCTCTAACCGCATCTCTGAGGCCTGGCCTCTTATACACAGGTTTATGGCTTTATTACATACACTGCATCCGTAATGTTTCTTTGAAGGACAGAAAAGACATCCTCGGAATCCCCGGTCCAGGCCCGTTCCCACACACATCTACAGTAGAGTTCCCACCCCGATCTCAGCATGTGGTGGTTATCGCGCAGCTGGACATTCCGCTGGGAACGGGGATGTGTGTGATCAGTCGGATCTTCGGGGTGCGAAAGCGTTGATTAATCCCCGCTCCTTTGATGGGGTGAGTTCCTACTGTAGGGGGCAATAAACTACATCTGCGGGGCCTGGCGGTGGCCTGGGAACAGCTTGGACAATCGGCAGGGAGGAAGAGGATATCAAAGGCTTGTTCCCGTGAAGGGATGAAAGGGTTATATGGTTTCTGCTCGGGATATTGCGCTAAGGCAGGATCGCGCTTATGGTTCATTTATGGTTCAAGGAGGAGAGATCGGGGGTTGCCGGAGCGCGGGGGGATGCTTGGGGAAACAAGAGAGTGAGGGGGGAGAGACGCGCTGGCTATTGGGAGTGGGCAGAGAGGCCATGGCAATCAAAATGGCTGCTGCTTACGCGCACGTATGGATCTGAAAAGGACAAGATGGCGCCGATAATGTTTACGCCACAATCCAGATTTTAACAGTCCTCCCTTTTCAACATATCTAGCCAGCTTGTCAATTTATGTCTATCCCCATTATATTACGTATTTCGATATCATACAAAGCTGTCATACGTTCAGCTTCGAAGTTCGGAGTCTTAGGGCAAATACAGTTAGCAAACAGTGAGCACAGAGGCCGCAAGCATTGAATACCCAGGAGGGGCCACATATTACGACGATTGGTATCAGTACGATCATGAACAACCTCCATCCCCAGTCCTTCACAGCACTCCAGAACCAACTCCCAAGTGACCATCCGTCTTGTTCCTGATGAACTTCTGAGGAGAGTCTGTGGAGGTGTTCAATGGCTTTGTAGACTGAGGGCGAATTGTCTGGTATGTAGGTACAACAGCTGGACCCGATGATACGGCATGCTCCTCCACGGTCCGCCAGAACCACATCTAGAACACGGCGGTTTTGAAGAGCCACCAGACCGACCGCCTGAAGCTCGGCTGTATTGTTTGTGAGGATACCAGCTGTAATGTTCATCGTTGTTTCGACTGCCTGGGACAAATGCCGAATGGCACGACTGTTCGCCATCGGACCCCAAAGTGGAACAAGTCCCTTTATTGCATCCAAGAATTGTGCTCCAGTGGAGTCGGCCTGCTCAATGTCCTTTGCTCGTTTTTGTCGGTGATGGTTTGCCGGAGCCACATAGGTCGGAGGAAGGATGAAGGCAATGTAGCAGGTACCTCCCCAGCCCTTTGGGAGCCAGGTGTAGGCTTTTGTACCACAGACGAAGTACATGTTTGGAGAGGTGACAAAAGAGGGTGGGTCGGTTGAGTCCAAAGTTCTGGTGATGCGGCAAGCGCTGTGGCCCACCAGTTGTGTCCCATGGCCTGTGATGCATACAAGGCCCGAGACATTGACGACAGATAGGGTCACAGTCAGGGTGGCAGCTGTTCGTTTCCGGAGGTAGGAGAAGGTGGGTCTGGCTGGATTGTTGAATACTTGCATCTCCACTCTTTCTTTGTCGGGGATGTCCATGTGAACAGAAGCATTGGAGGATAGAGGGCAGAAGGGAGCAGCAGTTCTTCCGGTTTTGTTCAGCCAGACCCCATGATAAAAGTGCGACATTGTTCCGCTGGAAGTGGCATTGTCTCTGTAGCTCTCTTGCAAGAGGATCAGCCAAGCAAGGCAGGAACCATGAACAGAGAAAGGTGAAGGGATGAAGGGGATGGAATGTCCGGTGGCATGTGGTATCAACCCACAGATCCAGCATTTCGTGGCATTGGCAGCAAGGTTGTGTTGGTGCAGCAACTGTAAGAAGGAGTTGTTCCAGAACTCCTTACGCCTTTCTTGGATTTGAGGTGAAAGAGAGACCAGGTAGTGTTCTTTCATGGTGGTAGGCTGTGCAGTCGTTAGAAATGTCTTATGAGCCGGGGAGCTCTCTTCCACGACCCAGAAGGTAGTCATGAGGAGGAGGCAAAAAAGAAGAGCGATAAGAAGAGCAATAGTCTTTGAGCTGTGCAACCTGTCAGTTTTCGGGTTTCTGTAGTGGGTCTTCGGATGTCCGGTTGCTTCCATCATCTTCATATCGGGCGCTTCCATCATCTTCAAGGTGCTCGGTAGTGGGCAGAACCACAAACTTCGTTGGGCTTCTCTCCTGGCAGCCTTAGTGGTGTTAGGCCACCAGTCTGAGAATTGTAACTTAGTCAGTGGTCTGCTTAGCCGAAGCTCCCTTCTTTCGTCGCAGGTTATACCCTTCTCTGGATGGCACAGTGGGATCAGGGAATTTCGCCAATTCGAGTGTCTCTGTCTCAGGGTAGCAGCTCAGGGATGGTCGGTCTTTGTTCAGGAGCTCTTCTTGGGTGGTCACGTCTTCGGTCGACGTCAGGGTCGGAGAGATTTTCTTGCAATGATGTGCATGCAGCCAATTTCGCTTCCCCTCCACTCGAAGAGCTGTTCGGGTGGTGATCAAGACTTGCCAGGGGCCCGTCCAGCGGGGTTCCAGACTCCTCTCCCGCTGCAAGTTCCGAATTAGGACGAAATCTCCAGGCTGGATGGTATGTCCGGGGCCCCTGGAAGCATCGGGGATGGCCTGCAGCACCTGATGATGAATAACAGACAGTGTTTTAGTTAGGTTATACAGATAGTCAGACATTAGGACGTCCGGGACGTCGTGAATAGATATCGGTTTGGGTGCAGACCAGATACTCATGGGCCGGCCGAAAACGACCTCGTAAGGGGTCAAGTGGTGTTTGGTGGGGGTGGAACGCATTGACAGCAATGCAAGGGGAAGAGCGTCTGGCCATTTTAGTCCTGTGGTAGCCACTATTTTCGCCAGTTTTAGTTTTAATGTGGCATTGTGCCGCTCGACCAGTCCAGCAGATTGGGGGTGAAAAACTGCGTGGAATTTCTGTCGTACCCCCAATCCTTTCAGGATAAGCTGGATAACCTCGGCTATGAAATGGGGGCCATTGTCACTCCATAAAATACGGCAAAGGCCGTAGCGAGGGAAGAACTCTTTCAGTAGTACTTTTGCAGTGGCAATGGCAGTGTTGTCACGCGTCGGGTAGGCTTCCACCCATTTGCTAAAAGCGCATACAACAACAAGTACATACTTCAGTCCTTGACATCTCTCTAACTGAATATAGTCCATCTGTAGGACTTCAAATGGGTGGTTGGGGACCCCAAATCCTCCTCGGGGTACGACAGTTCCTTTCCCAGGGTTGTGTTGCAGACAAACTAGGCATTGTTGGACAAGACGTTTGGCTGAGTCTGTAATTTTGTCGTTATGCCACACTCGGGAGACAAGTTCAGCCATAGGGGCTGCTCCTATGTGTGCAGGGGAGTGAGCCATGGTCAGTATAGGGATCAAGTATGAATTGGGTAGCAACCATTTGTTCGTGTCTTTTGTCCGCCAGCAGCCTTCATCGTCCTTCAGTCCCACCCGTGCCCATTCAGTCAATTCGTGTGGTGCACTGGCTATCTGGATGTCCCTAATGGTCTCCCTAGCGTCCTTCCATTTTTCTGTTTGTGACCTGGTCACGTATATGCGTGTTGTCGTCCTGTTCTCTGCTGTCGTCCGGGCGGTGATGTCCGCCAGTGCATTCCCCTGTCCGACGATATCTGTCACCCTTTTGTGTGCCTGACATTTGATCACAGCAAGTCGTTTGGGAAGGAGAACTGCTTCAGTCAGAGCGGAGACTAGATCTCCGTGTAGGATGGGGGCGCCGTGTGAGGTCAGGAATCCCCTTTCCTTCCACAGGAGCCCAAAATGATGCACCATCCCGAAGGCATACTGGCTGTCCGTGTAAATGTTTGCTGTCGTCCCTGCTGCTAGGATACAAGCTCGTGTGAGGGCAATCAGTTCTGCTGCCTGTGCAGATTTCTGTGTGATGCAGGCGGTCTCAACTACAGTTCGGGCTGTGGTGACTGCATACGCAGCTGAGGTGGTGCCATCGGTGAGTTTGATGCAAGAGCCATCCACCCATAGCTCTCTGTCAGGATCTGGGAAAGCTGTGTCTCGAAGGTCCACTCTACTCCTAGTCTGTTCGTCCGTGAGGGTCACACAGTCATGTATAGGGGGCACATCGGGATCATTCTCAGGCAGAGGCAACAAGGTGGCTGGGTTCAGTGCGGTGCATCGTTTCAACGTGATGTGAGGTGCGAGCAGTGTCAGTTCGTACCCAGTCAGTCGTGCGCTGGTCAGGTGTTGTGTCTTGGTCTGGTTTAGGAGGGTGTCAACAGCATGGGGCACTAGTACAGTGAGGGAATTTGAGAGTACGATCCCCTCACTTTGTCGGATAGAGACAGCAGCAGCAGCTACTGCTCGAAGGCAGGCAGGCAAAGCTGTCGCTACAGGGTCAAGAGTGGCAGAGAAATAGGCACATGGTCGTTGTTTGGGGCCGATGGTTTGGGTCAGGACAGACAAAGCGCATCCCTCCCTTTCGTGGGTGTAGAGAGAGAAGGGTTTTGTATAATCAGGGGTTCCTAGGACTGGTGCTGAACAAAGGGCGTCTCGTAGTTCCTTGAAGGAGGATTGGCATTCGGGGGTCCAAGGGAGCGAGAAGGGGACATCTTTAGCCAGTAGGGAAAGTAGTGGTTTCACAATGAGGCTGAAATGTGGCAACCATTGTCGACAGAAGGAGGTGAGGCCTACCAAAGAGCGGACTTGCTTCGGGGTTCTAGGGATAGGGGTCTCTAGAATAGCCTGAATTCGATCGGGTGTGAGTTTTCTCCCATCTTTGGACAAGAGGTGGCCTAGGTAAGTGACTTGAGGTTGGCAGAATTGCAACTTCTTCTTGGAGACCTTGTGGCCGTTTTCCGCGAGGAAGTGCAGGAGTTGGATGGTGGCTGTGACTGCAAGTGGAGTGGTGTCGGCCGCCAAAAGGATATCATCGACGTACTGTATCAACACCACTCCATCCGGTAAGTGGACTGCATCCAGCCGTCTCTTGAGGACCTGGCTGTAGATGCTTGGACTTTCAGTGTAGCCCTGGGGTGCTCTACAAAATCTATATGAGCGGGATTTTAAAGTGAAGCCGAAAAGGTAGCGGCTGTCTGAGTGGATGGGGATGGAGAAAAATGCGTTCTTGAGATCGATTACCGTGAAGGTGGTGGCAGTGGAAGGAATCAGGGTCAGAATGGTGGTGATGTCTGGGACTACAGGGTACTGAGGTACGACTACTTTGTTGACTTCTCATAGGTCGATGATGAAGTGGTACGCTTTTTCATCTCCCTCACCCTGCTTCTTCACAATGGGTAGGATAGGGCTGTTGCAAACATTGCTAACTACTTCTTCTACCACTCCTGCGTCTACCAGGGACTGGATGATTTTTACCAATGCCTTCTCGCCTTCGGGCGATATCCGATACTGTGGGAGTTTTGGGAGCACTGCGTCCTGTCGAACAGTTATGTGTACAGGGTCTATCATCATGCGTCCTACGTCCGAGTCAGTCTTTGCCCATAGGTACAGAGGTAGGGTGTCGAGTAAGGACAAGTCAGCGTCAGTGATGGAAAACATGCGTTGTGTGTGACAAGATCTGAGCAGCGTTGGGTTGTCGTACAGAATGACTCGAACTCCGTCTTGTGAACACCTAATAGTAGCTCGAAAATGTTTCAACAAGTCAAGTCCCATAATAGCGTCGGGGGTGTTGGAGGAGAGCAAAAACGTCGTGTCAGTGGTGTTATTGTCCAAGTTAAAAGAGATCGGTGTGGACAAGGGATTAGTGGAGGGCGTTCCATCAAAACCTATTGATGTCACATGTGAGCCAGACAAGGGTGCCCTGGGAATCAATTGTTAAGACAACGCACTACGTGTTGCACCAGTATCTACCAGAAATGGAGACTTCGTACCTAGGACCTTAGCGGTGACATAAGGACCTTGCTGGTCAACATAGAGCTCAACTGGATCCCTTCCTTGCCCTTGGCAGTCCAATGCAAAGTCGTGGGCATTGTCGCAGTCAGACTGTTGGCACTGATTCTGTCGGGGACGGTCAAACGTGTTCGGTCTGCCAGGTCTGTCATTGTTGGTGTCGTTTGTGTGCCCTCGTCCCTGTCCTCTATTTCTCGGCCCGCCCGCTACGTCTCTCGTGTCTTTATTTCTGAGTGCTTCTTGCAGAGCTGGACATTGAGACTTCCAATGGCCAAATCCTTTGCAAAACGCACACTGGTTCTCATCGAGGTCTGTTCGTGGAGCGCCGGGTGCGGGTGTGCGGTCTCTAGGGGGTGGATTTCTAGGAGCATTCGACTGGTAGTTCCCTCTATACTGTTCCCTTCCTATAGTCACCCCTTGCAACTGGGCAATCATCACCCTCTCTTTCAAGTCCTTTCTCTTTTTCTCAGTCGCTCGATCGTTCTCGTTCTTTTGTCGCTCATAGTATTGAGCCATCTGAAGGATAGCTGCGGGCTTGGAGGCCGCCCAACTACTCTCGCTAGTCTGTAGTTTCTGCGAGACTTCTGGTGTCAGGCCTTTCACATAGTTCTGGACAAACAAGTGATGTCCGGTTGCAGTGGTCATGTCCTGGCCGCTGTAATCGGAGAACACCGTTCCAAACCGGGACAAGTATTCTGATACGTCTTCCTGGGGTTTCTGGCGACAGGCTGTTACTATCGACCAGTCCACCTTCCTTTCTGGAACGAGGGTTTTTAATTTCTGCACGATCTTATCTGGTAGGTCTAGAATGGTTTTCAAAGGTTTCTGTCCCGGCTCTCACTGTTTGTCTACATCACCGAGTTGTATCCAGGTATGTCCGAACAGCTCAAGGTGGTCGACTTTCCGGATTTGCTTCCACACATCAGCTGGCAGACATAACCCGAAAAACAAATCGATATCCGCTAGGGTCATAATCATCTAACCCAAAGCGGTGGCTAATTCTGTATAGAAGGCTGTGGGGTTCTTTCGCAGATCAGCCAAGGACTTTCGGAAAGTCAGGATGTCTTGCCGATCCCATGGTTGGTAAACCCAGTTGTAAACTACCCTCCCTCTCGCATCTTGGTGGTTAATATCGTCGTGTGTTCCCTGTCCTCGTGGGGGGACCCAATAGGGAGCGGCCTCCTTTATGGGCATCATAGTGTCAATTTTTTCTACTCTGGCTTCAGTCGCTGCAGGAGTCGTGGTGTTAGTCTCTGGTTTCAGTTCCGTGAGGTGGCGGAAAACTTCAAGCGTACGCGTGAAGAGATTCGTCACATCACACTCGCCCCCATCTCTGACATCAACTTTCCTATACAGAGTCGTTAGGTTTTCAGGGCCTTTTCCTTGGTATCGGTCCTCGTAGGCATTAAGGGTGTGGTAACAAAGGTGTATGACAAAGTGTCGTCTGTGGCTATTGGCATATGTATTGTACATATCCGTTACATAATCCTCACTTTCCTTTCGCACCACCAGTGTCTTTACAATCTTATCGATCCCAGCTCGTTCATCCTTACTTAATCTATTCGATCTCGCAGGGTCTTTCCTTCCAGCTTCGGGATCATCTGAAGTCGCTGCTCGCGCTGCGCTGAGTGCGAGGGGTTCGGTCGGCGCAGAGGCCATGAGGACCGAGGCTCCGGCACTACTCTCGCCTGTCGTTGGGGGTTGCGGGTGCTGCGCTAAGGGTTGGGAAGGGGCATATGGACGGGGCATGTAGATGATCGGGGGACCTAGTAGTAAATAATCGTTCGTTCGCTGTTTCGAAGGTAGCTCGGGGTAAAGTGGAGAGGGTGTCCTGACGGGACACTGGCCCGATGATTCGGAATCTTGTTTTAGCTTGGTTTCCTCTCTTTCTTTTATTTCTTCCTTCAATTTGTTAGCGGCTAGGTGAGCTGCTTTGCGTAATTCCTTTTCTAACCTGGCCTCATTTCTCTTTTTCCGCTGTTCTGTTTCTTTGCGCCACATGCCGAAGCTATCGAGCATAGTGGGTGTTGTCTTATTGTTATAAAGGGCTGTTCCCAGCGCGTTTATTTTATCATTATCAAAGGATCCTATCAGTGGCCACTGATTTTCCCGATCCTTTCTCGTGTATTTATGCCACAGCTTACTATAAGCCACGGTGACTAGTCCATATTTAGTAAACATGTCCTTATTAGGGGTGCCCTCCAGTGGAGCCGGATGGTTCACCTCTAATAAGCGGTCCGGGCTGAACCAACTACCAACAAACGGGGCGAAGATAGGCATGACGGGTTACAAAGGGGACAAAAGTCTGCACTATCTATCCTTCACTATCCGCAAAGACTAAACAGAGTATTGCGACTCTGTGCTTATTTGTGAATAGAGAATAACCCAAAGAGAACCAATTCCGAACGATCAATGTTCGGATAAACAATCAATCAAATGAGGGATAAAAATAGGCACGACGGATTACAACGGGGGCAAAAGCCTGCGTTACCTATCCTTCACTATCTGCAAAGACTAAACAGAGTATTGCGACTCTGTGCTTGTTTGCAAATAGAGAATGATCCAAAGAGAACCAATTCCAAAACAGTAAATGTTTGGATAACAATCAATCAAATGGAGAGGGAAGCAGGCACGACGTATTACAACGGGGGCAAAGGCCTGTGTTACCTACCCTTCACTATCTGCAAAGAGAGAATACTCCTATTCTTCCCTGTTTGCAGACAGAGAATCTCTCAGAAACAATCAAATGAGTAATACTAGTATTTTCAAACAATCAAACAATCAATTTGCAATTCGTCGTGTTACACGACCTTACCCGGACCGTATGGATGGTTTCTCGTCTTTCGCTTCCAGCGCCTGATCGTCCTCTATTCTCCGTAATTGCTGTGGCACTCCTAATGGTTCCCAGTCAGGACCGTAGATACATCGAGAGAGGTCTGCTCAGAACCGGTGAAGTTCGGATGATCGGCTGCCAGACGAGGGTCTATCGGGCAGGAGCTCTTCCCGATCGTTGCAGTTGTTCACACTGTCGTCGGGACCTCTCCCACTGGATCCACGTGTCGCTGATGGGCCCCACGTTTGGGACGCCAATTGTAAAAGGTAGGGCCGAATTCGACCAAGAACCCTTCAGTATTTGCCCGGCGTTAGCCGCCTCTCATACCATTCGAGATTACCAAACAAAGAGGCAGGCGCTGGAGACAGGAAGGCAGGAAACAGGAGTTTATTCCGACGGAGCAGAACACATCAAATCAGACAACAGGGTATCTTCTCGAGGTGCTCTAACCGCATCTCTGAGGCCTGGCCTCTTATACACAGGTTTATGGCTTTATTACATACACTGCATCAGTAATGTTTCTTTGAAGGACAGAAAAGACATCCTCGGAATCCCCGGTCCAGGCCCGTTCCCACACACATCTACAGTAGAGTTCCCACCCCGATCTCAGCATGTGGTGGTTATCGCGCAGCTGGACATTCCGCTGGGAGCGGGGATGTGTGTGATCAGTCGAATCTTCGGGGTGCGAAAGCGTTGATTAATCCCTGCTCCTTTGATGGGGTGAGTTCCTACTGTAGGGGGCAATAAACTACATCTGCGGGGCCTGGCGGTGGCCTGGGAACAGCTTGGACAATCGGGCAGGGAGGAAGAGGATATCAAAGGCTTGTTCCTGTGAAGAATGAAAGGGTTATATGGGTTCGGCTCGGGATATTGCGCTAAGGCAGGATCGCGCTTATGGTTCGTTTATGGTTCAAGGAGGAGAGATCGGGGGTTGCCGGAGCGCGGGGGGATGCTTGGGGAAACAAGAGAGTGAGGGGGGAGAGACGCGCTGGCTATCGGGAGTGGGCAGAGAGGCCATGGCAATCAAAATGGCTGCTGCTTACGCGCACGTATGGATCTGAAAAGGACAAGATGGCGCCGATAATGTTTACGCCAGAATCCAGATTTTAACAACCCGGAACGGTCACCGCCCCAGGCACAGAGTAGCTTCAGCAGAGCCAAATGGACAGCGAGGCTTTCCCCCCTCCACCCACAATGAACGTGCCTATTTACAGTCTCCGCCGCGTAGCTGGGTTTTTCATATACTAACCCCGCCAGTGTCTGCCACACTGCTTGCGTTGTATTGCTATTGCAGCAGTTCTGTATATCACAAACAAACCTGGTCGAAAAGCAGCTGCTGATGCCACAGCTGTTTCATCACAATGCAAGCCTCCACGTTCACTTCTCTAAAACGTGCATGCACTGAAACTGAAATCCCAGCTATTTTAGGACAATACACTGAACCAACCCATCTGAATTTAAGAGGTTTCAATGCTTTGCTGCTGCCCGTTTGACTTGCAACGTGCTTTCTCTTTCCACAAACTCGATGTTTGTGTTCCTTTATTTTAAGATGCTTTTAGTATTACTGTCACACACACAACCACAACTACACACACAACCACACACACAACCAGACACACAACCACACGCACAACCACACGCACAACCACACACACAACCACACACACAACCACACACACAGACAACCACACACACACAACCACAACCACACACAACCACACATACAACCACACACACACACAACCACACACACACACAACCTCACACACACAACCACAACCACACACACACCCACACACACACACAACCACACCCAACCACACCCACAACCACACACACAGACACACACACAACCACACGCACAACCGCACAACCACACACAAAACCACACACTTCCACACACACAACCACACACACAGCCACACACTCAGACAGCCACACCCAACCACACAGTCAAACACACCCAACCACACGCACACACCCAACCACACACACACCCAACCACACACACACAACCACATGCACAACCGCACAACCACACACAAAACCACACACAACCACATACACAACCACTCACACAGACAGCCACACCCAACCACACAGTCAAACACACCCAACCACAAACACACCTAACCACACACACAACCACACACACACACAACCACACACACACACAACCACACACACAAAACCACACACACAACCACACACAAAACCACACACACACACACAACCACACACAACCACACACACAACCACACACACACACAACCACACACAACCACACACACAACCATGCACACACACACAACCACACACAAACACAACCACACAGTCAAACACACCCAACCACACACACACCCAACCACTCACACATAACCACACGCAAAACCGCACAACCGCACAACCACACACAAAACCACACACAACCACATACACAACCACACACACAACCACACACACAGACAGCCACACCCAACCACACAGTCAAACACAGCCAACCACACACACACCCAACCACAAACACAACCACACACACACAACCACACACACACAACCACACACAACCACACACACACACAACCACACACAACCACTCACACTACCACACACATACACAACCACACACAAACACAACCAAACACACAACCACACACACACACAACCACACACACAACAACACCGTCATTGCACACTTTCACCAGACACAGACACAATCAGTCACCAGTGCACGCTTTCACCTGGAACAAACACCACCAGCCGTCAGTGCGAGCTTTCACCGGGCACAAA
The DNA here is from genome assembly GCF_964261635.1 of Lissotriton helveticus. Taxonomy (NCBI): domain Eukaryota; kingdom Metazoa; phylum Chordata; class Amphibia; order Caudata; family Salamandridae; genus Lissotriton; species Lissotriton helveticus. Next base: position 933,629,976 of record NC_136061.1, on the reverse strand, counting down.
CATCACCAGCCGTCAGTGCACGCTTCCACCTGGCACACACCACCAGACGTCGGTGCACGCTTTCACCAGGCACTCACACACCACCAGCCGTCAGTGCACGCTTTCACCAGGCACACAAACACCACCAGCCGTCAGTGCTCGCTTTCACCAGGCACGCACACACCACCAGCTGTCAGTGCACTCTTTCACCAGGCACGCACACACCACCAGCAGTCAGTGCACGCTTTCACCAAGGACACACACACCACCAGCAGTCAGTGCACGCTTTCACCAGGCACACCACCAGCCGGCAGTGCACACTTCCACCAGGCACACACACCACCAGCTATCAGTGCACAATTTCTACAGGCACACACACCACCAGCCATCAGTGCACACATCAATTGTAAACGCATCCAAAATTAACTATTGTAGCAATCGCAGTATGGCGCACTTTACTTTTAAACAAATTGGTGTTACACTCGCACTCTTGGTTCCTTATGTTTATAAAGTTGTTGCGTGCTCCAGGGTGTACCCTCCGTAGAATACTGCCTCTAATTGGGGAACGTCCCCCGGTCACAGCGTATTCCCCTCCTGGGGTTGTAGATTTACAAAATTAAATTTAAACAAAACAATCTTGTTCAAAATTGTCCTTTATTTAATTCTTTATTATTTCTTCATTATTTCATTATTTCACTGTTATCATTCGTTTGATAATCACAGTTTTCCAACCACTATTTCCAGTCATTATTCCAATGCATTTCGGCTAAACTGGTAGCCTTCATCAGGGATAACTGAGGTCTGAAAATTAAATCATGTATTTAGATACTGAGGACATGCAAAAAAATCATAATAAGGATAAATACAATGTACATTGATAAACAAACGATATAGTAATGACTAAAAAATATATTATGTATCAATGCAAAAAATTGTGACATGTGCTACAAACATGTATATAGTAATATCTATTGTGCTTTTAACGTTTTGAGTTATGGTATTCAAATGAGCTGTTACTACCTGATGTTGTAAACAACAAACTATACAGAGATGCTGCGGAAAACGCATTCTTTGAGGTTTTCATAATGTGCTTATTCGGCTTAAAACGAGAGTCATTTAATGAGTGCCCGCTCATGCCCGATAGGCGTTTAAGTAATGTGGCTGTTATTAGGTGTAAAAATCAGTTGAATCAATAGTGAACTCCGCCATGTTAAAGTGGAGTTTTGCCACTTCGCAAAATTAAACGGAGTTACACTTATACCATTTCGCAATATTTAACGGGGCTACCCCCATGTAGTTCTGCATAAAATGCTCGATTTCAACTATTCCTATCTCTGAATAAGGTATTAAAAGCAAGCGCATAGTGGGACTTACTGGAAAAACGATTGGCGTCCAGTATGTTCAACTCTTCCGCGTGTGTCCTAACAACATCGAGATAGGACTGTAAGTTATAGGGATTGGTGGCCATCTTGTAACGTGCAACTAGTTTGAAACTAAAGTGAATGGTAAAACTAATCAAACGTGTTAATTTTGAAATCAAAAGTGAGTGTTATAAACCCGTAAATTATAAAATATTCCGCATGTATCTTATATAAGACCTTTAATCAGGTCAAACAATACGTATGCATTTTTATCTGAATAAGGGGAAAAAATTGTCGGCATGCACAATAAAGTTTTCAATTATATCCATTCAAAGTCTTTATAGGTAACAACTGTACTCCATCCGGTCATTCATTCCTTTTGGTTTCAAGGTATCCAGTTTATATATCCAATAATGTTCACGCTGTAACAGGTACCTGTTGTTATCCATACCTTCTCTTTTTGTGATCACTTCTCTCAATTGACTCACATTGTGTGTTGCTTCACAAATGTGGCTCGTCACTGTAGATTTCATCATCCTGTTGCGGATGTTAGATTTGTGCTCGTTTAGCCTGGTTTTAATTTTTCGCCCTGTCTTACCTACGTATCCCTGTCCACGGGGACACTTAAGTAAATAAATCACATTCATTGTATCACAAGTAGCTGATACTTTCAATTTGATCTTGTGACCTTTGCTTGGATGCATGATTGTGTTGCCTTTTATGATACTGTTGCAATGACTGCAATTATAGCACGGTATTGTCCTTTGATAATTCTCTTTCTGTCCCTGTTCCTTTGGTTTCAATGATTCTCTTACAGTTCTGGCTGTCTGGTATGCAAAGAGTGGCATTTCTTTGAAGATGTTGTTGAAGTCGCTCTCTTGAGACAAGATAGACCAATGCCTTTTAATGATGTTTTTGAATGCCTTGCTCTGTGTGGAATATTTTGACACTATGACTGTTCTTGTATTTTCTTTCTTTGTGGATTTCTTAAGAAGTTATTTCCTGGTCTTTTGTGCACATCTATTTTTGGCTTCCTCCAATATCTCTCGGGGGTACCCCCTATCCTTAAACCTTTTTTCCATTTCATTGATTCTTATTTCTGATTTCTCACGTGAAGACACGATTCTCTTTACTCTTAACATTTGAGAGTATGGTAGGTGATTCTTCAAACATTCCTGATGGAAGCTATTAAAGTGCAACAAATTGTTACGATCTGTTGGTTTACGATATATGTCAGTTTCAAACATTTGACCAATTTTGCAAATTTCCTTATCCAAGAAAGTTATTTTTATATCATTGATCTCTGAGGTGAATTGAATATGTTCGTCCTTCGTGTTTAGTTCTCCAGTCGCCTCTTCCAATAATGTCCTTGTGCCTGTCCATATAATAAATAGGTCATCAATGTACCTTAAGATCAATTTGGCGTGAGACACCCATGGTTCTTGTTTCAATATGTGTTTGTCCTCAAATCTCTCCATGTATAGATCTGCATACACTGGAGCTGCCAAATTTCCCATAGCTGTACCAGTCTGTTGTAGGAAATATAAATTTTTCTATCTGAAATAGCTGTGAAACAAGGTGAAGCACAGGGGTTCCAAAAGGAAAACTTTAAAATCCAAGTCCAAATCTGTGTTCAGTAGCGCATATTCAATTGCTTCAAACCCATCTTGATGGGGTATGGAAGTATATAAGGATTTTACATCCATGCTACATAAGATGATTTCTTCATCCTCTGTTAGTTTGATTTCTTCCAATTTCTCTAAAAAGTGGGTCGTATCCTTCACATATGTCTTCATTCTCATCACACAAGGTTGTAAATATTTGTCCAATAGTTGCCCTATTGGCTGATGAATGCTTCCAATGGCAGATACATGGGTCAAAAAGGAGGGTTCTTTAGATCCTTATCTATCTTCGGTAGCATATGAATTGAAGGACTCTTTGGGTGGGTTGTAATCAGAAACTTCTTTGTTCTTTCATCGATGGTTCTTTTTTCGAAAGCTCTCTTTATTATTATTTCCAATTCTTTTGGAAATTGTTCTGTGGGGTTTGTATCCAAATGTTGGTAGATGGTTTCTTCTGACAAGTGTCATTTGACTTCTTGTTCATAGTGTGAAACATTCAGTATCACTATTGCACCTCCTTTGTCTGCTTTCTGATAAAGGATGTTGGGGTTATCCGCAACTCTGCTTAAAGCTTCTCGCTCTTTTTGTGTCAAATTATGTCGCCTTGATTTTTTTGAAAAATTCAATTTCGATATTTCCATTTTCACTAAGTTCTCAAAGATATCCAATGAGTTGTGTGATACTGGTGCCATGTAGTTGCTGTGGGGAGACAAGCCCCGTAATTGATCTTCTTTGGCTTCTCCTTTATCAGTGACAATGTTGTCAAAAAAATGCCTCAATCGTAACTTTCTCATAAATTTGTAAAAGCTAATCTCAAGCTCCAGTTTATCAGTTTCTGTTGTAGGAGCATATGTAATACCTTTTTGCAAAGTTTCTATGGCTGTTCTGTCCAAAGTCTGGTCCGAGATGTTGATTACTAAGTTACTTGTGTTGGATTCTTCTTTGTTTTGTCCTTCTTCTTTTCTGCCGTTACACTCCGGATATTTGGTAATTCTTTTTCCTTTTCTCTAGCCCCCTCCTGGGTCTCCCTTTTCTTGATGGCCTATCACTAAAAAAGACTCTCGGCCAGATTCATCAAGGTAAGGAATTGCGAGTCCTTAATAGCAAATTTTAAGGATTCGCTATTAAGGACTCGCAAAACGGGATTCATGTAGGAATCGCAATTGAATTTGCGATTCCCACTGATTCCTTATTTGCGATTAGCTAATTGCTAATCGCAAATAAGGAATGACTCTCCATTCATTCCTAAGGGCCTAAAGGCTACACCTACAACACCTACATTGGTGTTGCGCACACACATGTCCAAAGGACATGTGTGTGTGTAACATGCAACTTAGAAATGCATTTTTCTAAGTTTTCGCAATTTACCACGAGGTTTGACCTCGCGGTAAATAGCGGCCCAAAATTGCGATTTCGCAATTTTAAAATGGTTCATGAATTGCATTTAAGGAATCTCAAATAGAGATTCCTTAAATGCAATTCCTCGCAAATGTGCAAATTCTTTATTAGCGAATTTTGCATTTGGGATGATGAATCCCAAATGCAAAAATTGCACTCGCAAAGGGCCAGATTCTCAGAATCTGGCCCTTTGCGAGCGCAATTTAGCTTGATGAATCTAGCTGTCTGTGTCGTTTTGTTGTTGATAAGAGGATTGGGGGTGCTGTTCCGATGTGGTTGGTATTTGTGATCTTGGTTTATTGAAAGTTTTAGGACGTGTGGATCGGTCACTATCGGTAAAAGAGGTATCCGTGTTCTATCTCAGTGACCATGTCACATAATGCACCTTCTGAGCACACAGCTGGTGCTGACTGACTTAAGGAGAAGGTTAGCTGAAGAAAACCTCAATTCTTTTTGACTATCTGGGGGGAGGTGGAGGTGGGAGGAAGTGGGAGAAGAATTAGGGTTAAATCTGCTAGTAGAGGCCTGTACTGCCAGGTTCTAAGGAGCAGAGTGCTGCGGCAGGAAGACAGGGTTACGAGGAGCCTCTGAAGGCAGGGTCACGCAGGTCTCTGATGACATGCAGAAAGGGTTTCCTGAGCTTTTCGGTTAGGGCTTCGTTGAACTGCAGTAAGGGTTCTGATGAGGTCTGTACGGGTTGTAAAACGTACACAAGAACAATGTTTTTTTTTACCTCAACAGAACACAAATGCAAATCTCATACATCAGCCACGCAACTGACGACTTTTCCATTAAAGGGCCAGGGCAAGAACTCAAAACCGTGTTAGGGGAAGTATCCCACCCACTGGCATCTTGTAGGGCCAGATAAAAATAGTCATCACAGTTGTTGGAGAACTGGAACGTGGCTCCTAGGCTGAGGCACTGTCTTATCTTGTCAGACTGAACTGGGCGGTATGTGTCAGAACTGTACCGGGAAGGGACTTCAGCAGAAGTCGAGACAGATTTGGTTGAGAGTTGGTCAAAACAATGGGATTGGCATCCTTCTGTGGCATCGGCGGTATGATGGATCGAGATCACTGTGGCAGGATCGTGGTTTGGGTGTGGCGTTAGCTCCAAAGTCGGCACCACTTTCCAAAGATCAATACTAACCTGCACGTAAAAGGTCTCTGGACTGACACTGAAATCTTCTTCCAGGAAAATCTCGGTACTGTAGACTCTGGGGCTGTACTTTGGAAGGCATACAAAACCGTAGTGCGAGACAGGGCACAGAACTGAATAGCATGGGAAAAGAAGAAAGAGAGGGAACAAATAGAGCAAATGGAATGCCAACTACTTAGAGAGAAACGTTCTAGATAGGCCAGACCCATTTACCTCCCGACAATTAGAAGCCCTAAGGACAGAGTACTGTGAACTGACTCAGGAGGAGGCAAAGAAACAGAGATTAGCGACATTGCATCAACTATACGAAGTAGGGGACAAGGCCGTGAAAGCACTGTCCTGGCTCAGCACAAAGGAAGCCGACGCTAGATGGATTGGTTCCATTGTGGACGATCGGAGGCACACTCACACCACGGACACACAAATAATGTCAGCATTTGCCCAACATTCCGCAGACCTCTATGACAGAAAAACATTTAACACCACTGACGATATCAATGAATACCTCACAGGTATCTTTACCCCTAGAATTGAGTAGGGCTACATGAAGACATTAGAGGAAGGTCTAACTCTGGCAGAGGTGGGGGAGGTCATGACTCAGTTGAGGCCCAGTAGAACTCCAGGCCCAAACGGACTCCCCCCCAAACTCTTGAAAAAATACAATGATCTGCTGGGCCCCCACCTCTTGGGTCTCTACTAAGATGCCTATACAGAAGGAATTCTCCTGATAGATCTCTGAACTGCCCCAATAGTGGTCATTCTCAAAAATGGCAAACCTAGAGACAAGTGCGACTGATACTGCCCACTCTCCCTGTTGACATGGAGGTCAAATTGCCTGTATATTGCCACAGAGGGATTTCAATACCTTGGGATTTTCCTCACCCCAATCCAACGATTTGCCGCACACATAATATACAGCGGGTACTATCAAACTTTAGGCAGGATGCAGACAGATGGAGAGACTTGCCGGTTACCATAATGGGACGGCAGCTATGTTTAACATGATTTCTCTGCCCCAATTCCTCTACGCACTACAAAACACATATCAACCACTCCCGAGATCGATATTCAGGGAAAATGACTCTGAACTCTGCGCGCTGCTCTGGCTGAAAGAACACCCAAGAATTTCCCTAAAGTCACGACAACGTAATCCATACAATGGGGGACTAGTGCTTCCGGAGAAAGAGGTGTACTATTGGACAGCCCACCTCACACCCATAAACGATTGGATACACGCACCAGGAGGCCATCCCACCTACAGGCTGGAAAGGGAGACATTAACACCACAAATGTTTAGACATTATCTGTATGGAGGGAAGGGGACCCACAGGTTTCTCCCTGCAACCAGAGTTACCACAGAGGTATGGGATAGAACCACCAAGGTTCTTGGCTGGGCTCACAAAATAACTAGGACTACCCCTCTGTGGAAGGGAACCAGGTTCAAAAAAATGAATAGGCTCTGGGGATTTGAAATATGGGACCTGCTCCAGATTTCCACAGTGGGTGATATCACAGCCAGGTGTCAACTCAAAACTATTTCCACCCTCCAAGGGGAATTTCAACTCCACACTTCCCAATTTCTTAAATCGCCCAATTGCGACATCCATGGGGAGCGGAGACAATAGAGGATAAAGAATTGCCAGAATACACACCACTTGAAGGAAGAATACTGTAGGAAGAGCTAACAACTAAGGCAGTCTCTGCCACCTATAAAACAATGAATAACAACATGCCCGTTATTCTGGGCAAATTGAAGATGACATGGAAGGGGGACCTGGGGGGAATAGAAGTCATAGAGTGCAGCCTTGATGGATCCTGGAGAAGTCATGATCAAGGCGAGACTTTGTCTCATCCAATTCAAAATCCTCCACTGGGCCTACTATGATAGAGAAAAACTTCATAAAATGGGACACGCTGAGTCTCCCCAGTGCCTGAACTGCTGGGCCGTTTTAAGTAACTTCCTCCACATGGTTTGGGCTTGTCCACATATAGGGGCATACTGGCAGGTGATAACCAAAGAACTGAATGCAATCCTGGGAATCTCCCTTCCTTTAGATCCTAAATTCACCCTCTTTGGAATCCCATACGACATTGATGTCCCTCGACTCCAGCCACTCTTTAACCCGCTATGCCTAGTTGTAGCCAAACAGGACATAGCATGCCACCCGGGCAGGCAGGAAACTTCCACACTACAAGAATGGAAGCGGGGTAATCATCTTTATATGACACAAAAAAGTACAGGGTGCCCCAAAAAATTCACGAAAATGTGGGGCAGATGGATGACATACTATGGCCTGACTCGAAGCTACAGGGACTCACAAACTGCTAGAACAGGGACACCGGACTAAGAGGAACTTTTTGATCCCAGGAAGTGTGGGGGAGTGAGTTGGGGGTTATAGTCTAACTTCAAACCAACACTAGGGGTGTGGAGGTAATTCTGTACCTGCTATGTACCACGCTGATTATACGGTCACCAGAGATGAGAAAACCAATCAAACATGCATGGTGCAAGTGAAACTTGTTATTACTGTTATGTAAATTTTCCATGTCTTTCACAGTTATTGGAAAGTTAAAATATATATATTTTTTAATGCTTACATGCAAGGAAAGTAGTTTTAATAGAAAAATAAAAAATAATTAGATTAAACATTGATACTGTGTTGTTGAAAGTACAGAAGCAGAATGCATTTCTGGTTCTATTTTATTGATGCTCATGGGTCAAACATTTGTGCAGATAGATATTTAAGCAAAAAGGTGTGGAATAGGATTTATTAATTTCTTTAAACAAACATGTCGTCCTTGATACATTTCTCTGATGGCAATTTGGAGATATTTATCAGAGGCCCATGTGAAAAAGACTCATGCAAGGGTAACCAAATTTGACCCGACTGATGAGCCAACTGATGAGTGTTGCATCAATGCTATACTTTCAGGTAAATAACAAATACGTAAATCAATTACATCAATTGTATGTAAATTCATCACATTGGGCTAGTCTAAAAATCTGCTATGGATCTAGTAAGTAAACCACATTTTAAGTAGAAAATTAGTTCCTCTCAATTTATTTGTCTAAATCATCCACTTTCCCAAATGTTGGAAATCCTGCACTCTCTACCTAGGGGATTTATAATTGTGTTCTAAGATGGAAGGAAAAATATTAACAGCCTGATTTAAAGGTTGGCGGAGAGGGAACTCTGTCGCAATCTGCCTACATGATGGTCCGTCCACCAGTTTTAAAAGCAGGCATGATTACGGCGAATACTACCTCGTCTAGGCGGTGGTCAAACCATTCCAACGGCCTGACAGAGTAAGGGCCGTCGTGGGTTTGACTGTATGCCCCCCCACCAAATTTGGATGGAAGGATTTACATCCGCTTTTCATAGCTCGTCACCATCAGGAAAAACCCGATGTTAAGGGACACTGAAAAGTTGTCAAGCCCCTCTTGCCATGGTAGAAAACCCCCCATAGTGGAAAGGGTGTGGGGGAGGGATAGTTTTCTACAAGAACACCCCACTTTATGAATTTCTTTTAGAAAAGAAACAAAGGGACCGATTACGATGCAGGTGGAAAAGGCGCCAACAGTTGATCAGCGTCTTTCCGGCCGGATAGTAATATGACGGTCAGATTCTTTTCCCACCGCCTCATTAAGATGGAGGCAGTCAGAAAGGAATCCGAACGGTCATTCCGACTGGCTCGGAGAGCCCGTCCACCAGTCAGAATGAGGCCAGTATTCCCTTGGACAGCTCTTTCCACCCTAGGGATTACGATGTCCAGTTTCGGCAGCCTTTTGATGCAGCCTTTCCAACACATGAAAGGCTGTCGGAACTTGGCTTTGAGGGCCCCCAGCAGGGCCCCCTAAGGTGCACGGCCTTAGGTTGGAAGCCTGTTGATTCCTGCACCCGGTTGCAGGCACCCACAGGGTGCAGGGATGAAGTGCACCTCTTATTTTACAATTAAAGCATGCATTCTGGCTGGAATACATGCTCCCATTGTAAAGTATAGGAATGCGACCGAACAGTGTTCGGTCGCATCCTATTTAGGCAGTTGGGAACCACCGACAGGGTGTCGGTCAGCCCCATGACCGAAACGATGTTGGGTGGAAGAAACTCCACCCGACATCGTAATAGGCCCCCATGTTTTAAGTTTGACGTATGCCTCCATCATGTTAACAGATCTGTCTGTCACACTTACAATGTATTGACAGGAACCGCCATGACAGCAGTTCCTGTCAATGCTAGAAATGTAGGCTTGGCCAGCGGATATGTCTAAATTTGGCAGCAGAAGAGCCCCTTAGTGTGTCCCTGGCGGGCATTCCAGTGCTGGCCCGATGAGGAGCATGCCAAATGATGAAGCATGACACCTTTCGGGGTGTGTGAGGGCAATTGCTTCTACTGGAGCCGATGCCCATGACCTGGAATCCTACCTTATTCACCCCCCTTTTTTCTTAAAAGGAACTGCACACTCTTGTATATAAAGTATTACCATTAGGAGCATGTGTGCTGGACCTGGCTATGCTCCTGGTTCCTCTTGTTGGAAGACTCTTCCTGTTTATGGCAGCTCTGAGATGGGGCTTATTTATTTTTTAAACAAACTTTATAGGTTTTGTAGTATGCACATTACATGTAATAACAGTGACTATGTACAGTTGTTAATATACATGTAATTCTTGATGACAAATGTTCAATTACAAAAGCAAAGGTCAATCAATGTTTTGCCAATATAAGTACAGAAATGTTATCAAATGTTGTTACAATGTAGTATCTTGTGCATTTGTTGTATATTAGCTAGTGAACTAACCCCCCCTCTCCCCTTTACTTAGTACTCCATTGTTTATGGTACACAAGATGCCTTCAGCTGTGGTTATAGGTTAAATTATTCCCTGTTAAAGTAGTTAACCCCTTGCATGCTGCCGTCGGCGCGCAATACCTCCCAAGTGCTGCCGTTGGCCGACGGAGCCCCGCCCACCCTTTAGAACGCCCGCACCACGGCGGAAAAACCGCCGTGGTTAAGGCGTTAATAGCCATTTCTACAGTTGGGTGGTTCTAAGGAATAGTCTGGGTATTGTTATTAAGAGAAATACCTATAGGGGTATTGTAACGTTGCTTGGCTAGGGGGTTGGGTAAGCACTGCTCATGTTATCATTGCATCTAAAGCTTTGAAAGATTCTAATATTATATCCAATTCCGTAGATATTTGTGTCTTTCGCAGTCCCCTGTATTCCTACCTCCCGAGTGCGGCACTTTCCGCCCTTCCCCACGGAACCACTTTTTCCCGCCAACTCAGTGTGCTTGGTGGAGAAGCAGATTTCCATCTCTTGATTATTAAACACTTTGCGATAAGTAATGCAAGATTGGCAAATTTCATTAGCACTTTGTGTGTCTCAGGTCTGTGATGTAAGCCTAATACACAGCTTTCACCTGTATTCCATTGTGTTCCTCCTGTAATTTTTCTTACTGTGTCTGTCGCATATGACCAAAATTATGATAGCATCAGACATGCCCATAAAATGTGCATTAGGTTTGCGTCTGGCTCCACATACTTGGGGCATTTTGCCAACACTTCCGGGAACATGGTATGTAGTCTGTGCGGTGTTAGGTATGCTTTGTGCAGTATCATATATTGAATGAATTTGAATCTGGTGTTACTGGAAACTTTCCTGGGGAAAGCTAATATGTCATTCCACTCTTTGTCTTGAAGTACCTGCCCCAGTTCCTGTCCCCATTTCTCTCTCAAGTATGTAATGGTTACTGCGGAGTGCGCGCGTATATCTTTGTATAGCCATTAAGTGTCTGCCATTGCCCATTAAATATAGGGAGTGAACGAGTTCGTGTGGGGGGGGGTCCATTCTGTTCGGGGACCAGTGTATTCAGGCATATTATGTAATATTTGTGTACGCGAGGAATAAGGAGTCTCAGAGGCTTTGCTTGTGGGTAAAGTCTGTCTGGTTAAGCAGTGTCCCGTTTCCATATAGTACTCCCACTGTTGTCACACCAGCCTGTTCCCATACCCAAGAGTGGAATATAGGGGGGTAGGCGCTGACTCTCTTTGTGTATTTTAGAGCTGATATACAATATACAATAGCAATTTTCAACAGCAGTTGTGCTGTAGGTGGGATCTTTGTTTGAGTGAGCAATAATATGTGCAAAGTACCTCGGGCTACCATTTTCAGTGTATTGCTTATTATGTCTAGCTAGCCAGTTCGCTACCCACTGCAGTTGACTTGCAAAACAGTCGGAAATCTGGTGCCCCTAGGTTGCCATCAGGTGGTAGTTATAGTTTTTTTATTCCCACCTGTCTGCGGCCTGGTCCCCAGATCAGTTCCATCAGGAGCGTGTTTAGAAATGTGAAACAGTGGGCTGTACTCACTATGGGTAAATTAGTAAAGTAGTATAATACACGCGGGAGCATGACCATTTTTTATATTGCATTGTGCACAGAGGGGTCCAGAAAGATATTTGTGACAGCAGTGAGATCACTTTTTGTAAATCTCCATCTACCAGATCCCCTGAAGGTCTATATATTTGGATCCCTAAGTATTTGGAGGTATTTGGTGCAACTAGAATTTCAGATATCATCAGCATGGTCTGTGAATCACTTTTAAAAAGGAATGCATGTGACTTAGTTGCATTTACTGTAAGTCCCGAGATGTGTCCAAATTGTGTGAAGACATTGGCTATTGGACGCAAGTCTTCATGGAGATTCCTGACATATAATATGATATCACCCACATTTAGGGGTAATGCATGGGTTATTGGACCGATACCGATACCCCATTCCAATGCTTCTTGATGTAGTCACAATGCCAGGGGCTCCAGCGACGGGAAAGCAGGTAGGTGACCAGAGGGACCCAGATGTCAACAGGTCGGGACCTAGCAGGCATTAAATCCCAAAATTCTGATAGACGGGTCTGGCAACGAGAGGCATCCTCCAACCAACACTCAACCTTGGGGGTGAGGCGGCGACCCCAGCACATGGCCACCCTATGCCTGGCAAGGACCAGCAGCATCGCAATAAGACGGCGGGAGACATCAGGGCAGAACTTGACAAAGCCGAGAAGGCACAGAGAGGGATCCAGGCACACCACCGCGCCCGTGATGTCAGAAATTGCAGAACACACCGCCTGCCAGAAGTCCGATACCCTAGGACAAAGCCAGGCAAGATGAGCAAAATCTGCCGCTGGTGCAGCACAACCCATACAGTTATCACCAGGGATAAGCGCGAGCTTGTGGAGCTGCACTGGCGTGCGGTACAGCCTGTGCAAATATTTGAAATGAATCAACCGGAGTCGGTAGTTAGGCAACAGCTTCTTCGTCTGATTACAAAAGTAAAGCCAGTCCGCCGGAGAGATTTCGGTACCGAGATCAGTACCCCATGCCACCCGAGCACGATCAGAAGAGATGGGGGAGGACACCAGAGTGTGAGCATATAGTTTGGTGACAAGTTTATGCAGGGATGAGGAAGTGTATATGAAGTCCAGAGCAGGCATGGTGGGTGGAGGCTGAGGGAAGGTAGGATGCAACTTCTGACACGTGGCACGCAACTGGTTAAAGAGAAGTGTGTCCGGTAGTCCCGAGGCATCAGGGAGAGTGTAAAAAGTGTTCCCTGGATAAATTTTCGCGATCGTCGTTAGGCCCAAACGCCACGCACCCGCAGACAAGTTGGAGGCCTGGAGTGAGGGAAAATCCGGGTGATTCACAATGGGCATAGAGTTGGCAGAGAGCAGGGGAGCGCCAGAAAACCTGCGCAGGCCAGACCAGGCCCATCTGAGCATCGCGACCGTGTCGACCTCAGTCCGGGGGCGCACAGCAGGTGCGAACAGAGCCGTGGAAAGGGGCCAGGGAGACACCACATCCGTATCCATCACGACGTGCGGCTGATAAGGAGAGGGATGGATCCAAAAGTGCAGAAAGCTGGCCTTTGCACACAAGGCATAAAGCTGGAAGTCAGGCGCGCCCATCCCGCCAGTGGCCGTGGGCAGGGTAAGGATGTCATAAGCAACTCTTGGCTGTTTACTCGCCCAGACCAGTGAGATGATTAAGGAGCGTAATTTACGAAAGAAGTGGGAAGTAAGGGTGATAGGGTCGGAGATCAGGCCATTTACACAGAGACGCGCCGTGGGGCTGGTGTAGGGAAGTTTAACCTTGCGCAGAAAGATGTAGCTGAAGCCCATACACGGCAAGATGTAAAACAAGAAGGGCCACTCCAGCGTATCGGGCGCCTTCGTGGCATCAAGTAAGGCGGCGACGGCCGGTAGGTTGGGATTAATTTGGTGCAGGTGCGGAGGTTGTGCGAGGTAGCCCTACCGGGGATAATACCTGATTGGTCGGGAAGGGCAAAGAAGGGCATGAGCAAGAGTAGGCGGTAGGCAATCAATTTTTTTGTCGATATTGATTAAAGAAAGGGGGCGGTACGAATCGCCACTGTCAGCAGGCTTATCGGGTTTTAGAAGTAAAGTTATCAATGCCTTGCGAAGAGAAGGCGAGAAAGAACCAATGTCCAATGAATCGTTGTACATTGCAGCCAGATGTGGTTCCAATATGTCTGCAGTAACAAACAAATTGGAGGTACCCCTGTTATTTGTGGCAGGGAGGGGGGTCTTGACACTAGAAAAAGTAAAATGTCCCTGACTTTTAGAATAGTAGATTGGAAATAGCTAGATGTATATTGGTAAACCTGGTCTAACTTCAGGGGGACAATACCCTATTTCTTCATACACAGGACTGAAATACACACTAGGCAAAGTGAACAGCTGAACCGAAAATTGATAAAATTAAAATTAAAATGAAAACACACAGATGGATATACCAGTCAAACAATTTGTGTCATATTAAAAATGATCATGGAATTTATTGTTAACCTCCCAATTGGGTTACAATCTAAACAGATACCACACATATAGTTAAAAACACCACCTAACGTGGTCATATGCAAAAATATACAATAAACAAGTCAAAGTTACAAAAACAGTCGACGCAGCGTTTCGGTGCTTTTTTCTTTTTTGACACCTTCTTCAGGACCTTAAAACATTTGACTCCACTTTCTCTAAAAGTAAATGAGAGCATTTTAGTATTTATATTTTTTTGGATGGGTTCATCTCATTTGCCTAGTTGTACGCTATTGGTTACTTATGCACATATAATTATGCTAAACCACTTGTCTGTAAGACCAGAGTTTTTTTTTAAAAAACAATAAAACAAGTTAACGGATAACAAGTATAAAGGTTCCTACATGAGGTTCTCCTTTTTAAGTAAACAAATGATCCTTCCAATTATTTTGTTTTGCTAAATCCAAACTTTTCAAGTTTTTTGATGCAGCTTTATTCGTACCTGTCTTTTGAACTTGATTCGTTTCAAATGGTTTCTACACGTAATATGCGTTCCTCAGGTATTTCATGTGTCCTTGAGCTGTATATATCCTAGATACAAAAAAGCTACGATTCAGTCACACATTCTAATAAGTTCTACATTTCTAGGAATATCCGCTGTATCGTTTTACCTTTCATTCTAGAGATGTGCTCTTTTAACTGCACGGAGGAGCCACCGTTGATAATAAAAAAACTTCTTATAGTCTTTAGGCCTAGGAAAGTGAAAACCTTTTATAAAGAATCTTTTTAAATATGCTGACATTTGCACGTATTGTCCGCTTTATGCAGGGATGCAATATACTAACCTTATTCAGATTCTGGCCCTTCTTTAAAGGAAACTATTCTTTGTCCAAATGTTCTCCTCATATGGGTAAAAAGACCAATCTGCGATTGAAACAACCACAAAGGGATTATTACTAAAACCTATGGTGCTATTAAAGCATCTATATATACTCCATATTGCGAGATTCAAAAGGAAGGGGTCATTTTCAATGAATTGAAACGGTTCTCTTAGTTACGGTGACCTCCGGTTTCTGCATCACTTTTACCTATTCTGCTCACAGACTGGGCTAATCTTACAGTCTCACTCAAGAGGGTATTACTAATGTATCGTCTAAACCTTAAAGTTTAAAACGTGCAGGCATGTAAGCGTCGGTGCCCTAAAGTGGGTTTTGTCATAACGCGCAGGTCCTACGGCACAAGTCCTAGGACTAGCCCTCAACTTCTATTTGGAAATCGGCCTCCCTGCTCCTCCGTGTCCACGTCTTCCTGGAAATTTGAAGAGTACTGCGAATGTGCGCCGCTGGCGTTTTTATAGGTCCACAACCTATCGTGACCCGGAAGCGATCCGGTAATTTATAATTCCGCATCTTAATACTCACAAATAAATCCAACGATTCATATTTTTGATATCGCTCTAATCTTCAGTATAGATATACGTTTGTTAAAATGTGCTATTTAACTTCATTCGAAGAGAATGGGCATAATTAAACCGGAAGTAAACGACCTCGGTTGCCACAGAATCTAAATTGTGTTCCTATTTATTATGAGTTATGACCCTCTATTCCTATGTATATTTAAGGAAACGGGATCCACATAATCTCTTTCATTTACAGCGATATCTGTTGTGAATTGTGTGGTTCTCGCCGAATTTACGATGGCGGCCATCTTGGAAAGGGCTACCCACCGTAAATACGTGTTCGACTTGACAATAGATATCGCGGGTGTATACTTATTATGCTGATAACATCGAATTACCCGTTATTATTCTGTTTCAGACTCATACATTCGAAAAATAAAGCATATAATGATCTAAACATTTCTGTTTGTTCACATTGGTTTGTCACGTTATAAGTACATCTGAACCATATCTATAGTTTGCGTATTTATATTATAATACATTGCACGATATTCTCTGTACGTTTACGTTCATTTGTGATCATAGTTTGCGTATTCATGTTGTAATACATTACACGGTATTCTCTATTTGTTTACTTTCATTTGTGATCATAATATTTCGTGTAACCGGGCTAGTTGTACAGTGTTTAGTGCTCATAGTGCTGTAATTACCCATTCTTTACAATATAAGAATTACAAAATTCTCAATTCATCGAACACGGTACAGTAGTTAACCATTCTTTACAATATAGGAATTACAAAATTCTCCATTCATCGAACAACAAACGGGGTAAACGTTGTTATGGTTTCGTCCAAGTCCCACTAAGGTGTGGAAAAAATCACTGGTATGTAAGTACCCACCTAAAGCTGTTCTCTATGTGCTCATCTAAATATATCTGTGATTCTGTCTATTGCAATACAGCATAACCTCAACTGCATCTCCTTTTGGACATAAGGCTAGGGCGGGGGAGCTTCACAGGTGTTGATTTCGAATTGGATCAATCACTGTTTTATAAGATCAATCTCTCCCATTCCTCCCTGTTGTTCAAACCCGTGCGAAATGTATTGAACAAGGACATATAGAACTGTTCTCTTTTTTCCTTTTATTATCCATGTTTCCGCCTCGGGTATTATGTGAGATAGCCTCTATTACACACCACTTAATTTCTTCTATTTTGTGTTTGTGTGTTAACCAGTGTTCCACTAAAGGAGCGGATTTCTTTTGAGTTCTAATAGCAGACTTATGTTCTGTAATTCTGGTTTTTATCTCTCGCGCTGTTTCACCTATATAGGCTTTATTGCAGGGACATATGATCATATAAATTAAATTTTTCGTTTTACAATTGACGAAATTTTTGATCTTATGTTCCACTCCGTTGTATGTGACTGCCTTGCCTTTGATTAGTGATGTGCAGTTCAAACACATATTACAAGTAAAGTTCCCGACTGGGAGAGGAGTATTGTTGATGGTATTCTGATTGGTCCGAGTCTTTTCTTTAAAGGTATGAACCAAACAATTCCTGATTGTTCTATTTCTGCGGAAGCTAAACATCGGTTTAGGAATCTTTTCTCCTGGCCTGTCGTTTAATAACGACCAATTACGATTTATGATGTTTTTAATCTTGTTACTTGCTGCACTGTAATTGGTTACAAAGATTAATCTATCTCTAGTTTTATCGACAATGTTCTTATCATTGTTTTTCTCAAACAGTGTCTCTCTATTGTAATACTTAGCACGCTTATAAGCACGTTTAATAAGATTCTTTGGGTATCCCCTTTGTCTGAGTTTTTCTGATAGGACGTCGGCATGTTTATTAAAATCTCGCATATTGGTACAGTTTCTTCTGATACGCAAATATTGTCCGAACGGTATATTGTCCTTTTGACTATTGGGGTGATTGCTTTTATAATGTAACAGCGTGTTACGGTCAGTAGGTTTAGTATAGAGATCGACACCTAATATTCCATTATTTACTCGAATTCTAATATCCAGAAATTCTATTGTTTCTTTATTGTAGTTAGAGGTAAAATTCAAATTTTTATCCCCTAAGTTTAGTCAGAGAATAAATTCATTGAGCGTATCTAGGGTACCGGACCAGATGAAGAAAATATCGTCGATGAACCTCGAACAGTGTGTGATATTTTCGCTAAAGGGAGCCAAATTATTAAAAATGTGCCTTTCCTCGAAAGCCGCTACATAGAGGCACGCTAAACTTGGGGCACATGTAGCACCCATGCTGGTGCCTTTAGTTTGTTTAAAAAAATTATTTTTAAATAAAAAAATATTATTTTTTAAAATAATTTCTGCACAATTTACAATAAATGTGGCATGTTGATTTAAGTCTTCTGATCCTGTTTTTAGGAGGCCCTCTAACATCTCGATGGTATCATCCTGAGGGATGTTTGTATAGAGGGCCTCTATGTCCAGAGTCACCAGCCATTGTGTGGTTATGTCATATGGTACACCTTCTATTTGATCAATCATGCAGGTTGTGTCCTTTATATATGCTTTCTGCTTTGTGACTATCGGTTGCAGAAACTTATCAATATATTTGCTCAAGGGTTCTGTGACAGAATCAATTGATGACACAATGGGCCTCATTGGTGGATCAGTCAGGTTTTTGTGGACTTTTGGGAGCCCATATAGGGCAGGAATTATGGGTGTCTCGTTTTTTAAGAATTTATATTCATCTGTGCAGATTATTTCGTCTTCTCGGGCAAAGTCAAGAAGCGTGTTCACTTTCTGAATCAGCGCATTCCACTCGGATCTACTAGAGGAGCAATAATGTTCTTTATTATTAAGTAGAGCCATCATTCTTTTGTCATAATCATCTGAGTTCATCAGAACAATGCTTCCTCCTTTATCCCCTGATTTAACCGTTAGGAGATCATTATTTTCAAGATTTTTAAGGGCCACTCTTTCTGCTGGACTAAGATTATTTATGCCTGGTAAAGGGTGAGATAAAAGTTCAGAGATGTTACTTTCAACCACTTTCTCAAAAAGGTCTACTTGTTTGTTCACCATCCCGATGTTGGGTGTCCATGTGGATTTTGATTTGAGGCCGGATTTGTTGGCAATATTCTCTTTTGGTGGTTTATCTTTGAAGAAATCTTGCAATCTGATCTTCCTAAAGAACCCATTTAGGTCTCTTTCTAAATTGTATTTATTAACTTTAGTACTAATGGCAAAACCTAACCCTTTCTCGAGGACTTCTTTCTCTGTTTCTGTTAGGATGGTATCAGAAAGATTTATAATTGCAGCTTTTTGATTTAATCCCACTTCGGTTGGCTTCTTGTATAGTACCTCCTCTGTTGTTGAGGTTGAGGGAAAAATTTCCCTCTCCCGTTGCCTCTCTGGAGATTGTGGTGGTTTTGGTGGTTCCCTCGACCACGTTGATCTAAAAAAAGTAGCGATTCTCTGTTTGGAGTTGATGTAGATTCTCCTGTCCTATTTTTATCGGTTGTTTTATCTTGTTCAGACTCCGTGCTAGTGTACGAGGAATCTGACCAAGTTACTCGTTTTTTAGGATATGTACGCCATGGTTGTTGTCCTTGGTTCCTATAAGGGAAATTTTCTCTTGGGCGATCAAAAAAATCTTTCTGGGTATAAGGATAGACCACTTCAGTATTATAATTGGAAACATCCTTATTGAATTTTGACATTTTTTTGCTAAATAGATAGTCCTTATAACCTGAAACATCTCTTTGTATTTCCTCTAATTTCTTTTTGCATCTTCTAGTATTGAAATATCTAATTTTGCTTCCAGTTCTGCTATTTCTTTTCTGTCAATTATTAAAATGGAGTTAGCTGTTTCAATTATCAGCAACATCTAGTCTCTACTGCATCTGTTGGCGATCAGGGTCCAGTTTTCTATGAAACCTGGATGTCGAATGAAGACACCAGGTTCATTTTTTACTTGGAGCCCACTAGGGATTATGCCCTTTTTCAAGTAGTCAATAAGAAAATCGGCATGTAACTCTGTTCGTACTAATTTCTTTTTGGTGTTCCATAATACCCGCCATTTGTCCTCATCATTATTGGTACTAGTAGTTGCGGTATAGTTTTTTGAAGTCCCATTCACAATTTTGTTGAACTCTTCTTCCGAGAACCCTTTATTTTTTAAAGTATCCATTTTTGAGGATTTCTTGGATACACTTAATGGGTCAATGCCCAAGACGGATACGTCTTCACGAGAACAAAGCCTCCCAGCTAACAAGCTGTACAGTTACAGTAACAAACAAATTGGAGGTACCCCTGTTATTTGTGGCAGGGAGGGGGGTCTTGACACTAGAAAAAGTAAAATGTCCCTGACTTTTAGAATAGTAGATTGGAAATAGCTAGATGTATATTGGTAAACCTGGTCTAACTTCAGGGGGACAATACCCTATTTCTTCATACACAGGACTGAAATACACACTAGGCAAAGTGAACAGCTGAACCGAAAATTGATAAAATTAAAATTAAAATGAAAACACACAGATGGACATACCAGTCAAACAATTTGTGTCATATTAAAAATGATCATGGAATTTATTGTTAACCTCCCAATTGGGTTACAATCTAAACAGATACCACACGTATAGTTAAAAACACCACCTAACGTGGTCATATGCAAAAATATACAATAAACAAGTCAAAGTTACAAAAACAGTCGACGCAGCGTTTCGGTGCTTTTTTCTTTTTTGACACCTTCTTCAGGACCTTAAAACATTTGACTCCACTTTCTCTAAAAGTAAATGAGAGCATTTTAGTATTTATATTTTTTTGGATGGGTTCATCTCATTTGCCTAGTTGTACGCTATTGGTTACTTATGCACATATAATTATGCTAAACCACTTGTCTGTAAGACCAGAGTTTTTTTTTTAAAAACAAGAAAACAAGTTAACGGATAACAAGTATAAAGGTTCCTACATGAGGTTCTCCTTTTTAAGTAAACAAAAGATCCTTCCAATTATTTTGTTTTGCTAAATCCAAACTTTTCAAGTTTTTTGATGCAGCTTTATTCGTACCTGTCTTTTGAACTTGATTCGTTTCAAATGGTTTCTACACGTAATATGCGTTGCTCAGGTATTTCATGTGTCCTTGAGCTGTATATATCCTAGACACAAAAAAGCTACAATTCAGTCACACGTTCTAATAAGTTCTACATTTCTAGGAATATACGCTGTATCGTTTTACCTTTCATTCTAGAGATGTGCTCTTTTAACTGCACGGAGGAGCCACCGTTGATAATAAAAAAACTTCTTATAGTCTTTAGGCCTAGGAAAGTGAAAACCTTTTATAAAGAATCTTTTTAAATATGCTGACATTTGCACGTATTGTCCTCTTTATGCAGGGATGCAATATACTAACCTTATTCAGATTCTGGCCCATTCTTTAAAGGAAACTATTCTTTGTCCAAATGTTCTCCTCATAAGGGTAAAAAGACCAATCTGCGATTGAAACAACCACAAAGGGATTATTACTAAAACCTATGGTGCTATTAAAGCATCTATATATACACCATATTGCGAGATTCAAAAGGAAGGGGTCATTTTCAATTAATTGAAACGGTTCTCTTAGTTACGGTGACATCCGGTTTCTGCATCACTTTGACCTATTCTGCTTACAGACTGGGCTAATCTTACAGTCTCACTCAAGAGGGTATTACTAATGTATCGTCTAAACCTTAAAGTTTAAAACGTGCAGGCATGTAAGCGTCGGTGCCCTAAAGTGGGTTTTGTCATAACGCGCAGGTCCTACGGCACAAGTCCTAGGACTAGCCCTCACCTTCTATTTGGAATTCGGCCTCCCTGCTCCTCCGTGTCCACGTCTTCCTGGAAATCTGAAGAGTACTGCGAATGTGCGGCGCTGGCGTTTTTATAGGTCCACAACCTATCGTGACCCGGAAGCGATCCGGTAATTTATAATTCCGCATCTTAATACTCACAAATAAATCCAACGATTCATATTTTTGATATCGCTCTAATCTTCAGTATAAATGTAAATGTACTTATATAGGGCAAACCTGTCACCCAAAGGGCATCCTGGCGCTTGCTTAGGGAACCCGTCCTGGTATTCCCCTGTGAGAAACCCCGGCAGGGTGTCCACAAGGTGAAAGCCAGGCAGCCCGCCGCGAGGGGCCGTAGTGGAGATTAAGCAAGCTATTGCCCAGAGTTGCAGAGTGTGACCGTGGAATTTTTGAGCCCGAGACCCACCGAGGCGGGGAATCAAACCCTGGTCCACAGTCGATCTCAGCTTCCGGGTCTGCCGCCTCTAACCACTGAGCCACGCTTCTCCGTATAGATATACGTTTGTTAAAATGTGCTATTTAACTTCATTCGAAGAGAATGGGCATAATTAAACCGGAAGTAAACGACCTCGGTTGCCACAGAATCTAAATTGTGTTCCTATTTATTATGAGTTATGACCCTCTATTCCTATGTATATTTAAGGAAACGGGATCCACATAATCTCTTTCATTTACAGCGATATCTGTTGTGAATTGTGTGGTTCTCGCCGAATTTACGATGGCGGCCATCTTGGAAAGGGCTACCCACCGTAAATACGTGTTCGACTTGACAATAGATATCGCGGGTGTATACTTATTATGCTGATAACATCGAATTACCCGTTATTATTCTGTTCCAGACTCATACATTCGAAAAATAAAGCATATAATGATCTAAACATTTCTGTTTGTTCACATTGGTTTGTCACGTTATAAGTACATCTGAACCATATCTATAGTTTGCGTATTTATATTATAATACATTGCAATTTATATGATCATATGTCCCTGCAATAAAGCCTATATAGGTGAAACAGCGCGAGAGATAAAAACCAGAATTACAGAACATAAGTCTGCTATTAGAACTCAAAAGAAATCCGCTCCTTTAGTGGAACACTGGTTAACACACAAACACAAAATAGAAGATCTTAAGTGGTGTGTAATAGAGGCTATCTCACATAATACCCGAGGCGGAAACATGGATAATAAAAGGAAAAAAAGAGAACAGTTCTATATGTCCTTGTTCAATACATTTCGCACGGGTTTGAACAACAGGGAGGAATGGGAGAGATTGATCTTATTAAACAGTGATTGATCCAATTCGAAATCAACACCTGTGAAGCTCCCCCGCCCTAGCCTTATGTCCAAAAGGAGATGCAGTTGAGGTTATGCTGTATTGCAATAGACAGAATCACAGATATATTTAGATGAGCACATAGAGAACACCTTTAGGTGGGTACTTACATACCAGTGATTTTTTCCACACCTTAGTGGGACTTGGACGAAACCATAACAACGTTTACCCCGTTTGTTGTTCGATGAATGGAGAATTTTGTAATTCCTATATTGTAAAGAATGGTTAACTACTGTACCGTGTTCGATGAATTGAGAATTTTGTAATTCTTATATTGTAAAGAATGGGTAAATACAGCACTATGAGCACTAAACACTGTACAACTAGCCCGGTTACACGAAATATTATGATCACAAATGAAAGTAAACAAATAGAGAATACCGTGTAATGTATTACAACATGAATACGCAAACTATGATCACAAATGAACGTAAACGTACAGAGAATATCGTGCAATGTATTATAATATAAATACGCAAACTATAGATATGGTTCAGATGTACTTATAACGTGACAAACCAATGTGAACAAACAGAAATGTTTAGATCATTATATGCTTTATTTTTCGAATGTATGAGTCTGGAACAGAATAATAACGGGTAATTCGATGTGATCAGCATAATAAGTATACACCCGCGATATCTATTGTCAAGTCGAACACGTATTTACGGTGGGTAGCCCTTTCCAAGATGGGCGCCATCGTAAATTCGGCGAGAACCACACAATTCACAACAGATATCGCTGTAAATGAAAGAGATTATGTGGATCCCGTTTCCTTAAATATACATAGGAATAGAGGGTCATAACTCATAATAAATAGGAACACAATTTAGATTCTGTGGCAACCGAGGTCGTTTACTTCCGGTTTAATTATGCCTATTCTCTTCGAATGAAGTTAAATAGCACATTTTAACAAACGTATATCTATACTGAAGATTAGAGAGATATCAAAAATATGAATCGTTGGATTTATTTGTGAGTATTAAGATGCGGAATTATAAATTACCGGATCGCTTCCGGGTCACGATAGGTTGTGGACCTATAAAAACGCCAGCGGCGCACATTCGCAGTACTCTTCAAATTTCCAGGAAGACGTGGACACGGAGGAGCAGGGAGGCCGATTTCCAAATAGAAGGTGAGGGCTAGTCCTAGGACTTGTGCCGTAGGACTTGCGTGTTATGACAAAACCCACTTTAGGGCACCGACGCTTACATGCCTGCACGTTTTAAACTTTAAGGTTTAGACGATACATTAGTAATACCCTCTTGAGTGAGACTGTAAGATTAGCCCAGTCTGTGAGCAGAATAGGTAAAAGTGATGCAGAAACCGGAGGTCACCGTAACTAAGAGAACCGTTTCAATTCATTGAAAATGACCCCTTCCTTTTGAATCTCGCAATATGGTGTATATATAGATGCTTTAATAGCACCATAGGTTTTAGTAATAATCCCTCTGTGGTTGTTTCAATCGCAGATTGGTCTTTTTACCCATATGAGGAGAACATTTGGACAAAGAATAGTTTCCTTTAAAGAATGGGCCAGAATCTGAATAAGGTTAGTATATTGCATCCCTGCATAAAGAGGACAATACGTGCAAATGTCAGCATATTTAAAAAGATTCTTTATAAAAGGTTTTCACTTTCCTAGGCCTAAAGACTATAAGAAGTTTTTTTATTATCAACGGTGGCTCCTCCGTGCAGTTAAAAGAGCACATCTCTAGAATGAAAGGTAAAACGATACAGCGTATATTCCTAGAAATGTAGAACTTATTAGAACGTGTGACTGAATCGTAGCTTTTTTGTGTCTAGGATATATACAGCTCAAGGACACATGAAATACCTGAGCAACGCATATTACGTGTAGAAACCATTTGAAACGAATCAAGTTCAAAAGACAGGTACGAATAAAGCTGCATCAAAAAACTTGAAAAGTTTGGATTTAGCAAAACAAAATAATTGGAAGGATCTTTTGTTTACTTAAAAAGGAGAACCTCATGTAGGAACCTTTAAACTTGTTATCCGTTAACTTGTTTTCTTGTTTTTTTAAAAAAAACTCTGGTCTTACAGACAAGTGGTTTAGCATAATTATATGTGCATAAGTAACCAATAGCGTACAACTAGGCAAATGAGATGAACCCATCCAAAAAAATATAAATACTAAAATGCTCTCATTTACTTTTAGAGAAAGCGGAGTCAAATGTTTTAAGGTCCTGAAGAAGGTGTCAAAAAAGAAAAAAGCACCGAAACGCTGCGTCGACTGTTTTTGTAACTTTGACTTGTTTATTGTATATTTTTGCATATGACCACGTTAGGTGGTGTTTTTAACTATATGTGTGGTATCTGTTTAGATTGTAACCCAATTGGGTGGTTAACAATAAATTCCATGATCATTTTTAATATTACACAAATAGTTTGAATGGTATATCCATCTGTGTGTTTTCATTTTAATTTTAATTTTATCAATTTTCGGTTCAGCTGTTCACTTTGCCTAGTGTGTATTTCAGTCCTGTGTATGAAGAAATAGGGTATTGTCCCCCTGAAGTTAGACCAGGTTTACCAATATACATCTAGCTATTTCCAATCTACTATTCTAAAAGTCAGGGACATTTTACTTTTCCAATATGTCTGCATACGTTTTATAAAACGAGGCCGGGAGGCCATCGAGTCCGGGGGCCTTATCACCAGGGAGACTGTTGATGGCAGCCAGTATCTCTTCCATGGAGAACGGTTCATCAAGGAATTTGCGGTGGTAGTCCTCCAACAAAACTAGCACAATAGAATCGAAATATTGGTCGAAATCTGCACGCGGCGGGGGAGTACCAGCGGAGTAGAGCCAGGAATAGAAGTCAAGAAAGTGAGATTGTATTTCCATCAGGGAAGTAGACCTGTCCGGGCCACCATCACTCAAGGCCGTGACATAAAAAGCGGCACGCGGAGGACGTAGAAGGTTAGCGAGTGTACGCCCCGGGCGGTCCCCCTCACCAAAATGACGCGCTCGACCCTCCCTGCCCAGGAAGGACAGTTCGCATCCAGCCTCCTCCGAGAATTCAGTGTGTTTTTTACGTAGAAGGGCTAGCGTCTCAGAACTGGGGCAGGCCGCCTGGGCAGCGTCTAGATCTCGAATCTCCACCTCGAGTATTGCCAAAGTGGCGCGAATAGAACGAAGCACACCGGCCTGCTTAGATATACATTCGCCACGAATGACGGCCTTAAATCCCTCCCAGAGGGTGGACGCAGAGTCCACGGTGCCCGCGTTGAGATCGAAATAGTTAGTGATCGCTGTCTGGATGTCCGCGCTAAAAACAGTATCGCGAAGGGCATAGGAGGGAGGCGCCAAGTAAAGGCCCGACGTGGGGAATGCGGAGGGCGAATGCGAATCTGGACTGGTGCTGGGTCAGAAAAGGTGCGAGCCATGTGCACCAAGTCTATAAGCCAGGACAAAGCATCTGGCGAGGTCAACCAAAGGTCAATGCGCGACCAACAACCACGAGCTCCAGTAAAGCAGGTGCCCTCCCGAACATCGGGATGAGAGTGGGGCCAGGCATCGTAAAGAGCATTGTCAGAGAGAATGGATAAGAGAGCTGCAGTAGCACGCGGGTGAGACAAGAGAGACCCGGATCTATTCAAGGAAGCGGAGATAGCAACATTGAAGCCCCCCCTCCAGAGGATAGCAGCAGGGCCACAGGAAGAGATGAGGTGCCATACGTGGGCAAAAAATTCTGCGTCGTCACAATTTAGGCCATAGACCGCGGCGAAAGTGGCAGGCTGTGCAAAGAGCATGCTATGGAGAATCACATATCTGCCTCTGGGTCCTGGATCACTCGGGTGGTCTGCCAAGGAAGGCCCCGTCTTATCAGAACTGAAACCCCCCTGGCATAGGAAGAGTAGGTGGCGGAGTGGGATTCCCCCCAATACCGGGAGCGCAGTCTAGAAATAGTCCCGGGCAGCAGGTGCGTCTCCTGCAAGAGACAAATGTCCACCCTGTGCCGCTGTAGGTGAGAAAGAATCAGTCGGGCTTTACGGTGATCGTTCAAGCCCCGGATATTCCAGGACCAGCACACTACATCCGTCATGGGGATATGGTGCGAGTAGGTTTACCATGCAGCCCAGCTGATGGGGCGCGAAGGGGGGCACAGCACACCCATGGAGCAGGGAGAGGGAGGGCGGCGGCAGTCCAGCAACGCGGGAGGGGGAATCAGGCATCACAAATCTGATCACGAAGGGGGGCAACAGCCCGGGCAGGGGAAGGAGAGCGCACCAGCAGCTAATTAGCAGGCGAGGTCCGAGGCCCTGCCGTGGGCAACACAAGCAAAGCGTGTGACAAACCCTAAGGGATGGAGCATGGTAGAGGAGGGAGGGGCCGGTGGAGCAACATGTCGACCTTCAATCAGCAACCAGCGAGCAAAGGCAAAAAATGCTGAGATGCACTGAGGAACATGACCTAGGAGATTTAGCAAGGATAGCCATGGAAATGCGCACAGTACAGTGTCAATAGGAAAACATGTGAGAACAACATTAAACAACAAAACAGCGGCAAACCAAAGCCGCCCCAAAACACAACACATTGGCCTTGGTTAAGCATGCGAAGTCAAAACTGGGCAATAGCATGGCAGCAGTCTGAAGCCGCCTCCTCAATAGAGGAAACAAACATCCCGCTTTCCTGCCACCACTCCCCCCAACCCCACAGAGCAACCCCAAATCAGCAAACCCCAACCACCCCACACCCACTCCAACCCCCCAATCAGGCTGAGTTGACCACCCACCCCACCCCAGGAACCCGCAACCAGGAAAAAGAAGAACAGTGGGAGAGGAGGGAATCATCCTGTGGGGGCAGGGCTAAGCATACACACCTACAGTAGTCAATAACAACACTATTCAATTTTATTTATTATGTTTTGGCTCTCAACGAGGGCCACATAAAATTCAAATACAAATTATATTACAAGCAAAAAAATACAATCAATACACAAGAAACAAAATGCATCCATTGACAAATACACAAGAGAAAGCAATGTCAGTCCGCACCAAAACATCTTAATAAATAGCTAAGAAACCTTTAAAAAAATTAAAAATGTGGAAGCAAAACATTTCATTTGGAGGACAGAATAAGTATTGTAAGAAAATATTCACATTTGAAATACCCAATTGGATACATATTGGTTTTAACCATTTGAGCCGCAATGGGCGGAGTGCGGGGCAAATCAACAAGACATGCATACGATTCTGGGTGCTTAAGTTACAGAAGTTACACAACGGAGAGGTTCCATACCACTTGGACAAAAGTAGATTTAAGGGCAAAAGATCATAACGTAAAAGGAACCAAAATCTACGCACACCATGAGGCATATTCCAAGAGGCATAGGGCTGGGCCAACTTCATAGCATAAGAATTAAGAAGGAGGTCAGGACCCCTTTTTTCTTGTATTGTATTCTTATCTATTTGAAAACAAAGTTCCCACGATGCCTGTTTTAGCAAGAGTTTTAGCTGTGACGATGAATGAAGAAACAGGCCACTTTCATCTAACTTTAAAAGAGACACAGCCCTTCTAAAATTCTTTACTAATCGTGAGAACTCTTTAAAGTTGCCCAACAATTCCTTTCTGAGAAGGGCTCTCATTGTCCCCAATTCTGCTCTTGCCAAGCAGGCCACCCATCTTACTAGTGCACATAGTCCCTGGACCCAACTGCTCCTGAGGCCGAGATCAAGCCTACATGCGGCCAAAGAACAGGCGGTGTTCAGGGTAGATAGAGATCTTAAGAGTTTCCCTTCAATTTTATGACAAAAAGCCCAGTGCTTCAGATCTATAAGTTCTATGCCATATAATAACGTAGGGGGTATCTTTGCCCTATACACCTCCAGCAGACAGGCAAGGTGTCTTTTTCCGGTGGAAAGATAAAGAGAATTTAAACCTTTGCCGTGAGCAAGGGCTTTGCGAGAACTAAGCTCAATATGGGGCCTTTCACTCAAATTAGCCGCTACTATTTTGCCCAGAAAGGTATAAGATTTAACGACCTCCAATTTCTGAGCTCCAATGCACCAACCATAATTTGCAGAACGGCACTTCTTTTTCCCGGCAATACACATAATTTTGCTTTTAGGAATGTTAATCTTCATGTAATGAGAATCAGCAAAAACATGTAAAGCTTGCAGCCGATTGGCGAGACCTTTCGGGGTTAAATCTAAAACAAGAATGTCATCAGCATACATCAGACAAGAAATAGGAGACCCCCCAACCACCGGGGCTATACCCGCACAGGCTGACAAGGAAGCAGGAAGATCTACAGTATATTAGGAAAACAATAGTGGAGCCAAGAGACAACCTTGTTTAAAACCGTTCGCGGATGGGATTCTACGCGATAGACCCCTTTCGCCCCCTTGGAGAACGCTGCACCACGTATCCGTATGTAGAGCACGTAAGAGGTCCAAAAGATAAAGTGGTAGACCCAGGGCAGCTAGCTTTCTCCACAGCGTTCGACGGTCAACTTTATCGAACGCCGTGGAGAAATCAATGAACGCAGCGAACACCACCCCCCCTCTCACACGTGTATATTTATCAGCAATCACATGGAGAGTGGTGAGATTGTCTAATGTACTGTGCCCCCTGCGAAAACCCGTTTGTTCGAATGGTAGAATATTATTCTCCTCGATCCAGTTTTCAAGTAGAATTAAAATACATTTGGCAAAGACCTTACCAACTGAGTCGAGGAGAGCAATCAAACGGTAGTTCATAGGATTATCCCTAGCTCCCTTCTTAAAAATAGGGACCAGTATACTTCCCTTCCACGAGGCGGGGACATTCTTTGTGTCAAAGCAGGATTTGAACAATGGATAAAGGATCTTACTCCATAGCAATGGTTCCTGCTTTAAGACCGTCATAGGTAGTTCATCTGGTCCCATTGCGCCAGAAGAGTGCATGTTCTTAATAGCCATTTCTATTATTTTCTCTGTTGGATAAGAAGCCGGAGCCTTAGATATTACATCAGGGTCACTATCTGCCGGTGATGTTACATTCCCTGCATACAGCTTCCGGATGTGAGAGGACCATACTTCTTCGGGAATAGGGATGGGAAGAGGGCTCTTTCTAGTGCCACATCCCTTCCCAACTATGGACCAAAATTCTCTGGGTTTGCCCCGTGTTACTGCTTCACGCAAATTTATCCATACTGAGTCTTCCTTTTCCTTTTTTAGTCTCGCTTTTAATCTAATTCTCCTTCTTTTTAACCTCGATATTTCCTTAGCTAATTCATCTGATCTACCTAAAAATTGGTCACGCACTAGTTTATTTATTTCCTTATTCAGGATGCGCAATGCACTAGGAAAAAAGACCTTTTTCCTAGAACAAGTGACCTTTTTTACATTTAAAATGATCTTCCTCATAAATTTTTCAAAATTATCAATTTCGGACCCATACCAGTCATTAAGTTCTAATATAGTTTTGCATAAAATACCATGCAAACTTGCAATGGCGGTAGGGTTCCAAAAACTTCTACCCGAAGATCCATGAAAAGTAACATTATTATTGTTAAGGGACCAAGAGTCACTAGGCGGAGGTTTTAAAGAAAGAGTTATAGTGATGATGCTATGATCACTCAAAGGTGTAGGAGCTATCTCAAGATCCTGAATGCGTGAGAAAATATCATAATCTGCAATCACATAATCAAGAATTGAGACGCTAAAAGGAGATCTAAGGGTGAATTTCGCGGGCACGTCAGAGGGAAATCTTCCATTTACAATAATCCCCTCGACCGCCGATAATTCTTCCAAAGGAATCTTCCCTCTTTTGTTGGTTATTATTTTATCTGGAAAGATAGATTGTGGGATAGCATATGCCTCTTCTTTGGGCTTATTTCTAAATAGATTTAAACTAGCATTAGATATTTTACAGTTTAAATCTCCAACTAAGATAACTTCAGGTGGAGTAGGAACATTTTTAATCTGTCCAATATACTGAAATACATGCTTCAACAAAATATTAAAACTCTCTTCAGGAGGGATATACACATTAATAATTACGACAGCAGACTTATTTACAAAGCTAGGTAGATTTGCTATTATTATAGCTTGAAAGAGATTACTTGGGTCAACGTAATGCGAGAATCTCCAGTGCAGTTTATTAGATAATAGGCAAGCGATTCCCCCTTTGGCATGACCTTTCCTGGATGGGATAGCCGGCGCTTCTAATACATAGTAATCCTTCCCTACATGTATATTATTGGAACACCATGTTTCTTGGATGCAGATCACATTTGCTCCTAACGAGAATAGAAAATCAAGTTTCTCTGGATTGCTATGTATCCCGGCTGCATTCCAGGAGATGATTTTCAATTGATTATTAAAGATGATGGAATAATTTAGAATTATCTACGCTCTTGGTAGATAGGGCACTATGCAGCCAATTCCACCGATGATTATCCTCTGATGGCAAAGAGATCGGAATTAGTGGAAGAGGCGCTGCCTGCGAAACCAACCGTTTCCCCTTGGAGACCCAGATCTTTAGATCTGCAAGAGGAAACGAAACCCCATCTTGCCCATCACCCTTTCGGGACATCCTGTGAGGTGACAGAGGATTACCAGAACTGAAAAAAGGCAGAACATCGATACCTCTACATTGGAAATTCTCCGCTTGCTGTAATATCAAATTTACGATTATTTTAGAGTAAAATTTGACCCTTATGCTTGATACAATATCTCCACCTAACAAAGTAACCAGCTCAATATCACTTGATTGGATAAGGTGAAGACTTTCCAAGTCACTAAAACATTTAAGCAGCCAGGATCTATTTAAGGGCAAATTTACATCAAATAAGGGAGAAAAGTCCAAAACCAGAGTATCCACATAAGAGATAGGTGATTTATCATGGGAAGAAAGGGGAAGGCATACACCGGCCCCATCCATGGGAGCAAAAGAAGGCGCAAAAGGGTTAAGAGCCCCCAGTTCCACCGCAAAGAAATTCTTGTCTCTACCATGGGAGGGGCCGTCTGAACATGAGCATCATTCTGAGGTAGAACTTCCACGGTTGTGGGTGGAGTATTACGACTGATCACTGGAAGACAGGACACATTTACCAGATTTGTGGTTACCATATTAAAGTCAGTGGCATTATCTTCATTGTCTGTTAGGATAATTGAATTTTGAAAGCAAATCTGCCTTTGTCTTTTCTTCCTATATTTTCGCACAGGTTTCCTTTTTTTTCCTTTAACATTTCTATGGTGGTGGGTTTTTTCTTTTATTTCTTGGTCGTCATCTTGTTGGACTTTTTTTTCCGGGATAAAAATTGGGAATAGTTCCTGTGCAACTTTACAAACTGGAGTAGACAAATTTGCTTCCTCTATTTCTAGGCCGGAATTCTTTACACAATTAGACGCTGCGGAAACAAACTGAGTCATAGCGATTTTTTCTTGAGCTATTACTGGAGGCTTTATACCAGAATTTTCTGCCAGTACATTTGCATTCCCTGTTGCCAGGCTGATATCGGCTACGGTGGAGGGCACACTCCTCGTTTCAGGAGCCTTTTGCAGCATTGTATTCAATATTTTGGTAACAGAATCCAAGATACAATCAGAGCTGCCCACAAATTTGCCCAAGAGACATAGTATAGAGGATAACAAATGTTCCAGGGCAATCAAAGATTCCGATATAGGTTTTTCGCCCACGGCACCAGAAGGGCAGATACCTGATAAATTGAGATCCGGGCTCATAGAAGCGTTTAACAACGCAGACATATCCTGCACATTTATTGAAGGAGTGCTACTATATAACAATAACCCAGATGCGGTGGCACCCACTGATGGCTTAGAGGCATCTAAGGCTTTCACACAACCTGTATTCATGTAGCGGCCACAGAGTTCAAGGTCGATGGATGACAATGAGAGATCTCCACCCGACCTGGCATACATTGTAGGAGCCAGTGGCGTTGGAGAATTGACAACTTGTTTTTCATCCAAAGAATACACTTGAGACTCAGTAACACCATCAGCCTCAGGATGTACATGTGAGGACCTCGCAGTGGATTCAATTTGGAAAGGGTCTAACATTGGTAAAAGAGGAGCCGACTCATCAGCAACTTGCGCTGGAACCACAAGTGCGCCAGATAGATAACCATCATTTTCAACAACAGATACTTTCTGATCCACTGCTTTTCCCACAGATCGAAAAGCTGACATTGTCCTTTTAGTAATGGATTGTTCACAGATTTATTTCTTAGTGGGTTGGATTTTGTTTTAGCACAAGTCCTTCCCCCCACTAATCTCCCAGAGCGAAGTTTCTTTGTCATCTTGTAAGATAATTTTCCAGAGGATGTCGTAA
The DNA here is from genome assembly GCF_964261635.1 of Lissotriton helveticus. Classification (NCBI taxonomy): domain Eukaryota; kingdom Metazoa; phylum Chordata; class Amphibia; order Caudata; family Salamandridae; genus Lissotriton; species Lissotriton helveticus. Next base: position 933,596,768 of record NC_136061.1, on the reverse strand, counting down.
ATAAAAGTGTATATCCAGAAGGAATATAATTAAAAATATAATAAAACGTAAAAAAGATTTAAGTATGGAGGGGAGTGAGCAATTGCCCTCCAGTAAATGTCGATGGAGCACCAAACAAATACTATGCAACAATTTCGCAGAATGAGGCCTCGTGTTGAACGCAACACGGATATTTATGCACCAAATGTAAATAACCGGGCCCAGCCCAGCCTACCTCGGCCACTGAGGGCCACAGAGGGCCCGCCCTTTGCCCGGGCTTAGCCCGGCGTCGCCCGCGCGCGTCCCGCGATGCGCGGTCTTCCAGCGCAATTGAAGGCAGGTGAGGGGGGCGTGGCGGGGAGTTGTTCCTGACCCAGATGGCTTGTGGGCACTGATGTTTCCCTCACTCTCCAGCCGCCTACAACCCCACACACACGAGTGTTTCCCGCGAAGCGGGAAACGCGAGCAGTAGGTCACCAGCGCTGCCAAATAGCGCTTTCAGGGTGACGGCGCTGGTCGAAGATTCAGGAGCGTTTCACCAGCAGAACAGAGCAGTGTTCACGACTGCAACCAACACGGCAGCCACAAGAAATTGTCCTGAATAATGCACTACTCAGTCGTTATCGATGAGGCGGCCAGACCCATCAGGTTGAGAGGTAGAGGGAGGAGAGCGGGCAACCTTGTCCTGTCTTTTAGCAAACACCAGGGCCTCTCTAGGGTTCGGGAAAACAAGTGTTTTTGACCCCTGGCGGACTCTCAGCTTCTCCAGGTAGGCCAGTGAATAGGAGACTTCATGCTGGAGTAGGATGCGTTTGGCAGGGAGGAATTCTCTCCGAGCGGCCTGCACTGCAAGGGTATAGTCAGGGTAAAAGGAGAGTACGTTACACTGGTGGGTGATGGCGCCCCTGTCACGTGCCGCCCGGAGGATGGCGTCCCGGTCCCGGTAATTCAAGATCTTAGGTATGATAGGACATGGAGGTAGGCTGGGCCAGGGCAGATAGGCTGGGGCCAGGGCAGGGATCCAGAGAACGGTGAGCTCGCTCAACGATGAAGACCGAGGACAGGACATCACCAAATAGTTCCTTGATCAACTGTTTCACGAAGTCCTCCATCTTGGAAATATTTGTTGACTCCGGGAGGCCAGTAATGCGGAGGTTACACCTCTGGGAGCGGGTCTCCAAGTCTTCGTTCTTGTCCCAGATTATGGCATGGATCTTGTCCATCTGTAACAGCTTCTGCCAATCCTGGGTGGCAGCATGCTCCACGTCAGAGACCCTGGTTTCAACATGCAATAGTCGATTGTCATGGGAGTCGACACGGGACTTCACCGTGTCCAGGCGCGCCGAGAGTTGGTCCAGCTGGGCGGCAATACCCATCACCGTGGACTTGACGTCCAGCATGATGGCCTTGAGATCGTCCTCGCAGGACGGGGGGACCTCCATGTTAATAGCAGAATCTGCACCTTCGGCGCACGCAATGTCTTGGCGGAAAGACCTGCGCAGCTCGAAAGCAATCTTGGGCTGTTTTGAATCGCTTTTTCCCATGGTGGAACGCCCCAGCAGACGACCGGGAGCAGACCAGAGGAGTGAAGAAGTGCCAGAAACACAGCAGCCCAAAAAGCCGGCGGCAAGAGGGAGCGAGAGGTGGATGGATTACACCCAAAACATCTCCAGGGGGTATACTAGAGGCACCCTTGGGAGCAGCGAGGAGGAGGCGTGAAGCACCTGGAAGCAACCAGGAAGGCCCGGACGAACGGCGGCACAACCAGGGTCAGCACCACCCTTGACTCCAGGCCAGCATGTCAGGAGAGCGGGGCATACAGCGGATTCTGGAACAGGACTACAAAGTCAGCCAACCAGACCCGAACCCCCCAAGGAGAGCCAGACGTGAGAGGGCACCACCGGAGTCGTCAAAGGTTAGTTCCTACGTGGAGCAAGGATGATAGTCCACCACACCATCGGCCATCTAGCCAAGCAGCAACACTCCAGAGATGGCGGCGAACCGCAACACGCACTGCAAAGTAGGGCCGCAAGAGGCAGGCGTGGCCAAATATCAGACAAGAATGTAGGGCAGGGCGCAGGCAGTCCCGGCAGCGCCACAGGGGCAGAGGCGGCAGTCAGTGAGGGGGATGCAGGTGCTGCCGCAGCGATACCGTACGGGCTAGTGTGGGCGGCGGCGAGGAGGGAGCAGGCAGGGCGGCAGTGATGACCCAGCGTGCCCGGGACCACCTAACAGAGTCTGTAAAATTCGTGAGGGGCAGTACGTCCCAGTACCCAAGCAGGGGAGGACAATTGACGGGCCCCGGGGAGCGGCAGTAAGGGCCCTCCGGGGAAAGACCTGCAGGCGATGAGTCATTTCACCAGGGCGAGACCAGGCCGATACAAGTGGGGTGGGGCCCCAGCAGCCACCCAGCCGGGCCCAACGGCGACCGGAGCACAAGGCCTAAAGGAGCCAAGCTTCAAGGGATCCCACGTAGATAGTGCAGCCCCACAGGTCTGCCACAGAACTCCAGGGCACCAACCAGGGCAACAGAGCCCGTCCTCAGGCAGGCGGGCATGCAGGAGAGTCGTGGGAGAGAAGCAGCAGCCTTCCCTCCGCCCCCTCCCACGAGCGAGGCTCGGAGCCAGGAGTCGGGAGCGGCAGGCAGGCCTCAGCCAGGCCCTGATGGGGAGGCGCTCTGGGCAGTGCAGTCATGGCAGCAAGCAAGCCCCAACGCACCTGATTGGAGGGGCCGGCACACACCAAGGGGGGAGAAACCAGTGGAGAAGACGCGGGGGCACACCGCTCCTACAGCAGAGCACCGGCAGCGCTGCACCCGCATGGGGCAGGGATGGTTCTACTAGGCCCCCACGAGTTAGCAGTGCCACACGACGAGGCCACACAGCAGGCGGCCCCAAGCCCCACCGGCAAACCCCGCGGGCAGAGGCGCGACTCACCGCGGAAGTCGGGGGCCAAACGTCGGACTCAGTCAGCAGCCCTGCAGCGGCGTAGTCCAACCGGGAAAAGCAGGTCCGGCAAAGGCGCAGGTAATCCCCAGCACAGGAGCCCAGCGCCAGCCACGAGGAAGATATCTCCGCTGGGGAGGCGTGTGGAAGCACCAGAGCAGGCCATGTAGGTGCACAATGCTCCCCGTGGGTAGAAATCAGTGGCGTAGCGTAATAATTAGTGCGATGTCTGCAGGATTCTGTCGGATGAAAGCGCTTGGCCGGCAGAGCCCACTCAAAGTGCGGCCATCTTGCAGCCGGCCAAGCCACGCCCCCACCCATTGCAGGCAATTGAGGGGAATGCCAAATTTGCTAAAAGCTACTAACATGTATTCCCAGATAAGGTTGTCAAACACTTGCCATAAGTCTAAGGAAATGCACCCAGCTCTTTGAAGATTATCTGAGGATGTGTCCATTACGTGGTATAGTCGCCTTATATTTAAGGATGCGTTACGACCTGGTACAAAGCCGCATTGGTCAATATGTATTAGTCGTGGTAATAATGGGAGTAATCGCCGGGCAAGCACTTTACTTAGTATTTTATGTTCGGTATTCAGTAATGATAGTGGCCTGTGATGTCTTTGGGACCACTACCTGGTTTTGGGAGTGGTCACTAATGCTTGCATCGTAGTGAGGGGTAGGTTGACTACTTGTAAAGCTCTTTGGTATAATTGTAAAAGTTGTGGGACTAATCGGGCTGAGAAGGTAGAGTAAAACTCCACTGGTAGGCCATCTAAGCCAGGTGTTGTATGTACTTTATTCGATAAAAATTATCATAAAAGAATATACATCCCAAATTTATAAATTTAAAACAGATCATTGTACCATACAACTTAATAGATAAATTCATCAAAAACATTTTCGTTATAAATATATTTGCTATAAAACATTAAAATTGATAACGATAAAAACAATATGTCGGCAATCGGACTTGCACACTCCCTGACTCATGCTTTTCGCTAGGAGCTTAGAACGTATTAACCATGCACAACCCAAATATTTTGCTACACCACAAACCAAGGTGAGGGAGGAGGTGTCAGATTTTAAAATGCGTAGCGCCACCCGATAGTTCTTAGAACCCAGCTTTTTACAAATGGGTTTGAGCTATTTGGTTCTTGCAGACCTGTATGCTGGGCATGCAAAGAGGAAATGGGCGGTAGACTCAATGGGGGCTACACAGACAGGACAAGAAGCAGCTGATGGATTACGCTGCTTCCAGGCTGCTATCGTTTCTCCTAGCGGAAGAGTCCTGATTCTCAACTTCATATAGAGCACCCTGTCCCTTGGAATATGGATGAAATCAAGAAAAGGTTCAAGTTTCCGGACAGGTTTGTGTTCCAAGAACTTCTCAGTGAGAGTCCCCTGATTAGGAGTACGTGCTTCCTCTGCCTGTATGCATTTCCAATATGCACTTTTTAAATCTTGTTTTGGTGGTGGAGTCTGATTTGCTCATGCCTCACCAAACCCTATATCAGATACAAGCTGCCTAAGATTAAAAATCCATTTGATCCTGTTGCCTGTATCTGCTGCTATTAGTTCGCTTAGGCCAGCAGCATAATTGGCCAGCTCGGGAGTCCTTCTTATACGGTCCCAAAATAGTAGGGGGCGCAGATGGGCAATGTCCCTGATAGAGCGTTTTCCCATATCCTGATGTATGGGCTTCAATGGAGTAGAGGTTGGGAGAGAAACCAAACCTCTAAAAAACGTATTTTCCGATCTTACAAGATCGGTGTTATTCTCGAAGCCCCATAAGGAGCATCTTGGCCATATGGGAACTCCACTTCATAGAATTGGTGACCCGAATTCTCAAATAGTCAAAAGACTCGACTATATAAAGCGGGGTGTCATTAAGCATAATACCATTTCTGAAGCGCTTTGACGGGGATAGTGTCATCAGCTTAGCTTTGCTGATGTTAATTGACAACCCCCGTGAAATGCAAAACAGGCTAAACCTGTCTAAGAGTTTTTGCAGGCCACTCGGACTTTTGGATATCAGGAGGGTGTCGTCGGCGAATAGGGGGGTGGGAGATTTCTCTCCGGCCTGGGTGGGAGCATCGGCTGGGTCCTCTCTTAGGTGGTCTACCACCCCATTCATAAAGAGAGAAAACAAGGTTGGGCCAATACGCAACCCTGGCGTACCCCCCTATTCACCGTGACCCTCTCCGTCAACTGCCCCTGTGAGCCCCACCTGATTCTGGCGTAGTTTCCCGCGTGGAGGCGTATGATAAAATAAAGGATCAGAGGGGGAATGCCCAGATCGTACACACCTGCCAAAGCTTGGCGCGTAGGAAGAGATCGAAAGTGTATCATGAAAAATCTGAAGACCTGATCCATCGTGCCCACCTTCTGTCTAAAGCCTGCTTGGAAGTGTGAGAGGATATTCCCATTCTCCATCCAGGACCTTATCCTCATAAGGAGCACCCTGCCAACCACCTTTTGTATCACGTCGATTAAGCTAATCGGCCTGCAGTTGGCAGGGTCCTCCCTATTCCCCTTTTTGTAGATTGTTACTACCTCCTCGCCCTTCCATGAATCAGGAACATCATGTCCCCTAGCGATAAGGTTCATGGAAAGAAGAATAAAATGGGCCCAAGGTTTTGGATCGTGCAAAAGTAAATCTCTGGGAATGCCATCGGGCCCCACAGCCTTCCCGGGAGCTATGCTCTCTATTGCCAAATCTACCTCATGAATTTCGAAAGGATCCGATGGTAAAAGAACCCCAAAGGTAGAGGAGGGGGTCTCGGTCTGGGAGAACAGGGCGCCTGCGTCACCATTATATAGATTGGAAAAGTGGTTGTACCATTGTTGCCCTTTGATGTAATTTGGGATTGGGTCAGATCCCTTTCGAGTCCCTTTATTAATTAACTCCCAGAACAAGACAGTATTTTTTTGTTGTGAGGCAAGTTTAAGCTCCTGCCAATGGGACTCTTCCCAGTTTCGCTTTGCTACCTCTTGTGCCCTGGCATAATCCTTTCTTGCTGCTCTTATGATCAAGGGGTCTTTCTTCCTTAGAGCTAGAGATAGTGCCTGCCTCTTTTCCCTGCATGAAGCTGAATTCCAGAGGGTAGTAGGTTCTTGGAGGACATCCTTTTGAAGCCCTACTCTCTTTTATGATGAAAAACGATCCCAACCTTTCTATTGTGTTTTGATAGAATTTGGGAAAGGGAAAAGTATGGGCATTCTCTGGATTAGCATTGGTCAGTTCAAGCTCCTCTATCTGCTGATCAATGAGTTCCCTAATGTCCTGCAATTTAGCTTCTTGGTGTAAAACCTTATGCCATTTAAGGCGTCGATTACAATTAGAGGGAGAAACCTCTTTTGACGACATTAAAGTGGCGGTGGGTGGCTCAATGGTGGGTGCCCAGCTGTTGTTGATTTGCATACATAAAGTATTGTGATCGCTGTCCAAGGGATGCCTGACTTCCATATTTAAGAGGTCTCCCCAAAGTCGGACGTCTAACAAGATGTAGTCTATCCGGGACGGGGAACTTATCCCATTATAGGTATTAGCACCGCTCTGATCAGAGCGTGTCCTTCCATTTACCGCTCTTAGATTATATCCTAAAGTTAAGGCATTAATTTGAATGGCCCTCTGTGACCACTTCTTAATAGGAGCTATGTTGAGGATCGGTATGGCTCGTTTGTTGTCTTCCTCGTTGGTACCCAGAAAGTCCTCCCTGCTCAGAGGTTCCTATGTACAATTGAGGTCCCCGGCTACAATGATGTTGGAGTGGGGTGAAATGCAAGATAACTCATGCTCCAATACTGATATAGTTGCTGATGTTTGAGCGCCGGGCGACCCGCTAGCATATACTTTAAATACCTCCACATTTGTACCATTAACTGGCCCTTTAATCGACAAATGTAAAATGTCTTGTGATAAGGGATTTTGCATGACGATAGACCCATTCAAGGAGATGTTGATCCAAATATGTAGTCTCCCCCGAGGGGCGGCCTTTTCTTGAGCTTGTGGCTGGAATAAAATACGTGGTATACCCTGATTTAAACAAAGGGGCCAAGCTCCAAGTCTCCTTGAACAGGCAGACATCGAACTCCCCAATGAACTCATTCCACTCCGGAAGAGTACGTTTTTTTCTCGAGACCCGCAATGTTCCAGGAAAGGAAATTAATTACCCTTGGGTTAGGCCCAACAGCCCCCACATCACTATGTTTGACACAGGCAACGGCCCCTGCCCGGTCATCGTTAAGTCTGTCCCCTTTAGGTCTTTCTACATTGGAGATGCTTGGATAAGGAACAATCTTGACACGTTTAGCTCCAAGTAAATCAGTGGGGGTATGCTGTAATGGAACATCGGCTAGTCAGTCGACTGTATTATGTCCAGACCCGTCCCCCGCCCTCCCCTGCGCTTCGTATTCCTGCATCCTCGGCAGTGACCAGAGTGGGGAGCGTCTAATCTGGATGGCTGAGTGCTCTGGGGTGGAGGTGCGAAACTCTAAGGAGTTACCCGATGTGATCCTCCTTACTCTGACCATTTGTCTCGTATAATTGACCTGCATCCCCATACATGCCGCAACCAGTGGATAGCTTTGTTGTGTAGGGATTCGCTATTTTCGTAACCTTGCCTGTGAGTGCGTTTGGGAACTTTCATCATATAGACTATTGGTAGCGTGCCTCCTAAGTGAGTAGTGCTTCCTTGAATAGTTGAACTAGCCTGGGTGTTCCAGTTAACATTGGAAGTAATGGGGCTCTGTGTTCTTACTATGTTTGGGGTCATGCCAGGGGCTCCTTGGTTTTTGGCAGTGTCAGCATAAGATCTAATGTTGCTGGGCAAAGTGGCCGAAAGGGGGAGACCATGGCCTTGTTTGCCTAACCCAGAAGGTGGCCTGTCCCCCGCCCCCGAGATTCTCCCAACAGTAACCTAATACCTAACCTCGCAGAGCTAGCAGGGGTAGATAGGGGATGCGGAGGAAGTGGCCTGGTTATGGAGGAGGAGGGGTGGTCAATTCTGCATGTTAACTCCTCTATCGTTTTCCTTAGAGCTGCTTCGATTTTATGTGTCAAACCCTTATTTGTAAGACCACAACTACAACTAGTTGCTACATAGTAGTAGTGACAGTGGCAGTGTGTTCACTTGATGAAGCAGATAGTGTGCCCTCGACAATATGTTCTAAAGCTGCAAATCTATTTGAGCAGAGGAATTGTTCGTCAACTTTACAGACATATGGTGCCCCTTGTGTAGTTAAAACCGATGGTTGATCTAAAACTCCATCGGAGGGAGTTTCCTTCAAGCCCTCATCTGTTGGAATATGAACTAAACAAATGTTTTTTTATTTAGGTGGTTTGTTGAAAATCAACGGAATTACTCTTCTAGGTTTATTGGCTAGAACCTCATTGAGGGGATTAATAATATCATCTCATACAGTAGTGTTATTGGCTCCCAGAACCTCTTCACATTCGCTGACTATCACTTCAGTTCTGGTAAGAACACAATTACTGGCTGCATGGAGTACTTTCTTGGCCTTTTTCCCTTTCTTACTCGCTACTGCCCCCCACCCTCCCTTGACTTCCTTTTCCCCATTTGGAAAATAGTTTACACAAATACGAGATAGCCAACTTTGAATTTCTAGAGTCCAACTTTCCTCGGTTAGGACGTGCTCTGAGTTAAAGTTTCCCTATACACGACCAACAGGCCCCAGCTGGCGGATGCAAAAACAGTACCTTGATTTCTTGTGCCCCGTAGCCCAGTTGAACGAGGGGGCCCAACCCTGCCTCTTCCTGGCGATGACGGGCTAGGACTGGCCCGCCCTTGGAGCAGAAGGCACGAGTTGTTTTTAAGTGCTGCCCGTGGTGAGAGAGGGGCTAGAGCACACACTTGCTGCCCCGCTGTCTCCTGGGGCCAGTAGTCCACGGAAAATGCCCCCGTAAGCTCCACGAAGCGTCACCTCGTATCTTCGTTGCTACTTACGTGAAATATTGTTTTCATTTACAAATTGTGTTTTTTTGTTATATTTATTGCTTTAGTCATTAATAATGACTTTTAATTTGTCTTGTTAATACTTGTATGGCCTTGGTTGCTGGAATTAAGCTATTTTGACTTGAATCTTTGTATGTTGTGATTACCACTAGAGTTGCTGAATTCCTATGAGATTTTCGCAAATTTGGGCGGCCAACTTGGGGGCAGTAGTATTTAAACCATGTCTAAGCCTGTGCATTGCCTCAAAGAGTTGTTAAGAGAAGGCTCTCTTCTCACTTGCCTGCTGATTTCAGAAAGCACAGTGCCTTCGCCCGTCTGCTGATAACTTCGAGCCACGCTCTCTACTGACCTTTACCAGGCGCCACTGTTACAGGATTCATTCAAGGTGCCCTCAATCATTTGCATGTCCCAGTCGCGAGGGCACCTTGCAGTCATCCAGGCCAGGGGTTTTATTACGTGGAAGCTTCCTAATAGCCTCTCTAATCTTTTTTTTAGTTACTGGGGCCGGTAGGTTTTTCTTCTCGTCCATTGATATTTGCGGGCAATTGAGTCTGTGCCAGAAGTCATCCAGTTCTTGATGCTCAACTGTAGGGGGGCATCGTACTCTTAGGTGGGGTTTAATGAGTCGCAGCTTTGGTCCATGCTGGTTGCTCATTCAGGACTCTCTTGGTGCTGCTTGTTGAAGCTACCAACTGCTGTTCCGTTTCCAGTCTTGACTACTTGCCTGTTTTTTCCAAGAGTTTTTTGAGACCTCAATTTTTACTTTTAGGAACTGGAGTTTTCTCCGGTCTCCTTCTTTCTTTTCTCTCATGCTTTAGTTTTAATTTATCATCCTGGAACCAAAAAAGATTGAGAAGAGCGGCAAGCCAGTTCTAGGAATCAAGAGAAAACGTCACTTGGGCACCTCAAGTATAGAGTATAGGCTGTGTAATGCCCCTTCTAGTTACCAAAAATGTATGGAATCCAACTTCTCTGACATATTACTTCACATAAAAGTAATTTACTTCCATTATACTCTTATATTTTCTAAGTATCAGAAATAACATGTAAGACAAATTTTACTTTGATTAAGAAAGAATTAGATATCAATCAAACCAAACAAGTGTGTCTTTGATTAAACATCTATTGAATATCTTGTTTTTGTTCTATCTGCAAATGGCTTGGCAACTGATGACAAGAAGGACAGACAAATCTTAAACTTGAAAGATCCAACTACTATAAAAAGAAACCTAGAGTTTAATTGGATTATTAAAGTGTATTAAGAACTTTTGCAAGACCTTGAATGCCATAAGGGATCGTCTAAAAAAGCAGGCCTCAATAGACTTCCAGGGCTTTCTTCAGAGTTGAGGAAAATAATATCAAAAGCACCTATTTTTTGCCACCTAATGTCACAAAGCCTTTTATTGGGCAACTGATGCTTCTGATTGTGCAATAGCACTGTTTTCTTACAGACAAATAAGAATGGAGAAGAACATCCTGTTACATACTTTCTCATAAATTAAATCAAATTAGAGTTGCTAGCAATAATAGAAGCTTTCAAAAAATGGTGGAGTTTTCTTCTATGGGCATCACATCAAATTACTGTAATAATGGATCACTCGAAATGTATAAATACTACAACAAGCCAAATGCCAAGAATTTTCAGGCTCCATGGACTTATTTCTTTCAACAATAATGGCTTCATCATAACTTGCAATCCCTGGTCCCACGATACAGTTGCAGACAGTATATTCAGGTTGTATTGGAAATAGAAGATACTCTTTAGAAGGAAAAGATGATACCCTCTAAGAACTTTACTAATGCACTCACCCATATGGACTCCTTTCTTAAGCTCATTCAAACTAACAAATATAATCTGAACAAATTTAATTGGGCCAAAAGAAAGAAATCCCAAAAGTGGATAGTATTATTTTTGTTGACAATACCTTTTTTTTGTACCCAATAAAACGCGTCACAGAGTCCTTTTACCAGTTACACGTGATTCACTGATGACTAGTCATATTGCTTGAAAGGTAACTGGAAGATAGTCGAATCTCCTAAGATTGATAGGACTATTCTGACGTTTAAAAGGCTTTTGCATAAACGTAAACTAAATGAGTTTCACGCCTTTCTGAGAGAGTTTCCTGTCGGGGATCTGGTTGATCCTGAGGCTGCCTATACCGCCTCCTGCGACTGAATTGGGGAGTGGCTTGATGCTCTTATTCCAGCGAGATGGGTTAAGGGGCGTAGCACGGTCTCCAATCCATGGTATTCGGAGGCTCTGAGAGCCCTCAGAAAGGAGTGTAAAAGAGCCGGACGGACCTGGAGAAGGAATTATGAAGATGACCTTAAAACTGTTTATTTGGCCAAGCTAAAATACTATCACAAAATGGTCTGCCCCACAAGTGCCATGTTTTACGCCGAAAAATTAGGGATAGTTCTAATCCCACGAAATGTATCTTCAAGATTGTTCAGGAGCTGAAGAACATTAAAACCTCGGGCTCCTATGTAAAATCGGCACAGCAATGTGAGGAGCTTGCTTCTTTTTTTACAAATAAAGTGCAGAAAATGTATGCTACATTCCAGCAGCTCTCCTCTGTCCCGAGCTCTGTCACGGTCAGTGAGGGGGTTTCTACCTTGACTGCTATACCCGAGATTCCTTGTGAGGAACTCGTGAAACTCTGTAAAAAGGTTAAATCGGGATCTCCATCTGACCCCATGAGGCCGGCACAGTTTATGGAATCTATGGAGCTTGTTCAGAAGCCGCTAGGTCATATACTTAACCTATCTTTTGCCACAGCCAGAATACCCTTGGCCTGGAAACAGGCTTGGGTTTCTCCTATCATTAAAAAGCCCACATTGGATCCCTCTTCTCCTGATAGCTTCAGGCCGGTCTCTTTGCTTCCATGGGTGGCCAAACTGGCAGAGGCACATGTGAACGAGGTGTTATCTCGGCACATGGCCCTTAACAACATCCTGGACCCGTCGCAAAATGGCTTTAGATCGGGTCACAGTACCGAGTCTGCCTTGTTGGCCACCACTGAGCATTTAAGAACTATCCTTGACGCCGGTCAGAGTGCACCGCTTATATTATTAGATCTTAGCGCTGCCTTTGATACGGTGTCTCATGACATCTTGTTGTACCGCCTGGAGACAATTGGGATCACGGGCCAGGCCTTGGAATGGTTTCGTGCATTCCTGTCGGGCAGATCCTTCCGGGTCTCGGCTCCGCCATTCTTATCTCAAGCCCACTCCATCGGCCAAGGGGTTCCGAAGGGCTCTGCGTTGAGCCGGACTCTGTTCAATCTCTATGTACAACCGCTTGCTCTTGTTGCAAGAGATTGGGGCCGAACGCTGGTATCGTACACCAACGATACTCAGCTGGTTATCACCTTAGCAGAAGGCCCTTCTACAGCAGCCACAAGGTTTAGAGATGGGATGACTGCAGTTGCTCAGTGGATGGCTGACATCTGTTTACAACTGAATGCCACTACAATGGAAGTGATGCTGGTAGGGAAAAACATCTCCTTCTGGAATGAGCATTGGTGGCCGGCTTCGCTAGGCACCATGCCAACATCTAAGCCAGAGGTTAAGAACCTGGGAGTTTGGCTGGATGCGGGTCTCAACTTTCAGTCCCACACGAAGAAGGTAGCAGCGATGCGTGTGGGCCTGTTGAGCGGCCTCCACCCTATCCTGAGGTTCTTTAATGCGCCTGTTAGGCAGCTCATTGTCCAGGCTACGATTTTATCGCACTTGGACTATGCGAGCGTTCTACTTCTAGGCGCTAACAAAGCAGAGATTTTGCGTCTCCAACGAGTCCAAAACTCGGCAGCCCGTGCTCTTGTGGGACTCCTGCGTAGATGTTCCGCCAGAGCCACTAGCAGAGCCTTACATAGGCTACCGATTCAAGCAAGAACCCAGTTTAAAACTCTTTGTATGGCGTTTAAAATCCTAAAAGGTACCAGCCCTGAGCTACTTCGCCCTCTTCTAATTCCGTATGTTCCCCAACGTAGCTTGCGCTCCTTGGGTCAACATTTGGTAATTATACCTAGGATTAAACTCTGCCGTGCCGGGGGCCGTTCATTTCGGCTCTTGGCAGATAAATTGTGGAATTCTTTACCTGTCTTCATTCGTGGTATTGAGGACCTACTGTTATTCTGGAAAGCTATTAAGACCTTCCTTTTTCCACTGACTTAGGGTTTCTGTCTCCTCTGCCTATATCTGCTATCTTGTACAATCGGACGTACAGCGCCGGGACGCCCCTTAGCTGGGGCAGCTGTGCGCTTAACAAAATTATAACATAACATAACATAACATAACTGTAGATCTCATAGTGCACCAGTTTTAGTCACATATTGATCATCAAAATTTTAAAGATTATATTCTATTATGTGGAGTTTGGGCTTAAACCAAAGAGAGTACTCAGTCCAGATATCGTCTTTTATATTCTTTGGTGTAACCAGACAACATATCTACACATTGTAGACCTGCCAAAAACAAAAGGATGCACCATAATAAAGTTTATTATAGATTCATTTCCAAAAATCAGTCACTTTGCTCCTTTGCAAAAAGTCCTATCTACAAACTCAATTGGCTCTGTTTTCTTCTCTGACAAAGGTCAAATTGGGTTCACCCCGACTCCCAAAGGTCAGGGTGGGCTCAACCGTTTTCCAGGGAGCACTTATGAAGATAGGGTGTGAGGGGGCATAACTTTAAAGATTACATTCCTCACCCGCTCCTAGTATCCTTTATTGGTGGAGTGGGGGGCAAAAATAAAATATGCTATAGGGTGTGAGGATATGATGGTCCTATTACCCTAATTCACCAGCATGTTTCAGCCCTGTTCTACCGGCCTGTATGAGGTCCTGGGCTTTCGTCAGGGTGGGTAGCGAAGAGTCCACTCCTCCAATGACGTGACTAACATGGGGTTACTACTAGTGGCATGAAAATAGGATGCATAAGGTTCATAAAAGGTGTACTTGCCGTTGTTGGGAATTACGCACCTTGAGTGGAAAAAATGCTCCAAGAAGGCCTTTTATCAAAGGTCCCATCCCATATGTCTCCCTAGTTCAGTCTCAGCTCCCCTGCTCTTAGGAATCTAATTGTGGATTCAACTAAATCTTTTTCTCTTATATTTTGCAGTATGTACTTGGTATGTGCTCTAGAGAACATTCCCACATTTTAAAAATAAGTGATAAATGGAAGTCACGTCGCAAATCGGACAGGCTGTTGCCTATTTCGCGGGCAGTCCATACGGACCACTTGCTGATGTTACAAGTTTCTCTATAAAACTTGGTGACACCAACTTCTACCAGTATACGAGGCAACACGTGTTCACCAGTGATGTGTTTGTGTCCCATTATATTGATTCTTAGCATTGGTCTATTAACTGTGACACAAAGGTTGGTTTCCACTTTATTTTGAGAGAAATTTGAGACGATCATGCTCGATATGCAGGCATTTTTTAAACTGAGAGTTGTTTTGATACTGTTACTTTTATAAGGGTTGGAATAATCTAATGTTTTATGTATGACTGTAGTTCAACATACTAGTTCTTTTTTAAGACTGATTATCTTAAGTGGGTTTTGAAATATTATACAATACTTTTAGTGATTTCTTTGTTACCTTTTGTGTTGCTTTTACTTTTTCAACAGGTACACATTGTGACTTATGAAGGTACAAGGTAATTTGCAGTATTGTGATTTTTTTTAGGTATTCCTTGCTTCTAACAATATGAGATGTTGTTCACATATTGCATTCTCTTTTCATCCTTCTTGGTATTAGCATAAAATAATTTTTTTATATAGTCGTTTGGCAATAATGTTAAAGAAAATATATTAATATTATTTAACTTCTCTTGATTGTCTCTTTTTTGTGCTCGCTAGACATTCAAGTTTGAGACTATCTCCCAGATGCATCAAGCCCATATTCTGCGAATTCTAAATTGTGAAAAATACCGAATCGCAATTTAGAATTCGCAGAATGGGATGCATCAAGAAATGCGAGTAAAAAAAGCGAATCGCAATCGGCCGCAATTGCCGATTGCGATTTTCGCAAAATCGCATAAAAAAACGCAGATCCGTCCGTTTTTCATGTAGAAATTGAGAACTCGCAATTACCTAAATCGCATATTTGCGATCTCGCTAATTGCGAGATCGCAAAAACGGGAAGTCGCATTTCGAGCATAATGATGACATTACAACCAGGGAGTAGGCAGTAGCCTCCCTCATTTAGAACACAGAGCCTGAGAGTGGAAGCAGCACAGCCCAGAGCTCCACAACAGACTACCTGCAGCACCACACCAGGACACAAAGAACAACTGAAAATGTCCCAGGAAGCAGCAGGGAGCAGTGCACCAGGCAGAAAGAGGAAAATAAAATTCTTAGAGCAGGAACTGGAGTACCTCATTGAGGGAGTCTCAAAGGACCATGACCGCCTGTTCCGAAAGGAGTCCCGCAGGGTGCCTGAGGCCGACAAGAGGCGCATTTGGCTGCACATCCGCGCAAAGGTGAACTCAGTCGGAGTGACCCAGCGCTCCATCGACGATCTAAAAAAGAGGTGGTACAACCTCAGAGGGCGTGCCAAAGAACGCATCGCTGAGAGGCTGGGGGAGCGACTTGCCACCGGAGGAGGAGAGCCCACTGTTGCACCCAACACTCCACTGGAAGACCTGGTGGAGGACACCCTCAATCCTGCAGCCTGCGTGGGGGTCACCCGGCTGGACTCCTCCCGACCCACCCAACAATCCCAAGGTAAGTGCCATGCGACTGCGACCCAGTCCCCTCACAATGCCCATGACTCCAGAGCTAGCTATTTGATAGCCCCAGTAATACAGGCCATGCACACCTGAAATGCCCTGTTGCATTGTGGGACCTGTAGTGTGACCACAATTCCCGGATAGCCACACACAGCCAGACCTGTCAATTGAAAGTTATTCCTAAAGCCAGTCAGGGAATGCAAGCCTGCATGCATGGAGCAACAACCCATGTGCAAGATACATATCATTAATCATGCACCCATTTACATCACAGGTGCGTCTAAACAACCCAGCACCAACATCGAGGCCCTACACATAGAGGAGTACCCTGAGGACACCGAGGGAGAGGGCCATCCTGCCTCACGACTCGGACCATCACAACCAGCAGCAGCAGTACCACCACCTCCCCATGTGGACAGGGCCACCCTTGCAGCCACAGGAGCCCAGCAAACAACCCATATGACACCCATGGCAGTGGTACAGGCCACAACACCACCACCCAGGAGGCAGACACGGCGCACAGCCACTGTGCGATCCCAGTCCAGCGGACTGATGAGGCAGCAGCGCGAAGTCCCAACACGCGCTGGCAGGGGGGACCATGTCCGGGATCCTGGGCTGTCCATAGAACGCCGGATGCTTGCAGTACACCAGCAGCTGGCACGGCACTTGGCAGCCATCCACCTGCAGCTGAATAAGACTGCGCGAAATGTGGGCCAGCTCACAGAATGCATGCAGTCCATGACCGCAGCTGTCCGTGAGAAAGCCAGATCCTGGTGTCCCAGCAGGATATCACCCGCCGCCACCACCACCAGCTGCTGACCCGCCTGTCAGCATACACTAGATCTAACCATCTCATAGGAAATGCCACCTCCCAACTGTCGCGCCGCTCTCTTGCGATGCAGATCCAGATGGTGCAATGCTGCCAGGACTTTGCCAGGTCCCTTGACCAAGTCACCACAGCTGTGCAGAGTCTGCAGGCGTCTGGCCATGGCCAAGCAAGTGGGGGGAATGATGCCAATGAGGGCACTTCGAGTCACAGTAGCATGTCCTTGCCGCTGGTAACTGAACGCCGCCGCAGCACCAGGCCCACTGCAGCATCACAGGCCACTAGTGTCGTGGAGGACGCTGAAAGGCGACTGGGTGCTTCCGGCCAGAGGCGCCAGTGACTCATTGTACTGTACCAGCAGGGACATGCTGATTACACAAGCACGCCCTCTTCTCTAACATGGGGCTGTATGAGGGAGTACAGTTCTCTTGTAAATTGAAAAAAATTGAAATACACATTATTGAAGAATTTATAGTCACAAGTTAATCCGACTCATGTCATTATTTCATTCGTCCTGCATGAGTGCAGTGTTGTGTGAGGGGAATGGGTGCATTAGAAACAGTTCATCGTGATATGGTTGTGGCGCCTGTGACCTTCAGCAGAGTTCTTCCCGCGTGCATGATGCACATGTGCAGGTGGGCGGTTGTCCCCTTCCGACTCACTGCCAGAGATCTCCACAGGTATCCTCCGCTTCGTAGCAATATTATGGAGTATTGCACACACGGCCACGATGCGGCAGCAGACCTCAGGCTGGTATTTGAGGGCCCTACAAGTCTTGTGTAGGATGCGGAATAAGGCCAAATGTCCGCTCAATGCAATTTCTAGTGTGAATGCGTGCAGTATTTTAACGCCGTTGCTGTGGTGTGGCAGAGTTCAGGTATGGGGTGAGGAGGTACTCACGAAGGCCGTAGGTGCTGTCACCTGAATGAAAGGAGCAGAGGGTGAGTGCCTGTTATGCACAGCTACATGGTCTCGATGTACTGTTTGTTGTCATGTGTACTTACCTAGAAGGTGTCCTTCGCCAAAGTCTCCCCTGGCCAGGCGTGTGTGCATGCCGCTGTGCTGGAATATGAAGGAATCATGCGTGCTCCCCGGGTATTGTGCCACTATGTCGGTGATGATTGTCTTTGCGTTGCAGACCATCTGGATGTTCAGTGAGTGGTAGGACTTGTGGTTCCGGTACATGTATTCTGTCTCAGTGGGTGGGCAGATGTGGATGTGGGTACAGTCAATGCATCCAATTACATGGGGGAATTGCGCAATGTTGTAAAATTGTAGCTTGGTTTGATTCAAGTCCTGTTGGGTGGTTGGGAATGTAATGTAATGGTGTAGCCGGGTCAGCATGGCCTCCAGAAAACTCCTTAGGCAGCGGGACAGTGTGCTCTGGGACATCCCCCCTGCAACTGCAACTATCCCCTGGAAGCCTCCGGAGGCCAGGAGGTGCAGGCAGCACAAGACCTGGACATGGGTGGGCACGGCATTGGGCCTCCTTGTTGGGTGCTGCATCAGGGGGTCAAGGTCCCGGATGAGCTTGGTAATCATTGCCCCATTCAGCCTGTACTTTGAGTAGATTTCCTCCTCAGTCTGGCACAGGAGTGTGATCCGTTGGCAGAAAATTTGCTCATGGATCCGGCATCTGTTCCTTGCTGCAGCCTGGAGCCTTCGCCGCCGTACCACCATGTAGAGTCCTGGCATTGTGAATGTCCTCATGCTCCTACTGTGTCTCCTTAAGTGTGTTTGTTCAGCCCCGCACCTGTAGCTAGTTAGGAATTTATCTTTTTTTTTTAACTTTATGGTTACCACCTGGTTTCTCCTTAAATTGCGCCTCGCAAATAGCGATTTTCAGCTTTTTCGCTATTTGCAATTTTTCATGCATTTCATTTGCGATTATTTTGCGACTTCGCAAATGGAATCGCAGAATCAATGGGAAATCGCAAATACAGAATCGCAAAGGGGGCTCCACCTTGATTCTGCGAATTTATTTGCGAAGTCGCAAAATATATTTTGCGATTTCGCAATTTGGTTACTTTTCTTTTCATGAATTGCGGATCAGGAAATTGCGATCGCAATAGCTGTTTCGCAGCTATTGGGGTCGCAATTTGTGTTGATGAATCTACCCTTATGTTCTCTAAGTTTGCGCTGCGTAACATTTTGAGACATTGTTGAGGTTTTTGACTTAATATCGTTTGAGTACCGATTCTTCCATTATATATCCATAAAAAGTGACAATGGAATATGCGGACAGCTTGAAAAAAAAAGGTTTTGGGACGTGATCCCCTCTAGTTATGGTGGGATGGAACCTGCGCCTATTAGGCATAGGTAGTTTTGAGTTGCATGTTACTCACACCAATTTTTCGCTCCATTTGTATGCTGTGGTATTGACATCTTACTCTGTCTTTAAGGAGTTAACAAAATGTTTCTTCATTTTTTTGCCCGTGTAAGATATTTACTTTTGGACATTGGGCTATCGTAGCTGAAAGGGATAATGTAGCCCTTTCTCTTGAATATTATTTAACAAGGACTGTATGGACATTTAATAATTGTACTCTTATTCATCTCAGAGAAGCATTAGTGCATCAAGTTGGTAATTAGGTTGCTGGTTTGTTCCTATGTGAGCTAACATTATTTTCAATCTTCATCTTCTGACATATTTGTCTAATTTGATTTTTCTTCTCATGAATATCTCCTAGGTCTTTCCATCATTTTTAATATAACTGGGATCTTTCAACTTAATGAATCATCTGCTTTACATGTTTCCATCCTATTACTTTTGGGGTCAAAATACCTTCAAAGGTAACTCAACTTTTTTTGCAACCTATTTTTTTCATGGTGCTATTTCTATCTTGGAATATTTTCTCATTTTCTATCTATCTGTTTTCTATGTAATAGAGTTCTGTGGAAAGTGATAATGCCAACAGATTCACTTGATTTCCTTTATCTATCACTTTTTCAGGTGAATTGTCTCTTCTTTTTCTAGTGATGATTTACTTTCTCTTTCGACATAAGGATTTTTGTTTATTGTTCTATCACATTTTTATATTGTATATAATAATTTCTTTTGGTGATGGTTTTCTTGAAAGACAATGACTAACCATCAATCATCTTAAAATTCGAAGTCACAACTTTTTAATAATTGTTTCTTAAGTTGTAGATATCACGTTTATAAATTGGGAGATTGGACATACACTATTATAAAACAATTGCATATCCACTGTGCTTTTTTATATTGATTTATGTTTTCCTTTTTTACTTTGTCAGCCTTGAAAAAGTCCATAACGTGGACGAAACACGTATCGGCTGAATCATCTGTAACAATAGTAATTGAAACATCTGTATTGATTGTGTAATCAAATTGAGAAGAAGCCAGTCATCTTGATCAATAATTTTTTGAACATTTGCATTGAGTATGTTACTTAACTAAGAAGAAGTAAACAAAGCATTCAGTACTGTATATGAAGTCTGGACTCTTTAACTTCAATTCTATCACACAAAGAGAGATACATCTTCCTATTTTTCAAGTTTTTTAACAAACTAAATTGAGTGCCATTTTTACATAAAATGGGTTCTGTGGATCAACGTGTGCATCACTATTTATGTCTGGTTTAGATTGCACCAGGAAGTAACCCAGCTCCTCCAGCTGGGGACTGGTGGTTATGCAGTGGACGCAAACGCAAACTATGGACCACAAATCTTGAAGTATTTTCCGCCGACTCCCCTACTTTTATACACCAGTTTTTCCATTTTGGATTGTCGATACCTCTGATCCACTCTACAACAGAGGGAGGGTCACCGCCACTGGAGTGCGGGCTATGTCACGCTTGGCCACTACATACTGCAGCGCCAACTGGGAGCGGACGCTGCGCAGGCCCCCAAAGTCATCCACAAGGATCAACGTGACCACCCTCGGGTCCCGATGTAGGGGCCTAGCTACCTCCCCACTCAGTACCCTGTTAATGGAGTGCCAATACTGTTGGATCACTGAGTATTGCCAAGCCACGTGGAAGAATGTACCAGGCGACTGCACGTCTCAGACAGTCCACTCGGGCCCCTCTACCCAGCCTCTCTGGGTCATAGTAGAATCTATGAAAATATTTGACCTGGATGAGTCTGAGGTGCGTTGAGATTACCAGCACCTTAAGTGCCATCTTGACCTCTAACCACTCAGCGGCCTTCATCTACTACAGGTCTTGTTTTCATGCGGCTCTAAGCCAGGGGAGGGAGTCTGGAGAGTTATTGATGATGCCCTTATAGAGCTAAGAAATACCTCCCTTGCCCAATTTGTCCAACACCAGATGTGCCTTAAGTCGGCTACTATCTGGTAGTTTGGTCAGTCACTCCCTGTAGGCAGTCAGGGCATGTTGTACAGTTCCTACTGTACGGTTGGACAGCATATGCATCAAAACTATGGAGAATGAGCCCAGTCATGCCATCAGAACATGTTGGCCTGATTTCTGGCTAGCTCACATTGTGCCATTTGGGCCCCTAAAACCTCGCAGGGTACCGGATGGTGTCTGTAACCTTTGTTTTATAAACTTTATTCACTGTTTTTCTCAACAACGTAACCATGATTGTGCACACAGTAGTAAACATGGACAGTACAGATTTAGCAACAACAGGGATAATGCTTCCATACATCGGTCCCTCCGGTATTCCACTCCCCCAATTGTTCTATTGCTTGGGCTAGACATACGATTCCAGTAACTCCCTGTCCTCCTCCTCCCCCCGTCCTCAGAACTCCCATCATTTTCCCCCTCGTTTGCACTTGGAGTATTTGTTGGGGACCCCTCAGCCATTAAATCCCAGCATAGCTCCCTCCAGAGCTTTCAATCATCTTCTAGTTGCTCTTCTTTACAACTTTTCTTGCTGCATCTCTTCAGCCAATGTCCACTCGCGGACATCTCGCAGCCATGCCTGAACTTCTGGCGCGCGTGTACCCATCCCCACTGTTGCAGTTCTATGCTTCGCCAGCACCAACAGCAACTGCTGTAACCTATACCCCATTTTGGTTTGTTGTTTGCTATTCTGCAACAGACCCAAGAGTCAGTGTTTTGCTGTCAACTGGATTTTGCTATTTACCTTTCCCCTTAGTAGCTCTACTCCTTCCGCCCAAAAGCTACCCACCTCTGGGCATTCCCAATCCAAGTGTAAGAAGTTCGCTCCCGTCTTATGACATCTGGGGCATGAATTAGGCCTACCGGGTGACATGCGATAAATCCTCACCGGGTCATATATGTATGTGAACTTAATTATGATGTATCAGTCGAAACCGAGCATTACAGGATATCATGCGTGTGAGCGCTCCCACCACCTTCCAGTCCTTTTCCTCCAGCGGTTCCACCAAATCTGCATTCCATGCGGCTGGTGGGGAGACGCCCGCGTCGGCCCTCATTGACAGTGTCTGCAACCTCAGAACATGACAACCCTTATTCCCCCAAGGAAATGATGACTACATATCTAAACTTTCGTGGTTATCTTCAACGTGCCCAAAGTGAGACATAAGAAATACACAAATTGGTATTTCAAACATTTATTGAATCAATTGAATTCTTGTGTAAAATACGTGCACTGCAATTATTAGCAGAAGGAAATAATGAATTGATAACAATAAATAAACAATAAACAACATTATTACAAGAATAGTGAAAGTGATGAATAGTTCAACCATTACATTTATTGCTGTGATTATATGAATACATATAATTGTACTCCTACTTAACACTACCTATCCTAGAGAGCATAGTGTGAATGCATTTCTGCCAGATACCTTGGAGTGGTCTACTCCCCATTTTCCTATGTGTATGATTCATCCGGAAGCCAGTCTGGTATACACCAGGCTTGAGAGTCATCAGGGCTGGAAGTCAGACATGTGTGAATGGCCATGATAATCCATTGAAATGCTCCTCTGCCCAACAATGGCTTGGGGGCAGTTTATATAATGAAAATTGGTTCCATTCGCACTGGGCCTGAGTTCAAATGCCTATGTCATTGTTTATTCTACTGACTCAGAGCTGTCTTCTAATGAACAAAAATGCAAGGGCAGTGTACTTGGTCCTTGAACCAGATGTACAGTGTTGTGATAATACACCTATGAAGAAATGCATTTGTAAGCAAAACACTTTCTTTTTTTTAAATACATTTTTATTGATTTTCTTCAACAAAATACATATATACCTAAAACACTTATGGCATTTCGCTGTGGCATTTGGCATAAAATTACAGTACATTATCGCATGCAAGTAAAATGTGCTAAGAGTCACCATCTAAAAGATGTCAAGTTTCAACGTGAACATGTAAAAATGAGAGCGTTTGTGCACAGGCCCTGTTGATCCTCATGACAGGCATGTACCACTTGCAAATATCCATAGAACTGTGTTTTATGCAGTTGCAATTCTGATGCCAGGTCAGCGAAAGCTTTAATCGTGCTACTTTTCCAATCATCTTCCAGCATTGAGTTTCCTATATGATCCCACTGAGTGAAACTGGCAAGTCTAGTGGCGTCCTAAAAAGTGCCTCACGATAATGGGGTTGCAGTCGTCAAGGTTTCATGCCATTTAATTTGTCTTGGGGTCGCATGCCAAAAGAGGAGTGGAACTTTGGGGATGGAGGGCAGGAAACGTGGCAGAGCTCCTTAATAGAGTAGAGTGAGGACCCAGTATGCCTCAACTGATTCCAACTCCAACACATATGTTAGGTCATGCCTGTCTCCGGGCAGCCAATTGTTAATTGGTACTACATGGGAGGCAAGTATTGCATTTTAATATCTGCCCATCCCAGCCCCAAGTCATGGGGTGACAAGCAACATTTCGCAAAGGTCACCGGATCATCTTGCCTGCCTAAATGAAAGTACTTATTGTGGACTGAAGACTATTGAAAAAAGGAGGGCAGGAGCTCATGCAGGTAGTGCTGCAGGACATACAGGAAATGGGGTAGTGAAGTCATCTTGGAGCATGAGGTCATACAGGTAGTTCTGCAGGACATACAGAAAATGGGGAAGTAAAAATCATCTCAAAGAGGACTCCCCGTCCCGCCATCGAGAGTGGTAAGAAAGCCCATTTGTTGTACTTTATCCTAGTTCTGGCAAGGAGTGTCGCTATATTGAGGTCCCAGCTGTGCTGCAGGGTATGAGCTATCATCATAATTAGATAACGTATGTGGTCAGTAGACACGCATAGACCCAAGTTCCAAACTAGCTAAGGGGTAATGCCCGTGTCCGGTGCCAGCACTGACTTGCTCCAATTTACATGCAGACCGGATGTGTCCCCATAAATTAGCAGGAGCTCCATTATGCGGGTGTTGGGGCTGCTGAACAAAGTGCATCATGTTGTCTGCATAAAGAAATATTCTGTCTTTGTGACCACTCTTCCAGTGGAACCCAAGAGTCATGTTCGCACTAAATAAAACGTTATAAATACAT
This sequence comes from Lissotriton helveticus, assembly GCF_964261635.1. Lineage (NCBI taxonomy): Eukaryota > Metazoa > Chordata > Amphibia > Caudata > Salamandridae > Lissotriton > Lissotriton helveticus. Next base: position 933,572,893 of record NC_136061.1, on the reverse strand, counting down.
AAACCCCTGGACACGGACATCCACACTGATGAGCTCCATGGGGGGCTCCAGCACCAGAGTAAACAGCAGGGGCGGGAGTGGGCAGCCCTGTCATGTCCTGCACTCTGTGGAGAGTCAATGGAGGTGTTGGTAGAACTTCATTGTACCTCATCCTGGGGCCATAAGTCAGTATATGGAATGCCAAGAAGATGAAGGAAACGGGGTACAAACCCCGTTGTGCGCAACACTGCCATCACAGATGGCCGGTGCATCATGTCAAAGGCCCTCTCTATGATGACCAGAAGGAGAGCGATGTCTTCCTCCAGCTCATCCACTTGTGCGAGCATGATGTAGAGGTGTGGCAAACTGTGCCTGGATCCCCTTTCTGACATAAAGCACTGAAGATGACAGTTGCAGGCTTTGCCATCTGCGGAGGCTGAGGTTTCCCCTGCCACCTTGTGAATCGCGAGTGAGTGTGGTGAGTGTGAAATATGGATTGTGGGCCCCTCCGCCCCCGTCAGAGTGGGATGTGGGGAGCAGTGGGTATCATGAGCCAGGTGGAGGCCAGTGCGGGCACTTACCCCTTGCCCCCCCCCTCTGTGTAGTGCTGGCCCCTCGAGGTGACTGTTCAGGTCTGTTCCCTTAGTGGGTGTCTGCTTCCCTAAACCTATGGCCACGGCCATTGATGGGACTTGGGGCGCATCCAGCAGTGTTGCTCCGGCCTTGTATTACATCCCGGCTGGATTGGAAATTGACCAGCGGTGATACTGACAGTAGCGTTACCAACTGGCATGGGTGCAAATTCAGGACGGTCAGTGTAAAAATTCAGGACAAAGGGTCAAAATTCAGGACAAAAATTTGGGACCAAACATAAGTTTTACAGACATATCAGGGGAGGTGGCACAATAATATTTAAGTAAATAGACAACCAAAATAAATACAAGTCAAAAAAAGTTTATATAAGGTTGAGCCAATCATACACTTCACAGTTTTTCAGTATGCGCGCAGCTTTGCAATGCGACATAGGGACCTTTCAGCAATAAAGATTTGTGCTAGTAACAATAAACATTAATTAATAGTATAATTTTATGTTGAAATCTGTCTTTTAAATGTACAGTGAAAACACTGTTATTTATTTTATTTTTATTTTCATCAGCATGACGCCAAGACAAAAGCAGAATGCTTTGTCACTACAATTGGGCCCATTGTCCTTCCATATATGATAATCAGCTGCAGTCTCAGAATGACAATGGGACACTCCACAGTCTGCTCCAGGTCGGGCCGCTGCAGGCAGCCTCTACAGATTGAAAGAGAAGATCGAGAGGCCCAGAGTGAAATCCTGTAAACTCAGGGGGCCTCTCGCAAGAGAAACAGCATTCCTTACTGAAATGTCCTATTTCGATTTTAGTATGATGTCTGTAAGGCGTCCGTAATTTGAGCTCCCCAAATTACGGATGCCTTACAGACATCATACTAAAATGACGGACTGTCCGTGGAATTTACGGACGGTTGGTCACCCTAAAGTCTGACAGTGCTGTGGGAGTCCGTGCTTGTGGCGGCTGGTGGTGGGCACCCTCCATCCACCAAAGACACTCCTGGGGCGTCTCAGCGGCGGGTGTTTTGTTCTTGTAACGTCCCATCTCCCGACCTTCTATCCCCGCTCTCCTTATCACTGTGTCGAACATTGGAGCTGTGGGGTGCTCCCGGGCCAGGCATGCTGAGCACTTTGCTGTAGATGGCTGGGGAGTGGCTGAAGATTGCCTGCGCCTGTGGTGTTGCCCCTCTGGTGCTGCGGTGTGAGTCCAGAGCCCTGGGGGACTTGGCCCGAACTGCGCTATATCCTTTTCTGTGAAGAGTTGGGTGAGGGCCCTGATATGGGGCTCTGATATCTGGACTTCGACTGTTCCTAATGACATGCTTATGAAACTTGGTTGGAGGCTGTCATAGTGCATGACTTCTGCTACTTCTTTGGGCATCTGAAGGGCATAGGACACTTATCCTTGCCATCGCTGGTGGGATGCCGCCCGTGCCTGGTAGTTTTCAACAGGTACAGTTCCGGATCCTCGTAACACATTTGGGGCTCTTTGCGACAGCACTGGGGCTCTCAGATTTGTGGAGGTGTTGTCAATTTGGGTTGAGGGACTATTCATAGTTCTTGGGGGTGCATGGAGCTTTCGCTAGGCTTGGCTACACATTTGCTCCGGATGGCTAAGTGGGGACGGTGACTAGGGTGGAATATCTAGCACAATGTCTATCGAACCATTCCCCTTTTGTAGGAAGGAGCAGGCGAGTAGGGTCCGTGGAGTGGAAGTTAAATGCTTGTGACCTGTGGGATGCTGATGTGGCTTGTGAATTACAAATCGATACAGAGCTATACTTCTCTGAGAATTAGGGTTATGTGGACCATGTACAGACACTCTGGTAGGTCTATAAAGTGTTTTTTTGGCACCGGGCACAGATTATTCTTGCGCATAAAAAACTATGCGTTGTAGAGCAGATCGTGGAACTTGAGTACCAGCTTAAGAGCCTGGACACTGCACACCAGTGTCATCCTACTCTGCAGATGTTTAGGCAAGTTGAGGTGTTGCGGGCGGAATATCGAGACCTGGTCCAGGGAGAGGTGCAACGGAATCAGTTGGTCATTAATCACCATCTCTATGAGACTGGTGATAAACCGGCCAACTGCTGGCATGGGTTAGTAGGAAGGAGGCAGAAGCACGTTGGGTGGGTACCATCACTGCTCCTGCAGGAGAATCATACACTACTGATTCCCATATAGTGGGGGAATGTGGAGTTGTATGGGGCGCATCCGCTTCCGTGTGCTGATCAAATCCGGGATTTTCTTGGAATTGTGATGACCCTGGTCCTCTCTGCACAGAATCAATTGGATTTGTAGGGAGATATTGATCTATCCAAGATCAAGGCAGCTGTTGTATGGCTTAAACCTGGAAAGACTCTGGGTCCAAACAGCCTTCTGGCTGAGTTCTTTAAGGGATATGCCAACTCATCGGGTCTCCACCTCCACGCCTTGTTTCAAGAAGCAAGAGACCAAGGGGCGTTGTAGCCTGACATACAGCGTGCCACTATTTCAGTAATAAATAAGGAGGGCAAATTCGGGTCCAGCTGTGACTCATACCATCCAATCTCATTATTAAATATGGAGGCTATGGTGCTTGCCACTGTTCTGGCAACTCGACTGATAAGGTTATCACCCCTCTGGTTCATGGCGAGCAATCGTGTTTTTTGCCGGGAAGATCCATCTCTCAATTTTCAGATTTTGCATAATTGGCTGGAGGAGGTCCATGGAAGGGAGATGTCCTATGTCTTTCTTTCACTGGATGCAGAGAAAGCCGTTGATTCGATTCACTGGCTCTATAGGCAACAAATGGTAAAGTTTGGGTTTGGTCCTCGGTACAGTAATGGGTGGCACTCCTTTATCAAGCCCCAATAAATGTAAATGTGGGATACTTGTAAAGCGCACTGTTACTCTGCCCGAGTGTCCTGGCGCTGTAGACCGCTGGGGAACCCGTCCTGGTTTTCCCTGTGAGATGGTCCCTTACTGGGTATCTCCAGGGTGAAACCAGGCATCCCCGGCGTCTGTGGGGGGCTGTTGTAGAGATGAGGCAAGCTTAATGCCCAGAGTTACCGAGTGTGTTCCCTGGTTAGAGTAGGCACAGAGGCAAGAATTATCGAGTCCGTTGACCCTGGTCCAAGACCCTGCCGCGTCGGGAATTGAACCCTGGTCCCGGGCCGTTTTCTGCTTACAGGTCTGCCACCTCTAACCAGTGAGCCACATCTCTCCACAATAGCGGCAGTGACTGTGAATGGGGTCCTCTCACACAAATTTCCAATTGAATGTGAGATATGGTAGGGATGCCCCTTATCCACTCTTCTTTTTGCTCTCACAATAAAACCACTAGCTTGCATGATTTGGGCCCACTGCAAATTCTGGGTTTCGGCAATCAGTCCCCTGCAAGAGAGGATTTCCCTGTATGCCAATGAAATCTTTATGATATTGAGCCACATGCCACAATCCCGGTGATCTCCCAGTCTATTAAGACATTTGGGGGCTTCTAAGGATATAAAATTAACTGGAGGAAATCCATGTTTTTCCAACCTTATGGTAACTCCGATACTGTTGTCCTGCCAGGCAGGAAACTGAGACTTTTAAATATCTGTGCACCCATGTCATGACTGATAGAGACTGCTGTCTGATGGAGAAACTTAAGAGCTTGTATAATACCTTTCGGGAGGACGAGGAGCGATGGCGTGGGTTGCCTTTGGCCCTCCTTGAGAGAGCTGCCATCTTTAAGATGATTACCCTCCCAAGCTGTTATATTGCCTTCAAAATACATATTTCACAATGCCAGAGGACTGAGATTAACAAAATAAAGTGATAGAGAGGTGAGGATGCTACTGTGGAGTGTGGGTCATCCCAGGGTGGAACTGCGGACTCTCAAGAGGAACTCCTATAACAGGGGTATCTCCCTGCTGGATGTGCGGGTGTATTATTGGACAGCACACCTTGTACCCATAAATGACTGGCTGTTTGCACCACTGGATTACCCGACTTACCTGCTGGAAAGGGCCCAACTGCGGACGCACTGCCATTTACATTATATCTATGGTGGGACGAGCACGGGTGGGTTGCTTCAGGCAACGCAGGTAACATAGGGAGGGTGGAAGCACGCAGGCCAGCTCTAGGAATGTGCTACCGGTAACACCGCATAGGGTGCTGACTTCATGTGGGGGCGCCCTGTTTGCAAGTATACACCTGCTGCCAGCCATTTTCAGACAACAACAAAAATGTCAGCATAACTGTGGTGATTAATTTTCTTCCTGGAGAGAGATTGGAGATTTGTCTCGTGGAAGTTTTGACTCATCGTAAGGTAGCGCAAAGGGTCAATATGCCTGCTGCAAAGAACATGTACCATGCAGATCACAAAGTGCATATCATGTAAATAGGTCAGTATGTTACTGCTTTTGTTAGAGAGATCATTTTGTTACTTGTAGTTTATTAGTTAAAATACTCATATAGAACAGTGAGCTATTAACTGTCATCAAACAGCTGCATGCAAACCACAAGGTATAGATTAACGCATTGCGAAATGTTTTCCCCAGTCTTTCATTATCGTACTGTTGCTAAAATGGTTCATTTGGGTAGAAATCAATTATTTACATTAAAGAAAACCCCCAACCATGGTGTTACATTTTAAATTCTGAGTTTGTGCTTTTCCAGACCAAGCACTCTTTAACTATACTGCCTACTAGTATGGATGACATCTTGTAGTCCTCTGCGCTAATGTAACATTTCCTATACACTGATTTACACACATATGATAGATTGTCTCTGTGTAATGTGTGTGTGATGTAAAGTGCTCTGACACCCTAGACTGGTATGAGTGGTGTTATAAAACTAATTAAATGCATCTGAGATAGAGTAGTTATGGAGACGTAAGGGGCACTGTTAAAGGGTGGTAGTGAGGGAATCCGTTGCGGAAGTGGTCATTAGGGGGCGTCAACAAACATTGTCACACCAGGCGCCACCAGCACTAAAGCCGGCCCTGGAGACACAGTTCCAAGATTATGGACTGGGCGACTAGGGTTACCAAGGAAAAGCCACTGTGGGAAGGTGGCTTGTTAAAGGAATTAGTAAATTGCATGGGTTTGAGCCTTGGGACTTGATTGGCATCTCTAAGATAGGGGATGTCCTGCAAGAGGGTAATGTGATGCCCTTCTCCTCCCTGAGGTGCGACCATCACCTTCATCAAAACCAGTATTTGAAATTTGCACAGTTTTAACATGCCTGGTTGGCTGAGGGATTGGCTGGTGTTGATATACCTGAATATGCCCCGCTAGGGGTCAGGCTGATTATGGAAGAGCTGGGGAGCAAGGCCACCTCATATACTTATTCAACCATTAACAACAATATCTCCAATACATTGGGTGCTCTGAGAGAGAGATTGATGACTGATATTGGTGAGCTTCACAATACTGATTGGGTGGCAGTCTTGCTACTCCCCCTTGATGTTGCTATAAAGTCTAGGCTATGGCTAATTCAGTTTAAAATCCTCCATCAGATTTCCAATGAACAGGCCAGGCTGCATATAATAGTGAGGGCTTCCTTGGATTGCTTGCGATGTATGGGGGATAGGGGTGACTTCTTACACACACTTTGGAGTTGCCCTTGAGTTCAGACCTACTGGACAGAGATTGTCCAGGAACTGGCGGTAGAGGTCCAACTCAACCTCAAATATGTTCTTCTAGGGATACTAACTTATGTAACTTGTGATTCATTGTAGCGAAGAGGGATATTGCCAAATATTAGGTGGGCTCGAGAGGTCCCCACTCTGCGTGAACGGAAGAGGGGCATGGACACATACATTGCAGCTGAATATGGGTCACATATAAGAGAAGGGGATTCTCCCGCACATTTCACAAAGTATGGGGGCCCTGGATGTGCTATTATCCCTTAGGGTCTGAACAGATGAGTCTGGTGATTTGGGACCCGGAGCTGTGATGGCTAATTTGACTTGCTGGGATAGCCCTCTACCTATGGTGACTCACCCTGGAGTTGCTTGTTTGCTTGGTGGAGGGCCCTCTGTGTTGTGGTCATTGATTGAAGGACTGTTTTGGTAGATATTTCTCCTAACTTTGGTCTTATTTATGGATACTGCTATATTGGATGTTGTGCACTTACTGTTGTATATCATGTTTCCGCTGCTGTCAGGGTACTGGATGCTCTGTATTGTTTGCTTGTTTTATTTTTCCTTTTGGCAGAAAATGCAAATAAAGATATTCCCAAAAAATAAAAAAACATGATGAGCGAATTGGGACGGTAGGAGGTGCAGGCACCTGGTGGTTTACCTGGATTGTGAATAACTGTGGTTGTTGCCCCTCAAAGGTTGTAGGGCAGGTTATGTCGCTCAAAGGCATCCATAGAGGTCCCAAGATTGCAGGCTATGACCCAGGATCACTAAGTACTGGCTTCGGATTATAAGTGTTATGACCTAGGTCCTAGAATGACCAATTGACCTGATGCCTGACAGCCCTGCTGGGAATATTGGATGTACTTGGTGGTGCCTGACGAGAACGCATCATTGTGGCTATGGCCAAGCTGGTGGCAAAGAGGGACATTACACATGGCTGGAAATTCTCAGACTCCCCCACAGTAACTGAATGGTGCAAGGGTCTAGACTGGTTCACTAAACAAGAGAAACACATTGATGCCCCCAGAAACACACTAAGATCTGGGGTAAATGAGGAAAAAGGTGGGAGTAGTATGGGCTGATACAAGGTGAATTAGGTAACTGAATATATGACGACGGAGAGTATGCTGGAAGTGTACCACTACATTTGTGCGATGGATCTAGAACAAAAGTTGTCTTTGTTTACTTACATAAAAGGAATACAAATTGGTTATTATGGTTATTTGTTTTTATTGTTGCACCAGGAGGTAAAGAAGTAAGGATACCCAATTGAGCTGTGGCAATTTAAAGGTACAACTTCATCTGAATAATAAGCAACATTTTCAATAAATTCCCCCCAACCCCAACACCCTCCCACCACCCGGGTGCTCATGCAGTCTCAAACTATAAGAGAGGTCATATCTTAGCACCTGGTTATCTAAACAGATTATTGGGGGAGTTTATTCTGGCGGAGCAGTCAGTCGGAGCAACCTCAAGTATCTGGGACAGGTCAGCTCTGTGAATTCATGGGAGAGGAGCATGAAAACTGGTTGGCAGACATCCCAGTATGAGTGTTTATCACAATAGAGCCGCTCCCAGTGAGGTGTCAGTAGTGCTAGTGCACTCACGAATTGATTAGCACTAGCACTAGCGACACCTCACTGGGAGCGGCTTTATTGTGATGAACAGTTTCTGTTGGAGGCTGCCGGCTCCTAGCACCCTGTGCCTCTGGTTCCCTCATTCCAGATTTTGTCTGGGTCTTGTGGTATGAGTCCCCTTGTTGTATGCATTTTAAAGAAAGGCTCTCCATCCCCAGGAGGTGCCAAACCTGATGTAGTCAATTCTGCCAGGACGGAACTTGTCTGTTTCCAATGGGCTAAGATTGATTGGTGCGTGGCTCCCAGTTCCAGAGCTGTAGGTCGACCCCTCCAGGATTTAAGCGGGTATGTGAGTGGGTTGGGAAGTCCCAACATAATATACGAGGGGAATCTGGGTAATTGGGTATTGAAGTGAGTTTCAATGTCAGATAGGATCTCATTCCAAAACTGTTTAAGTCTAGGGCATTCCCACAGGATGTGTACCAACATTCCAGGGGAGTCACAATGCCGCCAGCACCTATCACTATGTGCTGGGTTACCTCAATGTAAGGGGACTGGGGTTAAGAACCAGTATGTGGCAATTTTAGTTGCAGTTTCTATGCTGGAAGTGTTAGAGGCTGTGTGTCGTGCACAGTAGTAAACATCCTGCCATTCCTTGGGGGACAGTTGTCTGCCAAGTTCCAATTCCCACCAGAGTTGCGCAGGGGACTTTGACCCAGACTCGTCACTGGCAGTATCCCATAATATTCAGTAATAAGACGCCTATCCTAGTCCTTGTGATGGAGCAGGGTTTCGCGAAATAAAACCTGCTCGGATTGAACTCCCATAAGTGTAAAATTATTAATAGTGTGGTGGGTAAACTGCATGCAAAAAGGGCTAACCTAAGGGTGAATGAAAACTGCGCAAGCGCAAACTGAAAATGCTGGAGTAGGCCGCAAATGCTTATGACTAATGAAGAATAAAAGGTCTAATGCAGCTTGATTGTTCTTTACTAATGTGTGTTGGAAATATTCATAAAACTGAGATGCGCATGGGTAAAAACAACACATAGGGTGGTGCGCTATGGTATAGCATTATAAGTAATTAATAATGAATGTGTTTGTTTTTCATAGAAGTCTGGTTTTCTGCTCTGCAGAAAAGGCCCGAGAGTAATTTTAGAAAATAAATGTGAGTTTAATCTGAGAGAGAAAGGGAAGGTGGAAAACTGTTCGTCCTTCATGGATCCTGTGTGCCTGCGAAAGTTTGAGTGGAGAAACAAAATGATCTTCGGAAGCGGAACACTTCCTCAGAGAGCCGTGCAATTGAACAATCAAGGCACAAAAGTTGTTACACGACCGAGATGGAGGAAATGTGTACTATGACGACAGCTCGAATTTGTATTTCCTGGGCTGGAAGTTGATAAAATGAGTAAAGAGGACAATGGAAGTCATAAAGAAGTGTCATAACAAGAGTGTTGTGACAGTACACACCCTTCCTTAACCAATAAAATGAAGAGAACTTGTGTGTTATCATACATTGTGTGTTGGTCTTTTTGGGTTTAAAGTATAATATTAGGTACCCAGTGGGAGGGGTTTAGGGTTGTGTGTTTACCTTATTTGTAGGAGGAGAGAGCTGCATTGCTGTCTCCTATTTGGGTGGGCTGTTCCTGTTTGCTGAATCGTGACTTAGTCTTTGCTCTTCAAAATCTTCTTGAGGGGCCTTGCTGCTCTCATGGCCAGAGAGTAGTTTTCCTAAATTCCTTTGCGGGTTAGTATATTATCTGAATTTGCATAATCATTTTGCAAATGTCTTTTGTCTCTAATCTTTTGTCTGTACGCCTATCCACTTACTCATTGCATTGATGTTGAGATGCACTTCTGTCATTTTCATTTATTGTTTCTTGTGTGGTAATCGATGGTTCGAGCTGTGTTGTATATGATGAGCAAGCACATTATTTAGATAACAGCATTATAAATATACAAGTGAGTTTGTCTTTATTAGAGTTATTGAATTTGATTTATAATGAGTTTTACTAGTTCCAGGTATTAGTTTGCCAAACCCTGATTACATGAATAAAAATTGCATTGCCACAAAGTATATGCGAGGATGATATACTAATTGGAATTTCGTAAGTTTGGTACTTCAGTCACCCAGCGTGAAGGGGCTTGTTAGGTAATGAATTGGGCCCAGAAAATGGAAATTTGTTAGTCCCGGTAGCAGCTTGATGTTTTTATTTAATTATTTTGGCAAATTAATGGTTGGCATTAATGATTTTGGTTACTCACATATTGTGCTAGCGTTTTATGTAGTCTGGAAGTAACGGGTACAGAGTTGCCTAAGATCCCGCGATGTTTTAGCCTCAGGCAGGGGAAGAGTATGGAAAGTACACACTAGAGAAGTGTTTTGTGTTTCGGAATCTCCTCCACCGGCCGAAATCTCCACCACCGGCCGGACTCTCCACCAAGTGCATCTGTGAATAGCAAAATGAGTAAGTGCCTTCTGTGAATACCAAAATGAGTAAGTACCTTCTGTGAATACCAAAATGAGTAAGTGCCTTCTGTGAATACCAAAATGGTAATAAGTTTAGGATTTTGTAGTAAGTTAGTTCTGTGAATCGGGCCCACTGTTTGCGATTCCCAATGGAGTCGCAAATTGCATGCCTTGTGCATATTAATGAGGCTGCCGCAATTTGCAACCCAATTGGGAATGGCTGCCACTTCCAGGGATGGTGGCCTGCTGGGGTCAGCAGACTTCCATGTCTGGGGCTGCTTTTAAATAAAGTAGTTTTTTTTTTTTAATGCAGCCTGTTTCCTTAAAGGAAAACAGGTTGCATTTAAAAAAAATAAAATGAAACGTTTTTGTTTCATTTTTTAAGGGCAGCTAGTGGTCCCTGGAAGCAATGCCTGCTCTGAAAAAATGTTTGCGCACCCATTCACAAAGGGGAAGGGGTCCCCTGGGGCCCTCTTCCTATTTGCAAATGGTTTACCACCCTCTTGAAGAGGGTGGTAAACTACAAGTGTTTTATGACTGCAATTGCAGTCGCAAAACATTCTTACATAGGTGTTGGACTCGCTGTTAGGAAAGGCCGCCCTTGGAACGCCTCTTCCTAATAGCGAGCCGCTAACCCTATTTAAGAGTCTCCATTTAATTAGCGTCTCGCAAAATAGGGTTAGTACATGGGCCACAGGTTTTGTGTGTGCGCAAATGGGCCTAAAACCCCGTTGGCCCTATGAACCCAGCCTCGGAACTGTTCTCCTAAGCCGAAGGGTGCCACTGTCTCAGCTAAGTAAGGCCAGTAAACGCGATCAAACGCCTTCTCGGCATCAATAGAGAATAGCTTGACTTCTTCCCGGGAACAAGTTTCTTGGTGTATGAGATGTAGAATCGTTTTAGTATTGTTTGTGCAGTGTCTGTTGGGGATAAACCCTGCCTGGTCCAGGGCCACCAGCCCGGGCATTAAAGATACAAGGAGGGTCACCGATACGCCCATGAATAGTTTTGCATTGGCGTTTAAGAGGGAAATGGGTCGATAGGACCCACACTTCCGCTTGTCTTTGCCTGATTTCGCTAGGACACTATGGAAGCCTCGGTTATTGAGGGGGGAAGTGAGGCTGAACTCGTAATGGAGTTAAATCCTCTTGTAAGGAGCAGAGCTATGGGTAAGCAGAAGACTTGATAGAAAGTCGCCTGGAAACTGTCTGGGCTGGGCGACTTAAGGGGTTTCTGCCTCGATATCACTGATATCCTTATCAGGCCATCCAAACCAGCTATCTGCTCTTCTGTCAAGCGGGTCACTCTGGAGCCTCCCAAATAGGTAGGTCTGTGAGGGGGGAAGATCCTGTGATGAACAAAGATTGCTACAGAAGGCCCTGAACCGTGCAGCAACTGGCTCATCCCCCTCAACAAGGGCCCCCTCTTCCATCAGTAAGACATCAACTGCGGTGGTCCGAGGTTTTGCCCTGAGTTTATTTGCCAACATCTTCCCGCATGTATTCCCCCCCTACATAGAAGGAGTGTTTGAGACAGAGATTGGAGAATTCTGTGCTATCGAGATCCAGCCCTGCTAGCTGTTTCCTGGCAGACTCTAGCTGATTGGGTGAATTAATGTACTGGAGGAATTAAGTTTCTTTACGTGCCTGTGCATAAGCCCAGATGGGCAATTCAAGTGCAATTAAAATGCGTGAAAAATTGGAACTTTGTATCTATGATGTGACGGACAAGTATGGACAAACTACGGAAATAAACTGGATGAACTTTAATTACACTACTGATTATATGTTTATATGTTTCACAAATGTGTATCAGGCTGTGCAACTCTTTTGCGACACGTAAACGGTGTGTCACAGTTTCGTGATGAATTGTCATAATTGTGCACTTAGAAGCGGAGTGCATAAAGAGTGTATGCACGCAAAACGAGAGAAAAGAATGATGAACTTTAATTCATGTAAAAAAATGGGGGTGGTTCAGACCCATTTGAAAGACTCTAGCTGATGCCACAGTCTATGAACCCCTGTGCAATGATGGGTGCGCCCCAACTCTGTTACCAGCTGCTGTAATTGTGCGCGGTTATCCCTCCTTTTTTTATTGTCCCCATCTGAGATGGCAATAAATTCCCCACGTATAACTGCCTTCAGCGCAGCCCATACACTCGCGACCTGGGTGTCGGGTATAGTTAATCTTCAAATAGTCCCCAATTGGCTTGTCTGCTTGCTGAACTACCTCTGGCCTACAAAGGAGGTCTCAGGCATATGCCAAGTATGGGTAGGAGTGTCGCTGCACAGGAGGGTAAGGTCTAGCAGAATGGTGGAGTGATCAGACAGTGAGAGCAGTTCTATCTCCCCCCAGCTGATTGCCATCTGCACCTCTTGAGAACCCCAGAAGTGATGCAGTCGCCCATATGATTTATGTGCGTGGGAATAAAAGGTGCAATCCCTCAATCCTATCTCCTGTAGCCAGAGGGCACTCCATGCGGTAATAGTTCCCATCGCCCCTGTCTCACTACCCACCGGTGTTGTATCATCATGATGTCCGCTACTGCCCTGTATAAGAATGTTCCTGTCCCTAATTGGGAGCATATAGGGATCCTATTATAAAGGAATATAATCCGAAGTAGATGCGATATACCAGAAGGGGGCCCTTAATGTCTGCTATTTTTTACCCTACTTTCCCTCGAAAAGAGCGTGGCAAGAATATCACTACACCAGATGCCTTGCACCCTGGGTAAGAGAAATATTGTTTGGGGAAACTCTGAACTTGAGCCTATGCCAGTCACTTATTAGAAGGTGAGTTTCCTGCAGCAAGCAAATGTCAGCATGTGTATGTGCTAGGTAGGAAAGGATAGCACGTCTTTTAACTGGGTTATTGAGCCCTTTAACATTGAGGGTCAGAACACTCAGTCCGTTCAGTGAAGATGCCATCCTGGAGCTTGCTCACGTGGAAGACCGGTGTCCTGGCCAAAAAAAAGGATCCCCTTCCCGTCTCACAGTAGAAATTACCCATACAGCCCTTGTGTAGAAAGCCTGTAGTGACTAAGACCTAGTGATGAGCACCCCTGAAAGAACAACCCAACAAAAACTGAAATCAACCAATGCCCCTGGAACGAGGAGGGGAACAAGGTATCCAACCTCAGTCCTGTAGTGAAAGTACAGAAGGGGACTAAGGCCATCTTTACGAAATCCTACGTGGCCTGCCCCACCCGACCAACCCAAACCCCAGCAAAGCCCCCCGAAATCAGGATGCAACATGCTCAGGTGGGGTCTCTGGAAACAGAATCCTCAGAGAGCTTTTCCAGCAGAGCCTTTCTTTCTGTAGCAATCATGGCGGAGTCGGCCTGGCCCCAACCACGTCCTGCAGAGCCTCGCCCCCATCTCGGGTGGCTTTCAGCTCTGCGCCCTCCAGACGCCAACCCCAGCTTTGACTCTTCTTGCCCCTTTGAGGTGCAAGAGCTCACATGCTGCTGTAAGGGAGCAAAATTGATAAACTTATTTCTGCAACGAAAGATGATTCGGAAGGGATACCCCTAGGAGTATGGTACGTTCTTGTCCCTGAGAAATTCTGTAACAGGGAGGAAGAAATGCAGAATATGCCCACGGAACTGTACGTCCGGCATTTCTCAGGCCATGCGGAGCATCCGTTCCTTTAGGGGGAAGTTAGGAATGCAGGTCAAGATTTCTGTAGACCGTGTCTCTCCAGGATCCGGGTTGGTCCAGGGGAATCGTAGAGTCTGGCATATCCCCCAGGATATGAGCGAATACTGCAGACACATAGGCTTCAATATCTTCTGCTGCCCGTGGGCCCCCCCATATCAATATTGTTCCGCTTAGACTGATTTTCAAGATCCTCCTCATGTGCCTGCAGTTCTATCTGCTGATCTGAGAGGCAGATTACTTCCTGTTGCAATTGCTCTATTTCTTCATCCTGGGAGGTCTCATAGTTTTCCAATGCATCCACTCTCTCACCAATGTCTGTCACCTCCTACAAACCGCTTGAAATTCACTTGCTGGGTCTCTCTTGACTGCTAGGAGGTCATCTTGCAGTGAGGCAAATAGGGACTCCATATATGGGTGCGTGACCGGGGCCTCCAGCTCCTCTTTATCCGGCAAGACTGCTCCATTGTGCGCCTTCTGGGTCTCCCCAGCTTAGGGACCCACAGGCTTTGTGAACATGTCATTGAGGGTGCCCCCTTTCTTATTGCTTGTAGTCATCTTGCTGTCCAAATGGAGGCCGATAATCAGATGGCAAGGGTTCCCTGGGCTGGCCCCCCGGGACTGTATTGTCCGCGGCTCCAACTGCTGCCAGTCGCGTCAACCCAGTGAGGGAGCAGGCCCCCCTCTGTTGGCCCACCACAGGGCCCCCGCAAATTCCGACCGGGGCGAGGCTCCCGACCCAAAGACCTCCCGTTGACCTGGTGATTCGGTGTCTCTCTGCACCAGAGTAGCTGGCGCTCACCACGGGCCCCCTCATCTCCGCAGTCCGGGCCACAGGCAGGTTCCCTTGCCGGAGATACACACAAAGGCCCTTCTGCTTCGCAGCACCAGTCTCTACAGTCTGAGGGGGGCTCTCCCCGGGCCCCACTCTGGGCCCTCCACTGCACACTACACCATATTAGGCCTCCAAACCACACCCCCAGTCTGGAGGGTTGCCTTCAGTTCAGGCAGGGGGAACCAGGCAGGATGCAGGTCCTGCTGAATGCGGCACAGGAGCAAGGCCGCTTGGGCCAGCCACCAGCGCTGAGAATCTGCTTCCACTCTCTGGGCCAGATCACTTCAATTGGCCTCGCCGGTTCAGCATGCATGGAGAGCCGCAGCTCCTCTGGGCCTCTGGGGGATGACCAGGGGTAAATCAGCTTAGGCCCCTGTCGATCAATCGGCCCAGTCGGCCAGCCAGTGGGGCAGTGCGGCCACCCCTAGAGCCTGACACCAAGGGAGTCAGCCACTGCATGTCCAGTGACGTCTAGTCCTGGCTGCACCGGCTCCACAAAGGCTCTCGGCTCCATGCCCACTCAGAAGGCTGCCCCAGCTCCCCGTGCAGGTCCACTTCAGCCTGCTCCACCTCACCTCCAGTCAGGGCCCACTGCTGTCATCCGCTCTTGCTGGAGACAGAACCGAGGAGAACCAGCAAGAGCCCTAGCCTGTTGAATCGCTGATGGGTGATGCAGCACAGCTGCCTCTGAAACTCTGCTCCGCGAGGGACTCCCACCAAGCAGACCCCATGGCCACAAGCCTGCACCATCCCCGACTGGGATTACGGCTCCACTCAAGAATTGCTGCACCCCGGGGTGGGGGTGGCCGTCCACTACAGTAGCTCTGCACTCTCAGCCCCTCGCCACGATCAACCTGGAGGCAAGCAAGAAGGCCCGAGCAGTTTCCAAGGACGGAGGGACAAAAGGACACATCCTACCGGTTCTCCATCTTGGCAATGCCCCATTGGTTATTTTTTTTTTTTAAAGTAGAGCTGGGGCCCTGGGGTAATCTTTAGCTGTACATATCACTGTGGATGTCATGCAGATGTCAACCTGTATTCACTCCCATGGCCTGTGTTGTGGGGATATTAGATCTGG
The DNA here is from genome assembly GCF_964261635.1 of Lissotriton helveticus. NCBI lineage: Eukaryota > Metazoa > Chordata > Amphibia > Caudata > Salamandridae > Lissotriton > Lissotriton helveticus. The sequence goes on along the minus strand of NC_136061.1, from coordinate 933,557,090 downwards.
AGTTGCTCCTGAAGTGACAGACAGTTTTTTGGATGATGGGCAGAAAAGAGGAGTGGGCACTTCAAAAGGAAGACGACCCCTAGCACAAACTTCAAAGACTTAGTCCCTAAATCACATTTAGTGTCTGTAAATCGCCAATAAGAAGGGGAGCGTGAGAATTGATATAAAACTGTATGATGCTATTACAAATCTGTAGTTTTATTACATGATGTTTTATTCCTTATGTTTCTCTGCTCTAGCTGCTCAGCCTGTGTGTGTCTTCTGTATGGAATGTTGGCGAGTGGACCTTGAGTAGAATGCCTGGGTGACTGGATGAGGAGTGACAGTTGCTGAGAGGGACTGAGCAGCTAACAGGCTGCTCCTGGTGGGGCTGTTGATAATCACCTACTGACTGCCTACAGGACTTATAATACTGCTGTTTATGATGATCTACATATTACCTGTCAACCTGTAAATAAACCTACTTGGTATCACATCATACCAGCATGGCTTGATTATTACATACATTTTGGTGACGAGTTGGAGGCCTCCCCACGCTATAGAGTTGGTAAAGATGGCTTCTACAACATGTTGGGAAGAAGCTAAAAAAGGGAGAAGATGTCAGACGCAAACAGTAACAAGATGGAAAAAACAGGTACCACAAGGTGAAACAAAGAAACTTAAGGAGAACCAAAGAGAACAGCACGCTGTGCAGCTCCACCAGTGTCCATTACAGTGGACAGCCCCTACCCAAACGTGCTGTGTTGTGGTCACTTGGCACATATGGACAGAATGTGTGCGTTCAAGACAAGTAAGCATCATTTATTTACTAGTATGTGGTTCACTTGGCTCAAATGAACATTACCCAATGACATTTGTTTGGTGTGATGCTGTGCCCACCCAAGCGTGCTGTACCCTTTTTCAAGTGGTCACAACAACAAAATTTGGAACTCCAATTCCAGTGAGCCACTTTTTGTATTTCTTGGATGCTGCACATAGTGAGCCAAAAAGTACTGTATGTCACAATATTCTTACAAACTTTACAGGTGTGTGCCTTATGGAAGCAGGGTCATGAAGGAAACGAGGTATACACATTGTTGTACACCAGTCTAGCTCGATTTTGGAGCGGGAAGCACAAATGGTCCATCTTTTGTTTGGAAACTGTTATGCTATAGTATGGAACTTTATTGAGGGCATACACTTCATCGTCATGTGTAATGGTGGATTTCAAATCTCTGCTAATGAGTCTTTTGTCTGTGTCTACCGCGTACAACTATATATATTCATGGAGTATGTTGCCAAGTTTTAAACTCATGGAACAGCTGAGGGTGCAAGACGTTAAGGTTAGACATGTTTTTGTCTTTCATTGTTGGGCTTGGCTGAGACCTTTTGTCTGCAGCGTTTCCCAACCGCCGTTTTAAACTTTTGAAAGTATCTTGTCACAAGCTCTTATCAGCGCGCAAGCTCACCTTCTCTGTGTAGGCGTGCTGACCAGCCTCTTGCCACTTCTTCATGAGTTCTATTGTGACGATATTCTACTTCTGGACGCGTGCACGCGTGTTTGCACCGTGAGCCATCCGGCTCAGCGTCCCGTACGTGCGGCGATTTTAGGGTTGGATTTGCCTCAAGTCTGTGAGTTTTCTTCCTTCAATATGCCAACCACTTCTTTATCGGTTGTACTTTTTTTGTTGCTATGGGTTGACAGCGCTTGAGGTCCAGTGTTAGAATGTCATTCCATGATCTTTATGTGATCGTACGGATCATCTGTTTTGGACACCGGTGGTGAGTGGCATCCCTTTACGATATTGACAGAACACGATTCAGAAGCTTATTGGAACGACAGTGACTTTGCAATACGAACAGTGATATCAATATTCTCTGCACAGAGTAACGCTGCCATCTAGTGCTTTATTTAGTGGGGATGTTCCATCGGTCCACATGTCTGCTGCTTACACAGAATTTAAATCTAGCATAATTCGGGTGAGAGATCGCTCACCTGTGTTGGCTTACAGTTTATAGGAATTTAAAACAGTTATAGAATTGGGTGCGGACAACACTGCACTTAGACACACACCGTGGAGGCACCCAAACAGAGGGATGTGGTCGAAACTGGACTAATTCCTAGACACCTACAATCCCCCATAGACAACGAAAACAGGTCTTACAAAACAGAACAGCCCAACACAGCTTCAATGGCCTGGCACTCTGTGACCAAATAGCCATCAGTCAGGTAAATATTCTTTGTTCCAACTAGATACGCGCACAACCGCAACAACCTATGTCTTTTATGTTCATGTGGGGCGAACAGACAAAAGACTGATAAAGGAAATCGGACCCGCCCTACACTACCGAAGGCGCAACCTACTATATGTCATCTGTCTTTGTGTCTTTTTGTAAAATGTAATCTGCAAATACCAATAAAAAAAAATAATAAAAAAAACAACATTCATAGAATTGGTGTTTCCATGATTTAAAGTTTACTAGTCGTCACTGTTTACAAACTTCTCAGTATTTACTGCCTTCATGTATAGTGAGATATGTTTTGCTAATTATTGCTGATTTTGTAAACTTGATTTCCTATATATTTATGTAGGAAGTTTGTGTGACATAGTGCCCTTACATGAGGGGTTGGCTCTAGGGTTTTGGTTTCAAGGTGTTGTTCCTTGTGTGCGTAAGACACCATGGGCTGCACAATAAGTTTTGGTTGCAAGGTTTTGTTTCCTGTGTGCGTAAGACACCTTGTGCCCCACATTATTTGTTTGTTGCAGGGGTGGGTTCCCTGTGTGCGTAAGATACCTTGTGCCACACGTTATTTGGTTGTTGCAGGGGTGGGTTCCCTGTGTGCATAAGACACCTCGTGCTGCACGTTATTTTCCCTGCGTGCGCAATATTACTTTTATCGTGTTTTTTTGTGCAAGGTTTAGACCTTGCATGCCTTTTTACATACGTTTTTTCAGGTTGTCCCTTGTAGATGGTGGGGGCAGGACATTGGGTTTTTAGTCCCTCTAGTCCACATGACTTGATTCTCCTCACGGAGAGCACATACGATTGTCCCTTGTTAATGGTGGGGGCAGGACATTGGGGTTTAGTCCCTTTAATTCACATGGCTTTTCTCTCTACATAGAGAGCACATACTTTACATTGTTGTCACTTGGTTTTGGTGGGGGCAGGATATTGGGTTTCACTTCCTTTACATGACATTTTGATCTATTTTTATTTTCTGTATTTGAGGGGGGATTGGTATATTGTATTGAGTATCCATCTTTCCTTCTTGTCTTTGGTTCCTTTCCCTCTCAATAAATAAATATGGTGCAGTGTTCCCGTCATCCCTGGGCCTGGGCCTTTTGACTATGTTTTATATAGTTAATTAATATGATGTCAGCTTTGTTTCCTTCATCTTTGGGATGTGGAATATTTATTATTGCTGTATTTGTATGTTTATAGTTTATGCTTTGTTTTCGTTCATTCTTCTGTTCAAAAGGAAAAAGATATGTAGTGTTCTTACATGTTGTTTTATTCCCTATGTTTCTCTGCTCTAGCTGCTCAGCCTGTGTATGTGTCTTCTGTATGGAATGTTGGTGAGTGGACCTTGAGTAGAATGCCTGGGTGACTGGATGAGGAGTGACAGTTGGTGAGAGGGGCTGAGCAGCTAGCAGGCTGCTCCTGGTGGGGCTGTTGATAATCACCTCAAGACTGCCTACAGGACTTATATACCTGCTGTTTATGATGATCTACATGTTACCTGTCAACCTGTGAACAAACCTACTTGGTTTACATCATACCAGCATGGCTTGATTATTACAAAATCCTTATGGGCAGAGCTGTTTGGATCCTGTACATTCCTTCAGCAGCACTTGTATCAATAACTAATGACATATTGAAGTATTTTTAAGGTCTTGCTAATGTGGTGAAATATGTGTCTCATTAGGTGAATTTGGCAACACCGTCAAAAACAGAAGTCCGCTGCCACATTCTGCAACCAGGAGACTCGGTCTTCGTGAAGAAGTATGTCCAAAAGAATTGCATGGAGCCATGGTGGAAGGGGCCACATCAAGTCATACTTGAGACTAACACTGTTTGGAGTGCCCTGGAATCCCACAGTGGAATCATGCTGCTCATACGAAGAGAGGGAAGACTGCAGATGAGGAAGTGGTGACAACAACCACTGATTCCCAGTGTCAAATTCGAGTTTGCTGCATGGAACCAGAAGAGGAGGAAGATGATCTTGGTCAAGGTCCTGGTTGCCGCGAGTACCGGGGCGGGGACTTCCGGCGCGAGGAACATGGTGACGGGCTGAGAGCCGGTCGCGGCAGCACCGAGGAGTTCTCTGCTGACTGAAGCAATGGCAGCGTAACAGCGAGATCGCAAGTTTCCCCATGAAAAGGTAAGCGGCAGATGTATTTTGCCCCAAGAATTGCCCCTGGTTAGACTAGCTCCTTCTTCTTTTGCGAGGTAAACGGCTGCTTGTGCGGGAATTTGAAGCAGGCGGCGCTAGGACCAGCGCACACCCGGACCCGCGTGACACGGGAGGAATCACTTTCACCACGGAGCCTGGGAGAACGCTGGCGGAGCCTATGGGCCAGGTCGCGTCTCGCGCTTATCCAATTCCGGCTCAGAGGTCCAGCGTGTGAGGGAACTCGGAAGGTTTTACCCAGAGAACAGAACAGCCATATTCCAGCGGTAAGGTGGAGAGGAAAGGGGGGATTAACAATACGTCCTCTGCCTCTATCTATGAGGCACGGTTATATGGAGCAAGCATCTACAGAGCTCTCTGCTAAGAGTAATTGCAATAAAGAGGCTCCAAAAACTGTGGAGATCTCCTTAGAGTCAGACGTGGTACCAGGACAAGAGCAGAGGCGACCTGAGCCTCTCATAGCTGCCTCTGTCGCAGTAACTGCGCTAGGTACCTTAAATTCGAACTTGAAAACAAACACATTGAATACAAGAGCCACCCCCCCTCAAAGGAGGAACAGATATCAGTTGAGATCCCGACAAGAGTTGAAGGAGGGAGGGGTCCTGGACTTCGAAGAGAGAGAGAGACCCATGCCATTAACCCCCTGCAAAAGAAAAAACAAAAGGGCGACTACCGTAAAAAAGCCTAAAGGGTCTAATATAGATAAACATGCGGTGAAGAACACTCCCTCGCTCAAAACTTTTTTCAAAGTTAGGGATCAGTCCACGAACTCTACTACACAAATAGAGGGAAGCGCTATTACAGTGCCTTTAAAAAATCGGTTTGGGCCTTTGGAAAATCTTTCTACCATGGAAGATGCCGGGCAGCCAGATCAGTTAAATGGAGAGGTAATAAGTGATGAGGTTGGGGATAAAGAGTCTTTGGTAACATCAGACTCAGAACATCAACAGGTTCAATTAAATTATCCAGAGCACATAAGCTCCAGCGCATCCCCTATACTTCCTATTCCCTCTTCCACCTCTCCACCTCTCCCTCCCTCTATTCTTTCTCATAAGACTCAGTCCAGTGACATAATATCAGGCATACAAGATACCAGACCTAAGGAAATTCTAGTAACAGCTGCGCCTTTATTAAATGGCTCAAGAGGAACCCAAGAAGGAAGCTCGAATCCGGGTCCCCATAAAGATAGGAACCCAGAGTTCGCTTCTTCCAGACCAAGACGAAGTTCAGAAGAACTTAGTGAGCAAGATAGCGACCGACTGGGACATCTTTTTCAGTCTTTAAGGGGGGACATGATGTCTAAATTTGAGATATCTGAGAACAATCAAAAGACAATACACGACAGATTCGACCTATTGGAGTCCAAGCTAGATGACGTTATTTGCCGTACTGGGAAACTGGAAATAGAGATGGTAGTACTAAGTAAAACTGTCCTAGGAAACTCAAAAGATATTGATACCCTGAGAGCGCAAAATAGATCTCTGGTTACAGATGTCGAGAGATTGGAAACTCAGGCCCGCAGAAACAACTTGAGGATTCTGAAGATACCAGAGGGCGAAGAGTTGGAAGACATTAAGGGATTTGTTTGTCGGCTTCTCAGGGAAGGAGTTTTAAAAGATCGTCTGGATATAGACCTGGAGGCGGAAATCCAAAGAGTACATAGAGACCCCTTCAAGAGACACACAGACAGGAAAGCCCCTAGAAAGATATTGGTAAATTTTCAAACTTTCAGTGTTAAGGAGCTTATTTTAGGGAGATGTCTGTCAAAAACGGATCTTCGTTACCGGTCTAATCCCTACCTCATCAGGTCAGACTTAGGAGCAAGAACTGCACAGAGACAATGGGAGCTTGGCACTAGAATGCCAGAACTGAGATCATTAGGGGCCCATGTGCAAATGAGGTTCCCCGCTTCACTTAGAGTTATGTGGAAAAATAAGACCTACAGCTTCTTACAGCCTGATGAGGTAGATAACGTTTTGGGTCGCATGAGAGAAAATCAAGAAAACTAGTGAGGAGTAAGGTGTAAGACAAGACACCTATATTAATGTCAGGACAAAAAAAAATATATACATATATAAAAAAAAGAAATATATATCAAAGGGGAAAAACAGAAATAAGGAGAGCACGGTTTATTGAACTTTATTTAACACACGTCGTGACTCAATGTACTGACACACTAAAGGGGAAAGGGGAATGGGAAATCTTTAAGGACTACACGTTACTCGCTGCAAAAGACAAGTTTAAGTTTGGATTCAGTCAGAGGATCCTCCTAGGAGCTCCAAAAGGCGATGGCATTGTCTGGTATGTTGAGGGGGTTCCTCTGGGGGGAGGGAGCACACTGGGTGGAGGGTGCAGTGGGAGAAAAGAAAAAAAAATCCTCATATATAGAAAAAATCCATTCACACAAAGCTCAGGATGGGTGTGAGAGCATAGTGGGGTCATGAGTAAGGCATATAAGCTTAAAGCCCTCTCTTGGAATGTAAATGGATTGGGGGGAAAAAGGAAACAGACCCGGATCAGTGAATTCCTAAGAGACTCAGATGCACATCTTATAATGCTTCAGGAGACCCATTTAGAGGCAAACGCTTGTAGCTCACTTTTTAAGAAACTGAGGTGGGTGCAGGAAATTATATGCTCTAGAAAGACAGGAACAACTAGGGGGGTCACAATTATAATTCGTGCGAATAGTGGGATAAGATTGAAAAAATACGAGACAGATCAGACAGGAAGATGGTTGGTAGCAGCTATATCTATTCAAAATATTCCTTATACACTTGCAGTTTACTATGGCCCAAATGACGATAACCCCGTCCGCTTCTTAAGTTAGCAACAGCTTTACTGAGGACAACTGGCCCAGTAATTTTGGGAGGTGACTTTAACCTCGTATTTGATCAGATACTAGATAGAACCTCGAAAGCCAAGTATCATGTTCCCACCAAATCACTTTCCACCTTAGGGGGTTTAATAAAAGATTTTAGTCTCTTAGATGTATTGAGGAAGAAATACAGATCTACACGGGGGTTTACTTTCTATAGTAAAAAATACAAAAACTATTCAAGGATTGACCATTTTTTAGTTGATCAGCATCTTTTCACAGACATTAGTTCTCTCTCGTTTACACCTGTTGGGATGTCAGACCACGCATTATTGGAACTGGTATTCTTATTAAACTTGAGTCCCTTAAAAACTAGATGGACTTTGGAAAGGACATTGTTACTTAGTGACCAGGTAAAAAGAGAAGTCAAAGAAAAAACCACAGAATTTTTTGCAATAAATATAGGCTCCTCTACCCCCCAGGTTGTTTGGGAAACCTATAAGGCTTTCTTGAGAGGGGTTCTGAGTTCCCTAATGGCTTACAAAAGAAAGGCTATAAAAGTCAAAAGGAGGGAAGACCTAGCGGCAATAAATAGAAAAGATTCTGAGCTACAAAGCGCCATTTTATCAAACTCTGAGAGAGTACGAGATTTAGAGAAGGAGCTTATAGAGTTACAACTTCAGCTTAAAATCTGCGACGAGAAAATTATAAAAGAAAAATGGGAGACCAGTAAATTAAAGAACTTCGAATACGGCGAAAAATGCGGGGCTCTCCTAGCTTGGAAATCTAGAGAGGAAAGAACTAGGAACAGCATTAAAGTTTTAACCCAGAGAGAGACAGGAGACTTGATTGTGGAAGACGCTGAAATTAGAGATGAAGCCAGGAATTTCATGAAAAGCCTCTATACTGAAGATAAAGACCCAAAGATAGAAGAGATAGAAAACTGGTTGCTCCAGAAAAATGTACCGCAAGTTTCTGACCTGGATAAGAGATATCTAGAAAATGAGATCACAGAGGGGGAAATATTAAACCAATTAAAGAAAATGAAGCGGGGCAAAGCGGCAGGTTCAGATGGGCTTCCGGTTGAGCTTTACTTAGACTATATAGAACAATTGTTACCTATACTTTTAACACTCTTCAACCACTTACTATCTCACGGATACAGTATCCCCCTTACATGGGCTGAAGCCACAATAACGCTTATTGCAAAACCCAATAAAGACCCCAAGAAAATAGAGTCTTACAGGCCAATCTCTCCTCTAAATATAGACATGAAATTATATTCCGGGATTCTAGCGACTAGACTCGCGAAGATTATAAAATCCATAATTCACACTGATCAAAGGGGCTTTATCCCAGGGAGACAATTGAATGAATTAACTTTTCAAGTTATAGGAGCCATTGATTACGCTAAAGATAAAGGCCTCCCGTTAGCCTTGGTGGCGATAGACGCGGCCAATGCCTTCGATCAGGTCAATTGGAACTATCTTTGGGCCACAATGAATGCATTTGGGTTCCCCCCAGTGTTTATAAAGGGTATTAAATCACTGTATCACAAACCAACGGCAAAAGTACTGGTCAACGGGGCATTATCTGACTGGTTTGACATATCCCGAGGAACTCGACAGGGCTGCCCTTTATCCCCTCTTTTGTTCGACATTTTTATGGAGCCTTTTGTTTGTGGTATTAGAAGGGATAATGTTATCCAACCATTTAGGATGGCTAACTTGGAGTTAAAAACAGCCCTATATGCCGATGATCTCCTCTTATATACCTCTAACCATACAGAAGCTATACCCAGGCTATTCTACCTAGCAGAGGAATTTGGAAAACTGTCAGGCTACCAGATCAACAAGGAGAAGACAGAGATAATGGGGTGGAAAAATAATACCCCCATACAGGGGGTGAAACAAAAGATGCGATATTTGGGGATTTATTTAACTCAAGATCTAAAGAATATACCGATAACCAGCTGGCAGACTGTTGTTAAAGACATCACTAAAACATTAACTAGATGGGGCAACTTACCATTAAACATATATGGACGAGTTAATCTCATTAAAATGACCATACTCCCTAAGTAGACCTTTCTTTATAATTCCATCCCTTTATCCTTTCCGGTAAAAGATATCACCAACCTTCAGGGTAAGATTGGATCTTTTATCTGGGCCTGTAAATCCTCCAGGATAGCCTGGAAAAAATTGAGGAGGGGCTTAAAAATTGGAGGCCTGGCCTTACCGGATCTACTAGCATATTGCCATGCTTTCCATTTAAAAAACTTCAGGCTACTTGCTAACACACTAGATGCATCATCGCAGGGCCGCCTGTTCCAGGCTTTATTGAATGATTTGCCATATGGTCACGACTTTTTCTTATTTAAATTTGGCGACCAAAAATACTTCAAGAAAGTACGTCTCAAGATCTTACAGACCGCACTCAAAAACTGGGGGTTTATCCGTAAGGTATTGGGAATTCCCTATTATCACTCTTACACTCCAATCTGGGATTCTCCGGGCACTCCTCCGTGTCTTCAGGATCAGCTTTCACTTCCCTTGAGAACAGCTGGAATTTTGAATTGGGGGGACTTATGGGTAGACTCAGGCCTTATGGACTGGAACTCCCTAACATCACTTACAAACGGGTTACTGACGAGATTTAAATTCTACCAATTATCTGCTTGGTGGTCAAGCCAGACTTTACAGCGGGAAAAAGATACTGGAACTCTGGATGCAATTCGCAGAGGGGGGGGATGGATTAGAGAAGTTTCATTCTGGTATAAATTGTTTACTACTGACGAAAAGAATAACTTACATCTGGAACTGACAAGCCTCTGGGGAAACATAATGGCTGTATCCCCCGAGGAGCTTAGTAAAATCTAGTCAGACTCCTTTTCTTTATCCCAGAAATTAATTAAACCAGCTAACCTAAGGCGGAATCATCTATTTACGGCCTACAGAGTATATTGGACCCCGGCTAAATTATATAAGATAACGCAGAACAATTACCATTGTCCCCGCTGTAAACTCATAGCTGCAGATGACATCCATATATTTTTGGAATGCCCGGAGATCCAGGAGTTTTGGAGAGCGATAGTTGGCTTCCTGGGTGAGGTACTATCAACAACCATTTTATGTACACCCAGGCTAGTATTTTTTGGTTTACTGTATGACTATAACATCAATAATTTACACTCACAGTTTATCTTCTATGTGGTGGTTATTGCTAGAAGAGAAATATGTAAAGAATGGAAGTCAGCTGCCGCCCCCAGATTTGCAGAGTGTCTAAAAAATATTATGGAAATCTGTAAAATGGACATGGTTGGTCGTGATGGAAACACCGAGAATGTATGGTCAAAACTGGAGGTCTGGTCGAACAAGTAAATGGTCCGATGATTATGCCAGAGGTTGTGTCGGTCCTGTCCTCCCTTGGCTTGAATAATACCACATTAAGTCAGGGGAGTTGGATAAGGAAACAACCTACCTCTGGGACATCCCTGTCTGCTGGATACTGACCCCGGGGCGGATACAGAATTGTCAGTTCAAATGGCGAAAGCGAGACCCATCTAGAGCATACAAAAACTGGTGGCATATATGAGGACAAAAGAAAAAAAAAAAAAGGTCCTGGTTGCCAGATTAAAAATCTGCAAATTTAAAATTAAAACTAAATTCTGATTAAAAAAAGGCATGCGCAACAAGAAGAAATTGAGACTGGTGTTGTTAGTGTTCCAGCTTGTGAAAAAGTGAAGCTGAAAATCTGCTTCTCAAGAACTCCCAAGGAGAAGCAGTTCACAGTGAGCCAGGGTGCTGAACTTGATCAAATCACAAGTCTTGAAGCTGTGAATAAAGAAGATTTAGAAGTAGTCACAAGAGAATGTGAATATGAAAAGTTTATTCAGGCAACATATTGTGAAACTGTGAGAACAATTACTTGTCCTGTATCAGTGAGAAGCAACAAAAGATTGCACTAGAAGACGCAAAGTCAAGATTCTATCAGAGAAGAACCAGAAGCAATTGAAACTGATTTTGAGAATAGTGAAAGTGAATCACCTGTAGCTAAAAGACAGACAAGAAAAAAGTGCCAAATGGAAGGTGTTCATCAAATGAGTTGACCTATCTAGCATTAACATCTATAGATGAGTCAGATGTAGAAGATACTGACCAAACAAATTGCTGTCAGTTCATCTTTGAAGACATCTAGAAGAAGAAAAAGAACAATGTTATGCCCAATTTCTGCAGTTGGATATGTTTTCCTTCACAAGGTGAATTCCCTGGTGACAACCATTCTCCTAGTGAAGCCCATGAGGTACAAGAGATCCCTGATGCGATTCGATTCAATAAGCTTTATTCGGTTCAGATTAAACAACCATAAAAGCACAGTTAAAAATAATTGTTAAAACTCAAAAACAATTCAATGAATAAATGGAATACAGTCATAGTTAGTAACACAGCTTAAAATAACATACTTTTCCTTGCATAAATTGATCTCAGAATGAATGTTGCAGTATAAAAACAGATATCGGGCTCTCGCATTGTAAACAGCAAACTCATAGCAACTTCTGTAGTCAATGTGCAATATTTTTTGAACAAGGGTTTTAAAAAAGCAATACGGAGGTTCAGATACAAATCACATATGAGGAGAAAGTGCAAAGTGCTTTGTTTAGTACGGCCGTCACATGGACAAGGGGAAACAGAATACTGTTTTACACAAGAAAATGCTACCAATTGATGAACAATACCTAATCTCATTCTTGTTAGGACAAAACGGTGGGAGGATTTGGTTACCTGGCTCAAATAAGATTGGAAACCCTCAACTTCCAGATAGGAGTAATAGAACTACCAAGTTGTTAACTACCCTACGTTTCTCTGGCGTGCATTCTTTCTGTGCCGCAGAAACGTGTTCTTCATTTCTACTTTAGGCAGTTGTATTACTTCATTAGGGTTATCCAGGATACTTGATTTAAAAATATCCTTAAAAGTATGTGCTATATAATTGAGCCAGGGGATCTTAAGACAGTTATCTAGTCGGAGACAATCTTTGATGATCATTCTATTAAATAAAGTCTCTTCCTTCAGCCATATTGATCTCCAGACCAATAGTGGTCTGAGCGCAATTAAGTCAGTCAGGTAATTAATCCCCACTTCGCTGTGAATTAATTCAGTAGACGCCGAAGTAGGTAAACAGAGCAGCTTTTTAAGAAACATATTTTCCTCTGTTTGCAATTCACCATTAGGGTGATGACCCCAAACCCCCGCACCGTATAGTGCGATTGAGGTTCATCTGGATTGGTAAATATGTGCCATATCTTTAATTCGCTGGTCCCCTAATTTGCCGCAAACCTAAAAATCCCATGTACACTTTTTGCCATCTCAGCCCGGATGTTCGTCATCTCTTGCGACCATTTACCATCACTGGAGAACGTTATCCCTAGGTAACACAACTTGTCCACGGTTTGTATTTTGTGCCCTTCTATAAAAAAGGATTTAGTTCTCCCTGGCCTCGGACCACAGACCATAGTATATGTTTTAGTCTTATTGATCTGCAACTTCCTTCCCTTGGTAAATCAGCAAACTTATATATTAACCACTGTAGGCCTATAGGTGTTCTAGATAAAAGTATACAACAGTGAGCAACCCAAACTACCCTTGAGGGCTTACCTTTTCATCTAGATAAAAGTATGGCATCGTCTGCATAGAGTAGAACTGGCACATCCTGGCCTTCCGCCTGTGGTGCACCCGACTTTACAAGTTTAAATGCTGCGTCGACTTCATTTATAAAAAGTGTGAAAAGCAAAGGAGCAAGGACGCAGCCTTGTCAGATGCCACATTTAACAATAAATTTAGGGGTACATTCACCCCTTTGGCCATACCGTACTGATGTTGATAATTTTTCATAAAGACTTGCCAAAAAATAAATAATGGACTCTGGGGCTCCAAGACCCAGTAAAATCGGCCAAAGTAGAGCGTGATCCACTAAATTGAATGCGCTGCTGAGGTCAGTGAAACATAGGAAAAGGGACCCTTGCTTAGCACATGTATATTTTCCGATTATTAATTCTAAATGAATGCACTGTTCAAGGGTTCCCCGCCCTCTCCTAAAACCATATTGGGTCTGTGTTAAATCCCATTATCCGCAGCCCACTCCTCTAATCTGACAAGTAGGACCCTACTCATAACTTTAATAGACGAATCTAGAAGGGAAATTGGTCGATAGTTTTTGGCTTTAGATTTAGCCCCCTTCTTATAAATGGGAATAATGATTAATGCGCCCCAGGTAGAGGGAGCCCCCTCCGTTACAGCGGCATTAAATACTCTATTTAATATGGGTCCCCAAAGAGCAGGTATGGCTTTATAAACATCTATTGGAACACCGTCCGGGCCAGGGGCTTTCCCTCCCTTACTGCTGTTAATTCCTTGTTCCACCTCAGCTAATGTGATATTTAGAGGTAAACAAGCCCGTTTCTACCAGTAGGCAAGCCTAGGCAGCCGCCTAGGGCGGCAAAAGGGCTAGGGCGGAAGAAGGGGGGAAATTTTTTACTGAATAAGTGTTTACTTTCTTTGCCCTGAAGCTGCCCCTGTGCATGCACCGTGCTTAGCACAGGCCCTCTGCCCACACGCCCTTGAGCTTGTGTCCCTGACTTTTGTACCACATTATGCTTGTACAAACCCGTTCCACTGGTTGGATCACTGTGTAACCCGACGGACTTGGGTACGGCTTGTTTGGATGTATGAAGTTACAACGCATACTTTTACAATGCATACCTTTACAACGCATTTTTTACAACGCACATCCATTGCAACACGTGCCATATCAATGAATTTTTAAAAACTACCTTTACAATGCATTCCAACAACGCATACTACCTTTACAACGCATAACATTACAACGCATAACATTACATTGCAGGTATGGTAAGTATTGGATAGCGTAGGGGTAAAAATTACTATTCTAACTCCAGGGGGGTGCAACAGTAGGGTAAGTGTTGGATAGTGTAGGGGTAAAAATGACTATTCTAACTCCCGGGGGGTGCAACAGTAGGGTAAGTGTTGGATAGTGTAGGGGTAAAAATTACTATTCTAACTCCAGGGGGTGCAACAGTAGGGTAAGTGTTGGATAGTGTAAGGATACTATTCGTAGTAATGTTATGCATTGTAATGGTATGCGTTGTAATGACATGCGTTGTAGTGTTATGTGTTGTAGTGTCATGCGTTGTAATGGTTGCGTTGTAATGGCATTCGATGTAATGGATGTTGCGTTGTAATAGTTTTGTTGTAATGGTAGTGCGTTGTAAAAGTTGTGTTGTAAAGGTTGTTTCCAGCTTGTTTTGTTGCTGCCTCCGAAGGGCCCCCGCATACAAGTGTCCTGCACAGCAAGGACACTCCTCTCCACAAATAACCAGAGAAATCCAGAGCACCGAAATCATAGTCCACACACCGGGGTGGGAGAGGCCGCCATGGCCGCGAGCGAACCAGCTGCCCCTGGCGTCCAGGAGCCCTAAGCCTCCCTCTGCACTGGGTACTTCCCTGACCCAGCAGCTGCTCTGAGTGACAACACTTCCTGCGTCATTTGCTTGGCGTTCTTCACAGATCCGGTGACCATAGAGTACGGGCACACCGTCTACCTCTCATGCCTCACCCGTTACATGAAGCAGCAGGATTGAACCATCTAATGCCCGAGGTGCCAGCACAGATTCGGCCAGAGGAGCAGGGTAAACATGGAGCTCTCAGTCGTTGCGCAGGCCTTTCGGCAGATCAGGACTGGGGCTTAGGCAAGTCCGCAGATGAGTTTTTGTGAAGGCCACTGTCAAATAAAGAAGACAAGTGTGTGTCTGGTGTGCTGGGAACCCCAAAATCATAAACGTTACTGGGGGGGATCTAGAAAGGAAAGCGGCAAAGAGTACAATGTACAGTAAAGTATGTCATCACTTACTCAATGCGTGTTGAAGTAGTCAATGCAAGCAAGATAATAGTACAGCTGGCGAAAAGTAATGTAGGTATGTAAAGCACAAATTATTAAACGCTGAGGAGACCCCGGGAGTCTGCGGCTGCTGCTCCAGACTTGGCTGGAGGCGGCATACTCGCCCACGGGTCCGTGTGGCCTGCGCCTGGTGGAGGTGAGAGGCGACGGGGACGGCCGGCCCACTGTAATCTGCCTGGGCTCCTGAGGTGCCCTGAGACCTGAGGGAAGATCGTCCGTCAATCGGGCAGCGAGGAGGAAGAGTGCTATGTGCTGTCCGCGACCCCGCTGGTGAGTTTGGCTGCCGGAGGCCCGGGCTGCCCCTGCATGTTGGGTGAGTCCTGGGCCCCGGACCCCAGGCCTGCTGCTGGCTAGTTGAGCGCCCCAGACCTGCACGTCTCTCCTGGTGCCGTGGTGGTGCGATGATTACCTCGGCTGTTGATCGGACAGCGGCAATAGAGGTGGTGGATTCCTCTATCTTCCTTCCTCCCCTCCTACAACGGCATCGCACCGGAGCTGGCCGCAACGGCCGGGGCACCGAGGAGAGCAGCAGCCCGATAGCGGATGGTGGGACTAGGCTGAGCACAAGACCCTGGAGGGTTGTCTGCTCCGGGATGGCTGCGGGCCAGGAGCCCTTCGTCGATTCGCATGGAGTCTGCGCAGCGAGGTGAGGATTTTGGGGGCAGCCTAAGGCGGGCCCACCGTGGCACTTGATTGTGGACCCTGGGTAGAAGGAGAGCGATGGAAGAGTTTGGCGGTCCGCTCAGGCGGCACAGAGACAGAGAAACGTCGATGTTCTGTCTCTCCTGGTGACCGAGGGACACAATTGTAGGGGGCTGCCCGGCACCTAGCCTGAGCGGTGGTCCTTGAGCTCCGAGCTGATCGTCACCACATGTAGCATTCTCATGGCCTGTACACTCCCTTTCTGGACGTAGCGGCGGTGTATGTAGAGCACCTCGGCGGTTGATCCGGACGAGGGTGGTGGGCTAGTGGATCTTCCCTCCCTTCTCCTCTCATCCCTTTGCATCTCCAGGGGACTCACCACGATCGGCCACGGACCCTGAGTTGGTAAGTACCTATCAGAAGGGTTTGGCTGCCACATCTGGCGTCGGAGTGTGCGGGCCTCCCTCTTCACCCCCCTCCCAGGCAGACTGCTCCCCACCTCCCCTTTGAATAATACTCCTGCACTCTATCAGGGCTGGATCCTGCGCTCCAGTCCTGGCGCTGGTGGGACCTACACGTTTGACTCCTGGCTTAGGGTGTGGAGGGGGGCCGCTGTGAAGGGGCTTCAGTTGTCGATCGGCGGCAGGGAGCTGTGAGGACAGTGTTCTCCCCCCTCCCCTCCACCCCTCTCTTATTCCCTTCCTCCCGGCCGCTGACCGCCCCGGGACACCTCTGATCGGAAGCTCCTGCATTTGCTCGCCCTCCATCTGAGCACCGGGTGGTGACGCTGGCCCCTGGCCTTGTAGAGCGGTGACCATGGGAAGGGACCGGGCAGCAAAAACCCCAGCCACACAGACTAAGATGGACCAATATACAGTCACGGATTCTGGGGCCCCGGGGGGGACTGCGGGGAAGGACGCCCCCCGCAGATTTGTCCACTATCCTCCAAGCCATCCACACCTCTCAATCCTCTGTGGAGGGCAAGATCGAGGAAGTTTGGATTGACATGACTCTTATTCGTCAAGACCCCACAATGCAACGACCTGGATCAAGGAGACGGAGTCCCAGATATCCACGGTTGAGGATGATGTCCAATACCTTAAAGATCAGGTTGCGTGCCTCCAAACCCATACCCAGGAACTGCACAGAAGGCCCGAAGATGCTGAAAACAGGTCACGACGAAACAACCTCCGCCTGGTGGGGTGTCCGGAGGGGGTGGAACAAGGCCGGCCATCCGACTTTGCTGAGCGCTGACTGCACTCGTGGATGCCCGAGGGCTCCCTCTCCCCATGGTTCGTAATTGAGTGGGTGCACCAATCTCTCGCATCCAGGCCGCCGCCGGGCGCGCCCCACAGGCCGATAATAAGGCGGATCCTTAACTTCAGGGACCGGGACTCTATCTTGGCTGAGGCACGGAAACAGCAGCACCTCAAATATCAGGACCAGCCAATTATGATCTTTCCTGACTACTCAGTGAGGTTCAGGGCCAACAGTGCTCATTTGGGTAAGTAAAACACAAGCTGTGTACTCTCAATATCCAATACAGGCTCCTCTTACCGGCCCGCCTCGGGTAGTGTTCCAAAACATAGCCCTTTTCTTTGACTCCCCTGAAGAGGGCCGGACATGGGTGACTGGAGAACGGCTCCTAAGGCTTAACGCCCGGAACACCTCTCCCAAGGACAGTAGAGAGGGTGCCGGCTTGGACCTGCCAGGCCTTCGGCCACAGCGCACCCGCTCACGCAGGAGGCGGGGTCCGCAATGGGCCCGATCAGACTCACCGCTGGGTCCCTCTCATCTTCCGGCATCCGGAGCGCCCCTGAGCAACCCCCTCGCGGCGTGCTAACTCTTCGAATCGCGCCTCACCTCAGCCATCGCTACTGGACCCTACAGACACAGATCTCTCCCGGAGCCTGATCCTTCCCACGGGGCCACATGGAGCCCACCATATCTTCTGCCTGTTTTTGGTTCATGGCCTCTGGCGCAGCACTTTGGCTCACCATCACCTTATCCCACGATGGACACTATAATAGAAGATCCTGCTATGAGGAGGAGTCCTCCGAGGTTTCCCATTCCCATGCGTTTTTGGTTTCTTTTCTTGGTTCCTTAGTTAGGGTCGACAGATGCTACTGTTCCTGAAGTATAGGGAGGGGGAAGGGGGCTGGGTTGGGAGGGCGGACCGTTGTCCCAGTTTTTCTTTGACACTCCTTGTTCACACTAGCAGCTCTGATCAGCAGCACTATGACTGCGTGTACCATAGAGCCCACTGAATGGCTCATCGCCGAAACATGCTATACACCACAACCGCATCTCCGGCCGACAGCATAGCGAACACCCACACTATCAGCCATATAATGACACTCTTAATGCTTCACACAAACCTAACACTTCGCCAGCGCCTGCTACCTGCACGAGATATCTCCTCCTACACTCACAACCCCCATGACTGACATTCACAGTGGGAAGGGGTCTCTCCACGTAATGTCCTGGAATGTCAACGGGCTCCTAGATAGGGCCAAGTGAACAGCGGTCCTGCGATATGCATAACGCCATGATGTTGACGTACTGATCCTTCAAGAAACCCGGGGGTCGAGAGGTGTAGCCATCCTTGTGCGCCGCGCCTTCCCTTCGCTCTACGTAAGGTCATGACTGACCCTCATGGTACCTCTGTCTCCCTGGAGGGAGCCGTAGGGGATCAGGCACTCAACCTGATGTCTGTATACTCCCCACCATCGCTGATGGCCCCCACACTTAAACAACTTGATGGGTTAATAGCCGCCCTACCCCCTGGTATGACCATTATTGGGGGAGACTTTAACGCAGTCATGGATCCTGCCTGTGATGTAGTGGGAGGCCCCTCAACCTCTAGAATTTCCCAGGCTGGATTGTCGTATAATTAAAGGAGATAACCATACTCCCTAGGGGTATCTCGGACCACTCCCCGGTGACGTTGCGGGTGGGTGACCTGACAGACGCTTTACGACCGATCTGGATGCTGAATGCCTGGTTTCTCCAGGACAAAAACGTTAGAGAATCAGTGGGCAGCGAACTCCGGCACTTTTTTATCACCAATCAGCGCTCCGTTCCCTCCCCTGCGACCCTATGGGAGGCTGACAAGGCCACCATTTGTGAGTTCACCAAAGGCCAGCTGAGACTTAAACGAGCTGCGCAGGAGTCCCGACTTACCCTCCTGGAGGCTCAGGCCACTCTCATTGAAGGCCGACCGCCCGAAGAGAGGACCGAGGTTCTGGACAGTAGACTGGCATTCCTACGGGATGAGCTCAGGAAGACCTCCCTGGTAGCGCCCCTGAGCAACTGCCTCGCCTTGCGGTGTGCTAGCTCTTCGAATCGCTCTGACCCAGGGGGTGCCTCACCTCAGCCATCGCTACTGGACCCTACAGACACGGATATCTCCCGGAGCCCGATCCTTCCCACGGGGCCACATTGAGCCCACCATATCTTCTGGCTGTTTTTGGTTCCACGGCCTCTGGCACAGCACTTTGGCTCACCATCACCTTATCCCACGATGGACACTATAATAGAACATCCTGCTATGAGGAGGAGTCCTCCACGGTTTCCCATTTCCAAGCATTTTTGGTTTCTTTTCTTGGTTCCTTAGTTAGGGTCGACAGATGCTTCTGTTCCTGAAGTATAAGGAGGGGGGAGGGGGCTGGATTGGGAGGGCGGACCATTGTCCCAGTTTTTCTTTGTCACTCCTTGTTCACACTCGCAGCTCTGGTCAGCAACACTATGACCTCGGGTACCATAGAGCCCGCTGAATGGCTTGTCGCCGAAACATGCTATACACCACAACCGCATCTCCGGCCGACAGCATAGCGAACACCCACACTATCAGCCTTATAATGACACTCTTAATGCTTCACACAAACCTAACACTTCGCCCGCGCCTGCTACCTGCACGAGATATCTCCTCCTACACTCACAACCCCCATGTCTGACATTCACAGTGGGAAGGGGTTTCTCACGTAATGTCCTGGAATGTCAACGGGCTCCTAGATAGGACCAAGCAAACAGCGGTCCTGCGATACGCACAACGCCAAGCTGCTCTGGAGGTCTTCGGTGGCACGTGTTTAGGGGTGGGGAGACAAAAATGGGAAGCTGCTCCATCGACTGGCCACATACCCGATGGCTAACCGCATTATTCCTGAAGTGATAGCCATGAATGGTGAGGTCTACCGGTCTCCGGCGGCGGTGGCTCAGTGCTTCGTTGCATACTACACCGTCCTCTACTCGGCGCAGCCCTCAAATCTCTCACTCTCGGTACTGCTTCACCAAGAACGAATCCCTCTTCCACGTCTTAGCGAGCCTGAGGCAGAGGTACTAGACCTCCCGATCACTCTGGAGGAGGTCAACGAGGCAATCTCTTGCATGGCTTCCTGTAAGACTCCGGGACTGGACGGATTCACGCAGGAGTTTTATGTAACCTACCGTGACATGCTGGTTCCCCACCTTTTGGAGCTGTGCACAGAGGTGACTGATAAAGGCTTGTTTCGTTCCCAAACCAGCATGGCCACCATTGTGGTGATCCCCAAGTCTCAGCCTCCCTCGAAGCACTGCTCCTACTACCGTCCCATTTTGCTCATCAGCTCGGAGCTCAAGGTGTTTGCTTCCATCTTGGCTAAGCGTGTGCGGTGGTATCTGGCCAAGCTGGTCCACCTTGACCAGTGTGGCTTCATGCCATTGAGCCCTGATCTCTTGACTGGGTGAGAGTATTCTGCTTAATTCAGAGACTCTGTCCCTCACCACCCCTTGTTGTAAATATTTTTGTCCACCCTAAGCGTGGAAGGGTATACTCAGACATGAGTCCCTTGCTCATTGCACCATCAGGATTCAAGCAAGCCGGGCCGAAGACGGCTGTAATGCCAGAAACCGGTCCCCGGAAGCTTGTTTCCTTCCCAGTGTAAGAATTGGCTTTTGTAGTTTGGTTTGCCCTGTTCCCATCATGCACTGAGACAGGAACAGACTAATTTGCATACAGCCAGGTTCTGAAACTGGGATGGTGCAGTGAGCTAAAAAACGGTGTTGGATCTAGCCCTGATCTCTTGACTGGGTGAGAGTATTCTGCTTAATTCAGAGACTCTGTCCCTCACCACCCCTTGTTGTAAATATTTTTGTCCACCCTAAGCGTGGAAGGGTATACTCAGACATGAGTCCCTTGCTCATTGCACCATCAGGATTCAAGCAAGCCGGGCCGAAGATGGCTGTAATGCCAGAAACCGGTCCCCGGAAGCTTGTTTCCTTCCCAGTGTAAGAATTGGCTTTTGTAGTTTGGTTTGCCCTGTTCCCATCATGCACTGGGACAGGAACAGACTAATTTGCATACAGCCAGGTTCTGAAACTGGGATGGTGCAGTGAGCTTAAAAACGGTGTTGGATCTAGCCCTGATCTCTTGACTGGGTGAGAGTATTCTGCTTAATTCAGAGACTCTGTCCCTCACCACCCCTTGTTGTAAATATTGTGGGGCACCAGGCACTGCCTCTGGCATCTCCACCTCGCCCTGGCGAACCGCCAGTGCCTGACTCCATACCTGTCCCTTCTCCTCATTGACTTCAAGAAGGCTTTTGATTCTGTGGACTGGCGATACCTAGAAGCGGTGTTGACGGAAATGGGCTTTGGGAACTACTTTTGCAAACTAGTGAGAACGTTATATTGCCAACTGAGGGCCAGAGTGCTGGTTAATAGAGCCCTGTCTCAAGCCTTTCCCATCCGAAGGGGCACATGGCACGGATGCCCCCTTTCGCCCCTCCTCTTTGCCTTGGCAATGGAGCCACTGGCGTGTTTCATACTTTCCGATGAATGCATCATGGAGTGGAGATGGACTGGATTCGAGGAGGACAAAATCGCCCTCTATGCGAAAGACTTCCTCCTATACTTGGCGCAGCCCGCGCAATTGGGACCCCTGTGCCTCCGGGCGTTGAGTCTCTTTGAGCAGACCTCTGGCCTCCAATTGAACTCCACTAAGTCTGTCTTGGTCCCCCTTCATCTCTCGAGAGACTGCTTTGAGTGGCAGTCCACGATACACCTTCGACGGCAGTCCTTCAAGTATCTCTGGACCTGGGTGGCCCTCCTCCCAGACTTCACCTGGGCGCTCAACGTAACCCCCATAGTGAAGAAAGCCAGGGCTGATCTCCTCAGTTGGTAAGCATTGCTGCTGAACCCATTGGCAGAATAGCCTTGTTCAAAATGATGATCTTGCCCAGGTTTCTAAACATGCTTTAGAACACACCCATTCCCTTCTCACTTGCGTGGTTCCGGGAAATGGACAGTCTGGCCGTCAAATTCCTATGGGCGGGTTGGAGACTCCGTTTGGCCCTCACACAGTGTCAGATCCTGCCCTTTGATGGCGGTCTGGGTATGACAAACCTGTACCTCTATTATCTAGCTACCCGTCTCCTTACCTTGAACGACTGGTTCAATGGGGGCTGGTCGGACCCTGCCTATCGGCTTGAACTACACACCCAAAATCTACCTAACATTCAGGGGATGCTATATGACAACACTATTCCCAGAACCCTACCCGAGGCTGACACATGTGGGGTACTTCTGGCCTGGTGGTCCTCCCTGCACCACATTCACTGGTCGGGTAAATTGACTAAAAACACTCCACTTTGGCAGGGTGCCCAGCTGGTATTTCACAGCTGGGGGACGTCTGGAAAGGGGACAAAATGCGTGCCTTTCAGGATCTTCAAAATCTGTACTCCCTGTATACTTTGCAGTTTTACTGCTAATTGTAGTTGCGCCACGCTCTCCATCCATTCACACATCCCAGAGGGCACATCCTTACCTGAGTACAGCGCGCCGGAAGCCCAGGTTATGACTGGTAATCTGGGGAAAGGAGGGATCTCCCGTATCTACTGCTCCCTCACAAATAACACTCCAACACACTATCATGGCTCAGGGACAGATGGGAGGATGGCTTGGGTCCCTAGATGATGATGACTGGCGGACGCGCTAATGGCCCCCAAAATAATCACAGTCTCAGCAGGGCTTCGCTTGGTCCATATATACCATCTGCACTCCTCTTACCTCACGCCGCTGGGCCTCCACCGCGCTGGGCTTCATCCCGAAGTATCCTGTCCATGCTGCGCACACTCACAGGCTGATTTCTTCCATATGGTATGGCTTTGCCCTGTTATTACACGCTTTTGGAGATCAGAACAGGGGAACTCACTGAGGCCCTGGGCTGGGAGGTACCTCTCAACCCCACAAATGTACTCCTGGGAATTACTGAAGGACTGGATGGCTCTCGAGCCGACAAACTCCTCCCGACCACAGCCCTGATGGTGGTTAAGAGAGACATTGTGGCAAGCTGGCTGACTTCGACCGCCCCTGCCATGTCAAGGTGGCGCAGGGAGGTGTACTGGTGTGCAGCGCAAGAGTGGTCTGTGTACAAGGTCTGGGGATGTCCGAAGAAATATCGCAAGGTGTGGGGTAAATAGGTGGGGGCGATAGAAGGCTAAAGCTCTGCTGGGCAATCGCTGGAGATGGTGGGTGTTACTCTACCTTTATTGTCTATTAACCACATCTGTACAACCTTACGGGCGCTATGTTCCTCATGTATGCTGAAATCTGAGCTGGATGTTGATCTTTCATCTTTTGTGTTTGTCTCTTTTAAAATCAATAAAGTTGGTTATAAAAAAAAATTATTATTAAACGCCAATCCCCGGGAGAAAGATTGTATTAAAAACATAGCGCTCTCATCAAAGCGACGGATAATTCTGCTTTCTGTGACCTCGACCCTGCGATGTTGGAAGTTGGGAGGGGGCAGGGGAAGGGACTGCGCTGCACATAATTTTAAGTGCTGTAAAAAGACTTGTTTCCTTTTTACGCACATAGAAAATCAGCGCCTCTGTTTGAAGCACTTAAAAAATTGCGCAATCAGTAATAAGTGTGCGCCCACAAGTGCATCACGTGCAGTGAAGCATAGCAATGATGATGTCATTATAAAGTGCCTACTGCCAAGGACCTGAAGCTTAGAAGCGCACTGGATCGTGGGTTTTTATTTTGATTACCACAGCTACGTGTTACATAAGTTAGCTGCCCAGAACGGCTTATAGTCTGAATAGGCCCTAAATGATCCATTGCTAGTACATTCTATTTATGCAAGTGCCCTAGCAGCAGGCGTTGAACCCACGGGACTATCCTTAGCTGGTGGGTTGGTAGAAAAGGCTACTTGAACAATCAAGGTTCTCTTATTTTGTCTTTTTTACGCCTAGCAAACGATTTGTATTTTGGCAAATGTTACTTTGCGCTCGGGCCACACTAATGGAAAAATATGCATTATGTAAAGGACTTCTAGCATTAATAAATTGGAGGCAAGGGAATCCTTTTATATTTGCCCTCTCAACTAAACAAGAATTTTCAAAGCAAATAGAATTCACATACGCGAGAGCTATTGGCTTTGCCAGTGTCTTTTAGGCATGTTGTGCAGAATCGTGGAATGGAGAAGAGGGGCATAGAGTGGTGTGGCGTGAAGTTCAGTGGAGTGGAATGACGTGCAGTAGAGTGATGTAGAATAGTGTGGCATAGAGTAGGGTTGAGTGGTGTGGCGTCGCATAGAGTTGAGTTGAGTGGATTGCGGTAGACTAGAGTGCCGTGGAGTGGAGCAGAACATAGTGAGTGGAGTGCGTAGAGTATAGTGGAGTGTCATAGAGTACAGTGGCGTACAGTAGGGTGGTGTAGTGTGGTGCAGAGTAAACTAGAGTGCACTGATGTAGAGTGCAGTGTTGTGGCTTAGAGTGCAATGGCCTTAGAAAACACCATCGAAGTTAGAAGAGAGACATTTAAAAACTAAAGAAAATATCATGAACAGTGCTTATTTAGTTATTTAATGTTTGATGTGTTTTATTGGTTAATGTTGAATACAAGTTCTTTTATATCTAATGCATTAATTCTTCTACCCTGGATGACAGGGGGAGAGACTGATGGTAGTAAAAGGGAGGGGGCAGCATTTTTCAATTTTCGCCTAGGGCGGCAAAACACCTAGAAACGGCCTCCGGGCGCAGGCTGAGGCATCACGGGTGCGCCTTGGGTCCCCGGGGCTGCTGGGTGTTGTAGTTTGCCCCAAGTCATGCTGGCCATTTCCTTCACGGTGTGGAGTAGAGGAGCGCCCGGCCGTTTCCCTCCCGGCTCCCAGGCTGGTGCTGCGGGTAAGTTTACTGTTGTCCTGCTATCCCACACTGCGGTGTGCGCGCAGCGAATTTCTATCGCCTCCGGGCGCAGGCTGAGGCGTCAAGGGTGCACCTTGGGTCCCTGGGGCTGCTGGGAGTTGTAGTTTGCCCCAAGTCACGCTGGCCGTTTCCCTCATGGCGTGGAGTACAGGAGCGCCCGGTCGTTTCTCTCACTGCTCCCGGGCTGGTGCGGGTGCTGCGGGTAAGTTTACTGCTGTCCCACTGTCCCGAATTGATTCTGAGAATAGTGAAAGTGAATCACCTGTAGCTAAAAGACAGACAAGAAAAAAGTGCCAAATGGAAAGTGTTCATCAAATGAGTTGACCTATCTAGCATTAATATCTGTAGATGAGTCAGATGTGGAAGATACTGTCCAAACAAATTGCTGTCAGTTCATCTTTGAAGACCTCTAGAAGAAGAAAAAGAACAATGTTATGCCCAATTTCTGTAGTTGGATATGTTTTTCCTTCACAAGGTGAATTCCCTGGTGACAACCATTCTCCTAGTGAAAGCCATGAGGTACAAGAGATCTCTGATGCATTGGAGACTAGTTCAGGGCATTGACGGGAAAAGCAGAGTATTTTGAGTTAAACAATGTAGGAACGCCCGCAATCCAGAAATGCACCAAGGTAGATGTTGGGGTGCTAGCTTTGTCCAAGTACAGGCCTTGCAAAGCCCTGGGCTCTGACAATTGTGACAGTAAGGGCACTCCTAGAACTCACAAAGTAATGAATGATAATATCAAAGGGATGTCCTATGCCTGTAGAGAAGGGAATAGGGCACTGAGGTTGAGGAAGGATAGTAGTATAAGGTTTCTTGGGATGATGTAAAGATTTTAACTTGGAATGTGGCAAGGATTGGTAAGAAGTTGCCCGAAACTGATTGCGGTACTTCAGTTGATACCTATCTGTCTTTTTCCAGAAACATGGTGTTTACAGTCTGGGAGAGGGAGGCCCTCAGAAGGACTAACGGTCTGGGTTAAGACTATGCTAGGCTATAAAATACATCAAATCACCATTGCTTCACCAGACGTTTTGGCAATTCGTTTATCTTTGCCCTCCAGCCTCAGCTTGACCATCTTTAATGTCTGTAAATGGGTAGGAGATCGAAGTTCTGAGACCTTGGTGCTCAAAGTCAGTTGATAATGTGCTCAAAGTCCTGCCTGGTGATGGTTTCCTCTTAATTGGGGACAGCTTTAATACAACCTTTGAACCTATGGAAGTAGTCCCACAAGATTTAACTTCTGATCTTGATAATATATGGAAGATATCACAACTAAACTTCCCTGTAGTGAGATGGTCATCAAGAGCAGCACAATTATTATCATTTTCCTTTACTCGTGATCTAAGAGCAGCAAATAGATGGACATCCTCCGATTGAAAGGGCAGAGCTATTTGCATTAGAAGAGGCCAGACTAGCCGCATCAATTATTTCCTAGTGGGGCTAAGCCTTTGGCCATTCCTGAAGAACATGGTTGTCCAGGATAGAATGGACAGTGACCATAATGCCTTTACCTTGACTCTAGAGGGTGCTATGATAGAGAGAAATCCAAGTAAGGCCAATAGGGTGGTAGGGGATATCCTCCAGTCAAACAATGGGAAAATAATCACTTGAGAATGGGTATGCAAGCATCCAGAGGCCCTAGAAAATTCCCCAATAATGGAGAAAAAAAACTGAAAAGATCTACAGTCTCTCTTCGGAGCAGAGGCTAATGGATATGCAGAGAATTAATTAAACCCTCTACAGTAAGATGAAAGATTTCTTACTCCAGAACAAAAGAGCTGGTCCTTCTAGGGACAAAGAGGCGGCATGGTATAATAAAGCTTGGAGGGCAGCCAAAGGGAATCTGTTGAGGGCAGCGAAATCCAAATGCAGGGAAGGCTGGGTAAAATATAGAGCTGTTTATAAAAGGGAATTAGATAAAGCTAGGAGAGAGTGGAAATGCAAGTTGTGGGAAAATATGTATACAGCTTTGACAACGAAGGACACTAGATCCCTTTGAAAAATCGCCTAGGATAGTGCCACTGGCACCAAAAGAGATGTGGCATTTTTTTATCCAATCCCAGGAGTGGGTCTCTCATTTTGGTGACATATATTCATGCACAGACGAGTCAAGAAGGGGCTCTTTTGGTTCGCTTCAGGGCACACAGTGATAGTTGTATGAGATTTGAGCTCAGCGAAACCGGGACTGCTATAAAATCTTGGCAATACTCCAAAGCCCCTAGGCCAGTTATGCTACCTAATGATCTATGTCTGGCTGCTTTGGAAGATCGGAGCCCCTACTCAAATTTACTTTCCAACACTATATTACTAGGAATGGACATCCCTCTATCATGGAAGTCTACTGAGATTATTCAGATTTTTTAAAAGGGGTCATGCAACGAACCAGTAATTACAGGCCAATCGGTTTGATTGATGTACTACAAAAATCGTCTCTAATAAGGTATTGGCCCATCTAGAATCCTGGCTACAAGACAATAATATATTGGCAAGACCTCCAGGCAGGCTTCTGTAGTAACACCAATACCCTAGACCAGGTGGTTTGCTTTAACTGTATATTTTGGAATACCGCATTGATCGGCAGAGGCAAGCTATATGTAGCCTTCGTCAACCTGCCTGCTTCATTTGATCTAGTACCTAGGGATATCTTATGAAGGGAGCTTCAAAAAATGAGTTTACCAAAGAGTCTCTTGGATATCCTTATTTGGCTCCACTGGGATAACTACACCTGAGTAAGATGGGGGGAATAGGGACACTTAAATGACCTCTTTAGGATAGATCAAGGCATCATACAAGGCTTTGTCCTTGCACCAACCCTGTTCTCCCTATTTATAAATGGAGTAGCTGATCATTTAGCTAGGGATGGGTGTGATTTGCCAAAAGTGGGGGGCCGTTGGGTGCCCACCCTACTTATTGCGGAAGACACAGTTCTGCTAGCGAAATCCCTCTGGGGACTGCAGCAGTTGCTGAATGATTTCACTGCATTTTGTGGTGAGCGTGGGCTTGAGTTAAAAAGTACATAAACATAGTTTATGGTTTTGAAACCAATGCATCAAAGGAAACTGGAAAGATTGTAAATGCACATTGGTTGTAGTCAAATTGAACAAGTGTCCAGTTTCGATTATTTATGTATAAGATTATCACCTAATCTTAACTGGGATTTACAAATCCAAAAAGCATATGTGTCTCTAATTTATCAAGCTGCTAACATTGTGAAATTACAAAAGAAGACCTTCACGAAGAAGGTGGCTCCAGCCCTTGAGATATATAATGTGAAGGCATTAGGAGCTGTTATATATTGTTCTGAAATCTGGAGCTGTGCGAATATCAAACTACTGGAAAGAGTCCAACACAAGCTCCTAAGATTTTTATTGGCCCTCCCAATGAATACCTCACTGGTTCCAGTTTTCCTTGATCTGGCACATAAGAAATTAAGAGAAAATATTGACTGTAGAATCTCGGCATATTGGTATAGGCTTTGGTCTTCTCCATCCCTTAAATCCTATCAGGTGGGCCTAAGGGACTTACTGGTGCCAGGGAAGGCTACGAAAATTCCATGGCTCAAATTTGAGAAAAACTTGTTGTACAGATTGGGTTTGGAGAGATTGTAGCTAAAGCCGGATGATCTGACTCTAGTCTCCAAAGCCAACTTAAAAAGTATTTACTGGGAAGTTATGGCAGTCCACAGGGTCACCGGAAAATCAGGTGGCCTAATTGTAGAATGTTTGCATCATAAACCTCTTTCATGTTACAAGTACGCTATAAATGAAATAGTGCCGATAAGAGCACGTAAACTGTATATTCGGTTTTGATACAAGTCATTACAGACAAAGGCTTTCTTTAGCATGTGTAAAGATGTAACAGCTAAAGATGATCTATGTTCATCATGTACAGGAGTCCCGGAGATGTCAACCCACTTATTATTCTTTTGTGCGCCTTATGCACCCCAAATAAATAAATGTATATTGCCCATATGTTGTTCGCTGGGAGCCAGAAGGCGTTTGCAGTCCTTTAGAATATGTAGCACTGACACAACAAGAGTTATAGGGCCAGATGTAGGTAATTCCCGATTACCGATTCTTAAATACCGAATCATACCGATTCGGTATTTAAGAACTGGCAATCGGGATGTAGGTATATTTACCGAATTAATTACCGAATCGGTATGATTCGGTAATTAATGAATCGGTATTTACCGAGTCTGTAACTGCCATTGTTTCCTATGGGCCTTGAGGGCCATAGGAATCAATGTCAATAACCGAATCGGTAAATACCGATTCGGTAATTGGGGGAAATATTGAAGGGTGGCAGGGTGTCACTTTGACACCCTGTTGCACCCCTCAATTGTGCATGGGTGCACATGTTGCTGACATACATGCCCTTAGGGCATGTATGTCTGCAACATGGCACTGTTTAAAAAGCAAAAAAAATGCTTTTTAAATGGTTTTCCTAATTTACCACCAACTACTAGTTGGTGGTAAATTAAGAATTCTTAAACCCTTGTAGCACTGAAAACAGTGCTACCTACATCTGAAATTACAGAATCGGTAATTTTACCAATTCGGTATTTTACCGAATCGGTAAAATTACAGAATCGGTAAAATTACCGATTCTGTAATTTTACATGCCCCTACATACCAATGTCCAAATACCGGTCGGAAACGGCCGAAAATCGGTATTTTCGGCCGTTTCCAACCGGTATTTGGACAACTACATCTGGCCCATAGTGTTTACTATTGTAAAACAAACTTAGTCTGTTTGGATTTGGTGCACTGAGTGCTTACAAGCAAATGACTAGGTGTTTCTTTTGACATATTTGGGGTGTGGCATTTCACCTCCTTTAGTCCTGAAGTTATAGTTGAGTGTTGTCTGATGAGATTTACCTTGTAATTAAGACTTTTATATCCTATTTTGAATGTTAAAATGTTTCAAAACGTTTATACAGTTATACTGTGTTGAGGTTTTATTATACTGTTTTAGAAGTGTGTGGTTGTTTGCAGTGTGTAAAATGAAAAAGACAGGGTCAGCATCCTACGCTTCACACAAATCATTTATCAAAACTCTGTATTCTTTTTAAAACAGTAATATGTTGCCTTTGTATGTATTTTAATCTATTTATTTTTACTCGATGGTAGAATGTCATTTGTACCTGCAATTGCATTTTTACACTAATTGTTTAGAATCACGCTATTGATACTAGAGCTGAAAATGAGTCTGGTCGTAGTAGGGGTTTGTATTGGGAGAAAAATTTAATATGGCGCCTATTTATATGTAAGTGAGTGTATTTATATTTGTTTTTGTGTAATCAATCAATAATTACCATACATAATGAAATAGAACACAGAAGATTAACACATAGAGATAGATTAGTAGGAAATTATAATGCATAGCCTTTATACACATTTCTTATGGGAGTACGTTAGAATAAAGGGTATTAAAGATTGCCGTGTTTTTACATACCTTCCTTCATTTGCTAAAGAGGCTGTGATGTACTTCTTGTTGCCTTTGTCATATTTATCATGTAATGCTTTCATCAAAATTCTCCAAAAGGAAGGGTTTTTTGTTGCCACATCTTTCCGATTTCAGTGCTTTGCCTGAAGAACTTACTGTATCTGAAGACTCTGGGAATTGTATTACTTATTCCAAGTATTTAACAAAAATTGAAAACTTGAAATGAATAATATTAAAAATAAGCATGTTTGTAGTCTGAGTGAAAAAGAATAGGAATTTGTTAAGGAATATAATGAGAGGAGAATAAGAATCCTGAGAAATTGGAAAGGTGTGAGTGAAATTAAAGAATAATTTGAAACTGAAGAGACATTTACAAATTTGAATGAATCCAAGCTTGAAAATAGAGCATGAAAGAAAGGGAGAGTTGTGTATAGTGCATCAGGAATTTCAAAGAATTGGCCCAGTA
Source organism: Lissotriton helveticus (assembly GCF_964261635.1). Lineage (NCBI taxonomy): Eukaryota > Metazoa > Chordata > Amphibia > Caudata > Salamandridae > Lissotriton > Lissotriton helveticus. The sequence continues at coordinate 933,526,161 of NC_136061.1, read as the reverse complement.
GAATTTGTTGGAGAGAGTGAGTGTGAAAGGAGATATGTAGTTTATAACGAGCTATTGGCTTATGAACAGCCAATATTTAGAGGAATTTATTATGTGTCTGTTAATACTGCCTATTTTAACCAGACTTGTAATTGGAGGGGAGGCTGCTATCTTTGCTTTCGTATTTCCTCTGGTTTATCATATGAATGAGATGAATGATTTTTTGGTTTGTGGAGGGTGAAGCGTGGATTTGGACAAATTATATTAGATGTGCTGGGTGGTATAATTCCGACTACTGACATGACTATGAAATTTTTATATTTTTGTATTCAAACTTTATTGATTTTGTAGATGTGCAGTGTCTCTTGTCTCCACTGCTTCTAAAGGCATACATTGATACACTTTGAAGTTATTGTATTGTATTGCATTGTAGTGTATTGTAATTGCATTTATATAGTGCTTACTACCCCTGACGAGTCGGCAAACCGCTTTTTCGGCGGAATTAGTATAGTTAAATATGAAAGTAATTTGAGTGGTGGATAGGGTACACAGTTATTTGGATTGAGCAGGATAACGGGGGGATAGAAGAGGGAAAAGGTTTGCATTTATATAGTGCTTGTTACCCCTGATGGGTTGTTGAGGTTCTTTTTTGGAGAGTAAAACACTACTCCGGAACCCATAAAGGATTTGTGGTGAATTAGTATAATGAAATATGAAAGTAATTTGAGTGGTGGATATTAGTCAGTTATTTGGATTGAGAAGGATAGCAGATGGATAAAGGAGGGAAAAAAGATTTGCATTTATAATCAAATCAAGGTATATTTTTTGAGCGCACATCTCACTCGAAAGTCTCATGGCGCTAGCGGACAACTCAAAAGATCAGCTAGGTTAGATGTAATTAGATGTCAAACAGCCATGTCTTTATTTTCCTGCGAAAACAGTTGTGATCATTGATGATGCGTAGGTGTGGGGGCAGTTTGTTCCAAAAAGCCGGAGCAAGGAAGGAGAAGGTTCTCCCTCCGTTTTTGGTTCTATGAATTCTGAGAAATGTGAGAAGTGTTTTGTTGCTGGATCTCAGAGTTCTACAGGGTTGGTACCAACGTAACTTTTTGGCCCAATAGCCCTGACCTCTTCCGTACATATTTTTGTGCGTTAAGCAAAGAATCTTAAAGCGTATTCGTTTTCTGACAGGCAACCAATGTAAGAGTCTCAGGTTGGGTGCCGACGGGGATCTTGGCAGAAGATTGAGTATCAACCTGGCTGCAGTATTCTGCAGTACCTGTAGTCTTGCAAGAAGGTCTTCATTTATTGATGCCAACAGGGCATTTCCATAGTCCATTCAGTTGATAATCAGTCACTGGACCAAAGGTTTTCTGTCCTCCTTCGGAATTCATTTAAAAACTTTGCGTAGATTACGCATGATGGTAAAGCAGGAGTTAAATATCTTATTGATCTGATTTTTCATTGATAATTTATTGTCTATTTGGAATCCTAAATTCCGTACTATCTGTGTTGGAGTTGGGCAGGGGCCGAGATTTGGAGTCCACCAATCATGTGACCAATGCTCATGAGCCTTGCCATAGAGCATTATTTCGGTTTTACCTCCATTTAATTGAAGGTGATTTATGTTCATCCACCTGTCAATGTGGGACATGCAATCTTTAAAACATGACTTTGTTTCCATTGGATCTGGGCCAAGAGTGATCAGGATCTAAGTGTAATCTGTATATCACAGAACATCAAAGCCGTAGGATCTGCACTTGTTGCCCCTGATGGGGTGTTGAATCGCTTTTTTGGTGAGTAGCATGCTACTCCGGAACCCATAAAGGATTAGTGTTTAATTAGTATAGTGAAATATGCAAGTATTTTGAGCGGTGGATAGGTTAGTCAGTTATTTGGATTCAGAAGGATAGCGGAGAGGTAGTAGAGGGAAAAAGGTTTGCATTTATATAGCGCTTGTTACCCCTGATGGGGTGTTGAGGCGCTTTTTGGTGAGTAACACGCTACACCGAAATCCATAAAGGATTAGTGGTGAATTAGTGTAGTGAAATATGAAAGAAATTTGAGTGGTGGATAATAGTCAGTTATTTGGATTGAGAAGGATAGCAGATGGATAAAAGTGTGAAAAAAGATTATCATATTTATAGCGCTTGTTGCCCCTGAAGGGGTGTTAAATCGCTTTTTTGGAGAGTAGCATGCTACTCCGGAACTCATAAAGGATTAGTGTTGAATTAGTATAGTGAAATATGAAAGTAATTTGATAGGTGGATATTAGTCAGTTATTTGGATTGAGAAGGGTAGGAGACAGATAAAAGGGGGAAAAAGGTTTGCATTTATATAGTGCTTGCTACCCCTGATGAGGTGTTGAAGTGCTTTTTTGGCGAGTAGCACGCTACTCCGGAACCCATAATTGATTAGTGTTAAATTAGTATAGTAAAATATGAAAGTAATTTGAGTGGTGGATATGTTAGTCAGTTATTTGGATTGAGAAGGGTAGGGGAGGGATAGGAGAGAGGAAAAGTTTTGCACTTATATAGTGCTTGCTACCCCTGATGAGGTGTTGAAATGCTTTTTCGGCAAGGCGCACGCTACTCTGGGACCCATAGAGGATTAGTGGCGAATTAATATAGTGAAATATGAAATTTGAGAAGTGGACATGTTAGTCTGTTATTTTGAGTGAACGGATAGTGGGGGGATAGAAGAGTGAAGGATTTAGATTTTCTTTGTTTTGGAGGTCATAGCAGTTGGAGGAGGCTTGGGATGAGTAAACAGGGATATGGAGAGGAAGAGTCAGAGGGAAGAGTTTAGAAAGTCTTGTTTTGGGGGATCGGTATAGTAAAGAGGTGTCAGATGATACAAGGAGGGGTAGAGTAGGGGAGAGTCTAGAAAGGGTTGTTTTGAGGATCATAGTAGCGGTATTGGGTTTGAGATGAATGAGAGTGGATGTAGAGGATATATTGATAGACGTATTGGGTGAGCAATAGGGTAGTGTATTGAAAAGAGTAGTTGAAAGAGGTTTGAGATGAGTCAGAGTGTTGAGGTAGAAGATATATTGAGACAGGTATAGGGTGAGAATAGGGTAGTGCACTGGATATGCAGAATTAGAAGAAAGTAATAAATATATAGATCCATAAGTACATGGAAAGTATATAGATGCATCAATGAAGTAAGTATATGTAGATTAAAGATATTGATAGAGGTATAGGGTGAGAAATAGGGCAGTGCTTTGGAAAGAGTAGTAGATAGAGGTTTGAGATGAGTCAGAGAGTCGAGGTAGAGGATATATTGAGAGAGGAATAGGGTGAGAAATAGGGTATTGCATTGTATGCTTTTTTAGGAGAAAAGTAATAAATATATAGATCCAAGCACTTGGAAAGTATATAGATGCATAAAGTTGGTAAGTATATGTAGATTAAAGATGCATTAGATAAACTCTGGTTTTCAAGTGTTGTAATTGTATTTATTATTATTGTTCTCTTCTTTTACTACAGCTGCCCTGGCAGTGCCCTTTCCGGCATACATACACGCTTAGCCTACTGGACACAGAGGGGATTTGGTGACTTTATGGGGGATCTGGTGTTTGCTGACCCTGAGGGGCACTGTCCATACCTCCTGATCTTACATGCTAGTTGTCTCCGTCTGGGGCCTTGGACTCTCGACTTAATTAGCACAGGTTGACACTAGATGATTTTAAGTCCCCTATGGCTCTTGAACTTTTCCACACCTTAATCAACCGTTGGTACAATGTTTCATTTGACATGGCCGGCCCGAAGTGGTTGTAGGCGACTTGCTGTGCACTCTTATACTGCTATGCTTGCTGTTTCATTACGCTGCCGGAGAGAACAGGGTTGTAGGCACTATGCCGAGATCAACAGTATCTACCTGCAATTAAGGTTTTTGAAACTTAAAAAAAAAAAAGTGTTTATTTATTTTAAACATAATTATTCAACATGTTTATACAAAGCAATACACATATATAGGTACATATCTATAATACAAATAAATGCTTATATACAGAGTGATATGCTGTATATTTCTGTTTGGGTGTGGTGCTTATGTAGGGAAGAGCCAATTTTTGAGTAGTTTTCTGAAGATAAGGTGTTTGTCCGTGGATCATATGTTGGGGTAAAGAGTTCCATAGTTTGGCTGCTGGAACAGAGAAGGATATGCCACCCATGGCTTTTTTCTTGTATCTTGGAATTTTGAGGTGAGGTGCCACTCTAGAGCGGGGGTTCCTTAGTTGAATGTGTTTGGTAATTTTATCCTGATGAAGAGCGGTCCCATTCCATGTATCACTTTGTAGGTGATACAAAGCAGCTTGAACGTGGATCTTCTGGCAACCGATAACCAATGCAGGGCTTTCAAGGCAGGGGAGATGTAGTCTTGTGGTTTGATATGCAAGAGTAGTCTGGCAGATGCGTTCTGAATCCGTTGTAGTCTTTCAATGGTCGTTCAGGTGATCCGTGGTAGAGGCTATGGGCATAATCGAGTTTTGACAGAACAAGGTAGATGGTCGCTTGGACCTTGTGTAGAAACCCCAAATGGGGAAAGATTTGTTGCAGAGTTTTTATAATAAAAAAGCTTGATCTTGCTAGTTTGTCCCCTTGGGCATTCATCAATAGCTTGGAGTGCATGGTCATTCTGAAGTTTTTTACTTCCTTCGATACTTTAGGTGGTGCTCCCAGTTCATCAGGCCAGGCGGCAAGCGGGTCATGTTTCCAATCACCACACGTGAGTATTTCCGTTTTGTAAGCATTCAATTTGAGATGGCTCCAAGTCATCCATTGATCTACGGCTCTGAGACAACAGAAAATTGGCAAGTTTCCAATTTCTTTGGGGCAGTCCAGTTGAAGGAGTATTTGAGTGTCAACTGCATAGTTATAGCATGTGAGGTGAAATTGATTGATTAATACCGGTAATTACTTCATGTAGATGTTGAAAAGCATTGGCAGGATGATAGAGCCTTGCAGGACCTCTGCTTTTGTGGAGTAAGGTTTGGATGAGAAAGGTGGGGTAAGGATGACATTAGTTCTGTTTTGAAGGTAGGATGTGATCCCGTTTAGAGCAGTCCCCTCTATGCCAGCTTCATATTTATTTATTTTATTTAAAGAGTTTTATATAGTGCTGGCTAGACCCGAAGGTATCAGAGCACTTTACATGAGAATCAACAATGTAACAGAAAAAGATCAGCAATTACACAATACAACAAAAAATAGGCAATACAATTAGGAGAGGTGGGAAAGGAGAAGGAGAAGGGCTAGGTGAGAGAGGGAGGATAAGGGAAGAAACAACAAGGAGAGACGAAAGGAAGTCTGTCTAAAGCCCGACTGGGTAGGTGACGGCCAAGGAGAGTGTGGAAAAGTAAATTTTGCCATGTTCTGTGTCCCTACGTGTCATCCGTCATATGTTATGTGTGCATGATTAAATATGCATATGTACTCCCCATGTCTGATTAATGACGCAATTACAGTTGTGTCCACCTCTAGTATGCCAGTTTCCAGTCCTCGTGAATACTACGAATATCAGGCCTATGTAAAGTTATGTTGCCACGTTTCTCAGTGTGCACGTTATTCTATTATAAAGTCCCCGTTTCTAGGCCTCAAAAGGGCCCGGACACCAGATTCAGCTCCAGTCTCCTGAAACCTCGCTGAGGAGCGATACAGCCCCCACCTGTATTCTCGACCCTTCACTTACTTCCTGCCTCGCAGTGCCCGGCCCAGCCTGGCTCAGTCTCTGAGTCTGCCAAGAATATGTTATGAGTCCAGTTATCAGTTCAGTCCTCCTTCTCTGCATTCCTAAGCTACTGAACTGCATCAATAGTTTCCGTCATTGTCTAGCCTTCACGTTTCCACGTTAGAGAAATACTGTATTTAATGGTCATTTCATCACGCACTACATGTAGAATAATGCATGGTCCAGTCTTAGAATCAAGTTAGCCTCTCCCCTCTTGACTTCTAGTTTATATCAACATGTTCCCTAAACATCAGATACTAGATAGGGTTTAGGTACATGTCGCTCCGACCCTCCAGACTTCAGTCTCTGCTCCTAGCACAGAGTTCATAGCCCCCAGCTTCTCCTAGTAACACGTCATTGCCAGTTTGCGCGCACCATTAGGTTAGAGGTCCCGGCTCCTCAGGTAGCCCCCTCCATGGTTTCCGCCCCATTCATGACATATCCTGTTACGTTTGCATCACATGTCTATGTATACGCCCAGTTACACCCACTTTTACCCTTATCTTTCGCGACTGCTACGCGTCACACCTCTTGCTCCACCCACTGCTACGCCTACTGCAATGTAATGCTATGTGTTTGCGTTATGTATATATGCTCATGTATTGTTATTAAAAGTCAGCGCGCTCATCCCAGCCCCAGCAGCTGCTGGGCCCTGTCACCCTGTCATCCTATTCCTATGCAGGTTGTCCTGTTCCTGTCCTTATGCTGTATTAAACCTGCAAAACTCCTACTACCTCGAATCTTGACTCTTATTTATTGAGCTATCTGTTATGATATATGTCTAGTCAAAAATAGGGTATTATTTATTTATTTACCACATAATGGCGCCCGAACAGGGACTTGCCCTTTCCCCACGTGTCGGTGAAGCCACGCCGACCCCCTGACCCTCTGCAGTCGTGACGGAACTCTTCTGTGCACCGGCAGATATTTCTGCTTCAAGTATCCCTCAGGCCCACGGAGGAGACGGAGGAGGCGGTCCAGCATCCAAACGAGACGGTGGAGGAACGCGGCGAGTCCCGACCAGAGCCCAAGCCAAGAGTCCAAGGTCCGAGGTATCCGGAGGCCCACCCGTAACTGAAGTCCGAAGTTCGTCGTCCGTCGTCGTAGCAGTCCAGTCCGATCCGAGGCTTTCCGTTCTTGCTGCCCGGTGAGTACCATTACTGGGGTAGTATCTAGACAGGGTCAACTTAATTGACTCTGGTCTGTGGGTTGGTGGTACACAGTCCCACAAACTAAGTGTCCACTTCGGTGGATACGGGTCCTGACGTGTCTCTTTAAGAGACCGGTAAGTTTCGTACTGTTTCAGCAGTACATCTAGTTTCTGTTCTAGTCAGTTCTGTTCTCGAGAAATTTCAAGTGTTCTGTTCTCAGTATTTCCAGGTAGTATTCTGTTCGAACTGTTATTTTAAATGTTTTTCATGTATTTCAATGTCGTGGTATGAATGGGGATTAAGTATCGTGTTTATTGTGTATTGTATTGTGTCTAGATTACAGTCCAGTTATGCCCATATTTTCCAAGTTATGTCAGTTAAAAACTAGAAAGGGTCTGCTGGAAGCAGCAGTTCCCGTCCCGCCTAGGGACAGTCCAGGTCACTTTATGTATCAGAAACATGGCATAAGTGCCATATTGTATCTAGATTTATGGGTAGAGTATACCAAACAGTTAGAAGAAAAGTATAGATGGCCCGTATCGGGTACATGGGATGCCGAATGCATCATGCGAGTAGAAGAAGCATTATGGAAAAAGAAAGCCAGACAGTCACAGAAAGATGCCATCGAGTTATGGCGTAAGGAAGCTCATAAAAGAACTGAAAAAGAAATCAGAAAGTCAGAATTAAGTAGAGAATCCCAAGAGCGAGCCCAAGAAAAAGAATTAATCGAGATAGGTGAACAAGTCAAAGCCGAACAGTCAGACAGACAGAGGCATGCCCTTATTAAGGGTATGTATCCTCTTCTTGCCGAGGGCTTGCCAAAAGCGACCCCAGAGGCATCCAGTAATTTCCCGCCACCGTTAGTTCCGACCAAGCTACGTCACAAACCGACCGCAGCTGATATTTTTATTTCGTCCTATCTGGACGACACAGTCCCTGAATATGCAAATCCCGTTCGCGCTCCGCCAGTCCCAGTAAATCAGGCACATCCTGCTCCTCCAGACACCGGGGCACCCCTTGCAGTACCTGCTACGGTACCCCCGGTCCAGCCAGCATTTCAATTTCCCGCTCCGCCACGAAGAATATCAGTCGACGATTCTAGTCTAGGGGCCGCAGGAGGAGGTCCTCCTCAAACCCCACCGCCACGCAAGCGTTTATCAGCACTCGAATTACATGCTCAAGCATCACAGCGTACTCCCAAGAGTAATAAGTCTGTTGCAGAAATCAGGCAAGCCCTTGGCGAATGTGCCTATGACCCAGTCCCAGGCGAGAATAATATGGTTTTATATTCAGTACGCGTAAGGAGGGTGGCCGAGTATCTAGTCACCCTGCCGAATATGAAAGAAGATCTAGACAGGATATATCGTTTCATCCGTACAGGGGATGACCCACAAAGTATTAGTGATGCCATGTCTCAAAGGAAAGCTGAGATCCAGCGTATGATATTAAAGTTTTTAATTAACTGTCTAATAAGAGAACAAGATCATCCGTCTAAAGACCCGGAAGAAATGAAAACTCTAACAAAGTGGAGTGATAATATAGCCAAAGGAAAGCACAATACCATTGGTGCCATGGAAAGTATGTACAAGAAAATCCGTAGAGAAATAATAAAGATACACGAACAACGTAAAGCAGCACAAGTAAGCGAGAAAGAAAGTCACTCTGATCCTGAAGAGGAAGACGACGAGAATACCGCCAGAATAGCGTATGTAGGAAAATCTAGATTTCCAGATCGCCATTTACGCCTAGAACACAAGCCAGTTTTCCATCATTCAGCACCAGAACAAGGTTCCCTAGAACAAGTATTCCAAGCTACCGATCACATTCTGAAATCACGAATCGGTTACAGTGAGTTAAGTACTATGCATGAACAAGAACTAGCCCGATCAGCAGTCCGATGGATTACTGATTCTACCACTTTTCCAGACGAAATAGTGGCACAAATGTTTCTGAAATTGCCCCCAGCCGAGCAGCGACTGGTGGGTATGTATATGATCCAGCACCTCATTACTCTGTATGAGGGTCAGCACTCTGATCCAGGTCCGTTACATGATATCCTGAACGAGTTACTCCAGTATAGATGGAGAGGTCTAGGTACCGATTTAATTAGTGTCATTCTAGAACAGCGCCACAAATATAGAACGTTTCTGAACCCGTATTTTGTTCATGTCTCACCCTCAGAAAGTAAACCATTTTACATAGAAAGACAGAATCCGTTACGAGAAGTGCATCCAGTTAAGACAGAGGACGGGGAAATGCAACGAGTGTTTGTATACACCCCGATTACAAAGATGGAACTCCTCGAGATGAAGAAATTGACTCCCTGTCATGACAAAGATCCAGCAGGGTTCCATAGAGAATTAAAAGACATGCTCCGTATGGGAGAATACACTTACCCAGATATAATTAAAATGTTAAAGGTCCTGTTGCCCGCAGGGGTGTATGAAAAGCTAAAGGAAAAAGAATGGGAGGTGGGAGAGAAAAAGATAGATTGGGCAGTTCTAGAAGCTGAAGACAAGGCACGAGTACCAGGTACCGGTCTAGGAGAGAAATGTAAAGAATTACCAGAATTATTGATTCAAGTTTTACCCAGATTATTGACAACTAGAAAAGAAGACTGGGATGCAATCTCAGCCTGTAAACAGAAGCAAGAGGAAGATATTAGTGATTTTTATTCTAGATTTGAAAAATGTTTTAGTATCAACAGTGGCCTCAAGACAAGTAGCGAGTCATACCCTCACCTTTTTGTTACTAAATTAGTCGAGAATTCAAGCCCACAAATTAAAAATCGAGTTTTGAAAGTCGAAAGCACCTGGCAAGCTAATACTCCGTCCCAGATGCTCCAGATGCTCCAGTATCACCAGAATAGAATCAGGGAAGAGCAAGAACACGAGAGAAAACGTATGAAAGACACGAAAATGAAAGTATTAGTTGCACAATCTGTTCCTCAAGACAGTCAGAAGAGGGGTCCGAATCAAGCCAGTCATCCTGCAGCTCCCGTTAAAGGGAACTGCAATTATTGTAAACAGCCGGGTCATTTCATAAACGAGTGTACAGTTCTGAAACATAACATAGCTACCGGTAAGACTAAGGAAAGACCACGTCCGCCTAGACAAGAGCAAGTTTCACAGACTCCTCAGCCACAGAATGCACAACATACAGTTACAGCACCGCAGCCTATCGCTGCAACACAGCATGTTACATCGCAGATGTACCAGTATGCACAGTCTGAGTATCCAGAGTACCAGCAGTATTCATGAAACAGCCTAGAGAGGGAGGTAGGCTTGCCTCTCATCGAGATACCTGTAGATCAAGAAGGTCCCTATGTTCACAGTCAAGTATTAGGGAAAGACAGAAAGTTTTTGATTGATACAGGGGCAAGTAGGACCACAATTAGTCACGCCGAAGTTCCAGGGGCTCCGCTCTCAGGCTCTAGAAATGTTTCCCTTGGATTTTCAGGAAAGCCTATCGTAAATGAGATTTCAAAGCCAGTCACTCTAGAAGTAGGTCCATTGTCCCGCACTACTGATCTGTTACTTACTAAGTCATGTCCAGAAAATCTATTAGGCATTAAGACATTGAAAGAGTTAGGTGCAGTTATATGTTGTTCCCCAGAGGGAATACGATTGTTCCTACGTGACTTTAAGGGTCACTATGTATTACGAGATTTTGATTCGAGACTGTCTAATGTTCCACAGCATTTATGGGCGCAAGGTCCAACTGATGTAGGTTACATGCAAATCACACCCCATCGTGTGACTCTCAAACCAGGTGTAGTGTTACCACGAATCAGGCAGTATAGATTGCCACCTGAGGCTGTAGCAGCCTTATCCAAAATTATAGACGAGCTCATGGCTCAAGGAGTAGTTGTAGAAACTGACTCCAATGTATGTAATTCTCCGATCATTCCAGTCATGAAACGTACTGATCCAAATGCACCCCCAGTATATCGATTAGTGATTGATTTACGAGAACTTAACAAATGTATTATTCCTCAGTACCCAGTTGTCCCAGATATCTCTTCCCTATTGACAGCCATTGATTCCGAAGCCATGTTCTTTACAGTAATCGATCTTAAGAATGCATTTTTCAGTGTTCCTATTCATCCAGACAGCCAGTTCCTTTTCGGATTTTGTTTAAATGGAAGGAGCTATATGTTCACACGCGCTCCTCAAGGTTTCACAGAAAGTCCTAGTATTTACAGTCAAGCACTTAAGAGACAACTAGACAACATTCACATGCCAACTGACACTGCCCTGCTCCAGTATGTCGATGATCTATTGATCACAGCCCGTTCTGAACGTGACTGCGAGCGAGCGTCACTGACGGTTCTGTATTTCCTAGCCGAGATGGGGCACAAGGTGTCCCCTTCGAAGCTTCAATTCTGTGTCCAGCAAGTGGTTTACTTAGGACACTTACTGTCCAAGAGGGGTAGGCAGTTGACACCCGATCGCATCCAGTTGATAGCGAGTCTTCCTCAGCCCAGGACCCAGAAGGAGGTACGTGCCTTTATCGGCCTTACTTCTTATTGTAGACAATGGATTCCTCAGTATGCATTTCTAGCCAAACCACTGATACAGTTAACGACACAGGAGGCAGCCGTACCGACTGTCCTCCCTTGGACATCTGAACATACACTTAGTTTCAACGAGTTAAAGAAAGCCCTATGCCAAGCTCCAGTTCTAGCCACACCGAATTACAGTAAGCCTTTTACACTTTTCGTTACTGAACGCGAAGGTACAGCATTATCTGTTCTCACACAAGATCAAGCAGGACAATACAAGCCATGTGCTTATTTTTCTAGCACATTAGATCCAGTCGCCCAGGCTTTGCCTGTGTGCCTCAAGTCAGTTGCAGCCACAGCACTAGCTATCAGACAAAGTGATTCCATAGTTTTAGGACATTCCTTGACAGTACAAGTTCCACATTCCGTGGAAGTTCTTTTGAACCGAACACAAACTCAGCACTTGACAATTGCACGTTTAACAGGTTATGAATTGACACTGTTCCAGCCACACATAGAAATTAGACGCTGCAACGTCCTGAACCCTGCTACACTGTTACCATCAGTTACTTCGAATCCTGACCCACATGACTGTGTGGAAGTAGTTAACATTACGACAAAGCCAAGACAAGATCTGACAGATATTCCGTTACCAGACCCCGACCTGACACTTTATGTGGATGGTTCATGTAAGAGAACTAGTACAGGAGAACTAGTCGCCGCGTATGCAGTGACTACTGACACTGAAGTTATTGAAACACACCGTATTGACACTCTGTCCGCTCAAGCAGCAGAGCTAGTTGCTCTGACACAAGCCTGTATACACGCCAAGAACCTGAAAGTTAACGTTTACACAGATTCACGCTACGCATTCGGAGTTGTACACGACTTCGGAGTGCTCTGGCAGGAGAGAGGTTTCATGACTTCTCATGGAACCAAGATTCAGCATGGTCTCCTTATCCAAGCTCTGTTAGATGCCATACACTTACCGACATCCATTGCTATCATGAAATGCAAAGCACATACGAAAGTCACTGACATTATTTCCCAAGGTAATGATCTAGCAGATCGCACAGCCAAGCTTACAGCACAGACTCTAGACATTCCAGTCAACATGACACATACTCCAGATCCGATTACATGCATGACAGTTAGGGACCCTACACAAGATGTCATAGATATCCAGTTACATGCTACTCCCGATGAAATCAAGAAATGGTCCGAACAAGGAGGGGTCCAGACAGATCAAGGATGGGTAACAAAGGGTAGAGCCACATGGTTTCTCCCCGACTCTATGGTTCAAGTCATTATCAATACCGCACATAGTCCAGCACATTTAGGAGAAAAAGCAATGTTAGACAGTATCCAGAACATTTGGTTCAACAAGCATTTACGAGCTGCAGCCAAGCAGAAAGTCCGTACCTGTATGATATGTTGTCAGTTCAATCCAGGTAAAAGTGTCCCGGTGGAACAAGGGGGATTCCAGCCTCCTGACCACCCTTTTGAGGTCCTCCAGATGGATTATATTCAGATGGAGCGATGTCGAGGTTTCAAGTATGTCCTTGTAGTTGTATGCGCTTTGTCCAGGTGGACAGAAGCATATCCAGTCCCAGATTACACAGCCGCGACCACTGCCAAGCAGTTGGTTCGTGAATTCTTCCCTCGTTATGGACTCCCTAGAGTCGTATATTCTGATAACGGCCAGCCATTCTCCTCAGAGTTAATGAAGCACGTTTCCCTGTTGTTAGGGTACCAGTGGAAGTTTCATTGTGTACGCCATCCTGAAGCAGCTGGTCTGGTAGAGAGACATAATCAAACCCTGAAAATCCGAATTGCCAAAATATGTAAAGAGAAAGGTGTGGACTGGCTAGTAGCTCTGCCAGTTGCTCTATTTTACATGCGCATGGTCGCACATTCCAGATCAGGTCTGTCCCCATATGAGGTCGTATTCGGCCGCCCCCCTAACATGTGGGGTACTCCCAGACCCCGAAGTATTACTGATGTTTCATGTAATATGCTGACAGATTACCTAGCTTCCTTGATGTCTGCCCTCAACTCATGTCGTTCACAGGTTGCCGCCGCATTTCCAGACAATACCGAGGTGGCCCCGCATGAAATCGTTCCAGGTTCAATGGTCCTCGTACGTAACTTCGACAGATCAAGTCCGCTGGAGCCACGTTGGAAGGAGCCCCGTCAGGTCCTCCTCACCACCCGTACAGCCGTGAAATTGGAAGGACGCCGCGGCTGGGTACACCTTTCGCACGTCAAGAAATTCTACGGATTAAAGCCGGTCTCCAAGAACATTTCCCAGGATTTAAAAACTTGTCAAAACATTGTTCCTAAGGACTGTCCCGCAAATGACATTGATTCAAAACCCCCCCTGTTAGAGAAAACTCCGCAGCAGGAGTATAAACAGAAACTCCGGTCTAGTAAAATAAGTCAGCCAGTTTGATTGTCTAAGTCCTCCCCTAGGTGAAACGGTTAGACTGTTTCTGACATGTATAAAATAGACCCCCATAGTGAGAGAGTTAGTCAAAACTCAATCCGATGTATCGTTTTTCTATGTTTCATATTGTTTTCCAGCCTTATGATTTCCTGCACCAGTTATGCATTTTTTCTATGTTTCCCAGTTTCACATGTAAATAAGTCTGCTAATGCTACAGTAGAGCACACGTTTAGTGATCTGCCCCCTCACGAGCTGTCCTACCGCCTCGCTATGCGTAACAATACTTTTATCCGCATGTTACATTACTCACACCAGACCAGCAATGCCACTAATTGTTGGGTGTGTGGTCGACTCCCCCCTTTCCAGACGTCAAAGGGAGTTCTGCCACTCTTTCCTTATCCTTTTTCACATAATGGTTTGTGTGGAGCATGGTCCACGTTAACGTCATCCTCAACCGATATGTCTTTTCTTAACAGCACATGTTTCCCAGACAAGCAAGGTCTCCCTCACAGAACCGGGTTAGATCTAGAAAATGAAGTGTATAATTTAGGTAACTATTCTTCGAATTTCATGGTCCTGAATGTTCAGTCTGATACTACTCCAGACTTACCTGCTATTTCAGTACTACCAGTCAAAGGCGAATTATGTGTCCGAAATAATGGTTCCGTACATGTAGGACATAGTGATTGTACTACTGTTGTCAAGTATAGTGACAGTGGGAAATCTATTTTCAAAGCTTCACGTCATTCATATTTTATTTGTGGTCAAACCGCATATGTTCGTCTGCCCCTCGATTGGGAGGGAACCTGTTACATTGCCTTCCTACTGCCACCTGTTTTCCTAGCCCCACCTGATTATCATAGAAATACACATCTAGTACATACTAGACACAAGAGAAATCTCCCGATTGTCGACTATACTGAAACTGCTGCAGAACAATTCATTGATATTGATAAAGGTGTTTTCCCTTATTTAGGTACAGTTGTAAATAGTAAGCTAATCCGTAGGTTAACAAGAACCCTTGAAGCTGTAGTAGATGAGACTGCCTCCGCTCTAGGTAACTTAACCGAAGAGCAATCTGCTATGAGATTTGTCGTTTTACAGAATCGTCTCGTCCTTGACGTCATACTGGCCGATAGGGGCGGGGCCTGTAGAGTCATCGGATCTAGTTGCTGCATTTTCATTCCAAATAACGCGCCGTCTGTTTATTCAGCTATAACCAGACTCCATAAAATTGCCCATCTGTTACACCAAGATCCAGGCACCTGGACATGGTCCGGTTGGTTCTGGAATATAATTTCCGCCTGGGGATGGAAAGTCCTGTCCTTTCTAGGTATCGCAGTAGCGATCATATTCAGCTGCTGCCTCTGTATACAATGTGGCCCTGCGATTTGCGGCATGTGTGCTACCTCTTGTATTCCTAGTCCCAAGCCCCGTTCTAAATCCCGTTCCAGGATAATTCGAGACGAGCAAATGGTCCTGTATGAAATGATAGATGGCATCATGAATATTGATGTTTCCTGATGGAAACGTAGTGACAAGGAGGGAATGTGGAAAAGTAAATTTTGCCATGTTCTGTGTCCCTACGTGTCATCCGTCATATGTTATGTGTGCATGATTAAATATGCATATGTACTCCCCATGTCTGATTAATGACGCAATTACAGTTGTGTCCACCTCTAGTATGCCAGTTTCCAGTCCTCGTGAATACTACGAATATCAGGCCTATGTAAAGTTATGTTGCCACGTTTCTCAGTGTGCACGTTATTCTATTATAAAGTCCCCGTTTCTAGGCCTCAAAAGGGCCCGGACACCAGATTCAGCTCCAGTCTCCTGAAACCTCGCTGAGGAGCGATACAGCCCCCACCTGTATTCTCGACCCTTCACTTACTTCCTGCCTCGCAGTGCCCGGCCCAGCCTGGCTCAGTCTCTGAGTCTGCCAAGAATATGTTATGAGTCCAGTTATCAGTTCAGTCCTCCTTCTCTGCATTCCTAAGCTACTGAACTGCATCAATAGTTTCCGTCATTGTCTAGCCTTCACGTTTCCACGTTAGAGAAATACTGTATTTAATGGTCATTTCATCACGCACTACATGTAGAATAATGCATGGTCCAGTCTTAGAATCAAGTTAGCCTCTCCCCTCTTGACTTCTAGTTTATATCAACATGTTCCCTAAACATCAGATACTAGATAGGGTTTAGGTACATGTCGCTCCGACCCTCCAGACTTCAGTCTCTGCTCCTAGCACAGAGTTCATAGCCCCCAGCTTCTCCTAGTAACACGTCATTGCCAGTTTGCGCGCACCATTAGGTTAGAGGTCCCGGCTCCTCAGGTAGCCCCCTCCATGGTTTCCGCCCCATTCATGACATATCCTGTTACGTTTGCATCACATGTCTATGTATACGCCCAGTTACACCCACTTTTACCCTTATCTTTCGCGACTGCTACGCGTCACACCTCTTGCTCCACCCACTGCTACGCCTACTGCAATGTAATGCTATGTGTTTGCGTTATGTATATATGCTCATGTATTGTTATTAAAAGTCAGCGCGCTCATCCCAGCCCCAGCAGCTGCTGGGCCCTGTCACCCTGTCATCCTATTCCTATGCAGGTTGTCCTGTTCCTGTCCTTATGCTGTATTAAACCTGCAAAACTCCTACTACCTCGAATCTTGACTCTTATTTATTGAGCTATCTGTTATGATATATGTCTAGTCAAAAATAGGGTATTATTTATTTATTTACCACAAGAGAATCCACGGCCCATCTCCCCTATAGCTAAACCAGGTAGCTCCATCGGGCATCAGACAGAATAGTTCAGTCTCGATACATTGAGAGAAAAGAGAAGGAGAGACATACATAGAGGGAGGTGAGAGAGGGAGGATAAGGGAAGAGACAACAAGGAGAGACGAAAGGAAGTCTGTCTAAAGCCCGACTGGGTAGGTGACGACCAAAGGAGGGAATCCACGGCCCATCTCCCCTATAACTAAACCAGGTAGCTCCATCGGGCATCAGACAGAATAGTTCAGTTCGATACATTAAGAGAAAAGAGAAGGAGAGACATAAATAGAGGGAGGATGCGGGAGGAGATGACAGGAGAGACGAAAGGAAGTGCAACAATGTGGTTCAACAATATAACAGAAAAAGATCAACAATTACACATTATATCAAACAATCTGAAGAACAATAGGAGAGGAGAGAAAGGAGAGAGAGAGGTAGTGGGGTGTAGGGGAGGTGAGAAAGTGAGGATAAGGGAAGAGACAACCGTAGAGACGAAAGGAAGTCTGTCTAAAGACCAACTGGGTAGGTGACGACCAAAGGAGGTAATCCACGGCCCATCTCCCCTATAGCTAAACCAGGTAGCTCCATTGGGCATCAGACAGAATAGGTCAGTTTTAATACATTGAGAGAGAAGAGAAGGAGAGAAATAAAAAGAGGGAGGAAGCAAGAGGAGACGACAAGAGAGATGAAAGGAAGTCTGTCAAAAGACCGACTGGGTAGGTGACGTCCAAGGAGTGAATCCCCGGCTTGTCTCCCCTATAGCTAAACCAGGTAGCTCCATCGGGCGTCGGACAAAATAGCTAGATCTCAGATGACGAAAGAAAAATTCACAGATAGAACGGGAGGGGACTAAAGGGCCAGGACAGTTGAGGGCAAAGGTCAGAAGCAGGAAAGTGGAGAAGAGTAGAGCGGGGAGGGGTAGGGAGTAGAGGGAGATAAGGTCAGAAGAGACGCAGGAGGGTTTGTTGCGGCCGTCATTTTAGGCAGGTACAAGCAGTATTTACATGAGGATCAGAGTTACAGGTTATAAGTTACATTGTTCCAAGAGCGAAATAAACATAGGAATTAGGAGTGTGACAGGGGGAGGGAGGAAAGGAAGGCGGGAGAAACAAAGGGAAGTCTGCCCAAAGAACGACTGGGTAGGTGACGTCCGAGGAGGGAGTCCCCAGCCCATCACACCTATAGCTAAACAAAGTAGCTCCATCGGTCATCAGTCAAAATAGCTAGGTCTCAGCTGAAGAGGGAGAGTTCACACAAGGAAGTCCAGTGGATACACATGGTGGTAACTATAAGCAGGGACAGGTGAGGGAAGGGTCCGTTAGCCTAAAGGAAGAGAAGAGTAGAGTGGTAGGCTGTAAGGTGAAGGGGGGAGGGAGAAAAAGTCAAGAAAGACGCAGGAGAATTTGCCCAAGGACCGGCGATGCAGGATGAGCTCCCAATCGCATGAGAGGTGTGGGTCACAGCGGATTGAGAGTGAAGCACTCATAACACTCTGCAGATAGTTACAATGCTGGGTGAATATGCGGAAATGTCTCTAAAACGAGTGTGTTTATTATGGCCGCCATCTTAGGGTCAGGCTACATCAGAAAGAAGCTCCGGAGCTCGTTCCGCGATCCTCAGTGGACTCTGGAGACCGCCATGTCCCCTGCTCAGCCTCATCTTGGGATGTCACATCAGGTGACACGGGGCTGAGTGGGAGGGGGCATCTCAAATTCCCGGTGTCGCGCTGCGGCGCTCCTCGCGCAAGTGTGGTCTGTCCATCGCAGGAGGTCCTCCACGTCTTGATCGGTGAGAGGAAGCAGGACGAGCGGGGGGCGAACAGTGCAACGGCCGGGCTCAGGCAGGACTCGGGCACAAGCAACTCCCCGCGGGTGAATGCAATGCCGTTGCAGGTCACCGGGCAGCCAGCGGGAGTTAAATTGTGCCAAAGTTCGGGGTCCGCCGCCATCTTGAGGTCAGGCACGGCGGCCGTGAGGCAGCGCCGTCGGGTGCATTGCCGCGTGGAAAAGCCGAGAGCTCCCGTTGCTATTTGCGCTGGTGGCTGGCTCACCTTAGGTGCAAGGGCAGGCACAGGGGAGCTCGAGTCAGGAGGCAGTGTAAAATGCCACTAGGAGTCAGTGAGAGTCTTTGTATCAGAGTGTCATGGTCAACCGTGTCAAAGGCAGCCGAGAGGTCCAAAAGGAGTAGTGCAGCAGCCCTGTTGCGTTCAGCTGTGTTCTTCAGGTCATCCCAGATGGAAAGGAGGACAGATTCTGTGCCTCTTCCTGGACGGTATTCTTTTTAGAAGTTTTAAAGTGTGGCATTCTCTTCCATGAATTGTGACATCTGGGTGAATGCTGCTCTTTCTATCAGTTTACCCAGGAAAGGTCTGTTTGTAAATGGTCTGTAGTTGTCAGGGTTCAGCGGGTACAAGTTTGTTTTCTTTAGTGAAGGGCGTGTGTATGACTTTTTGAATTCTTCTGGAAATAGTCCGGTAGTAGTAGTTAAGGAATCGCTGATGATTCTTCTTACTGGAGAGGCAGCAGAGGTTGTTAGAAGAATTGTCTTGAAAGTTTGCGGTGGACATGGGTCAGTTGGGCTGCTGTGTGAAATGTGTTGGAAGGAATGGAGAGGCTGGGTTAGAGTATTCTTGGATTTTTGTTTTGTAAAAGGGTTAGTGCTGGTGTTTTGACACTGTTTTAAGTATGAGTCCAACGTGTCTGCTTTGTCCATATAATGATTTGCCAGTTTGTCTGTGAAATCTTGAGTAACGGGATGAGTTCCTTCTAGCCAATTTGGTTTGCGAAATTCAGGTTATAACACAACAGTGTGTTGTATCTTAGCTATGGTGCTGTTCATATCATCCACTGCTCTACCAGTGGAACCCTGTAGAGATGATGTAACATGGAATGTTGTTGTATGAAAACCACAGTTGGAGAAGGGCTGAGCGCCTTGCTGGCTGCTCCTGCTGGGGCTGTACTACTACTGTACTATTGATCTACAATAAATACTCCTAAAACATCACAACCAGCCTGGAGTGATTACTACAATTTTATGGTGACAAGGACCTCCAAGAATCTGCATGTGCTACTTCTAGGCCTCCAAATTTCAAGTCCGGAGTATCAGAGTACCTACCCTCAAGTTGAAACGACTCCTCAATCTACAGCTGCGTTTAATCAACATACTGGCACACATCAGCCTCACCAGTGACCTTAACATCGGTTGCCCACCACGTAAACGTGCCAGTCCTCGCTGTTCCAGCAACAGCCCAGTCTCCTGTGTCTACAGAGCCTCTACACGCAAGGTAATCAGCTGCTGCCTGTGCTTGTGCCTCCTGTGTTGGACACCTGTTTCTGAACAAACCTGTTGATGTGCCTCACAAAATTAAGTTTCCTTGGGACAAATGTACGTCTGCACACAGTTAGTGTTGCATCTACATGTTCTCTGTTTCTATTTCCAGCCGAGCAACTTCACACTACCCAGTGTAATTCGAAGTGTGCCTGCACAGAAGCTGTTTAGACTGTTTTCACAGTACTAGAGGCTAGTGGGCATATTTCAACTCTCTGATTACGCTAGCTGTTTCAACCAAGGCATCCTGTGTTTTACTCTCGAGGCAACTCTACAAATTGCCCACTCAACTTTATTGTGCACTCAGAGGCATCCTTCTAGGACATTTGTTTTCATGGCCTTTTGGATCACAGTTGCGTGCTGCAGTTTTTGTTTTCACAGGGACTGATTAGCAGTATGGTGTCATCTATGGACCGTCTTTTCAAACTCCAAGGTGCGTTTACGATCTGTGTAAACTGGAGTTGGTGAGACATCTTTGTCTATTGTTACTGAGATCGTTTGAGCAACGATGCATGTTCAACCGCTATGTGTTTTTTTTAAAAAAGACGCCAGCACGAGCCTCTGTTTGCGGACTCTCTCCTACCTGTTGTTTTGCAGTCCTGCAATGTCCGTCATGTCCCTTTGTGACGCTTGCTCCTTCTCTGTCAAAGATGTTGTGAGGAGCACCGGCGTACCGTGAGCCATCCGGCTCAGTCTCCGGCTCAGTGTGGGGAACGTGCCTCCTTGTTGCGTTTGGAAGCAGCACCTGCATTTACAAGCCGCGTCCTTCTGTTGTCCGAAATGTATTTGCCAACCACGTTTTTCAAATATCCCGAGGTTTTCTCCTCTCGAAAGGGACATTGATGGAACAGATGATTCTAATCTGTGCTGCACACCTATCGTTATCGTCGAGAGATTCCCTGGCTCGCGCGTCAAAGATACTTTTTTTTTGTGTTCAAAACTTTTTATTGATTGTTTCCAGAAAAAAAAAAAAAAAGAACATATAATAAGGACATAAGCAACATTGATGGATACAGTAGAATGAAGAGCCATTACAGAACAGAAATAGTCGCACAAAATCTGCAGGGGCGATAACAGTCAAGGGGGAGCAGGGTAAAATAAGAATGAGTAAAAAGGCACACAAAAACAGAGTATCATTACATAAACATCCTATATGAAGGATCGACACAAGACGAGTGACCCACAGGAGGGCTCGAGCCGGAGGTAACTGGGTCAGCTGGATTAGTGTAGAGGGAGCAAGTGCATGTATACAGGGCAGGCCTAGAAGCTGGATTGAGAGAGTGCACGGGCCCGGGGTTAAGGGAGTATGGTGAGTTCAAAGGTACTTTTAACCTGCACATGTTACATGCTGAATTTGGAGTCAATTGTATGCCAGCACAGAAGACAATTGTGGTGTGTTGGTTTCATCTGCTGTGACTCTATTTAACATCTTTCTTTGAAATGTGCTTTTGTTGTGACACTTACTCCACACAGGGTGCACTTTAAGGTCTCAGTCTTTGGTCTAAGTTCTTCGAGTGATAATTATTCACGTTTCAAATTTTCCACAACTTGTTACTTTCCAGGAAATTCTAGTATTTTGTCTGGTACTGTACCATGCATGCTCATATGATGGGATGTTATCCTCAAATTCTGTCTTTACAGTTACACATCTTTTTGACTTGATTTCCTATGCTAGGTCCAAGTACTTAACGTTTTTGCCTTTACCTGAGTCTTTACTCTAATTACACAGTTAACTTACACAGTGCACATTGTCTTTACTTCATGTGGTGTCGTCTGTTTTGTATGGTGCACAATATTTTTAGTGTTGTACGGTGCACAATATTTTTACCTTCACTCAGTGCACAATGTCTAGGTTTCAGTCCTGAGTTAAGTTTACATTATCCCACACATACATGCACATTTCTTGACCTCTCCACGAGGGATGTGTTTTTTACCTTAAGTTTCACACGTTGAGAGGCTGCTGTCCCGCATTCTCAATCACACGAGGTGTTGCGCGGACTGTTGTCCTGCACTTACATGCACATTTCTTGACCTCTCTGTGAGGTGCGTTTTTGGATTTTTCCCTTTTCTTTGTGCAAATCAATAGACCTCCAGTTGAGGTATATTTCATGGTCTTACACCTTCACTACTTAGTGCAATGTATAGACCGCTCTTGTGGTTGCCTCTGCATGTTCATATTGTTACCCACAAGGGTGTATAGTTTGGTTCTTGTCCATTAACTATAGTGCATTGGTTCACGCTAGACTGGGAGTTTTTCTCTCAACTCTGTTATTCTTTTCATTCTCAACACTGTAGCTCAGTACTTTTCTATTTTGAACTCAAATGTTTATCATATTATGGAGAAGTATGAGTTATATAATGTATTGTATCTCTTCTTCTCTGTCATCTTCTTTCTTCCTGATGTGGGTTGCCCTCTTGCATACTTACCTGGCCAGTGGGTATGCAGAGGGTAGTCATTGATGGTTTCTCTTTCAATTCCTTATTTTCTTTTCTCATTCATAGAAAGGAGGATGGGATATGGATTGTGTTTATCTGATTCCTCAGTTACTTGGTTTTTATTGTTCTCTCTTCCTCTGCTCTTTTTCTCCCCATACTCTTCCCTCTAATTTGTTCTTCTAGCTTCTACATCTGATTCTATATTTCTCTTTTCTGTTTTCCTTCTGGAAGAAAGGAGGATATGATATATCTTAGCTATGGTGTTGTTCATGTGATCCACTGCTCCACCAGTGGAACCCTGTAGAGATGTAACATGGAATGTTGGTGTATGAAAACCACAGTTGGAGAAGGACTTAGCGCCTTGCTGGCTGCTCCTGGTGGGGCTGTACTACTACTGTACTATTGATCTACAATAAATACTTGTTAGACCTGACACCCTTGGCGTGGTTTTCCCCTATATTTTTGCCTCTACCTCCTGTATTTTTAATGCTGTGCTGGATTTCGTTTTTGCTGGTTTAGATGCTTTGGACACTCTGCCACTGCTGATCAGTGCCACAGTGTAAGTGCTCCCTATGTAAATTATCATATTGATTGGGTATACCTGATTGGCATATTTGTATCACCATGAAGTCCCTAGTAAAGTGCACTGTGTGTGCCAGGGCTGGTGATGACAGATGCTACTAGTGGGCCTGCAGTGCTGATTGCGCCACCCACATAAGTAGCCCTAAAATGGTGTCTCAGGCCTGCCACCGCAGTGCCTGTGTGCAGTCAGTGAACTGCCATGTCCTCCTGGCCAGTGTCCCCACTGGGTGGGCCTAACCCTTCCCTTTATGTACACATTGGTCACCCCTATGGAAGGCTCAAGGTATCCCTAGACTAACATGGGGGAGGCTGGTCCCAATGGATACCAGCCTATCTTCTCATAGGAACAAGATGGGACATAAGTGATTGATATCCCTGAACTCAGAATTTAATAACACATCTTTTAGGAAAGGTTGTTTTTAAATTCTGTGTTTGAGAACAGTACTTTTAGAAAGTGGCTGTTCTCTTGTCTAGTTTTTTAACAAAGGAGGGAGGGAGAGGTAAAGTGGATTCGATCTCCCCTGGCAATTTACATAAACAAAGTGGAATCCACTCTAGTGGTGGTAGTGGTCCCTACAGTGGTGGGGAGCACACAGTGTTGTGTAGAATACCCCTCACACACCAACAGGCCCCTTGGTGGCATGCTTCATCATCGGGGTCTTCGCACCCCTCTACGGGATGCGGTGTGCTGCGACTTACGACTACGTAGGAGCACTTGAAGTGAACTATGTGTTGGTGAGTGTGTTTTTTTTTTGTGTGAGTAGTGAAGTGGTGAGAGGTGAAAGTTTAAAAAATACCTGGCTCGTAGGGTAAAAATAAAATGTATTAAGCCCTCGGCTGGTATTGTTAAAAGGGTGCAGGGTGAGGTTGTTACTGTATTTTTATGTACATCAACCTCAAAAAGTGCGTCGACATGACATGTTTCGGAGTGCACAAACCTCCTCACCTTACTCACATGTAGTGTAGATGTTAAAGTGTTAGTTACAAAAATTAATAAAATCTACAAAAAATTAGGTGTAATGTTCCTAATTATGTTTATATGATCCAGAAGTCTGTTGCGCCCAATTGGCGGTAATAGAACAAGACCTGTGAAGATAAAGCGCATGGTAAATCAAAACATCCCATTAGGATATAGATTATCATCAGAACATGTCTGTTCAAAAAAATAGGGTAATCTGTGACCTAGTGTGATCTGGAACCCTGTAGGAAAAAAGACAAGGACACACATATAGACGAATACACACACATTTACAAATGGTAAGTCATAAGTTTCTCCTAAGTTGTTGTATTTTAGGAGGAAGGTTGGTTAGTTCAGTGCTTACTTATTTAATAAGGAAGGGTGGCCTCATGAGCCCTGCGTGGTATTGGGGGTAGTCTTCCGGCTCAATGCGGCTACCTAGAGGACATAGGAAGCTAGAGTCAGGATTCGTAGTTTTTACTCGTGGCAAAAAAAGGGGGTAGGTTCCCTGCATAACAGACTCACGGTTACAGCATGCTTAGATGGACTTGTCTAACCTTTCTGTGTGCCTGGGCCTGCTTGTGGATTGACTGTCTGGTTTGAGGGTGACAGGGACTGGGGAGCCCCCAGGAGGTTGTCTGAGTCAGCCCATGGTTGAATGACTGCATCTGCAACTAGAGTGGTGGGAGGAGATAGCACCTGGGAGTGAATAGGGCGGTGCCTGCCTGCCACAATGCTGGCTCCACCTCCTGCTGGGCGACTGTCACCTCTGCCCCTCACACTGAAAGAAAGGAAGAAGCCAGGAAGCCCAAGGGCTCCAGCAACACCCAGAACTGGTTTAGACCGGGCTCAGGGCCCACTTGCACAAAGACTTCAAAGAATTTTTGGGGTATAAGAGAAGGACCCCTGACAACAGATTTTTAGATTCTACAATCAGGAGGAATCTCTGCCAGAAGAAGGACCTCTGAAAGAACTGAAGGAAGACTGCCTTGCTGTGTGCTCTAAGGGCTGACCTGTTCTGCTGTTCAACTGAAGCTGAAGAGAAGAAGGGGACTTTGCTGTGTGCTGTGACCCCTGCCTGCTTGACCTCAAGACTTTGCTGTGTGCTGTGTCTGCCAAGGAATCTCCAAGGGCCTGAGTAGAGCTGGCCTCCTGTCCTGGCACCCAGGGCAAAAGGTTCCCTTGAAACTACCAAGAAACGCTGTAAAGATCGTGCTCAGTCAGAATATCTTTATTCGACTTTTACAAGTCATGCAAAGAATTGAACACAATACATCACATAAAATACATCCATAAAAAGCAGCAGGCAGGCTGCACTTTTAAGACAAGCTATCTACATATATAAAATATTTACATTTGATGTCAAAAAGAAAACGTTTTTTTTTTTTTTAAATCAAAATACATTTAAGGCGAAGTTACACCAGCAGTTTTCACCCTAGCCGCAGCCACCAAAAAGTTGGCAGTGCAGAAAGAGATGCGAGGATTTAGCAAAAGTTGTAAAAAGAGCAGTGCCGGGCGCACCTGTATGAAGCCAGCTTCTTTCAGGATTGGCAACAAATATTTTTTCCTCTGCTCGTGATAAAAACTGCAAAACATAACAAAGTGCATCGTGTCCTGTACAGAAAAGTGATGGCAGCGGCAGGGGGGAGCTAAATCTGGTTTCTGCCAGCTCGAAAGAGAACCTAGGCAAGAATGTAGTAGGTTAAATCTAAGCTTAGTTAATAAAAACCTATGGTAAGGGAGGGTAACGAAGCTAAGGTAAGGTGCGAGCGAGGGTGTACTAACCAGAAGACTATGGGCCCTTACTGCTGGTTTAAGCAATTCATGGGCCTCACGACGCGCTACCTTCCTTTCCTTAAAAGACTTTTTTATAAGGTCTAAGTCCTCAGCCTTGATTTTCTCTGGCGATGAGATCAATTCAGGGCGACCTAATTCTAAAAGCGATTTAGCTATGTACGCCAACCAGGGAATACTACTATGTTTATCAAGTGCTAGGACATCATGAAAAATTCTGTGGTTTAAGGGGAGGTCTTTGTTCAGCCATATTTTCAACCACAATGTCAAGGGTGCTAGGCTCAGAGTGTCTGACAGATAGGGTATGCCCACCTCTTTATGGATAGAATAGGTTGGGGTTGACTGCGGGACAGAGAGCAGAGATCTGATGAATCTATTTTCTGCCCTCTGAATAGGGTCAAGGTTTACATACCCCCACAAAGGAGACCCGTATGATGCAATAGCAACGGGCTTGCTCTTATAGATTTTTAAAAGAGCTTCCATGGGCCTGGCTCCTAACTTGCCGGCAAAACCCAGGAGCGCTGAGGACGATCTGATGACAGCCAACCT
The DNA here is from genome assembly GCF_964261635.1 of Lissotriton helveticus. NCBI lineage: Eukaryota > Metazoa > Chordata > Amphibia > Caudata > Salamandridae > Lissotriton > Lissotriton helveticus. The sequence goes on along the minus strand of NC_136061.1, from coordinate 933,499,921 downwards.
CTTTGCACTTATCTGTGGGCCCCACGAACCTTTCTGATCAAACAGAACCCCCAAATAGGGGAATGTGGCCACCCTAGAGACAGGGACCCCTCTGCAAAAGAATGATTTATGTGATTTTTTAGTGCATCCGCGCCCCAATACCATCGTATGTGACTTAGTGGCATTGACTTTAAGGTCCAAGTTCTCCATATAAGCGCCAAAGGCATCCAGCAGGAGCTGGAGGCCAACGCCAGTGCGAGCGATTAACACGGCGTCGTCCGCATACAGGAGTGCCGGGATTGCGGTACCTCCTGCACGCGGAACGTCCGCTTCCAAACGCTGCAGATGTTCTCCCAAACCATTAATGTAGATGGTGAAAAGCAAGGGGGCTAAGATACAGCCTTGCCGTACCCCCTTTAAAGATTTAAACAATGGGGTACATCTGCCTTGGTTTGACACTCTAACCGCTGCAAAAAGCTCCTGATGCATAGACGCCATAAACCCAACCAGGGCTTCATCAATGCCCAATTTCACCAAAATCGACCACAATTTTGACCTATTGACCAGGTCGAAGGCCGAAGAGAGGTCCATAAAAGCAAGAAACACAGAACCCTCCTTGGCCACAGTGTATTTGGAGATGAGTAAATGCAGGTTAATACATTGTTCAATGGTCCCTTTTTTCTCTCTGAAACCATATTGTAGTTCGGACAGCCCACCACAACCCTCGACGTTCTCCCTCAATCTGGATAACAAAACTCTGCCCAAAATTTTAATAGTTGAATCCAGGAGAGATATAGGTCTATAACACGCGGGATCATCCCGCTGACCTTTGTTTTTGAAGATGGGTACAATGGTGGATATGGCCCACGAGGCAGGGGCTTTATTACCTCTCACTGCATTGAACACATTTGTCAAAACCTCCGCCCACAGATTTGGAGAATACATAAAAAAGTCAGCGGGGACTCCGTCAGGGCCTGGAGCCTTCAGTTTTGTGGTTGACAAGAGGGCATTTTTCACTTCCTCGGGGTTAAAGATGATGGATTGTGCCTTGGTGCTGGGCAATGGGGCCGCGTTGTTTCCTTCTACCACGCCCCCATATACGTTTTTAAAGTGAGACAGCCATTTTTCATCAGTAATTACGCAGTCCATGGGTGCATTTTTGTCATCGGAGAAAAAAGGTTGTTTGATGATCTCCCAAAATCTCCTACTGTCCTTCAGCACTGCCGCTGAAAGGAGATTATCCCAGGCCTCGCGTTTGATAGTGTCCTTACGATTCTTTATGGCGTCCTTGTATATTCTCCTTAATCTTGAAATATCGTCTTTAGCCCTAGGCACTTTTTTTAAGGCTGCCAACAATTCTCTGTGAGCTGACGAACATGCAGAGTCAAACCAACGCTTAGTTCCTGTGGTTCCCTTAATAGGTTTTGCCAAGAGGTCCTTTGACACCTGGGCACATAATGCCTCATATGCTGCGATTATTTCCTTCCCTTGGGCACCTGGATTTTTACAGAGATCAACCTTGTCTTTGATTTTTGGGAAGTTTAGCACGTAAAAGTTTTCTGGGATCACTTTGGCCCACTTCACTCGTCTGTTATTGTCAGTGACCCTCAGAGATTGTGCAGGAATTGCTGTTATTGGGGATGCCCCCATCAGGGCTCCCCAGGCCACTTCAAGTAGAACGGGGTTATGGTCGCTATGGTGGCTTACTACTGTGCGATAATCCTTGAACCGTCCTAGGATGCCTTGTGAGACAAATATGTAGTCAATCACTGTACCATGCTCAGTACCAAGAAAGGTTGGCATTCTTGGACCCCCATCGGGTTCGTACAGATCATAATTAGCTAGCAGTTCTTCTAGCTCCTGCCCCTCTGCAGAGTGTTCAAAGTGAGGGCCCTTTGGGTCTCCGTCATCCACCTCGCTAGCTCCCCCTCCCTTACATGCAAGGTTACATAGGTGAATATTAAAATCGCCTAATAAAATTAATTCAAAAGCGAACTCGATATTCTGAGATGCTGAATATAAAAAGCTATCTAGGTTAGCGATATTGCGCCCTCTATAGTCGCTATTCCCAGAATTATAAAAATTAACATATAGAATCCTACTGGTGTTATTAATCGCCCTTTCGACCATTAAGATGTTATCAGAGTCAGTGCTAATCTGCCTATATCTACCTTTCAGGGCTAAGGAAAATAGAATGACCAAGCCTCCTTTAGCTCTACCCGCTCTGCTGGGTACTGCAGGTTTAGTGAAACTAGTGAACCCATCCCACCAAAGATTGGCGGATGTGTCCCAAGTTTCTTGCAGGGCAATGATATGATTCTCTGATATAAAACTCAACCAAGCATTGTCCTGACGTTTCGTATTTAAGCCTGCGATGTTCCAGCTTATTATTTTACAGGAATCGGTAGGTGGTCTGGGTTCCCTGGGCCCCTCCCCCACCCCATCTACTATGCATGGCAGTGGTACGCCCTCTTTGACTACCCCTTGCAGCGGACTTTGTATGTTTCTTGCAGGGCAATGATATGATTCTCTGATATAAAACTCAACCAAGCATTGTCCTGACGTTTCGTATTTAAGCCTGCGATGTTCCAGCTTATTATTTTACAGGAATCGGTAGGTGGTCTGGGTTCCCTGGGCCCCTCCCCCACCCCATCTACTATGCATGGCAGTGGTACGCCCTCTTTGACTACCCCTTGCAGCGGACTTTGTATGTTTACGCTAATTGGGGTTTGAACATCTAGATCTCCTCCCTTAGTAAGTCAATCGCAAGTATTTAGATCTGATAAAGGGCCAAACCTGTTTCTGGTACCAAAACCCCACCCAAGCGGGGTAGCTAGTTGGCCCTGGCCAAGCGCTGGCATATTCCATATGGGTTGTGGTGTGGTTGGGCGTAACCTAAGCTGGTCATTATTCATCGGGAAAATAAACCTGTCCCCCTGGCCACGATGATTACCACCCAGGTGATTATTACCCCAGCTGGCCATGCTTGGTTCGCATAGCATGGTAGGCCTGGTGTATTGCTCATTCAGGTAATTAGATCTACCTAGATCTGTGTTAGTTATAAATTGAAAGTGTCATTAGGATGTCGAGGTCTAATATCCCCTCCCCGGCTAATAGGCTTGGAAGGTCTTGTTTGGTTCGAAATACTGCGGGTAGTGACCAGCTGAGATTTACTATAGAAAAATTTAAGGGTAAGCGGGACTATGGTGCCACTGCGTCGCTGAGGTGGAAAAATATTGGCCAAGATGTCTGGCAAGACATCCGCGTTTGCAAAATTTAAGATCACACAATCCCCCTTAAACTTTTTAGGGTTACTCCCAATCCAAGGAACTCTTCTGGTCATGATTATATCCCCGGCCAATTTATCAAACCCTTGGTGTGCCATATACATATTGCTGGAAAGCCAATGTAACGCTTTATCTTTCAGACCCTGATTTGACTCTATTTTGTCTTGTGCTAGGACAGGGACGTTGGCCAGTACAAGGACCACTGGTGAGGCTTCCAAGATAAATTGGGCTGATCCCACCTCAGGTTGCACAACAACATCAGCAGCAGTCATGCTAATGGAGACGGCCACCACATCCTTTGCTCCCTTATCAATGACAAGAGAAGCTAAATTCTCCACTTCTTCTACCAGTTTACTCTGTGCCCCTCCCAGCTTTTTAACTTCCGAAGTAAGTTTGTCCAATTTCCCAATCAGAGGCTTAATGATAGTCCTGATTTTGGTGTCTATCATATCTTGGATCCTGTTAAATAGGTCATCATCAACTCTGCGTCTTGACTCTACATCAATGTCAAAATCACCATTTTTCGCTTCACAGCGTGGCGGGGGTGTGGCGGGCTTTTTCCTGCTATGCTGTTTCCCTCCTCGTTTAGCTGTGTATTTCCTGCAGGCTCTAACCGCCCGTGTAGCAGGCTGCGGGGGTGATGGAGCATCATCCACTATGTCAGCCTGGGTGTTGGAATCGGAGGCGAAATTTTCTGAAAGATCAATTAAATTAATTAGTGGGTCGGAGTCATCGGCCTCTAAACCATTAGGTTGGGAGGAGTCTATAAGATTTGTAGAGGGGTTGTCAGGCAGGGTATCCACTGTAGCTGAGCTTGGAATACTTGGGGAGAGGCTCTCGGTAGGCAGAATAGGTGACTGGCTCAAGCCTAGGGATTGCCTTCTCTCGGTGTTAATTTTACTTACTACTTGAACCAAGTAGGAGTCTAAGGTATTGAGTGACTCTATGGGTGCAGGTATCAATTTCTTCCCCATGGTAGCTGCGGTCTGTCGGAGGATATCCAGGGCTCAAATGACTAGCCAGAAGGGGGTCAGAAAGCTTCCAGTACGAATATTGGTGATAATGGGACTGGCAACGCGATTATCAGTCCGCGACAGCAGGATATCAGACTAAAATAAAACGCGCAGTGTTGCGTGCTAGAGGAACGAAATATGCACAGTACCTTGTCGGCGCCAGGGAGTAGATTACAGGAGGAGGGCCTAGCCTGGCCTTTTCGTGCCGTTGAGGGCCGTAGAGGGCCCGCCCTTTGCCCGGGCTTAGCCCCGGGCGTCCCGCTCGCGTCCCGCGTAGCTGGTCCTGGCCGCTTTTGAACTCCTCCCCTGGCGCCCTCGCGGTGTCAGAGCGCGCGCCGCCGCGTAGGCTGCCGGGATTCGTAGTCCCGGAGCGGCGGCGCGTCCCAAGTGCTGGCAAGATGACTCTCGGCGGTGGCGGCGTGGGCTAGGATGCCTGTCAAGCTGCGGCGCTACTCTGGTAAGTTTTCTCGTCCCCAGAGGCTCCGCCGGTCCTGGCCGCTTTTGAACTCCTCCCCTGGCGCCCTCGCGGTGTCAGAGCGCGCGCCGCCGCGTAGGCTGCCGGGATTCGTAGTCCCGGAGCGGCGGCGCGTCCCAAGTGCTGGCAAGATGACTCTCGGCGGTGGCGGCGTGGGCTAGGATGCCTGTCAAGCTGCGGCGCTACTTTGGTAAGTTTTCTCGTCCCCAGAGGCTCCGCCGGTCCTGGCCGCTTTTGAACTCCTCCCCTGGCGCCCTCGCGGTGTCAGAGCGCGCGCCGCCGCGTAGGCTGCCGGGATTCGTAGTCCCGGAGCGGCGGTGCGTCCCAAGTGCTGGCAAGATGACTCTCGGCGGTGGCGGCGTGGGCTAGGATGCCTGTCAAGCTGCGGCGCTACTCTGGTAAGTTTTCTCGTCCCCAGAGGCTCCGCCGGTCCTGGCCGCTTTTGAACTCCTCCCCTGGCGCCCTCGCGGTGTCAGAGCGCGCGCCGCCGCGTAGGCTGCCGGGATTCGTAGTCCCGGAGCGGCGGCGCGTCCCAAGTGCTGGCAAGATGACTCTCGGCGGTGGCGGCGTGGGCTAGGATGCCTGTCAAGCTGCGGCGCTACTCTGGTAAGTTTTCTCGTCCCCAGAGGCTCCGCCGGTCCTGGCCGCTTTTGAACTCCTCCCCTGGCGCCCTCGCGGTGTCAGAGCGCGCGCCGCCGCGTAGGCTGCCGGGATTCGTAGTCCCGGAGCGGCGGCGCGTCCCAAGTGCTGGCAAGATGACTCTCGGCGGTGGCGGCGTGGGCTAGGATGCCTGTCAAGCTGCGGCGCTACTCTGGTAAGTTTGCTCATCCGCTGCTTGGTGCGTGATTAATGACTGGTGGCCGTGTAGGAGATCGGTGTGCTCATCTGCACATTCTGACTGCAGATCGGGGGCTCGTGGTTCTCCCCTTCGTGAGGTAGTGTCCAAAAGGTCCTTGTGACACCCCGAGCGCCGTGCCCCCTCCTACGACCTCGAAACTGCCGGGTCGCTGATCACCGCCGCTGCCCGGGCATGAAATTGCCTGAGAACCTCGCCGGGACCGCGGAGAACCAGATCGGAGAAGCTGTCCTCTCATTGGTTGAGAAGGACAAGCCCCCTCAGCCATGCCGCGCAGGGATTGGCTGGCAGCAAGAAGCTCTTCTGCGGCGCCGCGCTGTCATTGGCGGGCTGCGGGAGGCTTGCCTGAAAGGTGCAAGCTGATTGGCTGGCTGGAGAACAACACTGTGACGTCACCAGGGGCTCGCAGACGAAGCCGCGTCCGGATTGGTCAGCGACATGAGAACATCGCCGCAAGGACGCCGAGGGAGCCGTAGAACCTTTCCCGGCCTGCCGTATTCTCCGTGACACACCCAGGGAGCCGTGTGAGTATCCCCGGCCTGCCGTCCCCGCGTCTGTCAGGTATTCTAGCTCCCTGCCGCCTGTTGGATTGTCGAGGGCAGGCGGAGAGCTTGCGGGGCCGGCGGGGCCACGGGGGGGTGATTTCCTGCTCAGAGAAGCTCCGGGTGTAATCCTGCTGGGAGCGCTCCGTGACCAGTGTTCGACACGGCTTTTACGTCTTTGCTTCTAAGCAGTAACGATTACAGTTGACTGAGTGTTTTTGCTAAACTTGAAGACTGCGAGTGAAATGTTCTAAAGACTTCCTAGAAAATTGTGCAACCTTGTAGGAACAAAGAGATAAAGTGCTGCATTGCTTTTTAACTTGCCAAACTAGATAAAGATATATTTTTGTTATATACCTACCTGTGTGGTCTCAGTTTGTGGTGTGTTTTAGAGTCACTGTGTGTGTTAGGTGCAAATACTATACACATTGCCTTGGGGATAAGCCTGTCTGCTTGTGCCAAGCTACCTAGGGGGTGAGCAGGGGTTATCTACTGTGTATATTCCTTCACCCTGACTAGAAGTAGGGGTCCCTACTTGGACAAAGGTACTTACCTCTGCCAATTAGAGACCCCCAGTTCTAACAATACTCCTGTTAGAAACGGGATCTCTGGCTGGCCAAGGCTTGCACCAAAGTCAGTCAGAGACCACCACTTCCACGTCAGGGCAAGGGAGTCACACACCAAGATAATCCCTGCTCACCCTCTAGGTAACGTGACGCGAGCAGCCACGCTAAACTTGGAGGCTATGTAGGTTAAGTGTTTGCGCGTGCACCCCAGCAACAAAACCCAAGGCCCACCACAAAGGAAACTCCACACAAGGTTATATATAAAAATAGCCTTTGTATTACACCAAAACACATTGGATAAAAACACACACTTTACAATGTGCCAACAGGCACGGGCAGAATTTACAGAGGATATGTACAAGACAGGGCCACCTGGACCACTGTCAGGAATCATCACTTTTTAGGAATAGTAATTAGCACATAGAACACTTTTAGAACAAGTTAGCACACAACCAGTAATTAATGGTAAAAGGTAAGTACCTCCTACGCAACCCTAACCACCTTAGGAAAATATTGCGCAGGGAACCAAGTCCTCACTAGCAACACCTGTACTAGGAGAAAAACACCACCTAAGTATCACCAACATTTAGGGGTATAAGCATAGGAACATTACACGTGATGTATTAACATTCAGCGATGTAGGAAAGAAAAACACATGATGCGTCAAAACACATTCAGCGGTGTAAGGAAGGGAAACACATGATGCATCAAAACACATTCAGAGGTGCAAGCAAGGAAGGAAAACACATGATGCATCAAAACACATTCAGAGGTACAAGCACAAGCAATTGGGCAAAACTCACATGAGCCACAACCTGTGGCAGTCCCTAGGCCCTCTGGCCTTGTTGGGGCTAGGACGCCCTGTGTCCCAGTGTCAGGGGGGCCTAAACGTGGCAGTTGCCCACAAAGTGCTGGGCAACTGGTGTAGATAATGAGAGCCAAAGCTGGAGCCTCGCAGGCTCTGGCCAAATCTACTGTCCCCCAAAGAGCCTCGCTGTGCTCTACAATACGCAATGCTCCTGAGCCTTTCTGGGGCTCTAAACACAATGTGGGCCCTGGAGCCTCGGGGCTCCTAATTAACAAATGCCCCCAGAGCCTTTGCGGCTCTAACAACAGAAATGCCCCCGAGCCTCTTGTGGGCTCTCGCAACAAATGTGGGCCAGGAGCCTCTTGGGCTCTACACAAAACAAAGATGCAGCTCGAGCCTCTCAGGGCTCTGCACAAATGCCGCCTGCGTCGGAGTCCCCCCCCTTTGGGGACTCAGAATGAACAAATGCCCCCGGAGCCCTCTTAGGGCTTTAAACAATAAAGATGCCGCCTTGAGCCTCACGGGCTCACAACCACTCAGGCCCTCGCACTGGAGGGGCGGGCACCGGCAATGTGCCCCGACTGCCCCCTCCCCTTTGCAGGCACTCACCGGGCTTTTGTGGATGCTCCCTCGGTCTGCTCGAGTAGCGCGTCTCCTCTGCCCGGCGGCTCTTCACGAGAGCTCCCGCCCCTCAGGGGCTCTCTCCACACTTCTCCCTCTCTCTTCGGGGCTCTCCCTCGCTCTTGGGAGCCCCGGGGGGAGGGAAGACCAGGCACCGGCTCTCTCTTTCCTCCGGAGCGCGGGGTGGGCTCCCGTCCACTTCTGGTTTCAGGCGGCAACACTTTCGGGTCGCGCTGCAGCCAATAGCAGCGCGGCACTGAGGGAATGGAGGCGGGACTTCCGGGTCGCCGTAGGCAGCGCGACGGCCCGGCAGGGTCTCCTGGGCTGCGGCGGTGGAAACACAGGGCAATGCCGGGTGGACACCGGCTTTAATTATCAATAAAGTGCCCCCAAAGCGCTAGTAAAGAATGACTCAATTTCGCTGGCAATGCCGGGTGGGCACCGGCTTTAAAGATCCATAAAGCGCTCCAGGCGCTATAAGCAAATAAAGCGCTTCCAGGCGCTTAGGAGCTAAAAGTAAAGCGCTCTCAGCGCTAGAAAGCCAATACAGCGCTCCCAGGCGCTATAAGCCCAATAAAGTTCCGGCAAAGTTATTCAGGTGGGCAGGGGGCAAGGCTGGGCCCAGAGCCAGCTCACTGGGCCTCCAGGCAGGGAGGCAATCCCAGTGGCGGTCCTCCTGCCCAGAAACAGCAGCAGCCCCCTCAGGATCCTGGAAGAGAACAACATTCATGGGGACACAGCCCCTTTTTATACAGGTAAATCCTTTGTTTGTGGGTGCAGGGTGGGGGAGAAACCAGTCGCAGCTGGTTTTGGAGCACCCTTGATGGCTCAACCACCACTTTCATTCACTAGGGAGACTAGGGTCGTTAGACGCACCACAGGAGGTGGATCCAGCATTGTGTGGGGAAAGCCCAGCCCCATTCAGGAACCAGGTGCAGCCCTCCCTCACATCACTCATGCTGATCTCTCCACTCACTCCTGGGCAGACCCATCCAGACTTCCTGGAGCCAGGCTTGCCAGCCAGCTCCAGCCAATCACGCTCCAGCACCCTCACTTCACACACACATCAATGTCTAGAAGTGGCACTTCCCCACTAGACACATACGAGCCGCACATACCATTGCGCAGCATTCACTCTCACGAGTTCGCACATACCAAACTCGAGCCCGCACTCCCCACGCATCAGGAACTAACATGAACACACACATTCCCCATGCATTCCTATGAGAGGGCAGGCCAACCTTACTCCACGCACGCACTTTACCCTGGGAAAAAGTGCGCCAAGCCAGAAATCATGAACGCCAGGTCGCCATCAAAAGCAAAAAGTTCAGGGGTGAACCAGCCAAAGAGGCCCGGGTCCAACAACTCCTAAAACATCTCAACCAGCCTGATTACTACACAGTGCTACATTGAGGATTCACTAACAAGTGGGATAGCAGCAGTGAGTGATTATATCATTGAAAAATTCAGTACATACTTAAAGCAGATAACTTACGAATATATTCATTATTAACCAACTCCAAGAATACCACCCTTCCCTCCCACCCTCCTGGCTCACCCCTACCCTTCTACATGCCAGTGTAGGAACCAGCTCTGGGGGTTGCGGTGGAAAAGCGAAGTTATCCTGATTTGTGTGTTGTCTTTTGTCCAATTGCATGTGCTGGGCCTATGATCATAACCTGTGATGGTGGATATGTGGGTTACTAATGACCTATATCGTGTTATATAGTTGTGGGTTACGCAGCTTTGAATGTTTCCAACATTATGTCCCACTCCATCAAAATCTGAATTTTCCGTAGGCCTCTGTGTTGCTCCCTACGTATAACTGCATTTTCCACCCTCCCCCATCTAATTATTTCCTCATGCCAGCTTTATGCCATAGGAGGAAAAGTCGATTTCCATCTCATAGTGATGGAACGCTTTGCAATTATAAGTAAGGCCAAGTCAGAAAATCTGAGCTGCACTTTCTGCTTCTTAGTGCATCTGTGTATTCCTCCTAAGCAGCATTCTATTGTGTCCCCGTCGGAGATACCCGTTACAGCACCCATTATATTTGTGACATTGGTCTAAAATACAGAGAGTAGTGGGCATGCCCTCAGCATATATATAAAATTGGCATCCTGTGGGTGACATCGCAGACAGTATTCTTGCACCTCTGGGTACACTTTGTTCAGCCAGTGGGGCGTGAGGTAGGCCCTATACATCACCATGTATTGTATAACTTTGAATTTGGCGTTACGGGACAACCTTTTGGGATTTTCTAGGAGCGAGTCCCATTCTTTATCCGACAGATCCCCCCTATGGCTCTATTCCATTTTTCTCTGAGTGCTGTAAGTGGAGTTGCTGCATGTGAGAGTATACTCCTATAGAACCATCTGATCAGGTGACGACCACTGCCCATCAAGTATATAGTGCGAACTAGGTCATGTGTAGCAGGCTTGGTATTGTCTGGTGCCCAGTGTTTCTTAATGTACTTAGTTATATTTGCATGTAATATGAAGAGGGATCTTGGGACTCCTTGCTCATGGGCAAAGACCTCAGCAACATACCATTGGTAAATAGCATCCCTACCGTGTTCACTCCTTCCTGTTCCCATTTGTGTATGCACTGCTTACTTACTAAACCTGAAGGAGTCGGAATCCCTAGCAGTGGGGTGTTGGAGGCATACGAGATCTTTTGGTTTGTGTATGGGGGTGCTCTTCGCCAATAGCTTAGGGCTATTTTTAGTAACAGGGGGCTGTTGATGGGATCTTTCTTTGGGGCTATAGTAAGGCATGCAGAGTGCCTTTGGCTAGGGTTTGAGGTGTGTAATCTAGCTCATGTAGGTTGCGTCCGGCAAGCAAATACGCAAGCCACTGCAGTTGCCTCGCGAATCAGTAAGCACGGAAATCGGGTGCACCAATGCCTCCTTTATCCGTTCCTAGTTGCAGCTTTGGTAAGCCTACCCTCTTGCGGCCCTTCCCTCAGATCAGGTCCGATAACTGACATGGCTATGAATGATGTGAAAATTAGAAGATTATGCACACTTGCAGATCACCTTCCTTCTAATACTCCTGGAGCACTTATGAAAATACATTTAGAGCTAATGGTGGTTGGAAAGGGTTTTAGGAACGTTGGTGAGTGGATTGATAGTTTGGGTGGGGGCATGTTGCACTTTATAGTAACCCCTATAATTATTTTGTTAAAATGTGCAATTGTTCCATTCCTTTTGTGTAAATTCTCGCAACTCATTTTTGCCAAGATCGGCCTAAATTGTTGGTGTAAAAAGAAGATGTCAACATTGTTCAAGACAAAGTATAATCAAATTGAGTTGGAAGCTGTAAAAGAACGAGTATTTGACCGACATAAGATGTTCGAAGAATCAAAAAGCGAGAGACAGAAAGTTATGCATCCTGTATAGTAAATAGTTAGAGTTTCATGATGATGTCATCATCAGGGAAGGGTTTTGTTGACGTTTGCCACAATAGAACTAAAATGTGCATTAACAGAAGTTGTTTTTTGTTTTAATGTAAACATGGGTATTAACATGAGCAATTGCAATTGAAGCAAAATCATTTTGATGTGGTTTAGTTTGTTTTCCTGGCTCAGGGTAACCAGACATCATTTAGGCCTCGTCTCATCTTTGTTAAAATGACAGCTGAATCATGATGTTTATTCTGTGTCTATATTTCTCCTTCGACACTACATGCAGCAAAATGTGCACTCCTTATTTTGTGTTACATATTATTCTTGAGAACTCGCTGGAGGAAGCCTTTTTGATACCTTCCCAGGCTCTTCGTGCTAGCACACTAAATTGCATTAATATACGATTGTTTTCTGTTGCGTATGTAACTAGTTTATTCTGAGACCTCCACATGACATTAAGTCAGAAGGGCCAAATCAATATTCATGTAGTGGTTTAGTGCTAAAATGGTACGGTTATGCGAGGTTTGAAAATATGACATATTATTTGTTGTAAAAAATGCTATCATCATTCTGACTTTACAGTTTTCATGATTTCCTATGCTGAAAGTGGCTATATAAACCCTTGAATTTGTGGGCGAGTCAGACTCTTTCACAAGCCTCTAGGAATGTTGCTGATTTTCTATTGATTTGCTGCACATTCGAGACTTAGGGCCTGATTTAGATCTTGGCGGATGGGTTACTCCGTCACAACGGTGGCAGAAATCCCGTCCGCCGGAATATGAATTCCATTATAACCTATGATCTAAATCAGGCCCTTGGTCTATTTACCTGATTTTTGCTCATTATTGCATTTTTATTGTAACTGAGGGCATTTATAGCAATTGACTTTTATGTATTTTGATTGATTCACAACTGTATTTACGTTTTTTCCTAATTTCTGTATTGCACTTTAAAATTGTAATAAGCCTTCATGATGTTCTCCAAATTTCTTGCCTTAAACTCCCTTTTTGAGTCAGTCTTTTCTTAATGACTGTATTTTTTAAATGCTGTTTGAATATTGTCTCTATGGACACATTACCTCATAGACTTTGAGGTTAACATTGTCCCCGACTCTGCAAACTGGGCATGCCACTGTAATGAGATTGTCTAAGAGATAGAGATTATCTAAGAGATGGAGTGCTTATATTATCTATTTTAAGTATGTAGCAATAAGTCGAAAAATACCTGCTTTAGTTGACTTACCTAGTTTTTGTACCGGACAGACATTAAAATACAGGTCATGCTTGTAAACAAGGGCCAAGTCGTAAACCTAACTGTATTCTACTATAGCCATGCCTGTCACTTGGTATAATTTTCCTCATGTGTAAAATGTAGCTCTGTGTTACACAGTAGGATTGACCCATGCCCCACACAAATTCGAAGAAGGCCACTTACTATTATCTCACACACTGCTTTGCCCCAAGCCAAACTGAACTGGGGTGGCGGATTGAGCTAAAGAATGATGATGGATTAAACTCAGATCAGTTGACTGGGGTGAGTGCTTGCAATGTTCAACACTCCGTCCATCTTCCCCTTTGATTTTGCTTTATTCGCTCTAAGTTGGCAGGGTATGCCCAGACGTGGGTTCCTTGCTCACTTTGCCACTGGATTCAACCTAGCCTGGCTGATGACGGCTCATTAGCCAAAAAAACGGACCGAGGATGCTTGTTTCCGGTCCAGGGAAGACATGGCTTGGCAGTTCGGGCTGGACTGTTCCCTTGAGGAACAGGGTCAGACTGATTTGCATATGGCCATGTCTGAACTGGGGTGGTGGAGTGAACTAAAGAATGATGAAGGATTAATCCCAGATCAGTTGACTGGGGGTAAGGCTTGCAATAGTCAACACTCCGTCCATCCTCCCCTTTGGTTTTGCTTTATTCGCCCTAAGTTGGCAGGGTATGCCCAGACGTGGGTCCCTTGCTCACTTTGCCACTAGATTCAAGCTAGCCTGGCTGATGATGGCTGATTAGCGACCCCAGGACGCTTCCCACTCAGGCCCCTACACAGGAAGCATGTAATGCCCTCAGCACTTTTTTCGTGGAAAAAATCGCACTGATTAAGGACACCATCCCTGTTATGGCTCCTGGCGCTGGATCTGTTCCCCCTCCCCACAACACTTCTTCTTTTACACAATTCCCTCTCCTAGACCCCACCTCTTTGGCCACTCTTGCCACCCGCATCAAGTCGGGATCCCCGGATGACTGCTGCCCTCCCTCTATTCTGAGGGACATCTGTCATATTCTACCTGACTGTATCCTCCCCCTGCTAAATTCTTCCCTTTCTTCCGGGACGGTGCCGGGCTCCTTCAAGGAGGCCGTGTTGGTGCCTCTTTTGAAGAAGCCGGGGGCTGACCCCGCCGCTCCGGCAAACTACCGCCCCATCTCCCTTCTACCTTTCTTTTCAAAAATCCTGGAAGCCCACGTCACCACCTGTCTCTCACAGTTTATCGAGAGCTCCAACTTCCTCGAGGTCAACCAAGCTGGCTTCAGACCCGGCCACTCTACGGAGACAGTGATCTTGGCCGTGCTGGATGCCCTGAGGGACGGTGTTGACAGGGGCACCCCCCAGGCCCTGGTATTGTTAGATCTGTCAGCCGCTTTCGACACGGTGGATCACAACATCCTTCTCCGCCGTGTCGAGCAGGCTGGCATCCAGGGCCTGGCTCTGGCCTGGGTCAGATCCTTCCTGACGGGCAGGTCTCAGACCCTAAGCCTGGGTGCTTTCAGGGCTCCTAGAGAGCATTTGCTCTGTGGGGTCCCCCAGGGTTCTTCTCTGTCTCCTCTTCTTTTCAATCTTTATCTTCGCCCCCTTCTCCTCTCTCTAAGGCTGTGGGACGTCACCGTGTTTAATTACGCGGACGACCTGCAGCTTATCTTCCCTCTTAATTCCCCCTCTGCTATTCCCAACTTTCAGTCAGCTATGTCCCATATTCTCCAGTGGATGGGCCATAACCAGCTAAAGTTGAACCCCGGTAAGACGGAGCTCCTCCTTCCTGGTAGGAGCTCCACTTTCTGGGGGCCCCAATTCTGGCCGGTGGAATTGGGCCCTTCTCCCACCCCTGTGGCTTCGGTGAAGAGCTTGGGGGTCACTATTGACTCCGCCCTATCCCTAGGGCCGCAGGTGGCGACCGTGGTCTCGTCCTGCATCTACCAACTGCGCAGGATCAGGAAAGTGGCATATCTTTTGACACCCGATGCCCTCCTGCAGGTCATCATGGCCCTCGTCCTCTCCCGCCTGGATTTTTCCAACTCGATCTACCATGGTCTGCCTAAAACATCGGTGGGCAGACTACAGGTGGTCCAAAATCAGGCGGCGAGACTGGCCTTAGGGATCCCCAAGTGGCAATCTGCCAAGCCCCTTCTCGTTAAACTCCACTGGCTCCCTGTTGCTTCTAGGGCAGCCTTCAAGATCGGCTGCCTCACTTTCAAATCTTTGGCTGGTCTCTGTCCCACCTTTGTAAAATCTCTCATCCGACCCTATTGCCCGTCCCGCAATTTGAGATCTTCCCATCTTCACTTCCTGACTGTTCCCTCTTATAAGCTCTGCAGATCCGGGGGCCGGAGATTTGCATACCTGGCCCCCAAGCTTTGGAACTCTTTCCCCCTCTCCCTTAAAATTTCTAACTCTTTGACACTTTTTCGTAAATCTTTAAAAACTTGGCTTTTTCCCCAATCTGGTTAATTTCTCCGCCTCCTCTACTTCCAACCAGCGCCAGGAAACCCATGGTGTCAGTGCGCTTTATAAGCATCCCTTACGATACGATACGATTAGCCAGAAACCGGTCCCAGGATGCTTGTTTCCGGTCCAGGGAAGACATGGCTTGGCAGTTTGGGTTGGACTGTTCCCATGAGGCATAGGTTCAGACTGATTTGCATATGGCCATGTCTGAACTGCGGTGGCGGAGTGAGCTAAAGAATGAAGATGGATTAAACCCAGATCAGGTCACTGGGGTGAGTGCTTGCAATGTTCAACACTCCGTCTATCATCCCCTTTGGCATTGCTTGCTCCAAGCCCAGCACAAGGTATGCGCGTCATAATAATTCACTTAGCCGATACTTATTGCCAAACATGCTATAATATCACTCTCTTTCATACATTGGCTCCCCCTTAACTGAGACCGTATATGCTCCTTCTTCTGTGTGTTTCTCATTTATTCTATGCCTGACAGATGGTATAATTCTCTGGATGTTTATCTTATGCAATTCCTCTCAGATCTAATGCATGATATTTTTGGAGCGCTGGGCCTTGCAATGTAATCTTTTAATCAAGTTATTAAAGATGTTTCACTATTGGTTGTATGGGTTTTTGATAGCTGTGACATGAAGCATTGAAAGAGAGAAAATATAAACAATACATTTCAAATTTGTGAAGCCCATGTGACTTCACATTAAGGACCATAAATTGTTTACTATGATTAAAGGGTTTTGTTTAACTTACCAATCAATCCAGTAAATATGCAAGCCAAGTGTATGTTCAATACATACATCAGTACAATAGGTAGAGGGAAACATCTTAGTTAAGACGCAATAGAATAAGATACAGAATTGTGATAGCCACAGTAACACAGCAACAAAAGGGAACAAGTGTTCCAAAAAGAAACTTCTCTCTTCTAAACATATATAGGATCATCCATCAACGGGCTCTAAATCGGGAGCATAGAAGGTGTAAGCATGATCAGACTTCAGTAAAAGTCTAAAGCTTCACACTTGCAAGAATAAGGCAAGCTGAGAGGTCTGTACTTCTCAAAGTCTAAAGGGAATCTGCTGTGGCTCGGTATGAACACCAACTTAAAAGTAACCGGAGATGCAGAAATGTCCTTATCTTCTTTTCTTTTTGATGTCCTCATTTAGCAATATATTTAAATTGGAGGTGTCAGGTGCCCTTTATCACATATTTTCTGAATCTAGGGATTTCTCCTGGGTAGACTCATCGTATGTGTGGATAATTTCTTCTTTCCTTAGTCCTGTTTTTGGGCCCCTTTTTGTCCATTTCTGGTCCATTTCGGATCTAGGGGGAGCTAGTCACTATGACTACCCCTTCAAGTTCCCACTTGAAAGCTTTTTTGCATTGCCTAACCATTGGACGATACAGCTTAAATGCTTTTCTTAATTTATTTGCTTAAATGCTCCAAACTTGTTTCTTTTGCTTATATTCCCCCTCTGTCTAGTTTATTTAGTCTATGTATTGAGGACAGCCATTCACTATGTGTTGGAGGAATATTTTAATACATATCTCCCTTTAGCTACGAGTATCTACATAAAAAGTATACTTTTTTGATCTTTACTCAACTTTGGGTCATCTGGGTTCTGTTGACTTATCCCAAAAATAACAAGATCAATACTCACCTCCACCCTTTGTTCCAACAGCTCAGCTGTGGTCTTACCTGCCTCCTCGAGTTGGGTGTACTGGCTAAACATGTGGAGGTCATCCGCATCCACTTCCCTGCATTTAGTGCATCTCCTCTCTTTTTGGGCGTTGATCTTAGACAATTTCTTTGGCGTCCAATATGCTAGGTGGGTGGTATATAAATAATTTTTCCTCAGAGGTGCAGATTTCACAATTTTCCAACAAGTAGCTATAGATACTTGCCATTTGTAGTGAATATCCAGCTCCGGCAGTTCTTTCCCCCAAATCTCGCTTGGAAATTTATAGTCTTCTTCCCCTTCTTGAATTAAGGCCCAGTACCAATACACTATTTCTTTTTTTAATGGTTTTTCCCCCTCTCCAGCCTCAATATCCTTTTGACTCTTAGCCCATCTAGTAAGCTGATAGTGCTTACTCCTTGATAAATTACCCTTTGTTCTTACCTTTAGGACTTCCCATTCCACAATAGAGTTGTGTTCCAATAGCTGGCCCCATTCTGTGATGTTATTTTCTATCAAATGTATTGCTAGCTTATCTCTAAGGCATTCAGGTGTACCTGGGGAATCCCACATTGGAGCATACTTGCTGTAATCATCATTTGAATTATGTTGAATCTACCCATGCAGGTCAAAAGTAGGCCTCCCCATACTTTTAGCAGGTTTCTTACTTCTTTAGGTATCCTGTCAAAGTTTATGCTTGCAATATTGTCTATACTTGTTGTGAAGTCTATCCCAAGATATGTTATCTTCTCTTTCGCCATTGGATTATGGGAGTTATTATTCCATTCAAGAATTTCTGATTTTGAATTGTTTACCAGATATCCGGAAACTTCGCCATACTTTTCCAGAATCTCAATATTCTTGGGAAGAGAGGCCATTAGATTGCTAGTGAACACCATCAGAACATCTGCAAATAGCGCTACCTTCTTCTTCTCCCAGCCCTGGTGATTACATGGTATGATATCTTTTTCTAGCAGACATGCTAGTGGCTCGATATAGAGATTAAAAAGGAGAGGGGAAAGGGGGCATCCCTGCCTTGTCCCTCTCCTTATTATTATTTTATCAGTCAGGGTATCATTCACTAGCACCTTTGATGTTGGTTCTTTAAATATCTGCTTTATTGCACTCTGGAAGGTGTCCCCGAGAATGAACTTATTCATAGTTGAGTTTAGGAAGGGCCAGCTAACCCTATCGAATGCTTTTGCGGCATCGAGGGTTATAATTGATACGGGAACTGAGTACTGTATTGCTATATCTATAGCGCTGATGAGCTCTAGCATTAGTTCCTGTATTTGTCTTCCTTTTATAAATCCTTTTCACTTAGGATGCAGTACAGCTCCCGCTACTTTTGTTAATCTTTTTGCCAGAATTTGCATGTAGATTTTATAATCTGCGTTTAAAAGTGATATTGGTCTATATGGCCTCGCATTTTGTAGAGTCTTGCCCTGGTTTTAATTAGATGTTTAGAAATCGTGTCGTTCCAGGAAAGGGGGAGTTCCCCTTTCCTTAAAAACTCTTCATTTGGGGGCGTGGCCAAGATGGTGGAGGGAGGCGTGGCCAAGATGGTGGAGTAGACGGACATGGAACCCGCTAGCTCCTCCTGTCCGTCTCCTCTGTGGACCGCTTCAAGCACGTTTCTCCCCCCCACCAGGGCTGTACCTGGGGCGGGAGAGCTGGGGGTCACGGCGGGCCCGCTGCGGTGGCCGGGAGTCACGTAACCAGCAAAGGAGCGGCAGCAGTTGCGGAGTAGCGGTGGACCGCGAAATGGTGCCCAACCTCCATCCGGTCCCCAGAGGTGGTGGGCGAAAAGGCTGCACACGGGCACAGAGGCGGCAGTGGGCCAGTGGCCCCCGGGGGGGCTCTGAGTTCAAGCACCCCTACAGTAACTGGTAGTCCTGAGGGGGCAGAGGAGAGTGTGCGCTGCCAGCCCTGAGGCACAGGGGTGGTCCGTCAGCGGCCGAGGGACGACTACAGCTGGGACCGGGCGGCCTCTGTTGGGCCCCATATTGGGCGTCTAGGTCCCAAGGTTCCCAGGGTTCATGGGACGCCCCCGACCTAACGGGGGAGAGCAACGGCAGTCCCGATGGCGTAGAGGCGCAGCGGAGCACCAGGCGGGTTACGGGAGCAGAGGCGAGTGAGCGCTGCCGACCTGCGGCCACTGAGAGTACGTGGGCTGCTGTGCAAAAATCGAGGCCGAGGCTTGGGGCCTACCTGCAGCAGCACTGAGGAGCGCCTTGTTTCGAGGGGGCCACCAGCATCTTGCCCACATTTACAGCGACTGAGCAGGGTGGAGTGGGGGGCCACTCACAGTGGGAGACGGCCCCGAGGAGGCAACGGACATTGGCACCGACGGACTGGGGCCAACGCTGCTGTGAAGGGCCAACACGTGTCCAGGAGGGTGGCCTGAGGGGGCAGAGTGAGCGTGGCATCACCTCAGTGGTGGTCCGGGGGGGTTCCCTTTGAAACGGACTTGCGCAGGCCGAGCTGCACGGAGCTGCATTTAATCTCGGGTAGGAGCCCTTTCTTGGTGAAGGGTTTGGAGTGGAAGCGGCTGGGGACGAGGGACGGCAGTCACAACCACCGAGAATCTGCACAGCACGCCGTTGGGACACGACGTCTCCTGCACGTGAGGACAACGATGGCGGTCCGGGGGTGGAGAGCCAGGTCTGGTCGGCTGCCTCTGGATGGTGGGGAGGTCTGCACGGCGGGCGTCGGGAGTGGCCGCGCACTGGCCCAAGGAGAACGCATTCATCGAGGGTTAGGGTACCCTATCTCCTAAGGCGCTGAGAGGCCGGTTGAAGGTGGTGAAGTAAGCCCACTGAGGTGGCTGGGTGAAAGGGAGAGCTGGAGGCACGGGCGGCCGGAACACCATGGCCAGCCAGCGGAAGAAAGGAGACCGCACCATATCGGAGATGCTTAACAAAGGACAATCAAAGGGGGAAAAGGGGCCGCCCGCCCTAGGGTCGTCTAAGCAAAACTCTGATTCTGCAGAGGGCGAGACGCCCATCACTAAAACTTTCCTGGAGGCCTTGTTCAACTCCCTACGCGAGGACTTTCATACGTTAAAACAAGAGGTTGCAGGGGAGGTCCGAGAAATCAGGAGAGAGGTGGATGGTCTCGGAGAGGGAGTGGCCATTATCGAGGACGCTGACCAGGCCAGAAGTGAGGAGATAGAGCAACTCCAGCAAGAAGTCATGCGCCTCAAGGACCAACAAGTGGATGTGCAGGCCCACGCAGAAGACTTAGAAAATCGGTTCCGAAGGAATAATATTCGGGTCCGGGGGGTCCCTCTTAAGGAGGAAGGGGCAGACATCATGGGCAAACGGCAGGCCCTGTTCCGTGACATTCTGGAGGAACTGGTGGACTTTACCATCAGGATCGACTGGGCACACGGAGTGGGGCTGGCGAGGCGTGCACCGGCACCGCCCCCGCATATCTTAGCCTTCCTGCCGGACTTTCCGCTTAAGGAACGCATCCTCAGAGAAGCACGTCGGAAACAGTCGCTGTGGTTCAGACACCAGCCAGCCGGTGGCATTGTATCAAGACCTCTCGGTCATCACGCTCCAAAAAAGGAAAGCATTCAAGTGGCCACGGACTTCCTGCGGGACAAGGGGTCCCCTACTCATGGGGTCACCCGTTTTGGCTGATATTTAAGTGGAATGACGCATTGCATCAACTCTGCTCTCTAAGGGACACTTGCGCCCTGCTAGGCATCGCAGAAACGGAGGAGCCCAGCCCACCGACGAATTCCAGGCCCACATCTAGGGGAGGCTGTCAACGTGTCAATCGACGGCGCTCGCCCGCTGCGAGTCTAAAACCCGACTCCCATACCATCAGTCTGTTTCTCATACGAAAGGAGGGTGTATTGTGAGGGAAGGAGGGGAGATTTTTGGATATCGGGATTGTCGGATTGGAATGTGTACAATGCTGCAGAAAACAATAAAATACATTTAAACAAAACCTCTTCATTAAGGAGTTCCGTCAGGTGTGTGGCCAGGACTTCTCTTAGATTTATGTAAAACTCATGGTAATTCACCACAGTCCTGTGCTGCGAGAGGGCAGGACTGGGACATTGTTCACTCATTGGGGGGAAGATGTTGGGGTTAGGAAGGGGAGGGAGGCAGGGGAAGCGAAGCAAGAGGACAAGACTGAGTCAAGGTTCATTGATTGGGGCGCTGAGTTGGGGTTAGGGAAGGGGGAGGTGGGGGGAGGAGTAGAGTTTGGGCCTGGGATGGGAGTTGGGCAAGTGGGAGGGGGGGAGGCAGGGGGCTGGAGTGTGTTCTACAGAGAAGCGTGGCTCAGTGGTTAGAGGCGGCAGACCCAGAAGCTGAGATCGACCGTAGACCAGGGTTCGATTCCCCGCCTCGGCGGGTCTCGGGCTCAAAATTCCACGGACTCGACAATTCTCTCTCTGGTGCCTACTCAACTCACGGGGTCACACTCTGCGACTCTGGGCAATAGCTTACTTAATCTCCACTACGGCCCCTCGCGGCGGGATGCCTGGCTTTCACCTTGTGGACACCCTCCCGGGGTTTCTCACAGGGGAATACCAGGACGGGTTCCCTAAGCAAGCGCCGGGACGCTTACGGGCAGCTGTGCGCTTTACAAGTCCAGCACATTTACATTTACATTACATTTACATTTACACATTCTACCAGCAGGCGACACGAGCAGGGCACTGGGGGACTATGGCCACTCAGGGCATGGCAAGACACAATATAACTACACCCATGTCTGATGCTGCTCTACAGGTCCTTACCTTAAATGTAAAAGGGCTTAACAACCCTATCAAGCGGAGGGCCATCCTGTCCTATCTGGAGCATTCTGGGGCCGCTATATACCTGTTACAAGAAACACTTTTACTTTCCAAGGATTGGCATCGCATGCGCTCCAGGGCTTTCCCATTACAATACTTTTCTTCCACCGCGGAGAAAAAGGCTGGGGTCACTCTTCTTTTTGCTAAGCACTTTAAAGGCCAGGTGGGGGATAAGATTGCAGAAACCAAAGGCAGGCTCCTAGCGTACAATGTCCAGATAGAGGGGTTGTCGGTGGTTATGGGGTCACTTTACGCTCCTAATTCTAAACAGGAATCCTTTGTTACTGGTGCTTTGGCAGATGTTCTAGCGTCCCACGCGAAGTACGCACTGGTGGGGGGTGATACTAACTTAGTAATGGACCCCGAAAAGGACAGGTCAGGTCAGCTATATGGCTTTACGGGGGCGATTTCCAAGGACGGCGGGCAGTGGCTTGCAAGCAGAGGGTTTGTGGATCTATGGAGGGGGGGCTCACCTTAACACCCCGGGATATACATTTTACTCCCATGTACACCGAACGTATGCCAGGTTAGATCACTTTTTTGGGTCTTCTGACTTGGCCCTGTTGGTCAACGACATTGAGGTTCTCCCAGCAGCACTTTCAGACCACAACGCAGTCCAAATTCACATAGAGGTCCCCCACACGGCAGCCCACAACGGCAGATGGCGTCTACGGGAGACACTATTACACCGCAAAGGGGTTGTGCAACAGCTCACCACTCACAGACTACTTGAGTATTAATGACACTACGGCCGTTCCAATGGCAGTGGTTTGGGGGGCGCTTAAAGCGGTGATCCCCGTGGAACTGATCGCAATAGCTGTAGCGGAAGCCCGGGAACAGAGGGATAGGTGACAGGTGCTATCTGATCAGGCGCTAGAACTTGAACGGGTCTAGAATATGGCGCAAGCTTAAAGCGGTCAGGGCCCAACTGGTGAGTCTGTATTTGGATCGCGCGGAATATGCGGCACTACGCCTCCGCCACACATATTATGTGGGAGGCGACAGAACGGGCGCCTACTAGCTAGCAGGCTTAGGGCCAAGTTCCTTCGCTCCAAAATCTCTGCTATTCAGGACCAGGGGGGACAGTTACTTCAGGAGGACGAGCAGATTGCAGAGGCCTTTAGGGAATTTTACGCCTCACTCTACGCGGCGGACTCAACCCTCAACCTGGGGGCTGGAGAGGCCTACCTCAAAGAGGTGTCGATTACGGCCCTTAACGAGGCCAACGCTCTCTCTCTAGAGGCCCCAATATGGACAGAGGAGGTGGTCTCGGCGATAGCACGACTTAAGCCTCTAAAAGCACCAGGGCCCAACGGCTTTACGGCAGGCTTTTATAAAACATTCTGCCCCCTGCTAGCACCGATATTGGCCAGACTGTTCAGTTCCTTCCAGGGACTGGGTTCCATTCCTCAAGACATGTTAGCGACGGATATTACAGTCCTGCCCAAGCCAGGTAAAGACACCTCACAGTGCGCTGCCTACCACCCTATTTCCCTATTAAACTTGGACCTCAAATTATTCACTGGGATTTTAACGGCACAACTGGGTCCCTGCCTACCGGACATTATAGAGCCCGACCAAGCGGGATTTATCCCTAACAGGCAGTGTAGCGACAATACCAAGCGATTGCTACATTTCATTGACAAAGCCCACTTCAATGACTCGGATGCGGCCCTCCTCTCGGTCGACGCCGAAAAGGCGTTCGATAGGGTGAATTGGTGGGATTTAGATAAAGTCCTGGGGCGGTTCGGCATAGGGGAGCGATTCCGCACGTGGGTTGCTAGTTGCTATGACACCCCTCGAGTGATAATTCGGGTTAATGGAGTGGGCTCGCGGCCTTTTGACATCCAACGAGGCACCAGACAGGGGTGCCCACTCTCACCCCTGTTGTTCGCCCTCTACATAGAGCCATTTGCGCAAAGGGTCCGGGCCAATCCAGCTATTACTGGAGTCACATTCGAGGGAGAGCCACAGACTATCAGTCTTTACGCAGATGACATTTTCGCGGCTGTAGAGGACCCCACAAGGTCAATTCAGGCGTTCCTAGCGGAAATGGAGACATTTGGGAAAGTGTCTGGTTTTAAGATGAACGTTGGGAAGTCTTTGTTTCTGCCTTTGGGGTGTAACGCTCACAAAACTGGCGGTGGCCTGCGTCAATTTGGGGGTCTCTCCTCTCGCATGTCTCTGCCATATTTCGGTATTACCCTGACACCTTCTACCACCCAGTCGAGCAGAATTACACAAGGCTCCTTACTCAACTCCAAGGAGACCTGAAGAGGTGACGACAACAACCACTCTCTTGGTTTGGGCGCGTAGCCGCAATAAAAATGTCCCTGCTGCCCAAAGTATTTTACTTATTTCAGACCATCCCGGTAACACCACCGTTAGGGATGCTTAAGAAATTACAGGATGCAATACAGCAGTTTGTCTGGGCCGGTAAACGCCCGCGACTTCGCCGAGACCTGGCCCGACGGGCTCCCGCAGAGGGCGGCCTGGGCATTCCTGACCTGCTTAGATACTTCCAGGCGTCCCAGCTCTAGTATCTCCTGGAATGGAACCGCCTGGAATCAGAAAAACTGTGGTTATTTCAAGATCGCGCAATGGCTCACATGTCCTTGTGGAGGGTCCCTTTCCTGAAACGCCCTGATAGACCAGCCTACATCAAGAAATCACCTATCACCCGCAAGTTACTTCAAGTGTGGGACGCGGTAGCGGTTTCCAGAGGCCTCACCACATTCCCGTCGCCAATGACACTTCTGCTCAACAACCCAGCCTTTCCACCCGGGATGGTTCCCGGGGCGTTTCCTCAATGGCAGCCGTCAGAGTGCAGGTCAGCTGGTCACCTCTTTGGTTTGGAGGGCTTTATGCAACTGACCACCCTGCAGGAGCTGTACACCCTGGAAAAGCCGCAGCGTTTTCAATATTTCCAGCTTCGCCACTGGCTTACAAGCAGGGACATTCTACCCATGGCGAGCCGGCACCTCACGGCGTATGAGAAGTGACTTGTCACGAAACAAACGGACAAGCCGGCGATTACAGAC
The DNA here is from genome assembly GCF_964261635.1 of Lissotriton helveticus. Taxonomy (NCBI): domain Eukaryota; kingdom Metazoa; phylum Chordata; class Amphibia; order Caudata; family Salamandridae; genus Lissotriton; species Lissotriton helveticus. The sequence goes on along the minus strand of NC_136061.1, from coordinate 933,475,110 downwards.
CTCTACAAACTGCTTAGCCCTCCTCCACCCACTTCGCGCTCTGCGGGACAGAGACGGTGGGAACGAGAATTGGGCTGATCGTTTACAAACAAAGAATGGCAGGACATTTACTATAGAGCCTACCACACGGCCAGAAACATAGCAAGCAGGGAATCGGCCGTTTAAATTGCATACTATTGGCACCTGACTCCAGCTAGGCTCCATCAGAGCAATCCGCGCCACGACTCCACATGCTGGAGGGGGTGTGGACACATAGGGAGCCTGACTCACCTGCTGTAGGAATGTGACGAGGTGAAAGAGTACTGGGAGAGAGTGCTTCAGGACATAGACAAGCACTTTGAAACAGAGATTCCCCGCTTTCCTGCCTACACAATATTAGGTATCCCCAATAAACTCACGTTCCCACTCAAGTCGCTCAGGGGGAGGCAGATGGGGCTGGCAGCCGGGGCAGCGACTCAGCACATCCTTTCACTATTGGGCACCACGAGGAAACCCACACACACAGGGTGGCTTCATAGGCTTTGGTATATAATGGGCATGGAACGTATACATGCCTCCCTTACACAGTAGGCGGACTCCTATGTTGACACATGGCGACCCCTAGTTTCTCTCCTAGCTGATGAATTCAATGAGATCACATGTCCGAAGTACCTCAGAGTACTACGCCTTGCTGACGATTTCACCGGGAAAGCGCATTCTTCCGGTTAGGGCCCACCAGAACACGCCTACATCTTAACACCTCATGGATACTATGGACACACCGGAAGGAGGGCATCCGGGAGGGTAGGGGAGCAGGGTGTGGGGAAAGGGAATGTTCGTTGTTGGGGTTGTTGAATGCATTGTCAGAAGCCGACACGCTCATACCTCCTCTCATGGACACAAGAAACACACCCAGAATCCAGTCTGTTTCTCATACGAAAGGAGGGTGTATTGTGAGGGAAGAAGGGGAGATTTTTGGATATCGGGATTGTCGGATTGGAATGTGTACAATGCTGCAGAAAACAATAAAATACATTTAAACAAAACCTCTTCATTAAGGAGTTCCGTCAGGTGTGTGGCCAGGACTTCTCTTAGATTTATGTAAAACTCATTCGGGTGTGCATCTGGCCGGCTGCTTTACCTTTCTTTAACCCCTTTGACGCTGATGACGGAGCGGTTCCGTCATCAGCGTCGGTTGGGCTGTGCTGATGACGGAACCGCTCCGTCATCAGCACAGCCCTCGGGGGGAGCGCTGGCGCTCCCCGCCTGGGGCATCGCTCGTTTTGTTTTCAGCTGGGGTGGCAGCGGAAGACTTTCCGCTGCCACCCCCTGGCTCCCTCACGCTTCCTGGTGACGTCAGCGCGCACAGAGCGCGCCGACGTCATCAGGAAGCGCTGGACGCGCTGGAAGCCATTTGTTTCCAGCGCGTCCAGCGAGCAGGTAGGTTTTGAGGTCTCCGGTGAGGCGGGGGGCCCGTTTATCGGTGCCTTGAGGCATCGGGGGGGAGGAAACAGTGTTTCCTCTCCCCTGATGTCCCAATGCTGGGCATTTCTGGTTCAGGATCGCGCACAGCATCGCGATCCTGCACCAGAAATGCCCCCACTAGACACCAGGTATTGTGTCTTTATTTTATTTATGTGTGCAGGAAGCGACCCCTTGGGCAAGTGTCGCTTCCTTTGCGGCAAATTTAATTTCAGACTTTTCTGCCCCCCTGGGGCAGATCGGCCGTTATTTTGGCCGATCTGCACCCAGGGGGGGGGCAGAAAAGCCCACTAGACACCAGGGATTGTATTTTAGTTAAAAAGGAAACGACCCCTTGGGTAAGGGTCGCTTCCTAGGGGCCCTCAATTTTTTTTAGACTTTTCTGCATCGGACGGTTTTTGGGCCGAATCTGGACCCGGGGGGGCAGAAAAGCCCACTAGACACCAGGGATTGTATTTGATTTATAAAGGAAGCGACCCCTTGGGTAAGGGTCGCTTCCTAGGGGCCCACAATTTTTTTAGACTTTTCTGCCCCCCCTGGGGCAGATCGGCCGGTTTTTGGGCCGAATCTGGACCCGGGGGGGGGGGGCAGAAAAGCCCACTAGACACCAGGGATTTTATTTTATTTGTAAAGGAAGCGACCCCTTGGGTAAGGGTCGCTTCCTAGGGGCCAACAATTTATTTTAGACTTTTAGCCGTTTTGTGGGCCGAATCTGGACCCAGGGGGGGCAGAAAAGCCCACTAGACACCAGAGATTGTTTTTTTTATAAAGGAAGCGACCCCTTGGGTAAGGGTCGCTTCCAGGGGGCAATATGAATATTTTAGACAGGTTCTGCCCCTCCCCGGGGGGAGATCGGCTGGTTTTTTTTACCGTTTCTGGACCCAGGGGGGGATAGAAAAGCCCACTAGACTCCAGGGATTGTTTTTTTTTATAGGAGGCGACCCCTTGGCCAAGGGTCGCTTCCTTGGGCCCATTTTTTTCAAAAGTATGTTCTGCCCCCTCTGCAGATTAGTGTCTTTATTTGGCCTCTCTGCCCTCGGTAGGTTTGCTTCCAGGGGACCTATCTGTATAATTATTTTTATTCTGCTCCCCATGTGGACAGACACCCCATTTGTGACATACCCTGTGACATAGCCTGTTGTAATGTGTGTTGTTTTTGTTTCTTCTAATGTGTATTGTTTTTTTTTCTCTTTAGATTGTTGCAGTGTGCGGTTCCGTTACTGGTGGTTCTGTTGTTCTGCTGTTTGTGTAGTTGCATGTGTTTGGTAAGAGACCAAAGCAAAACAGGCCAAAAATGTATTTTTAAGAAATTGTAGCATTAAGGATTGACAAATTAAGCACAGTTTTCTAAAGTTTTGGGGTCATCCTAGTCACAGGCCTTTGGCCCACCCACACAAGTGAGGTATCATTTTACTTGGGAGATCAAGGGGAACGCTGGGTGGTAGGACATTTGTGCCGGCACGGAGATCCCACGCAAAAATGTATGGAAAAGTGTTTTTTTAACCTAAATTTAAGGTTTGCAGGGATTTCTAGGTAGGAAAACATTGGGGGACCCACACATGCCATACCTCCCTGGAGTCCCCTGGGTGTCTAGTTTTCAGAACTGTTTGGGTTTGGTAGTTTTCAAATATGCCCGCCGAGCCCCGGGCCAAAAGCTCAGGTGACCCCCCCAAAAAATAAGGTAGTTTTGCTAAAGGTAATTTTTAAGTCTCCACCGTACGAATTGGGCCTTTTCCTGTTGCAGCCACTATGCCTACCCACGCAAGTGAGGTACTATTTTTATCGGGAGACCTGGGGGAACGCTGGGTGGGAGGAAATTTGTGTGAGCCCAGTGATGCCACGCTTTCCCACACAAAAAAGTGTGAAAAAACAGATTTTTTCACCTCAAATTGAGATTTGCAAGGAATTCTCGGTAAAGGAACGTTGGAGGATCCACGTAAGCCATACCTCCTTGGAAGCCCCCGGGTGTCTGCTTTTCAGTAATGTGTGGGTTTAGTAGGTTTACCTAGATGGCCGTCTAGCACGGGGCCAAAAACACAGGTAACCCCCTTGCAAAAGCTGGTGGTTTTGACATAGGCAATTTGCCTATGTGAGGTACCATTTTTTTCGGGAGACCTGGGGGAACGCGAGGTGGGTTGAAATTTGTTGATTCACGCAGATTCCAGAACTTTCCACCACAGAAATGTGAGGAAAATTTGTTTTTTTGTCAATTTTTAAGGTTTGCAAGGGATTCTGGGTAACAGAACCTGGTGGGATGCAGTTGAGTCACCCCATCCTGAATTCCCCTGGGTGTCTAGTTTTCTAAAATGTATAGGTTTGCTAGGTTTCCCTAGGTGCCGACAGAGCTAGGGTTAAAAAACGAAAGGTAGGCACTTTGCCAAAGAAGGGTCCGTTTTCACTGCGAAATTGCGGTGCGAACACGTTGCGTTTTGCGCTGTTTCCTGTCGCAGGCACTAGTCAGATGCAGGCAAGTGAGGTTCCATTTTTTTCGGGAGACCTGGGGGAACACGGGGTGGGTAGAAATTTGTTGATCCACGCAAATTCCAGAACTTTCCACCACAGAAATGTGAGGAAAATGCGTTTTTTTTACAATATTTTAGCTTTGCAAGGGATTCTGGGTAACAGAACATGGTGGGAGGCAGTTGAGTCACCCCATCCTGAATTCCCCTGGGTGTCTAGTTTTCAGAAATATATAGGTTTTGTAGGTTTCCCTATGTGCCGGCAGAGCTAGGCTACAGAAACGAAAGGTAGGTACTTTGCCAAAAAAGGGCCCGTTTTCACTGCGAAATTGTGGTGCGAACACGTTGCGTTTTGTGCTGTTTCCTGTTGCAGGCACTAGGCAGACCCAGGCAAGTGAGGTACCATTTTTTTCAGGAGACCTGGGGGAACACGGGGTGGGTGGATATTTCTTGATCCACGCAGATTCCAGAACTTTCCACCATAGAAATGTGAGGAAAATGCATTTTTTTTTGTCAATTGTTTAGCTTTACAAGGGATTCTGGTTAACAGAACCTGGTGGGAGGCAGTCGATTCACCCCATCCTGAATTTCCCTGGGTGTCTACTTTTCAAAAACGTATAGGCTTGCTAGGTTTCCCTAGGTGCCGGCAGAGCTAGGGTGCAAAAACTACAGCTAGGCACTTAGCCAAAAAAGGGCCAGTATTGACTGCGAAATTGAGGTGCGACCATGTTGCGTTTTGCGCCGTTTCCTGTCAAAGGCACTTGGCAGACCCTGGCAAGTGAGGTACCATTTTTCTCGGGAGACCTGGGGGAACGCTGGGTGGGTGAACATTGGTTGATCCACGCAGAATCCAGAACTTTCCACCATAGAAATGTGAGGAAAATGCGTTTTTTTGGTCAATTGTTTAGCTTTACAAGGGATTCTGGGTAACAGAACCTGGTGGGAGGCAGTCGATTCACCCCATCCTGAATTTCCCTGGGTGTCTACTTTTCAAAAACGTATAGGCTTGCTAGGTTTCCCTAGGTGCCGGCAGAGCTAGGGTGCAAAAACTACAGCTAGGCACTTTGCCAAAAAAGGGTCGATTTTTAACTGCAAAATTGGTGTGACCACGTTGCATTTTGCGGCGTTTCTTGTCGCAGGCACAAGGCCGACCCACACAAGTGAGGTACCGTTTTTATCGGGAGACTTAGGGTAATTCAGATTTGTAAATCAACTGTTATTACCTATTGAGTTTCCATGCATTTCTCCCTTCCCAATGAAAGACATTGTGTTAAAAAACATCTTTTTGAAAAATGACCAATAATTCAAATGCTAGTATGAGTATTACCAATTTTGAAAATGTACAAATATATACTGTTTCTAAACTCTATAATTTGTAACCAATTCAGAAATACATAGGTGTCTGTCATACCGATTTTGCCATGTATACATTTTCCAAGAATAAGTGCTCTATACCCAGTAAATAATAAAATACCATTTAAAGTTGCTGCTCAGTTTTTGGCTCTGGGTTCGTCGGGTTCTTGGTGAAACTAGAGGTCCTATATATCCCTACAACCATGAAGGTCACACGGATGTAACGGTATATTGCTTTCAAAGAGCTGTCAAAATTACAAGAAAATATAGGTGAAAACTTTGAGACAAAAGGCTGTTTTTTTCAACTAATTTTCAATTATTCCAATATTTAAATGTTAGTTTCTATAAAGAAACCTTCATGGATTTAGGCAAATGACCCCTTCCTGAATTCAGAATTTTGTCTACTTTTCGAAAATGTATAGCTTTCCAGGATCCATTATTGCTTTTAAACTCATTTCTACCATTAACTGGAAGTCGGTTGAATGCTCTGAAAATAGCAAAAATAGGCTATGTCCCAGAAAAATGCCAAAACTGTGTGAAAAATGTTGGTTCTCTGACAATAGACTGTCATTCCCTGAAAGCTGAGAAAATTGAGATTTCAGCCCCACAAACCCTTTTTTGATAACATTTGCAGGGAAAAACCCAGGGGCTTTCATTTGCAGCCTGTTTTTCCCATTTTTCTGAAAAAAACTAAAATTTCACTGTATTTTGCTTAAATTCTGGGACCCCTCCAAGGGAATCCACAAACCCTGGACACCTTTATAATCCACATGATGTTGGTAGAAAAGGACGCAAATTTGGCGTGGATACCTTACGTGATCAAAAAGTTACAGGGGCCTAAGCGCGCACTACCCCAAATCGCCAAAAAAAGGCTTAGCACAGGAGGGGAAAAGGCCTAGCAGCGAAGGGGTTAAGCACTTCATAACTTCTACCACTTCTTCCCTTGTGATTTATTTGTTCAGATCTCTTCTTTGGTCTTGGGATGTGGATGGTATTTTAATCTTGTCTAGTACTGTGTTTATCTGTTCTACTGTGGCTGTGGTTTCTTCTGAATATAGGCTCTGGAAGAATTTTACAAACTCTCTTATCTCGATGTCCTCTTGACTATATTGTTGATCTTCTTTTTTGTATTTTATTTACCCTGTTGAGATTTAGATCCCTTTTTATTTTCCAGGCTAAAATAATTATGCATCCTTCGCCATATTCATGGTGTGCTAGCTTACTAGCAATCTACCAACTCTTCTTTCGTCAATTTTCTCTTCTCAACAGTACTGGTTGTCTCCTGCTCCATTATATTCTTACTTAGTTCTATGTCAAAAGTAGCTATTTCTTCTTCCAGACTTCTTATAGTGTTCCTCTTCTTTTGGTTTTTATATGCTACGGTGCTAATTATTCTTCCCCTAATATAAGCCTTTTAGGCATCCCAAGTAATTTTTTTGTGGTCCCTTCTTTGTTTATGTCTCTGTGTCTTTCCCTAGTGTTTCCACCTGCGATATTTCAAGGAATATAATTCTGTCAACTGTCCATCTTGAGTAAGTTGAGGGTTCTTTAGGGTAAGGCGCAAAACAACTGCTGAGTGGTCTGATAAATGTGCTGGCCTGTGGTCCACTTTCTGGGTATTATTTAGAAGATTTCTATCTATTAGAAAGTAGTCAATCCTGGACTCGTGACCCAATCTTTTGTTCTGCAAAGTGAATCTGTGTGTTTTTTCTCCTTTGTCTCTCCATATATCAATCAAGCCTAGGTCTTTAATACATAAACTTACCCACTCTCTCATTCTTGGTAGGTTGGGCAATTATTTGCTGGAAAGCTATCTTTTTTATGTCTAGTATTATATTAAAGTCACCCTCCATTATTATTGGCGATGTTGCAGATATAAGTTGAGAGTACACTTTTTGAAGAGGTTCAGGGTCATCCATATTGGGGCCACAGTATCCCACTATTGTGTAGGGGTTATTTTGTATTATAATTTTTGCAATTACCCATCTTCCTTTTCTGTCTACCTCCGCAGCTTCAATCCTTGCCTTCAGTGATTTTTTTGTCAGGATTGCTACACTCCTTACATTACACCCCTGATTCGTACAGGCGTAACCGCCTACCCAATTCTGTTTTATTAGGATCTTTGCCCATTCTTCTTTCACTAGGTGGGTCTCTTGCAGTATAATTATTTCACAGTCCAGTTCTTTCAGGTATTCCATGATTTTTGCCCTTCTTTTCCTTATCCTAAGGCCATTCACATACCATGACATGATGTTTACTGTCATTTGTTGTTTTATTTTTTTAATTTAGTTTGGCTGGAGTTGCCGTATATCTTTTGTCTTCTACATGTTCTATCCGGGCCCCGTCCTCCTTTGTATTGCTTATTAGGACTTTTTTTTCTGTCCCCCCCTCATTACGCTCAACACCTTGAGTACTTTTTTGCTTTTGTTTCTGTTTTTATTTTTATCTCTGATTTTTTCATTAGTGAATAGCTCGTCTTCCCTCCCACCCTGGAGAAGCCTCCTATTTCCTTCCTTTGGACATCAATCTGCCCTTTTCAACCTCCTTACCCTCTTTATTGATCTATACTCTTGCTTTTTATTTCATGCAATTTTGGCTACGAGTGTTCCTTCTGTTGTGCCTTGATGCACTCTATGAAGCTCTCGACTTACTTGAGGTCTCGAATATTATGCATCTTATTGTCCCACATTATTCTGAGGGAGGCAGAAAAGCGCATTTGCACTGTTGCCTCTAACATTGTCAGCTGTTGCATGAGTTGGCCTAATTGGGTTGTTTTTGAGATGCCTGATCTAATTTTACAAGACCAATAGAACCTACTTTTAGACCTTCACTCAGAATTCTTTCTTTCAGTGTGTATGTTTTAAAATTCACCAGCATTATCCTTGGATTTTTTCTTGTTTTCCCCTTCCCAAAGGGATCCCGATGTATTCTTTGAATGTCGTCTGCGAGGTCAGCTGTCTTCGTCCAGGGGATTGTTTCCTCCAGTAACTTTAGTTCTTAGTAGGGCAATCTCTTTTTGGTTTGTTCCCACCTTTTTATTCAATTCCTCTACCGCCAGTTGTACTGTGGTGGCCCTTTCAACAAGCACGTTGATCTTCTGGTCAAACATTTCACATGCTGAAGAGCGTCATACCCCCACGCCTCCCCGCCGTAGCTGCCTTAGTTCTGTGTGTGCTCCCGGCCACCATTCTGCCCTGAGAGTGCCCGCACCTCGACTCCCTCTTTCGGCAGCCTGACGTGCCTCGGCTCTGATGATCTTTCTCCCAGACCCCGGCCGCTCGCCCTGCTCCCCTGACCCCTAGCCTCTGCGACGACGGCTATGGATATCGGGCTGGCAATACGCTGCCATAGACCAACCCGGACTGGCGCTGAGTGATCAACATACGGCGACTAAGCCGGACAGGAAGCCCTGAATCTACATGCACCGCCTGCTGCTACACTCCGTAAATAGACACGCTCACACACCATTATTTTTGCCTCCGGTGCCCGGTGCTACCCTCGTTGCATGGATTTGTCTGGCCTGCGGCCACTCTGGCTGTTATTCCCTGCTTCTGGGCTGACTCTATCCTACGGTCCAAGATTGCTCTGGGCCGGGGGCCTGCCTTCCGCTAACGGATGTGCGCCCCAGCGTTGCCTTTGGACAGCCATCCTGTGTGTGATGTGATCACCCCTATAGCGCTATGCTGCAGCGTTTTATTTGTATCTCCCTGGTGCCTACGCCTCTTGTCACCGGCCTTTGGTGCACTTCCGCGCCCACTGCCTGCGGAGGACGGCCATGGCTGTTCCTTGGTGCTGGGAGTTCCTCCAGCTCTTCTATACTGTCTGTACCGGCTGTGAAGTGGTGATACACCCCATGTGCCCTGTGCTGCTGCCCTTTCTGACCACTTTACAGCTCCTCTTCTCCCTGGTGACGCCTTTTGCCTGTGTCCGTTCATCGTGGGGAGGACTGAGACTAAGCAGGTCAAAATTGCCTTTGACCAGCGCAGATCGTCTCGCCAGGACGGTGCGGGTCCAGACTGTGGTGATTCTGCGGCTAACATGGAGGCCCCTCCAGCTCGTGATGATGATCTGAAGGCGATTATGCTCGAAGTTAAGTCCACCGTCACCGGGATCGCGGCCCAACTCAACCAACTCTCTGCACGCATGGACTCAGTCAAGGCCCGGGTGGATTGCCACGACAATCACCTCCTTCACGCTGAGTCCAGGATCTCAGATATTGAGGATGCCGCCACTCAGGACCATCAGAAATTATTGAAGGTGGACAAAATAATTAACATTATCAGAAATGAAAATGAGGATTTGGAGGCGCGCTCCAGTCGGAGCAACCTCCGCATCACAAAAGTACCAGAATCCACCAATATTGCCCGCATGAAGGACTTTGTGGAACAGCTTGTCCGGGAACTATTCAGGGACATTCTCTCTTTAGTCTTTATTGTGGAACGCACCCACCGCTCTCTAGGTCCACGTCCTGGACTTCCTCCTCGCCCCATTATTGTAAAAATACTAAATTTCAGAGACCGAGACGCTATCCTTGATGCCACACGGGACAAGGGCAAAATCAATAATCAAGGAAACTCGCTCTCATTTTACCCGGACTATACTTTGGCAGTCCAGGCCGCTCGCCGCAAATTCCTCCCAGCAAAGCAGATCCTCTAAAAACATGATGTTGCTTACTCTTTTGCCTACCCAGCAAAGCTGACAGTCCGACTGGGCACAAAAACACTCATGTTTCCCGATCCCAGAGACGCCCTCGCATTTGCTGAAAAAGTCGATAAATCATCCCGCCAGTCACCCTCCGCCTCTCAGCTCTATGCATCCGACCACCTCAGTGACAATGATTGATCTGTTGTGACTCTTTTGTGAACTCTTCTCTGACTGCTGTCTGTTGTCCCTACGGCTTGGCCACCCTGCTGCACTGCGGGGGGGGGGGGTATCCTGAGCCCTGCCATGCCCTCACGGGATGAGTCCCTTTCTCATCATTGTTTTCCTTTTTCCAAGTTGTGGGTCCCAGGGGTGGGTAGGGGAGGTATCTCAGCCTGATTGGGGGGTTGGAGTGGGTGTGGGCATGGAGGATTTTCTGGAGCTGTATTTTGGGTTGCAAATGTGGGGGGGTTGGTTGGATGGGTGTTGTTTGGGATTGCCGTCGCTTGCACTCTGTCTGTTATTCTCCTGCCAGAACCTGGTTTTCAGATTGCAGATTGTGCGGTGGGTCGGGTGGGGTGTTACGCTGGTTTTCCCATCAAGGTATGGGGACTCTTTTGTTTTTTTGTCTTGTTCTCCCGCTTTTAATTAGACTGCATCACTTCACCACTAGCCATTCCTATCGCAGCTGGATTTTCACGTCTTCCTCCTCTTCCTGTCTGTTACTGCTTCTTCTCCCTTTCTGTTCCAGGTGCACTTGAGGCCCCCTCCATGTCTGGTCCCTCCAGTGTTGCGGGCTACCACCTAGTTCCATTATCCGCTTTAGGCGACTGTCTCTGATCAGATCCTCCTTACCACAACGCACTCAATGGCTTTCTCCAATGTCTGGCCTCTCGCTCTGCGCCCCATTTCACCTGGTTATAGAATATTATGACTGACACCATATGTTGGACCTGGAACATCCGTGGTCTTAACGATCACTGTAAAGCCAGGCTCATTCACTCTCACTTGCACCGGCACAAGGTCGACATTTGCCTCTTGCAGGAGACCCACCTGTTGCCTGCGACTTCTTCCAGACTCCAAGCGTGCCACTGGGGGGAATCACATTCTTCTTTTTATTCCTCCTACTCTAGGGGTGTGTCCATTCTAATACGACGGGGGCTCCCATGGCAAACCTCTCAGGTACTAACGGACCCTGATGGACGATATTTGATTCTTCATGCTTCCCTATTGTCCCAACCCATGACAATTGCTGCTGTGTACGGCCCTAACTCGGTTGACCCCGATCTCTTCACTCATATATGGCATCTCATTTCTTCCTTGGGCCCGACGGCCCTTCTTTGGGGGGGAGATTTTAACATTACCCTCTCTGCAGCCTTGGACCGCTCTGGTACCCACTCCTCCCATCCTCGCTCCACTGCTCTACTCCAGTCCATACTCACGGAAAACTTGTTATATGATGTCTGGCATCATATGTGGAACGGAGCCCCTGAGGGCACCTGAGTCACTGGTGCTTGAGGCTGCTAGCCCCGTATTGATTTATGGATTGCCTCACCGGATGTCCTCACGTGGCTTACCTCCACTAATCATATGGCACGCACATTCTCGGATCATACGCCAGTCCAAATTTGCCTCCGTCTCCCTCGCTCCACTCAGTGCGCTTTCACATGGCGACTACCTCTGAACGCTCTCCGTGATCCTGTCTTCTGTCATGAGATCCAAACAGCGATCACCAACTATTTTGATTTAAATGTCGGCTCTGGATTCTGCATCGAGTGTATTTTCAAACAAGCTGGTGACCTTCGTTCCATCCGCGCCACATTGGACAAGCTAGAATCGGAAATTACGACTTTGGATGCCACCCACGCGGCCCTCCCCAGGTCTGAGACCCTCGCGCGCTTGCGCAAGAAGCATACAGAATTTTCTGAGGAGGCCGACAGGGAACTCGCCTTTCTTGGCAGGGAGGCCAGAGACCGCCGCTTCGGTGAGGGTGATCGGCCTGGTAAGACCTTGGCCAACCTCCTACGCTCCCCCCATGCTGCGTCGTATGTTGCAGCTCTTCGCAATGGTGGCCCCACTAGAACCACCTCCCCAGGTGAAATCAAGGCTCGTTTTATGGACTACTAATCGCAATTTTACACCGCCGGTCCCCCTCCCTCGCGTTAGGACTTTGAACAGTATTTTGACATCCTTGAGTTGGTTTGGCAAGAGGAATACCATCGTAAAGTTTTAGATGAGCATTTCACTAAGGAAGAGATACTTCCTGCCATTTAAAGTTTACCTAGTGATAAGGCCCATGGACTGGACGGCCTCCCAGTCTCTTTTTATAAGACTTTCGCTCCGCTCCTAGTGCCACATCTGGCGCCATGTTTAACGATTCCCTTGAACGGCCTCTTCCCGCAGTCTCTCCACAAGGCGATGATAATGCTACTATTCAAGCTGGATAAACCAGCGGACTGCCGCGATTCATACCGGCCCCTCTCTCTCATTAATATCGACAATAAGATCTTTGCAAAGCTATTGGCCTCCCGTCTACTTCTCCTCATGCCCCTTATTGCACTGCCGATCAATCTGGTCTCATCCCAGGTCGGGCCACCTCGCATAACCTACGGACTATTTTCTTGGTCCTTCATCAAATCAACCCTAGCCTCGCCGCTGTGGCCGCTCTTCTCGATGCCACCAAGGCATTCAATACACTGGAGTGGCCTTTTTTATTTTTTCTACTACCGCGCCTTGGCTTTAGCAACGTTTTCATCCGTAAGATAGTTCTCCTCTACACTCGCCCCTCCGCTCGTCTTTGAATCAATGGGCAGGTATCAGATCCTATTTTGATTGGACGCAGCATTTGGCAAGGATGCCCGCTATCCCCTATGCTCTTCGCCATTGCGATAGAGCCTCTCACTGCCAGACTCCGGCAACACCACACTCAGAAGAGTATCAGCTTCTCAGCCCGCTCTCTCCTGGTCTCCATTTATGCCTACGACATTACATTGTATGTTCGCCACCCCCAAGACAACCTCAGCCCTCTTGTGTGAGAGATAATTTGATTTGTTGGACTGTCCGGCATGCAGATGAACTGGAGCAAGTCAGCGTTGTTCCCTCTGACTGATACCACCAAGCTATTCACACCAGAATTTCCCTCTGTTTGGGCCTCTGGCCCCACCCGTTACCTAGGTTTTTGGCTGAGCAGGGACCTAGATGACCTCTGGAGGGCCAACTTTAGGCATGCGGTAGACTGGCTAGGATCTAAAATACCCCATTGGAACCGTCTTCATCTGTCCCTGGCTGGCCGCATAGCCATTGCCAAGATTGTGGTCCTCCCGAAATTCCTTTATCTTTTTTTAAATATCCACATTCCTCTCACTGCCCATTTCTTTCGGAAAATCTGTTCCTTGATTATCTCTCTTGTCTGGGCGGGCAAACAGCCCAGGATATCATACGAAATCCTCACTCTCCCTATGTCTGTAGGCGGTATGGGCGCTCCTAATTTCAAGCTTAATGCCTTAAGTACCCAGGCCAGTTCTTACATTTCTGGATTTACCCCTCTCCTTATCAGCACCATGTAGCGGTTGAGGCCGACCTTGCAACTCCCTGGCCATTGACCACCGCCCTGTTTGCCCCGGCGAGTCACCCACGTGCGGAGGTGGACACGGTTGAGACTCTGCGATGGTCCTGGTCTGGACTGCGCCGTCTCTCCAATGCTCCGATGCTATCGGCTGACTCCATGCCAATTGTACGTCATCCTGCTTCAACCAACTGGCATGTCTAAACGCTTACGGCTGACGACATTGGCGGATCTTTATCCCGGTAACGCGTTTTATTCTCTTACTGACTCCTCAGGCCTGATTGACACATTGCTTTTTTATTAGCTGCGAGCCATCTGTAAAGAGTCGCATCCAACGTTTCCCCAACCTCCACCTTCGATGCCTGTGCTTGACTTTATATACACATCTCCCACTCCCCGCAAGTTTGTTACTAAATTATACGCCCTCACGCTGTCGACCACCTCCATCTCCACTGACCGCGCACCCGTGGCATGGGGCGAAGACTTGGGCATGGACATTGCTCAAGTGGACTGGCTTTATTGCTGCAACCAGACGAAGAAACTATCAGCAACCAATCAGCTTCGTCTTATACACTTTAAATATTTGCACAGGCTATATCGAACCCCTGTTCAGCTCCATAAACTGGGACTCATACCTAACAATAGTTGCATGTATCGCGCTGCCCCGCCGCAGATTTTACTCATCTAGAGTGGTTGTGTCCTAAGGTGTTGGATTTCTCGCTGACGGTTTGCGCCGCCATCTCCGACATTACCTCTGCACAGGTGCAGCCCGACCCGCCACTGTGCCTGCTGGGCTTCGTCAAATTCTGCCCGGATTCCTCTCGCCGCTTGATCGCGAAGCTTCTCGTCCTTGCTAGGCGTAGGGTGGCCATGTGCTGGGGTTGTAGACCGGCGCCCAAGTTCGCTCACTGGCTTAAAGATGCTTCGAGATGTCAGAGCTTGTTATCTGAATTCTGGGACCTACTGCCTGCGAGATTCCGCCCAATTGACATATGGGGTCCCCTAGTGACATACCTTAATTCCCGACCACATCTGAGACATGCTGCCTCCCTGGCACTCCCTGCTGGAACTCCACACATGGCGGCTGCCGGCGATGGTCAGTAACAGCCTACCTCCTTGTCCCTGCCTCCCCCTCTGACTGTGCCTGCTTCTATCCCTACTGTGGTGTCACCATCTTCTTTAGCAATGTGTGGATTATGGTGCCATAGCCGTGTTAAACAGGATAAGGCTTTTGTAGGATTGTATTTTCATCATGTCTATGAGATTCCATAGATAACCTGCTGTGTACGATGCTTTGATCCGATGCAAAAGTGTATTTTGGGGATGTTGAACTTTTCAATAAAGGTTTTGGAAAATTAAAAAAAAAAAGCAATTTGCCTGCTTCCTGTATTTTCGCCTGATTTTTTTTCTGAGGTGACGAAGTTAGCCCTCATCTCCTTCATCATTGTCTCCATCATTGTTTCGGTATTGTTTAGATGTGCCAGACTCTGCTGGTTATCAGGTCCATCTATGGACTGTACTCCGGCTTCTGTTACTGCCTGCTGTTCTCTGGCAGGTTCCGTGACTCGTTCAGTTTGGTCAACTGCCATCATTACCTTGTATCTGTTGCCATCCCCTTTTGCTTTATTTGTTTCTTCTCCAATGGTTTCTTTTTGGCCGTTCTCCAGATCTATATTATCCAACTTTTTCTTGTCTTGGGGTTATACAGTGCTTTCTTTTTGCTTTTCTTGGGCTTTAAAGAAGGACCTCAGTGAGGGTGTTATCCTTTGTTTACTGCTTAATCCTGGAGCTTTTAGCTTAGCTTGGCTTGCACTGGATAAAGGGGGTTGTGCCTTTACTTTTACAGTGTGTTTCTTTATTTTCTTCATACTTTTAGGGACTATATAAGCAATATTAATTTTTTCCTTTTGGGAGATCTGCACTTCTATCGCTAGTTGCTGCCTACTCCTTAAGCAGTACCCCCCACCTTCTCCTCTATTTGTTCTGTGCCCTGCATTGTAAAAATGCTGAGAATATTGGCTTCTGGTGTGTTTATGCTTTCACTCCTATAGTCTACCTCACAATCTGTGTCCTTCAATTTCTTAGGCAAACTTCCGATGTTAAATAAATAATTTTGGCCCACTGGGTTATATACGGTCTTAGTCCACCGTCCACACAGATGTGTACATATGTAAATATAACTTGAAATGTAAGTGTAAAAATGAATACAGAATACATTTTAATTTTAACCCCTTTGCTGCAACGGCAATTCCGCCACAGCGCTAGGGGGGTGGGGGGGACGCGCGGCGCTCCCATGCTCGTGATGGAACTGCTCCATCACGAGCCTCTGGTGCGCTGTGCTGGTGATGGAGCGGTTCCGTCACGGCCCCGCCCGCTCATCAGAACGTCCAGCGCAGGTGCGGAATCCGTGCCGCGCAGGCGCGCCGAGCGGGCCGTGACGGAACCGTTCCGTCATCAGCACAGCGCGTCCGTGGCTGGTGACGGAGCGGTTCCGTCACCAGCATGGGAGGGGTTAACCCCTTCTATGCTCATGACGGAATGGTTCTGTCATGAGCACAAGTTCTAGTGTGCTAATGCTGAAACCATTCCGTCATGAGCACATGCTCAGGAAATCCCTCTGCTGCAGACAACAGAGGGATTTCCCATTTTGATTTTTTTTTGCCTGGGATGATTTTTGTATTTCATTGAAATGAGGATCCCCAAGCAGGGATCCACCCACTAGCACCAGGGAGGTGGGTGTGGCCCCTTGGGCAAGGGCCTTTGCTCCTCCCATTTTCTTTTGGGCACAACAGTCTTTCTTCCCCCCCCTGGGGGAGGCAGATGGGGCATTAGCCCCCCAATATGCCTCGCCGGGGGTAGAAAGGCCACTGGACAAACAAGGGATTTTTTTTTATTGACGTTGGGGTGGGGGTTGCCCAAAAAGGGCATGTCAATGCCCCCCATCCACCCCCAGAGAAATGTCAGTCTTTCTGCCCCCCAGGGGTCAGACTGGGCAGTAGCCCCCAATCTGCCCCCCGGGGGCCAGAAAGCCCACTAAACACCAGGGATTTGTTTTATTGACGTTGGGGTGGGGGCTGCCCAAAAAGTGAATGGCAATGCATCCCCACAGAAATGTCAGTCTTTCTTGTGGGCGGTAGCCCCCAATCTGCCCCCCGGAAAGCAGAAAGCCCATTAGACATCAGGGATTATTTTTTTTTATTGACGTTGGGGTGGTGACTGCCCAAAAAGGGCATGGCAATGCCCCCCCCCCCCACAGAATTGTCAGCCTTTCTGCCCCCCCAAGGGGGCAGAAAGCCCACTACAAACCATTTTTTTGAAAGCACAGTAGGCTTCAGGATTTATTTATTTTTAATTCAGGGGTGAGGTCAGCCGAGAATGAGCATGCCACTGCCCACATCTCCCATTTTTTAAAATTAGACACCAATGGGAATCAAGGATGGTTGTTTGCCTCTCACCAGGTTCTGTTACCCAGAATCCCTTACAAACTTCAAACTTAGTTAAAAAAAATTCCTCACAATTCTGTGTTTGGAATGTTCTGGGATCTGCGTGGATCCACAAATTTCCACCCACCCACATTACCCAAAGTCTTCCGAGAAAAATGGTACCTCACATGTGTGGGTAGGCCTAGTGCCCATGACAGGAAACGGCCCAAAACGCAACGTGGACACACCACATTGTACAGTGAAAACTGACACTATTCTGCAAAGTACCTAGCTATAGATTTTGAACCCTAGCTCTGCCAGCACCTAGCGAAACCTAGAAAACCTATACATTTTTTTAAATCTAAACACCCAGGGGAATCGAAATTTGCCTAGCTTAGTAATGGTAAGTTTCAATTCTATTAAGAACACGGAGGCGAGGATTATGCTTTTCTTTCTCCGCTCTTTATTCTAATACAAAACTCACAACACCCTAGAAAAGCTCAAACAAATGCTTATATCCCAAAACACAGGGAAAAAAAGCATTGCAGAAGGAAAAATATGCAAATTTTAAGTAATCCAACTACAACTCCCATTAGTCCATTAGAGTAATCCACAACATTAATCCTTTCATAGTGTCCATGAAGGCTAGATGGGGTGTCCATCTTGTGCCATTCTCCTCTTTCTTTGTGCGAATTACGCCAACTTCTTACTGGTCCTGTTTTGAACCGTCATTCCCTAACGGAAAAACACAACAGCGTAAGCGTTGCAAAATAAAATCTACACACTTAAGATAATCGGGTCAAGAACATTACATCATCTTCAGCAATGCACAACTCTCTCAGGTAAAATCAAAACCTGATTACTTACTTCAATATGGGCGGGATCACACCCGAAGGTGACCTGGGAGGGATAATCCTCGCCTCTGTGTCCTTAATAGAATTGAAACTTACTGTTACTTAGCTAGGCAAATTTCGATTCTATGTCAGGACCGGAGGCTCTGATTATGCTAGTTCAAAGCTTACTTCAGCGAGTTCGGGTTCGGATGGTATACCCTGCCCTGCTGGGTGGAGAGAAGATTCGGAATGCGTGGAAGTTGGATAGGGTTGCATTCCGAGAGAAGGAGTAGCTCGGTGAACCAGTATTGCCTGGGCCATCGTGGAGCGATCAGTATCAGCCGGCATGGCTGCCTCTTCATCTTCCTGATAACTTTCGGGATCAGAGGTATCGGTGGAAAAGCGTAGGCGAATATTTGATTCCAATTCAGCGAAAGGGCATCCCCGCACGATTCCTTGTGGGGAACCCAGCTTGCAAAGTATGGGCATTTCCGGTTCTGGTATGTCGCAAACAAGTCCAAATCCGGATGCCCCCATATCTGAAAGATGCGATGTAGAGATGGTAGATGTAGTTCCCACTCGTGAGTGCAGCCCCCGGACCTGCTGAGAGAGTCCGCCAACACATTTGCGATCCCCGGAACATGGACCGCTGACAGATGGATATTGTGAGTCAGGGCCCAACTCCAGATCTCTTGTGCTTGTTGCGACAACCGGGCTGATTTTGTGCCGCCCTGCTTGTTCAGATAATGCATGCAGGTGGTGTTGTCTGTCCGTATTAAAACTGTGGCACCTTGTAGAGTCGCTTGAAAGGACTTCAGGGCTAAAAATATGGCGTGCAACTCTAGCCTGTTTATGTGCCATCTCATTTGGATCTGGTTCCATTTCCCGCTGACCGTCATGCCTTGGAGGTGTGCACCCCAGCCTTGCATTGATGCGTCGGTCGTTACTATGAACCTGGGCACTTCGTGAGGAAGGAGCATCCCACTTGTATGTTGGATCGGTGGGTCCACCATTTTATCGCTTGTCGCATTCGTGGTGTAAGTTGGATGATATCCTCGAAGGATCCTGATACCTGGAGCCACTGGCGACTGAGCTCTTCTTGCAAGGGCCTCATCCGAAGACGACAGTTGGGGGTGAGAAGAATGCAGGAAGAAAGCATCCCGATGAAGGACTTGAACATGCGCACTGAAACGCACTTTTTTAATAACAGTGCCGCAGCGAATCGGTGAATCTTGTCCTGTCTTTCGTTTGAGATGAATACTTGGGCGAGCTTGGTGTCCAGTGTCGCTCCCAAGAAAGTCTTTCTTGTTGCTGGCGTGAGGTGTGACTTTTCGAAGTTTACAGAGAAACCCAGGTTTTGCATCAGTGCCAGAGTTTTTTGAACGTGATCTTGTGCCATGTCGAAAGAACTGGCCTTGATAAGGCAATCGTCCAGATATGGATATATTTGTATCGATTGCAACCGAAGATGGGCAGCCACTGGGGCCAGTATCTTCGTAAACACTCTGGGAGCTGAACGCAGTCCAAATGGAAGGACTTTGAACTGGAAGTCCCTGCCAGCCACTCTGAACCTCAGAAACTTCCGATGCCGTGGAAAAATTGGTACGTGGAAGTATGCATCCTGAAGGTCGAGTGTTGCCATAAACTCTCCCGCCGAAAGAAATTGGAGGATTTCTTGAAGTGTTAGCATCCTGAATGTGAGTTTCTTCAGGAACTTGTTTAGGGCACGCAGATCGAGGATGGGACGCCATTCTCCCGACTTCTTGCGAATAAGGAAAAACCTTGAGTAGAAGCCTTTTCCTTTCTGATGATGAGGTACTCTTTCGATTGCACCCTTCTGGATCATGGTGTTGATCTGGATGAACAGCTCCTTGAGGTGCGCTGGAGGGGGTCCTTTTGGGGGGCAATTTGGGGGAGTTTTTACGAATTCCAAAATGTGACCTCTGGCTACCACATCCAGGACCCATTTGTCTGTGGTAATTTTGGACCAATTTAAGTAATGTTGGGATATTTTTCCTCCAATTTGGTTCGGGTTGGCAAAAAGTGGTGGCAGGATGCGTACCTCATTTCTTATTGTCTCTCCCTCGATAATTAGATTTTCCTCGGGGTTGAGAGAAATTTCCTCTTCTCTGCCCATATGTTTGCTGCCGATATGGCTGAAATCTTTGGTTTCCCTGGGCGGAAGAATAGGAGCGCTGTTGGTTGTAACCTCCTCTATTAGAGAAATTCCCTCTTCCTTTTGCTCCACGAAAGGAAGACTTCCGGTATTGCAGAGTACCCAGCGAACGTGCTGTTTCAGTATCTTTTTTGATGGCCTCCAGAGACTCATCAACATGTTTTCCAAATAAGAATTCTCCATCAAATGCCATGTCTATAATTCTGGATTGGACCTCCTGCCGGAAGGATGTTGCTTTCAACCATCCTTGCCTCCTGAGAACAGCTGCACCAGCTAGCTGTCGAAATCCAGTGGCAGCAACGTCCACTGCAGCGTCAATCATTTCCGAGGAGACACACTCTCCTTCTTGAAGGATTTTCTTCGCTTCAGTTCGATCTGGCTCGGGCAGGGAGTTTGCGGCTTTGATGGTCGTAGCTGCAATAGTAGAAACTTTCTTCCCGATAGAATCTAGGCGCCTCCCATCCTTGTCTGGAGGAACAGAAACTTGAGACGTAGGATTAGAAGATCTCTTCTACGCTGCCTGTGCTACCACAGAGTCTGCTTTAGCTTGTCCGATGAGGCATGCTGGAGAAGAATTTGGCGCCCTATACTTCTTATCTACTCTTGGGAGCACTGCTGGTAAAGAATTTGGCTTGGACATGATCTTTAGTCCTTCCTTCCAGATGAAATCTATAATTGGAATGGTCCAACTCTGTTTCTGTGGTGTAGTCTTGAAATCATACAAGAAGCAATCTTCTTGCTTTGACTCCATGGTTATCATAAACCTCCTCGTTGCTCTATCCATGATCTTGTGGAATGAGGCAATGTCCACAGGTGGTGACTCAGATGTAGTAGGTTCTGCCGGAGAGGGCGTGTTTGCATTATAATCCTCATACTCTGACGATTCTGACACATTATCCAGTTCTCCTTCCTCTTGTTCTTCATGTTCTGAAGACTCTTCCTCCCTTGGCTGAGGAGCTGACACTTCCGACGCAGCTAATGCTGGACGTCCGTCCTCCAACGTCACAGTAGTCACTGGTTGCGTCCGCTTAGAAAGCGGAGGCGCTGTCTGAGGTCTTGGTGTAGATACGATAGATTCACCAGACTCTGAAGGTGGGAAACGTCTGTAATAGTCACTGAGCATGTACTGCAGATTGCGAAACAAATCGTCAGGCAACTGCATTTCCGGAGCAGGCCTATCAGCATGTGAAGTAGGCTCAGTGTCCTCCATCTCTTCCTCTAGTCTGGCACTACAAGCGTTGAAGAAATCGTCTCCGTAGTAGCTCTCTTCTGTAGCAGCGTAGCCGTAGTTGCAGGAGATAGCAATGGAATCCCTGCTGTGTGCGCTGACCAAACTTGCAAAGTAGTGCAGCTTGATAGAGGCGGCGTCGATGGTACATCCGTTTGCTGTTGAAACTGTTGTCTCGTCGACGGTATCGTCGTCGACGCGGTTTTCGTCGTCGACGAGGATCTCTTCATCGACGACGGGGACGCCGTCGAGGCCGTCGACGGTGGCTTCGTCGACGTGGATTTCGTCATCGACGAGGATTTTTTCGTCGACGGACAGGCCGTCGACGTCGAAGGCTTCGTCGACGGTACCAACTTCATCGTCGACGGGGATCCAACCGTCGACATCACAGACGTAGACGAGAGACTCGTCGACGGGACCTTGGCCGTCGTCGACGGGACAATTGTCGACGACGAGATAGGCCTGATCTGGACATGAACCAGTGTCGGCGATGAAGCTGAAGACATGACAAGAGTAGGCTTTGGTGAGGAGAAAGTCATAGTGCAGGTGGTAGACGTGGCCACATGAGAGGAAACACAGTCCTTTTTTGACGTTGAAATTGTCAATGGTGGCAACTGAGGAGGCGCAGATTTTGAAGATTTCTTGGGAACAGTATTTTTCCCAGACTTCTTAGAGGGCGTACTATCCCCTTTAGTAGGTGGGAGAGTTTTACTCGAAGTACTAGGCCCAGGAGCATCCTGAGAGGATTTAGCCTTCTTAGCCACCTTCGCCCTTAGAGATGAAACTTCTGTTTCAGCCTTCCTCTTAGTAGAAAGAGATGAAGAACCAGAGGCAAAGCTTCCTACCTCAGACAAAGGGTCATCCTTGTCCTTGAGTCTGTTGAGCCACAATAGCAGTCGTCCTTCTCTATCCCTGATGGTCTTAGGGGGGAAGGTCCGGCAGATCTTGCACTCTTTTGCCTTATGGTCTGGATAAAGGCAATATAAACATTTCTTGTGGGGATCTTCCTTGAAAAGTCTTGGCTTCCCACAAGAATCACAGGCCCTGAACAGGGATTTTGAAGAAGACATCTGTGAAACTTGAAGAAACTAATAATGTAGAAGAAAAACTGAGCAGAGCTCAGGGAGACTCCCTTCACACGACGTGCGGTAGAAAATCTGAGAGCCTGAGCCTCTGGGGAGGACATTCTGGTGGGTGCTGTCGCCTGATTGGCCGCAGTTTGGACTAATACATAACGACTAGGATAGTCACTAATGTGGAAGTTTTGTCTACTGTAGCTGGTGCTACTTTACTTCCTGGTTTGGTATCTCTGATATTTGCTATAAGTTTTATGGCATTTATTGCTTTTATATATACCGTGGGACTCCCACTCCGACGACGGGGAATGATTCAGGCATGTGAATCTATGAAAGACACCAATACTGGAGAACCACCTGTTTACAGGTAAGTAACTATTGTTCAGTCTACCCACAAAAGGATGTTCCCTAACCGGGGCTCCCTCTACCGGGTAGTGAGCCGCCGAAATCGCAGAACGCACTGCGTTAATAGTGCGATACGCCAGGCCATCTGTTGCCAATTCCGCCAAAAAATTCAGAATGGGAACGATGCCTGAGACCAGGGGATCCAAGGGCCAGATGTAGGTAGCCCAATACCGGACGGTAACGGCCGAATTTACCGAATTTCGGCCGTTACCGACCGGTATTGGGCATTCGGGATGTAGAGGACCCAAAATCATCCGATTCGGTAAATGTACCGAATCGGTAAAGTTTCCGAATCGGAAACCTTACTGAATCGAAAAATATATCGATTCGGTAAATTTACCGAATCGGTAAAGTTTCCGATTCGGAAAATTTACCGAATCGGAATAATTACCAAATCGGTAAATTAACCGATTAGGAAAATTTACCGATTTGGTAAATTTACCGAATCGGTAATTAAGAAATGGTAAAATTGAATTTTGAGATGTAGGTAACCTCTCAAGTACCGAATTTGCATGAAATTCAGTATTTAAGAATCGATATTTACCATGGATTGAAATCAGGTGGTAACCAGGTGCAGGCTATAAAAAAGGCCCCAAAATGCAACAGTTTCACCAGAATGGCGGCATTCTATGTCATTGCGAGGCGGCTACGGCTACAAGCAGAAGGAGAGAGGGTCTGGAGGAGGGAGGAGCAGATGTACAGGCAGAGGATCACTCTATTCCAGCTAACCGAGCCAGAGATCCTACAAAGGTACAGATTGGCTCCCCAAACTATCCTGGACCTTATCAGGGACCTCCACCCACTGTTGGACCATCCAACCCCAAGGGCACACTCCATCCCACCCCATGTGCAGGTGCTGTGCAGCCTACACCTGCTTGCATCTGGGAGTTACCAGAGTGTGGTTGCTGCGGTAGGTGGGGTGTCCCAGAGCTGTCTGTCGCGTTTCTTTTAAAAATTCCTTGATGCCATGTTGCAGAGAATGCATCACTATATCAGCTTCCCTGCAACGCATGCTGAACTGCTCAGGACAAAGACAGACTTTTATCAGATGGCGCATTTCCCAAACATCATTGGCTGTATTGATGGCACCCACATACCAATATGCCCACCTGCTGCCACTGAGTACATTTATCGGAACCGCAAGTCCACCCACACCATAAATGTACAGGTGATCTGTGATTCCAAATACATGATCACTGACATAGTAGCCAAATTCCCCGGGAGTACTCATGACTCCTACATCTTCCACAACAGTGGTATCTACACACGCCTGACAGCGGGGGAATTCGGCGAAGGATACTTGCTAGGTAACACACTGTGTGAAACTCCCTTGATATGTATTGCAGGTGGATGTGTGTGTGTGCATGTGAGTAATGTTTTTTCTTCTTACAATTAGTGCATATGCCCTCCGGTCCTTCATCCTCACACCCTACCTCAACCCTACCACACCAAGCCAGAGGAGATACAACAGGGCACACAAGACAACCCGAAACATTGTGGAGCGCACTTTTGGTATGTGGAAGAGCAGGTTTCGCTGCCTCCATAAGAGCGGAGGGGCCCGCCAGTACACAGCTATCACCTGCTGCAAGATTACAGCAGCCTGTGCAATGCTGCACAACCTTGTGGTCAAGAAGGGCACAGCAGTGGATCTCTCAGATTATGAGGACCATGATGATGAGAAAGCAGTGCCTGAACCACACGCATCTGGAGTTGCAACACCAACTGATGGCAGACACAGACGGGATGAGATCACACGCAACTACTTTTAAGTAAGTAAAGAGACACAGACAGGTGGAGTATGCACCAAATGTAGTTTAATCTGGTAATGAGGTAGGTTATTAAAGCACAACTGTGCAACAAAAAGTATTTAACTGCAATGATGTCAGTCCTGGTTCACCTCACCATGAACTGTAAAAGTCATTTCCTTCCTCGCTTCCCTGTAACACCTGTAGGTTGCTCACCCTGCTCACTGTCTTGCTGGCCTGTGGCCTCAGCGTGGCGCCTGCTCCTCCTTGTTTCAGGGACAAGGGTGCTTCCTATTCTGCTCCTGCTAGTGCTCTCCTCACTTACAGGCACATCCAGAGCAGCTGTATGTGCAGTTTGGGCATTTAACAGCGCCTCAAGAGCACTGGTCATCCTGCCCATGCCCCTAGTGACCTCATTGGTGTTTTGGGTCATAGCCTCCTGCATGTTACTGCTTCTCCTGCATAACAGGGATGTGGCAGTGGCCAGGTGGTTGATGGCTTTATTTTGGCCATGAGCACGCTGCCTTTCCTTGCGCCTTGCCTCGAAATCAGTGTCTATTTTGGTGCATAGCAGCTGCACCGAGTGGCTAATTCCGCGCATCCCTGCTCCCATCTCTTTGTTGACTTGTACCAGCTCACTGATGCCCTTGACTATTTTTCCTATGTTGCTGTTCAGGGTCCTCATTTGTCGTTGGCATGACTGGATGGCTCTTCCCTGCATCCTCTGTATTCTCACCATGCTCCCCTCCAGACCACGGAACACACTTGGACCCTCAACTGGTGCATCTGCTGGCCTCTCTAGGACTCTGCGGCGTCTTGCACCACTATGGGCCACCCCTGCACTGGAGTGCGTTGTACCAGAGCTGACATCTGCAGGCAAGTTGTGTGTTTCGTCCCCCTCAATGTCAGCTGCTGCTGACTCCATTTCTAGGAGTGGGGCCACAACATGCCTCCTGCTGGGTTGTGATGCAGGTGTGGGATCATGCTGTGATGCTGGCATTTCTGGGGATGACAGCAACAGAGGGGATTGAGATCTGCCAGGGGACGCCAGGAAATCTTGAGACATTTCTGACTCTTGTGCAGGAAGGTGGCTACTTGATGCACCTGTGACCTGTGGTACGGTGTGGGTAGTTGGACCTGCTTCCTGACTCTCCTCCCTCTCAGGTGGTGTGCCTTCAGTCTCCTACGAATGTCTGCGAGTCGTTTCACCTGTGGACATATGAGCGTACATTAGCTAAGCGCTACTGTCTCACAGTCACTACAATTAAATATGTATCACATTGTCTATATTCTCTATGCAGTCATTTCCTTCACTAGTTGGTTGTTGTGCTGTATGACATGTTATTACATCTCCTGACTACATATCGCATCATGCTTTGGCCCTGTATAGTGCTAGCAGTACTGGACTGGGGTTCACTTGCCCACAAATGGTACAGGTAAGGATGATGGTATGGGGGAATGCTGTGCATTTGTCTTACCTTTTTTGCTTGCAGCTCTGGCTGAGCTGTCTACTGCTCCCAGTCCGCATGCGCTGCCTGGTTCAATGGTTCAATGGTTGAGGCCACCATCTCCTCCAGGTCAGTAAGGGGGGGGGTGCTGGGTTCTTGCCTCCGCCAGTTTTTGATGCCTGCTTGTGCTGTTCAGCCAATTTCTTTTTGGTTTGGCTCCTGAGGTCATAAAATCGTTTTTTCAGGTCCTCTGTGTATCTGGTGGTCACCCCAACTGCATTTACTTTGTCCAAAATGTCCAGCCAGATTTTTCTTTTGGCAGATTCTGCCACAGTGAGGGACTGCCTGCCAAACAGTTTGTGGTGCACCTTCACCACCTCCTCAACAAGGACCTGCAACTCCATGCTGCTGAATTTGAGTTTCCTCCTCCTCTCAGGCTGCTCTTTTTCCTTGCTGCTTGCCATTTTACACTTTTAAAAGTGCACCAAACCCTTTCTGCTGCTCAGTGACTCAGCTCAGCTCCAACTGCCTTTCCAGGAGCTTCTAATTAGTTGCAGCTGCCTGTGAGGTACTTCCTGGGAGGGAGGGGGAGGGTGGTAGCACCTGATTGGCTGCCTACTTAAGTTTCACTTTTGTTTGCTTTCCGATTCGTATTTACCAAATCGGTATTCCCCATGCTTTCCTATGAGCCAAAAGGCCCATAGGAATGCATGGGGAATACCGATTCGGTAAATACAGAATCGGTAAATACCAATTCGGTATTTTCCGATTGTCCGATACCGAATTTTATCGAATCGGTATTTTTTACCGATGTTTTATCTACATACCATTTACCGCTTCTAAAATACCGATTCGGTAAATTCGGTATTTTAGAATCGGTAAAATCGGATTACCTACATCTGGCCCCAAGTCCCATCAAAGACACCAACGCAGCCACTTAGTCCAAGCGGATCGATATCGCTTTGCGGTACTGACTGCCCAGGCCTGGGAGTGACCAGCGTCGCCGGAAAGCATCCATGCCATGAGGAGGAGAGCACCCTGAATTATGAGATGATGCGGCTCCCCGTCGGGATTGAGAAAAAGGTGAGGAAATCGGGGGAGTAGGATTGGAGAATCCCAAGAAAGTTCCAGAAGAACCGGAAACCAAACTTGGTACCTCCAGAGCGGTGTTACCACCACCAGCTCTAAATTCTGGCGGCGAAGCTGGGCCACCGTCTGGGCCACCATCGAAAAAGGAGAGAACACATAAGCTTTCTCCTGACTCCAATCCTGGAGGAACGCATCCGTGTCCTCCACGAGATGTTCCGGCCTCCAGCTGAAGAACCACGGAAGTTGGTGATTCAAGTGAGACGCAAACAGGTCCACTGAGAAAGGTCCCCATAGGTCATTCAGCCACCGGAAAACCTGAACATCCATCTTCCACTGGCTGGAGTCCCGCAGGTGTCTGGAGTGCCAATCTGCCACCTGATTGGCTTGACCCGCTAAGTATTCCGCTCTCACAGAAACATGATGGGCCAGACAGTAATCACACATTTTTTTTGCTCGGTTTGCCAGAGCTCGAGACCATGGACCCCCCAGATGGTTGACTTATCGAACCGCTTACACTTTGTCCATCTTTAGAAGAACACATGACTGCGCTGAATCTCTGGTCCAGCAGCGTGCTGAGAAGGACCCCGCCAGAACTTCCAAACAGTTGATGTATAATTTCTGTTCCTCTGACGACCAGGCGCCACCTGTGGAGAATTCCCCGCAGCGGGTGCCCCAACCCGACCTGCTGGCGTCGGATTCTATCACGAGGTCTGGGACTGACCCGAAGATTGCTCGACCGTTCCAGGCCTCCATATAGGTAAGCCATCAGGACATCTCTTCCTTTACCTCCGCTGATCGAGGAACCGTCTGGTCGTAGATCATGCCTTTCCTGAGATGGTGTGCCTTGATGCGTTGGAGGGCTCGATAATGAAGGGGTCCCGGGAAGATTGCCTGGATGGAAGAGGAGAGGAGCCCCAACACCCTGGCAATCTGGTGGAGGGAAGTCTGAGACCTGGAAATTGTCTGTCGCAGCACATCCCAAATCTTGGCCATCTTTCGCGACGGAAGACTTAGAGGATCAGAGAGAGTCTATGACAAATCCAAGGAATACCACACTCTGAGACGGTGTGAGAACTGACTTGTCTCTGTTGATTACAAACACCAGCCCTTGCAAAAGGGAAATTGTCTGCT
This sequence comes from Lissotriton helveticus, assembly GCF_964261635.1. Lineage (NCBI taxonomy): Eukaryota > Metazoa > Chordata > Amphibia > Caudata > Salamandridae > Lissotriton > Lissotriton helveticus. The sequence continues at coordinate 933,447,078 of NC_136061.1, read as the reverse complement.
GAAGTTGAAGGCCCAATTTCTCGGGGCATTGGGCCATGAACAGGATGTCTTCTAAGTAGACAATCATTTGAATACCCTGACTCCGCAGGAATTCCACCTTTGGGTAAAGCACCTTCGTGACACACCAAGGGGCTGAAGAAAGCCCGAACGGAAGGGCAGTGAATTTGAATACCTGATCTTTCCAGACAAATTGTAAAAACCGATGGTGCGGAGGGTGAATGGGTCTCTACAAGGTACGCATCCTTGAGGTCCAATCGGACCATCCAATCGCGCGGGAGGGGAACATCCCGTAGGAGATGAATTCCCTCCATCTTGAAATGATGATAAAGCAACCTCCCGTTGAATGCTTTGAGATTGATTACCAGACGTCTGCCTCCATCGGTTTTGTCCACCAGAAAAATGTTGCTGAGGACACCCGAGGGATGTCGAGTTGACCGACAAATAGCCCCTTTGCGGAGCAGCTCCGAGACCTCTTCGTTGATCAACTGCGCATCGGACATTGAAAAGACAATAGGGCGCGGAGCCCCTGCTTGCTGTGGATGATCATAAAATTCTATGTGGAACCCGCGAATAGTCTGTAAGACCCACGCGTCTGTAGTAATTGCTGCCCAAGCATCTTAAAAGGCCGCTAGCCGATCGCCAATTCGAACCTGATCTGCAGGAATAACACTCACCGTTGGAATTATTGTTGCCGATGTTATTCTTGAAGCCACCTCGACCTCTGAAGCATTGTCTTCTGGTGGGATAGAAATTCGTTTAGTTGGCGGAGGTGTTGTATTGACCTCGCCCGGAGCCTTGACCCTTATTGGTGAAATTCTGACCGCCACGGCCGGTCACGTGGCCCCTACCGCGACCGGCCCCTTGAGAGAAATGTTGCTGAAAGACCCTTTTTATGCTGGACTGGGTCTTGTCTAGGGATGTAAAGGCAGAAACAAATGTACCTATCTCCTTAATAAAGGGGTCTCTGAAGAGACCCCCTTGGGCCACAGCACCTGCCTCCGTGGAGGCCAAATCTCCCGATTTCAGGTCCAACTTGATCAGAAGCGATCGCCGGCGTTCGGTCGACAGGGCGCAATTGGCGTTCCCTAGGAAGATGACCACCCTTTGTGCCCAATTCGACAGAATGTCGGAGGAGATGGCGGAGCCTGTCACCTTCGCTTCCTCTGCCATATCAAGGATCTTTGTGATAGGCCCTATCACGTCTAGTAATTTATCCTGACAGGAACGCCAGGAACGGTCAATGCCCTTGCGAGGGTCTTTTATGAATTTTGCCAGGAAGGTGGCCAATTTAGAGTCTAATTCTGGTGTTAAGGCCACCTTTCCTTCCAACGTGGGTCTTGGGCACTCCCCACGGAGACAACTTCTCGCCTCTTTCTCCAAGGGTTTGCGGAGGCGTCCCGCCAATAACTTCGCCACTTTGTCCCCAGGGGTCCAGGCTGCGGACCGCGGATGGATTATCTCATCCAGGTCCAGCATGCCCAAGCTGTCCTGCGGTAACTCAGCAGCGTAGCCGGATGGGCGCTAAGAATGCACCGACCCTTCGTCGTCATCTGTATCTGCTGGTGACTCCCCACCGGGGGATGTTGGAGCTGTACCCATAGACACCGAAGGATCGGGGACTGGCAGCAGCGCAGGGGTGGGGACGATCGCCTTTGCCAAAAAAGCATCACACAAGCATTCATCGAGGCAGGAGGGTCCTCTCCCATGGGGGTCGGAACATTGACCGTTGCCCCTAAATGGGCCTGTGCCAACTTTGCGCACTCCAACACAATACGGTTGGACAGGCGCTCCTCCATGGGGCCCACTACTTCAGTGACACAGCAGTAGATCGAGCTGTCCACCGCATTGAAGAACTCATCATCATTAAGATATTGATGAGTTTCTTCCTCCTCGTAATAACCGTCCAGCTCCATGCTAGAGCAGATGTTGAAACAGTGACAGGAAGTAAAAATCACAATCTGAGTCTCAGGTAATGAAAAAATATGTATAGAACGGTTAATGAAAGGCTGTGGGGGCTAGAGCTGTATGTGGGCAGGCCACAGGACTGCTAATCTCTTTGGGCCGGTTGAAAACCGGTAATCAAGGCAGCACCAACCTCACAGTGCGCCAACCCTCTTGTAAAAGACCGGGTCAAAAACCGCCACCCAGCGCGCTACCACACAAAATGTTCACAAAGTGCTGAATCTGCCCGCAAGCGATTTACGCGGTTAATACCGCTATACAGACCCCGCACGGGGCGTTCAACTTGAAAATCGGGGCAATTACAGACCTGAACCAGGCGTACAGGTGAGGCAGTAGGGGGCAAGGCTCTGGCGCGGTCAGCTCCTCAACACGGCTCCTCTCTGTGATGAGAAACCGCTCTGCGGAGCAATGAGGCGCGGTAGCACCCCTAGCGGCTATTCATGCACCGCAAGTGAAAGCAGGGCGATCGCATAAGGAACAGAGAACATTCCCGCGATCATAAAGGGGCTCTGCAAAGAAAGACTACTGGCAATATTAAGTGCGTTAGAGCCCACAAATAACAATAACGTTAGCAAACTGCAAGGCAATGGAAATCACAAATAACATAGAAAAGGGGACAAATCAACTTAACTGGCTGCGGAGCAGCGAAGAAAGAGAAGGATAGCGCAAGATGGACGCCCTATCTAGCCTTCATGGACACTATGAAAGGACTAATGTTGTGGATTACTCTAATGGACTGATGGGAGTTGTAGTTGGTTTACTAAAAAATTGCATATTTTTCCTTGTTAAATGCTTTTTTACCCTGTGTTTTGGGATATAAGCATTTGTTTGAGCTTTTCTAGGCTGCTGTGAGTTTTGTATTAGAATAAAGAGCAGAGAAAGAAAAGCATAATCTGAGCCTTCGGTCCTGACATGGAATCCAGGATGGGATGACTTGTCTGGCTTTCACCAGCGTCTGTTTTTTTTTTTTAAACACATTCTCCTCACATTTCTGTGGTGGAAATTCTGGAACCTGTGTGGATCCACAAAATTCTACCAAGACAGAATTCCCCAAAGTCTTCCGAGAAAAATGGTGCCTCACTTGTGTGGGTGGGTCAAGTTCCCCCGACAGGCAAGGGCCCACAACCCATTGAGGCAATATCAAAATTACCTATCACAAAACAACTTGGTTTTGCAAGGGGGGTCCCATGAGTCTTTGGCCACGGGATCGACAGACATCTAGGGAAACCTACCAAACCCATACATTTCTGAAAACTAGACACCCTGGGGTGTCCAGGGAGGTATGGCTTGTGTAGGTCCCCCAACATTTCCCTACCGATAATCCTCTGCAAACCTCACATTTTGATGAGACAATCACTTTTTTCTCAAATTTCTGTGTGGGAAAGTTCTGAAAAAACAACCTGGTTTTGCAAGGGAAGTCACCTGGGTTTTTGATCCCGGATTCGTTGGCCTTCTTGGGAAACCTACCACACTCACACATTTCTAAAAACTAGACACTTGGGGGTATGGCTTGCGTGGGTCCCCAAACGTTTTTCCATCCAGAATGCCCTGCAAACCTCAACTTTAGCTGAAAAAAACAAATTTACCACACATTTTTGGGTGCAATTACCATGGCGGCACAAATTTCCTACCCATCAGCATTCCCCTCAGTCTCTTTAGTAAAATTATACCTCACTTTTGTGGGTGGGGCAAGGGCCTGAGACTGAGAAGAGCCCAAAACCTAGGGAATAAGGGTATAGTACTGAGAATTCTAAGCGCAATTTTTTTTTGTAAATACGTTTTTAGCCAATTCTGCATTGGACACCCACACAAGTGAGATATCATTTACTCTGAAAACTAGGGAGAACGCTGTGGTGTAGGACATTTGTGCCACCACGGTAATTCCACACAAACATATGTGGAAAATGTGTTTTTTTCCAGCTAAATTTGAGGTTTGCAGGGGATTCTGGGTAGGGAAACGTTGGGGAATCTATGCAAGCCATACCTCATTGGACTCCCCAGGGTGTCTAGTTTTCAAAATGTATGCAGTTGGTAGGTTTCCCTAGATGGCGGCGAGCCCGGGGCCAAAACCCCAGGTGCCCCACCCAAACGCAAGTAGTTTTGTAATAGGTAATTTTGAAGTCTCAACAGTACAATTTGGGCTATTTCCTGTAGCAGCCACTATGCCTACCCACACAAGTGAGGTACCATTTTTATCGGGAGACCTGGGGGAACGCTGTGTGGTAGGCAATTTGGGGATCCATGCAGATTCCAGATCTTTCCCACACAGAAATTTGAGAAAAAAGGTGATTTTTTTTCAGCGAAATTTGAGGTTTGCAGGGGATTCTGGGTAGGAAAATGTTGGGCAACCACGCAAGCCATACCTCCCTCGACTTCCCCGGGTGTCTAGTTTCCAGAAATGTGTGGGTTTGGTAGGTTTGCCTAAATAGCCGCCGAGCCCCGGGCCAAAAACTCATGGGACCCGCTTGCAAAACCAGGTTGGTTTGTGATAGGCAATTTTGATGTCACCTCGATAGGTTTTGGGCCCTTGCCTGTCGCGGGTACTTGACCCACCTACGCACGTAAGGTACCATTTTTCTCGAAACACTTTAGGGAACGCTGGGTGGGTGGAATTTTAATTATCCAAACAGATTCCAGAACTTTTCACTAAGGAAATGTGAGGAAAATTTGTTTTTTTTTATAATTGTTCAGGTTTGCAAGGGATTCTGGGTAACAGAAGACTGGAAAGATCCAGTCAAGTCACCCCATCCTGGATTCCCTTGGGTGTCTAGTTTTTAAAAATGTATAGGTGTGCTAGGTTTCCCTAGGTGTCGGCAAAGCTAGGTTTCGAAAACTACAGGTAGGCACTTTGCAAAAAAGGGTAATTTTTCACTGTGAAATTGTGTTGTGTCCACGTTGCGTTTTGCGCCGTTTCCTCTCGCAGGCACTAGGCCTACCCAACCAAGTGAGGTACCATTTTTCTTGGACGACTTTGGGAAACGCGGGGTGGGTGGAATTTTGTGGATCTACACAGATTCCAGAACTTTCCACCACAGACATGTGAGGAAAATGTGTTATTTTTCACAATTTTGTAGGTTTGCAAGAGATTCTGGGTAACAGAACCTGGTGAGAGCCAGTCTAGTCACCCCATTATGGATTTCCCTGAGTGTCTAGTTTTCAAATATGTATAGGCTTGCTAGGTTTCTCTAGGTGCCGGCAGAGCTAGGGTTCAAAAACTACAGCTAGGCACTTTACAAAAAAGGGTCCTTTTTCACTGTGAAATTGTGTTCTGTCCACATTGCATTTTGTGCCGTTTCCTGTCGCGGGCACTAGGCCTACCCACACAAGTGAGTTACCAATTTTCTCGGAAGACTTTGGAAAATGCGGGGGGTTGAATTTTGTGGATCCACGCAGATTCCAGAATTTTCCACCACAGAAATGTGAGGAAAATGTGGGTTTTTTTTAACAATTGTTTAGATTTGCAAGGGATTCTGGGTAACAGAACCTGGTGAGAGCCAGTCAAGTCACCCCATCCTGGATCACCCTGGGTGTCTAGTTTTCAAAAAATGTATAGGTCTACTAGGTTTCCCTAGGTGACGGCAGAGCTAGGGTTCAAAAACTACATCTAGGCACTTTGCAAAAACAGGGTAATTTTTCACTGTGAAAATGTGGTGTATCCACGTTGCATTTTGTGCCGTTTCCTGTCCCGGGCACTAGGCCTACCCACACAAGTGAGGTACCATTTTTCTCGGAAGACTTTGGAAAATGCGGTGGGTGGAATTCTGTGGATCCACGTAGATTCCAGATCTTTCTACCACAGAAATGTGAGGAAAGTGTGTGTTTTTTTAAACAATTCTTTAGGTTTGCAAGGGATTCTGGGAACAGAACCTGGTGAGAGCCAGTCAGGTCACCCCATCCTGGATCCCCCTGGGTGTCTAGTTTTCGAAAATGTATAAGTTTGCTAGGTTTCCCTATGTGCCGGCAGAGCTAGGGTTAAAAAACTACAGCTAGGCACTTTGCAAAAAAAGGGTCATTTTTCATTGTGAAAATGTGGAGTGTCCGTGTTGCATTTTGTGCCGTTTCCTGTCGCGGGCACTATGCCTACCCACACAAGTGAGGTACCATTTTTCTCGGAAGACTTTGGAAAATGCGGGGGAGGTGGAATTTTGTGGATCCACGCAGATTCTAGAACTTTCCACCACAGAAATGTGATGAAAATGTGGGTTTTTTAAACAATTTTCAGGTTTGCAAGGAATTCTGGGTAATAGAACCTGGTGAGAGCCAGTCAAGTCACCCCATCCTGGATCCCCCTGGGAGTCTAGTTTTCAAATATGTATAGGTTTGCTAGGTTTCCCTAGATCCCGGCAGAGCTAGGGTTCAAAAACTACATCTAGGCACTTTGCAAAAAAAGGGTAATTTTTCACTGTGAAAATGTGTTGTGTTCACGTTGCATTTTGTGCCATTTCCTCTCTCCCAACACAAATCTAGATTAATAAAAAGGAACGTAGAAAATGTGCCTTTGGTGAACCATTGGACTAGGATGAATCACAATATCAGTGATTTTAGGTGGACTGTGATATCCAAGGTCGAAAAAGACCCACGAGGAGGGGACTGGAATCTTAAGTTATCAAAACGAGAGGCCTTCCTCATAGTAAAATTTGATACTGCTTTGTCGGGCCTTAATGAACTGAGTGAGATTTATAGACTCTAAGTAAATCCGGATGTATTATCTCACTTCGCTGGTTCTTTGTCTGTCATGCAATGTCATCATGAGCCAAGAACAACACACTCTAGTTTTCGCTATCCACCTCTCTGGCTTTGAGAGGTTACTCCGCCCTGAACCACTAATCACACGCTGGACCCTGATTGGTTGTTTGCCCCGTAAAAGGAACACTATTTGGTACGCATTGCTTCACGCATGCGCGAGAAATCAGTGCTAAGTCGGACGCCGTCTAAACTCTGTAGCCGCCCGAGACGAAAGTAAGTCAACCCCCTCCTCCCGGTTTGTATTGCGCCCCGACATGTTGAACAGCAGTTCTGATTACCGTCCCTGGTGCCGCTTTGTTTTACAGAATGCTGCGACAACGGCGTTAGGCGTGACTGGATATCGCTACAGTCCGATTGCAATATGGGTGTAGAGTCGCCTGTTAGTCACCCGGTAAGAACAATTACTGCCCGTTTCCTAGTCCGTGTTGCGCCTCCTTTGCACACTAACTAGAGACCACCTTGAAAATTTTCTTGTTCTCATGCTCCTACAGTTTGGCTACCACCGAGGCAAGAAATTATTGTACCATTGAAGTGGGCCTAAATTCAATAAACCCATTCTATCGGTAAGACTCCCGACCGTATTAAATACTGACCTGTACTTGTCCAATCGCCTTTAGGTTAGCTGTTATCTGATTAATTGATCGATAACATATACTATCGCCACTCTCCTGGCACTAGTTAATCTTGTTTACTTGTGAAATTGTTACAGCTCCATGAAACGTCAGTTGAAACGTGTAGTATCCATCACGGTGTGACCTATAATAGCTTTTCCTCCTCCTTTCACAGCCGAGGATTCTGCCCACCACACGCGTGATTTTCATCATTTTTTTGCCCCGACACATGATCAAAATTTTCTCTAGGGGTAAGAAATGTAGTACATTTGGTGCGCACCTGTTTGCCACTTTATTATTTTACAACAGCCCTAATAAGACTGTTCCTCCCCAGGTAATCACTTGCACTTCAAATCTTACGCTTGGTGATTTCGACGTAAAGACGTTCCAGCGACTTTCGAGTTTAAAACAGGTGAGTTGAACTACCCGACCGCCAGAATAGTATCTGTATAGTACGAATAGTATGTCCTTCTAAATATCCTTTTTTTAATTAAATTCTGGCTAAACAGGTCTCTCCCCCTCCGCCTTGCGTCCCATCGTATCGGACAGGACCCTTCAAGATGATTTAGTCCACCTAGCATTAGTCTAGGATTCTGTAAGGATATTGGTAAGCCCATGTGCGGACCGTGTGTTGTATTGCAAAGTTGTGCTCTTGGTGTTTCCTCAAGTGTCTCTGCAAGATTTAAAAACATTTGGCATCACTGATGCTCTTTTTCTTTTTTCTGTTTTGTCATATTCCTTTAGATTTCTCCAATAGGCCCTGAAGAGAATCCCCAACGATTCTAGCGGGATTCGAAACGCGTAGGCCCTGCCACCTGTGGTCTACAGGATCATCCGGGTTTCGAATCAGCAACCTGGAGCTCCTAGTTGTGTACATTACCTTCTATTATTAACTTATAATGAACTCAAACAAATGTGGTCAAAATATAGGAATGTACGGAAATAGTTTCCTGTAGAACTTTTGAAATCATATGTAGACTGTGGCTTTTCTTCTTTTCCTTTTTGTACTAATGGATTTGTTCAAAAAACCTTCTCTTTTTTTATGTGAGTGTATGAATCGAATCTGGTTATTTGTGATATGCCTGTCCTTTTGAATGAATGATTGAATGTATGTTGAATATATTTATGCTTTATTTATAGATTGGAAAAAGTAAAAACTGTTTGTACTATGTATTGAACGTTGAAATTAACCAAACAATGCCCTTAATAAAAAGCTATTAAGTAGCCATTACCCTTTCTTGAATTCTTGTTCTTGTTTAGGATGTGTATTCATTAATGTTGAATCTTTCCGTATCAGTATTGGCAACCCTGTTTTGTTGGTTAATTTCCTGTCGCGGGCACTAGGCCTACCCACACAAGTGAGGTACCATTTTTCTCGGAAGACTTTGGAGAATGCAGGCGTGGAATTTTGTGGATCCCTGCAGATTTCAGAACTTTCTACCACAGAAATGTGAAGAAAATTTGTTTTTTTTAACAAGTTTTTAGGTTTGCAAGGGATTCTGGGTAAACGAAACCTGGTGAGAGCCAGTAAAGTCACCCCATCCTGGATTCCCCTGGGTGTCTAGTTTTCAAAAAATTTATAGGTTTGCTAGGTTTCCCTAGGTGACGGCAGAGCTAGGGTTAAAGAACTACAGCTAGGCACTTTAAAAAAAAGGGGCATTTTTCACTATGAAAATGTGGTGTATCCACGTTGCATTTTGTGCCGTTTCGTTTCGCGGGCACTAGGCCTACCCACACAAGTGAGGTACCATTTTTCTTGGAAGACTTTGGGGAATGCGGTGCGGGTGGAATTGTGTTGATCCAGGCAGATTCCAGAACTTTCCACCACATAAATGTGAGGAAAACGTGTTTTTTGGACAGTTTTTAGGTTTGCAAGGGATTCTGGGTAACAGAACCTGGACAGAGCCAGTCAAGTCACCCCATCCTGGATCACCCTGGGTGTCTAGTTTTCAAAAAATTTATAGGTTTGCTAGGTTTCCCTAGGTGACGGCAGAGCTAGGGTTCAAAAACTACATCTAGGCACTTTGTAAAAACAGGGTAATTTTTCACTATGAAAATGTGGTGTATCGCATTTTGTGCCGTTTCCTGTCTCCGGCACTAGGCCTACCCACACAAGTTAGGTACCATTTTTCTCGGAAGACTTTGGAAAATGTGGTGGGTGGAATTTTGTGGATCCACGCAGATTCCAGATCTTTCTACCACAGAAATGTGAGGAAAGTGTGTGTTTTTTTAAACAATTCTTTAGGTTTGCAAGGGATTCTGGGAACAGAACCTGGTGAGAGCCAGTCAGGTCACCCCATCCTGGATCCCCATGGGTGTCTAGTTTTCGAAAATGTATAAGTTTGCTAGGTTTCCCTATGTGCCGGCAGAGCTAGGGTTAAAAAACTACAGCTAGGCACTTTGCAAAAAAAGGGTCATTTTTCATTGTGAAAATGTGGAGTGTCCATGTTGCAATTTGTGCCGTTTCCTGTCGCGGGCACTAGGCCTACCCACACAAGTGAGGTACCATTTTTCTTGGAAGACTTTGGGGAATGCGGAGTGGGTGGAATTGTGTTGATCCAGGCAGATTCCAGAACTTTCCACCACAGAAATGTGAGGAAAACATGTTTTTTGACAGTTTTTTAGGTTTGCAAGGGATTCTGGGTAACAGAACCTGGAAAGAGCCAGTCAAGTCACCCCATCCTGGATCCCCCTGGGTGTTTAGTTTTCAAAAAAAGTATAGGTTTTCTAAGTTTCCCTAGGTGCCGGCATAGCTAGGGTTCAAAAACTACATCTAGGCACTTTGCAAAAAAAGGGTAATTTTTCACTGTGAAAATGTGGTGTGTCCACGTTGCATTTTGTGCCGTTTCCTGTCTCGGGCACTAGGCCTACCCACACAAGTGAGGTACCATTTTTCTCGGAAGACTTTGGAAAATGCGATGGGTGGAATTTTGTGGATCCACGCAGATTCCAGATCTTTCTACCACAGAAATGTGAGGAAAGTGTGTGTTTTTTTAAACAATTCTTTAGGTTTGCAAGGGATTCTGGGAACAGAACCTGGTGAGAGCCAGTCAGGTCACCCCATCCTGGATCCCCATGGGTGTCTAGTTTTCGAAAATGTATAAGTTTGCTAGGTTTCCCTATGTGCCGGCAGAGCTAGGGTTAAAAAACTACAGCTAGGCACTTTGCAAAAAAAGGGTCATTTTTCATAGTGAAAATGTGGAGTGTCCATGTTGCATTTTGTGCCGTTTCCTGTCGCGGGCACTAGGCCTACCCACACAAGTGAGGTACCATTTTTCTTGGAAGACTTCTGGGGAATGCGGAGTGGGTGGAATTGTGTTGATCCAGGCAGATTCCAGAACTTTCCACCACAGAAATGTGAGGAAAACATGTTTTTTGACAGTTTTTTAGGTTTGCAAGGGATTCTGGGTAACAGAACCTGGAAAGAGCCAGTCAAGTCACCCCATCCTGGATCCCCCTGGGTGTCTAGTTTTCAAAAAATGTATAGGTTTGTTAGGTTTCCCTAGGTGCCGGCAGAGCTAGGGTTCAAAAACTACATCTAGGCACTTTGCAAAAAAAGAGCAATTTTTCACTGTGAAATTGTGTTGTGTCCACATTGCATTTTGTGCCGTTTCCTGTCGCGGGCACTAGGCCTACCCACACAAGTGAGGTACCATTTTTCTTGGAAGACTTTGCAAAATGCGGGGGTGGAATTTTGTGGATCCATGCAGATTCCAGAACTTTCCACCACAGAAATGTGAGGAAAATTTGTTTTTTTTTTAACAATTGTTTAGGTTTGCAAGGGATTCTGGGTAACAGAACCTGGTGAGAGCCAAGTCACCCCATCCTGGATCCCCCTGGTTGTCTAGTTTTCAAACATGTATAGGTTTGCTCTGTTTCCTTAGGTGCCGGCAGAGCTAGGGTTCAAAAACTACAGCTAGGCACGTTGCAAAAAAGGGTCATTTTTCACTGTGAAAATGTGTTGTGTTCACGTTGCATTTTGTGCCGTTTCCTGTCGCGGGCACTAGGCCTACCTACACAAGTGAGGTACCATTTTTCTCGGAAGACTTTGGAAAATGCGGTGGGTGGAACTTTGTGGATCCACGCAGATTCCAGATCTTTCTACCTCAGAAATGTGAGGAAAGTGTGTGTTTTTTTAAACAATTCTTTAGGTTTGCAAGGGATTCTGGGAACAGAACCTGGTGAGAGCCAGTCAGGTCACCCCATCCTGGATCCCCATGGGTGTCTAGGTTTCGAAAATGTATAAGTTTGCTAGGTTTCCCTATGTGCCGGCAGAGCTAGGGTTAAAAAACTACAGCTAGGCACTTTGCAAAAAAAGGGTCATTTTTCATTGTGAAAATGTGGAGTGTCCATGTTGCATTTTGTGCCGTTTCCTGTCGCGGGCACTAGGCCTACCCACACAAGTGAGGTACCATTTTTCTTGGAAGACTTTGGGGAATGCGGAGTGGGTGGAATTGTGTTGATCCAGGCCGATTCCAGTACTTTCCACCACAGAAATGTGAGGAAAACATGTTTTTGACAGTTTTTTAGGTTTGCAAGGGATTCTGGGTAACAGAACCTGGAAAGAGCCAGTCAAGTCACCCCATCCTGGATCCCCCTGGGTGTCTAGTTTTCAAAAAATGTATAGGTTTGTTAGGTTTCCCTAGGTGCCGGCAGAGCTAGGGTTCAAAAACTACATCTAGGCACTTTGCAAAAAAAGAGCAATTTTTCACTGTGAAATTGTGATGTGTCCACATTGCATTTTGTGCCGTTTCCTGTCGCGGGCACTAGGCCTACCCACACAAGTGAGGTACCATTTTTCTTGGAAGACTTTGCAAAATGCGGGGGTGGAAATTTGTGGATCTATGCAGATTCCAGAACTTTCCACCACAGAAATGTGAGGAAAATGTGGTTTTTTTTTAACAATTGTTTAGGTTTGCAAGGGATTCTGGGTAACAGAACCTGGTGAGAGCCAAGTCACCCCATCCTGGATCCCCCTGGGTGTCTAGTTTTCAAACATGTATAGGTTTGGTCTGTTTCCTTAGGTGCCGGCAGAGCTAGGGTTCAAAAACTACAGCTAGGCACTTTGCAATAAAGAGTAATTTTTCACTGTGAAAATGTGTTGTGTTCACGTTGCATTTTGTGCCGTTTCCTGTCGCGGGCACTAGGCCAACCCACACAAGTGAGGTACCATTTTTCTCGGAAGACTTTGGGGAACGCAGGGTGGGTAGAATTGTGTTGATCCAGGCAGATTCCAGAACTTTCCACCACAGAAATGTGAGGAAAATGTGTTTCTTTGACAGTTTTTTAGGTTTGCAAGGGATTCTGGGTAACCGAACCTGGAAAGAGCCAGTCAAGTCACCCCATCCTGGATCCCCCTGGGTGTTTAGTTTTCAAAAAAAGTATAGGTTTGCTAAGTTTCCCTAGGTGCCGGCATAGCTAGCGTTCAAAAACTACATCTAATCACTTTGCAAAAAAAGGGTAATTTTTCACTGTGAAAATGTGGTGTGTCCACGTTGCATTTTGTGCCGTTTCCTGTCACGGGCACTATGCCTACCCACACAAGTAAGGTGCCATTTTTCTCGGAAGACTTTGGAAAAAGCGGGGTGGGTGGAATTTTGTTGATCCACGCAGATTCCAGCACTTTTCACCACAGAAATGTAAGGAAAATGTTTTATTTTGACTATTTTTTAGGTTTGCAAGAGATTCTGGGTATCAGAATCTGGTGACAGTCAGTCAAGTCACCCCCCTGGGTGTCTAGTTTTCAAAAATGTATAGGTTTGCTATGTTTTCTTTGGTGCCGGCAGAGCTAGGGTTCCAAAACTACAGCTAGGCACTTTGCAAAAAAAGGGTCATTTTTCACTGTGAAAAATGTGGAGTGTCCATGTTGCATTTTGTGCCGTTTTCTGTCGCGGGCACTAGGCCTACCCACACAAGTGAGGTACCATTTTTCTCGGAAGACTTTGGGAAATGCGGAGTGGGTAGAATTGTGTTGATCCAGGCAGATTCCAGAACTTTCCACCACAGAAATGTGAGGAAAACGTGTTTTTTTGACAGTTTTTTAAGGTTTGCAAGGGATTGTGGGTAACAGAACCGGGAAAGAGCCAGTCAAGTCACCCCATCCTGGATCCCCCTGGGTATCTAGTTTTCACAAAATGTATAGGTTTGCTAAGTTCCCCTAGGTGCCGGCAGAGCTAGGGTACAAAAACTACATCGAGGCACTTTGCAAAAAAAGGGTAATTTTTCACTGTGAAATTGTGTTCTGTCCACATTGCATTTTGTGCCGTTTACTGTCGCGGGCACTAGGCCTACCCACACAAGTGAGGTACCATTTTTCTCGGAAGACTTTGGAAAATGCGGGGGGTTGAATTTTGTGGATCCACGCAGATTCCAGAATTTTCCACCACAGAAATGTGAGGAAAATGTGTTTTTTTTTAACAATTGTTTAGATTTGCAAGGGATTCTGGGTAACAGAACCTGGTGAGAGCCAGTCAAGTCACCCCATCCTGGATGCCCCTGGGTGTCTAGTTTTTAAAGATGTATAGGTGTGCTATGTTTCCTTAGGTTCCCGCAGAGCTAGGGTTCAAAAACTACAGCTAGGCACTTTGCAAAAAAAGGGTCAGTTTTTCATTGTGAAAATGTGGAGTGTCCACGTTGCATTTTGTGCTGTTTCCTGTCGCGGGCACTAGGCCTACCCACACAAGTGAGGTACCATTTTTCTCGGAAGACTTTGGGGAACGCGGGGGTGGACTCGTGTTGATCCAGGCAGATTCCAGAACTTTCCACCACAGAAATGTGAGGAAATGTGTTTCTTTGACAGTTTTTTTGGGTTTGCAAGGGATTCGGGGTAACAGACCCTGAAAAGAGCCAGTCATGTCACCCCATCCTGGATCCCGCTGGGTGTCCAGTTTTAAAAAAAAGTATAGGTTTGCTAGGTTTCCCTAGGTGCCGGCAGAGCTAGGGTTCAAAAACTAGATCTAGGCACTTTGCAAAAAAAGGGTAATTTTTCACTCTGAAAATGTGTTGTGTTCACGTTGCATTTTGTGCCGTTTCCTGTCGCGGGCACTATGCCTACCCACACAAGTGAGGTACCATTTTTCTCGGAAGACTTTGGAAAATGCGGGGGGTGGAATTTTGTGGATCCACACAGATTCCAGAACTTTCCACCACAGAAATGTGAGGAAAATGTGGGTTTTTTAAACAATTTTTCAGGTTTGCAAGGAATTCTGGGTAATAGAACCTAGTGAGAGCCAGTCAAGTCACCCCATCCTGGATCCCCCTGGGAGTCTAGTTTTCAAATATGTATAGGTTTGCTAGGTTTCCCTAGATCCCGGCAGAGCTAGGGTTAAAAAAACACATCTAGGCACTTTGCAAAAAAAGGGTAATTTTTCACTGTGAAAATGTGTTGTGTTCACGTTGCATTTTGTGCCATTTCCTGTCGCGGGCACTAGGCCTACCCACACAAGTGAGGTACCATTTTTCTCGGAAGACTTTGGAGAATGCAGGCGTGGAATTTTGTGGATCCCCGCAGATTTCAGAACTTTCTACCACAGAAATGTGAAGAAAATGAGTTTTTTTAAAACAAGTTTTTAGGTTTGCAAGGGATTCTGGGTAAACGAAACCTGGTGAGAGCCAGTAAAGTCACCCCATCCTGGATTCCCCTGGGTGTCTAGTTTTACAAAATGTATAGGTTTGCTAGATTTCCCTTGGTGCCGGCAGAGCTAGGGTTAAAGAACCACAGCTAGGCACTTTAAAAAAAAAGGGTCATTTTTCAATGTGAAAATGTGGTGTGTCCACGTTGCATTTTGTGCCGTTTCCTGTCGCGGGCACTAGGCCTACCCACACAAGTTAGGTACCATTTTTCTCGGAAGACTTTGGAAAATACGGGGGGTGGAATTTTGTGGATCCACGCAGATTCCAGAACTTCCCACCACCGAAATGTGAAGAAAATGTGTTTTTTTCAACAATTGTTTAGGTTTGCAAGTGATTCTGGCACAGGCGTAGCTAGAGATTATGGCGCCCGGGGCTATCCCTCAGATTACCGCCCCTGGGGCGGGGGCTGGGGAAAAGGACGGCGAGCACTTGTAAGAGGTCCAAGAGACACGTAGTATTGCTGTTAATGGTTACCTCGATCATGCAAGTTACATGCACATACATGACACGGTCCAAGGCTACACAGTTGAATACACTGGTGACAGGCAGTACAAAGGAGAAAACACAGACAGCATGGTCTATCTGGGGGCTCAGAAAAAACACATGTGACATCCATCAGAGAGCTGCGTGAACGAATACCTGGTAATCCCCTCAGCACAATACAAACATGCACAATACACACATGCACATACATGACACTATTTGGGGATCCGTCATCTACAGCTGACATTAAATGACCAAATATCATGGTCCCCCCACTTAACTGGCTTCATTTTAGCTTCTGTATCTATTAGTTAATAGAAAGCTTTTCAATTGCATGAATGAAAACAACGAGTAAACGCAATATATCTATCTATCGATCTATCTATGGGCAAAGTGTAATCTATTATTTGTCAGCAATGTTCTGGATGGGAGGGGAAGTGATTTACAAGAAGCAAAGCCTCAAGTGGGTCATGAGGACTATTCCCTAACTCAAAATTGGTAGTACATAACATGTTACCTTTGAATACTTTATATATGACTTGTTTAGTAGTTATAAAGAAATACATTTAGATATAAGAAAAATTTAAGAGGCGATAGTGGATTAAATCCGTACAGTGAGATGCAGGCACACTGAATAGGCCTTGTGAGCATCAGCAGAGATAGTATACTCTAAAGACATAGCAGCAAATAATCTCTGAGGAAGAAGAGTATTTTTTCCACATTAGATGGGTTGCTCTATGACAATAACATATCATCTGACATTTATTCTGTGGTATAAAATGGGAGTGGGGGGAGGGCCTACATGTATTAGTATACATTCTCCCCAGTAGCATATTTAATTTAGCACACATTACTTTTCACTGTCATAGCATAGATCTATATATTGTTCCACTAACATAGATGCCCGTAGATATATACTTAAATACCCTTTCTCTTTTCTTATACACACATGTACACATCACAAGCGCAAATGCACATTAATATACTGCTATTGATTGGTATTTATATAAAATATGTTGCCCATTGTGAATACACACTTAGGCAACCGTTCCTCGAAACTGTGTAACTCTTTGGTCCACACCAATCAGGCAACCATCTCAAGTTCAGGAGATAGAATAAAACCTGGTGTCAAGAGGCCAATATCTGGAAGGCAAACCCTATATAAACATCATTGGAAATGTGCTGTACATAATACAACTCAGTATATAACATAACGTTTATCTGAACAGGACCAGCACTTTTCAGCAAACCCACCTTAGCTCAAGATAGGTAGTGACAGCGCTGCTCAGAAGAGAGGTTCTTAGGATGCAGTGCCAGTCGCTTCAAAAAACATAGCATGTTTATTTGTAAAGCACACATTCACCCACACGGGCATGTTGGCACTGAATAAGAGATGTTTGTTGTTACCCAACTCAATAATACCCATTTTATCAACCTCAGAAGGATGAAAGGCTGAGTGCACCCGCCAGGATTTGAACCTGTGACCATGAGGTCAAACACAGGCCCTTAGAGTGGATGCATTAGTCCTCTAAGCCACCAGACCCAGTTTATGAGCCTATGTCCTGTGCAGGGCTGTGTGGTTGAAATTAAATGAGGGTCTATGTAGAGGTAAGGAAAGTTTGCTTTATACTGGTGAACTTTATCAAAGTTGTTGCTTTGAGAAGTTTTCCTATTCGCTTTTGCCCGTGCAAAGTTATTTGTAAATTCCAAAATAATTTTAAACGCAATTTGTGTGATAACTGCCTAACTGCCTGCCAAGCTAGGAAAGGCACGCGGCATTCGCTCTGCAAGTTCACCCTTTGCTGAGGATTTCTTTCTATGCACAATGATGTATTTATTCGGGGAAAGAACACGACTTTGTAAGAGTGCGTCTGACACAGAACTTTTTTGACTCGTCCCGAAAAAGGTTTAAATCGTGAAAGATAGTTGCTAAGTTTTCAATACGCCTTTGTGAAAGTAAAAACAAAAAGCAAGCTCTGGTTAAATGAAGGCCGGTCAACACACAGGCACAAAGAGCTGACGTCACCGAGCCTGCTCCATGTTCGAGTCTTGCAAAGAAGAAAGCCCCTTCCTGTCCCCGGGTAGGTCACCTGAATGAGTAAGTCCCTGCCTCCTATCCTGGCGAGGTTGCAAATTAAACAGTAAAAGGCTTTTTTTTCACAGAGATTTATATAGCGCGAACTTGACTTGAACAGAATAGGGTATCAGAGCGCTTTACATAGCACCAGTTAGGTTACATGAGGACACACAATAATTTTTGTTAGGCACGGGGAGATTAAATAATTTACCTTGAGTCACAGGATGTTTGGCATCGTTACCGAGACTTGAACCTAGATCCCCACGTCCGAAATCGACTGCCCTAGCCATTAGGCCAACTCCTCCCCCCTAATATATGTGCTTATATCTCCCCTTATATGTGCTTCTGGGCGCTGAATGGGAGATTGCCCTCTAATCAGCCTGCTTGACCCATGTTTTTAAGGTATCATGCAAAGTCTATAATTGATTATAAATTATTGCATTACACCACTTTTTCAATTTGTAAAAACTAGGAAATGATTTCAATCACAGAAAGCGACAATGATCCACAAATAATTACGCTACAGTTAATCGCATAGCCAAATAACACAATCCTGACAGGAATAAACAGGTGATGAAAAAGAACAGACTCACCTGAGGCCCGGGCGGCCTGCAGCTACTTCCACAAGGCCCCGGGACACACAATCTGCCCGCCAGATGTGAGCAGGAGTTCACATCATTCTCAGATGTGGCTGAGCAGGTCCCAGGTGCAGCAGCCGCATGTAGCCGCCAGCTCACCACCCTCCCTTATTCGCAAGCCCCCGTGCATGGGGGCATCCGGAATCCAGCGCGAGGAACGGGGTGTTGCTGACTGCATCTGCGATGAGAAGCAGCCCGACTTTTGAACTTCTTGGCAACAGCACTCATCAAAGAAAACACTAGAAAATGCAGAGAAAGGCCCTGTCATCCAGACATTAATCTACAAGTATATGGGAAACAGTAAGGCAAGCGATATTCGTGCACTGGAGACGGATGACGTAATAGACGCAATGGGGAGAAGGGTTACCATTGGCCATTTGTCGCGGAGACATCTGCGCGCGCGGCGCGCCATATTTAATAAAGAGCCTGGCAAAGAGAGGCCTGCCGTGGGTCCAGCGGACATGCGCACCGTCCTTTTAATTAATTTAAACGCCAGGCGTGCAGTGCGCACTATTTATTTCATTAGAGGCTTGCTTGCTCGGCCTTTAGTATTTATTTGGAGACACTGACACTACTGTAATGTCTGTGTCCCCAAATAAATTATAAAGGCCGAGCAATGTGCCACCGGTACCGCACGACCGCCGCCTCCTATATGGTGCCGCCTGGGGCGGTCCGCCCCCCCCCCGCACCTCCCTAGCTACGCCAGTGGATTCTGGGTAACAGAACCTGGTGTGAGCCAGTCAAGTCACCCCATCCTGAATCCCCCTGGGTGTCTAGTTTTCGGAAATGTATAGGTTTGCTATGGTTTCCCAAGGTGCCGGCAGAGCTAGGGTTCAAAAACTACATCTAGGCACTTTGCAAAAAAAGGGTAATTTTTCACTGTGAAAATGTGTTGTGTTCACGTTGCATTTTGTGCCATTTCCTGTTGCGGGCACTAGGCCTACCCACAGGGTCAAACACTCACACCCAGTCAAAAGATCTGGGTTTAATCCATCACCGTTCATTAGCCCATTCTGCCACCCCAGTTCAGACATGGCCATATGCAAATCAGTCTGACCCTGTGCCTCAAGGGAACAGTCCAGCCCGAACTGCCAAGCCATGCCTTTCCTGGACCGGAAACAAGCTTCTGAGGACCGGTTTCTGGCATTACAGCCGTCTTCAGCCCGGCTTGCTTGAATCCAGTGGCAAAGTGGGCAAGGGACTCACGTCTGAACATACCCTGCCACACTTATGGCGGCCAAAGCGGTACAAAAGGGGGTGGTGATGGACGGAGCATCTGAACCAATCAAACACTCACACCCAGTCAAAAGATCTGGGTTTAATCCATCACCGTTCTTTAGCCCACTCTGCCACCCCAGTTCAGACATAGCCATATGCAAATCAGTCTGACCCTGTGCCTCATGGGAACAGTCCAGCCCGAACTGCCAAGCTATGCCTTCCCTGGACCGGAAACAAGCTTCCGAGGACCGGTTTCTGGCATTACAGCTGCCTTCAGCCCGGCTGGGTATGCTCAGACGTGAGTCCCTTGCTCACTTTGCCACTGGATTCAAGCAAGCCGGGCTGAAGACGGCTGTAATGCCAGAAACCGGTCCTCAGAAGCTTTTTTCCGGTCCAGGGAAAGCATGGCTTGCAGTTCGGGCTGGACTGTTCCCATGAGGCACAGGGTCAGACTGATTTGCATATAGCCATGTCTGAACTGGGGTGGCAGAGTCGGCTAAAGAACGGTGATGGATCAAACCCAGATCTTTTGACTGGGTGTGAGTGTTTGATTGGTTCAGATGCTCCGTCCATCACCACCCCCTTTTGTTCCACTTTGCAAAAAAAGGGTAATTTTTCATTGTGAAAATGTGGAGTGTCCATGTTGCATTTTGTGCCGTTTCCCGTCGCAGGCACTAGGCCTACCCACACAAGTGAGGTACCATTTTTCTTTGAAGACTTTGGGGAATGCGGAATGGGTGGAATTGTGTTGATCCAGGCAGTTTCTAGAACTTTCCACCACAGAAATGTGAGGAAAACATGTTTTTTGGACAGTTTTTTAGGTTTGCAAGGGATTCTGGGTAACAGAACCTGGTGAGAGCCAGTCAGGTCACCCCATCCTGGATCCCCCTGGGTGTCTAGTTTTCGAAAATGTATAAGTTTGCTAGGTTTCCCTATGTGCCGGCAGAGCTAGGGTTCAAAAACTACAGCTACGCACTTTGCAAAAAAAGGGTAATTTTTCACTGTGAAAATGTGTTGTGTTCACGTTGCATTTTGTGCCGTTTCCTGTCGCGGGCACTAGGCCTACCCACACAAGTGAGGTACCATTTTTCTCGGAAGACTTTGGGGAACGGGGGTGGGTAGAATTGTGTTGATCAAGGCAGATTCCAGAACTTTCCACCACAGAAATGTGAGGAAAATGTGTTTCTTTGACAGTTTTTAGGTTTGCAAGGGATTCTGGGTAACAGAACCTGGAAAGAGCCAGTCAAGTTACCCCATCCTGGATTCCCCTGGATGTCTAGTTTTCAAAAAAAGTATAGGTTTGCTAAGTTTCCCTAGGTGCCGGCAAAGCTAGGGTTCAAAAACTACATCTAGGCACTTTGCAAAAAAAGGGTAATTTTTCACTGTGAATATGTGTTGTGTTCACGTTGCATTTTGTGCCATTTCCTGTTGCGGGCACTAGGCCTACCCACACAAGTGAGGTACCATTTTTCTCGGAAGACTTTGGAAAATGCATGGGTGGAATTTTGTGGATCCACACAGATTTCAGAAGTTTCTACCACAGAAATTTGAAGAATTTTTGTTTTTTAACATGTTTTTAGGTTTGCAAGGTATTCTGGGTAACAAAACCTGGTGAGGGCCAGTCAAGTCACCCCATCCTGGATTCCCCTGGGTGTCTAGTTTAACAAATGTATAGGTTTGCTAGCTATATAGGGGGGCAGAAAATGCCACTAGGCACCAGGATTTTTTTTTTTTTGTAATGGCGGCTACCCCTTGGGCAAGGTTTGCTTCTTAGAGGGAACCTGTTGTAGGATTGTTTTTCTGCTTCACCCCCATACCCCTGGGGGCGAATTGGCCCTTTTCTTTTCTGTTTTTGGCCCACTAGGCCCTAGGAATTGAGTTTTGTAATGTGTGGAAGTGAGGCCTTGGGCAAGGCTTGCTTCCAATGGTAGTTATATTTTTGATTGTTTTTTACTGGCCGCCTCCCTTGGTGCCAGTTGGTCTTTTTTTGTCCTTACTGCCCCCGTGTGAGGGGGGTACTGTTAGGATCAAAAGACCGACTGGCACCAAAGGGGTTAGGCAGTAAAAAACTTTCAAAAAATTAACCAGTGTCTTGATGGAAAACCTCACCTAATCCCAATTGGTCTAAGCCCTATTTGATGGCCCATCTGGGCGAATGCAAATTTGGGGGGCAAATTTGTGTGTTGATTTTCTAATTGTTATATTGTTTGTGAAATGTGGTAGTAATTTTTTTTTTCTTCTCTATTTTTGTCTTGTTCCAGGCTTTTGCTGTTTGGATTGTTGTAGGTTGCGGTTCTGTTACTGCTGGTTTTGCAGCTTGTGTAGTTGCATGTGCTTGGTAAGTGAATGCATTTTGTACTACTTTCCCTAGATGATTGTCTTTTTGAAAAAGGTGTTGTGGCTCTGTGTTTTTTGTTTGTTTATTTTTTTCAGCATTAGTGCTTGATGTGCACTTTGTTTTCTAATCTGTAATTTTATTTTTTTCTTTCTAGTGGGATATCATTTCTTTTTGCTGTGTCTCAGCAGAGTAGGTGCTGGTGAGTGTAGCTATATTTGGTAAGAGTGAAATTGTTTTGGATT
This sequence comes from Lissotriton helveticus, assembly GCF_964261635.1. Lineage (NCBI taxonomy): Eukaryota > Metazoa > Chordata > Amphibia > Caudata > Salamandridae > Lissotriton > Lissotriton helveticus. Next base: position 933,425,131 of record NC_136061.1, on the reverse strand, counting down.
GTATAGATCTTTGTGTGAAAGCCTTACCTTGTTTACTTCTTACTTTGTACAGTGTAGGTTGTTGTTCACTTGTGTGTGCAGTCTTCTTGCTTTGTAAGGATAATGGCCAGTCGCAGGATTACTGCTCAGCAGGTTCTTGGTTTGCTTTTTGAGTCTTCCTCTGACCATGGTTCAGAGACTGACTCCGATTCGGACCCAGAGGTATGGGCAGAAGATTCAGGCAGTGAGTTTTCTTTTCGCATGGAATCATCGGATGATGAATCTTCTTCTAGTGCTGATGAAGTGCCTATGGTAGAGGAGGACATTGATGTACCGGTAGTGGGCCAAGAGGCATCTGGGCTGCTGCCTAGGGCCGCAAGGTTTCCCTTTTTTTTACGTCGGCAAGAGGCATGTGGCCTGCAGCCTGCGCCCAAAAGGCTTCACATTGCTGTGGTGCACCAAGAGGCATCTGGTGCTGTTCGTCTTCCTGTTGGTGTAGTGCAGCAAGAGGCATCTGGGGCTGTTAGGCTTCCCATTGGTGTAGAGCGGCAAGAGGCATCTGGGCCTGCTTGGTTTCCCGGTGGTGTAGTGCAGCAAGAAACATCTCAGGCTGCTAGGCTTCCCGTTGGTGTAGTGTAGCAAGAGCCCTCTGGGGATGCTATGTTTTCTGTTGGTGTTGTGCAGGCAGAAGTATCTGTGGCTGTTAGGCTTCCCGTTGGTGTACAGCAGCAAGAGGCTTCTGGGCTGCAGGCTGGGGTGGCTGCTCCTCCTGTTGATAGGGATGGCCTATGGGTTCCCCCTGGCATGGTGCAGCCGGCATGGCCAGATTTCACTGGTGTTCCTGGGAGTAGAGTGAATACTGAGAATTTTCTGCCAATACATTTTTTTCTGTTGTTTTTTGACTATGTGTTTTTGCAAGAGATTGTTGAGCAAACTAATTTGTATGCAGAACAGTTTTTGAGGGACAACAGTGCCAGCCTTAAGCCCCATTCTAGAGCTACCCGGTGGACTCCCACAAATGTTGAAGAGATGAAGATGTTTTTGGGATTAACTTTTTTGATGGGCTTGCTATGGAAGCCATCAATGTCTTCATATTGGTCCACTAGTCCCTTTATGGCAACAGCTATATTTCCAGCAGTCATGAGTCGTGATCGGTATATGCTTCATCTTCGGATGATGCATTTCGTTGATAATCGTTTAGCGTTGCCACGCGATCACCCTGATTGTGACCGTCTGTTTAAGATTCTGCCTGTCCTTGATCACTTTGTTGATCGTTTTTCTGAGATCTTTGCTCCTGGTAAAGAAATTGCAGTGGATAAGTCTTTGCTATTGTTCAAGGGCCGCTTGGTTTTTAGGCAATACATTCCTAGTAAGAGGGCACGCTATGGAATCAAACTGTATATGCTGTGTGACAGTGAGACTGGATATGTCTACAATTTCAGGGTGTACACTGGTAAGGAGTCCAGCATTAACCCTCCTGGTTGTCCTTCCACTTTTGGAGTGACTGAGAAAATTGTGTGGGAACTAGGTAGAGGATTATTTAACAAAGGCCACCATTTATATGTAGATAACTTCTACACTGGTGTGCGGTTGTTCAAGGAATTGGCCAAAGTGGGCACTGTTGCTTGTGGCACAATGCGCTGTAACCGTAAAGGTTTCCCAAAGGAACTTGTTTGCAAAAGGCTTGTGCGGGGACAGTCTAGTGCATTGCGATGTGGGGAGCTTCTAGCTGTGAAGTTTTCAGACAGGAGAGATGTGTACATGCTGACTACTATCCATGATGAAAGCACTGTACCTGTGCCTGTTTGGGGTCAGGGTGCTGAAGTGTGCAAACCTGCGTGCATTTTAGATTACAATAAGTACATGGGTGGTGTTGACAGAGTAGATCAGAGGTTGGAACCTTATGCTGCTCTTCGAAAGGCTTACATTTGGTACAAGAAGTTGGCTATCCATCTTTTCCACTTGGCATCCTTTAATGCTTTTGTTGTGTTCCAGAAGTCTTGTCCTGGGTCAAAGATGCCTTTTGTCAAGTTTCAGGAGTCTATAATAGGCAGCCTTGTACTAGTGGAACAGGCAAGTGTTCCTAGATTTGGAGTGGTGGAGGATGTGGCTAGATTGAAAGATCGCCACTTTCCTGAATACATTCCTCCCACATCCGCAAGAGGCTTTCCGACTAGAAGATGCAGAGTCTGTTGGCGAAGAGGCGTGCGGAAGGAGTCTCGTATGCACTGCCCTGACTGTCCTTCTAAGCCTGGATTGTGTGTGTCAGCTTGTTTTAAATCGTACCACACGCAAAAGAAGTTTTGGGAGTTTTAATGAGCTGTAAAGTGAATTGCCTTGTCTGTATTCTGTAAAAAATGTTAGTTTGTTTCGAGGATTGGCATTAGTGCAATGTGTTTAGTTTTAGAATTTGTGTTAGCTGATTTGTAGGTATTTCCATTTGTTTAGTGTTATTTTGAAAAAAAGAATTCTAAATGTGATTGTGGTGTGTGCAGGCTGGTGCTTGGATGGCGGTGTGCGTGGACTGGCGCTTGGCTGGTGGTGTGCGTGGACTGGTGCCTGGCTGGCAGAGTGCATGGATTGGTGTTTTGCGGGTGGTGTGTGTGGATTTTTGTTTGGCTGGTGGAGTGCATGGTTAGGTGCTTGGCTGGCGGTGTGAGTGGATGGTGCTTGGCTGGTGGAGTGCAAGGATTGGTGCTTGGCTGGTGGTGTGCGTGCACTGGTGGTTGGCTGGCGGGCTGCGTGTACTGGCGCTTTGCTGGTTGTGTGCGTGGACTGGTGCTTGGCTGGTGGTGTGCGTGGACTGGCACTTGACTGGTGGTGTGTGTAGACTGGTGCTTGGCTGGCAGAGTGCAAGGATTGGTGTGTGGTTGGCGGGGTGTGTGGATTGGTGCTTGGCTGGTGGTGTGTGTGAAGTGGCGCTTGGCTGGCGGTGTGCGTGGAGTGGTGCTTGGCTGGTGGTGTCCGTGGAGTGGTACTTGGCTGGTGGTGTGTGTGGAGTGGCGCTTGGCTGGTGGTGTGTGTGGAGTGGCGCTTGGCTGGTGGTGTGCGTGGAGTGGCGCTTGGCTGGTGGTGTATGTGGAGTGGTGCTTGGCTGGTGGTGTGTGTGGAGTGGCGCTTGGCTGGTGGTGTGCGTGGAGTGATACTTGGCTGTCTGTACACGGAGTGGTGCTTGGCTGGCGGTGTGTGTGGAGTAGCGCTTGGCTGGATGGTGTGCGTGGAGTGGTACTTGGCTGTCTGTGCACGGAGTGGTGCTTGGCTGGCGGTGTGTGTGGAGTGGCGCTTGGCTGGATGGTGTGCGTGGAGTGGTACTTGGCTGTCTGTGCGCGGAGTGGTGCTTGGCTGGCGGTGTGTGTGGAGTGGCACTTGGCTGGTGGTGTGCGTGGAGTGGTACTTGGCTGTCTGTGCACGGAGTGGTGCTTGGCTGGCGGTGTGTGTGGAGTGGCGCTTGGCTTGCGGTGTGCGTGGAGTGGTGCTTGGCTGGTGGTGTGTGTGGAGTGGTACTTGGCTGTCGGCGTGCGCTGAGTGGTGTTTGGCTGGCGGTGTGCATGGTCTGGTGCTTGGATGGTGGTGTGGGTGGACTGGCGCTTGGCTGGCGGTGTGTGAGTAGTTACTTTCTGTTGGTCACTACACACACTGCTAGTTGAGTGACACTCCACGCAGTCCATCATTTTGTGTAGTTGCAGTGTCAGAAATGTGGGCGTGTGAAAGTGATGGGCCCTTGAATGGCGCTGTCTGCTGGTGTGAGTGTTGTAATGTGATGGGTCCGCGGCTGGCGGTGTGAATGTTTTGTATGTGTCACACGTACGAAAGGTGTATAATTGACCTGTAAAGAGGTTGGTGCCTTGACGTGGCTTTACAGCTCACGAGCTGTGAGTCAGTGGTTCAGTTTATCATACTTTCAATTATACGCAGTGTATTTCATTTTTGTGAAATTACTTGCGAATACAATTGTATGTACTGATTCATCACTCACACTCGTGCCAAATCCAACCAATATGTGTGTGTGCTTGCGGATTAGATGGCTGTGTAGTAATATTTGTCTTTTTTCTCTTTCTGAAGTAGGGTGTATCTTGTTCCTTTTTTGTGAATGTTGTAATGTGTTGCTTTTCCTTCCGGATGGTGTCAATGGTCTGGTGTATATCAGGTATGAAAGGTGCGTGAATGGCCTGTAAAACGGTTGGTGCCTTGTCGTGGCTTTACAGCTCACGAGTTGTGAGTCACTGGTTCGGTTTTTATGCATTTATTTATTGACAGAGCATTTCATTTTGTTGAAATATCTTGTTAATAAAATTTTATGTACTGAACCATCACTCGCCCTCGTGCCAAATCCAACCTGTATGTGTGTGTCTTTGAGGAATAGATAGCCGTGTTGAATGTTTGACTTTTGAGTAACTCTGTTAAGGTGTACATTATAGCTATAAATAACTTACTAAATTTAGATATTATTGTTAAACCATGGGAGTATATGGTCATGTCTTTCTGGTGAATTCTATTGTTTTTTTTATCCACAATCTCCTGCAAACTTGAAAATGTCTGTCACAATTTCCTTGCAATATTGTCCCAAAATCGCACGCTCTCAAATTGAAAACTTAATTCATTCAAAACAATTTGGTTTTGCAAGGGGGTTCCCATGAGTTTTTGGCCCGGGGCTCGGCGGGCATCTTTGGAAACTACCAAACCCAAACTGTTCTGAAAACTAGACACACGGGGGAGTCCAGGGAGGTATGGCATACGTGGGTCCCCCAATGTTTTCCTAACCAGAAATCCCTGCAAACCTTAAATTTAGGTTTAAAAAAACACTTTTCCATACATTTTTGCGTGGGATCTCCGTGCCGGCACAAATGTCCTACCCCCCAGCATTCCCCTTGATCTCCCGAGTAAAATGATACCTCACTTGTGTGGGTGGGCCAAAGGCCTGTGACTAAGGTGAGGTGCTTAATTTGTCAATCCCAAACACTACAATTTTTAAAAATTCATTTTTAGCCTGTTCTGCTTTGGGGCACCCACACAAGTGAGGTATCATTTTACTCGGGAGAACAAGGGTAACCCTGGGTGGTAGGACATATTTGCCGGCACGGAGATCCCACGCAAAAACGTTTGGAAAAGTGATTTTTTTTTTACCTAATTTTAAGGTTTTGCAAGGAATTCTGGGTAGGAAGACATTGGGGGACTCACGCATGCCATACCTCCCTGGACTCCCCCGGGTGTCTAGTTTTCAGAACTGTTTGGGTTGGGTAGTTTCCAAAGATGGCCGCCGAGCCCCGGGCCAAAAACTCAGGTGCCCCCCCTCCAAAAAAGAAGATAGTTTTGCTATAGGTTATTTTAAATTCTCCACCGTACGATTTGGACCTTTTCCTGTTGTAGCCACTATGCCTACCCACTCAAGTGAGGTACCATTTTTATCGGGAGACCTGGGGGAACGCTGGGTGGGAGGAAATTTGTGTGAGCCCAGTGATGCCACGCTTTCCCACACAAAAATGTGTGAAAAATCTGATTTTTTTCAGCTACAATCGAGATTTACAAGGGATTCTGGGTAAAGGAACGTTGGAGGATCCACGCAAGCCATACCTCCTTGGAAGCCCCCGGGTGTCTACTTTTCAGAAATGTGTAGGTTTGGTAGGTTTCCCTAGATGGCCGTCTAGCATGGGGCCAAAAACCCAGGTAACCCCTCTTGCAAAAGCAGCTTTTGCAAGAGGGGTTACCTGGGTTTTTGGCCCAGTGCTAGACGGCCATCTAGGGAAACCTACCAAACCCACACATTTCTGAAAAGTAGACACCCGGGGGCTTCCAAGGAGGTATGGCTTGCATGGATCCTCCAACGTTCCTTTACCAAGAATCCCTTGCAAATCCGGATTGTACCTGAAAAGAATCAGATTTTTCACACATTTTTGTGTGGGAAAGCGTGGCATCAATGGGCTCACACAAATTTCCTCCCACCCAGCGTTCCCCCAGGTCTCCCGATAAAAATGGTACCTCACTTGCGTGGGTAGGCATAGTGGCTGCAACAGGAAAAGGTCCAAATCGTATGGTGGAGAATTTAAAATAACCTATAGCAAAACTACCTTCTTTTTTTGGGGGGGACCTGAGTTTTTGGCCCGGGGCTCGGTGGCCATCTTTGGAAACTACCAAAACCCAAACAGTTCTGAAAACTAGACACCAGGGGGATCCAGGGAGGTATGGCATGCGTGGGTCCCCCAATGTTTTCCTACCCGGAAATCCCTGCAAACCTTAAATTTAGGTTAAAAAAACACTTTTCCATACAGTTTTGCGTGGGATCTCAGTGCCGGCACAAATGTCCTACCACCCAGCGTTCCCCTTGATCTCCCGAGTAAAATGATACCTCACTTGTGTGGGTGGGCCAAAGGCCTGTGACTAAGGTGAGGTGCTTAATTTGTCAATCCCAAACACTACAATTTTTTAAAATTCATTTTTAGCCTGTTCTGCTTTGGGGCACCCACACAAGTGAGGTATCATTTTACTCGGGAGAACAAGGGGAACACTGGGCTGTAGGACATTTGTGCCGGCACGGAGATCCCACACAAAAATGTATGAAAAAGTGTTTTTTTAACCTAATTTTAAGGTTTTGCAAGGAATTCTGGGTAGGTAAACCTTGGGGGACCCACGCATGCCATACCTCGCTGGACTCCCCCGGGTGTCTAGTTTCCAGAAATGTGTGGGTTAGGTAGGTTTCCCTAGATAGCTGCCGAGCCCCGGGCCACAAACTCATGGGAACCCCCTTGCAAAACCCGGTTGTTTAGTGATAGGTTATTTTGATGTCGCCTCTTTAGGTTTGGTACCCTTGCCTGTCGCGGGTCCTTGAGCGACCCACGCAAGTGAGGTACCATTTTTTTCGGGAGACCTCGGGGAACGCTGGGTGGGTGGAAATTTGTTGATCCACGCAGATTCGAGAACTTTCCACCACAGAAATGTGAGGAAAATGCATTTTTTTTGTCAATTTCTTAGCTTTGCCAGGGATTCTGGGTACCAGAACCTGGTGGGAGGCAGTCGAGTCACCCCATTCTAAATTCCACAGGGTGTCTACTTTTAAAAAATGTATAGGTTTGCTAGGTTTCCCTAGGTGCCGGCAGAGCTAGGGTTCAAAAGCGAAAGGTAGGCTCTTTGCCAAAAAAGGGCAAATTTTCACTGCGAAATTGCAGTGCGACCACGTTGCGTTTTGCGCTGTTTCCTGTCGCAGGCAATAGACCGACCCAGGCAAGTGAGGTACCACTTTTTTTCGGGAGACCTGGGGGAACGCTGGGTGGGTGGAGATTTGTTGACCCACGCAGATTCCGGAACTTTCCACCACAGAAATGTGAGGAAAATGCTTTTTTTCACAATTGTTTAGCTTTGCAAGGGATTCTGGGTAACAGAACGTGGTGGGAGGCAGTCGAGTCACCCCATCCTGAATTCCACAGGGTGTCTAGTTTTCAAAAATGTATAGGTTTGCTAGGTTTCCCTAGGTGCCGGCAGAGATAGGGTTCAAAAACAAAAGGTAGGCTCTTTGCCAAAAAAGGGTACGATTTAACTGCGAAATTGAGTTGCGACCACGTTGCGTTTTGCGCTGTTTCCTGTCGCAGGCACTAGGCAGACCCAGGCACGTGAGGTACCATTTTTTTCAGGAGACCCGGGGGTACGCTGGGTGGGTGGAAATTTGTTGATCCACGCAGATTCCAGAACTTTCCACCACAGAAATGTGAGGAAAATGTGGTTTTTTTGTCAATTTCTTAGCTTTGCAAGGGATTCTGGGTAACAGAACCTGGTGGTAGGCAGTCGAGTCACCCCATCCTGAATTTCCCTGGGTGTCTAGTTTTCAAAAATGTATAGGTTTGCTAGGTTTCCTTGGGTGCCGGCAGAGCTATGGTTCAAAAACAAAAGTTAGGCTCTTTGCCAAAAAAGGGCACGATTTCACTGCGAAATTGAGGTGTGACCACGTTGCGTTTTGCGCTTTTTCCTGTCGCAGGCACTAGGCAGACCCAGGCAAGTGAGGTACCAGTTTTTTTCGTGAGACCCGGGGGAACGCTGGGTGGGTGGAAATGTGTTGATCCACGCAGATTCCAGAACTTTCCACCACAGAAATATGAGGAAAATGCGTATTTTTTGTCAATTTCTTAGCTTTGCAAGGCATTCTGTGTAACAGAACCTGGTGGTAGGCAGTCGAGTCACCCCATCCTGAATTCCCCTGGGTGTCTAGTTTTCAAAAATGTATAGGTTTGCTAGGTTTCCCTAGGTGCCGGTAGAGCTAGGGTTCAAAAACAAAAGTTAGGCTCTTTGCCAAAAAAGGGCACGATTTCACTGCGAATTTGAGGTGCGACCACGTTGCGTTTTGCGCTGTTTCCTGTCGCAGGCACTAGGCAGACCCAGGCAAGTGAGGTACCATTTTTTCGTGAGACCCGGGGGAACGCTGGGTGGTTGGAAATGTGTTGATCCACGCAGATTCCAGAACTTTCCACCACAGAAATGTGAGGAAAATGTGTTTTTTGTTGTCAATTTCTTAGCTTTGCAAGGGATTCTGGGTAACAGAACCTGGTGGTAGGCAGTTGAGTCACCCCATCCTGAATTTCCCTGGGTGTCTAGTTTTAAAAAATGTATAGGTTTGCTAGGTTTCCCTGGGTGCCGGCAGAGCTAGGGTTCAAAAACAAAAGTTAGGCTCTTTGCCCAAAAAGGGCACGATTTCACTGCTAAATTGAGGTGCCACCACGTTGCGTTTTGTGCTGTTTCCTGTCGCAGGCACTAGGCAGACCCAGGCAAGTGAGGTACCATTTTTTTCGTGAGACCCAGGGGAACGCTGGGTGGGTGGAAATGTGTTGATCCACGCAGATTCCAGAAATTTCCACCACAGAAATATGAGGAAAATGCGTTTTTTTTGTCAATTTCTTAGATTTGCAAGGCATTCTGGGTAACAGAACCTGGTGGTAGGCAGTCGAGTCACCCCGTCCTGAATTTCCCTGTGTGTCTAGTTTTTAAAAATGTATAGGTTTGCTAGGTTTCCCTAGGTGCCGGTAGAGCTAGGGTTAAAAAACAAAAGTTAGGCTCTTTGCCAAAAAAGGGCACGATTTCACTGCGAAATTGAGGTGCAAACTTTTTACGTTTTGCGCTATTTCCTGTCGCAGGCACTAGGCAGACCCAGGCAAGTGAGGTACCATTTTTTTCGGGAGACCTGGGGGAACGCTGGGTGGGTGGAAATTTGTTGATCCACGCAGATTCCAGAACTTTCCACCACAGAAATGTCAAGAAAATGCGTATTTTTTGTCAATTTCTTAGCTTTGCAAGGGATTCTGGGAAACAGAACCTGGTGGTAGACAGTCGAGTCACCCCATCCTGTATTCCCCTGGGTGTCTAGTTTTCAAAAATGTATAGGTTTGCTAGGTTTCCCTAGGTGCCGGTAGAGCTAGGGTTAAAAAACAAAAGTTAGGCTCTTTGCCAAAAAAGGGCACGATTTCACTGCGAAATTGAGGTGCGACCACGTTGCGTTTTGCGCTGTTTCCTGTCGCAGGCACTACGCAGACCCAGGGAAGTGAGGTACCATTTTTTTCGTGAGACCCGGGGGAACGCTGGGTGGGTGGAAATTAGTTGATCCACGCAGATTCCAGAACTTTCCACCACAGAAATATGAGGAAAATGCATTTTTTTATCAATTTCTTAGCTTTCCAAAGGATTCTGGGTAACAGAACCTGGTGGTAGGCAGTCGAGTCACCCCATCCTGAATTTCCCTGGTTGTCTAGTTTTCAAAAATGTATAGGTTTGCTAGGTTTCCCTAGGTGCAGGCAGAGCTAGGGTTCAAAAACAAAAGATTGGCTCTTTGCCAAAAAAGGGCACGATTTCACTGCGAAATTGAGGTGCAAACTTTTTACGTTTTGCGCTATTTCCTGTCGCAGGCACTACGCAGACCCAGGCAAGTGAGGTACCATTTTTTTCGGGAGACCTGAGGGAACGCTGGGTGGGTGGAAATTTGTTGATCCACGCAGATTCCAGAACTTTCCACCACAGAAATGTCAGGAAAATGTGTTTTTTTTGTCAATTTCTTAGATTTGCAAGGGATTCTGGGAAACAGAACCTGGTGGTAGGCAGTCGAGTCACCCTATCCTGAATTCCCCTGGGTGTCTAGGTTTCAAAAATGTATAGGTTTGCTAGGTTATCCTAGGTGCCGGCAGAGCTAGGGTTCAAAAACGAAAGGTAGGCTCTTTGCCAAAAAAGGGCACATTTTCACTGCGAAAATGCGGTGCGACCACATCGCGTTTTGTGCTGTTTCCTGTCGCAGAAACTAGGCAGACCCAGGCAAGTGAGGTACCATTTCTTTTTTAGAGAACCGGGGGAACGCTGGGTGGGTGGAAATTTGTTGATCCATGCAGATTCCAGAACTTTCCACCACAGAAATGTGAGGAAAATGCATTTTATTTGTCAATTTCTTAGCTTTGCAAGGGATTCTGGGTAACAGAACCTGGTGGTAGGCAGTCGAGTGACCACATCCTGAATTCACCTGGATGTCTAGTTTTAAAAAATGTATAGGTTTGCTAGGTTTCCCTAGGTGCCGGCAGAGCTAGGGTTCAAAAACAAAAGGTAGGCTCTTTGCCAAAAAAGGGCACGATTTCACTGCGAAATTGAGGTGCAAACATGTTACGTTTTGCGCTGTTTCCTGTCGCAGGCACTAGGCAGACCGAGGCAAGTGAGGTACCATTTGTTTCGGGAGACCTGGGGGAACGCTGGATGGGTAGAAATTTGTTGATCCACGCAGATTCCAGAATTTTCCACCACAGAAATGTCAGGAAAATGCGTATTGTTTGTCAATTTCTTAGCTTTGCAAGGGATTCTGGGTAACAGAACCTGGTGGTAGGCAGTCGAGTCACCCCATCCTGGATTCCCCTGGGTGTCTAGTTTTCAAAAATGTATAGGTTTCCTAGGTTTCCCTAAGTGCCGGCAGAGCTAGGGTTAAAAAACGAAAGGTAGGCTCTTTGCCAAAAAAGGGCACATTTTCACTGCGAAATTGCGGTGCAAACATGTTACGTTTTGCGCTGTTTCCTGTCGCAGGCACTAGGCAGACCCAGGCAAGTGAGGTACCATTTTTTTCGGGAGACCTGGGGGAACGCTGGGTGGGTAGAAATTTGTTTATCCACGCAGATTCCAGAACTTTCCACCACAGAAATGTCAGGAAAATGTGGTTTTTTTTGTCAATTTCTTAGCTTTGCAAGGGATTCTGGGTAACAGAACGTGGTGGTAGGCAGTGGAGTCACCTCATCCTGAATTCCCCAGGGTGTCTACTTTTCAAAAATGTATAGGTTTCCTAGGTTTCCCTAGGTGCCGGCAGAGCTAGGGTTAGAAAACGAAAGGTAGGCTCTTTGCCGAAAAAGGGCACATTTTCACTGCGAAATTGCGGTGCGACCATGTTGCGTTTTGCGCTGTTTCCTGTCGCAGGCACTAGACCGACCCAGGCAAGTGAGGTACCAATTCTTTTCGGGAGACCTGGGGGAACGCTGGGTGGGTGGAGATTTGTTGACCCATGCAGATTCCAAAACTTTCCACCACAGAAACGTGAGGAAAATGCTTTTTTTCACACTTGTTTAGCTTTACAAGGGATTCTGGGTAACAGAACGTGGTGGGAGGCAGTCGAGTCACCCCATCCTGAATTCCACCGGGTGTCTAGTTTTCAAAAATGTATAGGTTTGCTAGGTTTCCCTAGGTGCTGGCAGAGATAGGGTTCAAAAACAAAAGGTAGGCTCTTTGCCAAAAAAGGGCACGATTTAACTGCGAAATTGAGTTGCGACCACGTTGCGTTTTGCGCTGTTTCCTGTCGCAGGCACTAGGCAGACCCAGGCATGTGAGGTACCATTTGTTTCGTGAGACCCGGGGGTACGCTGGGTGGGTGGAAATGTGTTGATCCACGCAGATTCCAGAACTTTCCACCACAGAAATATGAGGAAGATGCATTTTTTGTCAATTTCTTAGCTTTGCAAGGGATTCTGGGTAACAGAACCTGTTGGTAGGCAATCGAGTCACCCCATCCTGAATTTCCCTGGGTGTCTAGTTTTCAAAAATTTATAGGTTTGCTAGGTTTCCCTAGGTGCCGGCAGAGCTAGGGTTCAAAAACAAAAGTTAGGCTCTTTGCCAAAAAAGGGCACGATTTCACTGCGAAATTGAGGTGCGACCACGTTGCGTTTTGCGCTGTTTCCTGTCGCAGGCACTAGGCAGACCCAGGCAAGTGAGGTACCATTTGTTTCGTGAGACCCGGGGGAATGCTGGGTGGGTGGAAATGTGTTGATCCACGCAGATTCCAGAACTTTCCACCACAGAAATATGAGGAAAATGCGGTTTTTTTAAACATTTTCTAGCTTTGCAAGGCATTCTGGGTAACAGAACCTGGTGGTAGGCAGTCGAGTCAACCCATCCTGAATTTCCCTGGGTGTCTAGTTTTAAAAAATGTATAGGTTTGCTAGGTTTCCCTAGGTGCCGGCAGAGCTAGGATTCAAAAACAAAAGGTAGGCTCTTTGCCAAAAAAGGGCACGATTTCACTGTGAAATTGAGGTGCAAACTTTTTACGTTTTGCGCTATTTCCTGTCGCAGGCACTAAGCAGACCCAGGCAAGTGAGGTACCATTTTTTTCGGGAGACCTGGCGGAACGCTGGGTTGGTGGAAATTTGATGATACACGCAGATTCCAGAACTTTCCACCACAGAAATTTCAAGAAAATGCTTTTTTTTGACAATTTCTTAGCTTTGCAAGGGATTCTGGGAAACAAAACCTGGTGGTAGGCAGTCGAGTCATCCCATCCTGAATTTCCCTCGGTGTCTAGTTTTAAAAAATGTATAGGTTTGCTAGGTTTCCCTAGGTGCCGACAGAGCTAGGGTTCAAAAACAAAAGGTAGGCTCTTTGCCAAAAAAGGGCACGATTTCACTGTGAAATTGAGGTGCAAACTTTTTACGTTTTGCGCTATTTCCTGTCGCAGGCACTAAGCAGACCCAGGCAAGTGAGGTACCATTTTTTTCGGGAGACCTGGCGGAACACTGGGTTGGTGGAAATTTGATGATACACGCAGATTCCAGAACTTTCCACCACAGAAATTTCAAGAAAATGCTTTTTTTAAACATTTCCTAGCTTTGCAAGGCATTCTGGGTAACAGAACCTGGTGGTAGGCAGTCGAGTCAACCCATCCTGAATTTCCCTGGGTGTCTAGTTTTAAAAAATGTATAGGTTTGCTAGGTTTCCCTAGGTGTCGGCAGAGCTAGGGTTCAAAAACAAAAGGTAGGCTCTTTGCCAAAAAAGGGCACGATTTCACTGTGAAATTGAGGTGCAAACTTTTTACGTTTTGCGCTATTTCCTGTCGCAGGCACTAAGCAGACCCAGGCAAGTGAGGTACCATTTTTTTCGGGAGACCTGGCGGAACGCTGGGTTGGTGGACATTTGATGATACACGCAGATTCCAGAACTTTCCACCACAGAAATTTCAAGAAAATGCTTTTTTTTGACAATTTCTTAGCTTTGCAAGGGATTCTGGGAAACAAAACCTGGTGGTAGGCAGTCGAGTCATCCCATCCTGAATTCCCCTGGGTGTCTAGTTTTAAAAAATGTATAGGTTTGCTAGGTTACCCTAGGTGCCGGCAGAGCTAGGGTTCAAAAACGAAAGGTAGGCTCTTTGCCAAAAAAGGCCACATTTTCACTGCGAAATAGCGGTGCGACCAAGTTGCGTTTTGCGCTGTTTCCTGTCGCAGGCACTGGACCGACCCAGGCAAGTGAGGTACCATTTTTTTCAGGAGACCTGGGGGAACGCTGGGTGGGTGGAGATTTGTTGACCCACGCAGATTCCGGAACTTTCCACCACAGAAACGTGAGGAAAATGCCTTTTTCACAATTTTTTAGCTTTGCAAGGGATTCTGGGAAACAAAACCTGGGGGTAGGCAGTCGAGTCATCCCATCCTGAATTCCCCTGGGTGTCTAGTTTTCAAAAATGTATAGGTTTGCTAGGTTTCCCTAGGTGCCGGCAGAGCTAGGGTTAAAAAAACAAAAGTTAGGCTCTTTGCCAAAAAAGGGCACGATTTCACTGCGAAATTGAGGTGCGACCACGTTGCGTTTTGCGCTGTTTCCTGTCGCAGGTACTAGGCAGACCCAGGCAAGTGAGGTACCATTTTTTTGTGAGACCCGGGGGAACGCTGGGTGGGTGGAAATGTGTTGATCCACGCAGATTCCAGAACTTTCCACCACAGAAATATGAGGAAAATGCATTTTTTTTGTCAATTTCTTAGCTTTGCAAGGGATTCTGGGTAACAGAACCTGGTGGTAGGCAGTCGAGTCACCCCATCCTGAATTGCCCTGGGTGTCTAGTTTTCAAAAATGTATAGGTTTGCTAGGTTTCCCTAGGTGCCGGCAGAGCTAGGGTTAAAAAACAAAAGGTAGGCTCTTTGCCAAAAAAGGGCACGATTTCACTGCGAAATTGAGGTGCAAACTTTTTACGTTTTTCGCTATTTCCTGTCGCAGGCACTAGGCAGACCCAGGCAAGTGAGGTACCTTTTTTTCGGGAGACCTGGGGGAACGCTGGGTGGGTGAAAATTTGTTGATCCACGAAGATTGCAGAACTTTCCACCACAGAAATGTCAGGAAAATGCGTTTTTTTGTCAATTTCTTAGATTTGCAAGGGATTCTGGGAAACAGAACCTGGTGGTGGCAGTCAAGTCACCCCATCCTGAATACCTCTGGGTGTCTAGTTTTCAAAAATGTATAGGTTTGCTAGGTTACCCTAGGTGCCGGCAGAGCTAGTGTTCAAAAAGGAAAGGTAGGCTCTTTGCCAAAAAAGGGCACATTTTCACTGCGAAAATGCGGTGCGACCACATTGCGTTTTGCGCTGTTTCCTGTCGCAGGCACTAGGCAGACCCAGGCAAGTGAGGTATCTTTTTTTTTTAGAGAACTGGGGGAATGCTGGGTGGGTGGAAATTTGTTGATCCACGCAGATTCCAGAACTTTCCACCACAGAAATGTGAGGAAAATGCGTTTTTTTGTCAATTTCTTAGGTTTGCAAGGGATTCTGGGTAACAGAACCTGGTGGTAGGCAGTCGAGTCACCCCATCCTGAATTTCCCTGGGTGTCTAGTTTTCAAAAATGTATAGGTTTGCTAGGTTTCCCTGGGTGCCGGCAGAGCTAGGGTTCAAAAACCAAAGTTAGGCTCTTTGCTAAAAAGGGCACGATTTCACTGCGAAATTGAGGTGCGACCACGTTGCGTTTTGCACTGTTTCCTGTCGCAGGCACTAGGCAGACCCAGGCAAGTGAGGTACCATTTTTTTTGTGAGACCGGGGGGAACGCTGGGTGGGTGGAAATGTGTTGATCCACGCAGATTCAAGAACTTTCCACAACAGAAATATGAGGAAAATGTGTTTTTTTTGTCAATTTCTTAGCTTTGCAAGGCATTCTGGGTAACAGAACCTGGTGGTAGGCAGTCGAGTCACCCCATCCTGAATTCCCCTGGGTGTCTAGTATTAAAAAATGTATAGGTTTGCTAGGTTTCCCTAGGTGCCGGTAGAGCTAGGGTTCAAAAACAAAAGTTAGGCTCTTTGCCAAAAAAGGGCACGATTTCACTGCGAAATTGAGGTGCGACCACGTCGCGTTTTGCGCTGTTTCCTGTCGCAGGCACTAGGCAGACCCAGGCAAGTGAGGTACCATTTTTTTCGTGAGACCCGGGGGAACGCTGGGTGGGTGGAAATGTGTTGATCCACGCAGATTCCAGAACTTTCCACCACAGAAATGTGAGGAAAATGTGTTTTTTTGTCAATTTCTCAGCTTTGCAAGGGATTCTGGGTAACAGAACCTGGTGGTAGGCAGTCGAGTCACCCCATCCTGAATTCCCCTGGGTGTCTAGTATTAAAAAATGTATAGGTTTGCTAGGTTTCCCTAGGTGCCGGCAGAGCTAGGGTTCAAAAGCGAAAGGTAGGCTCTTTGCCAAAAAAGGGCACATTTTCACTGCGAAATTGCGGTGCGACCACGTTGCGTTTTGCGCTGTTTCCTGTCGCAGGCAATAGACCGACCCAGGCAAGTGAGGTACCATTTTTTTATGGAGACCTGGGGGAACGCTGGGTGGGTGGAGATTTGTTGACCCACGCAGATTCCGGAACTTTCCACCACAGAAACATTAGGAAAATGCTTTTTTTCACAATTTTTTAGCTTTGCAAGGGATTCTGGGTAACAGAACGTGGGGGGAGGCAGTCGAGTCACCCCATCCTGAATTCCACCGGGTGTCTAGTTTTCAAAAATGTATAGGTTTGCTAGGTTTCCCTAGGTGCCGGCAGAGATAGGGTTCAAAAACAAAAGGTAGGCTCTTTGCCAAAAAAGGGTACGATTTAACTGCGAAATTGAGTTGCGACCACGTTGCGTTTTGTGCTGTTTCCTGTCGCAGGCACTAGGCAGACCCAGGCACGTGAGGTACCATTTTTTTCAGGAGACCCGGGGGTACGCTGGGTGGGTGGAAATTTGTTGATCCACGCAGATTCCAGAACTTTCCACCACAGAAATGTGAAGAAAATGTGTTTTTTTTTGTCAATTTCTTAGCTTTGCAGGGGATTCTGGGTAACTGAACCTGGTGGTAGGCAGTCGAGTCACCCCATCCTGAATTTCCCTGGGTGTCTAGTTTTCAAAACATGTATAGGTTTGCTAGGTTTCCTTGGGTGCTGGCAGAGCTAGGGTTCAAAAACAAAAGTTAGGCTCTTTGCCAAAAAAGGGCACGATTTCACTGCGAAATTGAGGTGCGACCACGTTGCGTTTTGCGCTTTTTCCTGTCGCAGGCACTAGGCAGACCCAGGCAAGTGAGGTACCAGTTTTTTTCGTGAGACCCGGGGGAACGCTGGGTGTGTGGAAATGTGTTGATCCACGCAGATTCCAGAACTTTCCACCACAGAAATATGAGGAAAATGCGTATTTTTTGTCAATTTCTTAGCTTTGCAAGGCATTCTGTGTAACAGAACCTGGTGGTAGGCAGTCGAGTCACCCCAATCTGAATTCCCCTGGGTGTCTAGTTTTCAAAAATGTATAGGTTTGCTAGGTTTCCCTAGGTGCCGGTAGAGCTAGGGTTCAAAAACAAAAGTTAGGCTCTTTGCCAAAAAAGGGCACGATTTCACTGCGAATTTGAGGTGCGACCACATTGCGTTTTGCGCTGTTTCCTGTCGCAGGCACTAGGCAGACCCAGGCAAGTGAGGTACCATTTTTTTCGTGAGACCCGGGGGAACGCTGGGTGGGTGGAAATGTGTTGATCCACGCAGATTCCAGAACTTTCCACCACAGAAATGTGAGGAAAATGTGTTTTTTGTTGTCAATTTCTTAGCTTTGCAAGGGATTCTGGGTAACAGAACCTGGTGGTAGGCAGTCGAGTCACCCCATCCTGAATTTCCCTGGGTGTCTAGTTTTCAAAAATGTATAGGTTTGCTAGGTTTCCCTGGGTGCCGGCAGAGCTAGGGTTCAAAAACAAAAGTTAGGCTCTTTGCCCAAAAAGGGCACGATTTCACTGCTAAATTGAGGTGCGACCACGTTGCGTTTTGCGCTGTTTCCTGTCGCAGGCACTAGGCAGACCCAGGCAAGTGAGGTACCATTTTTTTCGTGAGACCCAGGGGAACGCTGGGTGGGTGGAAATGTGTTGATCCACGCAGATTCCAGAAATTTCCACCACAGAAATATGAGGAAAATGCAATTTTTTTGTCAATTTCTTAGCTTTGCAAGGCATTCTGGGTAACAGAACCTGGTGGTAGGCAGTCGAGTCACCCCGTCCTGAATTTCCCTGTGTGTCTAGTTTTCAAAAATGTATAGGTTTGCTAGGTTTCCCTAGGTGCCGGCAGAGCTAGGGTTCAAAAACAAAAGGTAGGCTCTTTGCCAAAAAAGGGCACGATTTCACTGCGAAATTGAGGTGCAAACTTTTTACGTTTTGCGCTATTTCCTGTCGCAGGCACTAGGCAGACCCAGGCAAGTGAGGTACCATTTTTTTCGGGAGACCTGGGGGAACGCTGGGTGGGTGGAAATTTGTTGATCCACGCAGATTCCAGAACTTTCCACCACTGAAATGTCAGGAAAATGCGTATTTTTTGTCAATTTCTTAGCTTTGCAAGGGATTCTGGGAAACAGAACCTGGTGGTAGGCAGTCGAGTCACCCCATCCTGTATTCCCCTGTGTGTCTAGTTTTTAAAAATGTATAGGTTTGCTAGGTTTCCCTAGGTGCCGGTAGAGCTAGGGTTAAAAAACAAAAGTTAGGCTCTTTGCCAAAAAAGGGCACGATTTCACTGCGAAATTGAGGTGCGACCACGTTGCGTTTTGCGCTGTTTCCTGTCGCAGGCACTAGGCAGACCCAGGGAAGTGAGGTACCATTTTTTTCGTGAGACCCGGGGGAACGCTGGGTGGGTGGAAATTTGTTGATCCACGCAGATTCCAGAACTTTCCACCACAGAAATATGAGGAAAATGCATTTTTTTATCAATTTCTTAGCTTTCCAAAGGATTCTGGGTAACAGAACCTGGTGGTAGGCAGTCGAGTCACCCCATCCTCAATTTCCCTGGGTGTCTAGTTTTCAAAAATGTATAGGTTTGCTAGGTTTCCCTAGGTGCCGGCAGAGCTAGGGTTCAAAAACAAAAGATTGGCTCTTTGCCAAAAAAGGGCACGATTTCACTGCGAAATTGAGGTGCAAACTTTTTACGTTTTGCGCTATTTCCTGTCGCAGGCACTACGCAGACCCAGGCAAGTGAGGTACCATTTTTTTCGGGAGACCTGAGGGAACGCTGGGTGGGTGGAAATTTGTTGATCCACGCAGATTCCAGAACTTTCCACCACAGAAATGTCAGGAAAATGCATTTTTTTTGTCAATTTCTTAGCTTTGCAAGGGATTCTGGGTAACAAAACCTGGTGGTAGGCAGTCGAGTGACCACATCCTGAATTCACCTGGATGTCTAGTTTTAAAAAATGTATAGGTTTGCTAGGTTTCCCTAGGTGCCGGCATAACTAGGGTTCAAAAACAAAAGGTAGGCTCTTTGCCAAAAAAGGGCACGATTTCACTGCGAAATTGAGGTGCAAACATGTTACGTTTTGTGCTGTTTCCTGTCGCAGGCACTAGGCAGACCCAGGCAAGTGAGGTACCATTTTTTTGGGGAGACCTGGGGGAACGCTGGGTGGGTAGAAATTTGTTTATCCACGCAGATTCCAGAACTTTCCACCACAGAAATGTCAGGAAAATGTGTTTTTTTTGTCAATTTCTTAGTTTTGCAAGGGATTCTGGGTAACAGAACGTGGTGGTAGGCAGTGGAGTCACCCTATCCTGAATTCCCCTGGGTGTCTAGGTTTCAAAAATGTATAGGTTTGCTAGGTTATCCTAGGTGCCGGCAGAGCTAGGGTTCAAAAACGAAAGGTAGGCTCTTTGCCAAAAAAGGGCACATTTTCACTGCGAAATTGCGGTGCAAACATGTTACGTTTTGCGCTGTTTCCTGTCGCAGGCACTAGGCAGACCCAGGCAAGTGAGGTACCATTTTTTTTGGGAGACCTGGGGGAACGCTGGGTGGGTAGAAATTTGTTTATCCACGCAGATTCCAGAACTTTCCACCACAGAAATGTCAGGAAAATGGGTTTTTTTTGTCAATTTCTTAGCTTTGCAAGGGATTCTGGGTAACAGAACGTGGTGATAGGCAGTGGAGTCACCCCATCCTGAATTCCCCAGGGTGTCTACGTTTCAAAAATGTATAGGTTTCCTAGGTTTCCCTAGGTGCCGGCAGAGCTAGGGTTAGAAAACGAAAGGTAGGCTCTTTGCCGAAAAAGGGCACATTTCCACTGCGAAATTGCGGTGCGACCACGTTGCGTTTTGCGCTGTTTCCTGTCACAGGCACTAGACCGACCCAGGCAAGTGAGGTACCAATTCTTTTCGGGAGACCTGGGGGAACGCTGGGTGGGTGGAGATTTGTTGACCCACGCAGATTCCAGAACTTTCCACCACAGAAACGTGAGGAAAATGCTTTTTTTCACACTTGTTTAGCTTTACAAGGGATTCTGGGTAACAGAACGTGGTGGGAGGCAGTCGAGTCACCCCATCCTGAATTCCACCGGGTGTCTAGTTTTCATAAATGTATAGGTTTGCTAGGTTTCCCTAGGTGCCGGCAGAGATAGGGTTCAAAAACAAAAGGTAGGCTCTTTGCCAAAAAAGGGCACGATTTAACTGCGAAATTGAGTTGCGACCACGTTGCGTTTTGCGCTGTTTCCTGTCGCAGGCACTAGGCAGACCCAGGCACGTGAGGTACCATTTGTTTCGTGAGACCCGGGGGAACGCTGGGTGGGTGGAAATGTGTTGATCCACGCAGATTCCAGAACTTTCCACCACAGAAATATGAGGAAGATGCATTTTTTTGTCAATTTCTTAGCTTTGCAAAGGATTCTGGGTAACAGAACCTGTTGGTAGGCAATCGAGTCACCCCATCCTGAATTTCCCTGGGTGTCTAGTTTTAAAAAATGTATAGGTTTGCTAGGTTTCCCTAGGTGCCGGCAGAGCTAGGGTTCAAAAACAAAAGTTAGGCTCTTTGCCAAAAAAGGGCACGATTTCACTGCGAAATTGAGGTGCGACCACGTTGCGTTTTGCGCTGTTTCCTGTCGCAGGCACTAGGCAGACCCAGGCAAGTGAGGTACCATTTGTTTCGTGAGATCCGAGGGAACGCTGGGTGGGTGGAAATGTGTTGATCCACGCAGATTCCAGAACTTTCCACCACAGAAATATGAGGAAAATGCGTTTTTTTTAAACATTTCCTAGCTTTGCAAGGCATTCTGGGTAACAGAACCTGGTGGTAGGCAGTCGAGTCAACCCATCCTGAATTTCCCTGGGTGTCTAGTTTTAAAAAATGTATAGGTTTGCTAGGTTTCCCTAGGTGCCGGCAGAGCTAGGGTTCAAAAACAAAAGGTAGGCTCTTTGCCAAAAAAGGGCACGATTTCACTGTGAAATTGAGGTGCAAACTTTTTACGTTTTGCGCTATTTCCTGTCGCAGGCACTAAGCAGACCCAGGCAAGTGAGGTACCATTTTTTTCGGGAGACCTGGCGGAACGCTGGGTTGGTGGAAATTTGATGATACACGCAGATTCCAGAACTTTCCACCACAGAAATTTCAAGAAAATGCTTTTTTTTGACAATTTCTTAGCTTTGCAAGGGATTCTGGGAAACAAAACCTGGTGGTACGCAGTCGAGTCATCCCATCCTGAATTCCCCTGGGTGTCTAGTTTTCAAAAATGTATAGGTTTGCTAGGTTACCCTAGGTGCCGGCAGAGCTAGGGTTCAAAAACGAAAGGTAGGCTCTTTGCCAAAAAAGGGCACATTTTCACTGCGAAATAGCGGTGCGACCAAGTTGCGTTTTGCGCTGTTTCCTGTCGCAGGCACTGGACCGACCCAGGCAAGTGAGGTACCATTTTTTTTGGGAGACCTGGGGGAACGCTGGGTGGGTGGAGATTTGTTGACCCACGCAGATTCCGGAACTTTCCACCACAGAAACGTGAGGAAAATGCTTTTTTCACAATTTTTTAGCTTTGCAAGGGATTCTGGGTAACAGAACGTGGTGGGAGGCAGTCGAGTCACCCCATCCTGAATTTCCCTGGGTGTCTAGTTTTCAAAAATGTATAGGTTTGCTAGGTTTTCCTAGGTGCCGGCAGAGCTAGGGTTAAAAAAACAAAAGTTAGGCTCCTTGCCAAAAAAGGGCACGATTTCACTGCGAAATTGAGGTGCGACCACGTTGCGTTTTGCGCTTTTTCCTGTTGCAGGTACTAGGCAGACCCAGGCAAGTGAGGTACCATTTTTTTGTGAGACCCGGGGGAACGCTGGGTGGGTGGAAATGTGTTGATCCACGCAGATTCCAGAACTTTCCACCACAGAAATATGAGGAAAATGCGTTTTTTTTGTCAATTTCTTAGCTTTGCAAGGGATTCTGGGTAACAGAACCTGGTGGTAGGCAGTCGAGTCACCCCATCCTGAATTGCCCTGGGTGTCTAGTTTTCAAAAATGTATAGGTTTGCTAGGTTTCCCTAGGTGCCGGCAGAGCTAGGGTTAAAAAACAAAAGGTAGGCTCTTTGCCAAAAAAGGGCACGATTTCACTGCGAAATTGAGGTGCAAACTTTTTACGTTTTTCGCTATTTCCTGTCGCAGGCACTAGGCAGACCCAGGCAAGTGAGGTACCATTTTTTTCGGGAGACCTGGGGGAACGCTGGGTGGGTGGAAATTTGTTGATCCACGCAGATTCCAGAACTTTCCACCACAGAAATGTCAGGAAAATGCATTTTTTTGTCAATTTCTTAGATTTGCAAGGGATTCTGGGAAACAGAACCTGGTGGTAGGCAGTCAAGTCACCCCATCCTGAATTCCTCTGGGTGTCTAGTTTTCAAAAATGTATAGGTTTGCTAGGTTACCCTAGGTGCCGGCAGAGCTAGTGTTCAAAAAGGAAAGGTAGGCTCTTTGCCAAAAAAGGGCACATTTTCACTGCGAAAATGCGGTGCAACCACATTGCGTTTTGCGCTATTTCCTGTCGCAGGCACTAGGCAGACCCAGGCAAGTGAGGTATCATTTTTTTTAGAGAACTGGGGGAATGCTGGGTGGGTGGAAATTTGTTGATCCACGCAGATTCCAGAACTTTCCACCACAGAAATGTGAGGAAAATGCGTTTTTTTGTCAATTTCTTAGGTTTGCAAGGGATTCTGGGTAACAGAACCTGGTGGTAAGCAGTCGAGTCACCCCATCCTGAATTTCCCTGGGTGTCTAGTTTTCAAAAATGTATAGGTTTGCTAGGTTTCCCTGGGTGCCGGCAGAGCTAGGGTTCAAAAACAAAAGTTAGGCTCTTTGCCAAAAAAGGGCACGATTTCACTGCAAAATTGAGGTGCGACCACGTTGCGTTTTGCGCTGTTTCCTGTCGCAGGCACTAGGCAGACCCAGGCAAGTGAGGTACCATTTGTTTCGTGAGACCCGGGGGAACCCTGGGTGGGTGGAAATGTGTTGATCCACGCAGATTCCAGAACTTTCCACCACAGAAATATGAGGAAAATGCATTTTTTTATCAATTTCTTAGCTTTGCAAGGCATTCTGGGTAACAGAACCTGGTGGTAGGCAGTCGAGTCACCCCATCCTGAATTTCCCTGGGTGTCTAGTTTTCAAAAATGTATAGGTTTGCTAGGTTTCCCTAGGTGCCGGCAGAGCTAGGGTTCAAAAACAAAAGGTAGGCTCTTTGCCAAAAAAGGGCACGATTTCACTGCGAAATTGAGGTGCAAACATGTTACGTTTTGCGCTGTTTCCTGTCGCAGGCACTAGGCAGACCGAGGCAAGTGAGGTACCATTTTTTTTCGGGAGACCTGGGGGAACGCTGGATGGGTAGAAATTTGTTGATCCACGCAGATTCCAGAACTTTCCACCACAGAAATGTCAGGAAAATGCGTATTGTTTGTCAATTTCTTAGCTTTGCAAGGGATTCTGGGTAATAGAACCTGGTGGTAGGCAGTCGAGTCACCCCATCCTGAATACCCCTGGGTGTCTAGTTTTCAAAAATGTATAGGTTTCCTAGGTTTCCCTAGGTGCCGGCAGAGCTAGGGTTCAAAAACGAAAGGTAGGCTCTTTGCCAAAAAAGGGCACATTTTCACTGCGAAATTGCGGTGCAACCATGTTACGTTTTGCGCTGTTTCCTGTCGCAGGCACTCGGCAGACCCAGGCAAGTGAGGTACCATTTTTTTTGGGAGACCTGGGGGAACGCTGGGTGGGTAGAAATTTGTTGATCCATGCAGATTCCAGAACTTTCCACCACAGAAATGTCAGGAAAATGTGTTTTTTTTGTCAATTTCTTAGCTTTGCAAGGGGTTCTGGGTAACAGAACGTGGTGGTAGGCAGTCGAGTCACCCCATCCTAATTTCCCCAGGGTGTCTACTTTTCAAAAATGTATAGGTTTCCTAGGTTTCCCTAGGTGCCGGCAGAGCTAGGGTTAGAAAACGAAAGGTAGTCTCTTTGCCGAAAAAGGGCACATTTTCACTGCGAAATTGCGGTGCGACCACGTCGTTGCGTTTTGCGCTGTTTCCTGTCGCAGGCACTAGGCCGACCCAGGCAAGTGGTAGACCTGCGGGAACGCTGGGTGGGTGGAAATTTGTTGATCCACTCAGATTCCAGAACTTTCCACCACAGAAATGTGAGGAAAATGTGTTTGTTTTGTCAATTGTTTCGCTTTGCAAGGGATTCTGGGTAACAGAACCTGGTGGGAGGCAGTCGAGTCACCCCATCCTGAATTCCCCTGGGTGTGTAGTTTTCAAAAATTTATAGGTTTGCTAGGTTTCCCTAGGTGCCGGCAGAGCTAGGGTGCAAAAACTACAGCTAGGCACTTTGCCATAAAAGGGTCAATTTTTAACTGCAAAATTGAGGTGTGACCACGTTGCATTTTGCGCCGTTTCTTGTCGCAGGCACAAGGCCGACCCAAACAAGTGAGGTACCGTTTTTATCGGGAGACTTAGGGTAATTCATATTTGTAAATCAACTGTTATTACCTATTGATTTTTCATGCATTTCTCCCTTCCCAATGAAAGACATTGTGTAAAAAAAAATCTTTTTCAAAAATGACCAATAATTCTCATGCAAGTATGAGTATTCCCAATTTTGAAAACGTGCACGTATATACTGTTTCTAAACTCTATAATTTGTACCTAATTCACAAATACATAGGTGTCTTTCATACAGATTTTTCCATGTATACATTTTCCAAGAATAAGTGCTCTATACCCAGTAAATAAAAAAATACCATTGCAAGTTGCTGCTCAGTTTTTGGATCTGGGTTCGTCGGGTTTTTGGTGAAACTACAAGTCCTATATATCCCCACAACCAGGAACGTCTAACGGATGTAACAGTATATTGCTTTCCAAGAGCTGTCAAAATTACAAGAAGTTATAGGTGAAAACGTTGAGACAAAAGGCTGTTTTTTTCATCAAGTTTTCAATTATTCCAATATTTAACTGTTAGTTTCTATAAAGAAACCTTCATGGATTTAGACAAATGACCCCTTTCTGAATTTAGTATTTTGTCTACTTTTTGAAAATGTATAGCTTTCCAGGATCCATTGTTGCTTTCAAACTCATTTCTACCATTAACTGGAAGGAGGTTGAAAGCTCTAAAAATAGCAAAAATAGGCTATGTCCCAGAAAAATGCCAAAACTGTGTAAAAAATGTTGGTTCTCTGACAAAAGACTGTCATTCCCTAAAAGCTGAGGAAATGGAGATTTCAGCCCCACAAACCCTTTTTTAATAACATTTGCAGGGAAAAACCCAGAGGCTTTCATTTGCAGCCCGTTTTTCCAATTTTTCTGAAAAAAACTAAAATTTCACTGTATTTTGCTTACTTTCTGGGACCCCTCCAAGGGAATCCACAAACCCTGTGCACCTTTAGAATCCACATGATGTTGGAAGAAAAGGACGCAAGTTTGGCGTGGATGCCTTATGTGGTCAAAAAGTTACAGGGGCCTAAGCGCGCACTACCCCAAATCGCCAAAAAAAGGCTTAGCACAGGAGGGGAAAAGGCCTAGCAGCGAAGGGGTTAAAGGAAAGTGGAATTGACTTAAACAAAAAAGTTAACTTAGGCAAGATTATCATTTTTACAAGGGTGACCCTCCAATATATATTCAGTGGTAGGTTTGCCCAGCGCGACAATAGGCCTCCCACCTCCTTGGAAGCCTTCTCCCAGCTGATTTTAGGCGTATCAAACAGCTTCTGTGCTAAGTAGATCTCCAAATATCTCATCCGACCCTTCGCCCCTGATATTACGTTAGTGCAGTTCCAACTCATTATTTTAGTTTTCTCTCTATTGATTTTGTAACCAGCGATCTAACCGAATTCCCCAGCTAATTCAAACAGCCTTGGTATAGCTTTTACATGATCAGATGTATACATGAGAAGGTCATCCGCATATAGGGCAAATTTCAGTTCCAGGTCGGCGATCTTAAAAGGCCTAATAAGGGGATCTTCTCGAAGAGAGCAAACGAAAGGCGCAACATATATATATATCAAACATATAAAGGTGACGGGGAACTGTCTAGTGCCTCTTGAAATACTAAACCATTCAGTTACAATACCATTAACTAGCACTTTTGCGCGTGGGTTTGAATACAGAGATTTGACAGCCTCGATAAAAATTTATAGGGAAGTCAAAACTCCACATGGCCTCCCAAAGATAATTCAGCTGACCTGATCAAACGCCTTGGCAGCATCGATTGCAACAATAGTAAGTGGCAGCTTTTTTTCAGTTGCAACATCTATTGCCCCCAAGGCTTGAAAGGTGAGCTTGTTGAGCTGTATTCCAGGTATAAACCCTCTCTGATCGGGATGTATAATGGTTTTAATGATTTTTGCCATCAAGGTAGCCAATATCCCAGAGAAGATCTTGAGATCAGAAATTAATAATGAGATGAGCCTATATGCCTCAATTTTTTGAGGGTCCTTATCTTGCTTAAGGATCAAGGACACCATCGCTTCAGACCATGAAGGGGGGATACCTTCTCCATGTAGATATATTTTATTAAAGAGGGTTTTTAAAACCGGCACTACCCTGTCCAATAGACCCAAGTATATCTCGACAGGGAGTCTGTCTGGCCCAGCAGCTTTACCCCTACTCATTTTTAGGTCTCGCTGGTGTTAGCAGCGCATAGCGCTGCTCCAGCGAAAGAGCTATTGTTGTGGGTTTGCTGGGAATGGCGCACAAGGGGTGGTTACGCGCTTTACCTCGGCGATTTCGTTGCCTGTACGCGCACGTCCAGGCCGGCACCGTGCACCTCCCGTCCCATGTTCAGAGCAATTCAGGCATTCGAAATCGCGCACACACAGCCACATTCACGCATGCACACACACACATACACCCACGCAGGCACAATGCATCAGGACGCACTTACACAGACACACAGCCCCACATATACACACGCACAGCTAACTCACACAGTCACACATACACACGCACAGCTACACACACGCGCGCACACACACAGCTACAGCTACACACGCGCATACACCCCCACCTCCCCTACCGCCACCCCCACTACAACTAAGCCCCACTTACCGCATCGGCGCAACTCCGGACTTCAACCGCCATCACGGGGCTCTCCCTCGGGCATGGGAGCCCCGCGTCACCATTGCTCCTCTCCTGGCCAGCCACTCCGTGGGTGCGAGATTCCAGCAGGAAACAGAAGTCCCGCCCCTCGGCAGTTTCATCACGGGCACGTCTTGTTTTTTTTTTTCCCATTCCTGGGTTGACTCTTAACTGACAAATTGAATTGATGCAGATTGTCTGCTGTTATTAAATAAAAAGAACATTTACATGCAGAAACGGCAGCTAGTCTCTGCGTAAATCATCAATTTCTTAAAAACGGCTCCGGTTGCCCTCGCCAGTCTCAGTTAATCACCTGTAGCTGAATGCAAGCCCCAGATGGGAAGTAGGAAGTGCTCTGCGCAAGCTTCCTGTACGGACTCCGAGCTGATCCTTCTAGCTACCGCACGCGAGCGGTGACATGCTATCGGGGAGGGACCGGCAACATGCTCAGGCAGCAGCAGAGGTGGGAGATGTTCTGTCTGCTAGTGCCAGGGTGACTGGGAGCGGAGTCTTACACAGAAGCCCGAAGCAGCCCTGGAGCCTACGAGAAGGAGTAGAGAAGCGAAAAACACACCATGCCTGCGCCCCATCCTGTCTGGGCTCTCCGCCGTGGGTTGGTGAAATTCTGAGTCCACCAGGGGGGCTGCTGTAGAGCTCATAACTGGCAGGGAAGGATGTGGCTGATATTTTTAAGGTAAGCTGAAGAGGAACTGTGGTTTCCCCTCTGTTTGTTTACTTTGTGCGAGATTAATATGTTGAAACGGCATCCCCAGTGCTGACCTCCAACAAAAAAAATAGAAGACATGAGAAACAGGAAGCTTATGTAGAATCAGAAGGCAGCAACATATGATTTGCATTTTGCATCCACAACAGCCTGTGTTTAGGCGCTGCTTGTGAAGCTCGCACGAGACAGGCAGCCAAGCTGGTCTCCTTTGACAGGTGCAAACGCCTAAGAATACATTCAAAGAAGGAATGTATATATCGGTCTTTTAAATGTGCATTTAAAGCTCCTTTAGAGGTAACGGCGTGGTCGGGCGGGTTGTTTTACATATGAGGAACAGAAACAACATGGTCTCGAGTTGGAGTTGGTGTTTACGTATGGTAAATATTGATTAACTGCTCCATGATGTCTATGTGTTTTTTTTTAAAGAAAAATATCGATCCGAGTGAATAGACTGTGCGCCGGCATTCTTAGCTGACAGCCCTGAGCCCTTGGTATCACAACAAACACACACTGGAGGCGTCCAGAGCATGCAATTCCCCTAATTCAGCCACTATCGAGTCCGGCTAGCCCCTCTTACTGCCATACCTTCCCAAGCACGCCCTCTTCATTGACTTGGATCCTGTCCCAGATCACAAAGCAGTTTACAAACGATTCCCACACTACGGCTGGGAGAACCGTCCAATGTCCATTGTCTGGCACCATTGCATCCGTGCAGCTATAGAAGCGGCCCACTCAATGCGCTGGAGCTGTCGCGCCCACCGCCGGGGCAGAGGGACATGGTAAGTTTGGATTAAGATGTTCAAAAGAGAGCATTGGCTTTTGCGGGGTATGTTGCTTAATTGTTAGTGGGGGGTAAATTGAAGGTAACCCGAAAAGTGATGTTCGCATTTAAGCAGCATCATCGTTTACATGTGTGCGAAATAATTAAGGGCACAAATGTATTTAGCCATTGTTTAAATAAAAGGTCCCCTCTTTTTACTTTGGCTTATATACTCCCGTACTACGCAGACGCCACTCATCTGTTCACCACACAGCCCTTGGACACATATGCACATTGTGCAGCCTCCTCTGGCCGGCTCTTTGTCTCATCTGCATACCACAAAAAAACTTCAGCTTTATCTACTTACCGCACAGCTTCTTACAGCTATCAGCATTGTCTGCACAGTCACCTTCGGCCTGGAGACTCCTCCCCCACCCCCCCACACCACATATACCTTTGACCCTTCTGCACTCCACCCAGCCATCTGGATCATGTGCACCCCAAGCAGCCACTGTTCCACTCCTCTACACACCACACACATCCCTTTGACCATCTAAAAACATGACGCAAGTGTCACAATAAAAACAAGCTTTTGCAATGTAATAAGTCTTGCGTTTAAGCTATTGACATTGCAAATAACAATGCCTTTTATTTTTGTTTTTGCTTTTAAAACATAAATAAAAGGCATTGTCATTTACACCACAACATCACTCGGGGACACGACCCACTTCACCCTTCCACCGACTCAATTACAATAACTTTTATTTAAGTATTGATTATTAAAAAAATTAAAAGCCATTGTTATTTGTAATATCAATACATCTAAGTCACGTAAATACAACACATATTGCATAACAAATGCTATAGGTGTCACATTTGCAAAAGTTATAACTATTGTCATTGTCATACACAATGCCAATAACTCAAACGTTAATGCTGCGAGACCTATTGCATTGTAAATGCTTGTTTTAAGTTGTTCTTTAATCTCACCCTCCGAGATACTGGTAGATAAATACATCCTGTCTGCTTCAGACAGGTGGAGTAGGTCCCTCAGATTTAACCATGTCTTAACAGCATCTGGTCTATAGTCTGTGTCCTCCTGATATAAATTAAGCATGAAGGATTTAGCCTAATCTATTCATCTTCCTGCAGCAGGGCCCCCAACCCTCTTTGGACCAAGCTCTTGATATGGTTTCTTACCCTATCCGCTCTGGATTTCCAAGCCAGCAGGTAGCCACATTTTTCACCATAGGCGAAATGCTGTAATTTACTGGCTTCCCATCTATCCTTAATAGTTTCATCAATCCTGGCCTGGAAATCGGCTTGTTGGGACACCAACTCCCTCTCAAGCTATAACATCATACTCCGGGAGGTCAGGGCTGCCTGCTGCAGCTGTCTCTTTCTCCTTAATTTTCTTGCGGCTGTGTAAGTCTGCTTCTTTAGCAAATTTATTCTTATTGATTATTAAGGAGCTCAAGAGTCCCCTCAAGTATGCTTTAATGGTCTCTCAAACTATCTGATCGCTAGTGGAGGTTGCATTAAACCTAAGGAACTCTTCTGTTTTTACATCTGGCTCAACCCTCATGTTCTCATCTAGTAGCAAGGTCCTATCTAAATTCCATCTCCTCTGGCACTCTTTGAGCTTAAAATTGAGTGCCAGCTCAACAGCGAAATGATCTGATATTGACGCCGGAGTGTAGGCTATAGACTGAAGATCTGAGAGCAGACTCTGATCCACTAAAAAGAAATCTATTCTTGAATATTGTTTGCATTTTTTACCCACCCTCCAGATATCCAGAAAACTGAACTCCTTAACAACGGTCTTAAGAATAGAGAAAGTTCTAGATGGCATGTTATATTTTACTTTAGATGTTCGATCCAGTTGTGTATCAAATACTAAGTTAAAATCCCCTCCAAGTATGACTGGGGCAGATGTATTCAACAAGTTGGCCTGGAGATTCAGAAGAGGGCCTGGGTTATCCTCATTAGGCCCATAATAAACGGCACATACTATTGGTACACCACAAATGGACAAAGTTGCCACTATCCACCTCCCCGATTGATCGGTATCCCATTTCTCCACCTTGATCCCCATATTACATCTTATAATCATAGCTATCCCTCTTGTGCAACCCCTTTGATTGGAACACATCACCTCCTGAACCCAGCTAAACTTACTAAAACCTTGTTTACATTCCTGGTCTTCTAGGTGAGTTTCCTGCAACCAACAAATTTGAGTCTCATTATTCTTTAGAAACTCACGCACCCGAGATAGGTTTCTGCAACTCTTGAGGCCATTTACATTCCAGGAGAGGAACTTAATCTCACGTGACCTACTAATACTCTGTCCAGAGAAGAACTACCAAGCTTGAGCTGATTACATTTAATATTGCTAGTATGAGGACCTTTTTTCTAATTCTTCCCCGCCCCCCTTCCACTCCCCCTTGCCCACCCTTGAGGAACCCATCTTTCATCCCTTGGCGCCAAAAACGCCAGATGGGACCCTCTGAGAGCAACAGGGCATCTTGCTATATTTTCCAACACATAAAGAAATTGAATATCAGACGGTACCTGACAGGCGTGGCACCTAGCCAAGGTTGATGCAGGGCCTTTCCCCTTATTTTTTCTTTTAATTATCGTTTTCTTTATTTTTCATTATTTATTTTATTTATTATTTGTTTTTATTTATTTAATTTTTTCTCCACTCCTTTCTCTTATATATATATATATATATATATATATATATATATATATATATATATATATATATATATATATATATATATATATATTTTACCTACTGGCGGTCGCCAGTAGGTGTATATATAGTTAGGATTTTTTCCCTATGGGATTTTTGAAAATTCTATCTCTAATAACTTTGGCGTTTGTGGACGGAATTGGCTGAAATTTTCAGGAAAATGGCACATTTTGTTTCTGAGCAGCCCTTGAAAATTTGGGGGGGGGGTTCGTCAAGGGGGGGCCGAGAAAAAAGGGGGGTCCCAAAACGTGTTTTTAACATTGAGTTTTCCGTAGGGCGGTTGGCCTCACTTTTAGCCCGAAGGGCTGAATGGATTTGCACGAAACTTGGCAAAATTGTAGGGACTGGTAGCCCGATGTGCCTTTTGTAGGTCTCAATATATGTGCTTCAGTGGATTTTGAGAAATTAACGTTCAAAAAAAGATATATATCTGTAACAGCGGACCGGGCAGCGCTCCAGTTCACGTACTTTTCGCGCAACGGAGCTTTGTGAAGCGAAGCTGATTGGTTCTCCGGCGTCTGTCAACATTCCAAACAGTCCGTAGCGGCCGCCATCTTGTCTCTCGGTAGGATCGAGAGACAAGAGGAGGCCAAAGCGAAGGGGCAAATGACCATAAGGGGGCATAGTAGATTCTCGCTGACCCCCTAGGTTTGATGTGGAGGTTTTAAAAGGGCCCCGCGGGGCAAAAAAAAAAAATAATAATAATAATCGAACGGCTGAATGGATTTGCACGAAACTTGGCAAAATTGTAGGGACTGGTAGCCCGATGTGCCTTTGCTAGGTCTCAATATATGTGCTCCAGTGGATTTTGAGAAATTAACGTTCAAAAAAAGATATATATCTGTAACAGCGCTCCGCTTCGGAGCTTTGCGAAGCTGATTGGTTCTTCGGCGTCTGTAAACATTCCAAACAGTCCGTAGCGGCCGCCATCTTGTCTCTCGGTAGGATCGAGAGACAAGAGGAGGCCAAAGCGAAGGGGCAAATGACCATAAGGGGGCATAGTAGATCGTCCCTGACCCCCTAGGTTTGATGTGGAGGCTTTAAAAGGGTCTCGCAGGGCAAAAAAAAAATATATCGTTTTTTTAGTTTTTTTGCGTGGAGTGCGCCCGGTTCGCGAACCGGGAAGCGTTCTGGGGAGCGTACTTTCTTGAAAATTAGTGAAAAAAGTTAGAGTAAAATAATAATTGTGAGTGATCAGATGTAGGGTAGCTCTGAGAAGAGCTTTTGGGTTTATGGTACATTTAGGTACTTATAAGTAGGTACCAATGCACAGTCTTAAATTCAAAATGAAAACTCTGTTGCCCTCATCTGAGAAGTGAACTCCATCTCCTCTGTAGATATCTTGCATGTAGTAACGCAAGTTATTGTTGTACAGGGAGCCCATTCCATGGTCTCTCATGTAAGCTGAAACAGATTTGTTTACATGCTTCCTCGACTTCTCAATGTGTGGACAAAATTGGTTTGACCACCTCCATTTCTGTCTTTGGCATATATTTGAATATACCAAGGCAGTCTGAGGAAAAAGTGCCATCAATTGCTCAAAGGTGTCCTTTAAAAGCATTTCCAGACCTACCCCAGTCAAAGTGCCCAAATCATTACCTCCACAGTGCACAATTAACAGGTCAGGTTTTGGCAAATGCATAAAGGTTTTCACCAATGGTATCAATTGGTGACATTTTAATCCTCTGTGGCCAAACCACTTAATTTCCACATCTTGTAAATTGAGGTTAGGTAAATTCCTGTTCTCAGCATACCTCTGAGCCCAATAGATGTAACTATGTCCAACAATCCAGACAGAAAACATGGTGAGAGAAGGTTCTCCTGCAGTCAGATGAAGTGTGGCAATGAAATGGCAGTTGAAAAAATAAGAGTTTAAAATGAAAAAAACTGTGGAGTTTCTGTGTTAATGAAGCAGTAACAGTGATTGGTGGATTTTGATTGCTGAAAACAGAAAGTTAGGGTGCATGGATGAGTTGTTTGAAAGATGTATTTTGAGTGGTCAAGAAAAAATCATTAAATGAAAGAATGCACTGGATATGAGGTGCACTGAGAGTTCAGAGTTCAATTGCAACATTGTTATGTGAACTTGCAAACACCAGAGGTCTTCCAAGACGTGGTTGCCATGCAGAAAAGGCATGAAATGGCAGAGGGAGGAAGGGTTTTCATTTGAAAAAAAGTGAGGGAAGAGTTTTGATTGGGTGACATGAGAGATATGTGTGAAGAATTACAGCATTTCTGTGCTTTTGATAGCTGCAGACTCTGGAGTGCATACCTTTTGCTCTGCTGAAGACAAATTGGTGTGTTTCTGAGACTGTTTTGAAACTCAAAGTATTTGCTAAGGTGAGAAAAGATTTCTTTAATTTAGATAGAAAATAGTGTGCTTTAAGGAGAAAATTATGAAGAAAGTTGTGTTTTTCAAATGTTGCTTTGTCTCAAGTGTTTTACAAATAGATTTTGTTTCTTTGAGAAATTGTAATTGGAGAAAATGTGAAGTATTAGTACTGACAGGGTTTTTATGTGCATAGGAGCTGTGGAGTGTTTTCAAATTATGACTTGTAAATCGTTTTTGAGAAAAAGCAATGGTTTTAATATTGATGACAAGGACATAATGGTGTCTGCTTCTTTATAAGGTAATTGAGAGTCTCTGATGTTATTTTTCCCATTTCAATGTAAGAAGTTTGTCTGTGGAGCAAATTGCTTGTAAATATGCTCCCACCTGTGCATGGCAAATTTAGATTTTGAATGTTTGCGTTACATAGGCATGTTAAAGGTGACTGAAACATGCTGCAAAGGCAATCAAAAAACGCTTTTATGTGTCTTAAGGACATTTTAAGTCATTTCCCCATGTGCAGTGTTTTCAAATTATGAGTTGAAAATCGTTTTTGAGGTAAAGGAATGTTTTCAAAATTTATGTGCGCCATATGCCCCCAAACTTCTTTTTCAGGGGTGCAGCAGGGTGTTCTTGAGACACCCCTGCACCCTCGGAAAAATTCATAATTTGCGATGAGGTAATTGCTAATCGCAAATTGCACCTTCATTCCTATGGGCCTCCTGCTGCATGGAAATGAATGGGTAATTTGTAATTAGCAAATAGCTCATCGCAAACTAGGAATGGTAAAGAATCGCTATTTATTCCTTAAAGTTCGCTATTTAGGAAATGCAAAAAACTTTGATGATACATATGGCGGTTCATCTCTAACAAGATAAGAAGCATAGGGATAGATTTATGATGACTGGCGCATCACCAGGGATGTGTTAGTCATTCTGTGCCGCTGTTCCGTCACCTATGGTGTGCTGCATTTACAATGCGGCGCATCATGGGGCAAAAACAGCACAGATGCGTGACGTATCTGTGCCGTAAAGGTGGCGCATTGCTGGAGTTGTATCGCAAGTGTGATGAAGCTCCAGCAAGGCTCAGGGGTGTCCCTGTCGCAGGGTTTCTGTTCTCACACAGAACTGTGGACAGAGGATTGGAACCTCGGCGAATTAGGGTGCCCCAAAACTGACCTTAGTAATCAAAAACCCCTTAGCAAGCTAGGTACAGTGTCACATTGGATATAACAAACTCTCAATGTTTAGACAATCCAGAATATGAACTTATAGTACCTCAGGATACGTGGAACTCATGAACAGTCGGTCGTTATATATTTCTTAGAAAACAGAACATGGAGTTAAGAAGAACACATGTGTATTTGAAATGTTTATTTACTAATGCCGTCTTCTCAGGCGTAGTATCTTAGATAATAGAAGTACACATATTATCAGTAGCAAAATTACCAGCATAGTTACTAGTACATAAAAAGCGAATGGTGACAGTATGTTAACATGCTGTAAATGAATAAGAGTTAGCAACACTTATAAGCAGCCGCGGGCCGTGGAGGGAGTTACGGTGGGGCAGGGAGGCGGGGAGGGGCAGGGTGGAGAGGGCTCCACCCTGCCCCTCCCCCTCCCCGCCTCCCTGCCTCACCGTAACTCCCTCCACGGCCCGCGGCTGCTTATATCTGACCCTCCCTAATACACATATTATATTATTTGCTAAGAAGGTCTCTTTGTGTTGGTTTAGGGCGTGCCCATACTTTAGTGTCTTAGATTTGAAGGAATCACATCAGCATACACCAGCTCTCTCTTCATGTGAACCGCATCAAGTGTTGTGTATGTGTGTTTGGCAAAGCAATATATAACCCGCCTCATGCCCAGAATTGGCAGAAGCTGCACTTATGTTATGAGTATGAAGTCGTGGAGATCAGACCTCATAACAATTCTGTATCGTGTTGTTCTTGAAACTTCAGCAGTCGCTGTACAGATATAGTTTAACAAGCAAAGCAGATAGTAGAGCAATAACATATTATTCTCATGTAAACCACGATGAACTACTAGGTTGAAAGCTAAAGCAACAACTAAGTGTCGTGTGCAGAAGTTGCAAAAAAGGAAAAATGGCGTTTAAACCGGTAATGAGCCCATGCTAACTTAACACGGTGTAAAGATATCCAGGATCTAGATGACACCTCCCCATGATCCGGAAACGAACTGAATAAGATAATAGAAGTGGCATCTCATGAGAGCAGATTGCAACTTTATATGTGGACGGTCCGCAAGGTAAAACATTAAAAACTAGGAAAATTTAATGCTAAAGAAAAATAAAACAGCCAACTACTTTATCGAGGCTTAAGCCAATAGGCAAGCTAAATAATAAAAACTTGACAAATAAGTCAATGAATTGTCAATGAAATGCTAGTACTCAGCATATCAAACATGAAAAAGGTCTATGACATAACTGTGTATGCAAAATAAGCTGCAACAGCCTCCAATAGGAAGTCACCGTCTTCATCCGAAAAGAGTTCAGCCATCCAATTTAAAAGCGGAAAAGAACATACGTGCTCTCCCAGCACCGGATCCTCTATCACCATCAGAGGACAGCTCGGTGGGTTTTCAAGAAAGCTCTGTTCCAAGAAAGACTGTGTTGCCGCCAGTAAATTCCAGGGACCAATTAGTCCATGCATCAATGCCACAGCCATAATCCTTTCGCCAGGACAAACCAACTCGTGAGTAATGATAGGAGTCATCAGCTGATTAAAGTCGACGTCAGGAGAAACCGGTCCGCAGGGACACAAATCAATGGCCCAATCGAAATCACAGGTCAGGCAGTGAAATACAGTCTGGACACAGGTGAAGTAGGAGAATCGAAAAGATAATCCATATGCCGTGCTTAATATCGCCAACGGCATTGTGCCATAATATTCAAGCATGCGATTGCGGAACAGCGTCAGCAGCTGCAGGGCGGGAGCTTGCACAGGAGGGACATCCATATTTAAAAATGTAAAAAAGCACAAGAGCGTCCGCTGGTAATGCAAGTAAAAATGGGAATCCACCAAGCACAGTGGAAAAAATAGAATGAAAGAAAGCAGGGATGACTCCAAAGATTTTCTCAAATGAAGTCACGAGACCACTGGTAACAACTTTAAAAAAGTGCGCCAGGCCCTTTGTGGAGGACGCGTTAAAGATAGTCCGAACCATCTTGCTGAAATGGAAAGGCAAATCTGTATTTAAAAGGGTCTGCACCTCTGTACGGGTGTTCGCTATGTGAAGCACGAAAGTTTCACGGGCCGAACTCAAGGCCACCTCTCTCT
Source organism: Lissotriton helveticus (assembly GCF_964261635.1). NCBI lineage: Eukaryota > Metazoa > Chordata > Amphibia > Caudata > Salamandridae > Lissotriton > Lissotriton helveticus. Next base: position 933,388,220 of record NC_136061.1, on the reverse strand, counting down.
GAGACAAAAGAGCTCTTATTCTTGCCATGCCGTTGAAATCTGTTCCCAAGGTTGGTATTTGTGGCCAGATTGAAAACTCCCTATGTTCATGTGTGGGAGGAAATAGAACATTTCTGCAGCAAATAACCCGTTCACTTACTGTTACGATAAAAGGAATACTTTTAATTAACCCAGAACAATCTTCATTATTGAGCATCAAATAACTACCATTTTCCAACAACTTGAACGTGGGGATGATAGCAGGAACTGGCGTGCCTTGCAACACGCAAGCCACATTTGGTCGGTGTTTGTTGCATGAACCGTGTAACTGTATGTGCCTACACATTAGTGAATGATCTGGCGTCTCAGTGCATTCCTCTCCATTCAGATAAACTTCTTGATCATCTTTGAAACATCTGTATGTGTATGGAAGCGACCAGACCTCATGAAGAAAACCACTACCTAAAGGTGCATAACGACCTATTGGTATATATTTCATACAATTTGAAAACTTATATAAAGCAAAAGGCAGCGTTATTAAACCGTGGATAAGGCACGTTGCCAAAGCAGCCAACCTTTTGGATTTATACTGGAAATGTTAAAGGAAGAATTATGGAGTAGGGCCTGTAAATCTTTAATGGACAACCGAGTAAAATTACTCCAACCATCATATTCCTCTAACTCCGGGATAGTAGGGGTGTTTAATTTTTTAGAAGTAGCCAATCCAAAGCATTTGGTCTGGGAAATTGTTTCATTCACAAACAACATATGATTTGGGATGAGATATGCACGGTGCAAAGCCTCAGTGCCTTTTACCTGCCAGGTTCGTGAACCCCAAACTGATGTAGATCCTGGATATCTTTACACTGTGTTAAGTTAGCATGGGCTCATTATTGGTTTAAACGCCATTTTTCCTTTTTTGCAACTTCTGCACACGACACTTAGTTGTTGCTTTAGCTTTCAGCCTACCTGCGTCAAGATCTATGCCTGCTTCAAGCAGGCGCAGGGTTTTGATGCAGCTTTGTCCTATCTGATTGTAAATGCGGCAGACTGTGGGTGGTAGAGCAGCGGTGCACGTTAACTGGTGCATCTCTGGGGATGTGCTAGTTAATATAAATCTGCCCCTTTCCATACATACTGAGCATGTCATGAATGATGTAATATGTGACATCATCAGCAGTGGATTACGGGTAATAGTATCTCTAGTTTACTCCCCTATAGCTGTCTTTCTTTTAACATAACTGTCTGTTTCCTTCCCTTATACTTACTGTTTTTTTGGTTCGCTTCCGGTTCGCGTACCGGCGAGCGAACTGGGAAGCGAACTAAGAGAAATAGAGGTTGGCACAGTTCCAAATATTGTACCAATTTTTTAATACTGGGGAGGTAGTTCTGAAAAGAACTTTTTTTTTTATTGTTTTTGTTGTTTTATATTTTTTTTATTATTTTTCTGAACATTTTTTTACTTTTTTTGAATTTTTCTGAACAGTTTTATATTTTTTTTGTTTTGTTTTTGGAGGGGGCAACGAAAACGATTCATTGTAAAGGGCTCAACAGGAGCAACAAAAAAAAAAAAAGAATTTATTGTTTGGGGCGTTTCGGACAAACATGAGCATGATTGTCAATAGCTCTGGTGATCAGAGTGATGCTACTTTCTCCGTAGCAAATGAATCCACTGCAATGTACGCAGACTTGTTTTACTTCACGAAATCTCGTTTGTATATTTGGCACCATCTCCCTGCCCTCTGGTCCCGTTACTTCCGGTACAACAGATCTTCTGGCCATAATAGGGAGATTATCTAGGTCGTTACGAAACTGTGCAGCACTGTAGTTGTTAGGATGCCACCTAGTCATATGGCGATGCATTGTGTAGTTTCCGAAACTGTATTTTTTGTCGGTCCCTCTGGACAGTCTATCTTGACATATAAGGCAAGTTACGTATCTTGCATTTACTTTTTTCTGACCTTTGGGAATTTAAAAAAATTGCCAAATGAAGTTTTCTTTCCGGTGAGACGTCCTGGGCTCCTCAGGCAAAAAGTGCCTCTCTTCGTGCTCTTCGTCCTGTTCCTCTTCTTCCTCTTCTTGCTGAATTATAACTTCAGCAGGTGGTCCACTCTTCCTTGGATGTGGTGGAGGTGGTGGGGAAGCACCAGCTGAAGCTACTAAAGAAGCCATTGCTCACTGGTAACAAAGGGTCTTTCTCTCACAATGATGAAAGTCAGAGTGAGGAAAGAAGGAGGGATTTTCATCATTTGGGAAAAACAATAGTTCTCAACCAATGAAAAGTGTTCATTTTAGATTATATGACCTAGTCTTACATCATTAGGAAACCAAAAGTGAAATGAACCAATGAAAAGTGTTATTACCAAGTCACATGACCTGCTGTGTTTACGTTACGCGCTTTGCAGGGCCTCCCGGTTTGCTTCCAGAAACCTGCGCTTTGCGCCTCGCTTCGCGTACCAGTTCGCTAACGTAGCACGTCATATGACGTATCACGCGACAACGCGAAACGTCATGTGGACGGGAGGCGTCACGATGTTGTTTTCTAACGCGGCAGTTGCGGTAAAGAAACGTTTACCGGCTCGCGGTCTATTTCGCGGCATCAAGGTCAGCTAACGGGAAGTTTCCCGATTCGCGAAGCGGGAACGAAGAAAAAAAAATATTAAAAAAAAAAATTATTAATAAACATATAAAATATATTTTGGGATTTAAAGAAGAATACATTTTACAGCTACAGATATTAGCTGTTAAAAAACCAATGAAATTCACTGAAAAAACCATAGGTTATAGACCATATATAGTTAGGAATTAGCATTTAGAAAACCTTATTTTACTCACACAAAACCATTGAAATTCCATATATAGTTAGTGCAACTAACTATATATCGCGCACCCGCAATCCACTGCTGATGATGTCACATATTACATCATTCATGACATGGTCAGTGACATCACTGATGACATCACTGATGACATCTCAAATGACATCACTGATGATATCTCATTTGACATCAATGGTCACATCAATGATGATATCATTAATGTGACAATACAATGCATCTCCTCACACTTTAATATAACCTCTGTTACACCCAGTGTTAAATACAGAGTATAACTTTTGAAACCATTGACACACCAATACTAGTTACTACATACGAACTCACTGATTCCTACGTCTACACACACATTCACTCATTCACCCATACAATCATTCATACATACAATCACTCATCTTTACAACACTATCATATGCACTCATACACCTATACAGACACTCACACTCTGCCACTCATCCATGGAGTTACTCACACACCTAGTCAGTCCTGTAAAGAATCAATCACACTTCCATTTTCTAATCTACACAGTTAAACATAGAGTACCTTACATTTTCAAACATATACTAACACATACTTACTCTCTTATAGAATCACTGATACAAGTACACATTGATCTGCACAGAGTCACACACCTCCCAGCCAGCCATACACACACTCAGTCTCCCATACAAATACTTGTGCAACCAATCAATAACCCATATAGCTACTTATATAGCTACTGATCAACACATGCAGCAGCTTGCACAACAACAGACATACTGATGCACACTTTCAGACAGTTTAGTCACTAACCCGTGCATTTAGTAAGACGCATTTAATCACTCACTCATACAGTCAATCACGCACCTACTAAAACCTTCATTCAGACACTTATACATCCACTCATTCTTCAATATGTAAAACATATTTAAACTTTACAGAAACACATAATCACTGGATGTTGTCATCAGTGATGTCATTTGAGATGTCATCAGTGATGTCATCAGTGATGTCACTGACCATGTCATGAATGATGTAATATGTGACATCATCAGCAGTGGATTGCGGGTGTGCGATATATAGTTAGTGCAACTAACTATATATGGAATTTCAATGGTTTTGTGTGAGTAAAATAAGGTTTTCTAAATGCTAATTCCTAACTATATATGGTCTATAACCTATGGTTTTTTCAGTGAATATATATATATATATATATATATATATATTACCTACTGGCGGTCGCCAGTAGGTATATATAGTTAGGATTTTTTCTCTATGGGTTTTTTGAAAATTCTATGTCTAATAACTTTGGCGTTTGTGGACGGAATTGGCTGAAATTTTCAGGAAAATGGCACATTTTGTTTCTGAGCAGCCCTTGAAAATTTGGGAGGGGTTCGTCCAGTGGGGGCCGAGAAAAAAGGGGGGTCCCAAAACGTGTTTTTAACATTGAGTTTTCCATAGGGCGGTTGGCCTCACTTTTAGCCCGAACGGCTGAATGGATTTGCACGAAACTTGGCAAAATTGTAGGGACTGGTAGCCCGATGTGCCTTTTGTAGGTCTCAATATATGTGCTCCAGTGGATTTTGAGAAATTAACGTTTAAAAAAAGATATATATCTGTAACAGCGGACCGGGCAGCGGCCCAGGACGCGTACTTTTCGCGCAACGGAGCTTTGTGAAGCGAAGCTGATTGGTTCTCTGGCGTCTGTCAACATTCCAAACAGTCCGTAGCGGCCGCCATCTTGTCTCTCGGTAGGATCGAGAGACAAGAGGAGGCCAAAGCGAAGGGGCAAATGACCATAAGGGGGAATAGTAGATCCTCGCTGACCCCCTAGGTTTGATGTGGAGGTTTTAAAAGGGCCCCGCGGGGCAAAAAAAAAAAATAATAATAATAATCGAACGGCTGAATGGATTTGCACGAAACTTGGCAAAATTGTAGGGACTGGTAGCCCGATGTGCCTTTGCTAGGTCTCAATATATGTGCTCCAGTGGATTTTGAGAAATTAACGTTCAAAAAAAGATATATATCTGTAACAGCGCTCCGCTTCGCGTAACGGAGGTTTGCGAAGCGGATTGGTCATTCTGTCACTGGGCTATAGTTGGGCTACATCTGGCTGATATTTGGGCTACATTTGTTTTTTTGTGTGTCTGGCGGCCATCTTTGGGCTACATTGGGCTACATTGGGCTTCATTGGGCTACATTGGGCTACATTTGGGCTCCAACATATATATATAGGCCAATGTAGCCCAATATATATTTTTCAAAGTTAATTTTCGTAAAAACCACTGGAGCATATATCTTGAGACATAGCAAAGGCACATCGGGCTACCAGTCCCGACAATTTTGCCAAGTTTCGTGCAAATCCATTCAGCCGTTCGAGCTAAAAGTGAGTCCAACCGCCCTATGGAAATGAAGGAAATGAATGGGTAATTTGTAATTAGCAAATAGCTAATCGCAAACTAGGAATGGTAAAGAATCGCTATTTATTCCTTAAAGTTCGCTATTTAGGAAATGCAAAAAACTTTGATGATACATATGGCGGTTCATCTCTAACAAGATAAGAAGCATAGGGATACATTTATGATGACTGGCGCATCACCAGGGATGTGTTAGTCATTCTGTGCCGCTGTTCCGTCACCTATGGTGTGCTGCATTTACAATGCGGCGCATCATGGGGCAAAAACAGCACAGATGCGTGATGTATCTGTGCCGTAAAGGTGGCGCATTGCTGGAGTTGTATCGCAAGTGTGATGAAGCTCCAGCAAGGGTCGGGGGTGCCCCTGTCGCAGGGTTTCTGTTCTCACACAGAACTGTGGACAGAGGATTGGAACCTCGGCGAATTAGGGTGTCCCAAAACTCACGTTAGTAATCAAAAACTCCTTAGCAAGCTAGGTACAGTGTCACATTGGATATAACAAACTCTCAATGTTTAGACAATCCAGAATATGAACTTATAGTACCTCAGGATACGTGGAACTCATGAACAGTCGGTCGTTATATATTTCTTAGAAACCAGAACATGGAGTTAAGAAGAACACATGTGTATTTGAAATGTTTATTTACTAATGCCGTCTTCTGAGGCGTAGTATCTTAGATTATACAAGTACACATATTATCAGTAGCAAAATTACCAGCATAGTCAGTAGTACATAAAAAGCGAATGGTGACAGTATGTTAACATGCTGTAAATGAATAAGAGTTAGCAACACTTATAAGCAGCCGCGGGCCGTGGAGGGAGTTACGGTGAGGCAGGGAGGCGGGGAGGGGGAGAAGCAGGGTGGAGAATACAAGTACACATATTATCAGTAGCAAAATTACCAGCATAGTTACTAGTACATAAAAAGCGAATGGTGACAGTATGTTAACATGCTGTAAATGAATAAGAGTTAGCAACACTTATAAGCAGCCGCGGGCCGTGGAGGGAGTTACGGTGGGGCAGGGAGGCGGGGAGGGGGAGGGGCAAGGTAGAGAGGGCTCCACCCTGCTTCTCCCCCTCCCCGCCTCCCTGCCTCACCGTAACTCCCTCCACGGCCCGCGGCTGCTTATATCTCACCCTCCCTAATACACATATTATATTATTTGCTAAGAAGGTCTCTTTGTGTTGGTTTAGGGCGTGCCCATACTTTAGTGTCTTAGATTTGAAGGAATCACATCAGCATACACCAGCTCTCTCTTCATGTGAACCGCATCAACTGTTGTGTATGTGTGTTCGGCAAAGCAATATAAAACCCGCCTCATGCCCAGAATTGGCAGAAGTTGCACTTATGTTATGAGTATGAAGTCGTGGAGATCAGACCTCATAACAATTCTGTATCGTGTTGTTCTTGAAACTTTAGCACTCGCTGTACAGATATAGTTTAACAAGCAAAGCAGATAGTAGAGCAATAACATATTATTCTCATGTAAACCACGATGAACTACTAGGTGGAAAGCTAAAGCAACAACTAAGTGTCGTGTGCAGAAGTTGCAAAAAAGGAAAAATGGCGTTTAAACCGGTAATGAGCCCATGCTAACTTAACACGGTGTAAAGATATCCAGGACCTAGATGACACCTCCCCATGATCCGGAAACGAACTGAATAAGATAATAGAAGTGCCATCTCATGAGAGTAGATTGCAAGTTTATATGTGGACGGTCCGCAAGGTAAAGCATTAAAAACTAGGAAAATTTAATGCTAAAGAAAAATGAAACAGCCAAGTACTTTATCGAGTCTTAAGCCAATAGGCAAGGTAAATAATAAAAACTTGACAAATAAGTCAATGAATTGTCAATGAAATGCTAGTACTCAGCATATCAAACATGAAAAAGGTCTATGACATAACTGTGTATGCAAAATAAGCTGCAACAGCCTCCAATAGGAAGTCACCGTCTTCATCCGAAAACAGTTCAGCCATCCAATTTAAAAGCGGAAAAGAACATACGTGCTCTCCCAGCACCGGATCCTCTATCACCATCAGAGGACAGCTCGGTGGGTTTTCAAGAAAGCTCTGTTCCAAGAAAGACTGTGCTGCCGCCAGTAAATTCCAGGGACCAAGTAGTCCATGCATCAATGCCACAGCCATAATCCTTTCGCCAGGACAAACCAACTCGTGAGTAATGATAGGAGTCATCAGCTGATTAAAGTCGACGTCAGGAGAAACCGGTCCGCAGAGACACAAATCAATGGCCCAATCGAAATCACAGGTCAGGCAGTGAAATACAGGCTGGACACAGGTGAAGTAGGAGAATCGAAAAGATAATCCATATGCCGTGCTTAATATCGCCAACGGCATTGTGCCATAATATTCTAGCATGCGATTGCGGAACAGTGTCAGCATCTGCAGGGTGGGAGGTTGCATAGGAGGGACATCCATATTTAAAAATGTAAAAAAGCACAAGAGCGTCCGCTGGTAATGCAAGTAAAAATGCCAATCCACGAAGCAGAGTGGAGAAAATATAATGAAAGGAAGCAGGGATGACTCCAAAGATTTTCTCAAATGAAGTCACGAGACCACTGGTAACAACTTTAAAAAAGTGCGCCAGGGCCTTTGTGGAGGATGGGTTAAAGATAGTCGGAACGATCTTGCTGAAATTGAAAGGCAAATCTTAATTGAAAAGGGTCTGCACCTCTGTACGGGTGTTCGCTATGTGAAGCACGAAAGTTTCACGGGCCGAACTCAAGGCCACCTCTATCTGAGACAAAAGAGCTCTTATTCTTGCCATGCCGTTGAAATCTGTCCCAAGGTTGGTATTTGTGGCCAGATTGAAAACTCCCTATGTTCATGTGTGGGAGGAAATAGAACATTTCTGCAGCAAATAACCCGTTCACTTACTGTTACGATAAAAGGAATACTTTTAATTAACTCAGAACAATCTTCATTATTGAGCATCAAATAACTACCATTTTCCAACAACTTGAACGTGGGGATGATAGCAGGAACTGGCGTGCCTTGCAACACGCAAGCCATATTTGGTCGGTGTTTGTTGCATGAACCGTGTAACTGTATGTGCCTACACATTAGTGAATGATCTGGCGTCTCAGTGCATTCCTCTCCATTCAGATAAACTTCTTGATCATCTTTGAAACATCTGTATGTGTATGGAAGCGACCAGACCTCATGAAGAAAAGCACTACCTAAAGGTTCATAACGACCTATTGGTATATATTTCATACAATTTGAAAACTTATATAAAGCAAAAGGCAGCGTTATTAAACCGTGGATAAGGCACGTTGCCAAAAAACCCGCAATCCTCTGCTGATGATGTCACTGAGCATGTCATGAATGATGTAATATGTGACATCATCAGCAGTGGATTACGGGTAATAGTATCTCTAGTTTACTCCCCTATAGCTGTCTTTCTTTTAACATAAGTGTCTGTTTCCTTCCCTTATACTTACTGTTTTTGGTTCGCTTCCGGTTCGCGTACCGGCGAGCGAACTGGGAAGCGAACTAAGAGAAATAGAGGTTGGCACAGTTCCAAATATTGTACCAATTTTTTAATAACGGGGAGGTAGTTCTGAAAAGAACTTTTTTTTTATTGTTTTTGTTGTTTTATATTTTTTTTATTATTTTTCGGAACATTTTTTTACTTTTTTTGAATTTTTCTGAACAGTTTTATATTTTTTTGGGTTTTTCTTGGAGGGGGCAATGAAAACGATTCATTGTAAAGGGCTCAACAGGAGCAACAAAACAAAAAAAGAAGTATTTATTATTTTGGGCGTTTCGTACAAACTTGCATATGATAGTCAATAGCTCTGTTGATCAGAGTGATGCTTCTTTCTCCGTAGGAAATGAATCCATCGCAAAATACGCAGATGTGTTTTACTTCACCAAATTTCATTTGTATATTTGGCACCATCTCCCTGCCCTCTGGTCCCGTTACTTCCGGTACAACAGATCTTCTGGCCATAATAGGGAGATTATCTAGGTCGTTCCGAAACTGTGCAGCACTGTAGTTGTTAGGATGCCACCTAGTCATATGGCGATGCATTGTGTAGTTTCCGAAACTGTATTTTTTCTCGGTTCCTCTGGACAGTCTATCTTGACATATAAGGCAAGTTACGTATCTTGCATTTACTTTTTTCTGACCTTTGGGAATTTTAAAAAATTGCCAAATGAAGTTTTCTTTCCGGTGAGACGTCTTGGGCTGCTCAGGCAAAAACTGCCTCTCTTCGTGCTCGTCGTCCTGTTCCTCTTCTTCTTCTTCTTGTTGAATTATAACTTGAGCAGGTGGTCCACTCTTCCTTGGATGTGGTGGAGGTGGTGGGGAAGCACCAGCTGAAGCTACTAAAGAAGCCATTGCTCAGTGATCACAAAGGGTCTTTCTCTCACAATGATGAAAGTCAGAGTGAGGAAAGAAGGAGGGATTTTCATCATTTGGGAAAAACAAGAGTTCTCAACCAATCAAAAGTGTTCATTTTAGATTATGTGACCTAGTCTTACATCATTAGGAAACCAAAAGTGAAATGAACCAATGAAAAGTGTTATTACCAAGTCACATGACTTGCTGTGTTTACGTTAAGCGCTTTGCAGGGCCTCACGGTTTGCTTCCAGAAACCTGCGCTTTGCGACTCGCTTCGCGTACCAGTTCGCTAACGTAGCACGTCATATGACGTATCACGCGACAACGTGGAACGTCATGCGGACGGGAGGCGTCACGATGTTGTTTTCTAACGCGGCACTTGCGGTAAAGAAACGTTTACCGGCTCGCGGTCTATTTCGCGGCATCAAGGTCAGCTAACGGGAAGCTTCCCGATTCGCGAAGCGGGAACGTAGAAAAAAAAATATAAAAAAAAAAAATTATTCATAAACATATAAAATATATTTTTGGATTTAAAGAAGAATACATTTTACAGCTACAGATATTAGCTGTTAAAAAACCAATGAAATTCACAGAAAAAACCATAGGTTATAGACCATATATAGTTAGGAATTAGCATTTACAAAACCTTGAAAATTCACTGAAAAAACCATAGGTTATAGACCATATATAGTTAGGAATTAGCATTTAGAAAACCTTATTTTACTCACACAAAACCGTTGAAATTCCATATATAGTTAGTTGCACTAACTATATATCGCGCACCCGCAATCCACTGCTGATGATGTCACATATTACATCATTCATGACATGGTCAGTGACATCACTGATGACATCACTGATGACATCTCAAATGACATCACTGATGATATCTCATTTGACATCAATGGTCACATCAATGATGATATCATTAATGTGACAATACAATGCATCTCCTCACACTTTAATATAACCTCTGTTACACCCAGTGTTAAATACAGAGTATAATTTTTGAAACCATTGACACACCAATACTAGTTACTACATACGCACTCACTGATTCCTACGTCTACACACACATTCACTCATTCACCCATACAATCATTCATACATACAATCACTCATCTTTAGAACACTATCATATGCACTCATACACCTATACAGACACTCACACTCTGCCACTCATCCATGGAGTTACTCACACACCTAGTCAGTCCTGTAAAGAATCAATCACAGTTCCATTTTCTAATCTACACAGTTAAACATAGAGTACCTTACATTTTCAAACATATACTAACACATACTTACTCTCTTATAGAATCACTGATACAAGTACACATTGATCTGCACAGAGTCACACACCTCCCAGCCAGCCATACACACACTCAGTCTCCCATACAAATACTTGTGCAACCAATCAATAACCCATATAGCTACTTATATAGCTACTGATCAACACATGCAGCAGCTTGCACAACAACAGACATGCTGATGCACACTTTCAGACAGTTTAGTCACTAACCCGTGCATTTAGTAAGACGCATTTAATCACTCACTCATACAGTCAATCACGCACCTACTAAAACCTTCATTCAGACACTTATACATCCACTCATTCTTCAATATGTAAAACATATTTAAACTTTACAGAAACACATAATCACTGGATGTTGTCATCAGTGATGTCATTTGAGATGTCATCAGTGATGTCATCAGTGATGTCATCAGTGATGTCACTGACCATGTCATGAATGATGTAATATGTGACATCATCAGCAGTGGATTGCGGGTGCGCGATATATAGTTAGTGCAACTAACTATATATGGAATTTCAATGGTTTTGTGTGAGTAAAATAAGGTTTTCTAAATGCTAATTCCTAACTATATATGGTCTATAACCTATGGTTTTTTCAGTGAATATATATATATATATATATATATATTGCTCAAAGTGGTCTTGTCACAGGATCGCTCATCAGCGAGTGCCGGCGTTGGGCCAGACCAATGGCCAGAAAGTAATTTTTCATACAAAGGACGCCGCACACAGCAATTTCTTTTCACAGGTTTATTTCAGTGCCCAGTCTAACACCAACGCGTTTCAGCCTGAAACGCGTTGGTGTTAGACTGGGCACTGAAATAAACCTGTGAAAAGAAATTGCTGTGTGCGGCGTCCTTTGTATGAAAAAATATATATATATATATATATATATATATTCCTCTCTTCCCAACTTGATACGGGTCTGAATACCCCCTTAATTCTGCTCTAATTGAGGCATACTGGACAAACCAAATAATATACAACTTTATATGCCTACCCCCTCACCTGGAGCAAAAAAGCATCTACGTCATCAGGGGAACTGAAACTGTGCATCTTGTTGTTCCACATTACCTTAAGCAATGTAGGAAACTTCATTTGGACTTGTGCTCCCAGGCTTCTGAGCTCTAATATTCTGGAGCCCAACTCCCACTGCCTTTGCGCCGTTCTTCCCCCTATTCTTGAACGAATTTGATAGGCCCCAGCCTCAGGATGCAGTGTCGATCCATGCAGAGACCTCCCCAAGATCAGCTCTTGCCCCGTATAGGTCTGAAAATTAACTAAGATTTTCCTGGGGGCTTTCCTATCAGGGTGTATCTTAAAGGGGTCTCTATGGACTCTCTGAAACTCCAATTCAAGGTCGATGTCCTCTCGATCTTTCAGAACTCCCTCTCTTAATAGTTTACATATAAAGGCCTTGATGTCGCCCTTCTCCACCCCCTCCGTGATCTTAAGGATCCTCAAGTTGTTTCTCCGGGCCTGCATTTCTAACCTCTCCATGTCCATCTGTAATGCTCTGTTCTGTGTTTTTTTTTTTAATTTCTTTTTATTGAACAAAAGAAGACATTACAAAAAAGAAATCAACTCTAAGGTGAGTACATTCGGTTCCAACGCATGGATCAAAGTGGCACAATACAGAATCAAACAGCAACGATCAGTACTAGGATCTAGGGGATTCCTGTGTTCCCAAGTCTAATCTTGTCGCGGGTGGCTCACAAATTCCTCCTCGGTGGCTATTCCACGCTCCCCAGACCTTCCCCCACTTCTGCGGGCAACCCCTGGCCACATACACTGATCTCTCCCGGAACATGCACCAATCAAGTTCTTCCGCCCATTTATTAACCCGGGCAGCTGACTGGCACCCCAGAGTTGAGCAATATTACGTTTGGCCACCATATAAGCCAGAGTCACCCATTGTTTCTGGTACGCATTTAAGTCCGTTGGCTCCCACACATTCAACAAACATCTCCGGGCCTCTGGTCGTATCTCCGCACCCAGAACATCCCCCAACTCCTCGTGGACTTTTGTCCAATATATCTGGATCGCATCACAATGCCAGAGGATATGCATCAATGTACCGACCTCTCCACAATCTCTCCTACAAACTCCACTTTCAGCTCTCCCCATTCGTACCAGATGAGGCCCCGTTATGTAGGATCTATGCAATATCTTTAACTGCACCAACCGGAGCCACATCTGGATAGCAACTACCTTGGGGGACGACACCGCCTCCGTCCAATCCTCATCATCTAGTTCTAGCCCATCGGCACTCCACTGAGCCCTAAGCCACACCAATGGGTTCTCCGAGTTGTTGACTAATTCCCTATAGATCAACAAGATGGACCTCTCGGGAATATGACCATCTAGCACACGGTCCTCAAGAGGAGATGCCTCCGGAAGCTCCGTGCCCTTGGGAACATGGATGGTAAGGGCATGTCTAACCTGCAGATAATGAAAGTACGTGTTGTGATGTAAACTATACTGCTTTGCAAGGCGATTCAAACTTGTGCACTGAGTCTTTCCCCCACACATCTTTAATCTGGGTAATCCCAATAAGGTCCCATCTATCGAACCCCATGGTCCTCCACAAACTGCCCAACTTCTCCGAGTTTAAGAAGGGGGTGGCCAGTGTCAACCTGCCCTCCCACCCAAGACACCTGTTGGCTGCGTGCCACACCTGTATCGCGTGTGCGGTCGGGCCATTCAATGGAAACCTCCCAGGCCTAGCGTACAGAGCGCGATCCAACATCCCGCCTGGGGCCTGACCCCGGTCCATAGCATGTCTCGGATCTCCGGGGAGTCCGTAAACAATGTGGTTCACCGCGACCAGCTGTGAGGCCCAATAGTACTTCCGCAAGTCTGGAAGTCCAATCCCGCAATCAAACCACGGAAGGGTCAGTTTATTGAAGGCGATTCGGGCCCCACCTTCCCAGAGGAACTGTCTCTGAAGAGCCTCTATCTCTCTGAAGTATGCGGCCGGCACTGGGTCCATCGAGTTTTGCAAGACATACAAGAACTGGGGCAAAGCCATCATATTGAAGAGGGTGGCCCTTCCGAGCAGGGAGAGTGGAAGAGCCTTCCAGCGCTCCACATCTTTCCTGCACCCATTCAGAGGAGAAGCCAGATTATTATCATACCGCAACTTCTAATCTAACGTGATAAATATACCAAAATATTTTAACCCTGTCGTCTCAATATGAATAGGGCACGACTTGGGGATCACCGGTGGGTCTCCCACCAACACAAAGAGCACCGACTTTGCCCAATTAATGGCTAACCCAGATTTACTGCCAAAAACAACAAGCACTTCGAGAAAGTTGCGGAAGGATTCCTTGGGGTTAGTGAGGTAAAGCAAAACGTCGCCCGCATACAGGGAGATCTTGTCTTCCCAGTCAGACATCCAACGCAAACCCCGCATCGATCTATCCCATCTAACCCAGGCTGCCAATGGCTCCATAGCGAGTGCGAAAGGCAGTGGAGACAGTGGGCACCGCTGTCTGGTGCCCCTCCCCAACGGAAAGTCACTGGACTTACAGTTGTTAACAACGACTCTAGCCAGGGGGTTTGCATACAGCAGGCATACCCAACCAATAAATTCGCTTCCGAAGCCCAGCTTTGCCAACACTGCAAACAGATATTGCCACTTCACCCTATCAAAGGCCATTGTGGCATCCAGGGTTACCAGCACCCTTGGCTCATGGATTTTCGAGGAATCCCCAAGGACTCCGTGTAGCCTTCGCAAATTTAGCGCTGTGCTATGGCATGGCATAAACCTGGACTGGTCCGGGTGGATCAGGGTTGCGATCACCTTGATCAATCTAATGGCCAGAAGTTTCGCTAGTATCTTGGATTCCGCGTTAAGAAGCGATATGGGCCTATAGGAGGAGCATTGTGTCGGAGGCTTGCCTGCTTTGTGTATGACCCCTTTATTGGCCACCCGCTGATCATAGGAGAGTTCCCCCTTTTCCTTGCTTTCCACAAACATGGCACGGATGTGGGGGGCAAGTTTATTAGCGTTCAACTTATACAACTCAAGTGGTATCCCATTGGGGCCCGTCGCTTTACCTGACCGTATCTGCCTAATTGCTTGGGCTACTTCATCGTCTGACAATGCGGAATAAAGATAGCTCCTCTCCTCCTCTGACAGACGTGGCATAACGACATCCTTAATCATTTCGGTATTATCCTTTTCCGTGAAGTCACTACCGGTCGTATATACCTTCCGGTAGTAGTCAGAGAACTCGTCCGCCACAGCCTGCGGCTCTGTGATCCTGCGTGACTCTAGCCCTTCCAGTTCAGGTACCAACCTAGATGCACGTTCCCCGTGTTCGAGCCATGCGATCAATTTACCTGCTTTATCGCCGTGTTCGTAGATACGGCTCTGGATGGCATTGTGCTGAGCCACCGCTCTATTCCTGACAAGGTTTTTATACTCCTCCTCCCGAAGTCTCAACAAATGGAGCCCCGCCGGTGTGTGTGACCTAGCTACCTTCTCCTCCAGAAGTATAACTTCCTCCTCTTTTTGTGCTACCTCCGCATGGCCTGCCTTCTTCTTCCCTGACACCAAGGACAGTACTTCACCTCTAGCAACCATTTTATACACTTCCCAGAGGGACGGCGCAGAATCTACCAACCCCTTGTACTCCATAAATGAATGGTCTGAATCTCCTTCTTTATAGCAGGGTCTTTTAACTGCCAGGCGCCGATGGGAGCCACTCTACCCACTGTCGGTATTTCAAGAGCGAGGGAAAGCCATAACGGGGAGTGGTCAGAAATTCCCCGACCGAGATATCTCACTTCCTGGATCATGGACGCCATCACCGCAGGAAGCAGCAAATAGTCCAGCCTAGACAGGCTGCCATGCGCAGCTGATACATGGGTGTAGTGCGTTGACGTCGGATTACGTACTCGTCAACTGTCCACCAGTCCCAGTCTGTCAAGAAAATCTGAGAGCCATCTCTGCATCTGTCTGAGCGCCCGAGGTGGATCAACCTCCCCATCCAATACTGAGTTAAAATCACCACCTCCAAGGGGCAGAGTAAGGAACATAGTACTCAAATCCCGAAAGGTCTCAGTCTGAAGGCCAGGCGGTACATAAATAGATAGAAAAGTAATCGTCTGGCCCCCAACCTGACCGGAGACACCGGCATATCTGCCCCTCTGATCAATCCACGTGCCCTGCACAGACAGGGGAAAGGAGTTCTTAACCAGGATACCGACACCTCTAGAGCCGGTTGTGAACCCAGCGTTTACCACCAATTTATACCCTCCCTTGTGGAGGGCCATGCACCTGTTACCGAAAAAGTCCGTCTCCTGCAATAAAATCACATCTGGGGAATGTCGCATGACAAGTTGACTGACTGACTGACCATCCCTCTCTTGATCTTGTCACCCAAGCCGTTCACATTCCAACTCAACACTCTCATCCCCGATCCTCGGCTATTCTGTGCCACCGGACCCATGCAAAAAGCAAATCACAATAATATTATCACCCGAGCTTAAAAAAATAATAACAAAAAACCCACCAATCACACAACAACGAATACGACAACACATCAAAGAAAAACATTCCCAACTCTCCTCCCCCACCCTGCACCCCTGCTCCTGGCTTACGCCTGACCCCAACTTGCAGTGTGCCTGTCGCCCCACACTCTAACTAACCGACTAACTAAATATAGTAATGAGGAGGAAGACAGCTCTAAAGGACATCCCCCACCCCTCCCACCCCCAACTCCTTTTCAATAGTGACACACATCTCTTAAAGTCATAATGAGAAGACACATATATCGGACACCCCGTGGTCATTCCCATGGTTGCGCCACTGTTCCAGCTCTATTATTTACAACAAGAGGTGGTGATGGACAGAGTCTCTGAATTAAGCAGAGTACTCTCACCCAGTCAAGAGATCAGGGCTAGATCCAACACCGTTTTTTAGCTCATTGCACCATCCCAGTTTCAGAACCTGGCTGTATGCAAATTAGTCTGTCCCTGGCCCAGTGCATCATGGGAACAGGGCAGACCAGACTACAAAAGCCAATTCTTACACTGGGAAGGAAACAAGCTTCCGGGGACCGGTTTCTGCCATTTCAGGCGTCTTCGGCCCGGCTTGCTTGAATCCTGATGGTGCAATGAGCAAGGGACTCACATCTGAGTATACCCTTCCACGCTTAGGGTGGACAAAATTATTTACAACAAGAGGTGGTGATGGACAGAGTCTCTGAATTAAGCAGAGTACTCTCACCCAGTCAAGAGATCAGGGCTAGATCCAACACCGTTTTTTAGCTCATTGCACCATCCCAGTTTCAGAACCTGGCTGTATGCAAATTAGTCTGTCCCTGGCCCAGTGCATCATGGGAACAGGGCAGACCAGACTACAAAAGCCAATTCTTACACTGGGAAGGAAACAAGCTTCCGGGGACCGGTTTCTGCCATTTCAGGCGTCTTCGGCCCGGCTTGCTTGAATCCTGATGGTGCAATGAGCAAGGGACTCACATCTGAGTATACCCTTCCACGCTTAGGGTGGACAAAATTATTTACAACAAGAGGTGGTGATGGACAGAGTCTCTGAATTAAGCGTGGAAGGGTATACTCAGACGAGTTCATTGCTCATTGCACCATCAGGATTCAAGCAAGCCGGGCCGAAGACGGCTGTAATGCCAGAAACCGGTCCCCGGAAGCTTGTTTCCTTCCCAGTGTAAGAATTGGCTTTTGTAGTTTGGTTTGCCCTGTTCCCATCATGCACTGGGACAGGAACAGACTAATTTGCATATAGCCAGGTTCTGAAACTGGGATGGTGCAATGAGCTAAAAAACGGTGTTGGATCTAGCCCTGATCTCTTGACTGGGTGAGAGTATTCTGCTTAATTCAGAGACTCTGTCCCTCACCACCCCTTGTTGTAAATACTGTTCCAGCTCTAACACTTCACCCCCCTCCATATTCCCCGGTATCTCAGACCCAGGATGCGCATCTAACCAGTCTGAGGCAATTTCAGGATTGTCAAAAAACCACAATTTCCCATGAAGCTCAATCCGCAGTCGGGCCAGGAACATCATGGCATATTTAAAATCCCTTTCCCTGAGTCTCTTCTTGATGCCCAGGAAACCCTGGCGCTGTCTCTGGACTGCCTGTGTAAAATCAAGGAAAAAGGAGAGATTGGAATTTTCAAATTACAGAGGGCCTCCCGACCTGGAAGCTTGCAGGATAGCGTCCCGATCTCTGAAATTAAGTACTCTCGCAATCAGTGGACGTGGGGGAGCCCCTGACCTTGGCCTTAATTTAATTTAATTTAATTTAATTGCGGGTTTATATAGCGCTAGGAATCGCCTCCCGGAGGAGTATCTCCACGCTTCGACCGCTGGGGAACCCGTCCTGGCTCACCCTGAGAGATGGTCCCTGATGGGTATCTCTAAGGTGCGACCAAGCATCCCTGGCGGTCTGGGGGGCCGTTGTGAAGATGAGGCAAGCTGATGCCCAGAGTTGCCGAGTGTGGTTTCTGACTAGAGTAGGCACCGAGGCGAGAATTATCGAGTCCGCTGACCCTGGTCCACGACCCTGCCGCGTCGGGAATCGAACCCTGGTCCCGGGCCGTTCTCTGCTTACGGGTCTGCCGCCTCTAACCAGTGAGCCACACTTCTCCACCGCCTTCAGCTCGGGACTCTATGCGCCCGTTCAACTGTAAAGAAATTACTCAGTCCTTTGGGCTGAAGGTGCTTGAGGACAAGGTCCTCCACGAATAAGTCCGGGGCCGGGCCTTCTGCCTTTTAGGGAACCCCAACGATCCTGACGTTGTTTCTCCGGGCCCTCCCTTCATAGTCGTCGAGCTTTCCGGCTTGTAAGCTCCCCAGCCCGCCTGAGCTCCCGCACCTCCAGCTGCAATGAGGCCACGTCATCTGTCAAACTCGTTGTTTTAATGTCAAGGGACTTGACCTTCTCACTAGTTTTGGTGAGATCCACACGGATGATGTTGACTTCGATGGTCACTGTATGTAACTAATGATCAAGCGACTCCATTTTCTGTCCCAGGGATGTGCTAACTCCATCTATAGCCACCATAACATCAAGAAGCGTCGGCTCTACCAGCGGGCCAGTCAGTTCCTTCCCTGAGTCCTGCACCTAACTCAAGTCTTGCGGGGACCCCTTAGACGTCGTGTAGCGGTCCAGCTTGTTATTCTGGACATAACGAGATACCTTGGAGGATCGAGATTGGGACTTCTCGGTTTCAGGTTTGGATGCCATCTTTAGTCCTCTGCCAGGACTCCCAACAGTACGCAGAGCGTCCACCACCACACCGGCCTGTGCTGTAGATGTGTCCGCAGGCCCAACCCCTCAGCACCTCGACTCTGCCAACCCAGTATCCGCTGCCCCCCAGGTATTGGGTCGACCCGCTGGCCTCACCCCCGGCCCGTGACCAATCACCTCCAGGCACCAACCGTTGTCAACTCTGGCGATTCCAAGATCCAGGATCGCCACTGTTTCCTCGCCGATTCGTTCTGCCCACTCACAGGTGATCAGGGGGAGGTGCAGGGAAGGCCAGAAGGGGGCAGGATGTTGAGGCTTCCTTCGGGGGGGCAGCTAATCTCACCTCTAGGGCTACTGTAACTGACCGGAGCCGTCCATCGGTGTACCGCAAATAACGGCAAGGGGATGTCTTCCAGGGCCCCCCAACTTCCTCCACACCGGGGGCCACGTCCCTCAATCAGCCACCTCAGCCCTCACTTCTCCCGTGGGACCGAGGCCCCGGCCACCGCAGACACGCCTCACTGCTGAGCCCCGGAGCCCCAGCCACCGCCGGGCCAACCGCGTCCAACCATCATGCAGGGCACTCCAGTGCCTGCCCATGGTATCTGCGCGGTCGGGCGCAGCCCGGGGGTCCCCGGGTCAGCCTGGACAATTCACTCCTTTACTCCGGGGCCGCTGCTGACAGTCCTCCGATTTAACCGGCAAGTTCCGGTTTCGGCCGCGGGAGTAGCTGAACCCGCGGCCGGCCGTGCCTCCTACTCGAGCCCTGGGCTCAGGGCGTCCCGAAGGCCCCCGACGTCTTACACAGTGCCCCGGCCCCCAATAGTACAGCGGGACCGGAGCTAGCGCAGGGGGACGTCTCGGATTTCGCCGCCTGTTGAGCGGGATCGGAGCCCCAGCCACCACAAACACGTCCCGTTCCCAAGCCCCGGAGCCCCAGCTGCTGCCAGACCAACCGCCTCTAATCAGCTTATAAGGTGCTCCAGCGCCCGCTCACAATCTCCGCCTGGGTAGGTGCATCTCGGGGGGGCCTCAGGCCATTTGAGCAGGTCCGCCTCCTTCCTCCCAGAGACAATTCAGGCGACGCTCCGATCAGTCAGCCACTTCCGGTCTCGGCCGTGGGTGTTGTTGAACTCGCGGCCGGCCGTGTCCACAACTCGAGCCCCTGGCTTAGGGTGTCCTGGAGGCCAACAACTTCTTCGCGCGGTGCTCCGGTCCCCAGTCTCACAGCTGGACCGGAGTTGCTGTAGGATGGTGCCACGGGGTTCCGCTGTCTGTTAATCGAGACAGTGCATCAGGATAATGCCAGGATATCGGGGTGAGAGTTCCGTCCCGGCGGAACTGCTCACCTACGCGGCCATCTTAGGCGCGTATTACGCTCCTCCTCCTGTTCTGTGTTTTTAATGCCTCAATATCTCTCCTATTCCCCTGGACAGATTCCGAGATGGTCTTGACCTCAAGTTCAAGGGATCAGTACGTATGCAGATGTCGTCCAGCTTAAATTCTAAAGCTTCGCATTTATCGTGTATCCCCTTCTGATTCGCCTCAGATATATCGAATTTAGAGAGCAAGTCTCCTCTTAGAGCCTGAAGAAAAGACCCAAGCTGTAGTTCATCTCTATCTATTTTTTCTCCTCGAAGGCCGATACTACAGACCCCTCATGCACTAACTCTGGACACAATGGATCGGAAGGACTACTTTCGATAAGTTCTAATTCTAATTCTTGTGTTCCTGATAGAGTGGATACTGGGACGGTAGGAGTAGCAATGGTAACAGTAGTAACAGTAGCGTCAGTAGTACCAGGGGTAGAGGCGCTGGGAGTATTAGTAAGTGGATCGCAATGAAGACTGGGCGAGGGAGTGATATCAGAGGAGGGAGCATCTAGTTGCCTCACAGCATTCCCTGTATCAATCTCAGATTCCTGAATACTCATAAGGGGGGAAAAACGATTCTCAAGAGGGATTGAGGGCGGACTTCTTCGCGAAGCTGGAACTGGCTCCTTGGACCTCACGGCTTGCTCCATGAGCTTAAAGTATGTTTTCAGTAATGGGGTAGATTTTATGGGGGGGGGGGGCAGGTGACCTTAAGCCCTTTAGATTTTCTAATAACCCCTGACTTAGCACCTTTTCTTTTGCGGGCGGTCGTAGGCACTACTCTTCTCGAGCACTCAGTAGAATCCAGGGCGCCCTTGCTCTTAAAATCAAACCGGAACTGGGAGCGCAGCTGGTATCTATTTTTCGCTGGAAAAGTCGCAGGGGGAGTTACCCCTCCTCGGGAGACAGGGGCAGGGACAGACACCTCCTTTCTCTTGCTATTCTTTTCTAAAGGGCGTGACTCTCCGAGAGTGTTACCTCTCACCTCCAGACTGTGGACAGCCACTTGCCTCCTCCTCCCACTTCTCAAGAATGTAGCCAAATCCAATGCCTGATCAAAAGATGGAACAGAGTCTAGTGAAAAGTCAAAGGGAACAAGAGCCATGCACCCCTGTTCACACCCGCCTGATAACCCGCCGCCATGTTCCTCCCGGCCACAAAGTCCCTTTGTGTATGATGTAATCGTGACCACGTTTTAGTGAAGGAACACCACCCTTCACGTTGCGTTTTGTGCCGTTTCCTGTCGCGGGCACTAGGCCTACCCACACAAGTGAGGTACCATTTTTCTTGGAAGACTTTGGAGAATGCAGTGGTGGAATTTTGTGGATCCAGGCAGATTCCAGAACTTTCCACCACAGACATTTGAGGAAAAATTGTTTTTTTAACAAGTTTTTAGGTTTGCAAGGGATTCTGGGTAACAAAACCTGGTGAGAGCCAGTCAAGTCGCCCCATCCTGGATTCCCCTGGGTATCTAGTTTTCAAAAATGTTTAGGTGTTCTAGATTTCCCTAGGTGCTGACAGAGCTAGGGTTTAAAAACTACAGCTAGGCACTTTGCAAAAAAAAGGGGTTCTGGGTGAACCTACAAGTCCTATATATCCCCACAACCAGAAAGGTCCAGCAGATGTAACGATATATTGCTTACAAACAGCTGTCATAAGTAGAAGTTACAGGTCAAAACGTTGACACAAATGGCTGTTTTCTTCAACTAATTTTCAATTTTGTCTTATATTCAACGGTTAGTTTCTGTAAAGAAACCTTGAAGGATTTACACAAATGACCCCTTGCTGAATTCAAAATTTCGTCTACTGTTCTAAAATGTATAGCTTTCCAGGATCCATTATTGCTTTCATACCCATTTCTAGCATTAACTGGAAAGAGGTTGAAAGCACAAAAAAATAGCAAAAATAGGCTATGTCCCAGAAAAATGCCAAAACTGTGTAAACATTTTTGGTTTTCTGACAAAAGTCTGCTTGTCCCTGAAAGCTGGTAAGATGGTGATTTCAGCACCCCAACCCCTTTTTTGATACCATTTGCAGGGGAAAAGATAGACGCTTTCATCTGTAGACCTTTTTTCTCATCCCCCCCCCAAAAAAAAATTTTTGCTGGATTTTGGCTAATTTCTGCATCCCCTCCAAGGAAATCCACAAAACCTGGGTACCTTAAGAATCCCAATGATGTTGGAAAAAAAGGATGCACATTTGGCGTGGATACCTTATGTGGTCAAGAAGTTACAAGGGCCTAAACGCAAACTACCCCAAATAGACAAAAAAAAAGGCTTAGCACAGGGGGGTGGGGGACCTAGCAGAGAAGGGGTTAAGGAACACAGTGAATATGTCAAATGCATATATATAATTGCCTTTCTTTGACGTGTAAGGGTGGAGTCTAAATTGCACTGCTCCAATATCATAACCATGATCGTCTATTTGCTTTACACATTTGGACATCCCGCAGCTAAATAAAATGAACGGGCCTTTAATTGTTAACACTTGGACCCCATCATGTCTGCAGCAAGGTGTGATCCTCTTCAGTGTTGCATGCATTGGATCTCCCATGACTAACAGAAAGGTCAGCGCGTTGTTTCATACATTGGATTTCTTTATTATCTAACACTGTATATATATACTGTCCACTGTGTGTCACACTGCACTCCTGTGCCTACCGCTTGGTATGATTCTCTGTGTTTCACACATTCTCCTGTCCCTCTTACCCCACTTGACCACCACCCACCAGCTGTCTGGTACTTGTAGGGTTGGGAAGGGCCCTAGGCCCGCATGGTGGAGAGCATCAAATGACGGGGACACAGACACCAGTTAGGGGTAGTGGGAATGGCCTCGAGCACGTGCGCTCGGTCCCTTTTATTAGCAGCGTCATGTGACACCATGACGTCTGTGGTGGGTGTGTGTAAAGTGGGTTACATCACTCCTGAACACTAGACCGTGTTCATGCTAGGACTCTACATCCCTCCCATTTTTTAATCGCAAAAACCCACATACGGAAATCAACCTGTGGGAAAAACAAACTGTATCAGGATGCAGTAAAGTGTTCAACTTCCGCTGAGTCCCTTTATCCGCCGCTGCTTGGAATCACAGATGATGTTCAATCTGCCGCGGGGAACGTCAGTTCACAGTGGCACCGGTTAGGGGGTGCTCGATGGAACCAGTCTATTGACGACTCTGCAACAAGATTGTCCGCACAGTCCTTCTTTTGCTCACTTCCATGGCGACGGGTGCAGTTAGAGTTCTTGTCGTTCGCCGGGGAATAATGCACGATTTCCGGTCTCGGCCTTAGCTTCACTTGTAGTCTGTGTCCTACTTGGCAAAAGGCAGATCCGTTGCAAGGCATCCCTCTCACTAGGATGACCCCTCTCGTCGGTGTTCCCCTGCCACGGGATATCCTTGAGGTCCTCTTCCTCGGATTTGCGCTGGGCTGGATGTGCCACATCAGGTTGCTCCTGCGCCGCCGTCAGTGGGGTATGTAGCAGACCATGTGCCTCACCTCAGATTCCGCAGCCTCGTCCCAAGGTAGCTGTTGGTTTCTGTCTTTGCTTGCGATGTCTTCGCCCTCCCCGGACCTTTCGGATGGGCGTCGGAGGACCGTCTCTCGTCGCGGGGACTGCGTCCCGGAGGCCTCTGCCCCTGAGTCACCACAGCTGGCATGTGTCCAGTGTCCGTGTGACCCCAAAGGTGGATGTCACAAACGGTCTCGCTTGCTCCTCTCCGCAGATCCTGGGTGTGCGGAAACATCGTCTGTCAGCTGGTCTTCTTTGCCACTGGTGTTCTTCCGGCCTCGTGTTCCTCGCACCGTTGTCCTGGCACTTGTCGCCTTCCTTCTCTTCGGGAGCGTGAGTGGTCTTCCTGCACTCCTCTCTCTTTCCTTAGTTGGTTCACTGTGGGGACGTTGCTTCGCCCTGACTTCTCCTTCTACTCTTAACTGTGGCAACAGGCCACATGGATATACTTCCTTCCTTTTCGCGGTGGCAGACGTGCCACTCAGATCTCTTCTTTTCTTCCTTCCTTTTCGCGGTGGCAGATGTGCCACTCAGATCTCTCCTTTTCTTCCTCCTGCATCGCGACATCACTTGGACCGATCTTGTGTCTTCTCTCCTGACCTGGGTCCTCCATGCAGTGCGCGCACTCTGCATGTGAACCCCTGGTCTTGTCCCCGTCGGGGACACGTTCTCCTTCTTCCTCAGCAGCCAGAGTTGGTGTCGCGAACCTTCTTTTCTTGATGCTTTCTTTTCTTGATGCTTGTTGGTGACGTTCGGGGGTCCACGTCTGTAGACCTTTTCATGGTTGAACGTCCTGGACCGGTTGGTGGTCCACTTCTGCCGATGCCTGGCAGGTTGCTTTCGGTCGTCCTGTCGGACTTTGCGCTACAACAGTTCCTGGGGACCCGTTGTGGGTCAGCACTTGATGGGCGATCATTCTGCGGATCGGCTCCTGGGAGGCGCCATGGATCTGTCGCGGGTCGGCACTTGATGGGCGATCGTTCTGCGGATCGGTTCCTTGGAGGCGCCATGTCGTGGGGTCGTCCACGAAGATTGTTCTGCGCGATGGCGCTGCCTGCACTCTTCTTTCTGCTTGCGGCGGCTGTGCGTTGCCACGTGGCGCGTTGATTGCGCACTTACTGTTCAGGGTTCTGGGACGCCTGTTGCATGACGTTGGGTACTTGCTGCTTTGGCTGTCGTCAGGTACTTGATGCTTTGGACCGTTGGCGGGAGTAGTTGATGCTGCGGTGAGCGCCTGTGGCCACAAGGCGTCGCTGCTCTCTCCGTCCTTTGATCGCGGCAGTCTTTTCCCTGGACGTTCTTCCAGTGCTTGGCAGTCGTTTCCTCCAGACGTCAGTGCTGGGATGTTAGGGAGGCGTTCGCGCCTCTTCCCACGTCGCGCTGGAAGTGGCAGCCGCCGACTCCTTGCTGGTGTGTGTGGGTGTCTTCTGCGCTGTTGCGCACTTACTTGCTGCGTGAGTTTAGATGCTTTCTTGCTGCGGGAGTTTAGATGCTTTCCCTGGGGGCGCTACTCAGTCTGTCGCCTCTAGATGCTGCTAATTTCTCTTGCGTTGTACAATGCTTGTTCTAGTACTGGTGGATTTAAGTGCACTTTTGCTTTTGGCCACTGGGTGGCAGTGTTGCTGGATTTGTTAGCAGCCTGTCTTGTCTTCCCCTGATGTGCACTCTACTGTCTCAGTGCACAGGGGGCTGGAGCTGCTGCTGGTAACAGGACTTCAAGCTGTCTTCCGGGTGAGTCCCTTCCCTGTGTTTGTATACTTTTGGGGGCGGGAGGGAGCAGGCATGATGGCAGGCGGTTGTGTGGGTAAATGCTGTGCAGGGGGGGGTGAAACGTCTGTGAAGTTTTATGTGACACAGCTTATCTTTGGCGGCGCTGGCCGCTTACAGGCACTTTATTTGTTCATGGAGCCCACGAGGTGGAGGCTCCTCTAATCTGCGGCGGCGCTGGCCGCATGTAGGCGCTTCCTTCTTCAGCCGGGAAGCCTAGGAGGTGGGGCACACTTGGACACGGCGGCGCTGGCCTCATGCAGGCTTTGCAAATCTCCCCACGCTCCCCGCTCGCGGCAGCCTCTGGCAGTCCTCACGCGGGCGGGGGGGGAAATGGTGGTGTTCGCCGCAGGCAGGGGAAGCGCGTCGCCCCCTTCACTCCTCGCTGGGCGGGGGCGCTCGAGGCAGGCCGCGGGTGGGCTCCGCCGGCTCTGCAGTGTGTGTCCTTTGTTGTGGGTGCCGCCGGCAGGCCGCGGGTGGGCTCCGCTGGCGCTGCAGAGTCTTTCTTCGCTGGGGATGCCACCGGCAGGCCGCGGGTGGGCTCCGCTTGGTCTTTCTTCGCGGGGGGGCTACCGGCGGGCCGTGGGTGGGCTCCGCTGGCCCGGATCACGTTGCGAGGGGGGTCGGGAGGCGGTTAGCTACTCCGCTCCCTCCCCCTCGTTGTTTTTGGTGATTGCGGGTCCGGCCGCACTTTATTCCACGCCGTCTTCAGTCTCTGTGCCCCGCCGCTTCTAAGCACACACGCGGCGGGGGCAGGGGACAACTCGGGCAGGCCGCGGGTGGGCTCCGCCGGTCCTGCTTATAAGTGGCATAGTTCATGGCGGGCGCTTCGCCCCTGGGGCTCACCTTCGGCCGGCGGGCCAGATGCTTTGTCGCGGTCGTGGCGGGTGGGCTCCGCCCGACCCGTGCACCTCTCCGGTGGGGGTTGCAGCCTCGCGGCCGTCGCAGGTGGGCACTGGGCGGTCCGCTCTTGCTTGGTGGCACTCGTTGGTGGCGGTCGACGCGGGTGGGCTCCGGTCGGCTTGCTGTGGGGCTCCCGGTCGCTGCGGGGCTCCGACGTGCCCACCGGCTTCATGGCGCGTTGCGCCTCGCTACAGGGGATGCCCTCTAGGCGGGCAGCTCTCTTCCCCTTTTTCTCCTTGATTAGCTGTGGGTAGTGGCACGCATGGGCTGCACTACCGGCCTCGTCGCCATTGTAGGGTTGGGAAGGGCCCTAGGCCCGCATGGTGGAGAGCATCAAATGACGGGGACACAGACACCAGTTAGGGGTAGTGGGAATGGCCTCGAGCACGTGCGCTCGGTCCCTTTTATTAGCAGCGTCATGTGACACCATGACGTCTGTGGTGGGTGTGTGTAAAGTGGGTTACATCACTCCTGAACACTAGACCGTGTTCATGCTAGGACTCTACAGTACTGACACGTGGCACAATCATTTTTGAGCTTCTCATATTTGACTTCAGTAAAGATACAAACTTCTCACGTTTGACTTAAGTAAACATGCACCTTCTGTGAAGTGAAGTGTATTTAATCAGCACCTCTTTGTAAAGAAAAATCATTGGATTCGAAGAATGTGTTGGTTGATAAATGAAACGGTTATTTTTAAAGATAGGGGATAAACCGCGGTCTCCAAATGTTAACAGTCCCACTGTGCCTCTTGCCCGACACACATAGGCACAACTCTAAATCATCCATTACGGCACAGTCTTCTATCAGTTTCTGACATTGGAGGTGTCTACGTGTGACATAGATTATGATCGTCTTTGTGTGGCTCAGGCTCATTCTCATTGGCTCCCCTTCCTCCACGCCGGGCACTTGGTACACTCCGGTCCTTGTGTATCTGCCGTCGGTGTGGAGAGGAGCTGCGCGCGCAGGCTGAGTCCAGGATCCGCCCTGGCGGCGGTGATTGGCGGTCGCCCTCTGCTCGCGGGATGATTGGTCATGGCGGTGAAGGCTCGGTAAAGATGCTCGGGAGCCGGGAGTAGATCGGTGGAGAGCTGAGCGGCTTTACCGGAGGAGCCGCGGAGCTGTGCGGCCAGGGGGCGCGTTCACGAGCCGAACAGCAACCGGGCCGCGCGGGACTAGAGGCCCATGGGCAGCAGTATCATTCTTTTCGCTGCACACCTGGACTCAGCCTGTGCTCTTGCCGTGCTGGAGCTACAGCCCCGTGAAGTGGCGATATACAACGCCTCACGCCCGTGGATGGACCATGAACTCCAAGAAACCCTTTAACGAGCACTCCACTGTCCCCCGTGAGCCTCCAAGAGGACCATTTTAGCTGCCAGCCATCTGTCACCGCAAAGCCCCGGAACGTTCACAAGCCCCCAATAACACTCCAACGACGCCCCCCCAGCAACCGTTGTGAACTCTCCCCGAGGGCTCCCACTGAACTGCTGCCAACCTAAAACACTCGATGCTCCCATCACCCCAAGAACTCAATTTACGAGCTGCCCTAAAGTACTCCATTACCCCCAAGAATGGCTCCATAGACACCCATGTCAAAGCCTACACATTTCCCCCCGGTTCATTTCTTTCACCCACAGCGGTCGCCCTGAGCTTCTGATCCTGGGGTTGTCTACCTAAAGCTTACCCCCACAGCGACCTGTTTCCAGAGCGTGACCTACACCAGAATGTCTAACACCATGTCCCAGCGCCCTTCTGCTCGGTGGCCATGGGATTGGTGCCGCCTTTAACCCACACTTCCACGAGTCACCTTTCTGTTTGGAGCGTTGAGTGGTCAAGTTACATGTGTGCACTTGCATTCACCTCCTCCCTTACCCCTGATTTCCCCACTTTTCCTTTTGCCACCACCAAGTCCTGCCTTCTTGCCCCTTGCTACCTCTCATCTCCCTATACGGCCACCACTGAAACCCTTGAGGCCGCTTTCTGTCGTCCTTCTCAGGAAATATGCCTGCTGCCTTCTTGTCGCCTTTCTCACTTATGCCTTTTTTCTCTGGGTACCAGACGCTTTTCTGCGGAGTTCATGTAAACGAGGAGTCCCAAAATCCAAGATTTTATGGACGTCGAAGCCAGTAGAGACATGTGCATTACGCTCTGAAGAAACACATTCTTCTGAGTTAGAATTGAATCTCTGGCTTTTCCAAAAGAGCAGGATGTCCACACTTTAACATTTGCATCGGGACTTGTGACACTGTTTATATTTGGCGCTTCTTGGATGTCCGAACTTCACCCTTTCTCCTGTGATCCAGCAACAGCTCTTTTCCACTAACACTTGCGCTTCTTTTTCCTTTTGTCCTTTTGTCCTTTGCTATCCTTTGGGTCCAAGTCATGCTCCACTCATCTTGCAGTCGCTGACTTAGCTCACCATTTTCACATACATTTTTGCTCCCTCACTTGCTCTGTTAAAGCCACCTAGGTGCACTGGCTATCAACTGGTGGAGCTACGGTGTGCCCGTCCAAGTGAAGTTTTGGTTATGGTGCCTCCAAGATGTTGTGGTTTCCGGTGAAGAAGATTCGCAAGCAGTTCCGATTGCTGTTGCTCCTGGTGCTTCTTACATTTGCTATTTGGTTCACCTACCTGCACATCAGCCTGGTGCGGCAGGGGAAGGCGCTGCGCCTGCACTTTGGCTACGGCAAAGGTAATTGTGCGACCACTGTTATCTGAACAATCCCAAAAATTTGTAACAGACTACATTAGTCAGCCAGGGAGTTTGAGTGGATTTATGGTAGGACTTTGCACGGCCTATCAAATGTGCCTCTCATGTGAAAGGCTGCAGGGCTGAGTGTCTTTGCCATAGCCGCTTTTTGGAGACATCATTCAATTTATAAGTTCTCTTGGGTTTCTCTGTAGTCTACCACACCTGTGAATAGAAGCCTTTGTGTTCATTGAGACAAGGAAGGTCGCTTATAACCTGTTTTTGAAAGTCTGCAGCATTTGGGGGCTTCTAAATGCGGTAAAATGAAATATTAGTTGCTGTACATTTGGCCCTTTTCCCCACAGGAAGATGCTGGGGGGTTACTTGTGTTAATTGATATGTGGTATCATTTGTCAATTTGTTTTTATTTAGTTATGCTCCTGCGGGGCCTTTTGTATGATCTGTGTTTATAAAAGTAGTGCTGCTTTTTCACAATTAAGACTGGTGTTCCTACTCTTTCCTGAACTTTGCAACAAAATGCTTGTTTTTCTCTACATACCGATCAACATACTATCTGTCTTTTTGTTATCAGATCAATAATGCCTGTAGTTTGCACATCATTGCTGCATCTGTCCATAGAGGTCAGAATGGTAGAAGTGCACTCTGTAATTCCAGTGGAAATATCTTCGTTGTTGTGGGTTTCAGTTAGCTGGGCTTTGGAGAAATGTGTGAGTTGTGTCCAAATAGATAAGTAACCTGGTGGATAGGTTTTATACAATTGTAGGTATTGCTTTATTAATACTGAGTATGGATCTTAATGATTCAGATCATTTCAATGTGATGGTTCAAATGTTGATTAATGTAAACCAGTACGTTGGAACTAGGCATTTCAGAGAGTTGAATGGCAGTCAGGATAACCCCTGCTGCCCCATTAGCAACAACGTGACCATCCTCCTGATTCGTGACACTCTGTTCCTCCTTGCCCTTCTTTCTTTTCCAATGACTGTGCTCCCACCTGCCATGCACCCTGCCCATTCTACTGCACCTGCTGCCCGTTCCCTGTCAGTACTCCCACCCACCACCGCCTTTCCATAGTTCCCTCTCACATTCTCCATTCCAATCCTAAGTGAAGCAAGTAACAGTGATCTCTTCCTTCTAGCATCTTTGTAGTGTGGACTTCTCAGGTACTACTTTCTAGAGACTTTGTACTGAGAAGAAGTGTACCCCACCCCCGCCAATTTACAAACTGGCTACAGCACCAATGACTTGGAATCCTGCTTGGCCTCAGCTCTCACACCATGATGATTACTCCTTAATTCTGCGTACCATGCCTTGTTGGATTTGTCTTAAATGGCGGTGGCAGAGTGTACAAATCCTCACATGCTCTGTCCAGGTCCTTGCCGCTACAACTTTTTTCGCCAAAGTGCAGTTAGGCAGAAGGATGCCTAGAAGAATTTCCAGACAACCTTGAAATAAACACTAGTGCTGTGTGTGGCCATCCTTATAAGAACAATGCTTTCATGTTGATACTGAGAAATGCCTGTTCAGGTAGGAGAGCGTTTGCAAAAATCTAAGTGCGTGGCCGTTAAAAGGTCCCAACATTCTGTGTTCACCCTGCCAGTTTCCTGTGCTCTTCAGTGATAGCACATCCGGAATTACAGGCAGTATGAGTAGGATACCTGTAAGCTCGGCCGCTCAGTCCTTTCCCATATGTTTTGAAATGTGCCGTGGTTTATAACAGTATTTGAATATCGGAGTAGCATTTTGTGACCACATTGTACAAACTTCCATGAAAGGCAACTTCTAAAAATATGATGGCCTATTTAAGTTGAGAATCTAATAACTCGGAGGCGATCTCAATTATTTGCATCATTTGGCTTAAACATCTGTACATGTTGGATGCTGGAAGTCAGGGGTTGGTTAAAGTCCATGATTGCATTTCTCGAGTAGAGAAAAGTTTTTTTTTTTTGTTTGTTTTTTGCAGCGGTTGGTTTCAGCCACACCCTGAACCAAAGCCTTGTATTACATTTGTTCTGTTCTTATTAATGGTATTCAAGATGGCAGTTTTAATTGGCATTTGACGTGAACGTTCAGATTTAAAAGCTTTGTGTTTCATCCAGAGCTCAACAAAACACATTTCATGTTTAAGCTTTAAGCCTCTATCTGACTTACTTTAGGTAAACAGCATTTGGTTGATTAGTTCTAGTTTACTTGGTATACATACCCTCTTGTTGAATTGAGAACTCTGAAGGACCAGTGCTCCCACTGGCCCTGGTGTAGCCAGTAATATAGTTTGGTAATATAATGCAATGTATTATGTCTCTTTAAGAACTTTGCTGGCAAAGGGCCACTCTCTTTATAAGTCTTCTGAGGTTGATTTAAAATACTATCCAGTCTATACAGGGACTGAAGTGGTTCGGTTATAAGAACTGTAGCTGATATTCGTACCAGCTTTGGTAGATTTGCAGTCCTTTTTGTTTTTATTTGTTATTGACTTTATGTGGAAGCATGTTTTCAGAAAATAGTCGACAGCAGTTTTGTTAAAAGTATTGAACGCTGTGGAGATGTTCAGCACAAATGTCCTACCCCACAGCATTCCCCTCAGTCTCCCGAGTAAAATGATACCTCACCTGTGTGGGTGGGGCAAGGGCCTGTGACTGGGAAGAGCCCAAAACATAGGGAATAAGGGTATTGTACTGAGAATTCTAAGCACTACATTTTTTTTGAAAATACGTTTTTAGCCAATTCTGAATTGGACACCCACACAAGTGAGGTATCATTTTACTCTGGACACTAGGGAGAACGCTGTGGGTTAGGACATTTGTGCCACCACGGTGATTCCACACAAACATATGTGGAAAATTAGTTTTTTTCAGCTAAATTTGAGGTTTGCAGTGGATTCTGGGTAGGGAAACGTTGGGGGATCCACGCAAGCCATACCTCATTGGACTCCCCAGGGTGTCTAGTTTTCAGAAATGTGTGCAGTTGGTAGGTTTCCCTAGATAGCGGTGAGCCCGGAGCTAAAACCCCAGGTGTCCCTCCCAAACGCAGGTAGTTTTTTTATAGGTAATTTTGAAGTCTCAACAGTACATTTTGGGCTATTTCCCGTTGCAGCCACTATGCCTACCCACACAAGTGAGGTACCATTTTTATTGGGAGGCCTGGGGGAACGCTGGATGGTAGGAAATTTGTGGATCCATGCAGATTCTAGAACTTTCCCACACAGAAATTTGAGAAAATTGTGATTTTTTTTTTCAGCACAATTTGAGGTTTGCAGGGGATTCTGGGTAGGAGAATGTTGGGGGACCCATGCAAGCTATACCTCCCTAGACTCCCCCGCGTGTCTAGTTTCCAGAAATGTATGGCTTTGGTAGGTTCCCTAGATTGCCGCCGAGCCCCAGGCAAAAAACTCACGAGACACCCTTGCAAAACCAGGTTGGTTTGTGATAGGTAATTTTGATGTCACCTCGATAGGTTTTGGGCCCTTGCCTGTCGCGGGTGCTTGACCCACTTGCGCAAGTAAGGTACCATTTTTCTCCAAACAATTTACGGAACGCAGGGTGGAATTTTAAGTATCCACACAGAACCTGGAAAGATCCAGTCAAGTCACCCCATCCAGGATTCCCCTGGGTACCTAGTTTTAAAAAATGTATACGTTTGCTAGGTTTCCCTAGGTGCCGGCAGAGCTAGGGTTCGAAAACTACAGCTAGGCACTTTGCAAAAAAAGGGTCATTTTATCACTGTGAAATTGTGTTGTGTCCACGTTGTGTTTTGCGCCGTTTCCTGTCGCAGGCACGAGACCTACCCAATCAAGTGAGGTACCATTTTACTTGGAAGACTTTGGGAAGCGCGGGGTGGGTGGAATTTTGTGGATCCACACAGATTCCAGAACTTTCCAGCACAGATATGTGAGGAAAATGTGTTATTTTTGACAATTCTTTAGGTTTGCAAGGGATTCTGGGTAACAGAACCTTGTGACAGTCAGTCAAGTCACCCCATCCTGGATTTCCCTGGGTGTCTAGTTTTCAAAAATGTATAGGTTTGCTACGTTACCCTAGGTGCCCGCAGAGCTAGGGTTCAGAAACTACAGCTAGGCACTTAGCAAAAAAAGGGTCATTTTTCACTGTGAAAATGTGGAGTGTCCACGTTGTGTTTTGGGCCATTTCCTGTCACTGGCACTAGGTCTACCCACATAAATGAGATACCATTTTTTTTGGAAGACTTTGGGGGACGCAGGGTGGGTGGAATTGTGTTGATCTACGCAGATTCCAGAACTTTCCACCACAGAAATGTGAGGAAAACGTGTTTTTTTGACAATTTTGTAGGTTTGCAAGGAATTCTGGGAAACAGAACCTGGAAAGAGCCAGTCAAGTCACCCCATCTTGGATCCCCCTGGCTGTCTAGTTTTAAAAAATGTATAGGTTTGCTAGGTCTCCCTAAGTGCCGGCATAGCTAGGGTTAAAAAACTACATCTAGGCACTTTGCAAAAAAGGGTAATTTTTCACTGTGAAAATGTGGTGTGTCCACGTTGCATTTTGCGCCGTTTCCTGTCACGGGCACTAGGCCTACCCACACAAGTGAGGTACCATTTTTCTCGGAAGACTTTGGGGAACTCTGGGTGGGGGGAATTGTGTAGATCCACGCAGATTCCAGAACTTTCCACCACAGAAATATGATGAAAATGTGTTTGTTTGACAATTTTTTAGGTTTGCAAAGGATTCTGGGTAACAGAACCTGGGAAGAGCCAGTCAAGTCACCCCATCCTGGATTCCTCTGGGTGTCTAGTTTTACAAAATGTATAGGTTTGCTAGATTTCCGTAGGTGCCGGCAGAGCTAGGGTTCAAAAACTACAGCTAGGCACTTTGCAAAAAATGGGTAATTTTTCATTGTGAAAATGTGGTGTGTCCACATTGCGTACCAGCTTTTGTAGATTTGCAGTCCTTTTTGTTTTTATTAGGTCTCGGCCTAGAGACGCGCGAAGCGCGTTCTCGGCAGAGAACTATTGTGATCATGTCAGCCGCCAAAGCCGACAAAAGGAGACGAGCTGGGCACGCGCCCAGCAATCCTAATGGGAGAGGGAGCGACAAGTGCTGGCCACGCGCGGATTCAGTCGCGCGCACGCTCACGGCGCCAGCGTCCCCGTCACGCACCGATCACTGCTCTCTTCCTGGCCGGCATCCAGAAGTTTCTCAACGCAGTGAGGGCCCCGAGAGGTAGGTGCTTGTCTTGCTTTGCATTTTAGATTTTCAAAGTCCCTCTACGTTCCTGTGGTTTCTTCCCTCTGAAAACCTCTCCTCTGCTTTTTCCACTATTTGTTTCAGCTTTTGTTGGGTCTTTCCCTTTTTCTGTGTTTCTCTTCTGTATGTATTCCTAGATTAATGGCGTGCTTGCCTTGTGCAGTGTCTTACTATGGGCCGGCATCCTTCTAACTAGAGTTATGCGATCTTTCATAAAGTTTGAGAAAAAACCACTACGTGCCTATACCAATCATCAGGTCGGTTGCTATTATTTATTCCCAGTAATTAGGAAGGGAGTTTGTAAACTATCGTGTTTTTCACAGCTAATAACACAAATATTGTAAAGTTTCCTCCAACAGGCAGATGGGCACTCGTGCCTCGTTTTTCTACCTCATTCAGCACCACTAACCCTGTTGGACTCGGATCTGACCACACTCTCCTTTCCAAAATCATTCTTGGGCCCCTGGTTTGATGTCCTTTTTTGGCTCCACAATGTCTTCCAGGAGCCGGTGACAAAAAACAAAAGCCGAAAGGCAGACTAGAAAAATTTACTGTGCAAAATTCTATCACATTGAAGGTGGCCTAAAAAGGCCTAGAAACAGTGAAGATGTGAATGTCGCATGTTATCTGTTCAAAGGAAACTGTGTACACAGACAGGAAAATGTCTCTCACAGTCTCAGTGTCTCTGTGCGACTTCAAGGCATACCTGCCGCCACCTTTGGTTAACCACTAAATGTGGGTGGGGAAGAAATTGATGTTATGACAAGAAACCTCAGCATTTTGTGTGCCCACCACTAATCAGGATGTGCTCTGTACTCCCTGTTCTCTCTCCCCACTAAGTTTCGTATCTGCCTAATACAATTCCTCTCTTCATTGTATTTTCCTGTTTCTGAGAAGTTTTTTTAAATTTTCTAACTGAATGGCTTATCACCACGCCTGCTAACCATCTCCTTTTACCTATTGTACTTGGAGGAACAAATACGAGGTCTAAACCCGTTCTTTAAGGGGACCTATCGAGTGCTTGTCTGATTACCCCCAGATCTAATTTATTCTGAGCTACTCTTACCTGTGTTTCATATACTGTGTCCTATTTTTTTGAGCCATAGTTTTGCCTCAGCTTTTTACTTTTATTGCACTGACTGGCCTAATCGTGCCTTTTCCATGGTAATGTAAAAAAAAAAAATCTGGTTTCACCCAAGACTCGATGGATGTGGATAGGAAATAACCCTACATCTGACATGAGTGCTCATAAAGCATGGCACGCTTCTGTAAATCATGGAATACCCCATTACCATTCATTCACTTTAGAATTTGGTCAAATTAATTTTCTAGTTGGCCCATTTAGAGGAAGGACCAGTGTGAGTAGTGCTGTGGAAAGCGACCCTATTGCCAGGCACTGTGAGAGCGTAGTCTCCATTATGAGGTTCTCTAAAAATTTTATTCATCTGTGAATGTTTTCATTCAAATTGAAGGTACACAAACTGCAAAAAAGCTATAAATCTTGCGACTAGTACTGTTGTACAGGCCAAACTCCAGTGGCACAATTATGTCAATGAAAGGTTCAAAAATCAATTTTAATTGAAATATAGATGTTTTTAGAGAGTCTTTGGCCATGTATACGTTTTGAAATCCCTAGTTATCCATTGGCACAATATGCTATAAACTGATGGAATGGTGTGGGTTTGGTCTTTAATGCATGTAGAGCTTCATATTTGCATAATAAAGTCTACTTATATTAATTTTCTGTTAAATGTC
Organism: Lissotriton helveticus; assembly: GCF_964261635.1. Lineage (NCBI taxonomy): Eukaryota > Metazoa > Chordata > Amphibia > Caudata > Salamandridae > Lissotriton > Lissotriton helveticus. The sequence goes on along the minus strand of NC_136061.1, from coordinate 933,351,861 downwards.
ATTCTGTTAAAGTAGATGTGGTCTAAAGGCTGGTTTGCAGGCTCTGGGCTGGTAGAAGTCAATTCTAACCTCTGATTTCCCTTCATCAGACCGGTATGATGATGATCTTTGGCAAGGGAGCCAATCTCGCTGTTCCCCACCAACTCCGTCAAAGCTTGTAGTGCTTAGAAATAGGCCTCATGTATGAATTTAATCTATTATGCACTCATTTAATGTTTCAATTGAATGTACCTAGATGTGGCACTTTTCCCGTAGAATTGCCTTGATCAGACCTGTGTGATCTTTGGACCGCTTGCCAATCTCGCTTTTCCCCACCAACTCTGTCAAAGCTTGTAGTGCTTAGGAATAGGCCAGACTTCAGTATGAAAGTAATCTATTACACTCATCTAATCTTTTAGTTGAAAGTGCCTAGAAGTGTCTCTTTTTCTGTAGAATTGCCCTTTACAAGCCTCTTTCCTGACTGGCTTCGCGTCTTGGTGCGGAATTCCTGTCCATATCTAAACTGAACATCATGCTCATTTTGGTAGTTTAGATTTCCTCTACAGGTAATATATATTTCGAGCACAGCCAATGAGTATTTACAATAAACGTGAACTCTTGGTTCATAAGAAGCTTTCTTAACTAGTTCATGGAGATGCTGTTGTGACTCTCCCATGGGCTGCAAGCCTGATGGCTCACTCTAGCTATAGCTTGACCACCCGGAAATAATAACAAACTGCTGCTTTTGGCTACAGTGAAGCTCTGGAAACCACTCACCTTTGATGTGCAAGAACATGTCTGGCTTTCTGCTGTTCTGACAGCCCAATCATAGGTGTCTGTATATAGCATGGGACCCTCTTTGCAGTCCATGGCAGAGCATCTTCATCAAAGCAAAACGGAAACATGCTGACATTTGACAAATCAATTACAAGTATATGATGGCGAGTCAGCTCAGAGGGTTAATGTGCCATCACAAAGAATGATATCATAGAAGACCTATTCAGTCATCCACCTGTCGGAGTTAGATAAGAGGATTAGCACGGCATCGAGCAACTGGCCCACTGTTTGCAGTGTAGAACAAGCATTGCAAATGCAATAGGTCTCGCCTTCGATTAAGTTAAAGCCATTTGCTTTGCTAATGATATTGTATAGCAAAGCGTATGGCTTTACCTTAATAAAAGGCGAGACCTATTGCATTTTCAATGCTTTTTTTTCCATTTAGTTGTGTTCTATCTGAAAACAAGATCGCCCCAACTTCACAGCTGTACAGTGGCATGGCATGGCACTCGTGCATATATAAGTACCTGTTGGCTTGGGCAGACGTTGATAACATTAACAGTTGATTAAAGCATGGAAGCCCTGGTGTAGGGGCTCACAACTCAAAGTAGACCTGTTGCCACCCAGGAATAACGGGTTTTGATATTTGCTTCAAAAGGTGTAGTTGTAGTCCCATGGATGAATCTTGACTTTGGTGCATACTAAATAACTCACTGGAATGGGGCAGTGGGCTATGCTCCTTGAGATAGCCCAATGTTGAACTATTGTGATCATGTCAGCCGACAAAAGGAGACAAGAGCTGGGCACGCGCCCAGCAATCCTAATGGGAGAGGGAGCGACAAGTGCTGGCAACGTGCGGATTCAGTCGCGCGCACACTCACGGCGCCAGCGTCCCCGCCGCGTGCCGATCACTGCTCTCTTCCTGGCCGGCATCCAGAAGTTTCGCAATGCAGTGAGGGCACTGCGAGGTAGGTGCTTGTTAGTACACCTACCAGCAGTATTATGTGACATTTGTTTGCCCATTTTGCCAATGTAGACATCATAGATCTCTTGTAGTATTTTGCAGGTATAATGCAATTTCTCTGTGGTCGCTTACACTTTTTATGCACTCGGGGATACTTGTGACATTAGCAATATGACCATGGGCCCCTCATATGAAACAGGTAAACGTGCCCCTATTTTCTGCACCCCCTTGTTTCCTCTAGTTATTCGATATTGCTTGTCTTAGTGAATATTCTAGCCGGAATAAAGTTACCAGTTGTCATTTTTTCTTCATTACTTATTAGCTGCAACTGAGCACTCCTCCTAAGTCAGCATCATTTGCCCGCAGGTTCCTGGTGTACCTCAGAATATCTCTCTTTCGGCCTGCTGTCGTGTCCTTGGTCACTATTACTGTTCCTGCACCCTGCGTGCATTAGCTGTTTAGTTTGGGGCAACTTCTCCTGCGTGCTGGCTTAATGGTAGCACTGTTTGGAGTAGAAATTCTTACTACCACATCTTGGAATTTTCTTGGAATTCCATATATTATAGAAATTATTAGTGAGTACTGTGTTTCTTGTCCAATTCCTTTTAATTATCATTTATATTATGATCTGAAATTGTAATTCTTGTTTCCCAGTCCAAGGTGGCCAAACTCCTTCTTGAGCTGTCACATCCAGTTTGGCAGTATAAAAGAGGGGGGGGGATCCATTTTGAGTTCAGTTGCATTACAATTGATGCAGCTAGGTGGCTTGCTCACTGAACTCCGTGGATTCTCACCCTTCTCGTATTTCAGCTTGTTGTTCTTCACCTTGCTGCCTGGCCTGATAATGTGGAAGGTTTTCGTGGTCTTCAGTTTTTCCTTTCCTGTTGGAGATTATTTCTGGAACAAAATCAGATTCCCTGTTTCAACCTGGTGCCTGGCATTGCCACTAAACTGGAGATAAGTAGGCTGTTCCATGTACGAAGAAAACTCTCCAAGAATTTCCAAGAAGACAAGGTTTTGACAGTTCGCCACTGCCATACCACTGGAATCTAAAGATGGATCGGACCCAAGAACTGTTTATGGCAGTTAACGGAACGCTCCAAGTCACACGTTTTTCCACAGAAATTGCCTCGCTGCATCAAGTCTCTTGCTGTTTTACAAACCAGGATCTTTGGCCACTCCTTGGCTGGCTTGGTAGAATTGAAATTTGGTGGAAATCCTTGGAAGCTTTCTCACTCATGTGCTCCTACCCCACCCACTCCATGTTGCTTCCTCACCCTTTGCTTATCCTCTTCCCCCCTTCTCTGCCCTTTGTGTTTATTCCACCCCCTGCCCTCCCTGTTGCTTCCCCATCTGCATTTTCTGTTGCCCTACCAGTGCCTTCTGTGTTGCTCCTCCCAACTTTTGCGTGTCATTTTGAAGGGGTAAACATGTGTGGTGTACACCTTCAAAATGACGCAGCAGGCTGAGTCATTGACTTTTTTTAGGTCTCGACTGGCGTACACTGCGCAGCAGTGTCGCGCAGCTCGAGAAATGTTGTCTTTCAGTTACTGGGGTTGAACCCGCCTCTCTCTTCCATTGGCTAGCTCCATAAATAGAGGCTAGCCATTGGAAGAGATGTATGGCAATCATTCTCGGAGCAGATTCGTGGGCGTTTCTGTCTTTTTTTAAGCCCCTCCCCTTTTTCCGTCATGCAGCGGTGGGCGTTTTTTTTTAGTTTTTTTTTTTTATCGTAACGTGTCTGCTGCCGGGATGGGCTGCGCGATTTTAGTGGTCCTGCCCCACGCTGCAGAGTGATGTTCCGAGGTCTCGCTGGGAGGGCCGGATACTCGACATGCACATGCCCGAGGCGTTGTCGCAATCGTTGGGGGCCATCGCCCTCCGTGTAACCCCTCTTCACCACCGCTCCCTTGCCCCCTGGGCGCCCCAGCTATATTGCTGGCGTGTTTTTTTCTAGGGCTGTCCCGGTTTGTCACGCTATTTTTCGCTCATCAGGTGTTTTACGACCTGTAAACAACCAGGCATTCCTGCTCCACGCATGTGTACGAGCGACATCATGGTAGTTCAGAGGGCGAAATCTTGATGGCCTTTACTGAAGGACGTCCGCTTACGGTGGGGTTAATGGGGCTAATACAGTGCAGCGGCTGCCATCTTTTGTCCGCTTCCCAGGAATAGCAGACACGCGAGGGCGGCCATCTTTGATAGGGCTATTTCTTCCTATGTGTATGGGTGCGGCACACCGCATCACACAGAGTGTCAGTAGCTTGAAGGCAGAAGTAACTGTGGGGAGTGATTTAGGCTTTAAGTGGGGACACTGCAGCACGCCTGGTTAGAAGACGCGGAACCTCAACATTTTCACGAAAGCAGGTGCGAGGGGTGTGTAGAAACTTACTATACCGACTATTTAAATTTCTGTTAAGCACCTCAGACAGCACGCTCGGCTTGCGATTCATTTTGTTTACTTTTAGGGGGCTTACAGTGCACCGTTGCCTACCATTGGTGGGTCTCACCTCAGACAGCACGCTCGGATTGCAAGTCATTTTGTTTACTTTTAGGGGGCTTACGGTGCACCGTTGCCTACCATTGGTTGACTTTATCGTAGCCCTAATGTCCTTGCTTGTTTACTCAACACGTGCATTTTTCACTAATCTGAATGCGCTTGTCCACCATGGCACATGTGCTGCTAATTTCCACAAGTCCATTTCACTGCGTTTAGAGGTACTTTCTCTTTCGGTTAAATGAGGGTGCCTTTATTTGCAGGCAGCCCCAGCGTTTTGCTTAACTCCTGTCCGTGTTGGCTGCAGTGGGCGAGGGGTGTGTAGAAACTTATTATACCGACTATTTAAATTTCTGTTAAGGTTGTGTGGTGGGAGGCTAACTATTGGCTCGTTGTGCTCGCTTTTCTGCCACCCCACCCCCCTGTTGCCTCGTTGTGCTTGCTTTTCTGCCCCACCACCCCCCTGTTGCCTCGTTCTGCCCCACCCCCCTGTTCCCTCTGTGTGCTTGCTTTTCTGCTCCCCCACCCCCCTGTTCCCTCGTTGTGCTAGCTTTTCTGCCCCCCCACCCCCCTGTTGCCTTGTTCTGCCCCCACCCCCCTGTTCCCTCGGTGTGCTCGCTTTTCTCCCCCCCCCCCCGCCCCCCTGTTCCCTCGGTGTGCTTGCTTTTCTGCCCCCCGCCCCTCTGTTCCCTCGTTGTGCTTGCTTTTCTGCCCCCCACCCCCCTGTTGCCTCGTTGTGCTCGCTTTTCTGCCCCCACCCCTCTGTTCCCTCGTTGTGCTTGCTTTTCTGCCCCCATCCCCCCTGTTGCCTCGTGCTCGCTTGTATGCCCCCCCCACCCCCCTGTGCCACGTTGTGCTAGCTTTTCTGCCCCCCACCCCCCTGTTGCCTTGTTGTGTTTGTTCTAAATGCACCCACTGAGTAGGGAGACACAGACCAGCTCTCTCTTTAGCAGAATTTCGGCCTGTGTGCGATGGTATATGTAGGTCCGATGTGTTTGCTAGGGCCTCCTGCTCCTTCTCCCTATATGTTGTATAGAAACGTCAACTATAGTGTAAAATATGTGCTCACACCTAATGGCGCCGTGCATTTGTTCATTGTGCTGCTTCTATTTCCTTTCCACTGAGTAGGGAGACACAGACCAGATCTCTGTTTAGCAGGGTGCAGACGTGTTATGTGCATTGAACGTTATAAAAGTGATTGTGACTTATTCTCACTAAGTCCCAAACCCATTGTTTCTTGAATAAAATGTCAAAGCAGCAACTACAAGAGAAAGTGAGGTTAACATTAAACAGCCTGCTATCAAAATTAATTGATTCTGCAAGACTGTACTATAAAACTAGCCATCGTTGGGTCATTAGTGCTTTCTTAAGGCCAAAGAATGCACAGAATAGCATATGGTTACCGTAAAGATCTCCACCAGCAGAACGTGTCAGAAGAAAGCAGTTCACACATCTAATATGCACCTGCCACGCTCTGCAGATGGAAGGACTGGCTCAAACCAATTATTTTAACAAGCATTTTCAATGCAACAGCTCTGTGTGTGGCTCTGTGTGTGGCTCTGTATGTGGCTCTGTATGTGGCTCTGTGTGTGGCTCTGTGTGTGTGTGTGTGTGTGTGTGGCTCTGTGTGTGTGGGTCTCTGTGTGTGTGGGGGGCTCTGTGTGTGGGGGGGCTCTGTGTGTGGGGGGGCTCTGTGTGTGGGGGGGCTCTGTGTGTGGGGGGGCTCTGTGTGTGTGGGGCGCTCTGTGTGTGGGGCGCTCTGTGTGTGGGGCGCTGTAGGTGTGGGTCTGTGTGTTTGTGTGTGGCATTTGCAAGAGATTAAGCTATTGGCATTGTAATTGACTGCCATTTATTTATCTGTTTTCAAAACCAACACATAAATGACAATTTTGTCATTTACAATACCAATAGCTCTAACTTTTGCAAAGGCGACACCGCTGCATTGTAAATGCTTGTTTGTTATTGACTTTATATATAAGCAGTGGAAGCATTTTTTCAGAAAATAGTCCACAGCAGTTTTGTTAAAAGTATTGAACGCTGTGGAGATGTTGAGGAGAATAATGGGAGGTGGCTACAGTGTGAATGCTGCAAAGAGGTAATAAGTTAGTCTTAGGGAGAGGGTCGTTTACGTGGAGTCATGAGGGTGGAAGCCCTATTAAAGGAGTTCATGCAGATTGTGGGGGTCATTTAAACCCTAGTGGATGGTCTGCCAGGGGGGAGAGGTCGTAGCCTCTGGCAGCCCTGTTCCACCCATCAGTGGACAGTTTGCAGTGTTGACTGGGATCTCTGCCATGAAGTGAGCTGCCATCATGGTGGCTTCCTTTACAGCAATGCAGGTTTGTTGAGCGGGTGCCACTTTATACATTGTCCGCACTGTAACATTTTTGCTTAAGAGAAAACAAAGTCCTGAATTGGGGAGTTTTCTCTGTGTGCATTAGTTAGTTTCCTGTCTGTGCGCCTGGATCATTCTGTATTTTACCTCCTCACAAAGCTTGGTAGACACAGACTGGGAAATTTAGTGATGGTTACCCCAAGCTCAATAGGGTGGGAAGACCACCAAACACTATGTGACCCAGGGGATCTGTGGGAGATGGGCCACTGGTCAGGGGTTACCATCCGGAGAGCCAGCTAAGTCTCCACCAATAAAACCCAGTGGTTCCCCAACACTAAATAGTATGGGATAACTGCAAATATCATAATGGTAGGACTGACTGTTTACGGTGTACTTCCTGTCTGTCAAACTCTGAATGCGGTCACTTGCGTAGCGAGGAAAGAGTGAGGCAATTGAATACTAGTTAATCTTATTATCTGTTAAGAAGGGGAGTCGAGTACACTGGGGGATAGTTGGCGGTGGTAGAGCCTTCAGAAATATGTTTTTCTTGAGCAAGGAGGGACAAGACCTCTGATCATTTGAAACGTTTTAATTGAGGCTTGATTTGCGAGAGCAAGAGTTAATTGTGCAATTTCTTTTGGTGGAATGGTGTTCGGATGGGCCACACATTAAGTTTTTGCATTCTTAAATATAGAAATTAACTTTGCATAAGATGTAAACGGGAAGGAAGCTAGATGAGCGACAGGGGTGGCTAGCCGAGTGTAAGGGGTGGAGCCACAAGAAATGGAGCAGGCTGGTTCTATGGCAGAGAATGTATTTTATGAGGAGGATGCAAAGCTGGGAGGCGTGATGAGTAGGAAGCTGAGGTGCGGGTAACAGGGCTTTAAAAACCTCGGTGTACTTTGCTCCGATCTAAACTCATGTCTGCAGGAAACCGACGAATTAAGAGTATGAATGAAGATCTGGTTATACCTTACTAAGAAGAGCTTGTGATCGGAACCTCATGCACTGGAAGCTTCTTTGTATCTCTCATCTACCACTGCGCTTGAGTTTCTGTTGCAGATAGTTATGTGGTTGTGGTAAAGAGAGAAGTCTTGTGAGATCCGACCAAACCAGTGTGAGTGTGTGGAAATGCTTTTTAGTTTTCCGTGTGCACAGTTTCCCTAAATTATCAAACCCAAAGGCAGGTTCACTTTGAACAGTGCTTTCTCGTTGAAGACTCGCACTTATCAAGGATTGTCCAGAAATCATAGATTTGTTTTTGCTTCAAGTCTGTTTTATTGAAAATACAAATTAAATACAATACAACAATCAAGATACCATGAAGAGGGAGAAAATAGAAAAAGGAAAAGAAGAGGAAGAGAGGACCGGAAAAAGAGAGGAAAGGGAGGGGCACAGCATTAACAATTCCCAATATTCAGCAAGTGAAAACATAGAAGGCAAAGCAATGGTGCAGTACTAGGCTGTCATTTACAAAGGGCAGTACTCTGGGAGAGAGAAAAGGCATCCAACTTGTGGGGAGGGTCTAGGTGGTGATGGGCTCCAGTAGGAGCTGCGTAAAGTGTATGCGAGGTAGACGAGGCATCCCAAAGCAAGGAGCCAAGCCCCTGTGAGTAGAGGTATACATAGTGAAAGATGACCCAAGAGAAATCATGGCAACGTACAGGAACAGTACCATGCAGGAGAATGTTTAGGGAGCATCTCTATTGGGCCCCCCAGAGTCTGCAGCTGATTTTATTTAACCCATTTAGAAGTAAGATGCAATGAACAACTTGAAAAATGAACAAGCGTCAAAGCCTTAAAGCAAACTATCTTATAACATAGTGACAAAGTAAGTTAAATTAAAACATACTCTTTTATTTTAGGAAATCATTATTCCTCCTTCTCCCTCAAAGAACACTTTATGGCATCATCATTCCTTGTGACGCGCCCCTTTCCTTGTGACACACCCCTTTCCTTTTACACTTATTCTTCTCCCTCCAAGAACACTTTATGGCATCATCATTCCTTGTGACGCACCCCTTTCCTTGTGACGCACCCCTTTCCTTTTACACTTATTCTTCTGTTCTCGCTTTCTAGTACAACCCTCTTTCCTCATCATGTCTGTAATCTCACTCCTCAGCTCTCCCAGTATGGTTGCTCTAGCAGTAATGGGAAAGAACCAAAACCTCCCAGTTACATAAATGGGGCAGTAACAACATTTCTGATCTGGGCTCATGTACGATTATGAGAAAAGTGCGTGTATTTCTTGGCAGGTCTAGGATACAAGTAATGAAATTGTAGTATTGTCTCATTATGGTTCTGTACCATGAGTGAGACAATATCGGCACTTCTCAGCAGGGCTGCTGTACCTTTAAAGGCACTGTACCAGCACTTTCAACCGTATTCATATACCATAGAGGGAACGGTTCCAACACTTCCCATATGGGCTTCTATATCTAATGATAGTGTCCCAGAACCTGAACTAGAGTCCCGTAGCTGTCTCAGTTTTAATGTACTGGTGTAGACTTTTCTACTAGGACCTGGTGTACCTTTAGTGGACTGTACTGGGATACCTCTACTATTTAACTTCTTTAATAAAGCTATTTCTCCTACATTGCTAACACTGTTACCTTTACCTTCCAGAGCAGGATGGCACTCCAGTTAATAGGGTCGTACCAGCATTTCTCAGCATCCCTGCTATACCATCTTTGGGAGAGTACCAGATTTCTCTGGAGGCATGCAGTGCAAGCAGTGGGGTACTTCCCATCCTGCCTGCTACAGTTCAATGCGCGGCTGCAGACATTTCTTTGGGGGCCGCTGAACCTTTATTGGTCAGTACTTGCATGTCTCAGTAGTGATGCTATACTTTTAGGGTGACAGTAAAATCACAGACCTAGGGCAGGATCACTACACTTCTAATTAACTCTATCAGCAGGATGCAGCATGCCTGCTAACCTCCATGACCCGTCTCGTTACTGGACGGCTGTCATTCCTAAACTGGACAGTCTTGACAAGGCCGCTGTACTGCTAACGAACAGTACAGATAGATCTTAGCAGGATGTATTGTGCAGCTGAGTGTGCCTGGCTCTCACTTTAGGCACTGGACTGATTACAAATACTCGGTTGATGGGCATTTAACCTGTTGCAATTCCCAGCGTGTAGGCAGAATACCACCCCTATTTAAGACCAGACTAAGTCTGTTCATCTTTACTATTACTTTCTTGACACTTCTACTTTAAAAGTTGAACAATTACAGCTCATTGTGCACCCATCTTAACACCTGATGAAACACTGTGTGTACTATAACGATATCGCATGCATTATATCGCAGGGCAATGATAACACATTCAATAACTTCGCCCTGAGCACTACATCGTGAGTTAAGCAGATGTGGAAGGAAGACTAATAATAATAATGGTGTGGTAGACCATGTACTGGCTGTGGTACAACTCTAGGGCGATATAATTGACCTTGCTACTGTCATACCCTGAAAGGACTCATTTCACAAACTCAGTTTTTTAACTTTGAAACTTCTCCAGACACATTAATATAATCCGCTGAAAAAGGAAGAGCCCCATTAAGCACGCTTGCCAGCCATACTCGCTTACTGTGCTGAGTTGTCCTATAGGGCTGACCGGTTCGCCCCACGCTCAGTCATTATGCATCAAGAGAAGAATGTGCGCAGTTGATGCAATGCTCTGTCGTGTTACTAGCAATCTCTTAACTGGCCTCATTTCCGCTATTTGTAGCTGTATTAATGCATTTTAGGCAGTGGTGGTTTTACTCCGATGGTGTTAACCATTGACAGTTGATGGATCGGGGTATGGGCGGTTGCCTGCATTTTATAAACAAGCACCATAGGCCTGGAGCAATGGCGGTGTGACAATCTGGTCCTCATTTTCTCATTCGGATAGATATGGTATGTTTTCCCAGGCAGGAGACTTGTCACAAGTTCTATAACCGGTTCTCTATTTGTTCTTGTGTGTTGCTGATCAACAGAATGTATTGCGTCATGACTATACCCCATGGTTCTTCCTGATTGCATGTTGTACGTATGACTAGTTCTTGGGTACGGGAACTGTGGAATGTCAATAGTTGTTTCTAGCCTCCGAAAGCGGTCTTTTGGGTGTGATATTAGATCTAGCTCCTGTTGCTCACTCTGCTGCCTGCCCCTCTGCACTGCTCATTCCCTTTCTTGACAGAAAGAACTGCAACACGAAGTGCATGCGCCTGGTTTGAAATGACGTCCATTTAAATGGGGCTTGAAAAATGTTTTGTATTGTCATTGCCTGGAGTAAGTCCGTTCCAGCAGGCCAGCCTGTGATCAAAGAGGGTGGGCACTTCCACAACAAGCATTGAAAACGCAATAGGTCTTGCCTTTGATTAAGTTAAAGCCATTTGCTTTGCTAATGGTATTGTATAGCAAAGCAAATGGCTTTAACTTAATGAAAGACGAGACCTATTGCATCTTTACTGCTTGTTCGTGAGTTGTGGTGTTATTTTATTAGGTGCTATTTTATACATTTTTTGGTTGAAAAAACCAAATGGGGGATCACCTGCCTAAATCACAAAGGGTATAAAATAAGTTGGAACAGAATACTAGTGCAACTCAAGTTCTGTATTAAAATACTGCCGCCTGGAATCACTTCTCGTGGGTACGCATCTCACATATGCAACATGTAGAAAAGTGTGCCTTTGCCGCTTTCTATGTCTACACGCTTCATTGTGATTAGGAAAAGTGTCCTATTATTCCTTTGTCCAGAAACGAGAAACATGTCTTAACAGTCCTTCGTCCACATCGGTGACAGAAGAAGAACTAAACTTGTGAACGAGGCTTGGAAATCAACGCGATTAGCATCCAGCGGCTGATGCTTCCTGGTCTGCTGAGTACGCGCGCCCCCTTGTGTGTTGAGTGTGTAGAGACGCGTGAGGCAATAACTAGTGTGTGTTACGCTGATCCCTCTTTCTGTGCCCGAGTATAAGTGCGCACAGCTCTCGCACCGGTCCCTGACAGCTGCCAGAGCACCTAACCCTCTAACCTGCCGCCTGTCTGAAAAATAATGGCATCTTCAGCAGCAGCACCACCTGCTGCAGCCCCTGTTGCTCTTCTGCAGAGGGGCATCGTTAAGATGGTGAGAGAGGGGAATGGAGTGGGTAATCTGTTCTGGCCGAAACGTTTGCAACCATTGACTCCCAGTAATTATCCTGGAAAACCAAGTTATTTTAACTGTCTGCATAACCCGTTCACATCTGAGCAGTTTAGTCTCTCGTAGCCAGCTTAGTTATCCGTAGCAGGCTAATGATTGTAAATCACGCCTCTTACTTTGGGTTCTACTTTTATAATTGCATTCTGCCCAGACCATTGCTTACTATGCGTGTTACTAATCACATCGTTTTGACTAATGTTATTGTTACGCACAGACACATTTATCACAAACCCAGCTGTCCTTTCCCATGAGTATTAATGCATTGACAGTAACTCTAGTCCAACTGCAAGTTGCTAAAAATATGGAAAAAGTGACAAAAGGTAAGGCATAGATAAAAGGAAACTTCAACAGTGAGATAACAAGCGCAGCCCGCCATGGGACGGACAGAAGATGTGCACGCGGGGACTGCCTTTACTAGCAGCGGGGAAAAAAGTCCCCAGTGTATCACGCCGCCAGTAAAGCATCCAATCCCCGTGTGCATATCTTCTGTCTCTTCTGTCTCCCCGGGTGCACGCTTTGGAATCCGTATCGATTCCAAAAGGCCTTCGTCATGGCTAGAGAAGCGCATGCGCGCTGCTAACGCTAGACACGACCTAAAAAGGAAAGGCATGGTCAAAGCTTCACTCATAGATCAATAATAAGGGCTGTATGCCAAGACCCAGCAACCGTAGCTAATTAGACAGAGGTCGCCTTTTCCAAAATAATCTGTGAGTGATCATTCTAGTGGTTACTGATTGCCATGTCGCCGTGGCACACCTCATGGAAATGTACATTTCAATGATTGTCTTCTTCCAAAGCTTGAGGCCAATTTTGAATTTGAGTGGCTAGATGGCTGTAGCCCATCTGCCACAGTATTTCGCACAGGTTAACTCCTTTGTCTTATTCAGTCGTTACCTTTTTACTCCCTCCGTCTGTTTTGCGAGAGAAGACGGCTACCAGAGAAAGATGCATTGTTTGAATAGGTAGAAAATGTACTACAGCACAGAACGGAAGCCTGGACTTCTGAAATCTGTGGAGCAGTGGATAAACTACCTATGTGTAGAAAATGTGCCTCTCTTCAAACCAGATCCCAAATCCAGTGGCCAAGTACATTGCAATGAGGAGATGTGAAGGACTAAAACTGCAAAGACACGAGTCCTACAATCACTGCCCACCCCGACTTTTTTTCTATAACTGAGCAATGCTGGTAATAGTGTGAGGGTCTGTAATTAATGTTGCGCATGAGACTGCCCCTGCAAGCAACACTGACCCCCCCCCCCCACCCCCCGGGTGAGAGACGTGTGCTTTTGCACTCAGCGGGGCACATGTAATCCCCCTGTGAGCGATGCCCACCCCAGCCGGTGTGCCTCTACCCATGGTGTGGCACCAGGGATGCCCCTCACTGACTCATGCTACAGCATTGAGGGCTCATGTGTCGCTTCATTTCATCTTTGCACATGTAACTCCACAAGCAGTACTGATCTGTATTGGGGCCTCATGTGTCTGCACAAGTGTCACCTCCCCGTTGATTACCAGAACTACAACTGCTACTTCCTCCGAAGCCTGTGGAGAAGAAGCTGAGAGATTTTTTCCCCCCAGGTTGGTACCTGTGCAGTGTTGTCCAGAGACTTATGCGCTTCTTCCATGGGAGAACTGATTAATATATCAAATTGTATGACTTTGTCCGAAACAACCAGACACTATGATTTGACTTTAACATTTAGACTATACTTGCAAATTTATCTTTACTTTGGATGCACTGAGGCGGAACATGAAAGTCGTACAGTAACTTCAGTACTTGCCCAAGAGAAGTAATTAAGTCATAAGATGGTTTGATTTTATTAAGCATATTTTCTTAACGCACGTAACGTTTTTGTCCTCTTTCGAAAATAACAGTCACCTCATTATATTTATTCTGAGTGATACAAGTGCCAACTGAAATTGATATTCTATTCCACATCATCTTTCAAGAGCAAATCGTGGCTGTTCGGCCTTGCTACTCTATCAAATGTAAAGTCCGACAACCAGGCACTTGGCAGTTCAGTGAGCTTGTATTCAGATCTAGCCTCTTTTGCTTATGGAACAACACTCGCAGGCTTTAGAGACACATACTTAAACGAATTCAAACTGTGTTGAAAAAAATATTCTTCGTCAGGCAAATTTACTGTTTCCCTATTCATGCAAATATGTGCATATATCAGACACTGTGTTCTCAGAACATTTGTTCTTTTAAGAGGCGCTAATGTAAAAAGTTGCAATTTCAAGAGAGCAATCTGAGTTTGAAAGATTCCTAAACATATTGCATCTCATTCAGAGGTCTATTATCTTGTTGTGTTCTTCTTATTGTTCCGCACTGGTACCATTATATACATGGCTTGAAAGAATGGGCAGATGAGAAAAAGAATTCCTTTTAGGATAAATCACTCAATGCATTAAGGACTTTGACTTTTCATTTTTTGGTTGAGAAATAAAAAAAAGTTTGCCAGCCCATCATGGCAGATCAAATTGGAATTGTGTGTTTTTACTGAAAGTGCTGCTGATTTGTCAGTGGAAACTTTTTTGTAAAAAAAAAAAAAAGCCCAGCTTGGAATTCACAATATGGCAACGCCACAGTTCGGTGGCGGATTGACAGCTGCTATTCTCTAAATGAGGCCCAAAATCATTAACTCTTGGGCCCTCATTATGATGTTGGTCGGAAAGGCTCCGAATGGCATTCGGTTTGTCCGAATCCAATTGGAACCTGACTTTCTGACCGACTCGGAATCTCGACCGATCGACTACGATGTGCGGACTTTCTGACTTGGTGCTGAACGACATTCAGAGGAACTGAGTCTGTTGGAGCCGACTCGTACAGGTCTACGAACTACGTTTCCGACCGACAGATTACGATGTCTGATTTGGACAGCCTTTCCGAATCGGTTGTTCCGACATGGATCGGCTGTCAGAATCTGACTTTGAGGGTCCGTAGCAGGCCCCCTTTCACCTGGGGCCCTCCGAATGGGGCCATGGGGGGTACCCATGAGTCTCCTCTTTCTAACAATGCACTGTGTGGCAGGCACCATGGGTTGCCTGCCACAGGGTGCACGATGTGTTGTCTGTCAGAACACAGGCTCCCATTCAAGTCAATGGGAGTCTGACTGAACGGTGTTCGGAAACATCGTAATCGGTCGGTCGGAATCCCCGAATCTGGTTTGGTCGGAAACCAATCTGAGACCAAGCCGACATCGTAATGAGGCCCTTGGTGTCTAACAGTTAAGTAGTATCTGCTGAATGTGTCCAGTTATTCATTACTGACAAAGCCTATGTATTTTCAATAGTATTGGAATTCATTTTGTATCAGTGCCTGGTAAAATAGTTATATCATAATACCACAGAATGTACCACTTGTTTGTATTTACTTGTGTATTATGCAGCATAATTTAAACAAAATTGCCTCCTGATATGCTTCTTTACTGCAGCATAAATCCTGAAGATAGATGAAATGAATGAACATTGTGAACAAGGATGAGCCACCTCCTCTTAGACATTGGAGACCGTGTGAAGTGATTGTAGGCTGGCATACATATTATCACAGGCAGAGCATTGTTAATGCTATATAACATTGAGGAATTGCTCTTGACCCTCCTTTTGATAGGTGGCGGGGTAGGAAAAGCCCCTTGTGGATGTCTTTCTTGTGTTAAGTAAAAGAGCTTTTAAACTACTTTGAAACCATTTCTTTTCTCAGTGTAAAACAGGATTTCTCTCAGAGTTTATGCAACCTGTAACAACCTCATCGGTTTCATTCATTAACTTGTATGATGTATAAGGAGAAAGAAACGGGTGACTGAAAAGGAAAACGAATGATGAATGAGAAATAAAAAAGAGGGAAAATTATAAGCAACACGAATAAGGAATGAGGGACAATAATTTTGTAATGAATGAACAAGGGCTGATGGATGTGATAGGAATAGTCTGGATGAATAATGAAGTTGTAAACTGACATGGTGGCGAAGGAAGAATGAGTGTACTCCTAGAAATACTTTGAGAAGAATGACCTGTGTCTCATATGAACGTTGTTTCAACGGGCTGCTTTTATTTGTTATTACAAATATTAGCAACGCTAGAGGACTTTCAGTTTATACATTGTTTTGCTGATTTCTTCATCTGGTTGCTCTCGGCTGGTGATACTTTGAACCAGGGAAAAGAGTCATCATATTATTGATTCTCCTCCTATTGAGAAGGTCTACCTGAAATAGTTTGCAGTGGCTTTGTTCAGTGATGCCTGTATGTTTGTTGGTCTATATGACCGGTGTTGGATTGGGCAGTCAGGCTTTGCCAGGTGGGTCAACTTGAAAGTGCCAGTGTGTGCAGCTTTTGTTTTTTGGTCCTGTGGGCCTGATGACACCAAACCCATTCCATACACTAGCCCCTTCACACTGGCCCATCTGGCAGGTCCAAAATGCCATGCCTTCCAGAAAGGTCAATTCAACATTGATGCCTGGACTTTGTATGTTTGTTGGACTTTGTGAAAATTGTTGTCTGCAAGTTGGTCTGTATGCATGTTTTTGTTTGCATTGTACCTCTATGCTGTGTGATAATGTGTACGTGCAGTATACACCATCCGAACATACTAGCTTTGCCAGTGCTTGTTGTCCGTTAATTCTGAGAGTGGATCGTCATTATTTTTATGAGGATTATTGTTGGATACTTATAAAGGTATGGCTTATATTTATGGGTTTTAACAATGGCAGTAATTGTTGGCTTTCAAGAATAGCAAGGATTGTTGTTTTGGCTAGTGAAAATGTGGAGGTGGGTTTTGGTGGGTAAAAATGGTGTGATGTTTGTAGCTTTGTAATATATTGTTTTCTACTGTTTCTCCTTTTGCGTACCTTTCATTTTCTGCCCCTATTTGAAACTCTTTTGAAACATAATGTACTTAACTCTAAGAGAGACATTTTAGTATCTGGGAATATGTATACATGTATCAATATAGCTGGAACTCTATTCAAGTTGAGGAAACTATAAAGCCTCATGTAGAGTTCTGTTGAGCGAGAGCTGGCAGTCATCCTGCTCAGCCAGAACCATTTCTCCCTCACCCCAGTCAGAGGTGGGGGAACAGCTGGCTAACCATCATTGGAGACAATGGTAATCCCTGACCTAGCAGTCCATTCGCATTATGGCCGACGAGTCAGGGTGGTAGTTGTTGATGGCAGGGTGACCTTCACTGTTCTGTTTAGGACCCAGGGTGGCAACGTCTTCACAGGACTGAGAATCCCTACCAGGTATGCAGTGATCTCTAAATAGGAAAGACAGTAATTACTCCACCCCCTTGGATGATTTCAAATGATACTAGGGTGTCCTATCAATCAGTCACTCCCCTCAGTTGGTCCGACCATGGCACAGTCGCGTTTTCTTTTACATCTTCCTCCACTGTTAGAAGTTGCCAGTCCCCCTAAGAGCAAGACCTGGGCAATAAATTGGAAGGGGGTTTCGGTTGAAGCCTTGTTCAACACTCTACCCTGAATGGCATTCCCATTGAGATTTTGGAGGATGTAGAAAAGGGTGCTGATGCATTTGCAGAGTGGCTGGAAATGGTGGCTAACAGGCTAGAACCCCTTAGGAAAGTCAAGCAAAAGATGCTTTCTCCATCAGCCCCCTGGTATAATGATAGACTCAAAACACTGAAGCAGGTGTGTCGCCGACAAGAGCGAATCTGGAGGAGAAATCAGGAAGAGCAAGGAAAAGTCATCTATAGGAATCAAATTAGGGGATATAAGTGAGCTCTGACTGAGGAGAAATCTAAATACTGTTCTTCAGAAAATTGAAAATGCTACCTCCGCCAAAGAACTTTGTAGGGAGGTCCAACAGATCTCCACCCCTTCGGCTGCTGAAGAGCCCAAAGGTTCACAAAAATTCTGCAACCGGCTAGCAAATTTCTTTCAATCTAAAATTGTTTACATCTATGATGGTTTTGAAGTGCATTATTCCTCAAATCCACAGGTGCAGCAAACCTCGGGTAGAGAGCCTTAACCAACACCATCCAAGATGTCTGAGCATAAGGGCCAATAGCCTGAATTACTCTTGGCTTTCCCATCCCTTACCCCTAAGATGGTAGAGCAAAAAGTGCGCAGGGAATGGCAGGCAGCGTGGGGCCTTGTGGATGCCTGGCGCGCACATTATCCCTTGGACAGGGACTATTCCTTTTATTCGGTGCCACATGACTTACACGTGCGGCTTGACGGTATTTTGTGTACCCCGGGGCACTGGAACTCACATGCCATAGCGAGTATTTAGCGAGGACACTCTCGGACCACAACCCATGCCTTATAGCCGTGCGCTGGTCGCGGCAGCGGCAGGTGATCCCACGACGCTGGAGGACCCCACGTTTGCGGCGGAGCTCGGGGAGGGCATAGAGCGCTACTTCTTAGACAATACGGGGACAGCGTCGAGTAGAGCACATGAATGGGACGCTTTTAAAACAGTGGTGAGAGGGACATGCATCTCAACCGTCGCTGGGACGCGCAGGGTACTTTTGCAGGATATCGACCGGGCGGAGACTAACCTACGCCAGGCAGAAATCGATAGCCACACGAATAGGAATGGCTCAGATGCGATGACGGCGGCGCGCGAGGAAGTGGCTACTCAGGTCGAGCGGCTCCGCTGCCATGATTATAGGGAATATATGGCACGCGCTCATGCTGAATGGGATAGGGTTGGGACGCTGTTAGCCTGGCAGGCTAACCCGGCGGTCCGGGGTTCCCCTATAATGTCTTTGACCACGCCCGCAGGGGACCTAGTCTTCTCACAAACGGAAGTGAATACCCAATTTTTTTAATATTACACGCTGCTCTACCAGAGCAGGATGAGGGACTCCCCCGAGGGTCTGGACGACTATCTAGAGGCCGCGGGGCTGCCACATTTGGACCCAGACCAGGGCATTAAACTGGGTGAACCTATCTCGCCGGGAGAAATTAGGACGGCGGTCAAACACATGGCTCGGAAAAAGACGCCGGGGGCTGACGGACTCCCAGTGGAGTTCTATGCATCATATTTGGATATCCTGGTGCCACACTTGCAATCGGTTTACCAAGAGGCGTGGGAATTGGGCAGGTTGCCACCCACCATGAGAGCAGCGATCATTGTACCCCTGCTGAAAAAAGGGGGAGATCCCGAGTCCAGGGCCGCGTACCGACCGCTCTCCATGCTCACAGTGGATTATAAGATCCTCAGTAAGATTCTGGCCACGCGCCTCTTGGTCCATATGGGCACCCTGGTACACCCAGACGAGTCGGGGTTTATCCCTGCTAGAAATACTGCGACGTGCATACGGCGGTTGATCCGGATCATGGGGGATGGAGGAAACGGCTCGGCGAGGGCAGCAGTGCTATCGGTGGATATCGAAAAGGCGTTCGATAGTGTAGAGTGGTCGTACTTGTTTCGAGTGCTGAATGAATTTGGCCTGGGAGATGATTTTATACGCTGGACCAGTCTGTTATACAGTTCCGCCACGGCACGGGTTCGTACGGGACGCACTATCTCGGCAGCCTGCCAAGTGGAGAGAGGTACTCGTCAGGGCTGCTCTTTGTCCCCACTCCTGTTTGCGCTGGCCATTGAACCGCTAGCAGCACATGCCTGCCAGGGACGATTGTACGAGGGAGTCTTGCTGCGCGGGATGCTTCATCACATATCGTTATATGCGGACGATCTCCTTTTATATTTGGCTGACGCAGGGCGCTCTCTGCGGGGCGCGAGGCAATTGCTCGGGGAATTCGGCCGCCTGTCTGGTCTCCAGGTGAATTGGAGCAAGACCTGTTTGTTCCCCCTTTCTCATGGGGGTCGGCCACCCCCGGCACTTGATGGCCTGAGGTGGGAACCCGACTGCCTACCGTATTTGGGTGTCTGCATATTTCATGCACCTGCCGACCTGTTTGAAGGGAACGTGGGTGGCGCGCTGAGAGGGCTCAGAGGCAGTATAGCGTTCTGGCGTACTCTCCCCATATCGGTAGCGGGGCGTGTAGCGCTCTTGAAGATGGTGGCGCTCCCACGCCTGCTCTACTTCTTTCGTACTTTGCCGATATGGATCCCCGTTTCCTTTTTTCGGACACTCCGGGCGATGATGACGGGGTTTATCTAGGGATCCGGCAGACAGCGGGTGGCATTAGCCACCCTGATGAGGCCGAGGGGGGGCTGGCGGCTCCGGACTTCGAGTGGTACTATCTGGCGGCACAGCTGCAATGGCTTACGCAGGCAGTGGCGCGAGAGTTCAGGGGGCCGGATGGTCCACAGGGCAGGGTCATCCCCAGACACGTACTGTCGATCATTATTCTTCGGCAGAAGCTCCGATTGGACCAGCTCACCCTCGAGGAGCGCACTCTCCGGTCATGTTGGCTGCGAAGTCCGAGGCGCGCGGGGTTCGTGAGCCCTTATGCCCCAGAAATCCCTTTGGGGATGTGCACGGCACTCCCTCATGGTGGAGGCTGGTCAGCATTGGCTGGCTAAGAGGAGTGCGGGCTCCATATGGTTGGAGATTTATATAGAGACGGCGTTTTGATGCCTTTCCCGGCCTTGCGGGAAGCCTACGACCTACCAAGGGGAGACTATTTATTACATGCTGCCCTCGTGGCGGGTATCCAGAAGTACTGGAAGACAGGATTGTCGGAACCCCCAACATCGTTGGGGTGTCAATACATCACTATGGCGGCGGGTATGTATAAGGCCATCACCTGTTTATATCGGCGATTGTCCACGGAACACCTTTCCCCTCTGGATAGCTTGAGAGGTAAATGGGAGGAAGTCCTTGGCAGGCTTATTCCTGAGACGACGTGGCCACAGTTGTTGAGGCGGGCTTGGAAGGGCACGAGTAATGCCAGGTTCCAATTGGTCCAATTTTATACTCTCCACAGGGCTTACTTAACTCCGGTCAAGATTCGGCAGTATTTTGGGGGGACCCAATCGCTGTGCCCCTGATGCCGGGCAGAGGACGCTGATTTTGCTCACATGTTTTGGTCTTGTGTGGGGTTAGGTTCTTATTGGGTGGAAGTGATGGCATGTTTGAACCGAGTGACGGAGCGAGAGTTGGAAGCTGAGATGGGAACCTGCCTTCTGCTGTGGTTTCCACACACCCTTAACACTAAAGTGACAAGCACATTTTATGATATGGGCTTAATAATGGCAAAAAGGGAGCTTACTATGCACTGGAAGGCGAGGACGGGTCCTAGCTTCGGAAGATGGAAGGCGAGTTTCCAACACTGGGCAGGGAGCGAGGCGAACCTTCGGCTCCAGCGGGCCAGGCGTTCCTCTAATGATAAGGTGCTGGAAGTTGCAAGGGCTTGGGGAGCGTTAGTAACGGCACTCCAATCACTGGATGAGCCGGATGACGAAGATGAGGTACAGGCGGTGGTAGGTTTAGGGGGGAGTGCCTGAGTAGAGGATCCCGGGAACACAGAGGGGAATGTCTTAGACGGGGACACTTGTGCATATATAGGAAGGAGCTAAGCACTACACGGCACATCTAGAAATTTTGAAAGTTCAGGAGGGCGAATCGGAGCGCACATGAACGAACGGATGGAACATACTCTCTTGGGCTTCCTGGTGATGTTATTCTACATTGATTTGTGTTATCCCTTGTGGAACCCAGGTCTATAGGTGCTTTGCAGCAAGAAGAAACTTGAGGGCACACTGACGGGGGGGGAGGTAAGGGGGAAGGGATAGGGGAGTTAGGATGGGGGGAAAAACATTGAGTACTGGTTAATCCTGTTTTTTTTCTGACACTGATCATTGAACCGTGCACAAGGTATTTTACTGTATGTGATGGTGATCTGCTGATATGTCGGTTGTTGACTCAATAAAAAATACATTTCCAAAAAAAAGATGGTAGAGCAATACACCCTTAATACTAAATCTGGGTTACCTCTGGAATCCTGTCCTGCAGCAGTCCTACACATGGTAGCCAGCATCGTGGATCAATCTCGTTCCAATTTGAACAAAGCAATACTTTCTGGGTCGTACCCCCGGAATGGAAGGAGGCATTTATCAGGCCCCTTCTAAAAAATAAAAAAGAATTTGGTTATTAAGGTCGCCCTATCTCCCTGCTTCTGTGTCCTAAAATCCTAGAGACACATCTAAATATCCACCAGATGGAATTTTCAGTACAGCAGGGATGGCTGGACGGTTCTCCGTTTGGTTTCAGGAAGTATCATGGAGCTGAAACTGCGCTGATCTCAGCCACGGATTGTATTAGGTGCTCAGTGGATGAAAGACAAACAAGGAGTGGCATTGGTCTATCTGCGGCGTTTGATACCATCTCGCCTTGCTGTTGATTGATTAGGGATCGATCACAGGGGGTGATGTTACAGCAGTACTACTCTGAGGTTTTCTCCCTGCTGTGTGGAGTACTGCAGGGCTCATCACTGCGCCCTACGCTCTTTAACTTCTACATGTCACCATTTGTGGATATAAGATGGGCTTTCGGCATGCAGGTGTTCTCGCACGCCAATGATGGATGATTGTGTCAGTTCCCAAGAACTTGGCCACCGGGGCAGAAAAATTCTCTCAATGCATGTCAACAGTTGCAGACTGGATGGAACAAAACTCTCTGAAATTAAATGGTGATAAAACCGAGTTGCTGCTCTTTGGCCCTGGCGCATTGAGCTGGAATAGTAATTGGTGTCGAGACACCCTAGGCACGTGTCCCATCCCAGTGGAGAAGGCCAAAAATCTGAGAGTTTTCTTAGATACTGAACTCGCACACAATTCCCAGGCCAATCGCACTGTGGCAACCTGCTTTGGAATCATAAGGATGCTCAGGAAAATATTTCTTCTTATCCCTCAGCCTTCACGAAAGCAGGTTGCTTTAGCCCAGGTGATGTCCAGATTGGGCTATTGCAGTTCATTCTATTTGAACTCTAACATTAGCACTCTGCACCAGTGGCGTTGTAAGGGGGGTTGGGGTTGTTCGCAGGGCAGCAAACTCGGGGATCGCCAGGACCTCACTAGCTACGCCACTGCTCACCACAAACTATGAGCAGCACAGAATGCGCTTGCTAGAATAACTCTTGATATTCCCCATCAGAAAGAAAAAAATTATGTTTAAAGCTCTCTCTAAAGTGCATAAGGCCGTTTTTCTCACCAGTCCAGCAAGGATTAAAGCTTTGTTTCACTGGCATTCTCCAAGTAGAAACCTGCGTTCGGCACACCGAAACCTGCTTGCTGTGCCTAGGACTTGGGAGAAGAAATGGGGAGATAGAACCTTCTCGACTGGTGCATGTAGACTCTGGAACCTTCTTTCGCAAAGCATGAGAGCTATTCCACAATTGTCGTTTAGGAAGGTACTTAAAACCAGGTTTTATGCTCTATAGACAGCTTTTTTTTTCAGGTGGTTTTACAGGTAAGTTTAGCTCTGGGCGGCTGGTTATATCCCCTTGATGCATTTGGGTAACTGTCGAGCTCTACAAATTTCAAATCGAAATCCGTGGACAATATTCCAGGTTCTAAATAAACTTGTAAATCTGTTGCTAAGGGTCCTACTTGATTTGAGCTAAATCTTCAACGAAGACAGCAAAAATAGGAGTAGATGGTATATTGCCGCTTAGTTTGGGATAGTGGCAGGATTGTCTTTGGTGGAAATTGCAGGGGTCTTTGCTATTCCAGCATGAGGAATGCTGCGGCTATCGGCCTCTTTTTTAGAAGTATTGTTCCTTTCGCCCGGTGGGAACAGCTTTACTTGCAGTGTGGGAATGGCCGGCATCATCATTGCTGTTCTATTGTCGGAGTGTCTGGGATTACTACTGTTTTGTGGGACTCCTGTCACTTGTCATACACATGCCCTGGTTTCCATTTCATCCTTGAAGTATGTTGGCAGCCGTGTGGTATATTTACGTTCAGTATGTCGGCTCCTTAATGGAGAGCGCTTGACCCCAGCTTTAGGCTGTAATAAAAATAGCAGCAGAAATTCATTCTGGATATAAATACAAATCCCACGAAATTGTGCTTGGGCTGCACTGCATGTTGAAAAAGTAAGCTCTGCGAGCCCTTCTGCACTCTGGGGTAGAAAGATAGAACTCTGAGGTGCTGCTAGGAGCCCTTCCATTCTGTGCTACAGAGGCGTCTGTCCTCAGAGATTGACCGCGTACTCCTGTTTCTGAGTTTTTGCTCTGATGGCGTAGAAGCATAGGTGCTTGGAGATGGAGCCTGTGCTCCATGCTTCCTTCCGCGCTTTGTTCCCTAAAGAGGTCGTGGCGACTTGGATACAGAGGCCATTGGACACTGAGGCCGAATGTTACCAGGGGCCTACAGGGGGTGCTCTTAGATACTGTCCGTACCTGGTGGGCATCCTTTCTCTGAAATGGAGCCCCTGTGATGCCTTTTAACTCTTAGGCTAGACAGTTCTGTATTTGGGGATGAATCTCATGCTATTGAACTTCCCATTCTCTGGCAAGGGTGGAGTGAGTGCTCTCAGGGGGAATCGGTACTCCTCAGCACCTTCCTTTCTCTTTGATTATGGGGTGGCAACTCGGAGATGGAGTGCACACTCAATAAGCTCTTATTTTTTACGACCATCCATGGTGCTGTTTTCAAGTCCTGGGTCCAACAATCAGAGTTGGATACCCACCGAACAGACATAATAATGTGGGATCTTGAGCAAGTCTTTGTAGTCGACTGTAGCTCTTTTAATGCCCAAATGTTGAGGGTGTTTTTTGTGTCCTCAATTTGGACTTTTTTCAGTACAGATGCCTGATATTACTATTATGTGGGTTCATGTACGTAATAGAACCTACCGTTTTTGAGCTTGTGGCTAATTGATGCTTGCCCTCCTACCTGTCGTGATCTTTAAGGCTTTGATTTCTCTGAAATCTCATGCTCTTATAAATGGCCCTCTGTTTGCCACTGCACCAATCCTTTCCTTTCTCCTTCGTGTCTTGGCAGTGGTCTTCTGGACGTGGTTTGACACATGGCAGCTGTCAACATGTTTATTTTTCCATGTAGCGCACACTACAAATATCAATTGCTTGTAGTCGCACAGGTGAAATACATAGCAAAATGTTGATGGCCTCTACAGCATAGCAAAGTAAGCAAGGTAGGGTACGTTTTTCATGACTATATTTCACAAATCATTTTACTCAGATCCATTTAACATAGTTGAGGTACATCACTATTAAGTTGTCGAAATAGAAACGTATTTGGGGGAAATTGAACTGCAGTTGCTGGTGGTGGCAGGTGCAAAGGCAGGGCACCCACACTTTGGGCATAGTCCGTGCCCAATCACCATCATACCAGTAAGGCATAACTAGAAAGGGTAATATATATTCTTCAAAATATAAGTGAATAATTTCATATTTGAATGCCGAAGGAATGTCTCTACATAAGTTGTGAAAAACACACCAATCCTGCCTCTGGTCCCTGTTAATCCTGCCCGCTTTTCTATGCTCAGCCTAGTGACTGGGCTCCCCTCCAGTTGACATGGCAAAAACATGCAATTTAGGAGTGCTTTTGACACTGAATTATAATGCCCCAAATTAAGGTGATCTTATAAAATAGCATTGCACCATGTATGGCAGCTAAACGTGTTACTGCTATTGTCCCACTGTTGTCGGATATTCAATGCTGTGGTCATGTCAAGCTTGGATTATTGCAATACCTTGTACACAGGCCCCCTGGCTTATCTTTCTCAAATCCTAGGAGTTATAAGCAGTGTAGCTCATCTATTGTTTGATTTGAAATGATGCAGTCACTTCACAGCAGCCTAGAAATTCTTCCATTGTCTCCAAGTAAAAGTAACAACACTTTTTTTTAAATTAAAGTTTTATTAAATTGCATGACAATAATAACAAACATTTCCAGCATGTCTGAATTAGCACAGTAAAGAATAATCATCACATCACATTGTCCGTAGTGTCAGCCAGACCGTATATTCGTGGATTGAAGTTAGGTTAATTGTACACGTTATACATCCTTTGTCAACAAATCAGGGTGTGCACACAAATAAGTAGTAAGGGGTTCCCAAAAGTTATAAGGTTTGGCAGCTCTAGGCAGCTACTCTGCATATAGTAAGAAATTGTCTCTGCAGTGAATGGAGTCCATTACCCAGCATTTCACTGTGGGTGCTTTTTTACTGTCCCAATGTATTGCTAATTTGCGTTTTGCCAAAAGTAGTGCTATGGCAGCAAATTTTTTCTTTGCGGATTTCAATGGTATCCAGTGGCCCAATAAGTATAGTTGTGGTGTGAAAACCATTTTACAGTTCAAATATCCCCCAAAAGGTTCACCACTTGTTTCCAATATATACGCACCTGGCTACTGTGCCAAGCAAGATGAACAAAATCAGCTTGGTCTAGACCACATCTTTTACACTTAGCATTATCTCACAAACCATATTTGTGCAGTTTGAAAGGGGTATGGTAAGCCTGATGCAAGTATTTATAATGTATAATGTGTAACTTCCCATTGGGAGTAAGCTATTCAGTAAGTGCACAGCATGATTGCCAACCTGCCTCGCTAAGGGATGTGTCCAGTATTTTGTTCCATTTGTCAAGGGCCTTTAACATGCCACTACCTATCTCAGCCTGAAGGGTCCTATATAGTTTTGCTACCATTTGCGTGTTATCTGGGTTGGTGATGAGTAACTGTAATGATTCTAGCGTAGGGGGTTCAGCAGGGTAGGTAGGGTACAGTTGTTTTATTTCTTCACTGAGTCTGTGATAAGTGAATTTGAATAGCATTGTCTGATTACTTACATATGATAGGTCGTCTGGGGTGACAAATGTCCCATTAATTTACAGATCAGCCATTACCGTAATTCCCACCCGTTCTAGTAACTCCATCTTGGGTGACCCGACAAGGAGGGGTGTAGCGCTAATGGCATATTTGGTGCGTAGAACAGAGTTTTGTTAGTCATCTAACCAATACGCTGCCAGGCAGCAGATGTCGTTCGTACTGTGTTAATTTCATGTTTGGATAAGTGCGTTCGCTGATGTGGCAGCACGTTTGCTAATTTGATGGGATTGGTATCCCCATCTTCCACTGCTAGGTGTGACATATATCGAACTGCATGGTACCAATAATATGCATACTGTGCCTGAGCACATAAATAATATAAAAACAGGTCAAGTACCGTGAAGCTGCCAGAGGTGTATGGTAAGGTTAGTGTATGCAAACTGATCCTTGCTTTGTTTGCCAGCCCATATTACTTTTGTGAGGTTGGCTCGGAGTCTTTGGAATACCGGGGCTATGGGGATATTCGTGAAGAGGTATATTAATTTAGGTAGTACTACCACCATTTATATGAGGGATATTTGGTCTGCTAGGGAGAGAGGGAGGGTGATCCATCTAGCTATTGGTGTTTCAATTTTATCTATAGTAGTGCCGTAATTCGCTCTTAACACTGCTTCAGGGTCGTGATAAATCCAAATACCTAAGTATTTAATGGGGTCTTCTTGCCATACAAGAGGGAATTCCATTTGTTGTGGTTTTGTAATTTCAGTTAAGGGCAGTATAGCAGATTTGGTGCAATTTATCTGTAGCCCAGATTGCCGTCCAAATTTTATATATTCTCTAAGCACCGGCTACAAATTTGTGCATGGGTCTCGAATATATAGTATCATATCATCGGCATACAATGAAATGCCAATGGGACGGAGTTGGAATCGTAAGGCAGTATCTGCGTACTTGCTGGCGTATTTTGCAGGCTAGGGGTTCCAGTGCAATGGAGAATAATAAAGGGGATAGTGGGCAGCCCAGCCTTGTGTCCCTTGTATACGTATAACGTCAGAGATGTGTCCGTTCACCTTGATACATGCAGTTGGTTTAGTATACAGCAATTTAACCCAGTTCAGTAGCATGGGTGGCAGTCAAATCAAATACAGAATCGCAAATAACTACGTCCACTCAATAGTCTAAGGCCATGGCTGCATCAAGAAGCACAACCGTAGCCTCCAACTCAGGATTCAATTGATGTAGTGAAAATATGGTACGAAGGTTGTGTGATGTCAATCGGGCTGGTATAAAACCGGATTGATCCAGTAGGAGTATGACCTGCTTAAAGGGCTGCAGTATAGTGGCAATTATCTTGGCTAATATTTTAACATCTGTATTTATTAGGGAAAGAGGTCTGTATGATTCACCATATTCAGGGTTTTTATCTGGTTTCAATAATGCCACTATCAGCGCCTCACGCAGTGTTGGGAGGAGGATTTGGTTATTATAAGCCTCAACATACATTTCCACAATATGTGGGCTGATCAGCTCAGAGTACTCTTTATAGAATTCCCCCATGTAGCCGTCAGGTCCTGGGGTTTTGCCATTAGGCAATGTTTTTATAGCAGCTTGTACTTCCTCTACGGTGATGGGCTGTGCTAAGAATTTGCGTTGGTCATCAGAGAGCCACGCTAGTGCTTTGTCCTCCAGATATGATTGAATTTCTTGTGTAGTCGCAGAGTCTCGTGCGGCATACAGCGAGCCATACATTTCCATGAATGTCCCCAATATGAAGCGAGTGTCTTAATGTGATGTGCCCTCAGCATCCACCATTTTCAGTATAGTGTGTTGTTTGTGTTCTATGCAGATTTTTTGTGCCAAGTTATGACCGGGCCTGCCAACTTCTCCCATCCCGGAGGCGTTGTGTCGACGGGTGATGTATTTTATTTCATCTTCTGCTAACTCATTATAGTTAGTTAGTTCGTCCCTGATTTTGCCTAAAAGAGGTGCGTTATGTGTAATGTCATACTCTGCCTCAAATTGCTGTATACGAGCCTCACTATTACCTAATTGCATGCGTATATCTTTTAGGATACCAGCTGTGGTACTAATACAAATGCCATGCAAGGTCGCCTTAAAGGCTTCCCAAAGGGCGCCAGCACTTTCTACTGAGTGTTTGTTGATATGAAAAAAATCTTCTATTGCTGTATGGATGGTTTTTTTATATAGAGGGTCGAGGAGGGACGTGGCATTGAAGCACCATATAAATGGAGGAGGGGTGTATGTCGGCACGTTAAGCGACAGCAGGTTTGTGATCCGATAGTGTTTTTATAAGGTGTCTCATGTCCTGTATCCATGTACATGCTGGCTCCGTGAGTAGCCAGTAATCAAGTCTGGCCCAGCTATCATGCACGGAGGAGGAGTGGTTGCTTTCTAGCAACTGCGGGTTGTGCATTCGCCATATTTCTCGCGTTTGAAATTCCACCATCCTGTTTAAAATATTAGTAACAGCACGTTGATGGTTTTCAGTTGACTTGGATCTGTCACATGACTCATCGAGGGCTACATTCAAATCACCTCCCCCAAATTAGCTCCACACTTGGCAGATCTCTCAGTATATTCCATAGGCTAGCAAAAAATTCATGGTTGTCTACATTGGGGCCGTATGTGTTAATGATACCTACTCTCGAACCCTATAGAATGCCTGTGATTATTACATATCTGCCGTTTGCATCTATAAGTGTCTGTTCTCTTACAAATTTTGCCCCATTTCGTATCAACGTTATGATACCTCTGGCATAAGAGGAGAAAGAAGAGGTGACCACCATTTCCTCCCATCTTTTCCCTAGCCCATCTGCCTTCTGTTTGGGGAGATGCGTTTCTTGAAGCAGAGCAACATCTTATGTATGCGAACACCTGTCTAATCTTTCGGGGGTTGTTTAGGCCCCTTACATTCCAGGTGGCTCATCGTAATGGTGTGGATTTAGTAGTGTTGTGCATAACGGGAGGGATTATGGTCATGGACAGACTTCATGAGGGTTTCCTGGTTATCGTCCTATGATATTGCTGATGTGACTATGCAGTTGGCCACTATGTGCCCGTGCGTAATGGCGTTGGGAGCTGACATTGTTGTAGTTGCCTGGAAATACAAAACATACAACCCAACAATTCCCCCTCCCACTTTAGCATCCCAATTATGTCAAAGACATACCCAAAACTTGAGTGCTAACACCAACATAACTTCAGTGGGGTTTACCCGTTAGGGGGCTACTAGGTGCTCGGTGTAACATCTGCAAGCAGATGGGGCCGGAGTATCAAAAATTCTTACGATGTAACAGAACTATGTACTGGTCAGGGAAATGCAATATTAACTATCATATTACATGACACCCTAGATTTAGTGCAATGGTCCAAATTAATTTACAACTGCGATCTATATCTACTGGAACCGCGAAATGACAAAGGTTTTCAGTACCTGCGTTTCACAGATAGTCCTTACAGGAAATTTCAGGCTCATTAGGTGTTTTATATGATAGAATACCTTACCCAAGTCCAATGTTCATGCAAGATACGGACATCCGGGACCCACCATTCATGGTAGTGGTCCTGGAGACCAATGTGCAGTTTGTTATTAGTCCGTTTGTGTGGTGGGACTTTTATCTCGCGCTTGCTGCTGGTTGACATGTTTGACGAAGTCTTGCGCTGCTTTTGGTGTCAGCAAGATCCTTGTTTTGCCTACATGTGTAAGAAGTCTGGCAGGGTAGAGCATAGCATAGGGAATGCTCATGTCTCATAGTTTTTTCTTAACAAGTCCATAATCTTTGCGGGCGAGTTGGACGGATAGTGTAAAGGCCGGGTAGAAGGAGATCTCGCAACTATTGTATTCCAGTCATTGTTTCTCTTGTGCTATTCGGAGTGCTGTATCACGGTCGCGATAGTTCAGGATTCGGGCCACTATAGGTCTTGGTGGTGCACCCGGTGGAGGTTTTGGTGCAAAAGATCTGTGTGCTCTTTCTACAATAAGCATTGACGAGAATTGCTCTGCTCCGAACATGTCCTTTAGCATTGTTTCCACATAGTCTTCAAGTCTACCAGTGTTCGTACTTTCTTGTATTCCCGTGATGCGGAGATTATTGCGCTGTGATCTTGATTTGAGATCTTTGTATTTGGCTTTTATAACCTCCAAAAGTTTAGCTGTATCGTCACATTTAGATGTAGTGGCATGCGATTCATCTTCAACTGCCGATATCTGCTGTTCGGCAGCCTCCAAGCATTCACTGTGTTTGTCGAGCTTGGCGGACATGTGGTTCAGTCAGATTGTGAGCGTGTCTATTTTGCCATCTATGGCTTGCAGACTTTGATGAATAACGTTGAGGGCAGCTTCCATTTTGGCGTCCACAGCAGGCTCCGTTTCTGGGTCTGTGTCAGCAGTTGCTCCTGGGAGTCTTGGCGTTCTGCAGGGCTCAAACTGCAGTTTAGCTTGTTGTTTTTCAGGTTTTCCCATTCTCGTGCAGGAGCTGTGGGATTGCAGCAACTATGTTTGCGTTGGGAAGATTTTTTAAAGTTGCTCATAGTGAGTTCTCTCGCGCTTAATATGCAGGGAGGTCCGAAGATACGCTGTAAGACACTCCAACGTGCCGGCAGTGCAGTTAGGACAGCAGCAGGTGATGCCCAGGCGAATCTTGGCCAGAAGACAGAATTGATGGCAATACAGCTACAGCAGGAGTCCCACAACCAGCAGGGCTATATTAGAGGCATTGACCACCCAGCTTCACCTTCACATGGTACCACCGGCTTATACACCCTCAAAGAAAGTGGCAATGTTTAATTTAAACAAGAGCCCAGGGCCGATCTCTATTTCCGTAGGGTGCAACTTGGGGGTGTGCATCAGCGGTATGTACAATACCTTTGCCGCGGTTTGTGCCATAGGAGTCTCATCAGCCAGGCAGTCAGGCATGTGGGAGATAAATGTGCAGATCCACTTCACGGGCTCCCGCCCGCTTCCATCACCGTGCCAAATTACACTGCGTGTGGCCAGGACCCCGCATCTATATTACCCAGCGCTGCACTAATGATCCCGGCATCAGCAGGACACAGGCACACTGGGTACGAGTAGATCAATATTCCGCTGTTGGTCTTGTTGCAGAGAAAACGCTGTGTATTCCGCCATGCCCCCGTTCGGGATCAGGTCTTCCCGCTCCTTGCCGCCATCTTAGGTGTATACCGGCGGGCGTCACTGCAACCTTGCCACACAGTATTACGCAGTTATGCGGCTGATATTAGCGCCCAGGGGATGCCTTCACTCACCAGTTTGCTTTCCATTGGGTGTGATTACAGTCAGTTAGGGTTCCTCATAGAACCAACCTGGATTGCCGCAAAGCCACTCCGACTTCACCCGCCATTTTGTGTCCGTCGTAATGGACGGAGCTCCCAGGTTTGTTTCTCTTCAGTATGGGGGAGTAAGCGGGGCATATTGGCATCAATCAATTGTGCTACTCTTCCGATCGCTGAATCTACGGTCTAGGTGGTTCAATAGGCAATATTTCCGCCGAAAGCGTGGTGGAATGATACTCCGGCCAGCAGAGCAGTGCTAGGGCATGGCCATCTTGCTGCGGGCTATCTAGCGCCCCCCAAAAGAAAGAACAAGCTTCAATCCACCTTGCCTCTTACAAAAGTTGCTCCATGGTTGTACACTGAACCTTATGGCAAAAACATCTGTCCCTTACCGACCTAATAGAAACCTCTGTTACTCCAAATGGTGCCTTTTGAGGGCCTGACCAGAAAGGAAAAAGCTATATGGTGCTCAGTCTTTGCATTTACTGTACTCCTCCCGTGGAACTCCTACCTTTTGCGACTGGAAAATAGCATCCTCGAATTCAAGTGATCCTGAAAGACCCACATCTTTACCTTGACATTTTGATAATAAACCTCACAGTTGTCATCTTCAGTTGTATATATACGTCTCAGTTGGGAAGTTGCCTTAAATGGGTTTTGGCTCTTTATCTATGCTTCTGGACTCTTGCTTGTCTTCCAGCCTTTGGCCTCATATTGGGGACATATTAGACAGCAGGTATCCACCAGTATTTCCCCTTCTCTGCTTGGTGATCTGCTGGTTTCCCTATCACCATGTTCTTGGAAATGTACTTATACTACTCCCCTTTTCCTCTTGAATGTACCCATACTTCCAAGTTCTCTAAGGCCAGTTCTAGTGTGGATAGAAGTGCTGTCCAAAACTCTAATTTAACAAGCATTTACAATGCAATAGGTCTCGCAGCATTAAAGTTTGAGTTATTGGTATTGTGTATGACAATGCCAATATTTTTAACTTTCGCAAATGTGACACCTATAGCATTTCTATTGCAATTTGTGTTGTATTTACGTGACTTAGATGTATTGGTATTACAAATAACAATGGCTTTTAATTTTTTTAAATAATTAATACTTAAATAAAAGTTATTATAATTTATAATGACAATAGCTTAAGATTTTGTAAATATCTTTTGTAAATTAGGTGCCATGCTTACCCGTAAAAGGCTGGCTCTAAGGGAGTTAGTTTTCTGTAAGAATGTCACCCGGCACCAAAGGCACGCAGCTGCCGAAGATAAAGTGCGGCGGCAGTTGTGCCAATTTTAATTAAAAAAATAAAATCATGATTCTGGGCAAATTATTTGACCTCCCTGTGCATAAAATTGTAAATATGTGTGCAATGTAACATGATTGTAAATATATAAAATGTAATATCACAAATGTGCAAATCTCCTGTTCATGCTTTGTTGCCAACTATATGGGTTTTCTTCAGATCCATACAAACATACGTACATTATTTGGGGGTGGATGTGTGTGGGTGTGTTGGTGGGTGGGTTGTGTGTGTGTGTGTGGGTGTGTGTGTGGGGATGTGTGTGTGTGTGGGGGGGGGTTGGGGGTTGTGGGGGTGGTGTGGGTTGTGTGTGTGTTGGGGGGTGTGGGGTTGTGCGTGTGAATGGTTGTGTGTGTGTGGGTTATGTGTGGCTGTATTTACGAAGTCCAGGGCCTAATTTATAGTCCCTTCTTAGGCATCCAAACCCTTTCGAACCAGAAAATGTTTTTTTAATATGGTCTGGTAGGTTGATCACAAAAGTTTGCTACAACTTACAGATTGTGGACATATCGTCTCAGAAAGTGTTGTTCTTCGCTACCAGGTGAAGCCATTGTGGCACACAGAGTACAGTTTTTTAATTCTATATCGGGAGGTGGTGTGGAAAAGGTATTTGCGTTCTGTTTAAAAAAAAAATGCTTTTACAGCTAAGCATTCACCATAATATAATGGCTTAAAAAACAATGTAAAGCCTGTATCCTTCGACTTTCACAAATAACTAATTATAATTCTACAAAAAACACAACTTTGACAACACTGCATTTGGATACACAATAATCTTAGCCTCTAGACTGGAATACAGGAAGTGTATTGTTTGGTACTGGGCATGAAGAAAAATACAAAGCTACATTCTTTATGCCGCCTCCGTCGAAACTAAATTCACACTTTTAAAATATGTTATCCCTAACAAATACCGCTACATTACTTGACAATGAAAAGACTGGAAAATAGGGGTAACATGAACTTCCTTCAAAACACACCTTTCTGCAGTCTTGTGTCTCCATTGGCGCACGCACCGGAAGTCAGGCAATGTCACCTGTAACGGGGCGGGGCCGCGTCCGGACCGGAAGAGGAGGCAGGCGGAGTAAATGCGTATCGCGGCCCGGGGCTCCTGTGAGCGGTGGACAGCCCCGGGGCCGCCAGCAGGAGGTTACGCAAGTGTTGCGGGGCTCCCTTGACCAAGAGGGAGCCCCGGGAAAGGAGCTGGCAAGAGCCGCAGCGGTGGAGTCCCCCGAGATTGGCCCGGTAAGTTAAAAAGGGCTGGGGGGGTCTTGGTGAACTTGTGTGTGTGTCTGTGTGCGCCGGGGGGGGAGCACTCGTGTGTGTGTGTGCGCGCGCGCGTGTATATGTGTGTGGGGGGGTCTGTATGTGCGTGCATGGGCGCTCATGTGTGTCTGTGTGAATGCGCGACAGCAGCTGGCCACAGCGAGCGCGTTCGCGTGCGAGTTTCAAATCGCCCCTGAGGAGATGCGCGCGGCCAGGATTGTCTCCTGGAAAGCAGACACGCAGACAAGAGGTCTCTGGCGAGAACGCGCTTCCGCGCGCTTAGCCGAGACCTAAAAATGGAGCACAAGTAACAATGCGGGAGAAGGGATAGGAGGGTATTAACACAGGTGGGTGTTGAGTCTTTATCTGAACTGCATCTTTGTTTGGGAGTGACGGCTATTATTGGGCAGGCTGTTACAGAGATGCAGAGCTGCCCCTGCAAATTTGCATCTGGATATGGGTAACCGAAAGATGCTCTTCAATTGTATATTTGCTTTTTTTACTTCCGGATTTTGTAAGTGAAACAAGCTCTTGACTTTGATTATTTTTTTTACTGGGAGTTGTTATGGGCGTTCTGGGTGAGCAGTTACTGATGTTTGTTTTTATTTAGGCCGAAAATTAATTTTCAAGCAGTGTTTTGAACTTCGCAAAATCTTTTGAATTGATACGTGGCTATTTCCTGATAACATAGGTTTCCCATAGCCTATTCTTGAGTTGACACTCTTGCCATGAAATAGTATTTGAGAATCGGGTAGTTTTTCTTAAGAATTTGATTAGGTGGAAGAAGGGCTCAACTGCTGCTCCATGTTAGTCTAAAATCAAACTCCCACAGCACTTATTTAGGTGGAAAGTTGTTGGTCAAAAAATGGGTGTAGCGCAATTGGTATTGGGTGGTGTAATAGGATGCAGTTGAGAGTCTAGCATTAACTAATTTTCATCTATAAAGCATGCCTTGTCAAGTGTGCCTGGCTCATGAATAATTGCCTAATTTACAAAAAAGCTGGCATAAGTTAGAAATTGCACATTTAAAAGTGTTTAGTGTCTAGTGCCCACTTTTTTGTGTACATTAAACTTCTGGGCTTCCTCACACAGCTATGTCCTTGTAGCAACCCCCCGCCCGAAACTGACCATCTAGGGGATGTTCTAGTGCACTATACAAGAAGCACACCTCTATTTGAAATTCCTTTGCGGCCTGTTCTAGGCACTGTGCCTGAAGGACACCTCTGCCCAGAACACTTTGGACTTGTTTTAGACACACTGCATGTAGAACACCTCTGTCAAGAGCTCATCTGTGCTTATTTTAGGCACAGTGCATGTCGGATAACTCTGCCCAGAGTTGCGTTGGTACAAAAGGGGGTGGTGATGGACGGAGCATCTGAACCAATCAAACACTCACATCCAGTCAAAAGATCTGGGTTTGATCCATCACCATTCTTTAGCCCACTCCGCAATATTGCGTTGCAGAGTTGCGTTGGGGCATGCTCTTGGCACATTACTTGTAGGGCTCCTATGCACAGAGCACCTGTTGGGCCGGTTCTTGGCACAATGCATGCTGGGCACCTCTGGTTGGAGCTTCTTTGGTGAAACTTCTAGGAACAATACATGTAGGATCCATGCTCCTGGAGGACTAAACTAGGCAGAGTACATATAGACCACCTTTGCCTGAAGCACCTTTTGGGTTCTTTCATGAAATGGTATATGGAGGACACCCCTGCTTACAGCTCCTTTATAAGCATGTTCTTGGCACAGTACATGAAGGGCACTACCGCCCGGGGCTACTTTCGGGCCTGTTCTTTGTACAGTACATGTACGGCACCTTTAGCCTGATCTTCTGGTTGTGTTTTTGTGCACTTTACAAGTAGCACACCCCTATCTGGTGGTTCTCGGGTCCGTTTTTGATATAGTACCTGTATGAAGCACTTCTATTTAGACTTCCTCTTGCACATTCGCCCTGAGAGTCTTTGGGGCTTGTTACTGTGCAATACATATAGGGTACCATCATCCCGAGCTTCTTGGGTTGGTTCGGAGTATTGAGCACCCCTCTTCTTGGAGCTCTTCTTGGCTGATAGTGCACATCCATTTGGAGCTCCTCTGAGCCTGTTCGTGCATCTCTATCCCCAGTTGCCCTTGTGCCTGTATGGTCTATGGTTGCTACTTTGCTGTATCTTGGTGAGCATGGAGGGTCTGATGTCTCCAGAAACGTAGGTAGTGTTGTACGCAATTGTAATAGTACATTTCTTTTAAGATGAGAAAACGGGCTGTAACTAAGTGGAACTTGGTTTTATATAGATTATTTTGCCTTGTTTTGTTCTTCTTGCTTTGCATTTCTTTTTTATCTCTGGTATGAACCAAGACCGCCTAATGTTTACTAAAATTATATATACAGGCTACTAACTGGGGTTTTCAGCAAACCCTCTCCATCCATTGGTATGTTATTTCGTTATTCACATTTTTTTCCACCCACTACAGCATAGAGCCTGAAGCAATGGGTCAGAGTATTTCAGCTATTGGCTAACTTAATCGCGAGTGATGGCATTCTGCCCTTTCACAAAGAGCACATACGCACACAGAGAACAAGGGACTACTATAGAAATGTGTGCATTTTGAGACCCCAAAATATTTTTGCTTTTAGCCAGTGGTGTTTTTTGGGGGGATTGATTGATGAGGCCAAATTCTCCAACAATAAAGTACTGCACAATTCATGATAACCCAAAACGTGCACTAAGAAAGCTTGGACTGACAGCCAGTGCCAGACCTATTGACTTTACCAATGTTTGTCTGTTTATTTTTTTAATAACATGTGTTTGACAGAACAACATATCCCCTACGCCTCTATTGGCTGATGGCTTAGAGGTGCGATCATTTCTGGAAGTCAGAAACATTAAAGGAAGTGTTATTACACTTGACAGTTCCCCATTGAGGCAGCGTGGGGGGTGGGGGGCTCTTCAGTATATCCCAAGATACTGCATGCTTAGAGAAGGGAATAGGTGCAAGAAGTAGGGGTACTGCAGCACCCCCAGAAATAATCATGTTGAAGTTTTGAAGGTGAATAAGCAATAAAGATGCCTTTAATGTTGTGTTTGTCTTGGCACATTTGTTCCCTGTTGAAAGACAAAGGTCCAATGTCAGGCAATGACTTCTGCCCAATTGCTGCTTACTCAGGAGCTGGAGTGTACTTTTATTTCTTTGACTGAAGAGTGAGAGGGTTTTGCAAAAGGGATCTAGGTGACGGTCATGCTGGGGTCCAGGAAACGAATGGAAAGACTATAGGATGCCAGTTTTTTTCTACCACACATTTAAATAGCAGTGAGTGAACTATATGCGTATTTCACGTTTATTTCAGCAATTGAGGAAATATAAATTAAGCACTTTTTTGTACGTCTGAAGTGCTATGGAAACAAACCTATTAGTGAGTTGAAAACAAATGTAGACACTTTACTTGGTGATGCACAAATAATAAATATTCACTGAAACCTTATGTCCACACATTATCGTTTTTTGCACTATATAGTTTTACCAGTAAAACTGCAGGTCTATGCAAATTTAGTGGCCATTTCAACGGAAAATGTACTACCTGTAAATGACGGTGTGCTGCCTCACCAGTCCTCCAACATGCACCATCAGCTTGATGCCACACCCATCTCCTGCTGAATGAGCGTGGCACATTTGCTACACTTGTTTTTTGTAGGATTCTTGTATTTTTCACATTACCTATAACTTTGGCGACATAACATTAATGGCAGCAGCCCCACTCTGAAAATTGTTCCAGCACCACTACAGAAGTGGGAAGTTCAGAAAATGCAGCTAGTGTCGATAAATGAGGTGGCAGTGGCGGATCACATGTCATAAACAGTGGAATGCTCAGCACTGAGAGCCTTCGAGGGTACCTTGAAGTGCTCGTCGTTATCCCAAGGGCAATTATGCCTATTCACTCCATGTGTGCGTTCGTCAGAGCTCCGCTAGACTCCACTTAGAGTTCTGTCACAGATTGCCCTGCAAAATGTGGTTCTTTCAGTGGCGTAGCCACTGTCTTGACCCCTAGTGCAAGGAAAGAAGAGCCCCCACCGCCACCCGCTGCTGTTTTGAATAACAAAATACAACAATAATTAGTGTTCAGTGGGCCCCTCAGGCTGCTAGTCACTGCTCCTGCTACACCAATGGAAGCTATGCCCCTGGGCTCGAGATATAACACTTGGT
Organism: Lissotriton helveticus; assembly: GCF_964261635.1. NCBI lineage: Eukaryota > Metazoa > Chordata > Amphibia > Caudata > Salamandridae > Lissotriton > Lissotriton helveticus. The sequence continues at coordinate 933,313,377 of NC_136061.1, read as the reverse complement.
GGAATCTCATACACTGGGCTTTGGAATTTAGTAGGTGTGATAATTCGTACAAATTAAGATTTGGCCCATAAAAACAGGGCATAATGTACAGATTTTAACTAGGAGTGCTTCGATGAGGCATGGTACTTGACGTACTGATAAAATCTGATATGTCCGAGTTCAGAGTTAAATTTGATAAATGGCACTGATGCTGAGTTTTGCCCACAAAAATTAGTCATAACATGGATTTTGGTGCTTCCTCCACATAATTCACATGTCGAAGCTTTTTTGCAACTGGTTTAAGCTACCAAAATGCATCCATGGGTGCAGACTTTGTCTGCACCCAGTAATGACTAGGTGCATAAACTTTGCACATCTAGTTATATATCCTTGCACAAACAGATGTTTGCACTGGCATTGCAAAATGTGAGGTACTCTTCATGGAGTATATGCCTGAACCCTTTCATCAGTAGCTTGCTGCTATTTGTGAGCAAGGTGCTTTGTGAAATGAGTTCCTTCTGCCCCTACCAAGGGCACATAAAGTTCATGTGAAGTTTGCTGAAGCACAATTTCATGTGACGGTAGCTAACCAACTGCTCATTGGGGGTACTCACATTGGACACTTAGAAACTCTTAAACCCTTTAAAAGTATAAAATGTTTATGGCTCGTCAAACAGGCACAGAATGCTCTCAGTTCTGTATATTTGGAGACTTCGTACATTGTGTAAACTGTGGACTCTAAAACCTAGTTGGGAATAGGTACATATTTGCTATTGCATTTTATGCTCAACATAAATTGGCATTGGAACCCCCTTTAATGTATCACTCCGCCTCGGATTTGCCATTTCTTCCCCAGCTTCAATTTTATGTACGTGATATGGGGCATCAATCTCTCGACATATCTACCGTCTGTGTGGCACCAATTCCCAATTCTCTCCTAGTCTCATTTTTATGCTATGATATATTTTTTAGCAACATTTAGATAGCACAGTTCTGCCATTCGCATGATTCCCTAGTACTTGCAGACACTTCATTTTCTCTCGCTCATGCACAGTTGGGACAGTTTTGCACCAGCTTTACACTTTAGAGGCCATCTGGCCCAGCACTGAAGAATTGCTACCACTACCAATCCGCTATTTGCTCTGTTATTCTATGTGAGGTGAGTCCATGTGCCTAGTGGACCAGTGGTCTGAGCAGCTGCAGTGTTGCGTTTTTTTTAATAACCTGTACCCGAGGTTCTAGTTTCTGGTTTTCCCCTGCAAGGTAGCCATAACTTTTCATAGGGCAGCTGGGAGCATCTCATCAGTGAGGTTGGTGTGTTCCGGTGACCGCGCAGTTCTTTTGTTTATCTGGCATCCATCCTTGGGCATCACTTCAATGCTAGTCCGCTGAGCCAACAGTTTAAAAGTTCTTGTTATACTCCTAGCTATCACCCATTCCACATGTCGACAGAGTGCTAAAATTGTGCTGTGTGTCCCCTCTAAGGGGTCTCTTTCTCTTGCAATGAATATCCATTTCGTAGTCCTTGTCCTTCCTTTCCCTACCCAGATCAGTTATTGTAATGGAATCCGCTGAGTCCCCAATTCCCAAAATACGTAAATTGTTACGTCGTGCACGATTCTCTAAATCAGTTAATTTCCAATCCACATCTTGCCTAGTACTATCCAAGTCCTTAATTGAGTTCTTTTGTAGCGTTAGCTCATCCTCTACCGCAGATATACGTGTTTCAGTCTCTTGCACTCTCAAATTAGTATCCGTGCCGGACTTGGCCAATCGTCGAACGACATTCTGGAGTTTACGTACGGCTCCCTGAGTCCGAAGACCCTCAGCCTTTGTCTCCTCTCTGTGAGTCATAATCATACGATACATTGAAGCCTGTAACTTATATATGGATTTTAGTGTAACCTCCTCAGTTTCCTCTAATAACTCTGGAGTTTCAGGATCAGTTTCATTATTTGCAGCGGCATCGTCCCATTGAGGTTGATTCATGGCACTTATATTCTCATTAGATTTCTCCTCTATGACCTTGCGGACAGTATTTGATATTCCTTCATTTATTAAGAAATCAGAGCCGAGCATATCATCTTCTGAGATTTGATTACAATCTTCCGCCCAGTCTTTTTCATGAGAATGCCCCATAGTTAACAGCACCTCTTCAAGATCTCCTTCCGATGTAACTGATAAATCAGACATTGAAAAAAACTGGCCCCCTGATTCTATAGATTCTGCATCTTGTAGTTCTTGTTGCTCAGTCAGCCTAGGTGAGACTCTAGCTCCCTCCACAGCGAGGCAAAGTTCAGATAATGCGTCGTCCTCATTCACTCCCCCTCTCGTTCCAACTCTTTCTTCATCTGAGACTAGAGCAGCAGAGGGTTCAGCTGGTTGGCTTATGTCATTTTTTTTGGAGCTAGGACGTGCCAAAGCCTTAGAGGGGGTTGGTTCATTTGTAACATTTTTGTTAGGATTAGTTATAGCCTTTTTTTTTAAATAAATCAGGTATAATGGGCTCTTTGGTAGCACCATTATTTTGTAAATTGCGGTTATCTGGCTCTACTACTGTGGCTGTCATTGATTTCTCAACCAACCCCGGGGTGGTATTTGCAGAATTTCCAGAATTCACAGAGTTTGCCAAGTTGGTAGTGTTTTTTTTTGTTACTCTGCCTTTAGGAGCCATGTTCGACCTCTCAGATAATATGTCTCGAGTTTGTATATCCGAGAATGAGAAAAAAAAAACAGTTTATTCATCCAATTAAAGCACTTACATCCTATCAATTATTGCCAGCTGCTAGCAAAAAAAAAACGTTCAAGCACCACGAAGCACCACGAAGTAGCAAGCTCAGTAACATGTACCCACTCACCGGCTGAATCTTTTGTAAGTCCAAGCGTAGCGTAGCGTAGCAGAGAAAAAAGGTTCAGAAAACTGCTACAATGTTGATTAACAGCTAAAAAAGGCTTAAGAATTCAGTCGCCTGGTCAGCATCAACAGAAAACGCCTTTAATCGCGTCCTCAAGCTCCACACAGCATCCAAAGCGCCGACATTACCTTCCTGAGTGAAAACGCTTTTGAATCCAGTCCAGGGTCAGGGTTCAATCACTATGCCACAGATCAAGTTGCAACAATGAATTGGGGAAAATTCAGAAGGGAAGGATATTCGCCGATTTGTAGTAGAGATGCTTTCAGATGCCTTTCAGGAACTTACTGGATGGGACTGGGATAAAGAAATTATAAGAGCCCATCGGTTTCCATTTGTTCAAAAACCGGATCAGGAGGGGAGGAAGAAATATCCAAGAGCTATCTTTATCTGTGTGCAGAACTATCTTATCCGAGAGATCTTATATGATTTGGCAAGGCCATCTAAACCCAGAAAAGGCTTGGGACATGAATTCTTCGTTAGACCAGATTTTTGTGCTGCAACGATTCAACAACGCTGGAGACTCAAACAGCTTATGGCACCAATGCAATCCAAGGGGGGTCAAACCTTCTTATTGAATCCAGCTAAGCTTAAAGTTGTGCATAAGGGAAGAACCTTATTTTTTGTTTCAGAGATAAAAGCACAACAATACCTAGAAACTATGCAATAATTCTTATAGGATGGAGGTTATGGATAATATTGTATTTAGTTTGAATGGGCTGACCCCCTAGCAGTGTCGTATGCTACCTTTCTTTTGCCTTTATATCTCTAGATGCACTATATGCTTTATTTGTCAGGCTGGTCAGACCCGGGCGGAACTCACTGTGCTTACTCACATACCATCAATGAGGGCAATAGCCCTTACGCTTCTGGTGGGTGGGTGCTGGGGGAAGGGAGGGGTGGGAGGGAAGAGTGGGGGTTGTGGGTGGGAAAAAGCTTTCTTTTTTTTTTTTTTGGGGTGCAAGGTCATACAGCGGGAAGATGTATGTGTTTTCTGTTTAAGATCCATCTATGGTAGATACCGAATCTTGTCAAATGCTGCTCATGTATTTTTGTCTAAGAAAGTTTATTTAGAAACACTTTATAATGGCTAAATTCTCAATATACTCTATTAATGTATGCGGTTTGAACGATAAAAGAAAAAGGGGCATAATGGCTCAGATGCTAAAAACTATGCGGGTGGATGTAGTATGCATTCAGGAAACTCATATTGCCTGGTCTAGTAGAGGGAACTTAAGAGATTTTGGTTTGGAACTGGTAGGGTGCTCTCGCCAGAATTCTACAACAAGAGGGGTCGCAATTCTTAAGAGATATGGAATGGGGGAAGTTAAAAGAGTTAAAGAAGATTTATCTGGACGTTGGGTGATTGCTGAACTTAAATATGGAGGACTGATGATTACTATATGTTCAATATATGCATCTATACTGGATGACTCTGCTGCGCTTGATCTTCTAAGTGTAGAACTGGCACAATGGCCCTCCAATATTATACTCTGTGGAGACTTTAATCTACATTTGGAAGAAACATTTGATATTCATAGTAGTACTCCATATAAGGGTAGGAAGAAGAAGGTATTTGCAGCACTTTAAGGGATTATCCAAGAGTATAGATTAACCGATGTAGGGTATGAGAAAAGAGCAGGGATGTCTGGGTATACTTTTTTTTCGGCACCGCACCAAAGATTTTTTAGATTAGATTACTTTTTTGTATTTAAGGGAATATACAATGACTTAGTGCAAGTGGAATATGAGGTTCTTCCGAAAATTATCTCAGATCATAACCCCTTAATGCTTAAATTTGAATTGAATATGACTAATCCTATTCGTTCATGGTCTTTTGACCGCAAACTACTGTACGACCCATCTTATATTGACCACATGAATATTTGGATCCCGGAGTTTTTTTCTATTAATAAAGGTGCTGCATCTCCTGAAATAGTCTGGGATGCCTTCAAATGTGGGGTTCAGGGTGAAACGCTGAGTTACTCAATAAATAAACAAAAGGAAGCTAGGCTTCAAGAAAACTTTGAAATTAAAAATCTTAGATCTCTAGAGGTTCAATTTATGCAAGCATGCAATCTAGGATTACCTACTGAAATTGTTATAAAGAAATTAACAACCTTGAAAGTTAAGATTTACCAACGATTTGCTACAAAGCTTGCGCAACAAGTCTCTGCCTTCAGGACAGAGCTATATGAAGTTGGAGAAAACTCTGGCAAATTATTGGCAAAGAGGGCGAGACAAAAGGCAGCGTTTGCTAGTATTAATAATATAAAAAATCACATAGGGACGACTGTTAGTAAAATGGATGATATTCTTAAGGTATTTAGTGATTTTTATTCTAAGCTATACACTGACGATGATCGCCCCGATTGCTCAGATCAGATTAATTTCTTTGTTGACTCAGTTCCGAATCCTACCCTATCTAATGAAGAGAAGGAGGAACTAGACTTACCATTTACATGGGAGGAGATTGAACTCTCTCTAATGTCGCTAGCTTCAGGAAAAGCTGCAGGACCCGACGCTATTCCACTAGAATTTTATAAATTTTTTAGGAATACTTTAAAAGTAGAATTAATGGATTTATGTCTGAAGGCACAGCAAGGTAACGCCCCTCAATCATGGCATGACTCTATTATCACGGTGTTTCTTAAAAAAGGCAAACCTCCGTTATTACCCTCATCCTTTCGCCCTATCTCACTTATAAATACTGATAGTAACATCTTTTCCAAAATTTTAGCAGTAAGACTATCCAACATCATCTCCCCTTTAGTTTCTAAGTATCAACATGGTTTTATTCCAGCTAGAGACACTGCTGATCACATTCGACGTGTGATTTCCTTCTTGGATTGGTCCCAAGCAACTCGGTCAAATATTGGACTTGTATTTTTAGACGCTGAGAAAGCTTTTGACCGGGTTGCTTGGGGCTACCTTTGGGAAATTTTGCTTAGGAAGGGATTAGGACAGGGTATCATAAAAGCCTTAAAAACTCTGTATATTTCCCCCAGAGCGTACATTCGTATTAATGGGCAATTATCGTCATCTTTATCAATCACTAGGGGTACCCGTCAGGGATGCCCCTGTTCTCCCCTACTTTTTGCTTTTTATATTGACCCTTTAATTAACCGTTTTTTTCAGAAGCTAATATTAAACCCATACATTTAGCTAATATTAATTATCGAGTTCTTGCCTACGCCGACGATATTGTGATCACTACTACGGACGTTCAAACTGCCTTACCTATTATCGATGAGATTGCTAAACAGTTTGGTTTTTTTTCGGGTTATAAACTAAATTTGGAAAAGACTCAAATCCTCTGCTCAGGAGAAAACCCACCTTCAAACATCTCTATCACCTCTGAAGTCATAAATTTAGGAATTAAAATTTCTTTACCCATAGAAAAAATACCAGAACGCAATCTAAATCCTATAGTAGCCCAAATCAATACCTCATTACAGCGCCTTGATCATCTACGTCTATCTCTCTTTGGTAGACTTAACATTTTAAAAATGCTGGTTCTACCAAAGGTTCTATATTTATTTCGCACAATACCTTTGGATTTTCAATTACTTTCTTTTAGAAATTTAGAGAGAACTATATTTCGATTTCTTTGTGGCTACAAACGCCATAGGAAAGCTGCCAAGAAAATGATTCTTGGCAACGATTGTGGCGGATGGAATGTTCCTTACTTTCTTTTCTATTATTTCTCTGCCGTTTTACAATACATTGGTCCCCTAATTATGGGAGATAGAGTCGAACTTCTAGATTGTCAGACTCCATCAATTTATAAAATGATCTTGGGTGAGAAAATGAAGGGCAGCTTCTTGAGTCGTAGAACCTAGCTATTATAAAAAAACTAAATATAAAATCCTGAAATCAGCTTTTGGAGTCTGGCAAAAAATTCGAAAACATTTAAAATTAATAAAATTAAACTTCTATACTCCCCTTACATCAAAGGATTTACTTCCAGAAATTTTTCATGATTTAACCATGTATAGATGGCAGCAGAAAGGAATAAGGTATCTGGGTGATTTATTTTATAATGATCAAATGGTTTCATTTCTGGATTTAACGACTAATTTTTCGGTGGGAAGAAATTATTTTTTTAAATATTTACAACTTCGTAGCTTTCTACAGAATCATCCTTCAATTCCTCCAGTTAAAACTCCATTGCTAGAGCTTCTACAAAAAAAAACCCGTATAGGAGCTATTTATTTAAGCTTAATGCAGGAATATGGGGATGATTTGGGTCAATGTCAGCTGAAATGGGCTAACAGTCTAGGCATACCGGATGTTGATATTTTACTGTCGATTAAAATGGCTGCAGAGTGTCTCATAACTGGGATGATGAAATCCCAACATTTTATGTGCATCCATAATTTGTATTACACTCCAAGTAAAGTTGTTAAATGGAGTACGACGGTAGGCACGACTTGCAGTCGGTGTGGAGTATACGCAGCCGATGAATTACATATGTTTTTTTTTGCTCTAAATTGTCATTACTGTACCAACAAATTGAAACTTTTATATCTATTATTTTGAAATGTGACATTAAGTTAACTTCCGAATTAGTATTACTTGGTATAGACCACACTGTCACTAGGCCCAGATCAACCTCTTACTTTCTTTTTCTGTGCATGGCTGCAGTCAGATCCTGTATTACCAAAGAATGGATTAGTCAGGATCCCCCCACGTTTGTCATGTGGCGGGAAAAATTATTATTCATGTACAACATGGAATCTGCTATATATAAGTTAAAGGGGGTTAAAAAAAAGTATGGGGGAAAAAATTTGGGCACCAATTGCCGCGTGGATTTAATTTCCTTTGTTTTCTGTTCTAATTTTCTTCCATTATCTATTTTGAAGAAGAAAAAAAAATTGTCACATATATTTTCCGACTTCTGAATCTATTGTGTTATTTTGTTTATCATGTTTTGCTGTATTTCCTTGCAATAAAACAATAAAACTTTAAAAAAAAAAAAAAAAAGGAATCCACTGAGTCCACTAGGCTTAAGCAATGTGGATGCTCTACGGGGCTCAATACTGTACTGCTTTCCTTATTCCCGATCTACAGGGTACTCACCACTTCATTCCAGTACCGAAATCTATTAATCACTACTTGTCAAGCAGAAACTTAAAACACTGTACCGCAAACCTGCAAACGAATTTTGTGGCTACATGCGATGCACCCATAGCAACTGACCAGCTGCCAAAGTTAAGCCTCTCACAACTGTTAATGCCTTGCGCTTTTTACCTCCTCTTCATGCCCCAAACCTGCTATCTTGACGAGGTAGCGATTTAGAAATGCAGTAAAATAAAAATTTCAAAATCGCGAATTGAACAGAAAGGCAGTGCTGCTCATCACGGTATTTGTTTGAGACTTATCTGGTCTTCTGTGGTGACATGGATTCCATGCCCATGTCACGTTGACTGTTAGACCTTAAAATGAACAGTTTTTTTTTTTTTTCAGTTTAATAAAGTTTTATTGAGCATAAGAGAAATGACACATCATAATATAACAACATGAGATAACGCAAAGTCAATAGGAGATAATCATGAAAGATATTTGGAGATATAAAGAAGAAAGAAACGGGGTAGTAAAATCATGTAATTGAAGAAAACCGTAGAGAAAAGAAGGAAGAAAAAGAAGGAAAGAGAAAAAGAGGAAGAAAGGAAAAGAAAGGAAGGAAGGAGGGTTAAGGGGGGGAGGAGAGGATAAGAAGTTGGAGAAAGGTAGCCAGGTAAGATCAGACTTGATTTTTAAGGAGACAGATGAAGAAGAAGCAATAGCAATTCTATGCTCATCACACACAAAATTCCACCATGTCTGCACAGACAGTTTAGAGTTATCCTTCCAGCAAGATAAGATTACTTTGTATGCAGTTGCAATGAATAGGTCAAACAATTTAGCACTATAAGAATGTAAGTCCAAAACATCAGACAGAGAACCTAGAAAAATATGGAACGGTGAAAATGGTTCAGAGAAATGAAAAATACGCATACAGTATTTCCAAACTGAGTTCCAAAAGTTAAGAACTGATAGGCAATCAAATAAGAGGTGTTTAAGTGTGCCTGGGTGAGAGGAACATGACCAACAAAGGGGTGAGGAGGATGGGGAGAATTTTGTAATGCTTACAGGGGTAAAAAGAGCTCTATGGTACAGAAAAAAAAGTGATTGAGTAATACGGGCCGAAACTGAAGTCTTAAACAGTTTGGACCATAACCGATCCCAAATATCAACAGATAACGAGAAAGAGAAATCAGTTTCCCAAGCAACTTCATTAACAGTTTTAGGTCTAAGACCAACATTCTCTAATAACATTTTATAAATCAGAGCAGCTTTGGGTATTTGTTGAGTAAACATAGGGTATAGAGGGGTGGAAGGAGTAAGGGAAGGAAGGATATCAAACGTAGGGAGGGTAGAGAGGTGAGACACAATGGCATTGGTAATGATGTCAAATTCATTTCGATACTGTACAGATAGATCAAACTTAGTTTGCATTACATCAAATGAAATAATGGTTGAATCTGAAAAAAATTGGTAGACAAACATAATATCCTTTTCTTTCCAATACTTGAAGTAGAAAGATTTACCCTTGTACTTAAGATATTTGTTATACCAAATACTGGAGGAAAGAAAAGTTTGTAAGGGCGAGGAGTCTTTTGAAAAGATATTGTGTAGCAGTGTATGGGAATATTTCAACACAGGGTAATTTGTCAAGAATGAACAGTTTGACATAAAAAGGGATTGTTGAAAAGTAAAATCCTTTAACAAAGATCGTTCAACTGCAATCCATCTGGGTAACGGGGAATCAGTAAAATCAAACGCTAATGAAAAGGCTTGTTTGATTAAGAAGGCAGAATGGTACGATTGGAAATCAGGGAAGCGAACCCCCCCTTCAGATTTGGGGCGTATAAGTTTTGGTAGGGAAATTCGGGGTCGCTTGTTGTTCCATAAAAATTTAGAGCAGATGGAGTTTAGCCTATTAAAATACAATTTAGGAATTTTTATAGGAAGCATGGAAACAGTGTATAAAATATGTGGAGAAATCATCATTTTGATGGTGTCTAAGCGACCCCACCATGAAAGGAAAAGAGGAGACCATGTCTGAAGGAGTGATTGAATTTTTTGAGTAAGGGAGGTAAAGGTCAGTTTGAGTGTGTCACGCAGGGTGGAGGAGAACCAAATACCCAGGTATTTGATCTTGGAGGGACACCATGCAAAATCGGTTGAAGCAAACATATATTGATAACAGGATGAGTTAAGGGGTAGGACTTCCGTTTTGGAGAGATTAAGTTTATAACCAGAGACAGATGAATATAAGTGGACTTCTTCTAAAAATGGGGGGAGGGAGGAGACAGGGTTAGCCATGTAGACCAGAACATCATCGGCATAGGCCGAGATTTTTGTCTCAATCGAGGACTGTTTGAATCCATGAATGAGGGGGTTAGAGCGGATTTTAATAAGGAAGGGCTCAAGGCAAAGAATAAAGAGTAAAGGGGAGAGAGGACAGCCTTGTCTTGTCCCTCTAGATAAGGGGAAAAACTTAGAGAATTGATTATTAACAAAAACACTTGCACGGGGAGCAGAGTAAAGGAGTCTAACCAAGGAAATGAAGTGGGGGCCAAACCCAAACCAATGCAATGCCTTAAACATGAATTTCCAATTAATCCGATCAAACGCTTTCTCTGCGTCTAGTGAAAGGGCAGCTAGAGGGGCCTTAAAACGGTTACTGTGGGAAATAATATTGGCAAAAACACGGGCATTGTCTGCTGCAAGTCTGCCTTTCACGAAGCCAACTTGATCGGTTGTGATTAACAGAGGAATAAGGGAGTCGAGGCGGGCTGCTAAAATTTTGGCAAAAATTTTACAGTCGTAATTAATAAGGGATATGGGGCGATAATTTTTGCATAGGGAATGGTCTTTGTCAGGTTTGGGAATTATGATTATGAGGGCGTCCAAAAATGAGCCCGACGCTTTGGCATTTGCAATAAAGGAATTAAAAAGTTGTAAGAGGTGAGGAACAAAAATGGAATGCATGTTGGCATAAAATTCAATAGGGAGACCATCTGGACCAGGGGCTTTCGCTTTCTTAAGGGAGGTAATAGCCTTGAGTATTTCCTGAGGGGTAATGTCAGATTCTAATTGATGGAATTCTGTATGAAGAGATGGGGGAGGGGGAAGGTCTTCGAAGAAACGGGAGAGATCATCATCACCTGGTTGTGTATCATCTGTATATAGGAGTTTATAATAATTATGGAAGACCTGTGCAATATCCTCATCAGAGGAAACCTTTGTATTAGTGTCTTCATTAAGAATAGAGCCAATTGATTTTCGTTCAGATTTAATTTTAAGATAATTTGCTAGCATTTTCCCCGCTTTATTTTGACCCCCATGAAATTTGGATTTTACCTTTAAAAGGGTGTTGCAAGCTTCAGCTGTGGCAATTTGATTAAGTTCAGATTTGGCTTTAATAAGTTGGAGGAGAGCGTCAGGGTTCTTGGATGAGAAGTAAGAGTGTTCTAGGGTCTTAATGTTGGCTAGTTGGGCGGTGTATTTGTCCCTGTTGAGTTTCTTTTTCCTAGATACATAAGAGATTGTGAAACCTCGCAATGCAGCTTTAAAAGCATCCCAATTGTTTGAAACTGATGTGTCTTGGGGCAAATTGAGGGAGAAGTACTCAGAGATGAAACTTTTAACTTTAGACATATAAATCGAATCAGAGAGAAGGAAAGTGTTAAATTTCCAACGATTGAAAGAGGTGGCAGTGTGGGACAGGTCAAAAGTGGCATATACAGGTGCATGGTCCGAAAGGAAAATGGAACCAATTTCAGAGTTCTGAATCGCAGGGAGAAGAGATTTACTGACTAGAATATAATCAATTCTGGACCTGGTATGGTGTACATTAGAGTAGAATGTGTATTCGAGTGAGTCAGGATTACAGGTTCTCCACACGTCAAAAAGGGGACGGGAGGCAATTGCAGATTGGAATGCTTTGAGTCTTATCCGGCTGGAATTTGGAGGAGGATAGTCTATCCGAAAATGGGTCCAACCATTGGTTAAGGTCGCCAGCTATGACAACATTAGGGCAGTCAATAGATGAAATGAGGATTTTAATATCATTCCAAAATTTAGGGTCAGGACGGACAGGACCATAGATGTTTAGGAGCACCATAGTTTTGCTTTGTATAGACACTTTTGACATAACCCAACGACCCTCAGCATCCGACTGAGATGATAAAATTTGAACAGCCAAACCTTTACGGAATAAAATAGCAACACCCCCTTTCTTATCAATCGCAGGAGAAAACACCACTTGACCCACCCAAGCCCTCTTAAGCTTCAGCGATTCGACATCTGTACAATGCGTTTCTTGGAGAAAAGCAATCTGAGCATTCAACTTGGATAAGTGGGATAATACCTTTTGACGCTTAACTGGGTTGCCGAGACCACGAACATTCCACGTTACGAAGTTACACATGGTGGAAGGTAAGGGAGGAGGGTAACAGTTGGGACCAATACACTGCAGGTAGGAAACTAAAGGGAGAGACAAGGAAGACAAACATGTTAGCAATACAAATCGGGTAAATATAGGAAAACAAAACATGAAGGAGCATCACAATCCATAAAAAGAGTAAGGAGTAACCATGAGGAGCACTAGAGACTACAAGAAGAAAGACAAGAAGAGAAACAAGGAAGATAACGGAACATGAATGAGCAAGGAATATGCAATAATGGCCTGTGAAAAGGAGGAGAAAGAGAAAGGAGGAGAAAAGAAGGAAACAGCTAAGAAACAGATCAAGGCAAAGATGCCAGACCTGAGAAGAAAGAGAAGATCTAAGTAAAGGAAGCATGGAGACGCCAACTCGGGCGCCTATCCAACAGAGCAAGGAAAACGCGGGAATATATGTATGATATATTCGATAGGAAGTGAAGTTATAGCAAGACATGACAAGAAAGAAACCGGGACAAGGCCACAACAGTCGTCAAGACAGTAGAAAAATGATTGCAAAGAATAGAAGAAATTTAGTTTCAGTCATTGGTGTCCATCGTGGGTGAAGAGATGGTGAGAAGATACTCTCGAAGCTTCTGCGGATCATCAAAGGTACGGGAACGGCCATTGTGGGTTATTTTGCAGAGACAAGGATGAAGGATTCCATATTGGATGTTGAGTTCCCTCATGCGAGGACGCAGATTAAGGAATTCCTTGCGACGTGCATTTGTAGCATTCGAGAGGTCCTGGGATATGTAGATGGTGTGGCCCGACCATATGAGGCGACGTTTTGCTCTTGCAGCTTTAAGAACAGTCATCAGTTCGGTGAATTCCAGAAACAGCAGGATGATACCTCTGGGTTTGGCCGGATTGGACGTTGGTCGACCCAGACGGTGTGCACGCTGAATGTTCAGTGGGATAGATTCTGGTTGAAGACCCAAAAGCTCGTATAGGAGTTTGCGGACGAAGGTCACCATATCGCCCTCCCCAAGGGACTCCGGTACACCATAAATACGAAGGTTGTTCCGCCTGTTACGGTTTTCAAGGTCCTCAGTGTGAAGTTTCAGCTGCTGTATCTCCTTTTCGAGAAGAGGAATTTTTGTGGATACATCCTGGACGTCACTAATACGTTGTTCTAGTTGCAGGACTTTATTTTCCATGACAACCCATCTGTCTTCAATCTGCTTGAGCTTCTCATTAGTTGCCAACATGAAAGGTTGTAAGCCACGAACCTCTTCTAAAATAGAGTCCAGCACCGGGTTATGAGAGGTGCGAATTGGGGACGGAGGGTCATTCTTGAGGCGTTTTGGATTTGTTCCGGTGGCAGACGCTCTCGCATGACCTGCGACCTGAGACATGTTGCCAACAGAGGGGCAGACTTAGGAGGACCGCAGGAATAGGAGCCAATTCCAATAGTAAAAGTTGTGAGACCCTAATAGTAAATATGTAGAGAGTACTTGTTGAAAGAGGTCCTGGGCGGGGTAACAGGCAGCACTGGAGAAGCACTAACTTCAATCTGTATGACAGGTGTCAAGAGGCAGCAAAAATCAGGAATTCACAGCCAAAGAGCCAACCAGGAAGAAAGTGGAGAAGAAAGCAGCAAAGCGTCCATGGGGAATGGAAACCATGTGGTTTATTCGTTGAGCAGCGGAGGGTTAATGGTGACAGAAATGGAGGTATATAGCAAGTGCGCAGGTATCACCTCAAAATGGCCGCCGAGAGGTAGAGCTAGGAGCTATAGAGAAGCTGAGGAGAACTCTGGTGCCAAGGGTCATAAGAATGCAGCGGAGACATGATGCGCAATAATTATGACATACCTTGTCTGAATGCGACCTGTGGCGGCAATATACGAGCAGGGACAGTGCTGGAACCGCCAAAAAAAAAAGAAAAACGGGACGCGAGCGCGGCGGCACAAAATGGCGGCCGCTCGCGTCCCTGAACTCGGACCAGAAGCTGCAGCTCGAAAAGACGTCAAAGCGGCAATTTTAAACGCCGCTGCCGCTCGCAACGCACGGGGACCATGTTCCGCCGTGCTAGATAAGCTTTTCCCGGTGTCCGTAGGTGGAAAGGAAGCAGAAATCCAGGAATGACTCCCGCGTTGTCACGGAGCTCAGCCGGGCAGCGCCATCACTCGCCGGCGCATAAGCCACGCCCTTAAAATGAACAGTATCTGCAAAAATCTCTGAATGCCAGCATAGGCAGTGGAAGACTTCTCTGGATACCAGAATCCGCAAGGTCTGCAAGCATCTTTGATTGCCAGTATCGACAATGTTTAGTGTCTGCAGTCATTTTTGGGTACCAGATCTTAAGTGCCCGCAAACATGTCTGCATGTCCGAATCTTCGCTACCTACAAACAATTCTGGATGCCTGAATTTGTCATGTTCTGCGGTCATTTTAGGTAGCCAGAATCTTCAGTGCCAAGCAAACATTTCTGTAGCGCCAGTATTGACGCAGACTGCAAACCTCTCTTCTGGATACAAGAATCAGTAGGTCTGGACACATCTCGCGTGCTGCTCTGCCGCAAGCTAGACGTGTCTGCCAATAATAGATTCCAGTTTTGAGCTTGACTTTCAGTCTGGATGGATCAACTATATGAACGATCGTGGCTGGACCTTTTCTTATTTTGTCGTCTTGTTTCCTGGACTTTCTTTTCGGAGTTGACTGTTGGGCGGGGGCTGCCTTATAAGCGACAGGTCGTGCTGGAGCGGAGTGGCTCGTGGTTCTCCTCACTTTGGCCTTGCAGTGAGCCCCCCCTCCTCCGCCTTCCGTTTCTGATTAACCAGGCCCGCCCTTACCTTCTGCAGAGATAATCGCCCGTCTCTGGCCCATTTAACACAGCACGTGTCGACTTGGAGTAATGAGCCCATTCCCGCGCGCCACGGACCGTCGCGGGGAGCGGCGCGTGCAGGGTGCGATGCCGCAGGTGGAGGCAGGCAGATGGGAAGGGAAGGTGCACGCGGGGTGTGAGTTCTGTATCCAGCTGCAGTCGGAGGGGTGGTTGTTGAGGAGACGGACATGCATTAGTGTGCATGGAAGTAAGTGGAAATGTAGTGAAGAATACGAGACTAATGCAAGCATGGCTAACGAGGACTTTTAGGACAGCTCAACAGTAACGTGAAACCTTTACTGAGGAATTCGGTAAAGTCAAAAATATGGGCCTCAACATTAACTTTAACTGTTCCCTGACCCAGCCATGCCTAAGCCTTGCCGTGGGTGTTTTCTTTCAGCCAACCATAATTTCACTACTTACCCGTTATTAATGATGCATGCACATATTTCTTTAAAAAAATATGTTAAACATTGCATCGTGTCTCTGTTATTTGTTTTGTGTGTACATTAGCATCTACAAATAGATATTTCCACATTGCTTTATTTTTGAGTTAATATTGTGCTATTTCATTATCCGTAGACCTTATTTATTATGACATGATACCATATGCATATCTAGCGATGAAAGAGAAGGTTGCCAATACTCCGCTGCGCCCAGCTGCTGACGTGCGATGGGGGCGGGGCGGGGAGAGGGGGGGGGCGTTGGGAGATGGGAGGAATGTGCTCGATTCTTGGGCCCAGGTGTGCAGGAGGACAGCCAGGCAGGTTGGGCATAAGCTGTGGGAAGAGTTCCCAGGTGAAGAGAGGGCAGCCACCATCCTGCCATGTCCAGGAAGAGAAAGCAAGCGTGCGCTCCAGCCAGGTGTAGACGAGGAAGGAGGAGAGGCGGGGTGCTCCCCATTCACAGCTCCTCTTGAGCAGTGCAACAAGCACCTAGGGGGAGAGAGGGCGGCCACTGCTACTACTGTGATGGGAAGGAGCCCCGGTGAGAGATTAATTTCAGAGCTGTAAATGAGTCTGTTTTTTTTGCGGTTGCCACGGCAACAGTGCTGACTGCCTGTCCTTTCTATTAGACTTTCATGTCGGGTTTAGTCTTATGTCTTGAAGATGAGTGACACTGTCTGAGATTAGTTCTTGCTGAGCTATCTCTCTCGGACGTGCACTACCTCATGCCTTATTCAAATATGTTTTATCATGAGATCTTTTTTTCAGGCACATTTAAAATCTTTTGTTCGAGGTTTTGTGAAATGGGATGCCGGTGTTGGGGCTTTTGATTTGTAATAAGGGTTTGACGACGCGGGATGTCCGCAGGGCTGCGTGTAACGGGCTGTGGTCTGTAATGAAGAGTTCCCGGCATGGACAGGAAGGACTCCTGCCTGGGATGGAGGGAGTGGGCCTGTAAATTGTAAACTGTTACATTGTGAGGTGGTATGGCCACTGGCCAGTCAGTCGGTCTATCTGTCAAGAGGGTTCCTGTAACATAAGGATGAGTTCATCAGTGAGTATACAATTCAATAGCTAAATGGTTACATTTGTGTGTGCAAGGTCACAAAGAGCTGAGTAGGCCTCAGTTTTGCACTAAATTGATTTCAATATCTTCTTGTATGTTTTGGGAGAGCATGACTTTGGTATTAAGAACGGATTAATCATCTTTATTGAATTTTGAATGCACCTGGCTGTGAAATTGATCAGATTCGAAGGTCTTATCTTCAGCAACCACAGCTCGTACTTTTAAATTCCTTTTGTAGCATTTCAACCTTAATATTGTAGTAAACCTCACAATATGCCTTCCACACATTTTCCCTTTGAACCATATAATACTATTCCAAAGAGTTGTAATGAGAGTCACTCCTCTGGACTTATTCAGCGAACTCAATGTTGGTTCAAGAGCATTATGGTAATATTCCAAAAATTATAAAACACTGACATGCAGTAATTATTATTAGCTATACAACAATATTACCAACTCCAGTGCACTGCTCATGACCGCACACATTTCATCACACAAAAACTGCCAGTGTACCATGAACAATTACAGGACATAGAGATGAAAAGCTACCCCAGTTTAATTCAGAAATTACCTATATTACTACAGACATTAAATGTAGTTGCCTGGCTTCAGTGCCACTGAGTGAGGGCATTCACATGTTCCTGAAAATAGTATGTGTGTGTATATGTATGTATGTGCGTATAGGTATATGTGCAGCGGGAACAAGAGGAGCACCGTTCCTGACTGATGAGGGAAGCCGCAGGAGGACAATGTTTCCTTTCCTAGAAGCACGCTGTTCCATTGCTCAATTCAAGCTCTCGATCTTAAAGTAATCCCTTCCTACTAAAGGATAGAACAAGCTGAAAGCAGCACAAGGGCACAGAGCCTACTGGAGGCAAATACTTAACTTACCTGTTGAACTGCAAAGACCACCATGCATTATGGTGAATTCTGATAAGCCACGCCCACTAAAGGCGGTGTTCACTGAATAAATAATGAAGAAACGAACGGGAGAAGTTTGTCTTTGCCCTTGTGTCAGCCCATGACTAAGAGGCGTGATAGCCTCGAAACGCATCGAGAGTGGCAGAATGATGGATGAAACGAGAGACGAGCTGCAGCGAGGCACATAATACCGTAAGGTGGGGACAGTGTCGTGTGCCCACTTGAGCGCAAGGGCGTTTGGTTGTTTGATATATATATATATATATATATATATATATATATATATATATATATATATATATATATATATATATATATATATATATATATATATTGAACCCCATAGTTTAGTGCTCTTGTGAATGCCTTGGAGTTCACATATGGAAAATGAAAACAAATCAAAGAAAATGAATTAAATACCTCTTGAACGCTGACATTCTATGCTGTGCTGCTGCATTTGGTGTCTGTGATGTGGAATCAAGGCCATGAAGGAGCCACTAGTATTTATAGTTAGGATTGCTTTTCCATGGGAATTATTATTTTTTGCCTTGCTAATAACTTTGGCCCCGTTTGACGAATCTCCACAAACCTTTGAGAGACGCAGTTGGGCTTCGCAGTTCTCTTTTTTGCCTTGGTGTGCCAAATGCGGGTTGCTCCATGCCCGCTTTGCGAGGACACCCTGTAGGGATGGTGGCTCCCATCAGTTGGAGAAAAGTTTCATTGATTCAAATGGGAAGCATGTCCCACACGCTGATGCAGACAGAGCGGATTTCCCAAAGATATCTGCATGACGCAGAAGGAAGTATTGGAGGAGTGATATCTCCTCTTGCAAAGTACGTACTCACTGCCCCTGGTTGCCAAGATTTGGTGACATTTTTGGGCAGCACATCTTGTGGACTTCATTATTGAAGGCAACTGTGGCACTTTCATCACGTGACATTTCCTTGTACCACGAAGTGCACTCGTAATGTTGTACTGTGTAATATGGACGCTATGCAGTTTTATTATAATAACATCACAGTACACAAGAACTGAGAAATGGTTTTACTTTACCTGCGGATGGAAGACGCTACTTGGCTACAGTTTACAACCACCACAGTGTGTAGCAACAACCAAGGTGCAGTATGGGACTGGTAGTAGTGTTACCTGGTCATGTACCGTGCCCTGGCACAGAATCCCAACTGCCGTTCAATTTCTGGCCCCAGGGTTAGAACAGGTATATCAGGTAGTTATGTCAACGAAATCAGGAGCATTTGTGGACCCATGCCCACCAAAAATATTTCATCCTTTTCCGGAGCTTCTTAGTGAGCAACTGGTCAGGCCCATGGGTCACATAGTGAATTCAGGCATCTACCCAGCCCTCTGGAAATCAACATCAGTTCTACCCCTTCTCAAAAAACCCTACTTAGATCCAGCGGAACCTGATAATTATAGACCAATAGCTAGGATTCCTTTCGGTGCCAAGGTCCTTGAGAAATTGCTGAACAAACAGCTTGTCCAATTTATTGCTGAAGCGGATATCCTTGACCCTTCTCAGTACGTCTTCCGCGAGGGGCACGGTACTGAAACAGCCTTACTGATGGCAGTGGAAGAACTCAGGACTGTACTGGATGCCGGGGGAAAGGCTGCCTTGATCCTACTGGATCTCTCGGCGGTCTTCGATACGGTAAACCATGCTACACTCCTGGATCGACTGGCAACAGCGGGGGTCAACCGAGATGCAAGAAAACTACTTGCATCATTTCTGAATAATAGGACATTCACAGTGGAACTGGGAGAGGTTAAATCTAAACCTTTCAGCTCCCCGTGTGGGGTCCCACAGGGGTCATCGCTAAGCCCAACTCTTTTTAATCTATATGTAGCGCCGCTAGCTGGAATCATTAAAGCATGTGGTTTCCTTCCTGTGTCATACGCAGATGACACTCAAATTGTGGTCTCAATCACAGATGACACCTCGGATACCGCAGACAAGTGTCAGCTGGTGGATGGAGAGAAACTGCTTAAAACTTAATGGGGACAAAAGCAAAGTTATGCTACTGGGAACAAATACGTAAATCTGGTCCCCAGATTGGTGGCCGGCCAATCTCAGTAACTGTCCGGTTGATAAAGTCAAAAATCTAGGTATCATGCTAGATAATAGACTCACTTTCGATGCCCAAGCCAACAAATTAGTAGCCACTATGTGGTTTATTCTAAAAATGATCAGGAAACTACTGCCTTACTTTCCTATGGATTCCCGAAAGACGGTGGTTACCTCATTAGCTCTATCAAGACTTGATTACAGGAATGCGTTATATGCTGGAATGCAGGCCCAACACCTGGCCAAACTACAATGTTAGCAAAATTCGGCAGCAAGGTTAATACTAAATATCCCTAGATCAGAACATATATGTCATCATTTGGTCCTCTACACTGGCTCCCCTTGGCAAAACGAATCAAGTTCAAATCTTTGTGTCTAACATACAAAGCGCTCCAGAGCTCGGGGTCACTGTTCCTTAGAACTCATCTCAAGCCATACGTTCCCAAAAGAGAACTACGTTCCAGCCAGGCAAAATTGATACAGGTTCCCCGGTTCAAACAAGCCAGGTGGGGAGGTAGAAGCTTCCTACTGCATGCAGCCAAGGATTGGAACCAACTCCCTCTCGCTTTCAAAAACAGCACCTCCCTGTTGTCATTTAGGAAATCAGTAAAAACCTGGCTGTTCAACTCCCGATAGACTTGCCTTCGCTAACTGCACTTGGTCCCACGTCCTTTTTTTGCCAGCGCCAAGACGCCGATGGGCATACGAGTGCTTTATAAAACCACAAATCAAATCAAATGTAATGAGGGTGCTCAAGGTCACCTGTGAACAAGCCCACAAATAACGGCCGAAACACGTAGGGTTTGATGTCCTGCCACTTCTGAACAGCAAATAAAGCCAGTGAGAGACGCAGTTGGGCTTCGCAGTTCTCTTTTTTTGCCTTGGTGTGCCAAATGGGGGTTGCTCCATGCCCGCTTTGCAAAGCTGCCCTGTAGGGATGGTGGCTTCCATCAGTTGGAGAGAAGACACAGACACACACACCTACACACACACACACACACACCTACACACACACCTGTAAGGTATTGTACTTCTTCCATTTCCATTATTATTACTGCTTGTGTTGTCATGCTTTCTTAATATTCTATGTTCTATACTCTGCATCCCCGCAGAGAGTGTTCCTTCAAACATGTTTATGTTTGAAGGTGTATCTCTCGAGGATGCAGTATCTGTTAAACTAGTATTTTACTCAAACTGTATTATAACTAGGCATTCAACTGCTGTACTTACTACTTGCCAGTGGCGCTCCCGTGTAATGCTGAACATACTGGATTAAACTTCCATTTGTGGATTATTACCTACGCTTGAGATTCATTCTTCCTGGATAATCAACCACTTCTTTACATTTGGCGACAGGATTTGATAAAATGTATCTATTTTCGGCATTTTCACTATTTTCTTGATTCGTTAGTTAACCTAACCCAAGAATACATTTGTTCCACTGTGCCTAATTTAAAGAAAAGAAACATGCGTTTCTCACTACCTGCTGGAATCGTTCTTAAATGAGGTTTCTTCAGCGTTTTATGGATTTTTATATGGATCGCTGATTTTCACAAACCTCCTAGTTCAAATAACGCGAGAGAAACCTCCGGTGAGGTCATCGCGCAACGGAAGCATTTCCTGAAAGGAAGTGAATGTCACTTTCTTCGTTCAACGGAAGCATTTCATTTCTAAGCCTGATTTATTGAAGGAGACACTGCGCGTTGGTTTCCTTTCCCTTTCTAAACCTTGCGCAAGTGCTGAACACTTAAAAGAAACTCCAGGAAAATGGTATGTGCATTTTATTGACAGTTCTCGAAATAATTATAATTCTTTAGCACATTGGGAATTTCATTTTGTGTTCTAGACTGATAGTTTATTATTTAAGAAAACCTCAAGACTTCAAGTCCTATTTACAAGCTTTGAAAATATTTGAACATAATTTACATTATATACAACTACTTATTTAAACATGGAAAATAATCAACAAGTGATTATATTAAATACATTTTTACCTGTTAACGGCAAACCAGTTGAACCTTGGAAAATTTGGTTCAAAAGCTTTGAGAATTACTTAATAGCAATTGATGCTGAAGAATATTCGGCTAAAAGGAAATTAGCCATTCTTTACAGCCATTTGGGAAGGGCTGGTAGAGAAATTTTTGATAATTTACCCACGGCCATTCCACCTCCGGGCAGAGGTGATGGATGGAATGTTTACAGGGATGCAGTTCATAGACTGAATATCAAATTTTTGGTTCAGCCAAACGTTATTTTGGAACGCTATAATTTTAGGAAGAGAAAACAAAATATGGAGGAAAGTGTTGAGGACTTCATTTCTGTATTAAGGAACATGTCAGCTGAGTGCAACTTCGGAGCTGATCTAGACATTTACATCAGAGATCAGTTCGTTTATGGTTGTTGCCACAAGAAAATTCAAGAAAGGATTTTGAGTTGCAGAGATCCTACATTGGCTGAGGTCATTGACATGGCTAAAAGTATCGAGAGAAGCATAATCTCATCAAAAAGTATTTTTTCTGAAAACTCTGTCCCTGTTAATCTTATTCAAAATGACTTATCAGTTAATGCATTAGCAGTTAGAAATAAGTTTAGCAAACCTCAACAGCCTCGTTCTAATACATTTTGTTTCAGGTGCGGATCAAAAACTCATCTTAGTAATAGCCCAATATGTAATACTCTGGGTAAGAAATGTACAAACTGCCATAAATTTGGCCATTTTAATAGTGCTTGCAAAGCTAAACGTACTGTACATGTTAGAAATGTTTATACTCATGAACCATATCAATCTAATAGCTTATCAGGTTTTGATGTTGTCCCATTAGAGTCTGATATGCAACATTTAAACATCAATACTATAGAATTTCCCACTATGTACAATGAGCTTAAAGAAATTTTGGCTTTTGATTCATGTGGTAATTTAATTGATGATGAACGTGTTCCTGATCCTACTTGTCAAGTGTTTATTGGTAAACACTCACTTGACATGATGGCTGATTCTGGTGCACCAGTCACAATTGTTTCTGATGTCATTTTTGACAAATTATGGGCTCACTCAACTACTTTATGTAAAGTTGACATCATTCCAAAGGCATACGGAGAAAAGAATATCGATATGCTTGGTTTCTTCATGTCTGATATAACATGTTTGGGTAGAAAAACTTTCACTAAAGTTTATGTAGCCATTAAGGGAAAGAGCATAGTAGGTTGGCAAGACTTGGCCAAAATGGGCTTAAAACTTGTCCCTGGCTCTAAAAATCCAGTTCATTTGAATGATGTTGAAATTGCTTTGGTGGAGGGAATTGATGAGTCTTTTATTAATGATATTTTAAAACAATTCCCAGAAGTGTTTAATTCAAATGTGGGTAAAGTTGAAAAATTTGAACATCTTATTAAATTGAAACCTGGTGCAATTCCAGTTGTGCACAAACTTAAAGCAACTCCCCTTAGTGTTAGGGATGATTTAAAAAGATTGTTAGATAACATGGTTGTTGACAAAATCATTGAGCCTACAAATTCATCACAATGGGTCAGTCCAATTGTTATTGTTCGCAAAAAGGACAATAGTATCCGTTTATGTGCAGACCTTCGGTCTTTAAACAAAAATATACTGATTGATTGTCACCCTATTCCCAAAATTCAAGATCTCCTTGTTGGTATTGATGGATGTAAGTTTTTCACGCTTTTAGACTTACGAAGTGCTTATCATCAAATCCCTTTATCCTCAAAGTCTACTGATTTGACCACATTTATTACACCGTTTGGTGCTTATAAGTATTTAAGATTGCCTTTTGGCCTAGCCTCAGCCGCTAGCGTTTTTCAGTTCATTGACTCTGTGTTAGGCAAAATCAAAAATATTCAGGCATATCAGGACGACGTCCTTATTTTTTCCAAAAGTATTGAGGACCATATTAGCACTCTAAAGGAGGTACTGTTATGTTTCAAGAATGTTGGCATCACATTGGGAAGGGATAAATGTAAATTTTTTAAATCAGAGGTTGATTACCTAGGTCACCACATTAGTTCAGAAGGCATAAAACCAAAATTCTCTCTCACAAAGGCCATTTCAGATGTTCCTACTCCTGATAACAAGGATTCTTTGAGGTCGTTTCTTGGCATGACAGAGTATTACTCTAGATTTGTCTCAAGTTATTCACAGATTGTTCAACCCCTACGGGATCTGCTTAAAAAGAATGTTAAATTTGAATGGTCTGATAGTGTAAACAAGTCATTTGTCACTGTTAAAGAAGCAATCTTAAATTCTCCAGCTTTGTCGTCTTTTACCCCAGGAATTATGTGTACAATTTCGGTTGATGCCAGCCAGTTAGGTCTAGGCGCAGTTCTATGTCAGCACACAGGTTCTCTTGAACGTACAGTAGGGTTTGCTTCAAGGTCTTTGTCCACAGCAGAGAGGAATTATTCAACAATTGAGAGGGAAGCCTTGGCTTGTTCGTGGGCTGTAGAGAAGTTTAAAAGTTTTATTTGGGGCACACACTTTGTATTACTAAGTGACCACAAACCGTTACTCAATTTATTGAATGGTAATGGTACTGGGAAGGCTTTGGCACGTTTGGTGCGTTTACTTTCTAGGTTACACGAATTTAATTTTACAATTCGTCATGTGTCTGGTGGTCTCAATGTCAGAGCAGATTGTCTCTCGAGACTTCCGCTCCAAGAAGATTATGTGGAGACGAAATTTAATGATGTGGAATGTGTAGTAGCATCTATCTCTGATTCAAGCGAGATTTTTCCATTTTTAACTCAGGAACTATGGTTCAAAGCCTACAGTGACGACAAAGTTTTACAAGCTGTAGAGAACATGGTTGTTAATGGTTGGCCAAAGGAACGTTCCATGAAATCATTTGCTCAGGTTTCTGAAGAAATTTCGATTATAAATGGGATTTTGATGCGTGGAGATCAATGCATTCCACCTTGTTCTATACGTACGAAATTGGTGGAATGTGCGCATCAAGGCCATTTGGGCATTGGAGGTACTTCCAGAAAACTAAAAGAGTTTTTCTGGTGGCCCGCATTAGACAAAGATGTCACCTTATTTATAGATAAATGTGATTCTTGTCTTTTATCCGATAAACATTGGAGAGTCAATAAATTGCCTCTTCATCCTGTTTCTATTCCAGATGAAGCATGGTCTAAGGTTGCGTTGGATTTTTCTGGTCTGTTTAATGTATTACCAACTAGTGATCGCTTTATAATAGCTTTAATTGATTACCACTCTAAGTGGGTAGACATAGATTTTTGTGACTCCCCATCTTCTTCTTCTGTCATCAAATTTTTGGAAAGAGTTTTTCATCTAGAAGGCTATCCTAAAGAAATTGTTACGGACAATGGCTTTTGTTCCTTGGCCATGCAAGAATACTGTAAAAAACATGACATTAAACATTTGAGAGTAGCACTCTATTCCCCTGCTGCTAATGGTCTGATTGAAAGATTTAATAGGTTTTTAAAGGAGGGTGTACAACAGCTCTTGCTAGTAATTTCCCAGTTAAAGAATTAAAAAAAAAAGAAAATTTGGTCCTACCTAATCACACCACAGGCAACAACTGGTATTTCCCCGTTCAGACTGTTGAAGAAAAGGAATCCGAATGGGGTTATTTGTCCAAATTGGTTGAGGGAATTAAGAAAAGAAAATTCTTCTTGTATTTCTTGTCATGATAAAAGTATTTTAAAGGAGAATGTTATGAAGAAGCAGGCTCTACAAAAGAAGCATTTTGATGCTTCTTCTCATTTTATTGTGCAAGACTTTCAAGTAGGTGATTGGGTTTTGTTTAGGAACCCTAAACAATGTGTTAAAGGAATGTCAAAATTTTCTGCTCCTTGTCAAATTGTCAAAATTTCTAAAGGTTCAGTTTTTCTGGAGGAAAAGGGATGGTGGAGTAAAAGGGCTCTTGTTAAAGTTTCTAATGATCAAGCCAAAAGAATTCATATATATAAAACTGACTCCAATGATATTGAATGCTCACATGTTCCCTTAGGTACCCCCTCTGATTTTCATCATAACAATGCTTGTTCTTCTGTTATTCCATCCACTTCTTCTGCAGGTATGGTTTTACAAACTTCACCAATTTCCTCACAGACATCTTCCATGTCAAGTACAATGTATGAATCTATTAGACCAAATCGTAATTGTTCCTTTCCTTCTAGGTTCAAGGATTTTTGTATGTCTTAGTTCTCTTGTGTTTTATTTATTCTCCATTATAAAAAGGGAGATGATGTAAGGTATTGTACTTCTTCCATTTCCATTATTATTACTGCTCGTGTTAAGTCATGCTTTCTTAACATTCTATGTTCTATACTCTGCATCCTCGCAAAGAGTGTTCCTTCAAACATGTTTATGTTTGAAGGTGTATCTCTCGAGGATGCAGTATCTGTTAAACTAGTATTTTACTCAAACTGTATTATAACTAGGCATTCAACTGCTGTACTTACTACTTGCCAGTGGCGCTCCCGTGTAATGCTGAACATACTGGATTAAACTTCCATTTGTGTTCACATATGCGGTTGTGGGTAGGGTTCTACAGTCTGAGAAGTATTGCGATCAAGATCAGAAGCAAGAAAGAGCTGTGGTCAGAAATTGCTGCTGTTCTGTCTCAGAGGTTACGATGACTGCGTAAGGTGTTCCTACTGCAGTACGGTATTAGTAACTGGAAGAGGCACCATGACCCATTTAGGAGACATGCCCAACATTTTCCCAGTATTTTGATGGTACGCCCTCTGTGCATAACTTACCTCTGCCAGCATTGTGCCGCCAGCCAAGCCTGCTCGGGGGTCATTAAGGAGAGCCATACCTCTGCTCGCATTGTTGCCGCCACATCAGCCGGGCCGGGGGCCGCGGAGGAGAGTCAACAGCCAGGGAACTACTGCTCCCATCACCCCCTGCAGCATTCCACGCCGCACCGTCACCAGGGCGCCAAGAGGCGCTAAGGGGGGGCCAGGGCTCCCGCAGCGCGAGGTCGTTCCCCCGGGCAAAGCCCGGGCCAAGGGCAGGCCAGTTCGAGCCCGTCAGAGACTGGAAGAGACTGGGCTTGGCCACCCCTCTTTCTTCAGCCCCATCAAAGACTGGTCAGCGTTTTATATTATTTTGACTGTAAATTTATTATTGTAGCGCTCTGTGTTTACGTACCCTGCTACCTTGATAGTATGAGTAAGGTCAAGTGTAAGGGGTGCCAGGTGTTGCAGGGACTCTTGACGCTTTCTCAACACGTGCGGAGTCCGTTTTAATCCATGAAATAGAGCTAACTGAAAGGAGACTCTTATTAGATCCTCATAGAGTCCCCCCTCTGAAGCTACCGCACCACTACCTCTGCGCTCACTAGAACTGGTTATAGCAATGGATAGTACTTTCCCAGTGAGTTCACACCATCAAGAGCTCCAGTCAAATGGGTCTTTTGTTGCAGCCAGCTCGCTATCATTACCACCCACATCTCCTGTAAAAGTGCTCACCCATCAACAGAGGTCTTTGCTGGTTTCAGGAGGGGAAGTCGCTACCAAAAAAAGAAAGGCTCGTGGCATGCCAAAAACCACGCACCAGGCATGTAAAATAGTGAAACGTAAAGTGGTAGCCCAGGGTAGCAAGGGTGGTTCTAGGGTTGTTTTAGCCCCAGGTATCACGGGTAATGGTGATGCTAGATCCAAGGCCTCTGACACTCAGCCGCCAAGTATGTCAGAGGCTGCTCTCTTAAGTAAGTTTGAAGAAAAACTCAAGGCCATGCTTGATTCACTATTATTAAAGCTGTCTGGTATAGACATGAGATTGGCAAAAATTGAGCAGCATTTTCTTTCCTCGTCCCATTTACCGAGTGTGAGTGCACCTGTGAGTTCCAATGTTCATAGCCTCGGAAGTATGACTGAAACTAGAAAATCTATTACGGTATTACTGTGGCTGATTGTCCCCTTACCAATAAGGAGAGTGCTCCCATGTCAAATTTACAGAACACACAATTCATCATTGATAGCGCACCACAGCGAGGGAAACCATCAGTCCGCCAAGCTCCGGTGTTGCCACAGGGAGGGACTGTGAGTAGTAGTATGTCCCTCCAACGCCCTCCTGAAGCTACACCATGTACAGTTATCCTATCTAATGTGCCAGTGCTCCCTCTAGGTGGGGATGAACATTGGTCATCACTTAAAAACAAAGCACTTCCCTTGCTGAACGCTAGAACTGGGTTGGGCAAGGCTTTATTTGGTGAATTTAAAATCATACGCAGAAGTCCATGGGTCAGGAAATCTTCAAAAGCTTTTAGAGGAGACTGCGTGGTTGTAAGTTTTGGGTCCCCATGCCTAGTCCAAACCATTTTGGATAGGGCAGGGTCTAGGCACCTAAACAAGGACAGTATTAACATCTTGCCGCTAGGTTTCTTCTATCGTAATTTCTCAGCCCCTGTTAGAGGGAGGGAGGGTGGGGTTAAGGGATGCAGACCAGGTTAAAGGCCCTATGATTATGGTCCCCACACAAAACAGATTCGAAATATTTTCTAATCTGGAGGACATAGATTGACTCGAATTAAACAATACACCCTCTCACCCACACAATGTGTTGAGTGAGGGTGGATGTGTAACAGGCTCTAATATTTTAGGAGGCCCGAACTTACTAGCTTATCCTGCTCCACATGTGATTATGTACAGGCTATAATTAGGCCGGGTGAAGGGGAAGGTGGTTTAATATCTCCTGGTAATCCCACGTCTAAAGGGGCTACTGGTTCAGTTTAGTAACTAGTGTATGTCACCCCAGTGTTTTAGCCATAATTTAGACCCCGCTGCAGAACTCAAATTAGCTTCCTGGAACATAGCTGGGCTCATATCAAAAACTGTATCAGTAGACTGGTCGCTCTTCATTCAGGGCCACGATATACTGTTTTTCTAAGAAACCTGGGCTATGGACCATGTATATCGTCAAGGTTATTTAAACTTTTCAAAGAGAGCGGAGGGGGGCCAAAGAGGAAGACCAGGGGGGCTCACTACTTGGGTTAGACAGTCTATCTATTATAGGGTGGAAGAGTTGCACATTGCTAGCAGGGACATTCTAATAATTAGGATGTAGCAGGTAAAAATACCTGATTTGTTACTCATTGATGTTTATGCAAGGGGCGTGCAAGGAGGGAAAGCTTCTCCCACTGTTGATCTTTTAGATGCATTTTTAACAGAACATAGAGGAACTAATAATTTGATAATACCCTGGACCTCAATCATGTAAACATCTGACCAGAGGAGGATGCTGAATGGTCTATTCCACTTCTGGATCTTCCTCCAATTAAAAAAATGGACAGGGGCTGCCCTCCAATTAAAGGTGTTCTGTATGGAACAGGGAGTTAGGGCCGCCAACGGGAGAACAGTTTCAGACAAGCAGGGTATGCATACCTTCGACAATGGTGTGTGTAGCAGTCGTATTGACTTTATTGTGCGGAATAAGGAATTTTGGCCCTACTTAATTGATATGGTGGTCCGTGAACGTATTAAGAGTGACCACAACACTTTGGTGCTATCCTTACACCCTGCATGCACTCCCCTTGGTGTCAGTCCGGCACCACAAATTGCTCACCTTGAGGCACATTTGACTAATGATACAAGGAGAGTCAAATGGTCAAACGTGATCAAAAAGAAGAGCACTTAAAGCAAATGACTAACTTGGTGGTTAGTGCACTGGGTACGCTCCAGTCATGTGCTACTCAAGCAGAGATTAATTCTACCATTGTTCAGGTCCATGGGGAATTGTTTAACCAGTTTAAAGGTTTTTTATTACTAAAACAAAAAAAAATTAAGGAACACTCTGGTATCTAGGCAGCCGCCTGGTATGACCAATTATGCCAAACGGCCTATAGAAACCTGGTCAGGGCAATCCGGTCAAAGAATAGGGACGATATTCGTAAGGCAAGGGCAGCATATAAGGCGACCCAATAACGAGCCAAAAGGAACTGGGATGAGCAGCACTGGGCTAAGCTGCTCAAGACGTGCTCAGGGAGTAGTATGACTACATTCTGGCACTTGGTGAAATGGGGCAGTGGCGCACCTAATAGAGTGCCGGTGAACCAAGTAGCCCCAGACCAGTGGGTATCGCACTTTAAAGCCCAGTTTGCACTTCCTGAGGAGGCGCAAGTTTTATTTGATATGCCAACTCCTACTTCCATCCTGCATTTCACCAAGAAAGAGATTGAAGCCGCATTACTTTCGGTCCCAAGAGGTAGGGCGCCAGGGCCGGATTGAATCCCTGCGGACCTGTTCCTTCAGGACATACCAAACTGGGCTACCTATATTCAGCTACTTGTGATTTCTATAGCAAGTGGAGCACCAATTCCAGGTACATGGGCAGGTGCAGAAATACTCCCTATCTACAAGAAAGGAGACCGTTCTCTACCAGGCAACTATGGGCCGATAAGCCTTATTGATTGCATTCAAAAAGCATCTGCTAGGCTGGTTTTGAGCAGAATCTAGGCATGGATTGAGGAGTACGACATTTTCTCTCCATTCCAGGTGGGTTTCCACTCTTGCACCAGTACTGTTGACCAGGTGTTCAGGTTTACTTTGATTTACTGGCGTACCGTAGATTTAGGGGGGTACTATATATGCAGCCTTTGTCAACCTCAGGTCGGCTTTTGATCTTGTACCCCGCCCTAAAATGTGGAAGAATTTTTTTAAATTAAGTATGCCATTAGAAATTCTGGCCTTCCTGGTCACGTTACATGATGCCAACTATGCGCAGGTGCGCTGGGATGCGCTGGGGAGTACTACCCAAAGGTTTCCTGTTGAGAAGGGGGTTCGACAGGGGTGCATTTTGGCACCAACCCTCTTCTTTCGGTACATCAATCGGGTGGTCCAGCACTTCCAGAATTACGCCAACGGATGCGCCCACTCTTGCAGGGATGAGGATCCCTCTGCTTATTTTTGCAGATGACACCCTTGTACTCTCCAAGACTCGAAAGGGGCTACAGCGCGCACTTGAGAGATTTAAGGAGTTTTGTCAGTACCACAATCTTGTAGTGAATGTAGATAAAACAAAATATATGGCCCTACACAAACATAGGTGCATCAGGGGTAGAGTGGAAATGAAGGAAGGTACTCGGGAACAGACACAGAATTTTACTTATTTGGGAGTGACTATTGGCAGCAAACTTAGTTGGAAACCACAGATCGACTTGCTCTCTGTCAAGCATGCCCAACTTTCAGGTGCCCTGTTGAAGGAGCAGAGATCATCACACACCAAACCTATTGCTCCCGCTATAAAAATATATTCTTTAAAAACCTAGAGCCTCGATATTGTACGGGGCTCAACTGTGGGGCTTTGCCAATTTAGATCTTTTAGTGAAAGCTGAAAATACATTTTTGAGGTCCTTAATTGGCCTTCCCCAGTCCACCCCGTTATTACCCTTATTCTTGGATCTGGGCTGTTATTCAATCGAGGACGTGGCACATTTCAGGACGGTGGCATACTGGAGAAGGCTCTGTGTCACCCCGGAGCTTTTCCACTATGCTCAGGCCCTTTTAGAAGTTAGGGAGGCTGACTTTATGGGCACAATTCTGTGGCTAAGGCGAGTAAAAGCCACTCTGTGTGAGATGGGGATGAGCAGTTTATGGGCATCCCCCGTTGATAGTGTGTTTCCAGCAAAGAGTGATTTTAAAGCAGCATATTGGAACTCGCTTGTTATGAATGGGTTTGCTGCCTTAACTGGTCCCTCATTAGCCAGAGACTTCCTTGAGATGAAGCACGAAGTGGAACTTGAAGAGTACTGGGATTTAATCACCTCCCCCAAAGATAGGAAACTGTACTATCAGTTTAGGGTGGGCTCTCTCCCTACTAATGTATTTACTAGTAAATGGCGCACAGCAAATAGTAGCAAATGTTCATTTTGCCCTAATTATAATTAATCACTGGCTCATATTTTGTTTGTTTGCCCGGCCTATAGAAATCCGCGGACCAGATGGTTAAAACCTTTATGTTCTAATCTGGGCGCCAGGTCCAGCAGCGAGGCACTTAGTATCTTAAAAACGTCTATTAATGAGCCTGTAGTGATCGCTGTCGCAGAGTACTTAGTTTGGGTGTGGGTGATTCGTTCTAAAGAGAGGAGCTCTAGTCAATTGTTTTCTGCTTTCTAGTAGGGCAATGGTACATTGCAATTTGCACATCATTGTATTAACAATGAATGTAATTAAATTGGTTCTAGGTAGAATCATGGAACTTTGGGTGTGTTAGGTGGCTGTTCTTGCGGAAGTATAATTTATTAGTTTTAAGCTATTCATTATATATCATGAACTGCTGAGGAGTATAAACTATAACGATGTATAATGCATTCTTATGTGTAAATATGTCCTATTTTTATCTGTGTTTGCACTGTCTTTTGTGATTTTTTTAAATCGAAATAAAGACAATATTGACTTGGTAAATCAGTTTAGTAGTTTTTGAGAAATTAAGGGTCAAAACTAATTGTATATTTTGGCAGTTGGGCTCGCAAATGTCTTCTTGGTGTCTCGCGAGACCACAAAATCAACAAGCACTGGGAATGCAATAGGTCTCGCATTTGCTTGAGTTGGAGCTATTGGCATTGTAAATAATAATAATACGCTCCATAACTCATGGGTAAAACACATTCTTATTTACAATGCCAATAGCTCCAACTCAAGCAAATGCGAGACCTATTGCATTCCCAGTGCTTGTTGATTTTGTGGTCTCGCGAGACACCAAGAAAACATTTGCGAGCCCAACTGCCAAAATATACAATTAGATTGGAATTGTTAGTTGTGTGGGGTGGAGTGCATTTTTATATTGGAATTATGTGGCATGGTGTTCCGTGGAAATACGTGGATAGTAATTATGTTATAATGAGTGTACTGGTATTATGTGGAGTGGGATTGTGTCAAGGAGTGTAATTAGATGGAATGGTGTACATTGGCCTGTGTAAAGACTGGGATTCTGTTTTGCTGTTGTTGCCTTTCCCAAAGAATAATATGCCAGCTTGTCTGTCTCCTTGTTTCCTAATATTAACTTTCATCAGTGCTTGGACTGTTAAATTAAGGTTTAAAAACCTGGACTTGTTTAAGTCCTTGGAAATAGAACTCTTCCATAATAAATGCCATTTGAAAAACGGATGTAATTCTGAGCAGCGAGTAATTCCTTCTTTACCCCCAAACTGTAACTTGATGCACAGCCCCCTCTGGTGTACTTTGTCATCAGTATCATTCTTTAGTAAGTTGTTCATGGTCTGTTAGGTTAAAAAAAAGCCAAGGTTCTGTGTACTGTAAGAAAGCTTTAACGCATTAGCCAATCCGACCATTTTGGTTTTATTCTTTCTGAATGAATGTAGTGGCTTGTTTGCAGAAATATTATTAAAGCATGCCAGCTTGTAATTGTAAAGACTCCACGTTCTTGAGGCCGAAGCAAGGGAATAAAAGTTTTACCTCCGTCCCTAACCACATTAACATTATCGTTCTTTGCCCTGTAGCTGCATATGTATGAACTAATATGCTTCAAATCGAGCGAACAAACGTTAATGTAACCCGTTCATTTAAATGCTGCACAGATATGGATGCTCGCTTCCCACTGGTTTGTGTATTGATTACCAGGTCTTGCACGGTTGCCCAAAAAATTAACTAGCTTCGAAAATTTGAGGTAATATTTAAGATGACAATTCTATAACGGGCACTAATTTGAGGTTGAATAACATATATGTTGACCTATAAAACGAGTTTTGGTTTTCGTTCTCATTTATTCAGTTGTTTCGATGCCTCTTGAAAACATACTGTTTTCCAGAGTGTATGGTAACTTTTCTGCATCTTTCCCCTTGTCTGCTTTACAAATAGTTTCTGTTCTTGGGCTCATGTGTTCACCAGTTTTCGTACTAAGGTTGCGTACACTTAATGATTGGAGGATGGGGTAGTGTGTGGGGCGAAGGGGACCGCACACTGTGAAACAGTGGGAGTGGCAGTAACAGTTAACAAGCATTTACAATGCAACGGTTTGGCCTTTGCAAAAGTTAGAGCTATTGGCATTGTAAATGACAAAAATGTTATTTATGTGTTGGTTTTGAAATCAGATAAATAAATGGCATTGTCATTTACATTGCCAACAGCTTAATCTCTTGCAAATGTGAGACCTATTGTACCCTACTGGACGAGCTCAGCAGACAGCAATTACTACCACACACACACACACACACAGAGCCACAGACACCCAGAGCCACACACACACAGCCAGCCACACACACCCAGAGCCACACACACACACACACACACACACCCAGAGCCAAACACCCAAAGCCACACACCCAAAGCCACACACACACACACACCCAGAGCCACACACACACACACCCAGAGCCACACACACACACACACACACCCAGAGACACACACACACACACACACACCCAGAGCCACACACACCCAGAGCCACACACACACACACACCCAACAGCATTCTGTGAGTCGATGATAACAAAACATGCGTTATCCGATCGGTTGATGCGCCAGATTCAAAGTTGTGCCCCATGAAGTGTGGAATAAAGTGCACAAAACACTTTGTGACTGGCTTTACCGCATGGTATTCCCTCTACATACTGTTTATGTGTGCATGTCCTTCGGCGTAGGACCTGGAGGAAATCGTGCATGCAAAATCCAAGGTGCTAACCATATGTACTACCACATTGAGGCACGTATTTTACCATAGACACACAATGGGGAAAACCCTTTAATACATCAAGCCCCGAGAACAGATGGAATACCGGATGCAAGCAAGCACTGTTTTACAGCAACCACACTAATCAGCTGGAAACACTGCAGGCCCCTTGCATCAGCAGCAGGGAGTAAGACGGGAAGATGCATGGGCCCGACCAGGGATCTTTGCCTGCCTTCTGGAAAGATAATACATTCTACAAATTATAGATCTGAAGAAGGGAGATGTGCATTTAACCCCCATCCCTTTCAGTCAGTGCTGCCCTGACTCAGGCCCATCTGAAGTAAAGCAAGACTTGGCAGTTTACATATACAGTTGATAAATCATTCAGACACCGGCTTATTTATTCCCCCTACCAAGCTGCACACTTCCGCAGCGAGATGAAAGGACTTGGGCTGCACCGTGCTGGTTGGTATAAGTGCCATTACAGGCAGCCTTCTGAATTTGCATGAATGGGTGAACAAGGATGGAAGATAAAACAATTTTCCCTTGTCGGAGCAGCGTGCACGGGTGGCAGGGCGAGCACAGCTGCTGTTATGCACCTCCAGGCTGCCTCCCGTCTCCGGTCCTCTGTATCCTTCTTGAGTGCCATGGAAGCAGCGAACTCTATCACTTGGACTTGTGGGACGAAAATAGGTCTTTAGCTCAGCCGGTCAATAATGGCTGAAAGCGCATAATACTTGAAAGTCCTGCCTAAAAGCATCCGGAGTGGGTTTTTCCACTGGACTCTGGTCTGCAGTTACACAGTCTCAGAGGAGGGCTCGTCGTCGGGGCCCAGGAACGTGGCCTGCTTCCAAGTAGCAAAGTAATGAGACCCCGCCGTAGTTGTACGTTTTCTGCCTCGAGGAGGTACGGGGCTCCGGGCCATTTATTAACTCTCCCCCTTGCGTCCTTGTCGGAGTGCTGTGCGGCAGGGCATAAGTCCTAAAACAAGTTGGAGCAAGGGTCAGTCGGGAGAGCCAACCACATTGGCTCTCCCGACCACGAACAACATAGGAAAAAAAATAAAAGGCCACGGACAGTGGGGGGGAGGGAGGAGGCACGGACAGTGGGCGGGAGGGAGAAGGCACGGACAATGGGAGGGAGGGCGGGAACAAATGGATCAGTGACTGCGGGATAACTCCTCGGCAAGAGGAGTGGGCGGGAGGGAGGAGGCACGGACTGTGGGCGGGCGGGAGGGAGAAGGCACGGACAATGGGAGGGAGGGCGGGGGATAAACAAATGGATCGCTGACGGTGGGATAACTCCTCGGCGAGAGGGAGGGTGTGGGGGGCGGGGCTTAAAAAAAGAGTCAGAAACGCCCACGATTCGCGTCGTGACGGGGAAACAGTGATGGACAACCATGTCTTCCAATGGCTAGCCTCCATTTATGGAGCTAGCCAATGGAAGAGCAGGCGGGACAAAGCCCCTGTACTGTTCTAACATTAGATTTCGCCTGTGCGAACGCTGCTGCGCAGCGAACGCCAGGCGAAACCTAAAAACCTCAGTACCACCTCCAAAATGATCTCAGGACTGACAGGAGTGCTGTCAACATATACCAGATTGTGTGCAGTACTAATGCCACTTGCATAACTTTGTCATCCAAGGGAATCCGAATCAGAATATTTTATTGTGTGATTCATTTAAAGAATTGCAAAATGAACATTACTGCCCTTATGGAGATGTAAAGCCCAAAACAGAAAAATATTTAATTCAACACTGAAATACACTTTGCTAAGATATTGTTATAAAGAATAAAAGGATATAATTAAATCTGATAAAATAATG
This sequence comes from Lissotriton helveticus, assembly GCF_964261635.1. NCBI lineage: Eukaryota > Metazoa > Chordata > Amphibia > Caudata > Salamandridae > Lissotriton > Lissotriton helveticus. The sequence goes on along the minus strand of NC_136061.1, from coordinate 933,277,211 downwards.
TGTTCACTCAAACAATAATGAATTAAACCCAAATCTGTGCTTTGACAGAATCTCCAAAGGTGGCACTTGTCCTTAAAAAAAAATTAACAAAGTTTGCCATTGGCACAAGATTTTGCTTCAAAAGGCAAAACGCCAGTGTGATGCAAGATTGACCTAAATAGCATGCGAATTAAACTAGGAAGTATACATGTGACCACCTCGTGGCTAGTGAACCTTTACTGTAGGTCACATTCATTGATCCAAATGACGACATTAATGGTTTCTCCGTTGCTTTCAGACACGTTGGGTAAGAGAATGTGTTGTCTTTGTTTTTGTTTTCTCTCACTTTTCTGTGGCAAGGATTAGTAGGAGCATGGCAGACTTACTGAAGGAGTCACCTTTAAAGGGGCTGGGGTCTGTATGTAAACGACCCTTTTGTCTGCTGTTTCCATTAATTAGGTCGTTGTATTATTGTGTTGAAATCATCCCTTTCACTTGACCTGATAAAATTAGCAATTATCTGATAAAGTTACTTAAACAAGTGATGCGGATACACCTGCAGGGCAAAATAAAGCCACACTGGTTTCGGATATGTGTTTAACCTATTTCTACAAGAATGCTTATCGTGTCAGGCCAACTTTTAAGACATGTCCTGATCTGAAAGTTGTCAGCAGTGTGTGTTTCTGTATGCGGGACCCACCCTCATCTCTGCTTGTGCACACCTACTCTCCTGCGAGCCTCGCTCCCTTTAACCCCCCACCCCCTACCCTCTTTATCCAGGGTCGAATCAGGCAGGGCCCAATGGGCTGGCCTGATAAGTCTGCGTGGGCTCGGTGTTTCGGCTGTTTTATAGTGCACTGGGTCGGTTTTTACTTCTGAATTCTCCGATATTACTGCAAACATTGCTCAGAGCTGCTGAATTTGGAACTGAGGCACCAATATAATCTCGGCGTCAGCTCAACATCCAGAGATTCTGAACAAATCAGTTCATCTTCCCGTGCCTAAAATAATGATGAATGTGTCAGTGTGTAATGTAGCTGGGCCTCGTGTAAAGCGCTATAACAACTTTGGGTCGAGTGCGCGCAATATAAAACTACAAAAAAAGCTCAAACCCATGCATTTGTCCAAATGTTGTAAAAAGACTTATACAGCGGGTCTTTCAAGCTCAAAACCGCCCCACTATGCAAACATGGGTCACTTTTTATAGCGATCATCTGATCTTTTATTTTGTATCCATGTTAATTTTCAGTCCTAGTCCGACCCTGTCCTTAATCCTTATCTTAAAGCCCTGCCCCCTCTACCTTGAGACCTCCTCCTCCCACTCCTCCAATTCCCTGGTGCCCCTTGCCCTCCCCCACCCCTAAGCCACCCTGCCTGTCCCCTGTGCTGCCGCCCCCTCTCATCGCCCATGTGCATCCTTTTCACTCCTGCCCCACCCCTCCCATACTGCCCCCCGTCCATGCACCTCACCTGTACCCGTAGGGTCGCGGAGGAACGGGACCCTGGATGGGACCAGCCCGAAGAACAAGGTCCGGAAGAGCAGTCCGAAGAGGTAGCCCAGCTTCACCTGCAGCAGGTAGTCCATGGCGGCGGGCAGCTGTCGGGCGCTCCAGCACACTCTCTGCTGCTGCTGCCGCCAGAGGGAAGCTCCGGCAGGCTCTGTTCCCGGCGGCTTGAAGCTAGTACGCTTCGGGATCTCCTAGCCGTGTTCTGGGCTTCCCTCGCCGCCCACCTCCCGCAGCGACCGTCCAGTCCGGAGCGCAGGACCCGCCCATGCCCCGCCTCCTCACCAGCCCTGCCTGCAGCCGAGAGTTTCCTCGAGGCGCGCTACTCGCTTCTGAAGCTGCCCTGTGGGTGCATATGGCAGGATTTACCACAGAGACTGCCGCTGTGAAACTCAATTTCACGCAGACTTTCTGAAACCTGTTTTCTCATCACGTATCCTGTAAACTTTAATCACGCTCCTGTTCACGCCCATGCCTGACCCAGCTTCCAACTTTGTAGCCTGGGTATTGGTCACATTCTGGAAACTTTTTCTCGCTTTAGTTTAATTAGTGAGTTAGGGTTTTCGAGTGAGAAATGAAATTTATAGACAATTCTGGTGGATCTTTATTTATTCGTTGCTTTATTCAGCGCGGTCTTCGCCCAGCATGGTTTCAGACACAAAACAAGTCAGGTCCCGGGCCGGCAGCCAATCACAGCGCGGCCCGGGGAATGACATCACGGGGGTGTCCCGGCCGGCAGATTCGGGGGCGTGTTTTTCGTGCTCTCCCCTTCCCATTGTCTGGAAGGTAAAATTCCAGCCAATGGGAAGAGGAGAGGGCGGGACTTAAAAAAACACACGGAAACGCCCCTGAATCGCGTTTTCACGGGGAAAGCGTGATTGACAGCCAATCTCTTCCAATGGCTAGCCTCCTTTTATGGAGCTAGCCAATGGAAGACAGAGGCGGGACCAAAGCCCCATATGTAGGACATAAGATTTCGCCCTGGGCGGGGCACTGCTTACGCAGTGCTACGGCCAGGGCGAAACCTAAAAATCAAGCAGTGTTGTTGGGAGTGTGTTACAGAGACGGCAGAAGGTGCACCGCTGGGCGAAGTGGAACGACTAAAAGCTAAAACAATGTAAAGTGCATTAAAATAATTTAGACCACGACAGGAGCATTTGGGACGGTCAATTGGCGACCTTGGGGGAGTGGTAGTTGCGGGCAAGCAGTAATGTGGGCGAAGGTTTGGATGCAAGCCGGCCGCGTATAAACCAGTAGTCGGCACACCTTCGAGTTCAGCACAGAGGGAAGGGATGCTGAAGCACAGCTGGATCAAGTATGGAGGCTTGGCTAGGAGAGTTGGAGGACCCTCTGGAGCAGAACCAACTGCCAGGCACCTGCAGTGACTGAAAAAATCAAGTGCTCTGGCTAAATACCCACAGTGAAACACTATTGTATTGTAATTGCATTTTTATAGCGCTTACTACCCCTGACGAGGCGTCAAAGCGCTTTTTGGGCAAGTAGCACGCTACCCCGGGCCCCATAGAGGATTTGTGTTGAATTAGTATAGTGAAACATGCAAGTACATTTTAAGTGGTGGATAGGTTAGTCAGTTATTTGGATTTGGAATGATAGCAGAAGGATAGAGAAGACGCTTGTTGACGCACGCTATTCAGGATGCCTACAAAGGATTAGTGGTAAATTAATATGGTGAAATATGAAGTCATTTCAGTGGTGGATATTAGTCAGTTACTTGGAGTGAGAAGGATAGCGAAGGGTTGAAAGGGGAAGAAAGATTTGCATTCATATATCACTTGTTACTCCTGATGGCTGTTGAATCGCTTTTCTGGCGAGTAGCACGCAACTCTGGAACCCATAAAAGATTACTGTTGAAAATTAGTATAGAAAAAAAAATGAAGTAATTTGAGTAGTGGATATGTTATTCAGTTTTCTGGGTAGTATATTAGTATAGTTTAATATGGAATTTGAGAAGTGAACATGTTAGTCTGTTAATTTCGATTGAAAAGGATAGTGGAGGGATAAAAGAGTGAAAGATTTTTTTTTTAGGTCTTAGCAATAGGAGGAGGCTGTTGGATGAGTAAAAAGGAGTTTTGGAGTGGAGGACTCAGAGGAAAGAGTTTAGAAAGGTTTGTTTTAGGGGATCGGTATAGTAAAAGAGGTGTCACATGATGCAAGGAGGGGTAGAGTAGGAGAGAGTCTAGAAAGGGTTATTTTGGCAATCATAGTAGTGGTATGGGGTTTCGGATAAATGAGAGAGTGGATGTAGAGGATATATTGATAGATGTATAGGATGAGAGATAGGGTAGTGCATTGGAAGGAGTAGTGGAAGAAGTTTGAGATGAGTCAGAAGGTTGGGCTAGCAGATATATTGAGCGAAGTATGGGCTGAGAAATAGGGTAGTGCCTTGGAAATGCTAAATTAGAAGAAAGTGATAAATGTATAGATCAATAATTACATTGATAGTATACAGATCCATAAAGGAGGTATGTATATGTAGATTAAAGATATTGATAGAGGCACAGGATGAGAAATAGCGCAGTGCATTGGATATGATTTTTCAGGAGAAAAGTAACAGACACACAGATCCAAGTACATGGAAGGTACATAGATGCACAATGGAAGTATGTACATGTAGACCAAAGATGATTATTATTTATTTATTATTATTTTTTCTCTCAACAACATAATTATTTTATATGTTTATACAAAGTAATACACAGATAGGTACATATCTATAGTGAAAAAAAATGCTTGTATACAGAGGGATATACTGTAAATTTCTGTTTGTGCATGGTGCTTATGCGGGGAAGAGCCAAATCTTGAGTAGTTTTCTGAAGATAAGGTGGTTGTCGGTGGACCTTATGTTGGGGGGTAAAGAGTTCCATAGTTTGGCTGCTTGAACAGAGAAGGATGTGCCACCCATGTTTTTTTTCTTGTATGGTGGGAGGCGAGATGCTCCTTTAGAGCGGAGGTTCCTTTGTTGAATGTGTTTGGTGATTTTATTCCTGATGAAGTGCGGTCCTATTCCATGTATTGCTTTGTGGGTGATAGAAAGCAGCTTGAACGTGGATCTTCTGGAAACCGGTAACCAATGCAGGGCTTTCAAGGCGGGGGAAATGTGGTCTCGCGGTTTGATATGCAAGAGTAGTTTGGCAGCCGTGTTCTGAATCCGTTGTAGTCTTTTCATGGTCGTTAAAGGTGATCCGTGGTAGAGGCTATTGGCGTAATCGAGTTTGGACAGAACAAGGGGGATGTATGACATTACAACGCATGCTTTTACCACGCATGCCTTTACAACACAGTTTTTACAACGCATGCCATTACAACGCATAGCGCTTTGGGGTGCTGGATAGTGAATAGTTTAATTTACTATTACAACTCCAGTCCCCGTGGATAGTAGGGAAGGTGTTGGATAGTAAATTAAATCTATTCCCTATCCTAGAGCGCCCCCCAGCGAAATGCGTTGTAATGGTTTGCGTTGTAAAAGTTGCGATGTAAAAGCACTGCGTGGTAAAAGTTGCGTTGTAAAGGATGTTTCCCGAACAAGGGAGATGGTAGCTTGGACCTTGTGTGGAAATCCCAAATGAGGGAAAATTCGTCGCAGCGTTTTTATAGTAGCAAAGCTTGATCTTGCTAGTTTATCCACTTGGGCATTCATCGACAGCTTGGAGTCCATGGTCATTCCGAGGTTTCTTACTTCCTTCGATACTTTAGGCAGTGATCTCAGTTCATCAGGCCATGCGGCAAGCGGGTTGTAATGTTTCCAATCGCCACACGTGAGTATTTCAGTTTTTGAAGCAATCAATTTGAGATGGCTCCAGGTCATCCACTGATCCACGGCTCTGAGACAGCTGAAAATTGGTGATTTTCCAATGTCTTTGGGGCATTCCAGTTGAAGGAGAATTTGCGTGTCATCTGCATAGTTATAGCATGTGAGGTGAAATGTATTGATCAGTACTGGTAATGACTTCATGTAGATGTTTAAAGCATGGGCGAGATGATTGAACCTTACGGGACCCCTGCTTTTGTGGAGTATGGTTTGGACAAGAAAGGTGGGGTATGGATGGCATTAGTTCTGTTTCGAAGGTAGGATGCAATCCAGTCTAAAGCAGTTCTCTCTTTGCCAGCTTCATAGAGTCTTTGTTTCAGAGTGGCATGGTCAACCGTGTCAAAGGCAGCTGAGCGGTCCAAGAGGAGTAGCGCTGCAACCCCGTTGCGGTCAACTGTATTCTTTAGGTCATCCCAGATGGCCAGGAGGGCAGATTCAGTGCCTCTTCCCGGACTGAATCCTGTTTGGAAGTCTGAAAGTATGTCATTCTCTTCAATGAATTGTGACATCTGGGCGAACGCTGCTCTTTCTATCAGTTTGCCCAGGAATGGTCTATTTGTAATGGGTCTGTAGTTGTCAGGGTTCAACGGGTCCAAGTTTGTTTTCTTCAGTAAAGGGCGTATGTATGACTTTTTGAGTTCTTCTGGAAATATTACAGTAGTTAAGAAATCGTTGATGATTCTTCTTACTGGAGTTGCAGCAGAGGTTGTTAAAAAAGTTGTCTTGAAAGTTTGTGGCGGACAGCGGTCAGAAGGGCTGCCGGCAGGCCTACTTGCTTTGACCTGGTCCATAAATTCATCGTGTGAGATGTCGGAAGGAACAGAGAGGCTTGATTAAAGCATTCTTGGATTGCTGTTTTGTACAAGGGTTAGTGCTGGTGCTTTGTTTCTGTTTTAAGTACGATTCCAAGGTGTCTGCTTTGTCCGTGTAATGATTTGCCAGTTTGTCTGTGAAATCTTGAGTAACAGGATGGGTTCCTTCTAGGCAATTTGGTTTGCGAAATTCATTGAGTATTTTATAGAATTATTTATTTGCACATTTAGCGTTTTGAATTATGTCTGAATAGTACCTTCTCTTAGCTTTTTTCATAGCAGACTTGTATAATCTGTTAATTTTCTGTAGGTGAAGTATGTCTTGTTTGACGTTTGTTTTGAGACAGGTACGTTGCAGCTTTCTAATTTGTTGTTTTATGTCTTTTATTTCTATGTTTCTCCAAGGCGCTTTTTTTCTTTAGTTCAGTTGTGTGGTTTTGAGTGGTATCAGGATGTCAAAAGCTTCCTGTAGCCACTCATAGATTTTGAACAGAATTTATGCTTTCCAGATTTGTACTGGATGTTAGTTGTGTTTCCAAGTGTTCCAAATTGAGTTTGTTCCTCGGCCGATAGGTGGATGTATGTAAGGTAGTTTTAGGTGAGTCGCTTAGCATTGTTTTATGTTGGAAGGCAAGCAAGTGGTGGTCTGACCATGTGAATGGAGTTATAGTTTGAAAGGTAACTAGTTCAGTATTAGCAAAAATAACATCTAGGATATGTCCAGCGCTGTGTGTCGGATTGGTGACAATCTAATACAGGTTCAATGCGTTTAGGCCGGTGATTATAGTTTTTGGATGGGTCATATTGGGTTTATCAAACCAAATGTTAAGGTCACCCAGAACGCATAGGTTGGAGTGTATTGTTATCAGGTTTGAAACTGTGTTTAGAAGTGCATCTGGGAATGTTGCCTTGCTGGGTGGAGGTCTGTAAAGGAGCAGGAAGTTACAGGAGGAAGACGGTGTAGGATTGCATCTTGTTAGAAGAGCCTCACTATTCTTTGTGGAGATGTTGTCAATTTTAGTGATATGTATTGTTTGCCTGAATACAACAGCTGGACCACCTCCTTTTTTAGCTATACGATTTTGGGTAATTATTTGATAGCCTAGAGAAATGGCTTCATGCAGGACTGGAGCCATATCTTCTCCCAACCATGATTCGGTTAAGAATAGTATGTCTGGTTTTGCATCGGTGAGAAGGTCGTAGATGTGATGCTTGTTTTTAGAGAGGGATCAAGCATTTATTAGTAGACAGTTTAGTGAGTGGTCTTTGATGATAGTGGGACTTTGTTTGGTAGAAGAATGATCAGTATTGTGTGGGTTTGTAGCAGGTGTGTTTTTAGTGCTGGTATTAGCTGTATTAGGATAGCAATCGTGTAGCTGTTCTGTATCGTGTTCCTCATCCAGCATTTTGATGGGTCTGCATGTGTATGTGTTGGAGATGGTGTTTGAGAGTGAGTTGGAGTGCTGTGTTGCTTTTGTGTTGTAACATTGTTGTGAAGTAGACATGGGGAAGCAAATTTGAGACGTGTGGCATGTTGCTTATATTTTTTGTGTCTGTTTAAGATGGAAGGTGTATGAGTCAGGGGAAGTGGTGCAGCATGTGAGTCATGTAGTAATGTTCTATATTATCCAATGGATGAGAGGCGGTTAGAAGAGAGGTGCTGTATTGCTGTATCTGTATCACACAGCAATGTACTATATGGCCAGAACAGCAATAAAAACGACAGAACGCCTCTCTACTTTATACCTATGGGGCACATGCCACAGCAGGACCACCCTTGAGCAATGGGGCCAGGCCTTGGTGGGCCCTGGCGAAGTACCGACCTACAGACTCCAACATGGCGACAGCAGTGAGCGCTGCAGGAGTAAGTAGAGGGGGCGGGGTCAAGAAGGGCTGATGAGGCAGGCCTTTAGCGCATCACTGAGTAAAGCTGAAAGTGCATGAATGTAGAATAATTATACAGGAACAGGATTGCCCAGAATCAAGACTGTCTTGTGACGTTAATTATATTCTTGCGCATGCTGTGCTGCTGCCATTCCAAATTATAACGGTAGCGATTTTCTCAGCATATCGTCAGCGCATGGAAATTAATGTAAATAATTGTGGTCATGATTCTCTTTTTGTGGTGGCGGCGGGGGTTGGAAACAGGGGCCCTTATTCACAGCAAACGTAATGAGAGTAGAACATGATTTACAGCCCCGCAGCCCGAGTGCTCTGGTGAAAAGCCAACAGTGAAACACGAGCAGGCACGAAAATAAAAATAGTCCACAAAGGAACACACAAACACTTAAAGTGGAAGGATACTGTACTTGGCCAGTGCTCCATCAGAGGAAACAGGAAACGAAAATGCATGCCTTTAACAAATCAAAATAAAGAATGTACGAGTGAAAATGCAGCACGCCAGTAGCAAGAAGAGGGCCTGACTGGATGCCCACTGAGTGTTTACAGCAGGTCTTGAAGAGACCGCACATGCGCTGCCTAGCTTGACCTAAAAATGGAGCCCTGTGATTGGTCAAGAGTCCAGTTTTTTCTCATGATCCTTCACACTCTCGCAAGTCCCAGAGAGCGAGCACTCTAATTGGCGAGCTGTTGGAATTTTTTTTATTAAATGGTCGCCATTATTGTTCACTGTGAAAAGTTGCAGGTTTTGTGGAAATTAAGTAAAAAGGCTATATAAGGGGGCAGCAGAAAGGCATGCTGTCCCACGGTATTTGGAGCGGAGGTCTCTAATGCATTACTACTGTGATAGAAACAAATGTGTATTAAACGTGTATTAAAAAAAACCTTACATTGTCGTGGGCCTCTCTTGAGATTGTGAATAATAAAAAGGAGTAGGTGAGTTCTCAATACAGTCTACTAGTATGAATGCATATTGAGCACCTTGCGAAAGAGAATTACTGTTATGAATAGAAGGTTAAATCTTTTTTAAAAAGCTATTACTATCTTGCAAGACTAGCAGGATCGTGAAAATCAGGAAAGAGTAGGTGACCTTTGAATACACTCCAGTATATAGACATGTTACTGTAGGAAGGAGTCTTACTGTAGATGGTGTTTATCAGTCTACTATTTATGTCCATCAGCTTGGGAAGAGTTCTGAGTATGGAGTTAAGACTCTCCCCCCACTCTACTATGCACAGCCGTCATACAATAGAGGTTAGTGGAGATGCAAGTTCCTCCACACACCCTACTATGGACACCCTTCATCTTAGAGAGAGATCTCAAAGGAGAGGGTAGTTCATCCACACACCCTACTACACACACCCATCCTGTGTGTGAGAGAGAGAGAAAGAGAGAGAGAGAGAGAGGTCTTAAAGGAGAGGCCAGTCGCTCCCCATACACCCAGCTACCCACATCCGTTATATGAGAGAGATGTATTGAAGTAGAGACCAGTCCATCCACACACCCTACTACAAACACCTATCAGAAAAAGAGGTCTCCAATAAGAGGCCAGCCCCTCCCCACTCACTGCTACACACATCCGCCATCTGAGAGAGGTCTGAAGGGAAAGGCCAGTCACTCCCCATACACCCTACTATGCACACCAGCCATCTGAGAGGGGTCTCGAAGGAGGGACCAGTCCTCCCTAACACCCTACAATTCACACCCATATCTGAGAGAGAGGTCTAACAGAAGAGGCCTGTCTTTCCACACCCTACTACGCGCACTCATCACTTTAGAGAGAGGTCTGAAAATAGAGGCCTGTTTCTTCCCACACCCTACTACGCAAGCCTATCATCTGACAATCTAAAGGAATATAAACAATGTTGAAAGGAAAGTATATATAGGCTATGAGGGAAATATTTTATATTGTACAGTCTGTCTCTACGCCCTGCCACGCACACCTGTCATCTGAGAGAGAGGTGTGAAAGGAAAAGTCAGTCCCTCCTGACACACTACTACACACACCTGTCATCTGAGTGAGAGGTGTTGTAGGACGCTGGCTCTTTATCTGATATACCACTAAGTGGTTATATCGTGCAGAGTCCAGAGATTCCCCCAGAAGTGTAAAGTGTTCAATGGAAACTCAAAGTGCACTATTTGTCGATCGAGCAGCCTTAGGCCTAACACAGAGAAGAGTGTATGACATTTGTTATGCACACTGTGATTAGTAAAAGACAGACTACTCAGAAAGGAAATCCACACCAATGTTCTAAAAATAAGTTTCTTTTCAGTTTTCTTTTATGACAAAGATATACGTTTTAAGGAAAGTAAGTTTTTTACAAGAAATACTTTTCACTTTAAAAGTGGAAACTTTGTGCAATTTTTGCAGGTAAGTATACGACTTAACAGTTTTGGTTTTCAGGATGATGAATCTGCACCAGGCAAGGTTCAGATATGTAGCAAATCACATCTCCAGTACTAGCTGGGTGCAGGGTTTAAATTTAGAATCTGCCGCCAATGCTATTCAGTGGAGAAAGGGGGTAATCGAAGACATGCTGCTCAGAGGTGAGTAACACGGCTTGGCAAACCAGTCTCTGGGGGTTAAGTTAAGGGGAGCACATAGGGGGCCACAAGGCAGCACCGAACTTGCACCCTCAGCGGCACAGGGGTGGCCGGCTACAGTGTGCCAACACAGCATCGGGCGCCCAATGCAAACCAATAGGGGGATCAGTTTTCAAGAAAGAATGCAGGCTCAGGCCATGAGGCCGGACGAAGAAATCCCACAGCTGGAGACACTGTTGGTCATGCTCTCCATGGCACAAGTACTGGGCTTCAGGTGCAGGGGTATCCTTAGGTGTCGGTAAAGGCAACCCAGGCAGGTTACGGTCAGGGGGGAGTCTACGAGTTATGGCTGCGGGCGTCGAGGTGGAGTCTGGCAGGGGTCAGCCCACGGTGGACAGTTGCTTAGAAGGGTTGGGGTACCTTCACCCGACCCGTGGGTCATTTGGACCCGGGCCGTGGGGCATCTGGTGCAGAGGTTGGTCTGACTGTTGTTTCGCGGTTCCTCAGGGCAGAGGTCTTTGTTCTTTAAAGTTGGTTGCTTCTGAACAGGTCCGATTTCCACGGGAGATCTCGATCTTTGTCGAAGCCAGCAGTCCTCCCAAGGCTTTGGAGGTTGCTGGGTTGCAGATGCTTCATCTTTTGGCGCAGTTTCGTTAAGGGCTGCTGACAGGCCGGTAGAGCTGGGGCAAGTCAATTGCTGTCTGCAATCTTCAGGCCCCATTGCCCTAGGTACCAGGGTACCATTTACTAGGGACTTACAGGGGGAGCTGAAGTTGTGCCAATCCTGGTAAAGTTTTAGGGACAGAACACTGGTACTGGGAACCTGGTTAGAAGGGACCCATTACTCTACAGTCAAAGTTGCCTCAAAAGCCAGGCGAAATGTGTGTGTGTCTGTGGGGGGGGGGGGTAGTGCAACAGAAACCCACTTTCCTACAGGACTGAAAGGAGAGGCCAGTCCCTCCCCACACCCTACTCTGCACACCTGTCGTTTGAGAGAAAGGTATGTAAGGAATGGCCAGTCCCTCCGGACACATTACTATGCATACCTATCATCTGAGTGAGAGATCTGAAAGGAGGCCCTCCTCACGCCCTACAGGTCCTGCAGCCAACCTCTCCACGTGCTTTGTGTGGGATTGCATTTACGTATGGCAAGTAAATATTACTGTACGTAAATAAAAAAACTACAAATTCACTGAAAAAAACTACGGTTAAAGTCATGTTATAGTTATGTGAATTTCTCAGTGACCGCATTAATGTTTGAAGTTAAAAAAACAAAAACAGAAATTCAGTAGATATAGATAGCAGCACTAACTATAACTTGTGCCCCCGCCATGCACTGCTTATGACCTCACATATATTACAAAACACAGGGGAACCCAATATGGTAACCAAGGACCATGGGTATCGATAATTAACAAAAACAATGGTCCTTGACATAAATTCAGTATTCAGGAGAAATTAATATATACTCAAATGTGTGCTATATTAATGCTGTCCAGCCGGACAGTGACATTTAATGAATTTAAGGTTTTTAAGAAAAAGACAAAATAAAGTGGGACAGCATTAATATATCACAAATTTGAGTCTATATCCATTTCTCCTGAATATTGAATTTATATCAAATACCATTCTGTTTGTAAATTATGGCCTCACATATGACATCACTCATGACATGTTCTATTTTTTTTATTTATTTAAACAGCTTTTTTTTGGCATTTTACAATATACATTACAATATGGTCAGTGCACATCACAGGGGTCTATTCAACCAATTAGACAGGGTTACAGTCATAGAGTGCACCCTATCACCCCCACCCATCGACCTAAGTTTAAAGGATAAACATCAAAGTCTCTATACATCAGGTCACCAAAGTATTATGGCTAAGCAGGCATCCAGCACTAACGGTGCCCATTTATTCCTGCTAATCTCGGGTCATGTCTACCCGTTGGTTTGACCTCCACACTTGCCTTGTCATCTATCATCAATTTCCTTCTCTGATAATTCACACCAGAGACATCCTTCGGTGTAGCGGGATACTAAGCGATGCCCTCCATCAAGATATAGTGCTCCATAACAGCTTGTGAAGGGAACGTTTGTAACAGCCGTTTAAGATAAACCTATAATAACAACTATACCTAATCCAAGTGTCTTCAGGAGATTCTTCACTGTACTATATTGAGGGCCAGCGTAGTGTCATGCTGTCTCACAGCCACTGTATGAGGAAAGGGATGTCTATGGCGGGGGGCATATACAAAGCCTTCCGTCACCTTATTGTGTATTACCCATGTCTTTGGGCATGGGCTCCAAAGTAGGAATAAGTGTGTATTCCCACCTCCCAGGTCCAGGTGTGGACTTTTAAATATTTAATGCAGAGGGTCCCCTAATGCGTGGTTCCAGTATTAGTCATGTGCCACAGGGGGCTACCCTACCCCTCTTCTCCAACCCCTTCCTCTTCACTGGTACTTTGTGTCCTTGGTTGGTCTCTCCCAATTCCTAAGTACCTTTGACCACAGTTCTGCGATGAGGCACCACAGTTCTGCGATGAGGCACCTTACAATATGGTCAGTGCACATCACAGGGGTCTATTCAACCAATTAGACAGGGTTACAGTCATAGAGTGCATCCTATCACCCCCACCCATCGACCTAAGTTTAAAGGATAAACATCAAAGTCTCTATACATCAGGTCACCAAAGTATTATGGCTAAGCAGGCGTCCAGCACTAACGGTGCCCATTTATTCCTGCTAATCTCGGGTCATGTCTACCCGTTGGTTTGACCTCCACACTTGCCTTGTCATCTATCATCAATTTCCTTCTCTGATAATTCACACCAGAGACATCCTTCGGTGTAGCGGGATACTAAGCGATGCCCTCCATCAAGATATAGTGCTCCATAACAGCTTGTGAAGGGAACGTTTGTAACAGCCGTTTAAGATAAACCTATAATAACAACTATACCTAATCCAAGTGTCTTCAGGAGATTCTTCACTGTACTATATTGAGGGCCAGCGTAGTGTCATGCTGTCTCACAGCCACTGTATGAGGAAAGGGATGTCTATGGCGGGGGGCATATACAAAGCCTTTCGTCACCTTATTGTGTATTACCCATGTCTTTGGGCATGGGCTCCAAAGTAGGAATACGTGTGTATTCCCACCTCCCAGGTCCAGGTGTGGACTTTTAAATATTTAATGCAGAGGGTCCCCTAATGCGTGGTTCCAGTGTTAGTCATGTGCCACAGGGGGCTACCCTACCCCTCTTCTCCAACCCCTTCCTCTTCACTGGTACTTTGTGTCCTTGGTTGGTCTCTCCCAATTCCTAAGTACCTTTGACCACAGTTCTGCGATGAGGCACCACAGTTCTGCGATGAGGCACCTACGCACACCCCTTTCATCATCCCTAATGAGGGCGCTCTCCTCTGCCCTAGCCCAGGTCATTACATCTCTTTACCCAGGCCTCCATCTAAGGGCCCATTTCCTATTTCCACACAAGCTCTATGTGCCACTTTGCCAGTACCACGGCTAAATCTAAAAAAATTGGAGCCCACCTTCTTCGACTTAGGCCTCGGGAATTGTCCCAGCAGACAGACGTCCAAAGAATAGATGAGTGGGCAGGCCAATACACGGGTCAGCTTATGCACTATCTCCCCCTAAAAAGGGTACACTTTGGGACAACACCAGGTCAATGTTTAAAGTCTGCGTCTAGAACTGCTCACCTAGGGCACAGTCATTGTCCTCCCGTCATACATGACCTGAAGCCTATGAGACGTTAAATATGTTATGTGCGTATAGTTAAACTGGATAAATACTCATGACTTGTTCTATGACATTTATGACATAAGTGATGACATTTCGAATGACATCTGTGATGACCTCACTGATTACATAATTCAATGAGTGATTTTGTTTGTTTTATAGTTTACATAGTGGTGGACAACTACCAAATTACTTTTCTACCATATTTTGTACAGCTTGGCACTAAGTAATGGGTGTAACTGTTTACAAATTGCCTGAGCTCTTAATGCACCATAGCTGTGTAGCGGTATTGAACACGTTATCAATCTTTGTATTCAAGAGTAACTCAGTGTGCAGGTGATGGTTGACTTGTGTTCATTATTTTCCACACAAATCTTTCGGTTCTGCAGATTAAGATTTCAACAGGAGAAAGATTCTTCGTCGTCAATACTAACTTTGGTAAGCAGCCTTAAATTATTGAAGAGAATCGTCTCAGCATGACAATTTCTACTTAACATATAAGACTCTGTGCACCAGGTACTAACCTATGTACGTGTGCTTGCTTTGCTTCAGAAGATGGTCTATCTGTAAAGGTTTCACCACAGTATGAAGAGTGCAGGTAGTGTGATCTTTAGCCCTTTCAGATATTAGTTATTTTTAGGAAATAGTGTATTTTTTTAGAACTGTTGTATAGAGTGTACACTGTTCTTAGTTGTTTCTTTTAATACTCTGTGGTGTATTTCTCATGAGAGTTTCACTGTTTGCAAACACTGTGGTAGAGAGTAAACACTCTCCATAGTGTAAACAGTGTTAAAAGTACCCAGCTCTCTGCTGATATCAACTACCTTTTTCAGTGTTGGTTTAGTGAGTGTCAGGGGTTTGATACAGATAAAGGTGTCCGTAGTAGGGCATTTGTTTTGAAAGTGGCATTCCTTATTTTGGCATTCTCTGAACAGTTGAATACAGATTAAACTCCATAATCAATGAGGGTTTACCCACATAGCTGTGTTTTATTGTTCATGTGATCTATGCTACATGTAAAGTGTATACTCTAGGGTCAATATTGAACATAATGCTTGTTTTCAACGCCTCATGGAGTTGAAGCTGTGATGGCTGTATTGATGGCTGAAATTCTCCTGAACTCTTTTGTACTTACTGTCTGGCCTCTAATGCCATACTAATTTATAGAGTAATATGAGGGAAATGGAAGTTTATATGATGTCAACCAGCTCCGTGCTTCTCACCCTGGCTCTGCAGCAGCAACCTTATCTTTGTCACTGTTGGTTGATACGATGAGTCTAATTACCATGAATTTATTGTGAAAGAGACGCACAGTAAAAGTACCCCCCTCCCTTTCCAAAAACAACGGGTGGTCAATTCCTGGTGATATCATTGGGCAGAACCCATTTGCTACACTAGCCATAACTTTCAAAGATATTTAATGAAGGAAGACATTTATCAGTAGTGGCACTCTTTCTCACACACACTAATAGTAGTGAGGCGGCACTACCACTGTCAACATGTAGATATCCTTGCAAGGTTATATTTAGAAACAAGGTTCTGCAAAAGTTGTGGAGCCCTTTATGGCTTTAGTAATGTCCCCAGGTTCAGTGGTTATGCCATTCAAAATGTCACCAGTAATGTCATCGGTGGTATCCTCTGTATAGGAATAGAAAGCTGTGGCGGTCACTGCACTAGCAGTACGTATCCTCATAGGCACTAATTATAGTTGGAAACTGTATTTAGCACTATTATGTAATTTTAAAACACTTTACCTTAAGTATGTTTTACTTTATCTGTAATCTTTATGGTCAGCTCGCACTGTGGCCTTATTTTCTATTGAACATATTTGTTTAAATAAATATACAGTGTCTCATTACGAGTTGCCAGGTTTTTTCTTTTTTGACCAGTCATCTTGCACTCCGCAAATGTCACTATAGCTAGATGTATTATTTCCTTAGTGTGGTATTACTACTTCATTCTGAATGCCGACCCTCTAAATGGACAATGAAGCAGTATAGCTATGTTTGTGTATTTCTAGCTGTAAAAGTCTGGATGTTGTTGTTTCCAACACATAATATGCCATCTGAATCTGGATTACCAGTTTGAGTGAAATGAAGGCCATAGAGTTTACACCCAGTTAAGTTTAAACAATAACTTCCTTTGGAAGAGTCATTTTATGGTGGCTGATTATTTTTACCCTCTTTGAACCGATCTTCACCTCTCTTTTGCAAATGATTGTACCCGTTAGTGTGTTTGTGCTGTTAGAAAATGTCTTGATGTCCCACTGTAGGTTATGAACTGCCAATCTACCTTCTTTGCAATCAAGGCAGTGAGGCAGTCTGGGTAATATGGTGTAATATTGTGACTTGCTTAGCCTGGTAATGCTGATTGACAAGTACAGAGCGGGGCTGGGCAGTGGAAGGGTCAGAATGATGACCCCAGTTTACTGCAAAGGACCAGTGCCGGCTCCTACGCTATGGCGATGGAGCATCGCCTCACTGCTTTTAGGCAGTGCCAAGTAGAAACATAAAATGATAACTTAGAGTTATTATCATTTTATGCTTTCTGTCCTGCTGCTTTGGGGGCGAGCAGATGGGCGGGGCTGCTATGCTCTCGGAGCTGGGGAGGAGTGGTTTGCCCACTCCTAGGTGTGCAATGACTGTGGCGCTCTCGGGCCTCCCAGACCAGTAATACCACTTTCCCCGTTATCCATGCAGGCTGCATTAAAGCCTGAATGGAGAACATGCTCACCTCTCCAGCCCCTGGCTGAGCACCGTGTCTCGGCGCTCAGACCAATTGCAACACTGCATTGCAGTGTTGTGATTGGCTTATGGGTGGGAGAGCAGTAGCAGACACGCAGGACCCAGCGGCAAGGGGAGTTTTTTTTAATCCCCCCGCTACACCTCCCCTGCAACCAACCCCTACCCCACGGCCCCGCGCCCGCCCCACCACCCGCGAGCCATGCCAACTGCCACTGCAACGGACACCCCTGATTATAGGACTCCAACTTAATGGGTGTAGCCAGTGAAGACGTTGTGTCCTTGCTAGCAAAGGATTCATTCATTCGCTCCTTTTTCCCCTCCTTCTTTTCTCACAGCCTCCAAGCTTGTTTTAGCTCACTCTCAACGTATTATATCAGACACAGTAAATGCATTAAAATATATTAATAGGAAAGTATCCAAACCCATCAATCAATCAAGATGGTCATCTTTATGGTTTAATCCTAAACTTCATACTGATATTGATCCTAGTACGGCTTCTTCGTGGGCCGCCAAAGGTACCAGTCTGGTGAAAGACCTCTACAACACTAATCATGATCCTCTTCCTTTTTCTTTCCTAGCCAGAAAATATAATCTCAGCTATATGGATTTTTATTCCTTTTTTAAACTAAAGGTTAAACGTTCTAAAATACCCCTTTCTACAGATCCGGTTATTATCTCACTTTTGTCCATGTGGACACATTCAGGTCATACTGCTTCTAAAATTGATAAATTCCTATCCGCGCCACTGCCATTGCATTCTACAATTAATTATGATAAATGGTCTCACCATTTTGAAGACAGCGTTTTCAAACATATTTCACAAGATACCTGCCAATTGATGGGGGAAATTATCCCCACGTAATAAAATTGCTCCTTCATGACTCCAATCTAAATTCTTCACATTAAATCTTCTACATTGGACCCCTGCCCGTTTACATAAGTTGAAGTTACGAGATAGTGATCTTTGTTGGAACTGTAATTTAGTACCAGGCACACATCAACATATTTTTATTGAATGTATGCTAATAAATTCTTTTTGGGGCCTGATACAGAAACATTTATCACTAATATTTAATACATCTATAGTTCTCTCTTTACCTATAATTTTGCTGGGTTCATGGGCTACAGTTGTTCCTTTACCTCTTGATAATAGAGATTTGGAGCTCTTAAATTTACTTGTATCCATTGCTGTTAAAATTATACTTACAGAATGGAAATCTTTTCATCTCCTGTCTTATCATACCTGGTGGGCATGGGTTTCATATCTTCGTTGAGCTCAGACTTTTGTTGAAAAGAAGCATTATTCACCTTCAATTTCTAGTAATGTTTGGAGATCTCTGGATAACTATATGAACTTGTCCTCTATGGGGTTGGTAGCTCAATATCCCGTTGATTCCATTTCTTAAGTTATTTTTTTAGTGATGAAGCAGGTGTGCCTACCTTCATTTTTCCCCTTTTCCCCCAGTACTCTTACTTCTCTTTCTTTTTCTTTCCTTTTCCTCTTTTTTTTATCGCTGATGTTTCTTATCCATTATTCAATACTGCTAACATATGTCTCTGTTGCGATATATGTTGTTGCCGCCTCATTTATTCCATAGTTCTGGGATCTATATTTAATATATGATGAATTTATAATATTTATTATTCGTCATGATATTTAACTGATCATTTTAAAATGATATTTTTGTCATTCCTCTAATCCCAGTTTAGTAGGTCTAGGCACAAATGTAATTTTTTTTTTAAACTCTTCATTACTATTTATTATATATTTGATTATGATTTGCTGTATTGCGGCTGTTCTACAAATGATTTCTTTTTAAATAAGCAATAAAGATATTTGAACAAAAAGGATTCATTCCGTTTTCTCCATTCCAAAAAGGTACCGGAGCTCTGCATCCTGTTGACTACGACAGATGCAGAAATGAGGTTGAGGGACTGTAATGATCAATCCACGCACTGTGAAAGGTGAACTTAAGTTGAAACAGCGGAGGGGAGCAGACACTAGGCACAGCCTTCTCTGCTCCGTTCCCTTGCATCTGCCAGTTCTAACTCCCTCAGGATCTAGAACTCGACAGAGGTACAGGCATAACTGCTTATATACAAATAACAATAATAAAATACACTTGCAAATATATACATAAAGAAAGATTCATGAGCGGATGCATGCACAAATATGCATACCAGACATAACACCTCTTTCCCCTTTTTATAAACGAAAACATATCTACATATGTACCCCCATAAGTCACTCATTGAAATCATCATCTCACGCAAAATCAGACATCCATCTGGGTTTAACCCAAACTCTCTTGTTATCACCAGAGTCTGTCTTCTGTCTCTCTGCCACTGTTCCTCTCCTCTACATCATTAGACCCAGCTACAACTTCACTTCCCAGTAATTCCTCCTCAACAGTTCCATCTTCCTCCAACTTCATATTCTCCTCTTGGTAGTCATTCCTTTGACTTAACTCTGCATCCTTGTTATTTTCTTGACCTAATTCCTCATTCAACTCAAACCTTGCCCTACAACTGCTTCCAAAATTACTCCATGAATTGTAGTCCTGCAATTCTCCTTCTCATTCTCCTTCTCAGTTCCATACTTTACCATCACTTAATTACACAGAATTCTTCAAAACCTTGGTAACTTGCAATTGATCAGAAAACTCACTGTCACCTTTCTTTACCTTCCAGAGATTTCTTTACTTTGGCACACATACCTTTTGTAATCCCAACATTCTTGGATCCTCTCTTGAGATCAAACATTTATTTATACTTCTGTTGTTTAGCCATAATATTCTCCCTTACCTCTTCCACCAGCGTTGTGGTATCTTCAACCTGCAATAACCATTCTAGTTTACACATAGTCGAGGCTCCCCTACCCCATATAACTTCAAAAGGGGAAACTTGCAAAGTTTCATGGGTAGTGATCCTATACAGCCACTGTGTCTTAAAAATCTGCATCTCCCAATCACCTCCATTCTTGGTAGCAAGCCGAATGATATTCTTAAGTACTCTGTTAAATCTCTCAGTCATGCCATTCCCACTACAATTGAACAAAGACGTGGTCCTATGCTTGACACCTATTTTACTGAAATACTTATTATTCAATTTAGATCCAAACTGTACCCCCATATCGCTAATTATCTGTACGTGTAACCCTTCAGCCACAAAAATGTTGTCAACAAATTTAAGTACTTCCTCCAAATACACTTTTTGTACCACATTGACTACAAGCCACCTAGAAAACACATCACTAAGTGCAATGATGTACCTAGCAGGAGAACCAATGGCCATCATATCAATAGCCATTGTGTGCCATGATTGTTTTGGAATTATATGTTCACACGTTAGGTCTCAAAGTCTTAACCTCTTCGAGGCTCATGACGAGCTGAGCTCGTCATGAGCCACGGCGCTCCGGTGCTCATGACGAGCTCAGCTCGTCATGAGCCGTGGAACGCTCGCATGCGGGGATAATTCCCCTGCTGTGCTGAGCGTTCCACGGGAGGCAATGCACCTGTGACGAGCTGAGCTCGTCATGAGCACAGGAGCGCCGTGCCTCATGACGAGCTCAGCTCGTCATGAGCATGGGGGTGCTGTGCGCGCCCCCCCTCCCCCCAGCACAGCGGGGGATTAACCCCCGCAGCGAAGGGGTTAAGTGACTTATCTGAGTTTGTTCACCGCATGCAATTGTTCACCATTCTCTCAGCACACATCTATACCAGGCCACCAGTACCATCTTTTAGAATCAAATCTCTTTTTTTATTAGCAGGGCAATCAGAAAAGCAATTACACAGCATGCCGCCTACAACCCTGGTTGCCGGCCGCAAAGTCAGGTAAGATGCATCGGGCACAAGTGGCAATGTGGTGATCCACACATTTGGGCTACAGGTTACACAGCATGTCACCCACATGGGCCGGCTGCGTATCAGAAGGGGGTGCTTAGGGCTGAATAGGTATCAATGTACATGCCTATAAATGAGGATAGCCAATCTCCAACTCCAGTTAATACCAGTGAGGTGCCGTTTTACATGCAGAATTGCTAGGGCAGCCAAATTAAAGGTTTCAAACCCAAAAAGGGAAAAAATGACCCACCCCCAAACATGGACAAAAAACATCTAACCCCTCCCCCGCCACCCCCACCCCTTCCGAACGAGCCAGATGTTAAAAATTATTGCATTCCAGGGAGATATCGTAAGTCTTGAGCTAGCCTAAATCCTATCAGGGGCCCTGTCTTCTTCTTGGGTATCTGGAAGTAACCTCAGAATGCGTAAGTATTTAGGACAAGTCAGCCCCCGAAACTCTGAGGAAAGGATAGCGATGAAGGGGGCCCAGATTTTAGTGTATGCCGAATTGTCCGCACAGGTTGCCATCGATAGTCATTCCATTCCCATCAATGTCCTTAGCTGATTAAGCCACTGCAGATGGCCTGGGGTTTTTGTCTGTTCCCCAGCTGGACAGCAAAACTCAATGTGAGGCATTGAGTGCTAAAGCCATCTGCCTTCCCTTTACGGAGCGGAGTTGGAACGTGAGTGCATTGGGGAGTCCCAAAAGAATGTACGCTGGGAATCTGGGGATTTCGGTATTAAAAGCACAATTAATGTTGTCCAGGATCTGATCCTAGAATCTAGTCCTTTTCTGGCAGTGCCAAAGCAGGTGGAGTGGTGTGCCTGGGTTGCCACAGCCCCCATTTCTGTAGCAGGGAAGGGATGTAGTACCAAAAGAAAATGATCTTGAAGGCCATTTCCTTGTGTCCTGTAGTGTGTGCCTTGTGGTGAGCTGTATAGAAAATGTTTTCCACTCTTTATCTGATGGTGATTGGCCTAGTTCTACCACCCAACGCTACTGCCCCGGAGTTCTGCATTTTAGTTTTGCCTTTGTCAGGTGGTGATACATCTTTGAGATGATCTTCTGGTCATGTTTCTTAAGAAACAGCCGCTTCTCAAATGAAGTCAACGGTCTGCCTGCCATAGGCCGTGTGTCTGAGCTAAGCACCCAGTGTGTCATTTGCGTGTGCGTGAAACGGTCTGTTTCCAGCAAGTCATAGTCCGTTTTGAGTTGATCGAATGATATAGGTGCACATGTGGTCAGAGACATCCCAAGCGCGAATGAGAAGATTACATCAGCGTAGAGGCTGATCAAGTGTCGACCCGCTCCAAAAGGGATGCCCTCTAGCATAAGGGTTGTCTCTCAATCTCTGCACCAAAGGCTTCTTATAGAGAGAAAAGAGAAGTGGCGAGAGAGGACAGCCTTGCCTCGTGCCCCGGTCTATAGGGAAGCCGCTAGATCTTACACGATTCACTCAGACTGCTGACCTAGGGGAGCTGTACATGCTCGAAATCCAATTCCTAAAGCCCATGTCCATGTCCAAGTGCTTGTGAGTCTCGAATGGGTAGGGTCAGTGCACCCTATTCATTGCGTAGGGGCTTGTCTAGTGCTTCGGCTTCCACTGGGGGAAAGGGGGTAATCACAGCCAACTCGAAGTATGCCTGTGGGTCTGATGAGCTCAAAGAATCGTGTGAATAAAGTTCGCCATAGTAGGCTTGGAATGTGTTCGCAATGCTATTCACGTCGCCCACTTCCGCTCCGGAGGCTGTCCAGACTGACTTCACCGCCTGCGCAAATTGCTTACTGCTGAGGCGATGCGCACGCATACAGCCTCTTTTGTTAGTCCCCATGTAGTATTTATGTTTTAGATGTAACATTGCGTGTTCTGCTCTTTCCAGATCAAGTTGAGGGTGCACTCTCTCTCGAGTTGCCTCCAAATCCGGGGATCACCTGTGCGTACAAGCACTGATGTCACTAGCTCCTTCCTCTTAGCTTTCCTAATCTTGTTTTTATGCACTGATTTTGCTATAAGAGCCCCGCGTGCCACCAGTTTTAGAGCGTCCCAGATCTAAGACAGTGCAGTGGAACCAGTGTAATAAAGACAAAATAGTCTTGTATATTGCTTTTAAGTGCTGCAACCGTTTCCGGTGACTGTAGCATTGTCTCCTGAAGGTGCCATGAGGGTGCCTGGTGGGGGCAGAAGAAGTGCAATGGGTTAGCGTTATATGTGCATGGTCCAAAAGCGAGCGGGCCTCAATGGGGGTCATGAGCTCTTGAAGGCCAAAAGGTGATCTCACCGAGCATATGTTTTATGAGCCGCAGAATAAAATAGTCCTGCTCGCCTGGGTGCTGGGACCACCAAACATCGCACTTCCCACACTCCTCCAGCCACTCCTTCCCTTTCACCGAGAGAGCCCCTGAATTACCATATCTGAGGCCTGAACGGTCCTGCTCAGCATCCATCACTATGTTTAGGTCCCCACCCACCACCACCGCCGCAACTGGGGTATTGAGCACACTGGCTAGGGCCTCTGTTAAAAGGATTCCTGCTGTTCGTTTGGGGCATAAATTGAAGTGCCCATAGATAGAATGTGCCCAGCTGCACCCGGAGGACCTTTAATTTCTGCAATATGACCCAAGACTGTACCGGAGAAGTGTTTGGAGAGAATTCCCCCCCTTCCCCTTCCCCGATGACCAGAATTGCTGTGGAAACATCTTAGTGTGCATTCTATGTGTATCATATGGAAGTAAGTGTGTCTCCTGAAGCAGACATATGTCTACCTGCGTGTGCTCCAACAGGGAAAGCACCACCGATCTCATGATGGAGTTATTGAGGCCTCGAACATTGAGGCTAATGATCTTAGTCTCCAGGATCATAGGGAAGAAAGCAAGCCTTAAAAACTGGGCAAGTGCCAGCCTTATCATCCATGTGGTATATAGTGGCAGGGAGATTCTATTATTGGTTTGTATGTGTGGAGGACCTATCGAAGTTGGCTCGTTGGAAGGGGTACCCCAACAAAACATCATAAACCCCAACAAAAGAACAGAACAACTGAAAATGTTAACGTTTGTGAGATAAGCCCAGTCCATCACAGAAGGAAGGTCAGTACAAAGGGGAACAGCCAAGGTGACGCGAGTCATCCAATAGCAGTTCGCTTTGATGCCCCGCCCCCACCAATCTGAAGTGACCAATCCACCATAAATGTGTGCGATGCCTCAAGTAGGAGTGTCAGCTTCTTCTCCCCCCATGCCAGGGAGGGAGCGCCGCACCACCGACCTTTGTTTAACAATTGTTTCCAGATCAGGGCGGAGGAGTTCAAATCTGGGTACGTGTCTCAGTCCTCGACGGTTTCTGTCTAGGGCCTTGTTTTCCACTGGGGATCGTCGGGCCTGATTGCTAAGATCTAGGTTGAGTATCTTACACGTTTCGACCAGGGAGCGTAGTTGATGGAGTTTGCCCTCGTGGCAGAAGATAAGACAAAATGGGTCACAGGCCAAAAGTCCTTCCTCTTCTGTAAAGTGCTTGCTGCGAGATCCTGAAAGAGTTGCGGAGTATGGTCCCTGAATTTCAGCTTCTTGGCCTGTCGGGCTGCCTTGAGTATAGCTTCTTTTACTTTGAAATTGTGCACACTGACCAGAACATCTGCAGCAGAACGGCAGGCGGGGGTGGGTGTGGGGCTCATCCGATGACACCGGTCAATTTTAACAATGTTCTCTGCTGTGGTGCCCAAGACAAAGCTAAACAGGGCCTGAATATAGCCTTCAAGGTCCGAGCCCTCTGCGCTCATGGGGACCCCACGGATGCGGATGTTGTTCCTTCTCGAACTGTTTGAAAGGTCTTCTGCATGGGCCTGCAAATCGATCTGTTGGTCTTGTAGTTGGATAACCTCCTCTTGGAGGGCTTCATTTTCTTCATCTCTGGCTGCTGATCCCTCCCCAAGGGCCACCACACCCTCGCCAACGGTTTTGACATCTTGACGCACCTCTCTGAGCTCCATTTGCAGATCAGTTTTTACAGCCTGGAGATCTTCTCGCAAGGAGGCAAACAAAGCATTCATGAATTCACGAGTCACTGGACGCACGGCTCCATCTCCTCCACCGATGGTTTCAGCTCCCCCAGTAGGACTTTGTCCCCTTGAGATTCCCCAATGCTCTTCAGGAGCAGGTCATGGACTGAGTGATCCTTCTTCGCTTTAGTCGATGCCATTGTTGCTCACCTATCACCCTGAGAGCAGCAGAGTGATGCCGAGCGCACTGGTTGAATATGGTTGACGCCCCAGTCAGAGAATCGCAGGGCGTCCAGTCGATATTCCTCAGGGGGGTGGGAAGCTGTGCCCCCGATACAACTGAATAAGGCAGGGAGTCCAGTGACAGCAGAGCCCCAGGGCCCAGTGGTGATCTGTAGAGATAGATGGGGGACGGCCCAGGTCCGGCGCTGCCTAGTAGCTTCTCAGTGCCTCAATCCTG
Source organism: Lissotriton helveticus (assembly GCF_964261635.1). Taxonomy (NCBI): domain Eukaryota; kingdom Metazoa; phylum Chordata; class Amphibia; order Caudata; family Salamandridae; genus Lissotriton; species Lissotriton helveticus. The sequence goes on along the minus strand of NC_136061.1, from coordinate 933,251,853 downwards.
GTGAAATTTATCAGGACATAACTCCATTTGTGTGGTACTGCGCCCTCTTTGCGACGTGGAGGCCTCGTCAAGCGAAGGGGCCAGTAGTGATGGTCTGCCCTCCCCGCCTCACGTAATCGGAGTCCGCTTCACCTCTAGGTCCTCCGCGTTGATTTGCACGCTGTCGTAGGACAGACCAGTGGGGGTATACAAGCCTCACTCCCACCGTCACAGTCTGCCCTGTTGAAAGGCTGCGGACGCCAGCCTGCTCCAACTCAAGGTCTGTGCTGGGGTGTGGGGGCGAGGCTCCGCGAGACGTGCCCACATGAAAGTGCCGGGGGTCTTCCTCTGAGGGTCTTCCGCTGTGTGTCAGGTCCAAAGGCCGCTATGTCCGCGTATATCAGATGAGGCGCTACAACCTCAAACTCCCAAGAGCCTCCAGCCCATTCTCACCTCCGGGGTGCGGGCGGGTCAGCCACAAGCGACGCCCCCACCGCAAGCGAGTGGCATCACAGCTGCGGGGCCGCCGACCACGGGAAGTCCCCTTTCATTTTGGGGCCGGCAGAACAGGCAGGCCGCAGACAACGTTTTCTATGAGGGAGGATATCGGCGCAGCCGCAGGGACCCGTCCGCCGCCTCAGGGAGCCCACTCCCACCTCTGGGATCCAAGGTGGCTGGCCGGTCGCTGCCCTCGCGCCCTACAGATACAGGCAGAGTTCGCTCGTCTCCGAGCGGGGCCACTCAAGTACCACCACAGTGGGGTCCCTCGGGCCGGAATCCAGGTGGGTTGGGTGCTGTAACGATGCTTCTAGGCCTGGTGGGGACAGAGAACATCTGAAACATGTCCGCTCACGCCGCCATCTTGGCCACACCCGCAGTACCATCTTTTAATTCTTTGGTGTTCACAATGGCTACATGCCCTTCATTTTTTTAGGTTTTTACAAACTTTATTGCAATTTTGTCAATACAGACATACAGTGTGTTAAGGTTTGTTACACAATACTTCCCAGTGGGGTCGATGTTACAATCCTGTATTGCAGAGTCACGGAAAATGAAGTCTACTATGCATGGTGTTAGTCCTCCCTCTCAGTTTTCAAGGCAAAAGTGGAGAAGTGATGAGGACAAATCCTGCTATCTATTACAATCCTGTGATGCTTGTCTCAATATGCCTTCAAATCGTATCTCTAACTAATCTCCCCCCACAAATCCCTCCCCCCCCCCCCAGGCATGTCACTTCCAACTCTACATAGGTCATGCAGCACCCATCTGTTACTCGTGGGTTTTGCCAACGTACCATGGATATCAGTGTACCTAGTTAAGCGCTTCTGCTGTTTGCTCATATGTCATGGTGTTACTAGGGGTATTAGTTCAGTGTCACTTGGGTGGGATAGTTCTATTCTCCTACCGCTTGGCACAGCAATCTCAGAGCCTTCCTCGCTGTCAATGTCTGGGTCCTTTAATAGTCCCTCTAACATTTCCGATGCTTTTGCTGCCTCTAGCGCCTTTTCGCTACTCTCTGTCTTCGCCAACTGCAATTGCACAATCCCATCACACTATGCCAATTTAATGAATTCGTTCTTCCAGCTAGTTATGTTGGGTCCCTCTGCGCTTTCCAATGCATCGTGATTTCCCTTTTAGCTAACAAAAAACCCATATCTAGGAATTTACCAGGGACCTTGTTTTTATCCATATGGGGAACCCAATGCTGCATACATAGCCCTATTCCCGGTTCCAACTCCCTGTCTGTGACGGCATTCAACAAGGTCACTACTTCGGTCCAATACTGCATGCCCTTCATGACACATTTTAACAATCATGCTTCCCGAATGAGCAGGGGGAGTCAGTCTGTTCCCTCTATACACATTTCCATGTACCACAGACAGCTCACTTCTTATTTCCCAAAAAGCTTTCAATTCTTTCTATATTACATACTTTTTGGGCCAACCTTGTTCCACACAAACAATAAGCTGCTGTAAAGTGGTGTTTAAGGAATATTGTGTCTTCCACTCCTCTTCGTCAATTGGTGCCATACCATGGTCATGGACCAATGCAAAATGGAAATCCTCCCTATCGCTCCCCTGACACACTTGCATTTCAGTCTGAATGCGTGAAAAAAATCAGCCAATAAATGTTTCTTTCCTGGCACTTAATCAGTTGTTTAGATGAAATCCTGGGGCCTTATGGAAATCCTTGCTATCCTGGCCAAAGCTTTAAATATACCCTGGATAGTCAGTAGATTTACTAGAAACTCACTATCAGAGCGGACCTACCCCAAATAAAAGATCAAAAATGCTCCAAGCTCCATGTGCAAGCAGGGGTCTCTTCAGTGGGGTGGGGGAGCACCCGAGAAGCATACACAATTATATTGTCCTTCCCCTCTAAAGTTGGCTTAGAGAGTACACTTCCCAACTATTTGTTTCTCGCATCAACAGTGACTACATTTTCTAACTCTGCGTCAAATCTTCTTAAAACAGGGGCTTCCTTAATGGCCATTTTTTGTCTTCAAATTCTAAATTGCAAGCATCTGTCCCAAGAAACTTCACTTAACACTTCAACAATTGTTGTACGTTTAAAACCCTCTCAGAGAACCCTTTTAGAAATTTAGCATAAGATTCCACTAGAACAAGGAGGGATCTCACTTCATCCTTATTGGTTGGATATGGAACATTTTGGATTGCTTCAACCAATGATTGATTGGTGGTGACCACTTTACTGCACAAAACATGACCGTGGTACGTCACAGACTGTACCCCAAACTTGCACTCTGAGTCCCCAACCATCAAACTGCTTTCTCTCAAAATATCTATAACGTCTGCTAAACTGCTAAAATGTTATCATGCTGACTTCTGTCCTTCCCAAACACAAAGATATAATCTTGGAAGTATCTGACATTGATATGTTTGTCAAAAAATTGAAATATGAGCCTTTGGACGATGTCAGCAGAGGACGCCAGGGAGGAAGGCATCTTTTTGTATTGGAAACAACCTATGGGAGTGATGAATGCTGTAAAACATTTGCTGTCTTCGTTCAACTGTATTTGGTGATACGCTGCTGAGAGATCAATAGTTGAAAACCACCCAGCACCTTTCATCAAGGCTAGCAGTTCAGAAATTTTAGGGAATGGAAATGTGTCTACCACAATGTTATTTAAATGGTGCAAGTCTGTGTAATCTAATATTTCCATTAATCCGGCTCTCTACAACGAAGGAGAAATCCGTTCTCAGAACTCATTAGGTTTGATTATGTCTGCTTTAACAAGTTTCTCTAATTCGTTTTCCACCTCTTACCTGAGAGAAATAGGAATATACCTACTTTGTGTATCTTTGGATTTGCATCCTTTTTCAAAACAATGTGATGCTCATAATGATTGACTTTACCAATGGCACCACTGAAAACTTCTGGGATATCCTTTAACATTTCTGCACCTATAATTTCACCCTCACCCATTATCATGACAGGTTCTGGATTGTTAGGATTCAAAGTAATATCCAGCTTTTTTTTTTATCTCTCCAGCCTAGTACAGAGGGACCTTTCCTTGAATTGTATAACTTCCTGCTTGACTCTCTATTCTTAAACCTGAGAACCAACAGTCTGTACCAGATTATGTATATTTTTTTACCTGAAGATCCTTCAGGTGAATACCCGTTTGTAGAAGTTTCTTTCCCAACAATTTGACACATTTTGTTCTCCATATATCTTCGAAACAATTGTGTAAGGAAATTCAGAGTCTGCATACTTCTGCGCTTACACACCTCCAATCATCAATAAACATAAATGTTTCTTCCTTACCTCTACACTACTGTTATTAACATTAACATTCAAAATGAACAATTCTTTGGACTCAAAACTCTCAGGTTTATCATCAGAATCATAAATAGTAAGCCTTTTCACTTTGCCCTCTTCATCGCTGTAGCTACTTTCATCCAAATCCTAAACTTTGTTACCCTTCTTTGTCTTACATACTTCTGCATAATACTGTATTACATCACACGCCACACACTTTTTTTTAAGTGCTAGGCAAAGCTTACTGGATGTAAGATTTGAACTGCTATCACATTGATACCACCTAAAAGTCACTTTCTTTTTCGAGTACTCTTGATCTTTAGCATCCTCTTTCTTCGATTTACCCAATGCTTTGGCTCTAATCTTAGTTACAATCTCCTCAGAGGTTTCCTTAGATTCCATGTTTAATGCTTTAGTACTACGACTATACAATTCTGTCTTCCTTACAATGGAAAAAATATCCTTAAGTTCAGCATCTCCATTTATCCATAGTCTTCCCTGTACAACTGGATCTCTGCTATGCATTACTTTCTTTATTTCTTTATTTCGGCCAAATGGCCATAAAAGACACACGTATATACATACATAAACAAAAAATCATAACAGTGAACATGCATCAATTCATTTAAGACAATAGTTTCTAAAAAATAAGGTGCAGAATTAATTCTCACCAATCAATTTGAAACATCATTCGTTTAGCAGCAAAATTCATTTTTTAGAATTAGTCCAACTTAGAGCATCTGTCCCAGTTTCTTTCGGACAATGTACACAGAGTAGAGAAACCTACTAATGCTGAATACAATAAACTGAGCAGTGTTAGTTTTTAAGATCCTGTATGCTGTTAAGCACGATCTGGTTCCTAAAAGAACACACATGGGTTTGAGCCATCTTTTGCGAGCTTTCAGATACGCTTTACATATAAACAACATATGGACCTCATTCTCTTTACACAAATCTGAACACATGGGACATCTCTCGGTTATGCTATTCAGAGAATCAAGTTTATTCTTTGACCAACGCTCCATGTTGGAATTCAGCATGAGATTCCCATACCTAAATTTAAAAAAAAGAGTCTTGGCAACAGGGGGCTCTATTTCGTCCAAAAAGGATTCAAAACAAGGTTCACTTTTAAAGGATAAAAAGTTTTGGGTTAAGGTGCCAATTCTGCTTTCGTGGGCATGCCTATTATTCATAAAACACCAATAGGCTCTTTTTACCATGCGTTTAGCGAAGGGAGGTAGGTTTTCTGGGTTCTCCCAGAACGAATGCAAGCCCAGATTAACGAGCCATTTTTTAATATGCCCGAGCCACCGAAGGGAGTTGAAGGAGTCTAAGTTCATTACTTCTCGGAGACCGTTCCTATAGTCTATCAATTCTGGCGTGGACCAAATCCTTATCCAGAACATTAACGGTCTAATAGTAATTAGATGGTCGGTTCGTTTGAAATTCAAATCGAGCTGAAGAGGAATCAATGGTGTACTAGTTGGGACCCTTGTAATTGTTCTCATAAATTTATTATCCAGGCCTTGAAAACTCTCCCGGGCCCAGGGTCCCCATATAGGGCAGCAGATTGAATTTTAAATTTAAAAAGTTCAAGTACAGGAGTTACGCTTTTACTTGTACTAGCATTCAATCTACAGATTATTGGTTTCGCATTATGAGCATATGACACCTTACTTTTCTCGATCTGGGCCTTCCATGTTAACTTAGAATCAAGAACTACCCCCAAATAGGTGAAGTTCTCCACGATACCTAAGGTTTCCCCATTCAAGGTCAGGTTCCCTCTGTCCGGCCTACTAGGATTCAAAGCCATACATTTGGTTTTATCAACGTTTATTTCTAGCCCTTTGGTCACACAGTAGCTACTAAAGGAGTTTAAGAGTGCCTGGAGGCCCTTCTTGGTTTGGGATATTAAGATGGTATCATCCGCGAAGAGCAACGCAGGCACTCTCTCTCCATTGAGCTGAGGTGAATCGTTGCTACAAGCATTAAGATAATCAGGAACATCGTTAACAAAAATAGAAAACAAGGTGGGGGCCAGGACGCATCCCTGACGGACACCACGCTTAATCGGGATGTCACGCGTCAGTTCGCCATTCGGACCCCATCTGATGTTTGCATGATTTCTATCGTGTAGCTCTATGATGTGGGCCAAGAGGCTTCCCGGTAGGCCAGCTTTGTTTAGAGATCTCCAGAGCAGGTTGCGAGGAACAAGGTCAAATGCCGCTCTCAGGTCAATAAAGGCTACGTACAAATGACCTTTCCTAATGAGAACGTACTTCCAAAACAGACAGCAAAATCTAAAGATCTGGTCTATGGTGCTGGTCTTGGACCTAAAGCCTGCCTGGAATTTGGAAAGTATAGCTGACTCCTCCAACCAATCATTTATCCTAAATAGCAAATGTTTGGCGTAAAGTTTTTGCAGAATGTCCATTAAACTAATAGGTCTATAATTCGAGGGGACAGATCTTTTCCCCTTTTTGAAAATCGGGACAACTTCTGCTGCACGCCAACTATCAGGAAATTTGCAACTTGCAGACAGAGCATTAAACAAGCGATTTATATAGGGGGCCCAGACTTCAGATTCATGTTTATATAGGTCACCTGGTATTTTATCAGGGCCGGGAGCTTTGTTATTTTTTAATTCGTTAATTGCCCTATTTGTTTCTTCCAAGGTAAAATCAAGGCATACAGGAAGTGGAAGTGAGCCTGGGAACTCCTCATCATCACTATCATATTGTTTATACAAGTTGGTAAAATATGACACCCATGTCATTTCATCAATGAAAGTGTCCTTCACAGGTCTTCCAGCATGCCCCCCATTTGCAATCAACCTCCAAAAGCCAACATTATCATTCTGTTTTGCAGCAGTCAACAAGTCAGCCCAAATTGACTCTTCCCATGTTTTTTTCGAAACTTTTTGGACACGCTTATACTCATCCCTGGCGAGTCTAACATCATCTTGGGATTTGTTTTTAATAGCATTTAAGAGCTTCCTCTTAGCATTTTTACATGTATGGTCATACCAAAGTTTCCCGTGACATCCCACTCGTACATTTTGCTGGTTCTTCCTTGGCATTTTGGACATATAAGTTCTTAATTCATTAAAAAAGACCTTGTGTAGTTCAACAAAATGATCGCAGCTATCAGTTGACAAGGATTGTCCTACTAAAGGTGCGAAAGTCTTATCAAACAATGAGTAGACTGCAGCCAAGGTCTTGCCTTCACTTAAAAGGTGCGGCCATTTTAGAGCACGTCTATTATTATTAATTGTGTGTGGATGTTCGCATAAATCATCAGTAACTATCTCAGTTGACATAGGGGCGTTAATATCTCTAATTATCTGTGCATCAATATAAAGTTCCAGAGGATAATGATCACTCTCGGCCCTTGTTGATACTTTAAAATCGATCATAAAATGCCAAATAGTTAAAGAAACAAAAATAAAATCTAGCCTGCTTTTTGATTTCCCAAAGGTAGGTTGCTTGGTTAAATCTGAGGGAAAACGACCATTACACGCTCTAAGACCATGGTCAACTGTTAGCCTTAGTAATTGAACCGCCAGAGTAGTACACGGGACATAATTCAAGGTTTCAAGCTGAGGAATATTATAAGCTTGGTCTTCATCTTGAAGAACATCAGTAATCCCGAGGATCGGTTCGAAATTACAATTTAAATCACCTCCCAATATCACAGGGACTTCGCCCACCTCCTTTTTTAAGAAAGAGTCCAAGATTTCCAAAGTGGGCGAGACCTTGGAATGCCCTGTAGGTCTATTGTAGACATTAACAATGTAGTATTCACCCCCTTGTGCGGATACAATTTTTAAAGCCAAAATATCAGGGGTTCCTGTTTCTATGAGTTCAACCTTTATGGCTAGAGTAATTTTAAGCCATATAATCAGTCCCCCAGATGGCCTTCCCCTATCAGACTGAACGGCCTCAATGCCAAAGGTTTTATATCCCATCCTGTGCGGGATATCCAATGCCCAGGTCTCTTGTAGTAGGCAGAAATCACTACAATCTACATAATCTGCCCATTCTGGATCTTTCAGATTTTTGCCTACTCCTGCAATATTCCATGACAGAAAAACCAACTGTGGGATAGGCCCACTGCCAGAAGGATCACATTCGGCAGTAGGCGGCATTGGTGCCATAGGGGGAACTACTCTATCTTGGTATAGGTCATCTATTTTGGTCTCTACGTTAGTAGTCAAACCCCCTGGTGAAGTGCTAATTTTTACACCGGTACAATCCTCTGCTGTATCAGTGCCTACCAAAGTTGAAACCAAATAACTTTCCATATGTCTGAGACTACAATCAGACGCTACGGGGAGACTATCAATGAGCCCTACAATCTGGGGTGAGGAGGCCGTTGCCACTGCATCAACAGTAGGTTGCCCTGCAAGTCAGTCTACCTCCTCAAGGCTACCGAACCTGTTCATGGTGGATAGACCATTCCAGCTCACAAAAGGATCTTGGTAATTGGAGGGATGGATCCTCCATGCGTGGCGCTGTACCACGGACCAATCATCTTCCCGTGATTTTTTGGGGGGTGGCGGGTAGAAGAAAGGCAAAAGCCTAGGTATGACACAGGAACCTTCACCAGTGGGACAAGAGCAGATATAGCGTGCTGTATGTGGGTCCTCAAAGGTCACCACTATACAGTCCCCAACCATAGATTTCTTTGTGGGACCCACCCAGGGAACACGACGCACCATCAGGACTCTGCTCTTCCGACCATTGGGAATTGGACGGTTCGCATTAAGCCAGTGCATTGTCTTGTTCTTCAAAGACCAGTGGTTCTCATAATGGCCGTTCTCAATCTGAGAAACGCCCGTCAGGACAACCACATATTCATTGGCCTCTGGGGGAAGATCGATGTAGCCCCCTCTAAAGTTGTTCTTAGCAGAGGTGCCCTGGGAATTTTGCTGGCGAGTTTCACTGGGGGGAAGTTTGACAGGAGGGCCTGTAGTAGGCTTTAGGATAGGTAGGGGAGTAGGACGGGTGGAAACCTCAGGTTTAAAGGTAGCAGTAATTTGGTTCACACCCATAGTTCGCGGCTTCGGAACCGGGCGTTCTAATGATAGTGTAGGGGGAGGAAGATGTGATGGTTGTGAAGTTGAGTCCTCTACCCCAAAGCCCTGGTTTTCTAGACTTCTCAAGCCAAGAGTGGCCAAAGCAATAATGCTTTTCTCCATCTCCAGCAAGCTGTTTTCGATGCATGAGAGTCTAAGAGCAAGAGGGGAAAGGAGTTTCTTGAGTGTTTCCCAAACTATACCTATAAAATCCCCATCCTTCCCTTCCTGACCATCAGCAAATAAGCCCCCCTCTTGTACTGTGGTGGTGGTAAGAGCGGGAATTGTCCCCACAGAGACCCCCTCATGATGTAACTGATCCCTAGGGGTAATCTCTTCTATTATATTGGGTAGTGGTACACTGGGCAATTTTGGTTTCTGTGTCACCGCTACTCTTGCCTTCTTGCGGTAATAAGTATGCCGGGAGGTCTTTTTTCTTTTGGATAAATTACCCGGATTTGTTTTGATTCTAGATGAATTAAAAATTACTGGGGCGGGGAAATTAGAGCTGGGGTCCTGCTTACCAGTAAGTGATTTTAAAATTGTCGGGGTTGAAAAATTAAAATTAGCCTTCTTCATGGGAGACAGCACAGGCGGGATCATGTTACCTGCATCAACAACTAACCCTGGGGCTGGGGAGGGAAGTTGTGAAGTCGGAACCTGATGGACTTCTGCCTGCATGACTAAAGAACTGAGATTGGCAGGTCGCTCCGGGGTAACAGCAGCATTACTACTTTATCCCTATTGAGCTGCTCTTGCAAATGATCAACCTTACAATCACGCGCCAGTTTTTTAAACTTGGCAACATACTCTCCCACAGTTTCATTTGTTTCTTACTCCGTCCCTAAAGAACTTCTATCTCACAATACCCATGCATACTTTCGGCACACAGTAGTTGTCAAAATCTTTAAGCTGCTCTTCAAACACACTTAGATCCCCACCCCCAGGTGTTTTTCATTTCCTCATATATCCTCTGGCCCCACTGAATGTAAAAGAAAATAGTATTTTTTCCTTTCAGGAGCCATTTTTCCATTCTCATCAATAGTGTCTAGGAAATTTAGGAAATATGCTTTCCACTCCACCCCTTTCATACACTGACTTCCTCCCGCCGGCCAGAATGCATGCGGTGGTTGAAGAAAAACATTCTGTGTAGCCATGATGAAGTTTACAAAGGAAACTCTGTGTCCCTTCTTCACCCAAACGTAGGATTAGTTCGCTGACATACTGCTGGAGCCAACTGCTGATGGCTACATCGTGGAAAAGTGCCCTTACTTCACTCAGAAGGGGCTAGTTCACTTATCCCCAAATTTTTTAAAACCGCAGGAAATATATTTACGCCACAATGCCCCAAAAGAAACATTAAGGAACTTCACTTCACCAGGTTTCTGACGATAGTTTCCTGATGGTACACACGCAGCCAACACTATTTCAAAAAAGAAAACTGTGGCATGCCGATGGATCCTTAGCTTGTTAACAGTAATGACATTAATATGCCAGCACATCACGTGATATAAAGCGTGATAGAGCATACATATGCTGTGCTGCTTTTCACCAACTCCTATGTGAAGATCACACAATAGGCTCCTTCCATAGGCTTTCCACCATAAACCAATATGGCGGCGTGTTGCACGACCCTGTAACATAAGAACAGCGTGTGCTATTGTTGTGTTGTCTTTAATCTCTTCCCCAAAAGTGTGTCCCTTGTAGGCTCCTGTCCCCTCCACGGGCGTCCCCTGCCGTCGCGCTAACCCCTCTGACATCAGCTGGCGTACTAGAATGTCAGCTGTTACTCAGATTGACAGTTAGTTTGACAGTTGGCATAGCGTAGAGATTGAACTGCCTGGCTGTGGCACTGTCGCTCCTGACGGTGTGTTAAATAAATGAAATTGTAAAACCTACTCTGGCCTGGTCTCATCTTAACAATGGCTACGAGGTGAGGAATGCAACACACCGGAACATCAACGCGGATCGAACAGGAAAGGTGAAGAGAAACGGGGGATATGCAAGAAGCGGAACCAGAAGCGTGAAAAAGGAGAGGAAAAAATGAATATGAAGGGCTGTTTCGAGACACAAGGAACAAAGAATAGAAGTGACACATTGTATGGAAAAAAAGAAGAAATGTGAAACTGACAAGCGAGAAAAAAAAAAGTAAGGAAGAAAAGTCGGTTCGAATGTGAGTCAAGTGAATTGTTGAGGATAGCGTGACTAGCCGGCAATATTGGCACTCTGAGGTGAACCGTGAGAAGAGCATCTAGAGACTGCCCGTCAAAATGCTACTCTGAGGTGAATCATGAGGAGAGCTTTGGATTGACGGTGATGAAGCAATGGCTAGTGCGGAGTGCTGACGTAAGCACACTGTGTGGAAGCCATCTTGAGAGGAAAAAAAAGTTGACTGTACAGTTTATGCGTGACAAATCACGCAACTCCATTATGTAAATAATTTCGGGGGGAAAAGCGGAGTCAATTTCAATTGCCAAGTAACATATCCAGAAGCGGAATCAGCCGAGGAAAGTATGAAAGAGAAGTAACGCCACCCATCATAAAACAAGTAAGACTTGGGGGGGCTATAGAAAAATCTAAATAAGACTGTGCAAGTTAATAAAAGAAAAAGATTGTGGAGAAAGGAACTAGAAAAAGTGAACAGTAGAGAAAGGAAATTGGACGTTTTATTTTGTACTTGCGTAACCTGTGCATCATAAAGTTATTTTAGGAATAACAAGATGGCAAGTGTTAATAAATACAACTTATCACTGCCACAGGCATTTCTAGCCGCATCGGGTGAACCACCATTGAAGTGGGAAGAATGGCGAGAACTTTTCATCAATTACATATCCACTTGTGAAAACGAGAATAAACCACTGAAACCAGAAGAAAAAAATATATATTATTGCATTGTTTAGGGGCTGGAGGCCTAAAAGTATACAATAAGATTAACAAAAAAGTAAGGGTAGGAGAACAAGGAGATGTACATACACACGCTTTGGAAGACTTAGAGAATTATTACAAACCAACGGTCGGTGTGGCAGTGAACAGATATAAATTTTACCACCGGAACAAGGGAAAGATGAAAGTGTGAAGGACTATGTGGCTATACTCAAAAATTTGGCACTTACATGTAAATTTGGGGAGCTACATGATGATTTAATCAGAGACCAAATTGTCATGTGTGCGGCTAACCCTAATATCCAGGATGCACTATGGGCAAAAGGGGAAAAACCCCATAACGAGGTAATTGAAATTGTAAAACGTGCAGAATTAACAGGAAGATGTGCCAAAGCGGTAATAAATGAAAGTAAAACAAAGGAGAAAGAACCAAATGTGGTGGCAAAAATAAGTTGAAGAAATACCAGAGAGAGAGAAAAATACAGGAGAAAAAGCAAGGACAGAGATAGAAATGAGCTCCAAAGTGGGGAAAGAGAATGGGAGCAGTGCAAATGTTACTGATACGGAAGCAATAGACATTTAGCAAATGATTGGAAGTGTCCGGCAACAAATGTCAAATGCAGCAAGTGTGGCTTAATGGGACATTTTCAAAAAGTGTGTTACAGAAAGGTGAGCGGAAGGGTCAGATTAGCTGAGGGGAGCACAGAATACGAAGAGATTTCCTCTGATGAGTCTGATTACAATCTCTGTGTACTCAATGTGAACGATGGAAGTGAGGAGCAAGGTAAAGAGACGGAAAAGAAAAAGAAGCCCATATGCAAAGTTGCTATTGGGGGGTTAAAATTTAAATTGTTGCAGATTCAGGATCTCCATGCACTATTGTCAATAGAAAGGTGTGGAGAGAGAAGTTTCAAAGTGCACTTGGACATCGAATGGAATCTCCTGACATCATATTGAAGACATTTACAGGGGAACCAATCGAACTAGTGGGGTACAGTGAACTGAAATTTGAATTTAAGGACAGAGAAACAACCAGTAAACTATGTGTGGCTGCCAAGGGACCTATGGTATTGTGGTGGAAGGACCAAGGAAGGTTAGGCATTACGCTAAACCCTAAAAGTGCAGAGCCTGTATTATTAACCCAACACGAAAAGAGACTCAATACTGATATGGTAAGCAGGTTTCCTAAGGTTTTCAATGGCACCATCGGAAGACTTAAAGGATTTCAACATTAAATAAAACTGAAAGAAAATGTTGTACCATGTGTTCACAAGGTAAGACACATACCTTTCACTTTAAGGGAGGAGGTCAAGACACAGTTGAGGGTGCTACTTGAGGCGAACATCATAGAGCCGACTGAATCATCAGAATGAGTTGCTCCATTGGTGGTCGCACGCAAGCCCAATGGCAAGTTAAGATTATGTATTGACTTGCGCGACCTAAACAAAAACATTTTGATTGACCAGTACCCGCTACCGAAAATAAACGAAATGCTATCATTGACAAAAGGTATGAAGGTATTTTCAACAATAGACTTAACGGCCGTATACCACCAGGTTCCGTTACACCCGGACAGCAGGTGCCTAACCAGTTTCATATCACCGTTCGGTGTTATAGGTTTAAGAGAGTGCCTTTTGGGCTGGCTTCGGCAGTGGCACTATTTCAAAGACTCATGCATGAGATTTTTAAGGATCTCAAAAACGTGCTCATCTTTCAAGATGACATACTTGTAATGGGAAAAAACCAAACTGACCATGATTAAAAACTATCAACGGTACTCAAAACTCTAGAAGAATATGGATTGACAGCAGAGTATACTAAATCCAAATTTGCGGAAAAAACTGTGACATACCTGGGGCATGAAATTACACAGGAATGTATAAAACCAAAGAGAGAGTTAGTTAAGGCAATTGAGGACACTCCAGTACCCCAAACAACGGAAGAATTGAGAGCCTTCTTAGGGCTAGTAGAATTTTATTCAAAATTCGTAAGAATTTCTCAACAAAAACATATGAAATTAGACAATTACTAAAGAGTAAAAGCAAATTTGAATGGTCAGTATGTTGCAACAAATCGTTTGTAGACCTGAAAAGCGAAATTTGCAATGCTCCACCCCTACAAGGTTTTGACCCAGATCTAAAGAGCGTAGTCACAACAGATGCAAGTGGAAAAGGTATAGGCGCTGTGCTTACGCAAATTGGACCAGAAGGAAAGGAAGTGACCATTGCCTTTGCATCATGTTCACTCACCCCCACCAAGGAGAAATACTTGGTGATTGAGCATGAGGCATTGGCATGCGAATGGGGTTTGGAGCATTTCCGCCAATATATTTGGGGGAAAAAAGTGACTCTAAGGTGTGATCACAAACCTCTAACAAAAGTGTTAACTGTGAAAGGATTGTATAAAGCTTCTCCTAGATTAGCAAGATTGTCAGTCAGGTTGTTGGACTATAACTATGATGTACTGTATCTTCCAGGTACTAGAAACGTGGTGGCGGACTTTCTCAGCCGTTTACCCCTATCAGGAAATTTTACCGAATCGGTAAAATTCGGTAAATACCGATTCGGTATTTACCGAATCGGTATTCCCCATTCATTCCTATGGGCCTTGAGGCCCATAGGAATGAATGAGAATTACCGATTCGATACAGAATCGGTAATAGGGGGTAGACCTACAATGGTGGCAGGGTGTCACATTGACATCCTGTTGCACCCCTGTATAGTGCATAGGTGCACATGTGGCAGACATGCATGCCCTGAGGGCATGTATGTCTGCCACATGGCACTGAATAAAAAGCTAAAAATTGCTTTTTGAAAGGTATTCGGAATTTACCACCTACTAATAGTTGGTGGTAAATAACGAATCCTTAAATGTAAAAAGCACTCAGTTGAGTGCTCTCTACATTAAGGATTCGGTAATTTACGAATCTGTATGTTAAGAATTCAGTAATTTACAGATTCCTTAAGTTACCGATCTGGTAAATTACCGAATACTACAATTTGGCCACCTACATCTGAAAAGCCTAATTCCGGTCAGTAACGGCCGTTACCGACCGGAATTAGGCTTCCTACATCTGGCCCTAGATGAATAGAACGCCTTTTCCTTCAATTATCAAGGGTTCTTGGGTGTTTCAACCATCAACCTTCGAAGTCCAGTAACTTGGGCTCAAATTCGAATGATGTATGATAAGCCGGCGTGTCCAGCAGCAAAGAGGGCGCCAGAAAGGCAGGTGGAGGTATAAGTACCTTCCTCCGACCCTCTGCGTGCCGGATATGACACGGCCCGCGCGTTGGGCTGTGGGACTCCTCCCCAGGGACCCCCGACTAGAGGGGGTGATGGTGTGCCTAAGTGGCACTAAGGTGGCTGCCCTTTTAGGTGGCCCACTGCAGGAGCCTCGGGCAGCTGCATTTCAACACTGCTCGTCGCCAAATTGTAATGACCAATCCACGCAGTGTGAAAGGTGAACTTCTTTATTAAGTTGAAACAGCGGAGTGGTGGGATGGCCCCAATGGCACAGCGTTCCCTGCTCCATTCCCTTGCATTTGCCAGTTCCAACTCCCTCATGATCTAGAACTCGCAGAGGCACGGGCATAACTGCTTAAATACAAATAACCATAACATGCACGTACAAATATATGCATAAAGAAAGATTCAGCGCTACAACGCATATCAGGCATAACAGGGCCGTGTGGCATTTCTGCATAAAAGCAGAAATGAAGGAATCCTTTTAGGACGCAGCACATTTTAAATGGAGGCCGAACATCCTGTGTCAACCGCTGTATAGGGTAGAGCTGTTTTAATTAACACTGTTTGCACTTCAGCTACGAACGGGGCCCTTCGTCATCCCTGGGTGTAGTGCGGGTGGCTGGAGTGTGAACGTATGACGCTCCCTCTATCCTTCCCTGTATATGTTGCACAGTAGCCAGGGCAAATCGGGTCAAATACCAGGTGGTGGAGAATTGATTGTGCATGGGTCGCTAACGCTTGGGGGGGGGGGGCAGTCTTTTATGCAGGAGTGGGCGACCCTTTATTTACAAAGGAGCAGAGCCAGCATGCAGGACAGTGGCTGCTCATGGGTTAAAAGAAGCCTGTCCTGGAAGGCATTAGTATGCATGAACATAGAGTGAGAGCTGAGAATAAATACTTATTAGTATTCTTCTCCTTTCTGCCCTATCACGCTGAGTTTTTGCCCTTCTCCGCTTGTCTCTTGGGCACAGACAGGCCATTCTTCATTTGGGTAAACACACTGGCGTTGATAAATGGTGTTTGGAGACCGGTGAGTCCTCGATCTGCCATCCTACCTTTGCCACGGACTCCTACCCCGTCTTGGGACGCTACCCATTCCAGTGGTGACCAAAGGGACTGTCCACTTTTAATGCTCGCTAGGAGCAGCCTTCTATCGCTTGTTAGCAGAATACCAAAAAGTACTTTATTCTGGATTTTGGAAAGCCGATCTCCACCCTCCTCCTGCAACCTTTTCCTAAGAGCCATGCAGCTCATGTCACAGTGCACCTCATTAGGCTCAACCCAGGGACTTGTTCAGTGGCAGTGTGACGCTTGTGGATTTTTGAGGCCAGATGCTACTGTAGGTTGGTCTCTGCTCTTCGTTCTATCTCTTTTCTTTCGTGCTCTGGTTGGTGGCATCAATACCCTTTTCTCCTTACAAAGATGTTCCCGTTAAGAGGGCTGGGGCGTGTGTCCTCCCCTGGGTTGTTGATGAAGATCTGGAATAGGAGATGGTGCATTAAGGGTTGAATCCAGGCCCTGGGAGAGATAACCAAGACATACCTGGCTCGAAAAGGGAGGTCGACTCTGGCAGTAGGTCAGGAGAATAAACATGGAAGACCGAAAGGCAGGAAACAAAGCAGTAAAAGGTTTGCCAAGAGGATAAGTGAATAGGAGTGTGCCAAGGGCACTTTACAGTGGCGCCTTCCTTAAGTCTAAGTGGCTCGAAGAGGGTCGGCCTTTCCTACAAACATAGTGATTTTTAGCAGTTGCGTAGAGCATATCTGGACAGAACCTGCACCCAGGGAGCTCCTTGTGTTTATTAACAGACAATATCTCTGTACAGCTCAAGCCTCGGGCTGACTGTGATGCTGCATTTGAAGATGTGCTTCAACTAGCTCTAGAAGTACAAGGGTCGAATTTTTAAAATTTAGATATTCAGTATTTGAAAAATAAAACAAGCATTTTGGTACCCTGCCTATTATAGGATTCTCAGTTTCATGTAGATTGAGTGGAAGTGGGTACAGTGCACAACAGAACCGCAACCATTTGCTCTTAGTGTCGGTCACACATTGATAAAGAAGCACAGCCCAATGTCATTTCATTATCCAGCCACTTGCAAACCAGGGCAAAGAGGGTCAAAGTGCACCGTGACAGGATATTAGCAAAGTTGTGTGACAGGGGCCGGGGGATAAATAGATATCTATCTGAGTGTACCGAGTAATGATTACAGTGCGGAGGATTGATAAAATGAGTTTGTAAAAATAGTTCTAGTTTCCTGTAGCACAAGAGGAGATATTTACAGAATTGGAGTGTATATACAGAAAGAGATGGGGCATGGATCTGTAGAAGACCAATGGAGGATATCGAATGACTCTGTGCTTCAGTACATTCTTTTTTTCCAAATATTTTTATTAGATTTTTTTCGTATGATAAACAAAGATACAAATACACCGAACCAGAACACCATAAACCAATATTACAAGTCTTACAGTTCGTGTTTCAAATTGTCATTCAATGTATGTACCAATGTGGCTAGAGAACAGTTCTATGAGTAATTCTATTCCACCAATCACACTTACCTGCAACCACCAGTATATGATCACACCAACACTTCCGCCATGAAAGATGCAATGCATTCTTGAAAATTGTGCAGTTTGATTTCTTTTAAAAATAGTTTTAAAAAAATGTTTTACTCCCCCCCCCCCCCCCCCTCCCCACCCTCCCCCCCTGAAGCGGTTCTCCTCCACAGGGGGAGGGGTGGGACTTCCTTACAACACAGAAAAGGCACTTCTTAACATTTTAACATGCACCGATTTCTTAAACACAGATTATTATTGGAATGTCATATCTTAACCCCTTCCGCGCTAATGACAAAGCCAGCTCGTCATGGGCGTTACCTGCGCTGCGCGGATGACGAGCTGGCTTGGTCATAAACAAGCCATTTTTTTAAATCCAGCGCACAGCGGTAAATCGCGGTAGCGCGCAAGAGGTTAAACATAATTCATGAAGTATAGTTAGTCTGAAGGGTAAAAAAAAATCCATAATTTATAATAAACGAGGCTTCAATGATCAGACATTTTAGTCTCATAATGTAAATTATGTTCAGTAATGCTAACAACTAAAAGAAAAGAATGACAAAAGTTTAATTTATTTCAACGACAATATTGCACCTTGCTGAACTAGTCTTCATGTAGGATCCAAATGTTTCAGTCAATTAAAGGTCAATTAGTCAAATGACTTGAGATTCACTGGCCCACAGGTTGAAGTCAGAACTGATATCTAATATTACACATGTAGGTCATGAAGTTGGTTCACCATCCAGGCAGTCACCATCGGAAGGTGAACGATCTGTCGAAAGTAGCTGGCCACAAGTCTAAGCAGCAAAACCAAAGGGGATGATGGACGGAGTGTTGAACATTGCAAGCACTCACCCCCAGTCAACTGATCTGGGTTTAATCCATCACCATTCTTTAGCTGACTCAGACATGGCCATATGCAAATCAGTCTGACCCTGTGCCTCATGGGAACAGTCCAGCCCGAACTGCCAAGCCATGTCTTCCCTGGACC
Organism: Lissotriton helveticus; assembly: GCF_964261635.1. NCBI lineage: Eukaryota > Metazoa > Chordata > Amphibia > Caudata > Salamandridae > Lissotriton > Lissotriton helveticus. The sequence continues at coordinate 933,233,336 of NC_136061.1, read as the reverse complement.
GGAAACAAGCATCCTGGGACCAGTTTCTGGCGTATCAGCCGTCATCAGTCTAAGAAGGCCATTTTTATTTAGAAGAAAACTCCTGTAATCTCTTTGGGAAGGGGTAATAGTACTTTTTAGTGATTCCTGCTATAAGATTGTTTGTTAGAGTTATTCACAGAGAGATGGGCTAGATAGCAGGTTATAGGACTGTTTGCATGCTCTGGCAAGAGAGTGGTAGGAATGTGCTGTGGCAAAGGGTCTTTCATTGTTTGCACCAAGGAGGGATTGGAATCTAATATTGTGTCTAGAAAAAGAACAGCCTCATGGACTCACGGTGGTCAACTTTTGATTAAAATAAATACAGGTGGAATAGTTGAATGAGGCAATAGTTGGCAGAGTAATTTTTGTTGGCATAATTTAGTGACGGCTGCTTGTTAGATCATTATGTGGGGTAAAGATACGTTTTCCAGTTTCAGTTAAGGATCACTTGTTACTTTTAATAACTTTGCTTGGCAATGATCATGATGGCAAGTTGTAGCTTTTGGCTGATTCAGCAGTGTGAATAAACGGTGTTCGAAGATGAATTTGAAGGGGGAAAAGTCCTTCTTTTGTACATGCAGGTTTGGCATAAACCTGCAGTTTCTTAAAATAGAAAATTTGTAAATTTGAAACGTATAGCGCTCTATAACATTAGCAAATCTCCAAGGCTATACCCGGCAATTGTCTGAGGTTTATTCTTAAACGTTTTTGGAGAAGTCAGCAGAACGGCTATTTGGTTAATCGTTGCTTTTTGATATGTATGTATGGGAGGTGTATGCCTTGTATAATCTTATTGCTTTTCTCACAGTCTCTAGGCAATAAAGGTGGTTATCATTAAAAGCCACTTGCCGTCTCTTAATTATTTGACTTTATTTTCATTAGTTCTAAATTGCTCTTGAAAAGTGTGTTCTTTTTCCTTTGGAACGATTCCACTTTCTTATTTGCTGTCTTTTATGTTTGTCTGTGGTGTTCTTGGCCTAGTTATTAGCAAAATATAATAGTGACATAGTGCAACCTTTGCTTAACACTGCTGACTCCTTTTGATTGCAGTCATGGTCGAGTGGTGAAATACCATCGTTCCTTGCACATTTGAGAGTTTACATATAGCAGCAAGAGGGCCATAAGTCCACCAGACTGTTCTATTGCTGGATATTGCGTACGTTAATTTACTTATCCAAAAAACTGCTGCAAAAACACCTGGTGGCCGGTGTTGCATGCTGTTCCTTATGCAAAGATGCATAAAACAAAGCAGTTTTAAACCACCTATTGGCTCCATCATCGTGCAGTTTACCTTCTGTCCGCTTGTATATTCAAATACCCTAAAAATACCTATTTCATGGTTTCTTCTGAAGGCTCTGAACAAAAGGCAATGGCAATTTATCAGTCTTTAAGGGCCCGAGGCCGAGTCCTTTCCCAAGCACTGCCTCAACGCTCCCACTCGGTTCTCTCTGATTCACTCCCTCCACTTCACTGTGTGGCTAAACTCTTGCTACTCTTGTCCCCAGCTTTCCTTCTGGTCAAACTTTCAGTGCAGCTGAACCGATGCCCAAGTCTCGTTCCCATAATACAGTATCACTGTACAAGGTGGGGAGATATTAGTATTTTGTGGAATTGTATTCCCTTCACAATCCTTCTCTCGCATTCCCTTTCTTTTCTTACATTTTTCTCCTGGTCCTTTTTTCCACCTCTTACCTTTTTTCCACCTCTCTTACCTTTTTTCCACCTCTTACCTTTTTTCCACCTCTCTTACCTTTTCTATCCTCCAGCATCATTCAAGGAGGCTTCGAGTTTGCATCAAGTACAAAAACAACCGACCTAATATCGCATAAAAAGGTTCAAAATCAGTTAATAATAGAAAGTTCCCTTCTGGATTGTACCCATCCACAATTGTTGAATTGTGTTTAACAGTATAGGGGACAAAACGCGTTCAAAAGTTTGGATAACTCATAACTGTAAACTTCGTCGCTGTGCATGCTGCGAGATTAGTTCAGAAAGGATGATTTTGACTTGTCCGTCTTATCTGTCTTTGTGAATGTGTGTATTTGGCAGTACATCGTGAGTGAGGACGGGCTTACTTCCCATAAACACGGTCTCTATTGCTGCTACCGACTGCAAACACTCCTCTTTGTTTGAAGTTTGCATTGCTGATCTTGCATTAATAAACCAGCGATGTGTATAAGCGGCCTTTCCGGCTGTGGACAGCATCCCTTATTGAGGGCTTTTAGTTCGGTTTCCCTTGCGTTTTAATACGTTTCCTTTTAAGGTGGCTCCATTGTAAATTGTGTGCACGCACTGGTCCTGCAGCAGGCCACTGCAGTTGTCCGCACATGAATGGACGTTTCAGACCTCATTATTGCGTTAGGAACCGGCTGGCAGTGTGCAGGGTGGAATAGTTGGATACAGGCAAAAACACTTGTTCCTTTGCTTTCTACTCTGTCCTTTCAGTGTTCTGTTGTGATTCAGGGGGCATTGTAACGACCTGTCTTTTATTTAGTCCGCCCATAAGCCTGCCTGCCTCTAGTGTAGTTATTTATTTAATGATTTTGTATATTGTTTCAGCACCAAATAGTATTACGGCGTTTTACATTAACAGCCATGCACATTTGGTTTCATTTGTTAATAGTGAACCCTGAACGGGAAATGGGCTGGAGAAAAAAATAGCTTAACCCGTCCTCCGTGTTAGAGAATGGTGAATTGTTTGACCCACGCTCAGAAGTCTGAGAATTGCCATCTCCTGTGTATTGGTGCAGATCGGTAAGCTTCATAAGGCCCACGTGCAAGGATTTGCACAGTGCAGGGATTCCTATTTGGATGAAATTTTCAAAGTAAGCTGCAATCCCGGCTTGATCTCCCAGGAACAATTAATTCCTGGCCTACTGTAATCGCGAGAAAAGGCCCAACATGCACACCCTTCCACCACGAGAACCCAATCCTCTGAGTAATTCTGAGAAAATCCGTTTTATGGTAATTACTCCGTAGCACCAGCTGTGCATTTGTGCTTCACTTCCTGGTTGCCGCAGTCTTACCTTGTTCCACGGATATTCCACGTACATGCCTTGCTTTAAGAAGGTATATTTACAGCGACATTTTCATGTAACTGTGATCTTCGTTTGTTTCATATTTTTTTTATTAGAATACTACAACAGTATTGCACATCAAATAATATGCAATAAAAAGAACAAGTATATCAGTAGCAAATATTTCATTTTAGTGATGCTGAAAACGAGAAATATTTTTTTAAAGTAGAACCAAAACAGAGCAATAAAATGGAAAGGAAGAAAAGAAGAGAACGGAGAGTGTAGATAAGATGACAGCATTGGCCTATCTATTGATTTGATAGAAAAGTAGTAATATGTAACCGTGGTAGTTCATGTTTAATCTTCCTTTTGCAGCTAAAGCGCAATGAGTTACTAGGCACGCATGTCTCTAAATATTATTTTTAGGGTAAAATCTTTTTTTATTGAAATTACATTTTTGAACAGGAAACTACACCATAGGCGAAAAACCATGCGAGCACTGTTATGAAAATCTTATAATCCGAAACCATCCACAGCTATAGGTAGTATTACTTTTCAGAATATCCTTCCTGCCATGAGCACGATACCCATTAATCTTCGCCAGCCCATTCCGTCTGTTTATCAAAATAGGTAAGTGTTGCATTGGATATGAGGTTTCATGTTGGCGAGGTGAGAGACTGACAGAATAAAGGCATAGAAGGAAAGTAATTTCCCTCCCTCTCTGAAGGGCCTTGTAGCCTCAGCTATGAAGCTTGTTTCTCTTGACTTTAAGCAGAGAGCAGGGAGACGAGAAGGGTAGCTTTGAGGGGGGAGCAACGAGCGCCAGAACATTACTGGGAACGGATGCAACTGGTTTAGCAGCCAGTTCTGCAAATGCTAACAAACTAGGCAGCGTAATGAATAGACCCTTTCAGAAAGCTGGGTGTGCGCGTGTTAGATGGTGGCAGACATCCTGCAGACTTTATGCACTATGCGCACATCTGGCTGAAGGGGGCGGCCCTGCTCTTGTGTTACCATGCATGAGGGGGTTATAACAACAGATCATTTCAACTCAGAGTAAGACAAACTTCACAAAATGAAATAAACCCTGGAACTTAACTGGTTAGCAGACAAAGTTGATCAAAGATACAATTGCCGTTGGAAAACACAGACCCAGTCACAGCAAAATATCATTCTAGAGAATGCAAAGTATGCAAAAATTGCAGTCCAAGTTGAGGTGGAGTTGCATGTCAGTGGCATGCATGTGGTAGCCTATATCTAAGACTGGCCTTTTTACTTAAAGGTGGTTCGAGAGTTGGAACAATGACAGGTGTCAGTGCCTTGTTGACACAGAGCAGGCCACAGTTAAGTCAAAAGTTAGCAAACCTCTCAGGATGTGATGTGTTTTTTAGGGTAGGAGTGATTATAGCATGTTTAGAAGAACGAGAAGTAGATACGCTGGTGAATGAAAAGTTAAATAGTGATGAGTGGCAGTAGGGCTGGCATGCCTAGATTGGCAACTTTTGCTTTTCAGATGCCCCATGCAGGGGAAAATATCCTGATGTACTGAAGAACATATTTCACTGCCTCTTCCAGGGCTAGCCTGCTCGGTTGTGATTTTTTACGTGCATATGAGAGAATTAAAGGGTGCCTAACTTGCTTCAGTAGTGTGCCACTCAACCACGTAGTAAAGAGTGTGGCAGACCTAATCTGGTCTGTGTTTCTGAGCTGTGCTATAGTGTATAGGTGGTATACTTCCTCTGTGTACATGTATGTAAGACATTGGGCTGTTGGTTGAGGGGGGTGAAACCCTATTCAAGCAGTAACCACAATCCTTGTCGGGGTGAAGTCTCAAGCAAACCCTAAACTAACCTATGCTCAACCCTTGAATAGCTTCGCACAGAGCAGTCAGGCTTTACTCTGAGGCAATGTGTAAAGTGGTAGTAAATCTGTCTTGTGGCAATTAATCAGACTTGGTACAATAACATCATTTAAAAGCCCAGTGCCTGCAGATTGGTTTTGTACAAAGCGGGCCGGTACTTAAAGATACAGCGAGGACAAGCTTAGCCTGCTATGGAGAAGAAATAACAAGACCGTTTATCTAATCGTGCAAAATTTGTAAGAATTTCCCAAACTAAGCAAGGTTCATCAGTCAATTAGTACTTAGAAAATAAGCCCAGACCTCCTTGCAAGTATAAATTCCATGGTTTAAAAACGCTGATCTCAAAGTGCATTGTGCTTTTGAAAATACTGGACAGCAGCATAATAGACGAAGCATTGATTATTGCCAGTAGGCGCAGAATCTACAGTGTTAAAAACTTCAATTTATTTATTTATTTTCGCCCAATTAGTCCAATTTTCTGGAATCTGTAGGGACATTAACCCGCGGCATAAAATTGAGCACCTTGCACTCTATATAAATGTTCTTTGAGATAGGTCTGAGTTCTAAAGTTTTCGTAAGATTTGATGATTGGGGACACATAAGGAGCCTCTCCAATGTTTCTATGTCAGTTTTGCTGGAGATGGCCATGACTTTTTTTTTTTGTGCAGATCTGGTGGCCATAGGTGTGAGTACTGAAACAAGTATGTTAGTTATTCACATTTCTTTGAGACCTATTCGTCTCAGTCTTATACCGTAGTTTTGTATCAGTCAGCATTTGTAAAGTGCAGTTCTGTCACCCCTATGGTTATCTGGACATGTGTCTCCGTCAAAGAGCCAGACTTTGTGTCTCATTCTGAAGTCTGCCAGTGAGGGGGCCGTACGGAGATGGAGGGGGAGTTTGTACCAGTTCTTGGCAGCGATGCAGGAGAAGCAACTGCCGCCGCTGTGGGTGCGGTGAATGTGGGGGTGTGCGTGAGTGAAGAGGAGCATAGGTGTCTAGTGGGTTGGTGGAAGTTCTGTTGATGGATGAGGTAGGCAGGTCATGGAGGTCTTTGTAGGCGTGCACAAGTATCTGGAACTGGCATCTTTACTGGATGGGGAGCCAGTGGAGGACTCTCAGGTGGGAGGCGATGTGGGATGGAAAACATGATGATTTAGGTGGTCAGGGCGGTGAGTGATGACCGGGTGGTGATGGTTTGACTTGTGTTTGCTGGTTGGTTGAGGTCATTGGAGTTGATGGTGGCGGGTTGCATGGTGAAATTGTTGTTGATGTTGGTGATCTTGCTCTGGAAGTAGTCTGAGAGGTTGTCTCTGAATTCTTGGGAGCGGTGGATTGTGTTTGCTATGGCTGTCTGATTGGAGAATTCTTTGACTATTTTGAAAGAGTTCCTTTGTGTGATTGGCAGCGGAGTCAATGCAGGTGGTGATGGCTACTTTCTTGGCTTCTTCGATGTGCCGGTGATAGTTGCCGAGGGCTATTTTGTGAGCTGCTCTGTTGGTGGGGTTCTTGGTGGCATGCAGTATTTTCTCCAGCTGGTGGCAGTTGCGCTTGGTGGTCCTTCGTTCTGGGGGTGTATTAGCCTGCATTTTGGGAACTTGTTTAAAGTTCCCAATCAATGCAAATGAAGATACCAGACAGAATGTTAGTGTGTTAAGAATGCTTTGGTATGGCTACCCTTCATTGAGGTTTCTCAGCGCCAGCCGCAGCTCGTGCAGGTAAGAACGGTGGGGCCGGGTGGGGAGAAGGGGGGATTTTGCTAGACGATGCAGAGGGAAAATTAATTATTTAATTTTTCATCTTCATTGTCCTTTGAATTCACCTCCTCCCCCAACCTGGCCCCACCGCACCCACCACTCTTACCTGCACGAGTCACGGCTGCTCAGCGCTCTTATTCCAAGGAGGAATAGAGCTTAAATTTAATTTGGGTAACTGCCAATCTGCCCTAATGTCGCAAAGAACAAAAATATTACCTCAAGATCCAGAAGTGAACTGTGATTCCCACCCACAGAAAATATTGATTCGGAGTGTCAATATTTCAGTTTTTAGTTAAAAGCGCCAATGACTGTTGTGGTCAGTGTTGGGGTGGATGCATTCGGCACAGGTCAGGGGAAGTCTTGCTTCTGCTCCAGATGTTATCTAGAGTCAAAGTCTCAGTGAGCAACCAGCAGTGCTGGAAATCAGCAAGAATCTACAAGCCCTGTTGTGTTTTGCGTACCAGGTGAAAAAAGGAATAATTTCAGTCAACCAAAGTAGAGAGCATTTTCGCATTTTTCTTTGCAGGCATTCACACTTGAGGAAAAGGTGTAGACATGAATAGGCCAAAGAAATGTTGGTCACCTGGTAGACTGTAAACCCTCCTGGTATAATTCTGAGCAAAGAGACGACTTACACTGCTTGCACAACATCTTTGAAGATACTGTTTGCACTGCACGTAGTCTCCATGTACACTGAACATAAGCCCAAAAACGCAACATTCACATTGGGGAAGAAAAAGACACCTTTTACTAAGTCGTTTTTGCCCAGAGAAGGGTGATGGGCACTTTTTCCAGAGGCACAGCTAAAGAGGCCTTTGTCCCTCCCTAAATCTCGATAACCATCACTGGTCATGTGCCCCATTGCCTAGAGACGTGTCAATGGATTTCTGCTATGTGCTGAGTATAGTTTAGTGTGTCCTCTGCTGAACAGAGCTTAGCACTGTGTTAGAAGAACAACACAAAAATACATGGAACAAACACCTCCTACTTATGGACTCAAATGTTGGGTTTACTGGGTACGATTCACAAGAAAATCATACATCTTTTTTTTAGATGAAATGTATTGGTTTTAATTTTTTAACCCTACATCATGCATATGAATTACTGTAAACAAGGAAACAGAAAGTAAACTTTCAATAGATGACACTGCTCCCCACCCACTACCACCCCACACGCCCACACCTCAATAAACGACACACCCACATACCTCAGTACAGTCATGGCAACTCGTCTCCGGGAGCTGCACAGTTGTCCCCTATACCCTAGAAAGGCCTACATTGTAACTTCCAGATTAACACTTACGTGTGAGTGTAGATTTACACATATCTGGAATTTTTAAACATTCCCCAGAGAATCCGCATGGAATTTTCCACCAGGTGCAGCCTTCCATCTGAATTCTTCTGAAGGTCATATGACATTCCCAGCAGGATACGATTTTTGCTGTGCATGGTTCTTCATAGCCGAGAATTCTACAAGACACACATGGTCCCCATTGGAAATGCACATTTTTTGCTATCCACAGAGAAAATCAATTTCCCTTTGGAGAAACTCGTTCCTATCCACTCCAACACAATTCTGGATGATCCATTCCTTCGAAAGGGAGTTACGCCAGCTGTTGGCTGGATTAAATATATTTGACCTTTTTCACTGTGGAAAGGGGAAGTAGAGGAGTTTGTGTGCGTTCACAAAATTCCAAGACTAACCATGCCTTGAACATCCACTTCCTAGCCCTTGAGAAGGATTTACGGCTGGGTCGACCTCCATACTCGTGGAGGAGACCATCGCATCTATAAATGAGCTTATGCCTGCCATGAATTCCTTTGTGAATTCTTGGTATGCTTAAGTAAGGGACATGTGGTTGTAAACCTACGCTTACGAGCACATTTGTATTTGTGGGTAGGCAACAATTTCAAATAGTAATTCAAACGAAAGGCTGATACCAGTCTCCGCACTCGAAGAAGACTATAATTCCTATAGTAGCCATGAGAGGTGGGCCATCTGCAGCACTGGATGCAGCATGGGTGCTACCACAAGGCGCTGCCATAGATTGTATCTCTTTGCCCTGAGATCTCCCTCCTCATGTAACAGCTCCATGCCTATTAGTAGCACTCCTCCTGTAAGAGCTCCGTGCCTGTTAGTAGCGCTTCTGTCTGTTCTCTGGACCTTGGAAATGCCTAATTAAGGCGCATAGAGCATTCAAACTTAGTTTTCATTTTATGACTCCTTTATCAGTGCTGCTTTTCGTTTTGATTAGGGATTTGTATTGTGTAATTATGTCGTTAGTGCGTTTGATCCTCATTTCTGTGAATGCTGAGTCTTCGTTTGTCAGGGCTGCTGTGTGCCAGGCTGCCCTTTCTCTTCTCCAGCGGCGCTCTCCTTTCACACCCTTCTGGGGATCTCGCCCGAGCTCTGTCTCTGTAGTGATGTTTGTAACGCAGGAGCACTGTTTGCAGTGTCTTGTTTGCACAGTGCCGGTGCTCCAGTCACTGCCGTGTCTAACCCGGCACAGCACAAGGGGGCTGTTCATAAGGATTTGCAGAAATTCCCTCCCGTTTATACTGATGAGGGAGGATTACTTCTCAGAACCCTGTGATTGGCTGTAGCTGACAGATGGAGACCTTCAAAGGACTATCGTCTCCTAAGGGGATGATGATAGTCACAATGGCAAACAAGTGTTAAAGTATGGAAGGTACATATAGTGGTGAGCAGAGGTTCATGGAAGTGCTGTTCCTCCAGCGCCCCCTCCCCTATACCAGCAGCTCGCCATCACACAGTGGCCGCTATCTGAATCGACAGCTTCCCGTTTGCCAATGGTTTCCAACTTGCCCTGGGATCTGCCGACCGTTCACTGCTCTGTAGCTTAATTGGCAGTTACACAACATTGAGACCACCCCTTTCCGGCCTTCTTTTTCTTGCGATTCGCTACGCCATAGTTCACATTGTTAAGTAACGCTGCAACCCCCCAAAGACTTTGCAAATTAGAGTGTCGATTTAATAGACTGAGATTTGGGACTCGGCATTAAAAAAGCCTGACGGTTTGCACAGCACAGGTTTTATGAATGGAAAAACACATTAAAATATATGGCTTATAATACTTGCATGATGCTGATATCGCTATGTGATTGTCTGAGTCACTGCCAAATATATCTGGGCCTTGGATACTTCATCGTCATTGAAAATGCCCGGTTCTTGTTCAGATAGATTACTGAAAAAAAGCTTTACCCCTAATAGTTTATGTACGATTTGCACCCCGTCTGTAAGGTACAGTGTTGTGTATGGCTTACAGAAGCTCTGCCACCCTGCCAAGCTACACTCCTTTAGGTCAGTCTTGTCTTTACCCCTGTGAGCTTGGTAATTTCTGAGCCTACTAGACATGCTACACATTTTTTTTTTTAACAACTCTTTTTATTGATAAATCGCATAAAAGACACAGCACTCCGTACCCCGGAGGAACTGCAGTAAGTACGATACATCATAATCAGCGATTCAGTTAACAGTAGAAACATGCCCACAAACCCCCCACCCCCTGTTCCCAACCACCCTGGCCCACCCCGTCCCTTCCCACCCCCTGCACAGCGTCTCTCCGGTACTGCAGAAGTTGTTCACATATAAGACAGTGTGGATAACATCGCCCCTATGTGCCCATCACACCGGCCCCTCAATATCTCTTATTGGTGCCTGGGTTTCCAGCCACAGACTCCTGTAGTCTGCCCATCTTTTCCATATTTTATAGTATTTCTTGGGACAGCCTCTGGCTTCGAATATTGGCCGCTCCAATCCCATGCAAAAATCAAGGCCTTTTTTCCACACTACCACTTTGGGAGCTCTGGGCTCCTTCCATGCCTGAGCCATATCCCTCTTTGCTACTGTAAGGCCCAGCAGGAGTAGGTGTCTCTTGTAAATGTTGCCCCCCACCCCTTCAAGAACATGAAGTAGGCCCAATTTTGGGGTACGAGGGAGGTCCCATCCCAGCACCTCCGACAGACAGTCCCACACTCCGGTCCAAAATCTTACCAAACCATCACAGTCTCATACTGTATGTAGGAAATCCCCCATGTCATGGCTACATCTCAGACACGCCAGAGACTCAATCAGGCCCGCCTTCCACAATCTCTCCCTAGTATAGTAAGCGCGGTGTAAGTACTTAAACTGTATCAGGCGCAGGCGCATGGCAATAGCCGCTCCTCTGGGGGACTCAAGGGCTTCTCTCCAATCCTCTTCCTCCAGCACCCCCACATCTCTCACCCAGTGGTCTCTTAGTGTCTGTAGATTGGAAGAGCAGTGTGTAACTAGTGTTTGATATATACAAGATATTTTCTTTTCCCCCAGGTCCCCCATGAACACCTTCGCCTCTATCGGGATGAATTCGGGCAAAGTGGTCAACCCCTCCAGAGCGGGTATAAGGGCATGTCGAAACTGCAGATATCTAAAGAACTGCGTGCGGGCAATACAGAATTCCTCACTAAGGTCTTGAAAGGATTTAAGTGTTGTGCCATGCAGGACATTGCCTAATGTGGAAATTCCTATTGAGTCCCAGCCTCTGAAACCCTGCAACGATGCCAATGCCGGCAGCTGCCCATTATGCCAAAGTGGGGTCTCCGCCGTTAGTCTCCCCCACCATCCCATGCGACGCAGCGACTGTCGCCAGAGGTGGAAGACCACCTGGGTCGCTCTAGGCAGCCCTTTTCTCAGCCGTGCAGAGTATAAAATAGTGTGCAGTGAGTCTGGTTCCATCAGGTACCTCTCGAGAGCGTATGCTGGGTCTCCCCTGTCACTGTACCACCATTCATTCAAGACTACGAGATGGGATGCTTGATAATAGGGCAACATGTCGGACATCGCCAATCCTCCACAATACGTGGACAAAAAACAGGTATGCAGTGTCACTCGAGCCACGCCCCCGCCCATAAAAAGTGGCCTAGAGCTGCGTTGACCTGTTGGAACCATTGCGACGGAATTGGGTATGGGTGATTCTGTAGTTGGTACAACATGCGGGGAAGGGCGACCATCTTAAAAATAGCTGACCTGCCGTAGATGTTGAGGGGCATACGGGACCAACACTTCATCTCCTGTTGCACTTTATCCCACACAGGGACAATATTACGTTCACAGGCAATCACCGGCGAAGTCGTCAAGAACACCCCTAGATATTTGAGACCTCCAGCCGCAGTCTGCAGTGTCAATGCCCAACTCCCAATCCCGACGTAGTCGCCCAGCATCCAAAGCGTTGACTTCCGTGGGTTGAGGTACAATCCAGACACCTCTCCGAAAATTCGCATTATCTCTAGAACCCGAGGCCCACAGCGGTTCACATTTGTAAGGAAGAACAGAACATCATCCGCATATAATGCGATTCTGTCCGAGGGGCCTGCCTCCCATTCGAAGCTCCGCAGCTGCGCATCCATCCGAACCCGGGCGGCCAATGGCTCCATAGCAAGAGCAAATAGGTATGGCGAGAGGGGGCATCCCTGTCGGGTGCCCCGCCCTATTGGGAAGGCCGCCGAAGCCGCTCCCGCCACTCTCACCGAAGCCGTCAGATCGGTGTATAGCAGCCGTAGATATGACATAAAACGTGGCCCTAGATTTAGATGTGAGAGGAGCGCGAACAGATAAGTCCAACTTAGGGAGTCGAAGGTCTTGTCAATATCAGCCAGTAGCAGCGCCGCCTGGTCCCCGGTCCTACCCATCGCCTCCACCGCCACATGTGCACGTCTGATGTTGTGCCTCGTCGCTCTATGAGGCATGAATCCGGCCTGATCTGGGTGGATCAGTTCCGTAATATAGGGGAGGAGTCGATTCACAAGCACCTTGGCCAAGATTTTAGCCTCGATGTTTAAGAGGGAAATCGGTCGATAAGACTCGTGCCGGTCCGGGGGTCATCCAGGTTTGCAGAACACCACGATTTCTGCATGCCTCCAGTCTGTCGGTAGAAGGCCATCTTCTCTCGCCGCCTCTAGGGCAGCCTTGTAATGTGATCCTAACTGGAGGTGATATCTTTTGAAGAACTCACTCGGAAACCCATTAGGCCCTAGGGCTTTACCGGCATTGAGCTCCCCAAGGGCGGTGCCCAATTCCTCAGCCGATAACGGAGCCTCAAGATGTTCTCGTACGTCGTCTGGGAGCGCGCGGGGTGGGAGGTCAGCTATAAATTTGTCAACGTCCGGCGCAGGAAGATAATCCTGTGGAGCATATTGGGCCGCAAAGTAGTGAGCGAAACTATCCGCCAGTTCCCTCGGGGCTGAAATTGTGGCCCCAGTGCCGTCCCTGAGACCCGGCAATACCTGCATCTGAAACGCATTTTGGCAGAGCCTATGAAGCATTGTACTGGACTTGTCGCCCCATTGATAGATTCTGCTTCTTGTTGCCAGCCAGGCTTGTCGAGCCTCATCCAGCAGTAGGGACGCATACGATTGTTGCGCCAGAAGTAGCTGTCCCACCTCCTCCCGGTTTCCCGCAGCCCCACACTGAGCCTCCAGCAGTTCTACTGCCGCTGCGGCTTTCACTAGCTCCTCTTTCCGTTTCCGGCGCGCTGCTGCACACCAGGCAATATCCACCCCACGAAGTGTGGGCTTCAGGGCCTCCCAAACCGTCCTTGCCTCCGACACGGTGCCTAAATTCTCCTCCCAGTAGCGGGCAATAGCCTCCCCCATATGATGCCGGTAGGCCTCTTGTTGTAAGTTCCAAACGGAGAGGCGCCTCCCTTTCTCTAGGGTGACATCTATCGTGACTGGGGAATGGTCCGACAGCCCACGTGGTAGGATGGACGCCGAGGTAACCCTCGTTACAACGGCAGTGGGGACGAAAATATAATCAAGTCTCGAGAATGAGTTGTGCACCGCTGAGACATATGAATATTCTCGTTCATGTGTGTGGAGATAGCGCCATGTGTCTACCCAGCCCATGCCCTGCACCATGCCGCTCAGTTTGGTGGGAGTATCTGCAATGGGGTCACCCCCGGTCCTAAAGCGGTCAAGTCGGCACTGCATAACATCGTCCCAATCGCCTCCAATCACAGCCAGTCCCTCAGGAATCTCAGCCCATACCGCAAACAGTTTTTCAATCAATGCCCACTTGAGTGGGGGCGGGGTGTATATACTCCCAATTATCAGCGTCTCCGTGCCTAACATTCCCTTTATAAAAACATACATGCCCTGCGGATCAATCCACTGCTTTGTGTGGGTATAGGACAATCTGCGGTGCACCAAAATCGCCACACCTCGAGACCCCCTCACAAACCCTGCATGATAGACCTGGTCATAACCGTACCTCTGTAGGCTGAGTGCTTTATTGCCCAGTAGATGTGTCTCTTGCAACACTAGAACGTCCGCCTTCTCCCACTTCCCCAGCCTTAGCACTGCGCCTCTCTTAATCTTATCAAGCATGCCCCTTACATTCCAACTTATCACTTTCATCGAGGCACCAGTGGGCCTCCGCTCGGAGTCCTCAGCCCCCATCTAGGCGTAAGCACAACATCAGATTTAGCAAAGGGCATAGCGGGCATGAACACACCATTAGCATCAGTCGAGACAGCAATATGCAGTACAACTCCTCCCCCTCCCATCCCTCGACCCCCCCCGTCGCCCACCATTCCCCCAAAACACCCAACTGTACAGCCACTCCCTCAACTCCTCCTCAACTCCCCAGCCCCCCCCATACCTCAGCAACGTTGAAGTATCTGTCGCTGTATAGGACATCTCTAGCCCCCAACGGGAGACCGGAGACCGTCTATCCCAACGGAGCCCCACCAACATCCCCCCAACCTATCCCCCAGAAAACTGAACTGCTTTTAACCTGAGGCAAGTGTCCACCTTGCAGTTCGCCCCTCCCTACCCAACCCGCATCCCATATCTGCAAGTCTAAATCTGCTACACAATGTTACGGTGCTTCCAAAAAGCGTTAGGCATCTCCAGCTAGGCCTCTTGTGTCTGCTCACGTCGCCTACACTGCGGTATAGCTCGAAAAGATAATCTGTGTTCTGTCGCCCCTTACAGATCGATCCACTGTCTGGGTATCTGGAGGTTCGGTCTCCTCCGTATCACCCCTCTTAGTGGGGGATCATTTCGATGAGCGGGATCTCCAGTTGCTCCTACTGCGAGAGCGTCTGGGGGTCCGCAGCGGCACCGCCGAGGAGGAGGATGAATCAGAGTCTCGAGCCGGCGGGGTATGTGGCCTAACTCGTACTGTCTCATCGGTCCATGTGAACACTTCTTCCGGAGAGTTAAAGAACAGAGTACGCGACTGATAAACCACTCGTAGGCGAGCCGGATAAAGTAAGGCATATTGGATTTTGAGGTTTCTCAGGCGAGCTTTGTCCGCCGTGAAGGATTGCCGCTGCCGCTGCACCAGCCTTGTATAGTCTGGGAATATCAGAATCCGCTGATTATCACACACGAGGGGTTCCTTCAAGCGGGTTTGTCTCAGGATAGTGTCCCGATCATGGTAATTGAGTAGCTTGGCTATCATCGGCCGTGGGCGCTCACCAACCGGCGGTTTCTGAGTAAGCGCTCTGTGCGCTCGTTCAATTACAAAGCAGCGAGAGAGGGACTCCGGCGGGAGCCAGCCCTCCAGCCACCTGGTGAGGAAGGCGTCCATGTTGCCCTTTTCGCAGTCCTCTGGAAATCCAACCAACCTTAGGTTGTTGCGCCGAGCCCGCCCTTCGGCGTCCTGTGCCCGGAGCGCCAGGCCCTTCTGTATTCCTTCCATGCTGGCAACTTTTTTCTTTAGTATCGCCACATCGTCCTCCACTCCAGTGATCCTAGTTTCTGCTTCAGTAATGCGGGCTACTGCATTCCGCAGGTCTTGGCGCAATAGAGTAACATCAGCCCCAATGGCCCCTATCTTGGCATCTAATGTGTCTCTAGACTGGGTGATCGCCGCCAGGAGAGCTGCATTATCCGGCCCCTGGACCTGAGGACTCCCGGAAGCCCCGGCATTCCCACCTGGGCCGGTAAATTTATCAAGGGTGCCCTGTTTCGAGGCTCCACCGCCACTCCCGCCTCTGGTCATGATCTATGGCCGGTGGGGTCGGTCTTTTGGGTCTCGCTTTGTGTATCTCGGGGCTCCGGCACCTCGCCCCCGGGGGGCCTCCTCCGTCAAGATGTCGTCCTTCGGGCCTGCCAACTACTCCCCCTGCGGAGCACCGGGCTCAGACAGCCAGGCGGCCGATGACTCGGGCCGCACCCAGCGACTCACCAGGCTAAATAGCTGCCCTTGGTGCCTTCTCTGCGGACCCACCACACCTCCTTGTCTTGCGCCTGTCTATCCTGTGGCTCCAACCTCCCTAGGCCAAGGTCCGCTCTTCCAGTCCCTGGGCCCCTGGGTCTCTTCAAGTCTCCCGGCTTAGTCCATCTATGGCCGATGGGGCGGTCGAAATTATCTCGCCGTATGTACTGTGGCCATCACAGCGCTCCCAGTGCCCACACGATCATCGCACCACAGCTAGGGAGTCCCCCCAGGAGCTCGCCGCGGTCCGACCCAACCGCCGAGTCTTAGGCGACACCGATCCAAGATGGGCGCCGACCGTTGCACTCCGCCTCTAAGAGAGGCCCACTCGCTCGCATGAGGCCCCGTCCACCATGGTCCGACACGACCGTTGGGGTCTCGGCGCCCGCCCCTCCGCTCCGCCACCTCACTTGGCCGTCGCTGCGCACCCCTGGATCCGCTCACCATGTGGGTCACGCCTCCAGGCCCAGTCGTATCTCCGGGCCGTCGCCTCCGGTCAGCCAATGGTCACCACGCTGGTCTCAGCTATGCGGCGGCCATCCAGTTCTCCTGCCGCAGCTCCGGAGCCATCGGTCTGTTCTGCCAGGTCGCACTCGCCAACGCCACACCACTGCACAGGGCGGACAGCTCCCAGATCAGCGCCTGTATGCCTGCCGTCGGTCTTCCTCCTCCTCCGGGCGTAGCCAAACGCGAGGTCCCCTGCGCCACTCCTCAATGCAGGCCGCTCTGCCTCCGGGCGCGATTTCTTACGGTCCGCACCTCCAATGCGGTCCAAAGTCGCTCTACGCCTGCCGGGCACCCTCCGCTGCACCGCACAACATTGGGACACTCACGGGTGAGGGGGAAGCAGGATAAATTAACGGATGATAAATCGGCGGGACGGAGCTCTCCTAGGCCGCGTCCGCCATGTTGGCTGCCTTAGCCACGCTCCCGACATGCTACAATTTTTTATATGACATTTAACAGTAAAACCTAGGATCTACTACTTATGGGGTGTCGCCATAGTGTACCCCAGCCACACTTGAGGGTTACTACTGCTCCCTCCTGCCATGCTGCCATTAGGCAGATGATTGATGGCTGTTGAATTCTAGTCAAAGAAAACCTGGGAGTCTAGAAAAGAATAGAATTAATCTAAGAAAGTGATTAGACCAATGCCCAACGCTTAGGTGCAAAGTGACATCCTTTCTAAATTAAGCAAAATGTACATGTACCCACGCACATAGCCACCAGCAACAGTAGGTGTGACCCAACGTCCAGAAATGGATTCCCATCAAAGTCTTGTTAATGATCAATACTATCATTTGGTCATCCAAAGGTAGGGATGGTAAGTCTCTAGATCATTGAGACACAATCCATACCCTCCATGAGAGACAGGGTAACATTCCCCCAAATTGCTTGAAGACCATATGCGTGACCATTAAATGGGAAGAGTGCAGTGCAGTGCAAAAAGCAAAAACGTGAAAGTTAAAAATTGAATAGAGAGAAACAGCGCGGTAAACTTTAATTGCTGTTAATCTCTTTCAGATTAAAATCAAGAACAGCGCAATCGTAGCAGTATAAACAAATAACTGCTTTGGGGCCGACATGTTTCTGCCAAATAGGGAACAACCTCCCAAGGCTTTCTTCAGGGCCTCTGTTCTAAATAATTATTGCAACTGCATGTGTGTATTACAACTAAATTCATAAACTTGTGGGACACCCCCGCGCCGCACGGCCACCAGCTGCTGCGTGTGCCCCCTCGCTGTGCCTAGCTGCCTCGCTGCCGACTGACCCTGCTGCCGTCAGTTTGCCTTCCTTTGCCAATCGCTTGTGCCGGTTTTTATTTTCGTATCTCTCTCCCGTGTTTAGCTTGTTTTGTCAATCACTTGTGCTTGTATTCATCTCTTAGGCTTTTTCCCCGTGTTTAGCTTGTTTTGTCGATCACTTGTGCTTGTATTCATCTCTTAGGCTTCTTCCCCGTGTTTAGCTTGTTTTGTCGATCACTTGTGCTTGTATTCATCTCTTAGGCTTCTTCCCCGTGTTTAGCTTGTTTTGACATTCCTGTGTGCTTGTCCATATTCCCTAATCTTCTTCCCGTGTTAGCGCTCTGTTTCCCGCCTCCCTCGCCGCCCCCGCTTCCCGCCACTACCGCCGACCCCGCCCCTTTTCCCTTCTGTTCCCTCCCCGCTCCCGCCTCCCAGCTGCTCCGCCCACCCGCGCACTTCGCCTTATATGGCGACCGTGCGAACGCGCAGCGTTGACGCGCCAAAGGTAAGCCCGTCTGCGCCTGTCCGCGCCAGGACCGCGCCCAGGGCCAGGACCCCTGGCCCCCACCGACGGAAGCCGACCCAACGAACCTACACCGCCGCCGACCTCATCGCACTCAACACCGGCCGCATCCCAGGATGTCACCGCGCCGCCCCGAAGCACACCCACGGACCCTTCGGCTGCCGCGCCTGCAAGTTCACCTGCATCCGGACCTTCCCTGCACCCGCCAAACCGAACACCAGCAGCAACCACCTCAAGTGCATCCTGCTCAACACCCGCTCCGTCCACAGACACGCTGTAGAACTCTGGAACCTCCTCGACACCACCGCCCCGGACGTTGCCTTCCTCACCGAGACCTGGATGAACGCCTCCTCAGCCCCAGACATCGCCATCGCCATCCCGGAGGGCTACAAGATCATCCGGAGGGACCGCACCGCCAACCAGACGGGAGGAGGCATCGCGATCATCCACAGAGACACCATCCGCATCACGACCAACACCGACGACACCCTAACCACCGCCGAACACCTGCACTTCCAGATCCACACCAACCCGAAGACCACCCTCAGAGGCACCCTGATCTACCGACCCCCGGGGCCACGCACACGATTCAGCGAGGACATCGCCGACTTCGTCAGCCCGCATGCCCTCCCCTCCGCCGACTACATCCTCCTGGGGGACCTCAACTTCCACCTGGAGAACAACAACGACCGCAACACCACCAGCCTGATCGACAACCTCGCCAACCTCGGACTCAAGCAACTGGTGTCCACCCCCACCCACCTCGCCGGACACACGCTCGACGCCGTCTTCTCATCCAGCAACGACGTCACCTTCAGCCACGCAACAGGACTCCACTGGACGGACCACAGCTGCGTCCACTTCACCTTCAACAGATCGGCGAGCCACCACCACCAACAACAGGTTGCCCGCAGAAGCTGGAGCAAGATCACAGCCGACCAGCTCGCCTCTTCCCTGAGCCAGCACCCTGCCGCCAGCTCAGCGAGCCCCAGCCTGGCCGCCGACAACCTCACGAAGTGGATCAGCAACTGCGCGGACGAACTCGCCCCACTGAGAACCCCACCCAGCAGACCCTGCAGCAGAAAAACACCATGGTTCACCGACGAACTAAAGAGCTCCAAGAAGAACTGCCGAGCCCTCGAGAAAGCCTGGAGAAGGGAGCCTACCACGGACAACATGACCACCCTCAAGCTCGCCACCCGGAAACACCACCAACTGATCCGCGCCACCAAGAAAAATACATACAAGGATCGGCTGGACAACAACGCACACAACTGCAAGGAACTCTTCAACATCGTAAAAGAGCTCTCCAACCCCAGCGCCGGAAGCAATGACATCACCCCGTCGCAAGACCTCTGCAACTCCCTCGCCTCCTACTTCCACAACAAGATCGCGGACATACACAACAGCTTCAGCAACCAACCAACGCAAGCCACAACCGCAACAACGCCACCCACCACCACCCTCCGCACCTGGACTCCAATCAACACAGAAGACACCATCCGCACAATGAACTCCATCCACTCCGGATCTCCAACTGACCCCTGCCCTCACCACGTCTTCAACAAGGCCGACGCTGTCATCGCACCCCACCTGCGGGACATCATCAACACTTCCTTCGACACCGCCACCTTCCCTGAGAGCTGGAAGCACGCCGAACTCAGCGCTCTTCTCAAGAAACCCACAGCAGACCCCACCGACCTCAAGAACTACCGCCCCATCTCGCTCCTCCCGTTCCCGGCCAAAGTCATCGAGAAGACCGTCAACAAACAGCTGGCAGCCTTCCTCGAGACGAACGGATCCCTCGACCCCTCACAGTCGGGCTTCCGGGCAAACCACAGCACCGAGACCGCCCTCATCGCTGCCACCGATGACATACGAACTCTGATGGACAACGGAGAAACAGCGGCCCTCATCCTCCTAGACCTCTCCGCGGCGTTCGACACTGTCTGCCACCGCACACTAGCACAGCGCCTTGGCAACATCGGAATCCAGGACAAGGCACTAGAATGGATCATCTCCTTCCTCGACGGAAGAACACAGAGAGTCCGCCTACCACCGTACAAGTCAGAGGCCACCGAAGTCATCTGCGGCGTCCCTCAAGGATCCTCACTGAGCCCCACCCTCTTCAACGTCTACATGAGCCCCCTTGCGGCCATCGTACGCCATCACAACCTCAACATAATCTCCTACGCCGACGACACCCAGCTGATCCTCTCCCTGACCAACAACCCCGCCACCGCCAGAGCCAACCTGCACGAAGGGATGAGAGAGGTAGCCGAATGGATGACGACCAGCCGCCTGAAACTGAACTCGGACAAGACGGAGGTCCTCATCCTGGGCGCCTCGCCCTCCGCCTGGGACTCCTCCTGGTGGCCCTCCGCCCTGGGCACCGCACCCAAACCAACGGACCACGCACGTAACCTGGGCTTCATCCTGGACTCCTCCCTCTCCATGACCAGACAAGTAAACGCCGTCTCCTCGTCTTGCTTCAACATCCTGCGCATGCTACGCAAGATCTTCCGGTGGATCCTCACCGACACAAGGAAGACGGTCACCCAGGCCCTCGTCACCAGCCGACTGGACTACGGCAACGCCCTCTACGCCGGAACCACTGCCAAGCTCCAGAAGAGACTTCAGCGGATTCAGAACGCCTCGGCCAGGCTCATCCTCGACATCCCCCGACGCAGCCACATCTCCGGACACCTGAGAGATCTGCATTGGCTCCCGGTCAACAAGAGAATCACCTTCCGTCTCCTCACCCACGCACACAAAGCCCTACACGACCAAGGCCCGAGCTACCTCAACAACCGGATCAACTTCTACACTCCTAAGCGCCTCCTCAGATCAACCAGCCACGCCCTCGCCGCCGTCCCCCGCATCCGAAGAACGACAACAGGAGGAAGATCCTTCTCCTACCTGGCCGCCAAGACCTGGAACTCACTCCCGACCGACCTACGCCTGACCCAAGACCACCTCTCCTTCAGGAAGAAGCTCAAGACCTGGCTGTTCGAGCAGTAACGGCACCCCCCCCCCACCCAGCGCCTTGAGACCCTACGGGTGAGTAGTGCGCTCTACAAATGTCATGATTGATTGATTGATAAACCAAATTCATAAGTGAAAACTTTCAAAACCATAAAGGATATGTATAACTATTCCTCCATGTCAGATGGTGTGATGTTCACCCATTGTGACAGGGGATCGGACCTCACCTCACCTGGACCAGGCTCAGGGTAGAGGAGGCCACGCGCTCTCCGTCGTTGCCTCAGACTGGACCTAAGTCTGGGGGAGGCCCCCCCCAGACTTAGGTCCAGTCTGAGGCAACGACGGAGAGCGCGTGGCCTCCTCTCACATGCAGTTGCAATAATTATTTAGAACAGAGGCCCTGAAGAAAGCCTTGGGAGGTTGTTCCCTATTTGGATGTCACTTTGCATCTAAGCGTTGGGCATTGGTCTAATCACTTTCTTAGATTAATTCTATTCTTTTCTAGACTCCCAGGTTTTCTTTGGTTATTCATGTTAGTTATTAGGGGATATAGCCTGGCAGGGTCGTTAAACTTCCCTAAGACCCTTCAATCCTGTTTGATATATGTTGAATTCTAGTCACAGAGGTAGTCTTTTTTACCCATGCATAGAGGAGACCGGCCCTGATTCCTAAAAGGCCAGTAAATTCCGACCCGAGTGTACAGTGGCATAATGAAACTTGAGGGGGCCCCCTGCAAGATACGTGGAGAGGGCCCCTCCGGACTCAATCAGGAGCTATCCAGCCAGGTTATTGTGCTGAGTGGGCCCTTGGAGCTTGCCCCCCGACACACTGCTGGTGCTATGGGGGCCTATGTTACTCCACTTGCCTGGTGCTCCTGCTGCCTTCTCCTTTACGGTCACTGCTGCTTGGTCTCTGCTCTTGGAGCCAGACAGCCCTCATTCCAGTTGCGCCTGGTTACCTAGTCTCTTCTTGTGATGCTATACTTCCTGCAGGAACTCAGACATTTCTAAATGCTTCTGCAGACACGATGCAGGCCCTTCACTGCTGTTTACTTGCACTCTTAAGCTACGGCTGATTTGGACGGCGAGGCCCCCCATGAAATGTTGTTGTGAAGTGGAAGAATATAAAATTCCGCAACGTGGAGCACATATCCCTGCATGCAGAAGAGAGGGCCTTTGTCTATAGTTTTCTGTTCTTTGCTATGGGCTTATGGTCTCATTTGAACCAAGCTCACCTCCTTGCCAATTCCTACAGCCATGACCTTTACATGTCCTGCTCTCTGGTCCTCTCTCCTTACTTCTTATGATGCTTTGCTTTGGCACACAGTTTGGTACACCTCGCTCCTCCTTTTGGGCCCCTGTGTGCTCCTTTGTACTTTGAGTAAGAAGACTTCAAGGGCTGTTTTGTGAACTTTTTTGTCTAGGGCCTCCCACAAGGGAATGGCTCTGGCTCTCTGGTGCGCACTTCACGAGTCAGGTCTTTGCTTTTATGTGTATGAGAGAAGTTTGCTCTGCTGTTAATTATATTTTTATGCACCTTATTGAGTCTTTGAAAAAGCCTTTTCACTATACAGGAAAACACAACTACTGACTCATTGGTTGTTATTTTTCTGTAGTCTATTTTGTGTTAAATGTGTTAGCCCCAGGACGCATAACGATGTGAAGGACAAAAAAAGAGCAGATCCAAGAACTTTAACATTTGTATAAGATGTCAAGGAAGCTGGGCGTTTGGTGGGGCAAATTCTCCAGCTACAATTCAAAATTAGCCCATGGTCCGGCAAACACTGTTTCTCTAAGAGAGCTTTGTCTACCCCTTAATAGTGCAGATTTGAGTTGGAAGGCTACTTTGGATAATGTTTGGAAGTGGCTAGTATTATCAGCACAACAGCAGAATCAAGAAACCTCTCAGTAAATGATCCCAGATATATTTGGCAACATCAGAAAGTATGTTAGGATTAAAATTGGAACAAAATAACAAACATTGGATCCATTGCTTCAAAGTTAGAGCATTGCAAAGTACCATTCCCATTCCACGTGGACAGCCAATTAATTCCTGCACAGTACTCACAAGTGGCCCTGGAGGCTTCTTCCTACTCCATTAGCACAGCAGCACTCCCAGCTCCAGTCAACCTCAGGCTGGGTGGAGGGGCTGGATGAGGCACCATTCAGGTCCCAAACTTCAGTGTTCCTGGGCTGGTGTCTGGCTTGACCAATGGCAAATTAGCAGAATAAGAATTGGATTAATGCATGGGCTGACAACACCTAGATCGCCAAGATTCCAGGCATGGGGTGTGCCAAAGACAACACCCTTTCAGCCATACATCCTATATGGCATAGCTTGTTGTCCATGTAGGTAAGCGCTTCAGAGCTATAAATAGGGGTAGTATGCACAATATGAATCCTTCAATACAATACAACAGAAACATTTGGTTCTACTCCTTGTAAGCTAACTTTTAACTGCAAGAACATAGTGCCAGAAAGAAACAGATCTGATGCGCACCATAGTGCGTTATAAGGCAAGGTGTTGTCACATCTGCAGACACACAGCGCCATCTTGCTTCCACGAAAAGCTACTGCTTTGTAAAGAGTAGGTGGATCTAGTCTGGTACCTACAGATAATTAAAATGCAAAGACTCTACAGGAAGATGCGGCCATCAAAGATGTCATTGCCATGGAACATGTGCACATCATGATCAGTGCTCTAATTTACATCCAGTACCAGTACTGAGATTAGAAGGAGATGATTTTAGAACAGAGGCAAGTCTTTTACATGCAGTGCAGTCTTCACATTGTGCAAGATTTTACAGTTATTCTCACAGAATAATTTGATAATAAACATGTGTGAGCTAATCAAACCATTTAATATGCTCAAGGGTTACTTTACTAATTGCAAAGTCATGTTTAAAAAATGTTTTATCTACATTCTCTCAATTTTCCAAATGTTAACAGTATTGGCATCCGCTCTAGACTTGAACTGTAGAGTGTTCTCTGTCATAGCGCTGAACACTGCGAACAGCCATTAGCAAGAAGAGTATATCCTAACCGCCAAGCCCTGATCAATGGTAAACAAGACCCACTCATTCTTCGCCACCATAAATGTAACTGTTCTTTCTACCTTGATGCAGAAAGCAGTACGACACCTAAGCCATGGGGAGTACCACTAATTACCCACATCAATCATTTTTCCATTGTCTTCCATAAAAGTATGTCTTTAGTTTTTCCTCATCGTGTAAAGCAATAAAAAACTAACTAACAGGGCACTTTTAGGTAAGCACACATAGCTACATGACATGAAAGATAGGTATTGGAATTCCACTCTTTGTGCTATAAAAGTAGACTGTCAAGATATGGGCAACTGTTGGCTGTAGTTTGGTTGCATTATCACCTGTATTCAGATTCCCTCTACGCAGTTAAGTAGAACAAGCATAGGTTTCTACTGCTAGTTGTCCCCGACTCACCTGAGGCCTACAGCTTCGCTGGCACGGGCGGGCTGTAGAAGACCGCGGCCAGCAATTATTAAATTATGGTCTCAGTGCCTTGGACTCACCGGCCGCCTTACGTGCAGTTTACGCTGGGAATGACAATACTGCTCCAGCCCTGTCCCACCTATGCCTCACCCTGAGGCTGAAAACCATGCAGCTGCGTACCGTGTACCGTGCAGCACGTACGGACCAGTTAATTTAGGAGGCGAGGCGGCCAGAGTAACTTTAAAGCTACTTCCCAGACTGACCCTGCTGTCAGGGAATGCACTGTGTGCCAAAGAGCCCCTGGTGCTCAGGGTCCATCTACCTGCAACACGGTGCTGCGGGGCCCTGTGTTACGCCCATACGTGCATAAACTCTTGTTTATACACGGACTGGAATGACAAGTGTGGATATATTTAAAGCATCCAATACTTATCGGATGCGTTAAATGCCTCAGCTGTAGGTAAACGTCGGCAAGTTAAACTTGCAGAAATTTAACACGGCAAATTTGACAGTATTTATCATACCATGCGGTTGTTGGTGTCATAAACGCCAAAATCAGCATGTTATACCCCACAATCTTGTGATATGTGTTCTTTATCGCACATGATAAAGAGAGCACGCCACGTTATCGTTATTTATCATGTGCAATAAATAACGCCTCAACTTGTAATCTGGATATAGTCGGCTCTCTATTGTAAAATCTGTGCTGCCATCATTAATTGGGGTCTGTTGTTACCACTTTTAGTCTGTTGCTTGTCGCACACATACTTAATGTATCTCTGTGGGAGTAGCAGACTGTACATGATGAATGGTTCCTGTAGAGGACTCCGAGTGCGTCTCAATAAAATTGTGGTTCCCCTCCAGGTTGTCTTTGAACACCCCTCCTCCAAATGGCCGTAGTCTGCATGTCCTGTGTTCCCTGGGTCCCTGCTCTGACACTCAAAAGGTGCCTAGTGGGCAGAGGGAATCTACATCTGTTCCCTTCCAAACCAGATTATGTTCACTTTGCCTTTCCTTCCGTTCCTGCATCCTGCCTGCATAATGCAGTGTGTTGCCAAGCTAACAGAAGATTTAGGCTATGGATTTCTGAGCGCAAACTACATTTTTTTTGTTTTTTGTATGAATTATTTTTATTAGCTTATGGTTAACAAATTGCCCAACAGTTAGGGCATATTGAAAAGCACATTCCTGGCACACAGGTTTCAACATCAAGTAATATAATAAGAACAACCAGGACAGTAACATGTAATGGTACAGTCGCATTGCTTTTCAACCATTCTTCTATCAATACATTGCAAGGAATACAGCCATATATATGTCTTCGCCCGTTCAATCTCTTCCCCAGCACCCTACAGTTAACAGTGAGCAGGTCGGTGAGTGGGTGGGAATGTGTGAGAGATGTACTGCATACTGATTGGTATAACCTTTCAAAGCTTGGCAAAAAACTATCTGCTTCGATTCCAATTTGAAGGTTGTCAATTTTATGGGCCAGCTATTTCAGAACTATAGTTTTTCTTCAGACAAGCACACTCAGATAGCATTCTATCAATTTGCTTGGAGTTTTACCCTTTCAACATTAGATGCCTGTTTTGGTTCTTGCTGAAGATTGAACAAGCTAGTGAAAGGGTGCATGCTTATTTCCTATGCAGCTATCGAGATTGACTGAGTTTGGCTGTGATGACATGGATACTTGTTACATAGGTATTACCATGATGGTTATGGCCCACTGACAAGGTTGGCTACACTTCTACTTAGAAACAAGTGGATCAATAGAATGCAAGAACTAACCTCAGTCTCGAATAATTACTCTAAGGCCACCACCAGACCACCAGAGCTCTCACTCTAACTCCAGGCAGCGACTGTCATTATTCAAATCTGCATTAGGCCCGTTTCAGTAGGAACAATACAACTCAAACTGTCAGGTGATGTTCCCTATGGACACAAGCAACCTCAGTCTAATTTCAGCCTTGTTATTTGTCATCAGCGAGATTATAGTTTCTTTCCTATGGTCCGAGAGTTGGAGGGCCAGGACTGAACCTAACTGTCTCACCACTTGGAGCTTTTCACTGAGAATGTGTTGTGTGGAATATTCAAATTCCTCTTAGTCACTGGTAATTACGCTGAGATGTATTCTGGTCCGTGTTCCTTCTTCTTGTGTTTTTTTTATTTTTTTTACTCATTTTGACAGTCCAGACAGGGATCACGATTATGCAAATCTACCTTCCTTCTGCTTCAATAGGAACAGTCCAGTACATCCTCTCTGAAAGCGAAAATAAACAATCCAGACTGTATAAGGGTGCAACATTTTGTGGTAACCCATCTTCACCAAGTACATGGGAAATGTTGCAGCCCGTCCCATGAAAAGGGGGAGACCCAACAGCGTTTAGCTATGGTGGCTAATCATACCTTCCTCTCTTGGAATTTTCACATTCACTCCCAGCTGGTGAGAGTGCTCCTTTTTGATGTGGTTGCCATGAGTCTTACTAAGTTTTCTTTACTATAATCACAGGGGATCCAACTTTAAAGGGCTTTGATAAAGCTGAATTCCTCGGAAGGTATTGTGACATTCCCTGCAGGATCCCCTTCTTGCTGTGCTTAGTTCTCCATAGCAGAGGACTCTGCAAGGGGGGTGGGATCCCTGTACAAATGCACATTTATTTTACTATCCATAGGGAAAATATATTTCCCTTTGGAGAAAGCCTTTCCCATTATGTACAGCAAAACTGTGGCTAATCCAGTCCCCTTTCCACACTCAATGGGGAGTTACACCAGCTGTAGGCTGTATTAAATCTCCCTGCCTTTTCAAGGATCGAAAGGGGGAGGAGAGGAGTTTGTGAGCATTCACAAACTTCCACGGCTAACCACGCCTTGGAACTCCTACTTCCTTCCCCTTGAGTGGGATTTCCAGCTGGGGATATCTCTTACACTCATGGACGTCATCAGAATGAGCCAATGTCCGACCTGAATCCCTTTGTGAATTTCTGGCATGCTTAAGTAAGGTACATTTGATTGTAAACGCACATTTACGATCACGTTTACCTTTGTGGATAGGCCCCAGTTACGAATGGAGATGGGCTTCATCTCCCTATACCTTTCTTCCAGGTGTTAATGACATCTCTTAGTACCTGGTGGCTCCTGGGTACTTTACACTTACTAGCCTGATATATTCAAGTTTTTTCCCTGACACGTCTCCCCAAGTTGATTACTCACCTTACTCCCTATTTATTTATCAAAAGGTATTGTAAGGTAGAGACAGTGTAGTCAGTCAAAATATCTTTTTGGGGCAGAAAGCCATAAAGCATATAAAAACATTTCACATACTATCGTGTAGAAATAGAAAAAGAGAATTAAAAACAGAAATAAAATACATGTCATTTTTAACTCACCCACACTTAACGCACATAAAATACATAACAAAAGGGATTATAAACCACCAAAACATACACTATTCTGCTATTTACTGAGCTCAAATATGCCTTCAAAATCCCAATTGCATGATTTGAAAACCAAGAGAATTTCTTGCAAAATATTTAAAGCCATTTGTATAAGAGCAAACGTTCTTACTGCCTTCTAATGGCTGAAGCTCTCTTATTAAAATTTAAAACTGCATAGTAGATCTCTTTATGGGGCAGTTTTTGCAAGTACTCCAAGGCTAAACGGTAATGTCTCATATTTGCCCTACGGAGCAGGGGTGCAAGAAAAGCCGATCTTGGGCTAGAGTATAACATGCAAAAAAGCATAAAGTAGCATGTGCTCTGTTTCATTACATTATTGCAGCGGCAGGGCAGTAATTCTCGCTGCCAGGTACATTGCTCTGGGAAGGCAACTTTAAAATGGATCAACAACAGTTGGGGTTCTCAAACCATAATAAGTAGGGTTCAATAGTGCTAATGGTTGAGACATGTAGGTAAAGCTTGATCAGCTGCATTTTCTGCCCTCCTATAAGTCTCTCAGCTAACCGAGCCTCCTGAAAGTTTCCTTTGCATTAAGTCCCAGATCTTGCAGATTAATAAACATTTATTCCAGGTCCAGTTGTTTAGTGTGGTCATTTATCCCTTTTCCACCATCTGTTCTTTGGAGGTCTAGTGGAAAAGTCCAATAACTAAAGAATGCTGACTGGCCTGGTCTCTGCTAACAAGGGCCTTGTGAGTTCCTCACCCAGGGCCAGGAGAAGGATCTACATCAATCTCATTTCCTACATCAATCTCATATGAGGGTGTTAGGATCTGAACTGGTGGTTTAACAAGGAGCAGTAATTGGTAATGAAATCCAGTCCATCAGGGTACACATAAGGGAATGCTATCTGGGATGAAAGCTATCTTGGTTTGGATGACAAAGAACTTTCTTCAATTAAATGCTAGTAAAACCTAGAGCTTGCTCTTTGGCATAGCCCAACTGCTCTGGTCCCAGGCTTGGTGGCCAGCAGATTTAGACACATCACCTACCCCAAATCTACAGTAAACAATGTGGGTGCATGCTTGGACCAGACTCTTACAATGGAAGATAAGGTAGTGGTTACCACAGGCACCTGCTTTCCTATGATGAGTCTACTACGCAGAGTCTTTCCTCTACTTCCATTCTCGATGCGCAAAACCCTGGTGCAGCCACTAGTGATCAGCTGCCTGGACTATTGCAATGCCCTTCTAGCTGCCTCAAATGAGTCCCTACTTGCCAAACTTAAGGTAGTCCAGAACAAAGCAGCTTGCCTGATTTATAATATGTCAGCCAGATCAGCCTCCTCCCCCCTTCTACGATCGCTGGATGGGCTTCCCGTGCACATTAGAATTATTTTCAAGATTTGCTGTTAAGTGCATACACTGAATGGCAAAGGTCCCAGATACTTGACTGAGAAACCTATTCCATACTAGCCTAGCAGACCTTTAAGATCTACTGTTAACCCCTTCGACGCTCATGACGAGCTGGGCTCGTCATGAGGTAGCCTCCTCGCACGCTCATGACGAGCCCAGCTCGTCATGTAAAGTGCACTTTACAGATTCCCAGCGTACGGGCGGAATTCCGCCCGCACGCATGCGGTTAAAGCTCTCCTTAATATTCCTCAAATTTAAAAAAATCCGTTCAGGCGGTAGAGCATTCTCTTACGTGACCTCCCTACTACTGGAATAAACTACCCACTCACATTCGGAAATGCACAGACCACCTGCTTTTCATTAAGCTTCTCAAAACCGAACTATTTCCATACTAGCTCTGCCTTGCCTGTGTTCACTCGGCGCTGAGATACCCCTTCCGGGGCGATTCAAAAGCTCTACAAGTTAAATGAACATAACATAGCAATATGCTGGGTTTACCTTGTTTCTGTTGCTCCCACACCCTCGTGAGTAGAGTTCTCCCCAAAATGCGCTGTGGTTGGAAGGTGATCTTCCTGATGCACTATGATTTTTTACGTTTTGTGATTAGGAAGAGTTTGTTGCTATACTCATACTATGCTGTTGCTATGTTTTGCATGATAATGCAGGGAGGCACCAAAGCTGTTGCCTCTGCCACCTCCCGAGCAACTTTGCCTTTGGGTACTGAGCACTGGCATGAGCTTGAACATAAGCTAAAAGGTTTATATATTCATATTTGATTACAATTGTACAATAGCTGTGAGAAGTCATTTAAATTAATAGGTCATCACCTAATTAAAATCATGCAATAATGTGTACATCAATTTGATCGATAGATTAGGTGTTCCGTGTTAAACATATTGAATGTTCAGCATTTCTGTACAATGTCCATATATTTCACGAAGTTATTTATTAGAGTAGCTTCCATCCTGGTAAATAGGTCAAGAATGCTTCTTTGGAGGTTCGTATACCTATTTTCCTGAAAAATGGTAATAGAAGCTCATAAATATTTATCCAAAACGTAGGGGCATCTTATAATGTGTGCTAGTCTCTCCTTATAGGACTTTGAGACACGGCAGGCTGTCTTTTCCGTTTCCATAGTTGTTCAACTTATACGTTGAAAAGTCCAAAACGTAAGTGAAGGTAAGTGAGTCATAGCTCCCACTTTATGGACTCAAAATGGTTTATTTGAGATTAATTCGCTACGTAGCTAACTGATTCTTTCAGAATTTAGATTTTTTTTGTGCATTTTAGGAGTTCTCTGTCTCGAGACTTTTTGGTAATACACTTCCTAATAGGCATTGGACATTGTCAAATGACAGCTGAGGTCCCTTTGTTGAACCTGTTTTGGTTCTTTGTACTGATTCTTCGCTCTTTTGTTTTTCTCATTAAAGTTTTGCCCCAAGTATGTCCCGATTGGTGGAATCAAGGGCTCTTTTAAAGTCAACAAAGCAGACAAATAAATTACTATGATTGAATATTGCTTGGTATGCGATGAGACTGATTGCTGAAGCCTAATCGAAAATCAGTCTGCAACCAGGGAAGTAAAGTCTTCTCTTCTACCTAATTTCTCATGTCATCTAGCATCGAGGATGCAAAGCATTTAGAATTCACATCTGAGAGAGCAAATATTATGCATTTCATAAACTCTAGTTGGTTGCCTTTCTTATAGATTTGATGTAGATATGAGCCATGCCTGGAGTGTGAAACAGTGGTAGTGTTACATCACCCATCAAAGAGGTCTTTACATGTTTCTAGCTAAAATGTAAGTTTTGATTTGAAGACAATTTGGCCCTCGTTCTGCATCTTTCTTGGTTCTGTCAATTATCTGTAGCATTCGATCTGTGGCTACCTAGTTGCTTGTAGATACGTTTTTTTGGTGATTGACTAATCTGGTTGTTCCTGGGGGGTGTGTAGTTACAGTTGAAAGTGGAGGTATGGAGGAACTTTGCAAGTTGTTATTGTTTGATGCCAGTTGTTCACTTTGGTCGGCTAGTATATATAGCAATTTTCAAACCCAGTCCATGCTGTGGTGTTGACATCGTTATTCAAGGAAATTGCATCTGTGC
The DNA here is from genome assembly GCF_964261635.1 of Lissotriton helveticus. Classification (NCBI taxonomy): domain Eukaryota; kingdom Metazoa; phylum Chordata; class Amphibia; order Caudata; family Salamandridae; genus Lissotriton; species Lissotriton helveticus. The sequence continues at coordinate 933,201,828 of NC_136061.1, read as the reverse complement.
AGGATGTTTTGTGAACATGGCTCCACATATCTCCGGGATTCCTAGATTGGCAAGCTTCATAAAGATCTAACCACTGCTCTTTACATGAGTGTTGTGTCCCACATAAGTTTTTTTGTATTACCAACGTAGATTTTTACGCCCTAGGGCATGGTTGACATTCCCGTTTACATGGGTTATCATTTTGGCTTTATTTACAATCTCTCGCTTCCTATTGCATAGTTCCAATGTGTACAGTAATGTTTGTTTTCATTTTAATATTTTTATTCTTCTGTGATTTTGCCCCATAGTACAGGATCATAATAATGTCCTCTTTTTACTGCAATGATTCAGAGAAGGTTGATGAGGTGATGCAGAGAAATTTAGTGAGATTTGAAGCTTTTTTGCCATGTAGTTTTCCAATTTTTTTTGTTTGGTGACAACTTAATATGTTTTCATTTTAATACACCTTCTATTGTGGCTAATGGTTAGGTGTGTGGAATTATGTTTTCTCCTGTGGCAAAGGGCATAGTTTGTGAGAGGTGGACATTGTTCTGTCTTGAAGCTGATAAGGCAATTGACAAGTTCAGTTGAGGTGATGGAGTAATCTGCATCACATTTCTTGTCTTTGCAATATCTATAATTGACATCCGGATATCTGTATCTAAGCGAAAGATTTGAGTAGCAAATTGCCCAGTTGGTCCCTTTGATGGAGGTTTGCTTGTTACTGGATGTTTTATAGTAGGTATTGTTTGTGATGTCTATTATCTTCTGGACCTAGTGACATATTGTTAAGAATAAAATACCCTTTTACCATTATGCCGCTTAAATTGTTTTCCTGCAATATGGTGCTTAGAAGTTTGTCTTTTTTCCACCTCCCATTGAATATATGCATTTATTATTGTTCTAGATGAGAATTTAAAGTTGTTTGGGAGTTTTATTTTAATCAGTTATATACATGCATTTCCAGTGTCAAGGTTCTCTGGTTTTAAGTGTTGCTAACAGGTTTTCCAAACCCTCTGTCAGTATTCTTTTTGACGCTTTTCTTACTGTTGAGTTTGCAGGTTTCAAAATCTGTTTAACACATAAAACCTGTTTTCCACTTTTTATGGAGGCTTATAATATTGTAACTTGATGGTGTCTTCGTGGCTGTAGAGTTGAGACCAACCTGCTATGATTCAAAAGAATATTTTTAACTGATTAATTGAAGCCTTTACTACATGATTATATAGCTTGATGTTGTTAGGAATAGTTCATTTGTGCGGATGGCTGCGGCGCCATCCAGAATATTGTTCTTGTTCCTTATTGATGCTACCAACCATATCCATTCTTGATTCATCTGTGGTCAGTAAGAGCAATGAGCTCCTGAATTATTGGTGTCTACTATACGTTAAATAGCTTGTAGGTTAATGTTGTAGGTCTGTCTTAAAAACAAGAGGCATTTTATACTGGTTGTCAGGTAAAATATCCCATGGTATTTGGGCTTGTGATTGGACATGTTCAGATCTCCACTGTCCTTTTTGTTCCTGTGATTTTGAAATTGCTGTCTGCTATTTTAACTTTAGTCTCTTATAGTTTTTTTCAGTTTAACGGAGAGTGAATAGCATTTTGGTTTTGATATAGAGACTTCGATTACCAAGTTCTCAAAGACAGTCTATTGGCTAGCAAGTTTCGAAGTATAGTTTGCGTTCTTAAAATCAATATGGATACTTTGTTTTGTCACCAGTTTGCATAGGTAGAAATGCCACATTTAATATCGATGCACTGGAAAAATTGTTTGACTGTGGGAGAGCTTTTATTAGCTTTAAGATGTTTCCATGGTTTAAATAGTTGCGAGTACCCCCAGATGCAATTTGGGAATCAAAAGAGCTGTTAAATAAGCACAATCTGTGTGGCAAGATTGTCTGCTAGCCCACATGATTGCTCAAATTGTTGCTCACTGTGGATTGAGTGTTTGTCTCGTGAGGTAGCATAGGTTCTACATGCACCGTTGGAGGTTGATTTCCGAACTTTCATCCTATTAAAGACTCCCACTGAGCAGAGTGTGGGAATTGATTATGATTGACGTTATTCCATTATCGAGAATTGGAGTTGCTCATTGATCCAGTACCAGACAATTATTTTCTTGGTTTAATATTATGTGGCATGAATACCGAATAGATACACATTTGGTTATTTGTTGTGGGTTGAAGAATTGTATTTTACTTATGAACATTTGTTATTTTGTTTCTTTCTTAGTTTTTTCTTGTTTTCTTTCAAGTATAAGCAACAAGATTCCTGTGTCAGCACAGATTTACTGTTTTTGATAGATTAACCTCTTTTCTGGTTAATGTTAATAGGGTTGATGGATCTGGGTACTCGTTGCCATCAAAATAAATGACTGCAGTTACAGTGATATTATTAGTTTGCACCGATTTTGACTGAGGGTCTTATGCCCTTAATGAAATGTTCTATCATTGATTGTTTTTTTCATGTCTTCTACAATTGACTGGAGGATGAGTGGTACTTTTGATGGTCTGTCTAATAAGGGGCACAAGAGATTGTGTATGCTTTGCCTCCTTCTGGGCCCTGTTCGCCAACACCACTAGTCTACTTATTTTATTTTCTGTTGCTAATACTGAATTATATATTTTATTTATTGTATTCGCTGGTTTTTCCTGAACCTGAATGAGGATTTGTTTTACATTGCTTTTATCATGACATTTAATGCTACTATATTCTCATACTAGTTGGTTGTTTCATCAAATTTCATTAATTGTTTTTGTTTTGGAGCTTTTTGCATAGTTCATAGAGTTGTATAATTCGTTTTTTCTCCAGAACTCTGTTGATTGGTCATGTAGCATGGCCTTTACCATGTCTACATGTGTGATGGTCTATTTCTGGTGTTAGGTTGTGCAGTCTATTTCAATGTGTTAGGGATCATATTTGGGTATTTCTTCACTTAAATGTTGGTTTGGCTTGTAGGGTTTTACTGGTGGAGCAGAGATGGTTGATTGCTTCAGCTTCAGTTTGATTCGCTCCTTAGGAGTGTTACTGTGTGCTAAAGTTTATTGCTGCAGATGTTTATTGTATTTCCTATTTGCCTCTAGATCAATTGAATAACTTCTGTTTATTTATTGTACTGTACGTCCGTGGTTTAGTGGAAGATCGCTTTGATTCTTATACCGTAGCGGTTATTTGACACTGTTTTTAGAGGGGTTACTTTTGTTTTAAAACATTTGAGATAGGTTTGTTTCGAAACGCATAATGATAGATTCTTGCTGCCCTACTGGGAAATATTCTGGTGTAGAAGCACCAGTTAAAACTTTCTGGAGTTGTGCTAAATTGGCTTGTAGGATTTATCTTTGAACTTTTTAATTTGTATTTATTGTTTACTTTCTGGTAGGTCTTTGCTAGTGTTGATGTTTTTGCATGCTTGACAGGTCTAATTGAGAAGTTGGGCGGGCACAGCTGCACCTGCATTTCTTTTGTAAGTGAAGTCGAGTAGTCACACCCTCATCATTTGGGGTGTATAGTATGTAATAGACATGCAACAACCACGCGGAAATACTGCAAGATTTCTAAGAGTTATAGTTGGAGTTAATTAAACAAATTTAGCATTTGCACATTTGAAAATGTTACAGCTGTCGTGGTAACCATTGTAGCTCTTATATCCTACTAGCTGGCTGTCTGAATGAAATATTCTGTTATTTTATATTTTGCATTAATTTCCAAGGTACGTTTTACAAATGGGGGTCAGGTACTAATGAAGGCAGGAACTAGGTTTGTTCAGTTAAGCTTACCCATGCCCTTCTTCCCCTCGCTCCACTGGCTCGTTACAGCTGCCTGTTGTCTGTTGGATGGCCATGGTCTATTGCTCCCAGCGCATACAGCATGGGCAGGCTTGGTGTTAATGTTGGGCTAGGTTTTGCCTTCTCACAGCGCCTGCTGTCCATGTGCTCCACTATCAAGATTCCGGACTTAGGAGGACAATCTAACATCTCTGGGCATGGCGGCCTTGGGCGAGCAGGGCCCAGGCCTTGCGTGCCAATATTCCGAACGGCACAGTAGGTAGCTGTCTGACAATGTTTTGCTAATAGAAGCTTGTCCATCCCACTTTGTCTCAATAGGGTCCAGTTAAAGACTTTATAATCAGCCTTTAATGTACCTCAGCAGAATTGTTAGTACATCATCAAACCACTGCTTTCCTCCCATCTTCCTCACACCTCTTTACCATCAGCTTCAGTGTGCTGCCAGCACACTATTAGTCCTCTTTGTTTTCTGCTGCGGCAAAAAGCAAATAGTGGGCAAGGAATAATGAGTTATATGTGGGGCATTCAGCCTTTTCTGTCCCCTTCCTCCCATATTAACGGTCCTTCTCCCAGCACTGGTGCTCTTGCCAGCCAGCGCTCTCAGCTGAAGTGGTCGCAGTCCGCGATGGAGGCAACAAAAGTACAATGGGGCTAGGAGGCAGAAGCGAGTGTGTGTTCCTCAGAAGCCCTGTAAACTGACATGTCCCACAGAAAGCAGGAGGCTTTTCATGCTTACTGTAAACACTGGCTATGCCACTGCTACCTCTGAGATCGCAGAACAGTAGCAGGTAAGAGCACAGTGCCTCCATGGATTACTGTCGGAACGGGCGCTGCATGTAACGTCATCTTCATAACCTGCTGCACCCCAGGAAGCCTCCCCTACATTGGCCTGTATGTGTTTTCAAACGTGCACACCAGGAAAACAAGCATTGGCATAGCCAATAGGTCTCGCCTTTGTGACCTTATAAGTGTTGAGCCATGTAACAGTTGATGTTGTTGCACCAAGGATATTGTGCTGGATAACTAAGGTCTCAAAGGCGAGACTTATTGGCTCTGCCACTGTGCCGTACCTTAACCCTCACTGCTACCCAGTGCTTGAAATGGAAAAAAAGAAGTGCAGGTACTTTGTTCCAGAGTATCTGCTTGTTTCAGAGAAGTGGTAGTACTCCAATTAAAAGTATAGCATTTCTCTTGAGAAGTGCCGGTACTCTCCCACTCAAAATAAAAAAAGTGCTGGTACTCCGTACCGGACAGTGCCGGCACATTTAAAGCAAGCACTGCTGCTACCCTGATAATGCAGTGTGGGTGGGTGGCTCTATCTGAAGGAGTCCTCATGAGGCTGAACACCCGAACCCCTGTCCTTAAGTACCCTACCCCTAACCCCGCCCCTCCTCTATCCCCTAACTTGTCCTTGGCCTGCTCCATTTTCACAAACCACTCGGGGGAGGCTGGCTTCACCTGTCGCTCTGCCAGGTTTCTTCATTCTGAAGCAGCAGTGGCGACCTTAGTGCAAGCGGCCCCTAGAAATCCCGAAAGCCCTTCTAGTAAATGTTGGGAGGTGGGGGGCTCTTTCCTACCTCAAGATTCTTGAAGAGCCCAGAACCAAGACTCCGGAAACAGCAGGACCTGTGCTTGGAACTGATACTCCACTAATCATTGAAAAACAGATGTGAAAACAGATATTTTATTTTCATTGGCAAAAGATGAGATACTTAAAAATGGTGAGCATAAAAGTAGGGATCAAAGGAACACAATCAACAAAACATTACAAGACCTAAAAATAGCTCTGGGTGCGCAGGCGGCAGAAGCGTAAGTTAGTTCCAGGTCACTGCACGGGAGGGGAAGGTGTCTCGTGACTGCGGCTGCCATGAGGCAGACCTATTCCGGAGTGTTCCTGTGCCTCTCGCGGGAGCAGGACCTGCTGTCAGTGGCTTGCTGAACTTTTTGTTGGCACTAAAATGAGGCAATTAATGCGAGGCTGCACCGCACCGCTGCCGTGTCCCAGGACTTTCAACGGCCCTGGTCGCCGAGCATGCCTAGGGTGACTAGATTTAAGAAACCAAAAACCGGACAGGCTATATATATAGAAGTAGGACTACAAAATGGCAGGGATAGCAGAGGGTACACTAATCAACAGTTTCAGCAATTGCTGCATATACTTCACTTTTAAACCTGACAACAATATACCAAGTTCACATATTTTAAATGTGCATATTTTGTCAAAGTCATATGACAACGAGTTGCTGAGTATTTCCCTATACTACTCCCCCACTAATCCCTTTAGGTTCCGGAATGACCTGCTAATCGCCGAAAAGACCTTGACGCCTCGGTGAGCAGTAGTAAGCGCTATATAAATACAAATACATCTATGTAGAGAGGTCACAATACTTTTATAGGTTAGTACGTGGCGTTCACGTTAGAATGAGCTGCTATCATGGCTGTGTGGTAGAAGGTGAGAAAAGGCAGCAGCGGTGCAGGTCGAGGGATACCGTCCTTGTCTCATCCTGCATGCGGGAGAGGGTCCGATAGAGATGAGAGAAAGCAAAAACAGAGCTTTGCCCTTAGTGCTCACACCCACCTGAACATCCCTCGAAACTGGCACATGTATTTAATTTTGGTAAATGTATCAACATGCCAAGTCCGGGCTGAAGGAGGCTCCAAGCCGCTGCAGCATAGGCAAGGAAAAACAAGTGCGGCCCCGGCGAGCATCGCATACAGGAAAGGGAGTGGCCGCCATTAAAGTTAAAGGGCAGTATGTAGGTGCTTTAGCAAATCAAACAAGCGCTGAAAGACAAGGGCCCTGGCGAGCGTCGCATACAGGAAGGGGAGTGGCCACCTACATTAATAAACAAGTGGAAAGGGTGGGGAGGAGGGTGGTCGAGAGCAGGGACACGCAGCGTTTACCTCGCGGGAGCGAGCGCGATAATTGCTAACACATGGTGCCGCTGCTCGCTCCGGCAAGGGAAACGCCAAACGTGAACACGTTGCAATAGAAAGCAATGCAAAACTTGCACATTTTTGGACAAAATGCTGATCGATTCCAAGAGGTCCCCTCCTATGCAGTGCATGTGCACTGCTTAGGCGAGACCTAAAAAGCAGCCGCTGTCTGCACGGTACACCGTGTGCCACGGGGCAGAGTGAGTTATGAATGCATTTCTCCATTCATTCATATCCAGTAACATTTCTCCATTATCTGTAACGTGAGAGGTTCAAGCAACTTGTTTTAATCATCTGCATCAGGGATGACCCATATCTTGTTGTTTTAACTTGTAGCCTGGGTGTTTTTCATTTTAAAGCACAGGCTGTGAGTGGTCAGCTGTTTTCTACCTTAGATTAGGAGCTCAAGCTGAGGAATGTGATTGTAGGATCTACAATTGTCCTTCATGGCCTCAAGGAAACCACACAATTATCTGTCCGGAGCAGCACAAAGGAAAGTCAAGAATGCAAGAGAGGCTGCAGCAGAAAGGCGACGAGTAGCAATTGAAAGATACGTGAAAAACCTCTAGATATAGAAAATAAGACATCTGACTCTGGCACTGTAATGGAAACTGAAAGTCAGGAGGAAACTGGCACTTGCTTTATGAAAGAAGATGTTCAGGAGCAGATTAGTTCCAGTTCAGAGGCAGAGGATGAAACTGAGAATACAGGAACTATTTTCACTTCTGATAAGTTATACTGCTAGATCCACATACATGGCCAAATTGAGTCCGCATAATATGGACAAGACGATTTTAGCCTGGCCATTCAGAGAGACGGAGACATGCGAACCTATCCCAACTTATGACCAGTGCTTCACAGCTGTGCATTTCTATAAAATCCTTGCAATCAATGAAAGGATCGAGAGACGGAGGCTAGTATACTCCAGCACAGCTGAAGCAGTATATTGTTTCTGCTGCAAATTGTTTGGTATAGGGACAGGCAAACTCTATGCTACAGGGATTTAGTGACTGGGCCTATGTTGGAGAATGCCTGCATTCACATGGAAAGTCTGCTGATCTTATGTGTTACCATGCATTCATGGTATGAAGCACAAAGGAGACTTTCCACTTGTGCATGGATTGATCAGGTAGAGCACACCTTACTTCAGTCTGAAATCCAATATTGGATTTCTGTTTTTCACCGTCTTGTATCAATAGTACAGTTTTTAGCAAAACGAAAGTTGGCTGTGAGGGGAACCAATGAGAAACTTGGAAACATTCAAAATGGCAATTTACTGGGTCAAGTAGAACCGCTTGCTAATTATGGAGATCCTCATGACAGAACACATTAGAAGAGTTGTGAAAAAGAAAATAGCAGGCCATTACCTAGGGAAAACTATTCAGAATGAAATAATTTAACTTATATCGCAAAACATCCAGAAAAGATTGTTAGATATTATCAGCTCTTCCAAGTATTAATCATTCATTCTGGACTGCACACCAGGCATAAGTCAACAAGAGCAATTGACTCTGATGCTTCATGTAGTTAATATGTCCTCAACTATCCTATCAGCAGAGGAGCACTTCATGGGGTTCATACCGGTAGATGACTCAAGTTGTGAAGCACTACTTGACAAACTGAAAGATTTAGGAATATCTCTTGAACACTGCTGTGGTCAAAGTTATGACAACAGGGCTAATATGAAGGGAAGACATTCCGGTGTGCAGAAAAGAATACTAGATAGTAACCTTAAAACAATTATTCTCTTAACCTAGTCATGTGTGACACAGCGAAGTCATCAACTACTGTACGGTTTTTCTTTGGGTATTTCCACAGAATATACCATGTTTGCAGGCTCATCGCCAAAACGATAGGCCATACTTACCTTATTTACACACCTGGAGCAATACATAGCTATCTCTTAATTGCACTGGAACCGTGCTAGTGAAGGTGTCAGTTGCTCAAGAGAAGATATAACATTTCCAGTACATATATTCAAGTCAATTGCCTTTTCGTTCACGGTACAAAAATCACATTGACTAATTTTAGCATTCGAATGAAACCCGCCCTTCCCAAAAGAAAACAACAAAAAAAAACTATAAACTATGAGTGAGTATATTGAATCTTTATCTCGTAGCAGTGGTATATGGAGTTGATAGGTCAGGAGAATCAAATCTGTGAGTTTCAGTCTTTATGAATAGACCCTCTGGACAATCAGGGAGGTCAGTACTGGAAAAAGGTGTAATACTCTCATGCAGGTAGATCAGGCTGTAAGCGAGAGGCCTTTGGAGAGAAAGGATAGTAGTGGGCCCCATTGGTATTCAAAGTACTTATAATTATCATTTAGAATATCTTCCATTCGTTCCATCGTTAGTCTCGCTAGCCACTCCGTGAGTGCGGGCATAGTGTATTTTTCCATGCTCCTGAAATTAGCCATCTTATTTGCTCCAAGACACAGCCACAAAATAGTGCAATCTCTGGAAGTCTGATGTTTCAGTGTCTCATCCCATATACCCAGCAATACAAACCCTGGAGTAGCTGGGTGAGGGAATCCCAATACGGATTTGATTTGCTCTAGAATTTCTGCCCAAAATGGTGTAATAATCGGACAGTCCGGAAAGTTCCCTTTTTGTGAAGAAGTAGCATTTTATATTATTCTATTACAGGTGCACTTGTATAGCTAAACTTTACTTGTTGTACTTGTTAACAATCTACTAAAATAACATGATTAACAATGAAAAACAATTTAACTTGTTTCATGGGGGGGGCTACTCAGTATACTCTGCACAGGGCCTGAAATATCCTAAGGCCAACTCTGCAGCAGCACTACAGCCACGGCTGCAAGCCGCGCCGGTATCACCTTTCTGCTAGCCACAGCCTCCTTCTATTTGCTGCCTCCCCCTTTCACTGCCTCTTATACAGTGGCATAGGCCGATTCCTTGACCGAACTGTTGGTGGTGAGCAAACCGGGCCGGCGGGATGGACGGGGCTGCAGGGTGGGGATGCGGATCAGGGGACACATGGCAAAAGGCCAGTTTTGAATCCTGGATTGTAGATGCGAGGGTTAGGGTGGCAGAGGCATGAGCACATCCAGTCACCTGACCAATCACATCTCAGCAATTAGAGTTGAACACCATTCACATACTGTGAATTCAAAATTTTCAGTAGGCAGACTATGTAACCAGACTTTTCATGAGTGGGAACACCGTGACGGATTTATGAGCAGGGCATGTCTCTTTCTTGGTTCCAATGGACTAAACTATTAATCACTTAAACAAATTATATTTGAGCCCCTTGCTTCCTTGGGCATAAGGGTTTCTTTCTTTTTTACAGGGCGTGTACCGCCTATTATGAAGTCGAAGGCCCTAAATGCTCATTTCTATTACGTCCAGAATAATGTTCATATTGTTTAAGAGCTAGACCTCAGATGGTTCCAGTGACAACAAAGTGAATTTGTGTTCTTTAGATCATTTATTGTTGTTGGTTCTACTTTAGTCTGGATTTGCTTACTTTGTTGCATTTAGCTTGCTGCATTGCCGAGTCAGTCATTCGTAGCATCGTACGGAATGTACGTGTACAACCCGCCCACCTTCCTTCAGGCATGTGGATATTTAAGCCAATGGAGACATGTATGCCATTCACTAAATCACTTACCAAAAATGGCCCAGCTGCGGCCTCTAAACACACAGGTCCGACCTCAATATACACCTTTGAGCTTCCAGTGCCTAGTCATCCTTTGGCATGTCAGATCAAGAAGTCTTTTTGACCATTTTGCACATGGGAGCTAGGGGCAAACCTGGGTATCTGGCATGCCATCGAACTGAGAATAACTGGAGTTTAATGAGGCACAGTCATCCTGAGTCGTGGAGAAAGAAACGGACAGAATAGTCTCCCAGAGGAATCTGCACAGGATTCCCCAGGCGGTAGATTGATGCTTGAGGAGTGTCCACGCTTCTAACGATAATGTCAGTGCCTAGAGATTGATTAGCAGGAGCCAAATAAATCAGCAGGGACCAGAAAGGGCAGGCCCCATCTCAGACGTTACATATCTGTGGAACGAGCACAAAGAAAAATGCATGTAGGACAAACCAATATGGGAAAGCACGTATGAAACAGGCAAATATGATTTATTGTCTTCATCAGTGGAAATGTAAAGGTCAGAGCAACAGTGCTGAAAATTACAAACACACCTCCCCCAGGGCCACATTTATTCTGTTTCCTACCAAGGTATTCCCTCCACTCCTAATATTCAGAGGAATTGGGGATCACTCTTGGGTCCTTGTAAGAAGACATGGGGTCCCAGAGATGTGAGGTAAATGTGAACTAGGGGGTAAAGTATGGGTTGAGAAAATTGACTGCGTCCATAGAAGACTTTGAGAGGTCAAACGGAGTAGCATAGTCCCCAGCTCAGAAATGGAGAACAGCCAGGGTGAGTCAGGCCAATAATGTTGCAAGTGACAGATAAGTGCTAATGAAGGAATGATGAATGATTCATAGTGCGTGTCTCTGCAGATGATGAGGGACGCAAAAGGCAGCTGTGAGTTAGTAGCAAGAGGAACGGATGTGGGTGGCATGACAACTTTCCAGACAAAGACACAGGGACAATAAGCTACTTACAACCGGTTTATATAAACTTATACGATAACTTTCCCTCCAACCAGCATGCCTAGCCTTATATATCCCCAACGTGTACCATTGCCCCCCCCAAAAAATTCACTATCCAAACGTATTCTTCCCCTTCAAGCATATGTTCCTAAATAGTACTACTTTGCTATTCCATTTCACCAGTTTACTTCCAACACTCATATCCAGTTCTAGGACTCCTATGGCTGTGATCTCAGTGAAAGAGTTGGAAACCTCTTCAACAGGATAAACATGTAACCTCTCTGTAGTGCTGTAAAGGTGAATACTAGGTAAATAGATGTGCAGCATCCATGATGCTAGCTCTCTCACCATGGATGTGGGTAACAGCATTTCTAATCATGTCCCATAGTTTACCTTTCCATTACCCCAATACTTAACATTTATCCTTCCTTCATCTACTAGCAGCTATTACTTGACGGAGCCTGTTTATTTTATCTATTTCTTGCAGTGGATCTGGCTTTGTACCCAGCACCATCAGATCCGTCTATTGCATAACAGGATATCCTTTATAGCCAGTAACGGAAGAGTTTAGTACAGTTACATGATACAGGATACATGAGAAGGATCTTCCAGCGCCGGGACACTCTTCGGAGTAGCCGTGCGCTATAGAAATCCACCATATAACATAACATAACATATGAAGCAGCAAGCCTTTCTTCCCAAATGGCTTCCGTCATATTCCTTTGGCACCCATGTACATAACATTTTAATTTATCAGTACACATTCACTAATTGTTAGAACTTCTCTCCAGAGCCCTCTATTGATCATCTTAAGAAATTGCTCCCCAATGTCCCCTTACCAGTGTTGTATAGTTGCAATGGCTGGACAAACACAAGTCCATCAGAAAGCTGTTAAGTTCTGACACAAGGCTGTTCATGCCTTTGGTTGCAGATCCAACTCAGAAAATCATAAAACAGATCTAGGACTGTGATGTTCAAGATCAGTGGCTCAAGGTCCCCATACCCTTTCTTAGAAGCCGTACCAATGACCGCCGCTATACAAACATCTGTAACATAACCTAATACTGAAGTCATTTTAGTTCTTTCTGTTCCTGGCCAATGGAAGTGATCCAGATGTTGCTATGTTAAACTTCAAGCCCCACACTGACAATCTGAAATCTTTTGTCAGAGCCTTGTTGAACCTATCTGGATCTACCACACATATGTTAATGTCATCCATGAATAAAGATATCTTCTGTATTCTGTCTCCATATGCATTAATTAATTCATATTTTGCTTGGAGAGGGTTTCGATGGCAAACATAAACTACTGGTGAAAGTAGACGACCCTACATAGTTCTTCTCGATAAATTCAAATCACTTGATTGGTAGCTTTTCAATATTATCCTTGCTATTGCTGTATTTTAGTACATTGTGATGTTCCTCTCAACCTGTCACTGGCCTTTAGGCATCCAGTGACCCACTTAGAGCTCTAACACTTTTTCCGGCTATCAATTGTTTTGCTGGCTCTTCACGAAATTAGATTTATCCTTCTGTCTCAAAGCATAAAGGAGCAATTTGAGATGGTTCGCCAGACCTGTATGTGTATCTTTGCTTCTAGGTTGAGAAATATGATGAGTCTGTAGGGTAAAGACAAAATTTGATCAATTACCGCTTTTCTGTGACCCCCATCAACTCATGCCATGAAACTTTTAACCACTCTGGTATTGTGCGGTGAGTTAAATAAAGATGTCGGGTATCCCCCTCGAAAATTTGCACATGTTTGAGAAAAAAGTCCCACAAATGCATTAAGTATGGCGTTCTTAATTCCGTTTCAGTGATTTAATTGCCCTGTCCAGAGGAGACATGTTCACAGATTGCTCTTCGAAGCTGCAGACTCATAAAATGTGCTTTATCACCTGCCAGAAGTATTCACCCCACGGCTAAAGCTTCTGGGAGTATTCCCTAAAAGCATCTGCTTTCTGTGATAAAGAACCCATCCCTAGAGACCAGAAGCCGATCCCTATAGATAAGGAACAAACCTATCCAAATCCTTTTATAGCGTGCATTTTACCTGTGGTCTGGTATTGTGCCGAAAGCCTATGCATCTTGTTGCCCTTCTTTTAAAACTGCTGTCTAATAGTAGCTCTTTTGAAAATTCATTGACGCTTTTGACCAAGTTAGGTTAGATCATAGCCTTCCAACTCCGAGAGACTACACTACGCCCAGGTATGACACCAAATGTTATAAAGAGATGTGAAACCTGGGGCCTCAAGACCTTTCACTTCTTTTGAAAAATGGATATTTCTTAAACTTGATGACAGATGACTGATCTCTGAAATATATCAAACCCTTAATGTGGACCTTCCTAAGACGCAGACTGTGGGTCCGTTGTGGTGGGTGGCAGAAATTGGCAGTACTCTCAGGGCCTAGGAATGGGCCGAAAGATTTGCACGGCCAAGGTTGAGTGCTTCTAGCATGTCATAGGGAGATTTTTATGAAGATTGCAACGTATTGGTATTGCATTCCTAATAGAATCCATTGGTGGAACCCTAACCGGAGCGCTCTTTGCTGGAGGAATTGTGGCAGTTTTTGGGACATTCCTTCATTTACTGTGGCACGTCCTAAACTTCAGAGGCATTCAGCGGATGTCCTGGATTATATCGATTGCATGTATGGGGTCTAGTTATTATGATTTCCAGCATAGGTCACCTTAGGGGTGGTGGATCTTCTCTGTTATCCCCTGAAATCAAAGCAAGGCTGCCGGGTCACCCCCTTACTGGGAGCTGCTAAACAAGCCTTCTTGAGCTACTGGGCCAGGAAGTGAGTACCCATGAACAGAACCTGGTCATATTGTGTGTGGGACTTGCTTGGGTTGGAAACGATCTTGTTTGGCACAGCAAGTGGAGGAGTAAGGATCAATTCTTTTTGGTAGGCATATCCACAAAAATGTTAAGGGTCACATGTCCCAAATGTCTGCAAGCTCTCCATATTATTCTGAGGGGATATGTGACTTCCTTGGTGGGTAACAGAACCGACTTGTTGGGAGACATTAAAAGGAATGAAATGCCAGGTACCATGTATTGGGAGCTTGCTGGGATAGGGGGGTGTAGAGATTCCGGATTGAGGATTGGGAGTCAGGAGGGTGGGGTTTTGATATCATTGTTTCTTGTTATATCTTTTTGTTAACTTGCCTTTGTTAATATTCCTAGAACCTTGCCAAGGGATCATTGGTATGTATATTGGTAATTAGCCATTGTTCTTAACAATTTGTTCTTACTGCTGCCCAAGAGATGTAGGCTGGTTTATGTGTATTAGACTTCAATAAAAACCATTAATCCTAAAATTCATTGAGTAGAGTGTCTGGCTGACCCTTTCCATTCATAAACGCCCTATAGTTTGTGTGTAGGGATCTGCTGTTTTATATCCAGCGCTTCTCCAAGGCAAAGCTGGATTTACAGGGCAGTAACCACCATCTTGTTTGTGAGTTAGGGCGAGGTGCTTCTTGATGGCAGGCATGGAGCTCCCGATTCCCATGTCAAATTCGTATGGCTAGTTATGTTTCGCTATGAAAAAGTACCTCTATTTAGTATTATTAGTGGACATGACATTGTTATTGACAGCTGTATACCTTCCGCTGTCCTATGGGGCATACATACCCAACGACCGCGTGTGGGGTAATGCCAAGAATTCCTTTATCATGATGCATAATGAAACCCCAAATTTGTATTTCCTATTTCAGGAGTACCCACTATATGCTGGAAAGTTGGTTAATATGTGATAGGAATTATTTGGTGGAAATTGATAGGGGTTTCCAACAAAGAAAAAACTTTCAGTTACTGAGGAGCTGATGGCAAAGACATTTACTATCATTTACCATTGTAAGAAGAAGAGGGTTTGAGAACGGATCATTGGATTGAAAAAACTAATTTTCTGGGACAGTCGAGATTTGAAGTCACTAGTCGTGGTTGTAGAAAGGCATATGTTCCACATGCAAGCAATTGACATACAAAACTGTGGATCTCGGTCTAATGGCATTACAGTTCTTGGCACTAAAATGTGAGTTAGAGGGTAAGGGAATACTGCCACTGACACATGATCAAATGTTGGTTCACCAAAGCTATTGTATTTACCAATCCTACACTGGAACAATCTTGTACGTCTGCCAAGACTATGGGCCATATGTATCAAGATACCCATTTGCGATTCTCAAATAGCGATTTTTAAGAAATCGCTATTTGAGAATCGCAAATGGGTATGTATGTACAAAATTGCATTTTTTTTGCGATTCCTTAAAATTCCTTAATTGCGATTAGCAAATTGCAAATCGCAGTTAAGGAATACTTTCCCATTCATTTCTATGGGCCAGGTGGCCCATAGGAATGAATGGGAAGTTATTCTCAATTTGCGATTCGCAATTTGCTAATCGCAAATTGAGAATGATTTCAAGGGTGCAGGGGTGTCCAAAAGACACCCTGTTGCACCCCTGAAATATGCATGGGTGCAGATGTGGCGCACATACATGCCCTAAGGGCATGTATGTGCGTCACATGGCACTTTGAAAAATGCAAAAATGTGCATTTTTAAAGGAATTCGCAACTTACCACCAACTAGAAGTTGGTGGTAATTTGTGTTTCCTTAAGGGCATTTTGCTAAAAAAAATTGCTACATACATTGCATTTAAGGAATCGCAAAAATTGCGATTCCTTAAATGCAATTGCAAAATAAGGAATCGCAAATTTTGCGATTGCTTATTTTGCACCAAATATTTCTTAATACATTCCACATATGGCCCTATGTAATAATCTTCTGAGAATTTGAAGGTATTCTCTGTGGGTGGTTATGATGACTCTGCATATAAAATAAATAAATAATATTAGATGTCTTTGCCAGATGTCCTCACCAGAAGTAACCATGTAATAATAGGTGAGCCCAAAATTGCAAATGCCTTCATGCAAGGTCTCCCGGTAGACAAAAATGAGCTGTCGAGTATGTGGTAATCATGGTCATTTCATTAGTGTGTGTAAAGAGTGAACAGAATGTTGGAGCAGAATGAGGAGCACAGAAGTCTTTTCCAATTTAAAAGATGTTATTTTTGTCTTTAATATTGTTTGGCTGCTTAGTAGCTGGACCGATCAGAGCTGCTGTGGATAAAGAATAGAGTTTACTTTTGTCTCACTGCCATTATTCCAGGGCGGTGCAGTATTGACTACAACGCATGATATAAAGGTTTTTATAATCGGAGGAATGTGTGCCAGACAACCTTGCAGTGCTTGGAACCAATCCCTGGGCTTTTGTGTCCCTGTTTTCCATATCTCTCTGTTTATCTTCCAGTAGGACTAAGCCAAATCACGTGTGTGTTTCTCTTTTTGGAATACAGAGTTTTATCTGATAGATTTTCGGAATGAGAATCTTTTCCTTAAGGGTGGGTGATACAAAATGTTGGTGCATGTCATGGAAGGGAACGCTTGCTCTTTTTGTGCTTGCTTCTGAATCCTGTGACCTCAATGCAGCTGATAAAACCTGTTGAGCTTATATTAATAAACAGGTGCTGTTGGGGACCCTCCAACCATCCTTTAGAGCTGGTGTCCGCTTAATCCGGGAACAGGATGACCTGTTAGTGCGAGCATGCTGGTTCAAACTGGCTCAAAAAAATGACTTGTGCGGGAATGGAGGAGGACATTTAAGCAGTGCAGGATCATGTGAAGGGAGGAGTGGATGGCAGGAGAGACGGTAATCTCAAGGCCTACTGCATCTATCACCTACCTTGCAGAAGCACCCCAGAAAAGCCACTTAAAAACCCCTTGTCTAATGCACAGCATCTGACGATGGGAAGGTGAGCGGTCCCTATCATGCCCAGCTGCGTGGATTTACCAAAGAGGTCCGTGAGCAGCATCCCCAACTTGGAGTGCAGGTAGAAAAGGCCTGTACCCATGACGTTTAATTCTCTCCCACCAAATGTTAGTCTTGTTACAGCCTGGACATTGGGTGGGTGGTTATTATACTAAAATGCCATCCACTCTTTGTACTTTGTCTCCAGTAGATTCTGTTCGTATTCTTAGGAGCAATTTGTTCCCAAAATGTAGAGTAGCCACTAGAGAACTAAGGGCCAGGGTCTACTGTGCAGGAGAACATACCAGGTTAGCCAGAAATGTCGAAACGAGCAGTGAGCCAGAGTGCCAGGATTGTTCAACCCTACAGCCAGTTTGATTGCTTGGGGGTAAAAAGTTAGGAAATAGCAGTTTGTGGATTGAGGCCCTTAGTAAGCATCTCACTGGCTCTGGTTTACTATGACAAACTGTAGCCTTGTAGGCACCTGAAAGATTCTGAAGTACTTATACATTTTAGGGATCTTAGAGGAAAGTGTGATAATGACAAACCTCCTCCCACCCACTTGCAAAAACTAAACGTCATTGTTATGAGCGTTGCCATAACTAGGTGAGTGGTTTGGAACATTTCCTCTCTGGTTGTGGAAACTGTTGTCAACCCTCCCAGTCCTATAAACAGCAGGCTCTGCACATAATGCTGCTTCCTGCTGCACCATAACATTAAGCATTTCTTTTTGGTGGGTCTGATAGGTGATCTGCAGAGTTCTGTGTTACCTGCTTTGATATAGTTTTACCCATTTTCACAGATGTTCTGGTTCCAAGTTTCATAGTCCTACAGTTGTTCATGTTTCTCTGTGCTGCACCAATTAATGTCCCCCATGATGTTGGTGGGAATATATCACTGCCCCCTCTTCATTCAGCTTCTGACCAGGTCAGTTGCAAACGCTCCTGTAGCTACCACTCTTAGTGCCAAGTGCCTGTAACTGCTAGTGTCTCTGTTACCAAGACTCCGCAGCTGCTCCTATTTCTGCAGTGCAAGAATTGATGCTGCCAATGTCTGTCCAGCTGCTTCAGTTCCTGCCCCAGTGTCTACCACACACTTAAGACACTAGTTCATTCCAATGTTCAAAACCAAGTCCCGGGCGCACGTACAAGTATACAGTTAGTACGTTTGTAGTGTTCAATTAGTACAGAAATCAAAAGAGATCGGCACTGGTACTTCCATGTATTGAACAATGTTTTATGCAAATTTCAGAGTTCGTCAAAGCAAAACGCCAGCCGACACGTCAACAGGTAGTCACCTGTGACTCTTCAGGGCTGGGAACAATACACAATGAATAATCACATCTATGGTCAAGATTCTCAAAAAAGTGTCATACCTTTTTCACAGTGAAACCAATAGGGTGACATAACAAGACACCCAATTGTCAGTGGAAACCCTAATAAGACTTATTTACAACCAAGGACAAAGATGAGCCAAGAAAGGAAGAAAAATGCATGGTGACAAGGTAATGCGTTAAATCAAACGTAAAAAATCTGAGATCCTGTAGCCATCTAGAAAAAGTTATGGGGTGACTGTTTGCTGAAGGCAAGCATGTCGAAAAAAGAACCAGTAAACATTTTGAAACGATGGTGACCTATGATAAAGGTACATGCTATAATAAAAACATGAATTGCCCCCATGGTTCTACAACCAAATTGTACTATGAACCACATTTCCTTAAAAGAATGTTTATACAGAAAAACATGTATTTGCGAAAATTGGACCTAAGGAAAAAAACAAACGTGACCAAGGAGTGGTAACCCCACCTCCAGAGTCGTATTGTAAAAATGATACTAGTGAAGGCAGACGGTAGAAGCAGAGCTGACGTGGTGAAGTGCGAAAAGGTGAAAAAGAAGGAACGAGACTGACTCGTAACATGCACGGCAATGCAGGCAATGTATATGTCTATGTAATCTAAAGTAAACTAAAGGAAGGAAAAATTACACGTAATATGAGAGAGGCACATTATAGCATGTAGCTTTATCATGTCACCATCGTTTCAAAATGTTCACTGGTTCTTTTATCGACATCCTTGCCTTCAGCAAACAGTCACCCCATGATTTTTCTAGCGATGGCTTCAGTATCGCAGATTTTCTACGTTTGATTTAACGCATTACCTACCTATTACTTTTATCACCACGCATTTTTTTTCCCTTTCTTGGCTAATCTTTGTCCTTGGTTGTAAATAAGTCTTATTAGGGTTTCCACTGACAATTGGGTGTCTTATTATGTCACCCTACTGGTTTCACTGTAAAAAAGGTATGACACTCTCTTTTGAGAATCTTGACCATAGGTGTGATTATTCATTTTGTATTGTTCCCAGCCCTGACTACCTGTTGACTAAACATGTGTCGGCTGGCGTTTTGCTTTGACGAACTCTAAAATTTGCATAAAACATTGTTCAATACCTGGAACTACCGGTGTCGATCTCTTTTGATTTCTGTACTAATTGAACACTACAAACGTACTAACTGTATACTTATACGTGTGCCCGGGACTTGCTTTTGAATTTGTTTGTGTGGGTCTCTGCCCGCACTATATACAGGGGTTACGGATCTTCCCCTGACCTGGTTGCACCGTGAAACCTTTTGTTCTTTCATCTACTCACTGTACCACCCTGCTCGAGCACCACTTTCCTGCTTTTCCGAAACCCCTCCCAGATAGCATACACATTCCAATGTTCATGCTGCTCCTGCATCAGCAGATACATGTCTCTGTTTAGTAGCTCCAACAGCTTGAAGTTTCCCACGTTTCCCCATGTGCCACAGCACCTGTTTTTGCCCATGGAGTTCACAGTGTCTGCAGCTGCTTATGTCTTAGTGCCCAACTTTTGTGGCGATGAGGCTGAGATAAACTGTGCCCGGTTAAAGAGCTTAAGGTGCTCCTTTCCTTGTCCGTCAGAGTGACCTTGATAAAAATAAGCTCTATTTTTATAAATCGGTGTTGTCTTCGCATTGGTGTGTGATTTGTTTTTTTATTCTGATCTGCGGTGCTGTTAAATGCTTTACACTAAGTTCCTTTGCCAAACCTTACTGCTCGCAGCCACAGTTACCAAGGGTTGCGCGAAGGTTGAATAAACAATACTGATTGGACCCAGGAAGGTATCTGTGAGTGTACTCCACAATAATGCCACACCGCCATATCATGTCGTGCACCCAGACCCTCACACCTTTTACTAAAAATACCTGAGATCATTCACTGGATCAAGACATTGCAGATGAGAAATAGGAGGCAATCCTAAAATGTATCAAATTGGTAACTAGAAATGTTAGAATCAAAGTCACACGAATGAATTATGTCAATGAGACATGCTTTCCCCCCGTTAGGATGAGTAAGATGTATATGGGGGTGATACATGGCCATAGTGCAGACAACCTCGGGTTCACTTTTTCCATCAGGTGTGGGATTGTATTGACATTAGGGAATACTGGTTGATGGCAATGGCAATTCAAAATAGTGGGCAAATCCTTCTTCATAAAACTTTTTAAGGGAGAATGTTTACAACTGCC
The DNA here is from genome assembly GCF_964261635.1 of Lissotriton helveticus. Lineage (NCBI taxonomy): Eukaryota > Metazoa > Chordata > Amphibia > Caudata > Salamandridae > Lissotriton > Lissotriton helveticus. The sequence continues at coordinate 933,181,179 of NC_136061.1, read as the reverse complement.
ACCCTGGACGAACCCTTTGTACGTTCATTCAGGGCAAACACCTACACGACCCTTTTCCCAACAGATGCAAAATAGAATTTCTGCCTGTGTGGAGACCCTGGCTGTTTAAATGTGTGCATGAGAGATACAGTTTCTCCCCTCTGCACGCCCTCCTTTCCCGTGTTAAGGCTCAGTCTGCCGTAATTCCTCGGAACTCAGAATAGGCACTTTTGTTCTCTCTGCCGTGCCCTTCCCCCTCACATTCCTTCCACTAAGGATTGTTCTGATATTGACTTTGGAAGACTGAACCACTAAATGACCATAGAGTGCCAGCCTCAAGCTTCCTGTGATGGCAGTTTGTACCACAATATTAACAATCAAATTTGTCCTTAACTTGTAATCTGTTATGGTGGGTTTTTTTTCGTGATAAGACCCATTATTCTACTTTCAAAAAGTGCGCTTTCTTCTGAAGTTCTTCCCTCCCCTTCGACTTCACAGAGGTTTCCGTGATTGTATTCCGCAGTCCATTGCGTGTGTCCATTTCAAGTAATGTCAAGCCAGTAAGGTGCTCCCCCTGTCAGCAAACTCAAGTGATGTTTACTTCTTCATCTAGGACTGACCCTTTCCTCTCTTTCTGGTCGTGGATGAGTTGGTAGACGGATATCAACCATGCTGATTACGAAGCCGCTTTTGTCGGATTGCCCCATGTCACTTAAACTCCAGGATCGAAGGAGAGACAATGTGGCTTAACGGCTAGAGCAGCCGACTTTGAACCTGGGGAACCAGGCTCGAGACTGGTGGGAGGCTCAAGCATCCTGTGATTCTGGGCAAATCACTTAATCTCCCCATGCCTAAAAATGAGTGTCCTCACTACTTCAAAGATCATGGTGAAAGTTGATTGAATGAATGAAGCAGATCCAGACCTATGCTAGGAAACAATTGTTTACTAGCTCTCACGTAGAAGGCATCATTGATCACACATTCTTCATTTATAAACCAGGGACTTTCCCTGCTCAGTTAGGTGGCATGAATTCCTAAAGTTAAAACTGACCGACTGAAGCAGAAGTAAGGGCCCTGGCCAGAGTATATATAGATCATAGACACGGGTGCTAAATCTTTTTGACCATTTACATTTGTGTGAATCTAGACTTCACTGTCCTTTTAGGACCGGATGTTAGTAAAACCTATACATATTGACTGTAGTACACCATTTGATGTGGCTAATGCACTTTCCCCCACTGGAATCTTGTCCCCTTAGTATTCCGACGGACAACTGCAGGAAGCTAAACAACACATAGGGATTCCTGTGCCACTAACGTTTACATTGGAAATGTGTTAATACTGATCATGTCCGAAGAAACTGAATATTGTTTTAGAATTTTACACGTTCTGAAACAAGTATTGTCAAAGCCAATAGTTCTGACCTTGGCAAGCCTGACATTTTTTTTTATATTTGTATTTTTTTTCCTAACATATTTAATAGACTTTAAAAGTGTAAACGTAATAAAAAGTAAAACTGCTGCCATCAAAAGGTGGCTTGCTTATGATTGGAAAAAAGCAAGTAAAAATGCCACCCCTTTGTCCCCCCACACTCAGCGCCTTGAGACTCTCATGGGTGAGTAGTCGCGCTTTATAAGATTACTGATTAATTCATTGATCTTAAAAACAAAAAAAGTATGAAATGATAGAAATGAAAGCAGAAAATGCTCCACCAGCACTGCCTCTAAAGCGGACGAATTTCTCAAAAGAGGTGGACATTTGAATGGGTAATTCCATCACTCACAGTGAAGAGAGCAAATAGCCAAAATGGGATGACCTACTGCCCCCTGGTGTAGGTTGTAGTAGGCAGAAGCAAAACGTGAATCACATTTGACCAGACCGACAGATGAACAAGTATGGGGGGGAATAAAGAAAGAGAGAGAGAGACTTTAGTGGAGGCAACAAGATGACTGCAACAACGGTAAGCTTGTACATTTTTCAGTCGGTCTTGCAAGGCAAGTCAGATTGTCAAAGAAGTTTTTGAAATACATAGAATAAAAATATCTGCCTCGTTGACAACTTTAACTTTTGAAAAATGTTCAGCTTTATTCTTTCCTGTTTAACTTAGTATCCGTGTCACTTGGACAGCCTCGCTAATTACGCAGAATGCACTGTCCTCGTTTTCCAAATCTTTAATTTACCCTCGTTATTGAAATAATTGTCAAGAGATTTCGATCTTCCTACACATTTTGTAGCAGATTTGTGTCACTGAAAAAAATCTAATTAATCTTCTTCCTCGTTGGGTGCGTTAAGGGATAATTATGGAAGCCGGAAGGCCAAACTCTCCTGGTGTGCCTGTGAGGATGCAGGAGTCTGACTGCCCCGCAGCGAATCAATATTCATCCATTTACCGCCGAGTCTGACGTCTGCTTCTGTTCTTCTGAGCATGGCTGCGCAGTAGGCTCGCGCCTGTGCACCACTGTGTGGTGCAGGGAAGGAGATGGCTAGTGGGAAATTATCACAGGCTGATGCCTGACAAAGGCCTTTCTAGCTCGAGGTCCAGTCAGACACGTCAGGCGAGGTATCACCCTACCCACCAGTTTGTGATTCTGGCCAAAATTAGCGACTGCAAGTAAATTCCCCCCATAGGAGGCTGTCTGCTCAAGTTCATGAAGAAAGGCTACATGCAGAGGAAGTATCAGGCCCATCACATTGTAAGACTTATTCAGCACTTGCAACCCCCGATACGTGGGACACTGAAGCGCACTCCTGGATGGGTAACATGCTACACCGTACACAGTTTTGCGGTTGGAAGGTGTTCTCTTTGTTTTGATTCTATGTGGGAAGTGATTCCATGTTGTGCTTGATGACCACTGAGGGGCAGTTTTTTTAGTGCTTAGTAATGTAGCGGTGAAGAAGTATGTTAGAAAGGCATGCAGTTTATGGTTTTCATAAGCTGGCAGCTTTGATCAGTTCAACAGTTCCCTTTATGAAATGTCTTGTGATCACCATCCTCTAAGAGTCTAAGTTATTTATTTCACAGAGTTCTTCGTTCTGAGTTTATTTTGTTATGATCCTGAACTGGTTTAGGTTGGAGGGAGAGATTGGACTTTCTTACATTAATCTCTTATATTTATTTATGTGCTGTATTCATATAGGCATACAATCATCCCTTGGGGGAGGTCCGAGAGAGGCTTGCAATTTATGGTTTTCAGTAAGCTGGCCGCTTTGAGCAACTCTGCAGTTCCCTTCGTGGTATTTCTTTTGATCATATCTTGTTCAACCTGAAATTTTGTTTATGGATTTGGTCCTGAGCTGGCACGGTTGGAAGAAGAAAGAGTGGAGAGATCTTCTGGGATGAGTTTGTTATCAGCCAATATCTGAGCGTCCCTGTGCTGTTTAACCCCTTCCCCGCTCATGACGGAACCGCACCGTCATGAGCCACCGGCGGCGTGCGCTCATGACGGCATTGTTCCGTCATGCTGCGGCCGCTCCGCCCAAGTGGCACTGATTCCCCGCCTGTGCTGGCGAATTAGTGAGTGGCCGGAGACGTGACGGAACCGCGCCATCATGAGCACAGCTCACCCGTGGCTCATGACTGCGTGGTTCCGCCACGAGCATGGCGGCACCGTGCTCCCCCCCCCACTACACCCTCAGCGCTGCAACAGAATTACTGCCGCAGCCAAGGGGTTAAAGAAGTGGTTGTAGTGTAAAGTTATTTGGGACCTGCAGCTGTGGACTAGTTTAAAGTCCTCTGACTGACCATCAGTATGTGACAAAACTTTGCAGCTATGCCACGCCTGTTCATTGGGGGATGGCAAGTTTATTGGCTGGGTAAGTAGTGGTGATGGACAAGCCCTGTTGCAGATGTCTTGTGTGAGTGTAAGAGGAATTAATTACAATTTGCTACCCCTGGTCAAACCATATCTATGAACCTGCACAGTCCCTCACTTTTTTGTATTTCATAACCCAGAATGACATTGTGCTGATGCACTCACAGAATCGCTATCATTTTTAAATTGTTTAATCTGTTTGGAGCCCTGCTCCTTTTAAAAATTGTAATTGTGTAGAAATTTATTGTTGAGAAATTTATTGTTGCTCGAATTTTACCTGGAGATCGAAATCGTTTTTAAAAGCTTAGTCTGCTTTAGCATTGCACAGTGACACCACGCTCCCCCTTATCTTCACATTGCAAGCACTACAATAGGAATAATATAGGTAATAATAGCATACTTCACCATTTTGGTAATTCCTTTGCCGCCTCACGCCGCCCGCCATCTTGGAGGTGAGCTAGAGACGCTGACACCACGTTCTGTGGGTTAGCGGGCTAGTTTTTGCAAGTGCCTCAGCCACACTCTATAATTATTAGCCAGAATGCAGGCGCGCAGCGATCGCGCGCAGCATCGCGCCGGCGTCCGGGCCAGGACGGGCCCAGGGGCCAAAAACTCTGGTCAATTACGCACATATTCGCCCGAGACTCTGTGGGCCTTAAAGACAGACTCCACCCGTCTTGATGATAGTACTTTGGCCAATTTGCTAGCTGAAGCCCTGGTGGAGAATACAGGTTCAGGCCTCAAAACTCGCCCCTCTGTGGCTAGCCAGCAATCACATGGCCTCAGATTAGCGATACTCAATACGCGCTCCTTACAAAAGCACCATTTGGAAGTCTTTTCTCTACTGCTTGATGGAGACATTGACATCCTTGCACTTTCTGAGACATGGCTGGGCTCTGCCTCCCTGCCTGACATTTTAGCTGCCCTACCCCCAGATTATGACGCAATTTGGCATAACCGCCCAAATGATTGCAAAGGAGGGGGTGTGGCCTTTTTGTTTAAGAAGTGTCTCATAGTGAAAGAGATTATAGCACAAAATTGTGCCAGTGCAGAGCTGCTAGGGATAAAAGTCTCATTTACATCCTCGTGTATCACGATAATAGTGGTCTACCGCCCGCCACAAAGCTCCCCGGACTTCAATGAGGCCTTTTTTGAGCTTTTAACGGACTTGGCCACCAGATATAAGTCCCTTTTGGTGGTTGGCGACTTCAATTACCACTGGGACAAGGTACCCAGAGGCCCCACGGAGACTGAGTTTGAGACTAATCTCTCGCTGCTTAATCTGCGACAGCTAGTGGTGGGTCCTACTCACGTGAAAGGCCATACACTGGACCTTGTTTGGTCTTCTTTACCCAACATTGAAATCACGGAGATAAGCCCATGTATCTGGTCAGATCACTTTATGATAAAGTGCTGGGTTCCAGGCGACCCTGTGAAGGCTGTCCCTAACCAGTCACGGAGAAAAATTAGATCCTGGAGAAGGATGGAAGCAAACCTCCTAATTTCAACCCTGCTCTCCTTTACTCCCCCCAATATGAATGGCATAGATCTGGACCATGATCTTAGGATCTTGAATACCTGGATACTCGCCGCCCTGGACAAACTTGTCCCTGAGCAGTTGGAGAGTACTAGAACCAAGGGGAGAGGAGCGCCTTGGTTTGACGCCTCCCTGAAACAAAAGAAGCAAGCCCTTCGTAAGGCAGAGAGAAGGTGGAGACTCCATTATAGCCAATCAGACGCCGAAACGTTCAAAATCCTGCTCTCAAAATACAAGGCAGACATCTTGGAAAGAAAGGCTGCTTTTTATGAGGGTAGAATTAGGGAGGCCACTAACATACAGCGAGAGACATTTACCATTCTAAGGGAACTCACACAACGGGAAGGGAAAATTTCAGTGGGCGACCAACCTGACGGTGACTCCTTTCAATCCTTCTTCCTCTGGAAGGTCCAGGACATCATTACTGACATCAGGGCACGGCCAGTCACAACCATGCTGCCCAGCCAGAATGTTCAGGTGCCATCTATGACTTTGGATGGTTTCCCTCCCATTAACGACAAGTGCTTAGCGCAACTGGTTGGTCAAACTAAATCAGGCTCTAGCATGGATCCATGTCCCCCCAAAATCTATAAAATGGCTCTGCCAGGCATTCAGCCCCAGGTACTGAGTCTACTGAATAACTCACTTAATTCAGGCTATCTGCCGACTCAGATGAAAGAAGCCAGGGTTTCCCCACTTTTGAAGAAAGCAGGAACGGACACGACAGCCTTAAAAAATTATAGGCCCATCTCGCAGCTACCTTTTCTAAGCAAGATCCTAGAAAAGCACGTTCTCAACACTCTAGCCGGCCATCTGGAAGAACACCATCTCCTTCACACCAGGCAGGCTGGGTTCCGGCCCCAACACAGCACAGAATTAGTTATGGCCTCGGTCGCCGATGAGTTGAGAATCAGGGCAGACAACAAACAGCCCTGCGCCTTGATTCTATTAGACTTATCGCCGGCCTTCGACACGGTCAGCCACACCATCTTGCTGGACCGTGTCGCGAAATTGGGGATCACAGGCCAGGTGCTAAAGTGGCTAGAATCCTTCCTGACAGGTCGAACCCAGAGAGTGCAGCTAGGAGTCCAACTGTCTGAGATCCGCGACGTGACCTGGGGAGTGCCCCAGGGGTTGGCGCTATCCCCCCTGCTTTTTAGGTCTCGCCTGTCGATGCGCATGCGCATCGAGCAAGCGAGACTATAGGGGCTCATCCAGACTTTATCTAACTTGCAAGGAATCGTGGCGATTCCTTGCAGTGCCCGTGACTTTTAAGCTCAATGCGCATGTGCATTGAGCTTAAAAGCGCGTGCACAGCCGCCCGCATTCCTCCGACACCTTTGAAGTGAAGCTTAGCTTCACTTCAAAGGCCCGGCTTGTTCACACCCACATGCCGCTCTGCCCCGCTCCGCCCCCTCCCCTGAGTCATCCTGCCTGCCCCTTCCCGCCGTGTCGCATTTCTCCTCCCCCCTCCCCTCTCCCCTCTCTTCCCTCCGTCTTGTTTTCTTTGATGCTGGTATTTCCATATAATTTAACCCGCTCCGCCCCCTCCCCTTTCCTCCGTGTCGCATTTCTCCTCCCCCCTCCCCTCTCTTCCGTCCGTCCGTCTTGTTTTCTTTCTCTCCTGCCTCTCCTCGCCAATGTCTTTCTACTTGTAACCCCATTCCATCACTCGCCTCACTCTTCCCTTGTTTCTGTTTTAGTATCAAGAGATGTTGTAGCCTGCATTTTTTTTAGGTCTCGTCTAGGCGTGCATCCCGGCCGCCGAACGCATATTTAAACCTCCACTCTGCGCTTTCATACAGCAGCCCTGTATGCCTTTGAGCATTGTTCCGTCCCGGACTCAGCCCTCTCCGCCCCCACTGCTCAGCAGCAGACCCCAGGAGCAGCGATGAATGAAGAAGAGCAGTGGGCAACGGCAAGCAAGACAAATGGCACTGAGTAATGTTTTCTTTTTACGTTGCCATTCAGTTGTTTTTATTTACCACATTTCATTAACACGAAGCGCCGAACATACTTCCCAACTTCAGTTTACGGCAACAAAGCGGTGGCAGGTAGCTGCCAAAAGGCAATGCTTTTAAAGCCGTCTCTTTCAGATGGTTCTATTATAAACTTTGCACGCAGTGCTTTTCCTTGCATGTAATGCCTCCGACAACCAGAAACGCTTTTATTTTACATCACTGCTGGACGAGCTGAATGAATATAAGCGTTTACTATGCTAAATTGCATCTTGACTGATGCTCAAAAAGCTAACCCAATTCAGAACGCAATTGACTGGAAAAAAGAAATAAAACGCCAGCGTGTTCTTCACTGCTGATAATGATCTTTTTCTGTGGTTCAAGTTTTCGCCTCAAATGACATTCATTTTATTTACAGTTACTCAGCAAGTCAGGCGGCATTTTTCTGGCGGATCAACGCCAAGAGTTCAAAATTAAAACAGGTTGTCTTGTTTTGTGTCAAGCTGTCTTACAGAGGCCTGTAAGTAGCAACCGTGCTATTAGCTATAGGTGAAAAGACGATGCGCGAGACAGACTGCTGCATCCTATTTGGTCTTTCTATGGCAAGTTCAGACACAAAGGGGTGGAGAAAATAGGTTAAATGTTATTTTTCTGTAAGATAATTTTATTTTTATTTTTTATTATTAACCTGAACTGGCCACAAACATTATTAAGAGATGCGTATCTTTCGCTCCCTGCGTGGTTAACGAGCTCCCTCTCTGCTGCACACACACAGACGCTATGTCTCAAGCCTTGGTTAATGAAGCGCGCCTTAGGTCAGAAAACGAGCGGAACTCTGGAGGCAACCTTCGGTGACCCAGCTGTACATCAAGTGCCTCTGGCATGTCAACCCCTCTCTGTTTTCATTTCCCAGAGCTTCTCAGCGAGACTCTGGTGCTCTCGGGCCAGGGACAAGGAAGAAGGGAAGAGGTAGTCGCGTGCATTCTGCCTTTTATGTGCTTGAGTTTGTTTGGTTAAATCAATGGAAACTTTCTATAAAATACTTTAAAAAAAAGAAAAAAGGTAAACGGAATCATTTGTTTTGGAAAATGTTCGTACCCCCCCGAACCGCCTCCTCCTCCCAAGGCATGCCTTTTATTGTACAAACAAACACAGTGGCTAGCGTATACACTAATTTGATGTCTTGGAGCCTGATTGACAGCAAAGGGCAGAACCAAAGTTTTACCCTGTGAAGTTTACAGGCTCTTCAGGTTTCAGAGCTACTTTTTTTTAACATGTTCATTAAAGTGTGTAAGTAAGGGGAACCGAACAGTGACTTAACAAGTTTACTGTGGGCTCTCAAGTCATGCAAGAATAATGGCTCATCTACCCATTGCTCTGTGGCACACAACAGCCATCATCGTGGTGAAGAGAGCTTCTCACAGTCGTAAACTTTGGAACCACTGCACCGGCTGCACTAATGATACCTGCGCCGGGGCCCTAGACCTTTAAATGCAAAACTATAAACTGAACCAGTTTATAGGCAGAGGCAAAGAAGGTTGGCTTAAAGCTGCGCTGAGCATGGCACGTTTAGAGCAAGACGTTCGAGAGGAAAACCAACACATTATTAAGCTGGGGACGGTGCCTGTGATTGATAACTTGTTAAATGTTGGACTTCCCCCTGGGTCCTATGATTACACCAGACCTCAACCACATGAGGAAGGACATGCTGGCCTAGACAAACGCAGTTAGCCGAAGGGCACCGACAACAAATCAGTTGGCTTGTTAAATCTGCCAACGTCTTTGGTGAGATGAGGGAAAAACAAAAACAGTTCTACAGCGCCTGGATTCGAAAAGAGTCTGGAAACCTTGAACAGTGCGGCTCTGCTAATCTGTCTCACTAAAAGCAACGCGCAAAATATTAGCGACCACAAGGTTCCACTTTTAATAACAAACCGGCCATCTTCTACTTTCTGGGACCTGCAATCTATGCTGAAAGCATAAATGATAATAACAGCCTGGCTGCCTGCTGCTTCTTGGGGCGTGAGCACTACGCTGAGAGCACCCCAGCAGCATGCTGCCTTTTTGAGACAGGAGTTCTATGTGGAAAGCGTAAATAATATTGACGACTCGACTGTCGCGTGAGCTCTACGCTAACAACGTAAATAACAAAAATGCAATAGGTCTGACCTTTCATTAAGTTAAAGCCATTTGCGTTGCTATACAATACCATTAGCAAAGCAAATGGCTTCAACTTAATCAAAGGTGAGACCTATTGCATTTTCAATGCTTGTTAATATCTATCTTCAACCATTGGTGGAGGAGCTTATGCGTATGAACTGCGAAATTTTTAATTACACAGATGATACTCAGCTCTTAGTTCGGCTGGACAACACCAAAGAGGCCCAGGAATCAGTGAGGAACCTGCTCTCATTCACAGTCAACTGGATGACTAACAATCTGTTGAAAGTGAATGCTGACAAGACGGAAGTGCTGGTGATTAGCAACAAAGAGGATCCCTGGAGTGACCTGTACTGGCCCCCCGAGCTAGGAACCACTCCGTCTCCTGGCTCTGTGGTAAAAAGCTTGGGGTTAAGGATCGATGCAGATCTCTCAATGGCCCCTCAAGTTTCTGCTGTGGTCGGATCATGCATAGGTGCGTTGAGGCAACTGCGAAAGCTAGTCCCCATTCTATCCGCCTCCACTCTGCAATCGATCGTATCCGCCACAGTCATCTCGAGACTTGATTATGGCAATGCCTTATACCTAGGCTTACCACAGAAGCTGTTGAGGAAGCTGCAGGTAATACAAAACGATGCAGCCAGGCTGATCTATTCTTTGCCGAGAAACTCGCACGCAACCCCACTGCTTCAGAAGCTGCATTGGCTCCCAGTGAAATTTCGAGTGCAGTTCAAATGTCTCTGTGTGGCCCATAAGACACTCTTTGGGAAAGCCCCAGAGTACATTAAGCAACGTCTAAAGAGGTACATTCCTGGGAGGTCATTGCGCTCAGGAACAACTTCCAACCTGCTTCAACCCAGGTTCAAATTAAAGACCAAAGGAGGCAGGGCCTTGTCTGTGCTCCTTCCACAACTGTGGAACGAGCTCCCACCTACCTTGAAAGATGAATCGCAGCTTCTACCTTTCAGAAAGAAACTAAAAACCTATCTTTTCAGAAAGGCCTTCATGATATCATAGGAGGTGAAACAATTGAGGTTCTAGGGTCATTAGTGTGTTATGTTCTTTCTGGTAAGCGCTTAGTGACCGGCGGTGATAGGCGCTATACAAGTAATCCCTAACATAACATAACATAACATAACATAACACTTGGGAATGCATCGTTGTGATCACATTACTGAATTCCGCTATTGGCCCTAAATTCCACACAGATATTACTCTCCATAAGGAAATGCATCTTTTTGCATGTTCACTCCCTCTTTTTGGGACTGAGGCTGCTGGTTTTTCAACTCTGAGAGTGCACAGAGGCCAGCCAACCAGACCTCAGTACCAGGGTTTAAACCTATACAAAAGATATGTATAATTGGATAGTCCCAATTGGCAGGTACTGACTTACTTATAACTCCCTAGTATGTGGTACCCAAGGCCTGTAAAGCAGTGTGTCCACACAGGACTGCAGCACTGTTTGTACCATCCTACATGTGACAGAAGTAAAAATGGAACCCAGCTTGCCACTGCAGACTGACCGATGCAAAAAGAACAATTGATGGACAGAATGCAGAACAATGACATACATTCACCCAGTTCAGAAATCTCGGCCTAAATCCATTGTTTTTTTGCTCACCATGCCGTTCCAGTTTGGATCCAGCTATACGCAGATCAGTCTTGACCCTGCACCCAATGGGAACAGTCCAGCCCGAACTGCCGGGCCAGGTCCTCCCTGGACTGGAAACAAGCATCCTAGGACCGGTTTCTGACAGAGCAGTGTGTGTCACTGCTAACTCGAATTTGCCATTCCCCTTAATGGCAAATGGACAACTTCCCTTAAGTAATATATGTACAACTCCCATAAAGAAGGCTATAGAGTCCTTTGGCATGGAGCTATATATTCTTAAGTAAGGCATATGTTTTAACAGCAACTCTTGCAAATTCTTGTTTTGCTCCAAAGGTTAGGATCCCCATTGGTAAACACATGGTTAAGCTATTGCAGTCCAACCCATCTAACTCCTGAATGGGACCACCTAACAAAGTCAAGTAAGGTATCCAGTTGATTGGAACATTAAATCCGACCTGATGACTAGGTCAGATTTAAGGTTACTATCAAAGTTAAGTAACTTTTAGAAAGTTGCTACCCTGCACTCAAGCTAGTACAGTGGCCTCACAAAGGCTCGGACACATAGATGGATTTCTGACCACCTGGAGAGACGTGTGAGCAACTCCCAGGCCTGGGAACAAAGGCTGTTGCCACAGAGCAGGATGGCCTCTCTTCTCCCAGGATGGTAAGTCAGGGTGTTAGCCCACAAGGCAGGCTTCAAAGGTGAGGCTGCCATTGAAGGGCCACTGTTAACAACATGCCCGAGCAGGATGCCTTTTGTTCCTGCAGACTATTAGGAGACTGGGCCAAGGGAGGTGAACCAGCGCCCAAACCGGTTTTCCCATAGGCGTGTAGTCCATTGGTAGTCACATCCCTACGGTGGGATTTAATCAGGTATAGCAAGGGGACTAGGTCAATGTAGGTTATTAATAGAGGGGATGTGATGGACCCCTGAGGGATGCTGCATTGTTCTTTGTGAGGAGCTGATTTGAACGGTGGCAGGTAAATGACACTTTGTCTGTCTTTGAGATAAGAAGCAATCCATTTAAGAGCATTTTCACATTTATTTATTTGTAGAGTTTTATATAGCGCTAACTAGACCCGAAGGTATCGGGGCAATTTATATAGATGTGGTGTAAAAAAAATAGTTCCATAACAAGAGAACAAAAAAACACAAAAAAACAGTCACAAGGAACAAAGAGGGAGGTGTTGGAAGGGAATTTAGCTAGTAGCTGGAAATTAGTGCAAGTCAGGCATACCAGCAAAGAAGAAGGTTAAACATCAGGGGACCCTTAAAAATCAATGTCAACGAACCCTTGGTCTGTTTGGGGTCGTGGAATTTACAGCACCCGGGGGCCGGTTTCGCTCTCTGCACTGGAGTACCCTGGCTGCGGAGTGGGCCAGAAGAAGGGGGTGAAATGGATGTCTCGCACAGACCATCCTTGCCAAAAGGGTGTAGGCATCCCAATGGGGAGGCGAAAAACAGACTGGCGAACCATGACAAAGACCGGCTGCATGTGGCGATTTCTGCATCCGATAAATGCTACCAAGATGGAGACCTTGGGTCTCAGTCCCATAGACCTCTAGTATAAAATGGAGGAAATGCAGATCCTTTAAACCCCAATCACAAATCGGGGAGGAAGCCAACTTCTGGGACTGGATTTGATGGGGGGGGGGGGGGAGGGGAGGAGGGCAGTCACGGGATGAGAGGGAGGAAGACAGGTACTTGTTGCTCACTCCCGGTTCGTTGAAGGGATCACTCGGGGATACAAGGGCGGCATTATCGCGGTGTTCACTCACTGCTTTGTCTGGGGGAAAGCAATTCGGGCTCCAAAGCAGTAGCTACAGGAGGCCTAGAAAGAAGAAGTCGTAGTGGAATGCAGAGTAACTGTGGCCATGCCCGGAAGGTAGGTGACGGTCGTGGATAGCACCAGAGGGGTGATCTCCAGCCCATCTCCACTCAGTTGCAAAGCAGCTCAACCGAGCTTCAGCCATGTTGCTTGGGTTCCACTGGCGGCAGTCTTTCTTGGTTTTTTGTTTGCTGTTGTATCCGGCTTCAACTCAATCGGCGATCGCCGCAGAACGGCCGTGGAAAATCACGGGAATGTAGTCTACAGATCCCATACATATAAGTAATTATACCCTGCAGTGATGGACTAAATTCGATGTAGTCAAGTGCTTCAGTCACCACAGAGTACTAGTAAGCTCTATTTAAAAGTTAAAATGTATTACAATTCATTGCACGTGGTCATGCTCAATCTCATCTCAACAGTCTTTGAATGAGTTTGATGTAATCATGATATTACAGGTTGGGAAAATGGATGGGTCACATATGGTGTGGCACACCAGAACATATGTGTACACCTCTCTTCTTCCATTCAACCTATCTAGCTGGAGTGGTGTTTGCAGAGGACCGAGAGCCATTTCTCCAAACACAGGAAACATACTTGGTGCCTATGCAAATGCTTTGTTTGTTTGATGAGGTTTCAGTTTCATCTACTTTCTGGAAAAGGTCTTTCTAGTGAGAAGGTGAGGCTCCTCTCTGAGCACTGACTCTAGAACAACGATCCTCGCTTAGCATGCTCGTGAGCTTGAGGTGAATTGTAGTGTTTGTAACACATTTTCTATGTTCCTCGGCAGCTTGAGCTGCATTTTTCACAGAAAGAGAAGATATTGCAGTATATTATCAAAGAAAGGGGGACTGTGGGCACTTCCAGCCTACAAGTCCCTAATAAATATCAAGTAATATCAGCCAGGTATGCAGTTCCGTATGAGAGAGAAAAATGAGAGAATATAAGACTTGTTGGTTTAGTATCCTAAGGGTAGGACAGGAGTCCGCTCTTTTTGGAACTGGGGCCCTCACACACCCAAATGGGTGTCATAGAGCCCCTTCAAGGGTGCCAGTCGGGCACTGCAGCGCCAGCTCGACAAGGAGCAGGCTCAATGAAGCATGACACCCAGTTGGGTGTGTGAGGGCCCCAGTTCCAAAAGGAGCGGACTCCTGTCCTATCCTTAGGATACTAAACCGACCAGTCTTATATTCTCTCATTGTTCTCACTCATAAGGAACTGCATACCATACCGGGTTGATATTGCAAGAGATTGCAGTGCCATGTCCTTGACCTGCTTTATTGAATGAACCGACTCTGTAGTAATAGAGCAATGTGTCGAACTGTGTGATTTTCACGGATCTAATTCTCTTTTAATATTTAAAAGTTTTCTTACACCACACATATGCGCTGCAGCAGTGACTCCAGTATTTTTGCAGTGTGGACCTTACATAGAGCTCCTTGCATACATTTTATACGTTGAGGAGGTGACAGTGTATGGACATTAACAAGCTGCCGCTCGCACGAAGCATGCATTAGGATTCACAACAAGAGCTCCCACTGCATGTTTGGAGAATACACACGCCACAAGTCACACAGGGCACGCTTGGGGATTCACACCATTAGCTCTGTCGTATGTTTGCGAAGATGCACAAGCTGGAGCTCAGCACAAAGTGGGAATTTACGGAACAGCTTATACATGGCACAGGGACATTCGTAAACCATCTCATTTATGAAGAGCATGAGCATGAACAGCTTGTGAAGGATCAGCATATGGATGCAATATACCCGCCTTTCACACAGGACGTGTAAGGGTAATCATAAGGAAAGCAGTTCTTGCAGAGTATGCATGGCCACTCGGTAGACCTGCAGCTTCTTTGTGGCGTGTGTGGGGGGCTGGGGGCGGCAGATATTGAACTGGTGCTGGATGGCTTTTCGTGGATTCACAAAGATTGTAGCTTATGCAAGCCATGTTGGTAATCACAAAGACTGCAGTTTAAGAAATGGCAGGTGTCGTGATTTACTTTAAATCACATGTGTGATGTGCTTTGAGGTTCACAAGGGCTGCAGCGTATGCAAGATGTGTGAGGATTCAGAAGGAGTGCAGCTCACAGAGGGCTATATATAAGGATTGCAGTGTTTATGGGAATTCACAAGAAATGAAACTTGTGTTTTGTGTGTGGAGATTCACAAGGCAAACACAAGGAGACGACGGACGTAGTGCTGAAACTTTTCAGACACTCACGCCCAGTCACAGATCTGAGTTGATTCCATTATCATTCTTTAGCTCACTTCGCCACCCCAGTTTGGACCCAGCCATGTGCAAATCAGTCTTTACCCTGTGCCTCATGGGAACAGTCCAGCCCGAACTGCCAGGCCCGGTGCTCCCTGGACCGGAAACAAGCATCCTGGGACCGGTTTCGGGGTAACACCCTCTTCAGCCAGGCAAGCTTGAATCCAGTGGCAAAGATTCACAAGGCCTCTATTTTATTCAGAATACGTGAGTTCACAAGTACTGTCGTAATGCAGGGTATATGTGATGATGCATAAGCACTAAATCTCATTCATGGCCTGTGTTAACCACTTCGGTGCTCATGACTGCTCCAGGCCGTCATGAGTCACGGTAGTCGTGTGCCTATGACGGCCTGGAGCCGTCAGACGTTGCCGCTCCACCCACGCGCAATTAATTCCCCAACTGTGCGGGCAAATTAATCAGTGGGCGGAGTTCTGACGAGTCCAGGCTGTCATGAGCTCACACCTACCGTGATTCATGACGGATGGGAGCCACCCAGAGGATTCCATGTGACAGTTGACTTGCCTCTAAGTTCTCTATTAGCGTTGTTTTTCGGGTGGAAGGAGACATGAATGATTCTCCATTCATTTTTTAAAACTATCGGTTAAAAAAATATTCTGAATGCACTGATACAATATGATGTACTGAGGTGGAACACGTCTGCCTGTTAATAAAATACACTTTTTTTGTATTCTGAAGATATTACATCATATTTTTACATGTTTGTTTCAAGACTTCTTTAAAAATGAATTTGTTCTTAAAGTTAGGTGGTGCAGGGTACTTTATTTGCTTCTTCTCTTTTACTTCAGTTAATGTGTAAACAAACAGTTGCCCATTTATTTAATATATTTCTGAAAGTTATGCTGTCTCAAGTAAACGGCAGTCCAGTGCAGTCTATTATCTGGGGCCGCATGTGAAGGTCAGGAGGGCTGCATGCGCCCCGCTGGGCTGTATTTTGAGTATCACTGGCTTATGCTGTATGCTGTATGCTGTTATAGTCAAAAACAGAATGTGAATGACACTTGAACAGACCAGTGGCAGAATAGGATTAATTTAAAGCCCCCTCTTGGTATTTATATTTATGTGTTTATTTGAATGTATATATTTTTTCGTGTATTTGATTACAAAACCTGGTAGACAACTAAGCCTATAAGGCCCTTTTGAGATGGTCTAGCAAAGATTATCACAGTGCAAACCTTCTAACCCGTATGTATGTCAAAGGGGGTAACCAAACCATTTGCTTACTGTGGTAATATGTGAGATTGCATGTACCAAGATGCTGAATACAGGTTTCAACACGGTGTAACACCAACCCACGCTTAAATGTTTATTGACTTTAGCATAAGCTTTTCATAATACAGAAGTCGGGTTCACTGTTTTTGTTGTAACTTTTCCTAATAAACAGTTCAGACCTATGGCATCCGCCATAACCTTTCCCAGTGAAACACTCAGGCCTGTAGCCTTTCTCATTGGCTTGTCACCATAACAAGCTCTGGCCTATTGTATTGTGCATTAGCTATCTCAAGGTTCAAACATGGAGCATACAGTCATAAAATTATAAATATGTACAAAATTGCTGCTGGCAAAACAATACACAACTCTCCTAGAAGGGGTCTAAAGGGGTTAACGAGGATTATCACAGTGCAAATCCACAGGATTTGTCAGAGAGCGTGACCAACACTGAAACCCATGCTTACTGTGCTAGTGTTTGAGATTACATATAATGAAAATATCTGTCTGTGGACTTTAACGTCGTTTAATACAACTCCACCCATGGCAGCCTGTTAGCTTTACTGTACAGGTTCTTACAGTAAATATGCAAGGCCTGCTTCTTTTGTAGTAACTTTCCATAATACAATTATCATACCCATGGCTCTGAAATACCTTTTCCCAATGCACTAATCAAGCTATAGGCTTTATCATTGACTTGTCACCATCATCAGCTGAGTCCTATTGTTCTGTGCACATGCTTTCCCATAGGACATCCATCAAGCATAGTCATAAAAGTACAAAGATGTCTAAATTACAGTCGGCAAAAACATGCACTCTCTCATAAAAGGGCTTGCAAAGGAGAACCACAGTGCCAGTCTTCTACAAACAGGGTTTGTCAGGGTGGGTCACCAACATCAAAGCCCTTGCCCTACATTGATCTACGTGATCCCATGTAACAAAATGCCTATCTGAATGTTTAGTTTTAGTACATAGATTGTAATAAACATTTACCCATAAAGGCCTCTTTGGTTTAACACGTTTTTCACAATAATTAAGTAATGACTCTTTTCTACAGATTTGGAGAAAGGGATCCTATATATTTCTGGTTTGCAGTGATTTAGAAATAATGCTAAAACAAAGTAGGATGCACTTGGTATTACATACATGCTAACAGACTGGATGCAGGTGGGAGCCTCCTAGTTTTAAACCAAAAATGCTTTTATTTTAGCAGTCTCCGGTCTGATAATGCCTCGGTCTCAATGAAAGTCTACGAGAAAAATACAGTTCGTTGATATTTTTTTTCAAAATCTCTCTTATTTCAAAATGCTGGCATGCATGTATTTATAATGTTGTTTTGCTATTGTATTGTGCACACTACCATTGTTATGGCTTGGCATGGCACCTCATTTCTGTGAGGGCACCCTTTCAAACAGATCTGGTAAAGCCATTCACTTAACTTAAGTAAATATCATTTGTCAGAGAATGTTGTTTGTTGGTGTTTAGTTAGCAGAGGTTTTCCAGTATTAAGTTTAGAAATGGTTTGTTTGAGTTGGTATGAAAGTGACCTATTTGTTGTTTTATATATGGTTGTATTTTCCTTGTTTTCCTCATGTTTGGGGATGAATGCCAATAGTTTGGCTTAAGTATGGTGTTTTCTACGTATGAATCATAGTCCAGTTCAATGTTTTATGATGCCATGTTGTGTTTTAAGTTATTGATTTTTTTACCTGCATATTTCTAGAGTGTATGTTGGTGTAATGTGAGACAGAACTGCTGATTTGGCCACGCGCTGCCAACTGTATGACTTTGGAGTCGTATTGTATGCAAGATGGTGAAAGTATTTTGTCTAGCGTGTTCTGTAAGAGTACATAGAGGAAATCGGTGGGGCAGCGCTGGGGTAAAAAAAAAAACCCATAAAAACAAAACTTACCTGCAGCCTGACGTCCGGCGCTTCGCTGCCTCTTCAGATCCGATGATGGTCGCACAGGGTCCCAAACTCCCCTGCGCTAATCCAGATGCTACTCTCTTGCTGGTATTGCCCAGCATGAGAGAAGTATAGGGATTGGGTGGAGTGGGCTGGTTCCATGCTCCAGCAGGGACATGGAACATGTGCTCTTGAGCCCTGCTGCGATCTCCAAGCAACAGCCTCGAGATATTTAAGTGCGCATGTTGGTTTGGCTGTCCTAAGACAGCCGGTCACACAAACATGGGCCCACCACTCCTCCTGATGCTGATGGCTCTGCCCTCAAGACTCGACTCCCGTGTAAAATAAAATGATAAGAAGGCCGTTTTATTAATTGCTTTATTATCATTTTAGTTTACATGTGTCTGTTGTTCCAGCAGTGGGGCGACGCTCTTTCACCATAATGGAGGAGCCACCCCTGTAAGAGTATGACCATTTGTCTGTGACCTTTAAATGGTGCGGAGTTGTGTTGCTGTTCAGAATAGTATGCGCTTGGATACAAGTTAAAGCCCAAATATAGTATGTTGAGGGCTGGAGGTAAGATTTGTGTGGTAAGAATTGCACATACTCAGGGTCACTGGAATAATGTGACAGGGAGGACCAAATTATGAGGCAGGTTAATAAAATTATGTTTAAAAAAAAAAAAAGATAACTGTGCCACATAATGGAGCACATTTTGTAGTATTACTTTATTATTTTGTCATTTTAACAGATGTTAATCCTGTCTTGGCAAAAGGTTTCACCTCATTACTACTGATTTAACACCAATACAGGTATAACCAGATGAAAGGTGACCAGTCAACGTTTGCAATGAACGTTCAACTGCTCAGCAAAACGTTGCTGCATTTTTTGTAACTTTTGATCTGTTTGGCTAGACACAAAATAGTTTTCGTTAAAATCTGCAAATAATACCGTAGATGAAGGATTATGTGGAAAATCCATAACTATGCAAAAAATGCTATGGGTGCAGAAGAGCAAATCACTTACCTTCGGTAACGCCTGATCTAGTAGAGAATATATCTAGCCGCAGATTCCTTAACTTTGAATTTCCCAGGGCATCAGACTTGATCCGGAAGACTTTTCGTGAGCAGTACCCTTGCGCACCAGTAGGTGGCGTCGGTTGGCTCAGTAAAGCATTGTTGGTGTCGTCCACGCCAGAAATGGCATCTGCGTCCCCTATATAATCACCACCACGGCGTGCTGACATCAGTTACTGTTTATGACTTTCCACAACAGAAGCGCGGAGCCATGAAGGGCGATGACACTGGTTGTCCAAACTATGGCCCTTGGAGGGACCAGCCCTGACTCTAGAGATCTGTCTGCAGAGCAAAGAGAATGGGTGGATCAGTAAGGAATCTGCAACAAGATATAGTCTCTACCAGATAAGGTGTTACCGAAGGTAAGTAACTTGTTCATCTGAATGAGACTTCTAGCTGCAGTTTCTTTCCGTTGAATAGTTACCCAAGCCATACCATTTCAAGTGGCTGTTCTGTGAGCAAATTAGCCAAGGAAGGCCTGCAGGACCGAAGGGGCGAAATATTAGTCTCTGCAGCCTGAACTGCAGTAATGCTTTGTAAACATGTACAGAGAAGCCCACGTAGCTGCCTGGCAGATGTTCAGGACTGGAACTCCACATGCTAATGCAGTGGTCGCAGCCTTAGCTCTGGTTGAATGAGCCCGTAAGTGTTGAGGAGGTTGCTTATATGCCAGTGCGTAGCGGACCTTGAAGCAAAGAACAACCTATCAAGAAAGGTTTTTTTTGTTTTCTTTTTGGGGGCGTGGCTAGCAGCCGAACATGGCGGCAGCTTAGAGGGAGAGCTCCGCGAGTAGGGCGGCTTCTCCAATAATCCGATCATTAATCCGTTCCTTCCCAGATCTCTAAGGGAAGGTCCCGAGGCCCGGGACCGGGCAGAGCCGACAGCAGAAAAGCTGGAGAGAATCCGTGACCGGGTGTACTCACCGCCAGAAGCATCCAGCAGCGGCCTAGCAGGTGACGGAGAGCCCGGAGCTGTGGTATCCGGGAGGGCAGAGCGGAAGTGCCTGAGGCCCGGGAGGAGTCCACCGGAAGTTCCCCAGCTGCGACGTGTGAAGGACGATGAGGTGGAGAGGAACAGCGGAAACTGAGCATAAGGAGTGAGGCTCCAGAGAACAGCGAACAGTGCAGCAGAACTCTACGGAGTGGAGGTGACGGGCACTTTGTGACCAGAAGCCGGACTGCGGGCAAGGAGATCGCGGGCAGTGACGCAGCCGCTGGCGACGTCGCCGGGATCCAGGAGTGCAGCGTCGGCAAAGGGGATAAGGCTGCTACCAAGTATCAGCACATCGGGAGCGCTGGGCAGCCGGTGTGGCAGCGGGAGAAAGCAGTGACAAAAGGCATACCTCCAGAGGCGGTTTTACGTTACGGCCGGGACACGAGACGGGACAAGGCTTAATGAGCGCCTATGGGGGGAACATCAGTGGAATACACTCCGGCCGAGACCCGCATATCCTAAAGCATAGAGGACATTGCTGAAGTGGAGGGCCGGCGGGAGGTCACGGCGGCGGAAAGGTACAGCATAGGCAACGGCAGCAAGGCGTGGCCAAAGCACGAGACGATACAGGGTCTCTCTACAGTGATTGTGAGAGGGAGAATATTGAGGTGGAAATCCGGCCCAGACCCTCGCGAAAGTGCCTAGACTGGAAATAAAGGATAACCTTCCCCATATTTGAAGGCTGAAACAGGTGGGACCACCCTTCAGGCACGATTGGTGCAGAATTATAGTACAGGACCCCATGAGAGATTGAGGACTGACTGCCTGAGGGATATAGAGCACGTGGAGCAGCGACCATCGGCTGCTGGAAAGAAGGCAGAGCGGGCGGGGTGGCACAGGTGGTCCGAAGAGCACGCAGGGGCGAAGTTCTTGTTTTCTTTGTCCCACAAGTGGGGTTACTGTTTATTGAATGGTTGACTCAATGAGTTAGGGTAGGACTTGATGACAACGACTCGCTGGTGAAGTGGTGGAGGGATAGACCATGTGCACTACAGTCCGTAACACACTCATACACTCAAAACCTGATTAGATATGACACACGATGCTCGGGATGACACCTTAGATGGGGGCACACTAGCAACGCCGGTGGCATCATTGCAGATAATGTCGTGGAATGTAAGGGGTCTAGGTGACAAAATAAAAAGAGGACTGGTTATACAGAGTATCAAGAGACTGCGTCCGGCGCTGGTTCTTCTACAGGAGACGCACCTGGCAAGCACCGCATGTCAGGCACTGGATAGACGAGGCTACCATATGGTAGTGCACTCGGAGTTCACTTCTGGGTCGCGTGGGACGGGTATACTGTTGCGGAAATCGTCCCCATTTATACTCAAAAACACCAAAACAGACGACCAGGGCCGCTTCGCGGCAGCCCACGGGCAGTGGGAGGGCAAACCGCTGAACATAGTCTCAGTTTACATTCCTCCGGCGCTTCACGCAGTTGCTTTGCCTGAGCTGGGGAAGTTTCTCCTAGAACTGCCAGAGGGCGATCTCATCCTAGGGGGGGATTTCAATGCAGTAGTTCATAACACGCAAGATAGGTACCTTGTACGGTCACAGACACCAGGACCCTCGCCGTTCAGCGACTTTCTGGAGGCGCAAGGTCTCGTAGATATATGGCGTCATATCCACCCCACCGCACAGCAATACACCTACTACTCTGCTACGCACACATTTTGTTGTCCCGAATTGACTACTTCCTGACCTTGGGCGATGGCCTCCTCACTATTGACGATGTGCACATTGGACCCAGGGGAATTTCTGACCACTCCCCGATGACACTAACACTGTCCAGTCCAGAGAAGTCCCGTAAGAGAATATATCCGATCTACCCGGGATACCTCAGGGTACCGTCCATACGGAAAGATCTGAAGAAAACGTCCCGGTATTATTTCACCGAAAACACGGCGTCGGTGGAATCCCCCTCGGTCTTATGGGAGGTGTATAAAACGGTCTTGACAGGGCAAGCCATTTCATCCATAGCGGGACACAAGCGCACACAGAGGCGGGAATTAACAGAACTAGAATTAGCTCTCCACACGGCGAACACTGCACACATGGCAGACCCAACAGAGGATACGCTCCACACACTACAATTATGCCAACAGCAACATGACGATCACCTAAAGCGCTGGACCATAGACGACATAGCGGCGACTACACATAGAATATACGACGTGGGGGACAAGGCGGGTAAGCTGCTGGCCTGGTTAGACAAAAAGAGGGGTGGTGGTAAGAATATACTCCAGTTGAGCGCTGCCGACGGAACGCTGCATACGCGCCCGTCGGATATAGTAGACGACCTAGCTGACTACTTCCAAAAGGTATATACCCCAAACGTCGAGGTGACGGCGGGGGCAGCAACGGCTGCCCTCCACAAGTACCGACACCAACTCTCTTGCAAGAAGCGATAGAGGAGCTAGAAGCCGAATTGACAACGGAAGAAATACAACTGGCCATCAATGCAGTGCACTCTGGCAAGGCTTTGGGCCTCAACGGGATTTCAATCGAATGGTACAAGACAATGTCGGAGACGCTGAGTGCGCCCCTGTTGGCCATGTATGTAGAAAGTCTAGAACATAAGGTCCTCCCTTTAGACCAACGTACGGCGACAATTGTGGCAATCCCGAAAGCAGGCAAGCCACCGACGGAGTGCACGTCCTATCGTCCGATATCGCTCCTCAATGCGGAAGCCAAGATTCTGACAAAACTTCTGGCTACTAGGTTAATGCCGCTCCTCCCGCACTTGATTCACCCGGATCAATCAGGCTTTATGCCACACAGGAGCACAGCGTTAAACCTCCGTCGAGTTCATGGTGCGGTGGCGCGAGCACCGCAACTGCAAGTGCCGGCGGCAATCTTGTCTTTAGATGCTAGGATGGCATTTGATATGGTCGAATGGAACTATTTATTTGCGGTGCTTGCCCACATGGGATTCGGTCCCAAATTCATATCTTGGATACAGCTCCTATACGCTAGTCCGATGGCGCATGTGTCGGCAATCGGTCACATCTCCCGCACGATACCGCTGGCTAGGGGGACGCAACAGGGCTTTCCGCTGTCACCCCTATTATTTGCGCTGGTCCTGGAGCCACTAGCCACCTTAATTAGGGCTACCCCGCTCTTGAAGGGGATCCGATGGGGGGAAAGCTGGGAAGACAGAGTCTCCCTCTATGCCGACGATATGCTGGTCTATTTGATGGACCCGGAGGAGGGAATCCCGGAACTCCTAGCGCTGTGTGACGAACACGGGAAGGCGTCCGGCTACACGATTAACTGGACGAAATCAGTGATTTATGTATTGCATGGCCCAACTCCGACACTCCGCCACAGCTGTCCACTGGAGATAGCGGACACCTCCTTCAAATATCTGGGGATTCATGTTGCACGAAACGCCACTGACTTCTATGAATAAAATTTAATACCGCCACTTGATCGCCTACGGCGCGACGTGCGGCACTGGAAGGCCCTACCCCTGACGTTGCTGGGAAGGGCAGGGCTGTTCAAAATGATGGCGTTGCCACGCTTCCTATATGCACTTGAAAATACTCCCTACCTGGTGCCGCCGCGCTATTTCCAACAAGCGACGGCTATGGTGACCGGTCTGTTGTGGGGAGACCGCCCGGCGCGTATAGCGCATGTGAAGCTGAATAGAAGCTGGTACGAGGTGGGGATAGCCCTACCTAATATTCAGATGTATTACTGGGCAGCGCAACTGAAAGTCATTAACCATTGGCTACACGTCCCCCAAGACGACCCGGCCTATCAATCAGACAGAATACAGCTGGGCACGCATAGCTTACTGGCGACACTCTACCACAAGGGACTGGCTGCGAAGCTGATAGGACCGACAAAACATACAGTGACACTGTGGTATAGGGCACAAACGAAACTTAAGTGGGGAGGCGTAATCACGAAAATGACCCCTCTGTGGGACACTAAGGCACTGGTTCATCTGAGGCACAGCAAAGGGTTCACGCAGTGGAACAACATTGGCATTTCCACGGTGGGGGACATGTGGACGGAAGGGAGGGTGGTCCCTTTCTCACACCTTCAGCAGCAATACGACTTAGGTCCCAATGAAACCTATCGATATGTCCAAATTAGACATGCACTGTTGACAGCCATACCTGAAGTCACGGAGGTCCCTGGAGCCTCCCCGCTGGAAGATCGCTTACTTACTGACTTCATGCAATCCAGCGCCACTTCCCTTACATACCGTAAGTTATTAAATAACCTTCCTGACCCCTTGGGCAAGCTGAGAGAGAAATGGGTGGGCGAACTGGGAGACATGGACGAGACGGACTGGAACGCTGCACTGGCGTCGCCGAAGAAAGCGGGCATTTCAGCTAGGTTTAGACTGGTGCAGCTGAAGATACTACACCGGATATACTACATGAGAACCACACTCCACAGGCTCCACAGGGCGGAACACCCCTACTGTCTTCGGGGGTGTGGGGAGGAAGGCACTTTCATTCATACTATTTGGGAATGTCCGAGTATCATCGACTACTGGAGGCAGGTGATGCGCACCATCTCTCAAACACCAGAGGTTTCACTTCCACCAGACCCCCGTACATGCTTGCTGAATGTGTGAGACCCCAATGATCTGACGTGCCAGGGTCAGCAGTGGGCAATTGTGGGCATTATGGTCGCGAAGAGGGATATAGCACAGAAGTGGGGGGTAGCGGACTCGCCTAATTTAACGCAATGGTGTAGGAACATGGATGCACTAATGGTGACGGAAAGAGCGGTGTACAAAACGAGGGCAAACCCACGAAAGTGGAATAAAGTATGGCAGCCTTGGAATAATTACCGAGAAGATTTGTGTGAACCATTGCTGGAAGATGATATTGAAAGCTCAGGCGATGAGGGGGAGGAGGACTGAGTTGCTCTGGCTGATCAATGAGGGAGGTGTTGGCGCAGTTCGATGGAGACGGATACAATGACAGGCCGAGGTGCCCAGAAACAATCCGGGGGTCTAAGCCGAGCACCTTATACGTCCGTACTACTGATAGCAGGGTAAGAACCTCCACGATACTGTCAAAATTGCTGTGTACTGACTACCACGCTATTGAGTCTAGAAGTTTTGTTTTGGTTTTTGTAAAATAAAAAGTAAGACGTACTTTGATTATAAGTGTGCAATGATAATACACTTGATGCAAGTATTTCTTGTTTCGCTTCCAGACCTGTTGTTGTCGGCTGAAGAGCTGTGTATAATATCTATCCTTGAGTGCTTTAATGTGTTGCAGGGTTGTAGGCTTATTGCTGTGTATTGATTATAAATGCTAATAAAAGTCTTACAACCAAAAAAAAAGAAAGTTTCTTTTTACTGCACCACCTGGCTTTTCTTCGCACCAACGGTACCCCACAAAGAGTTGGCTGTCCACCCGGATCTCTCGTGTGCGGTCATGGTAGAACGACAATGCTCTTTTTGGGTCCAGACTGCTAAGTCACTCCTCTTCCTTAGCAGGATGTGGAGGAGTGTAGAAAGTGGGCAAGGTGACAGACTGGCTCACATGAAATGGTGTCATCACTTTCAACGGGAAAGAGGGCCTAGTGCGAAGCACCGGTTTGTCTGGATAACCGAAGAAGAATGGAGGCTAGGAAGACAAAGCCTGCAGCTCACTCACCCTCTGGACCAACGTAATTACAACAAGTAAGGCTATTTTAAACATGAGCAGTCGGAGGGGACAATTGTGAAGAGGCTTGAAAGGAGAACACATCAAGAGTGTGAGGACCAAATTAAAGTCCCACTGTGCCATAATAAAAGGAGAAGGAGGGAACATATGTACAAGTCTCTTCAAAAAGTTATTTACAATTGGGAACTTAAATAAAGAGGGTTGGTCAGGCAGCTGCAAGAAGGCAGACCGAGCAGAACGATAACCCTTGAGAATGCCCAAAGATGAGCCCTGCTGGGCAGGAATAAAAATAAAAAGCAAACTATCAGAAAGGTAGACAGAAAGTGGGCCGAAGGATTTTTCTTTACAATATGGTATAAATCGCTTCCAACGCCTGGCGTATACTGTCTTGGTGGAGGGACGCTTGGCTGCCAGAATAACATTGCAGACTACGGAAGGAAGGTCAAAAGCCATCAACTTTCGCTGCTCAATCTCAATGCAAAAATGCGGAGAGTTAACAGGTTCAGGTTGAGGACCCTCTCCTGCTGCTGTGACAGGAGATCCTCCCAAAGGGGCATCCTGATCGGAGGATCGATGGCCATGCTCAGTAGCTTGGGATACCAGACTCCCCGTGTCCTGCTTGGAGCCACAAGGATGACTTGGGCCTGGTTGTTGCTAACCTTCTTTAGAATGTTGGGCAGGAGTGGTATGGGCAAAAGGTGTACAGGAGGCCTGAGCTCCACTAGAAATGAAAAGAGTCTCGAAGCAAGAGCTTCCTTGGAAAATCCAGCATGCAAAACTGCTGACACACATTGCACGTTCTCTGCAATAGCAAACAGATCTAAAAAGGCTCTTCCAAATGCTGAAAGTGACCTTGCGCCACCTACAGATGAAGATGCCATTCCTTATCCGCTAGGCATCGACGGCTGAGTTAATCCGCCCTGGCGTTCTGGGATCCTGCCAGATGTTGAACCATCAGGGATATGCCCTGCTGTTCAGTCATGTCCAGAAATGCAGGGTCTCTTGACAAAGGGTCCACAACCCCACGCCTCCCTGATTATTGCAGTACCACATGGCAGTGATGTTGTCTATAAAAACCTACACTAGCCTTCCCTTGATGAAGGGTAGAATGGCTTTCAAAGCCAGTCGAATCACATGGAGCTCCAGCATGTTTGATGTGGAGTGCAGATTATTCTAGAGACCACAGTCCTTTGATCTCTACCTCTCCTGGATGGCAGCCCAATCCCAGGAGTGACGCATCTGCCACTGCTGTGAGATCTTGTTAGGGAAGGGAGAGGGGTCTGTCTCTGACCCAGTCGCAGCTCGGCAGCCACCACTAAATATCCTGTGCAATTCCTTCTGAGATCTGGACCATGTTGGAGAGATTCCCCTAAAGCTGTCCCCCTTGGAACTTCATGCCCAGCCGCAGAGTCTGCCTGTGCCCTCTGGCATGTAACCAGCAGGATGCAGGAGTCCATGAGGCCCAGCAGTCTCAGTCAGTTTCACCGAAACCTAAGATAGAGGCTGGAACATCTGTATAATAGCCTGAATATCCTGGACTCACTGCTTGGGAGGATAAGCCTGAAACTGCACTGTGTCCAGAACCGCTCTGATGAAAGGGAGTGTTTGAGAGGTAGTAGGTGTGACTTGGCAATGTTGATAGTGAACCCCAGCAAATGCAAGCGGTCTGCCACAGACTGGAGGTGGGAGATATCCTGAGGAGAGCCCACCTTTCAAGAGACAGTCATTGAGGTAGGAGAAGACTGGTGCCCCTGACCCATGCGGATGAGCTGTGGCCACTGCTATCCCCTCGGTGAACACCTGAGGGGCTCTGGTATGGCCAAAAGGGAGCACATTGAACTAAAAATGCTTGTGGCCTACGTAAACTGCAGGTGGTGCCGATGGGCAGGCAGGACAGGGATGAGAAAATAGGTGTCCTGTAAGTCCAACTCTACCATCCAGTCTCCTGGTCCAGGGAGACTGGATGGGCTGATGAGCCAATGTGACCATCTTTAACTTCTCCTTTTTGAGAAAGTAGTTGAGAGTCAGAGATCTAGGATAGGGCAAAGACACTTGTACTTTTTGGGGACCAGAAAATAGTGGGGATATCAACCACAGTCTAATTCTGAGACCGGAACCCTCTCTATGGCTCCCTTGACAAAGACAGCCATGACTTCCTGGCGGGGCAGGTACAAGGGATCCTCTGTCTGCTGTCGGAAGATGGTGGCATGAAGGGAGGGATAGTATCGAAAAGGAGGGAGTACCCCTTTGGATAATCTGCATAGCGACCTGTCTGATGTTATGGACTGCCATTGGTGGAGGTGATAGCGGATCCTGCCACCAACTGGAGCCGCCCATGATCTAAAGGGCAAGATTAGGAAGATTGGTAGGCTGCTGTGGGGGAAGACAGGTGGGGGGGTTGTGGCTGGACAAGGCCGCTGGCTACCCGGCACACGAGGCCGATAAGAACCACGTAGAGGCTGGGAAGCTTGTGCTTATCAGTGGCTGGGATAGGACTGGTGTGGTTGAAAGCCCCTTCTGTTGCCACGAAAGGACTAGGAATGACGTGGGGCAGACGAGAGGCCCAAGAACTTGGCTGTAGCCTACTAGTCCATAAAGCGCTCCAGCGCCTCGTCTCTGTAGAGACGGTTGTCATCGAAGGGCATGTCCATGATGGTAGCTTGCACATCCCCTGAAAGTCTGAGGTTCTCAGCCAGGCGTTGCGTATGAGGCCCACTGTTGACGAAATCGCTCTACCCAGCGATTCGGTCATATCCAGTCCACAGGATTTGGTGACCTTTGCTGCATCTCTCCCATCTGTTACTGCTTGCGAGAGGATGATCCGGGCCTCCTCTTGCGTAAGTGCTGCCACAGGTCCAACTGTTTCCCACAGCCTGTGGGAGTAGCGGCCCAATAAGCATGCAGTGTTTACTAACCGCAATGCAAGACAGGCAGAAGAAAACATTTTCTTTCCCTAACTGTCCAACCTCTTGAAATCTCTGTCCGGGGAAGCGACAGGGAACACACCATGTGAAGTGGAGGCTTGGCCACCAAGCTTTTAGGGGTAGGGTGTTGGCTGAAGAAATTTAGGTCCCCTGGAGCATGGCTGTGGTGGCTGGAAATAGTTCTATTCACAGGAGCCCCTATACTGGGTTTGGACCAGGTCCCCAGATGGACATTGGTGAGGGAGGGTTCATAGAAGGAGATTACAGGTTGCAGCACCTCTGTGGAGATGTTGGCCTTGACTTGTATGTATGTATTGTATTTATTTACTTATTAAGCGCGTCTGCCACCCAAAGGGTATCCTGGCGCTGAGACTGCATCCGTGCTACAAACAGGTCTTCCAATGCAACTGAAGGTCGAGGACCTCAGCCGCCCTCCGCACCACCATGTGTATGTAGCTCCCTCCTTTTTAGCCGTGGCAGAGGGAGAAAGCATGCCAGTATCTGGAGATGTGTCCAGTCTGCTGGCATCACCCAGTTGTTCATGCCAGTCCATTTCCCGATCATAAGGCTTCTAAAGTGTCCAGCCACCCCTCCCGTTCCTCCCCAAAGCCTTGCCCTTCAGCATAGGGCTCAGACTCCCACCTAGGACTCAGGGGTCCTGTTGCCTCTGGAATCTGCGTGGGTCAACACAGTTCTGACTCTTTGTACGATTAAGGGATCACAATGGGGCTGGCACCTTCGTGGCACCGTCTGAGCCGGGAGCATCTGCGTCAGACCTGGTGTCGGGGAAGGTCAAGGTGGTTCAACAGGCACTTGTCTGGATCCATGGGGGCCCATCGGAGTTGATGCAGGAGCCGCCGCCGCAAACCAGATAGGGAGCCTCCTCTGACCTTGAGGGCCCAAAGGCATGCCGGAGGGGTCAGGCCGCTCAAAAATGAGGTACCTCGCCTCATAAAATTCCATAATTTGAGCGGGGTCACTCTGGCTCCCAGGATGCTAGGGAGGAGCTTAGGTTCTGAGGCGCAGGTTCTGGGGAATAAGGCCTCGAATGCCAATGTTCTTTCGTCGAGTCGGACGAGGAGAAGTCTAATCGCGCTAGGACTTCTAGTTTTTTTTCTGTGCCTCTTACCTGAGTGCCCTGACAATTTTGAGTGGGACGAACAGGTCTTCGGACTCCTGGAACAGTTCCGGGACCTTCCTCTCTACTCAAACCATATCTTCCATGCAGTCTCATGCCAGGCCTCTAGCAGCTTCAGGGACGGCTCTCTGAAAGCCTTTGGGGCTATGGCCCGGCAATCGGAGCGTGACTTGGAGTCGTGGTCGCATTGCAGACACCACAAGCAAATGAGATGTGGTACATCACCAGCATGGTGAGGTGACGGGCGTCGTAGGCTGTGAAATCTGTTTTCCTCAATGACATCCTCTACACACAAGTAGGAAAAATCCTCAAAAAGAGTCGCCAAATCGTCGCAGTAATTCTGTCAAAAACTGACAAAGGGGTACCACTTCTCTCGAACTCGAGACCCTGATCAGGAAGCTGATCTGGAATGCGTGTCGACCTAGAGTCGCGCTACGGACACTATATGCACCGGTAGAGGCTGGTGGACTGGCTGTCCCCAACCAGGAGTTATACTACCTAGCTGCACAACTGCAGTGGGTGGCTTACTGGCTGAGCGGCCGTAACCTGTCCGACATTACCACGGATACAATGGTTGCGAACGCTGCACAGATACACACGTGGTTTCATCCACTGTCGAAATCCCGTTGCCCCGCACAAATACACCTAGGAGTGGCACGGAAATGCTACACACGTGGCCTGAAGCTCACAAGCCACACCAATGCGTATGCCCCGAACTTGCCACTACTGGGGACACCTTGGGAAAATGGCGCACTCACAGACGCGATGCTGAACAGTTGGACGCGGGCCGACATAGATACACTGGGCGACCTCTATGAGGAAGGCGCATTGATTCCGTACGAGACGTTGGTTGCTAACACGGACCTACCAGTCGGACAATTCCTTATGCACGCAACACTCACACGCACGCTAACACGTGCTTGGGGGGATTTGACGGTGGAATTGCCGACCCACCTACTGGTACAGTACTTGCATGTGATGGGTTCCGGGTCCCACTTGGTACACTGGCTTGCACAGGCCTTGCACATACACACGCAATTCTCCCCACATCGGTTACGTGAGAAGTGGGCCGCAGACAGAGTACGGCCCTGGACTGACAAAGAATGGGCGGTGATCCTTGCTGGGACCCTAAATATCCCACGCAACTCCCGTTTTAAGATTATTCAGTACTATGTAATACATAGGGCATACCTATCCCCGGACAAGATAAATCGCTACTTTGAGCTGACCACGGCGGCTTGCCCCAGATGCGGACTGGTAGACGCGAGTTTCCTGCACATGCTTTGGGCCTGCCCATCCCTGCAGGGCTACTGGGAGGCGGTGTCGGCTACATTGACAGCGGGGGCGGGAGAGGATTGCCACACACATGGGAGGCCTGCCTGTTGGGCCTCTTCAGATGGACCAAACTGACGAAGGTTCCGGCCCGATTCTGGGACCTTGGATTGGTCACGGCGAAGTGGCTCATCACCAAACGCTGGAAGAATGGCGAGCCCCCACGACCCATACACGGGCGTCACTCCTTCGACAACTGGGCGAGAGCGGAGAGCGTAGCTTTACACAGGGAGGAGACTGCGGGTACTCGCAAATACCCTATAGCCCAAGCCTGGGATGATATATTAGCCGCCTTCCACCAGGCTTGTTTACAGAGAGATATTATCTAGGTTCGAGTCCCTTCACTTCCTGTCCCAATGTACGCGCCTTAGTGGGGGACCCCCCCCCACACGTGACATCCCTGCACTAGAATACACACGAGGAGGTGATCCTAATCGACAGACGCTCACATGGACATGCTTGCGCGGCTCTGTGAGAGACAACCCAGGAGGTATTCCTCTTCCCCTCCCCCCGTCTCTCACCGAGACGATGGACTAACACATCAGAGGACTCATATTGCTATCGACAGCCCATGCACACCCGTACTTGCCCGTGTTAACTTCCGGTTAGTTTTAGTTTTGCACTTTGCACGTGGTCCCATCTCTGTTCTCATGGGCCTCAGTTCACTGGTTGACTTGTTGAATAAAAGCACTGAATATTGACTCCGCAAGGGACCTTACTGGACCCTGCCCGGCGACCATTTCAGCGGATTGTTATCCGCGGACGTATTATGACACTCGGGCCGACCATGCCTAGTTCGGGCAGTACACAGGAGACACATCCTCGGGGTAGGGGACTCTGAAACACGACGTAAATGACACGGCATACTGGAATGTTCAGAAGGTACACGACCACACTTAACATAACGTGCCCTCAGCCTGAGATGGCGACCTTTGGCCGGAGCATAACCAATTTTAATGGCTGGAACCACACATGACTGCTTAACAAGGGCTCTGATTTCCGCCTGTATTGCCTATTTGAAGAACATGGTTCCTTAACCTGCTTGCTCGCCTCACAGGTTGTAAGTGGCAGTGGTGACTATTACAGTGAACTGTTATTATTCCACTACTTCCTTGCACAACACTGCCTGAAATGTTTAACGTTTCTCTTTTTCCTGTCGGATTCAAGAGATGAACATATGGGAGGACAGACAATGTACCGTTTACTCCACATTACTGCTTTCTTTGTTGTTCTGATGTACCCCCATGTACGAAATGCATTAATACTGATAATGATAATGATAATAATATTCAAACAAAAAAAAGGGGTACCACTTCTCTCGGATCAGCGCTAGCTGGCGTAGAAAGAGGTGACGCCTATATAGGTGACTTCGATGTCATTTCCGGTGCCGACAACGCCAGGTAGAGCCGACAGACGCCACCTACCGGGGTACTGCTCATGAAAAATCTTCCAGGTTCAGTCTGACACCTGGGTAGATTCAAAGGTAAGAATCTGTGGCTAGAAGTCTCTATCCAATCAAAAACGTTCTAGTAGCCCTGCCAATACTCTACAGATTGAGATATGTGGTCATTCTACAGCTGTGTGATGTTTTCACCTAGAAATAGCTATTCTCTAAACTACAGCTGCTGGTAGCGCCCACTAATTTTTTTTGTTTGTCTTTGGACCGACCTTTGTGATTGTATTGATATTGGTTTAAGTCCAGTTATAGCTGTTCTGAGATGCTATTTGCAAGACTGCGAAAATAAGATTTCCGTTGTCAGCTGGACGGCTCCTTGTGAAAGAAAGTTACTTACCTGTATCTATTTTTCCAATGGCTTGTTGCTGTTTACTTCGCTTGCCACTAGGGTTGAGGGAGGGAGGCAAGAATGCAAGGAGGTCTAGGGGGCGGGACAAGCTTGTGGGTAAACAGTGGAGTATGGCTTGTGGCTGTGATAGCTATGGCAGAATGTCTGGACCTGGGGGCCTTGAACTATGATGGGGTGAGGCAACAGCCACAGAAGGGCAGACGCCCAGGTTCGATGCGGCGCCTGAGGGCCCTGCCTGTCGCCCAGCCAGTCCCGTCCCCCCTCCGGGGTTTTGCCCACCTGCGGGCTTCCTTTTTTTTTTTTCTTCCTTAGTGGTCTGTAGTTACCACTCTGCTGTTGGTGGGAACTGGCCAATGGCCGCTGCTTCTGCGCCCTCTCCGTTGTGCCTCTTCTTGGCGCCGGAGCTCCTAACAGCAAGCTCCTATTGCTGGCATCCCGCTTTTGCCTGCTGTCCTAGCTTGGCAGCGTAGACAGCATTGGGCGCCGAGTGGGAGCCTCTCTGGCTGGCCGCAAGCCGCACCGAACCCTGACTGGGCCGCTTCCATGGGGCCTGTGCTCTCTCTATGCAGGTGCATACTACGCCCCCCGCACTCACCTGGCATCAGCCTACGTCCGTTGTCCCCCGTTGTCTCGGAGACTCAATAGGATTGGTGGGAGCCCAGAGGCAAATCTTCGGGACATGAAGCTGGAGCTCGTCTGGGCTGCCCGTTGTGCTGCAAACTTCTTCGCCTTGTCCCATCGCTGCGTCACTACATCAGACTTCCCACTGTGCAACCAAGACAAGCTGAAGACCTGGCTCTTCGCAAAAGGGCATTGTCAGGCAACAATACGCTTTATTCGGTTAAAAAAAGTTTTTAAAACCATCAAAGCACCATTCCACACAAGGGTCATAATAATATTCGCTATATACATAAGATACAATTAATACTAACATATATGTTTCGTAATTATTAAGAGAAGACCATTTAAATAACTTGTCCCTTACAAACACAATACCTGACATTCAATAAAAAGTTTAAAAAGATTGTCACCCACTGAGTTTACATTTTTAAAAGCTACATAACAATAAAAATTCATGTCAATAAATACTCCTTAATCATGAAGTCGCCACATGTGCAAAAATAGAGGGCTCATATCATAATAACTACATCTTGTTTCTTCGTCTAATTGCCCCTGTGATATAACTAGCCACTCCAAAACATACCATCGGGGACCTCAGACATTGCAGATATGTCAGAGCTGGCCTGACCTGTTCAAAGTTACAGCCCTTTAACGATGGCAATATGAATTTCCTGCGTATAGTAACATAAAAATCACAAAAGAAAATCATATGTAAGGTGTTCTGGTCTGAAAAGGTATCACAGGGGTATGGACCAAGGGCCCCCTCCTTCAAAAAGCTCTTTGGGAAAGAGAGTAGCCATGGAAGCATATTGTACTTAAATCTTATCAATACAAACAAATGAAATGGTTTGTTTATATATGTTAAGTACGGCTGAATTCCTCTCCCCGAGCTTAGAATTACAAAACTTCTAACTGAGGGTTTGACCAGCTCATCTTGTTTCCTCGTTAACTTGGACCTGTTTAGGAACTGGAGTTTGATGGCTTTAATAGCCACCTTACTCAACGCCCTTGGATTTGTGAACAGGTCTGGGCTGCCTAAAATGGCCATTTGATTTTTAACATATCTAAGCCAAGGAATATCCAGAGCTCTGTCTAGGGACATACATTCTTGGATTATGTCTTGATTCAAATTAGGCGGTTTCTGGGCCCAAATTCTTAACCAGCCTAATAAAGGTGCCACAGCAATCTGATCTTGAATGTAGCCAACTCCTAAGTCCTCATGTACATTAAAATTAGCAGCAGAAGCTGGGAGCGACATTAATTTCCGTAGAAAAAATATTTTCTGCTTCTTGTATTTCTCTAGCGTCCGTGTAGCCCCATACCTCGCTCCCATATAGAGCCATGAGGACACACTTCGCTTTGTACATTTTCATAAGGGCTGGGAGGGGCTTGGAACCTATTCGCTTACCGAATCCCAGAACAGCCCCTGTAGACCTTGCTAGGCCATTCTTTTTTATGGTTCGCTGCGCCACCCATGACCTTTTATGATCAAATACTATCCCTAGATATGGAAATGTCGGAACTTTGGTCAGTTCCAAGCCTTTACAAAAAAAAGTGCCTTTTTTGCCTTCTTTCCACCTATCGTCTTTGAGTGCGACTTCTTAAAATTAGTTATGAGATCGAGAGAGTCCATAAAACTAATAAAACGATCTAAAAGTAATTGCAGTCCTCTTGCTGTTCTAGCCACCAAGACGGCGTCGTCGGCATATAGCAGTGCTGGAATTCTTTTGGAGCCCACCCTTGGAATGTCTTCACAAACTGTTGTTAATGCATCGCCCAAATTGTTAATGTAAAGTGAAAACAGCAGAGGGGCAAGGATACCCCCTTGCCTTACTCCACATTTAAAGGGCCTGCTTTGGTTAGGCTCCCATCTTCATTGTAACCTACTGCAGCGGTGTTATTCTCATGTATTTCAGCCAGAAAAGATATCAAAGTGGGATCGAGCCCAATGTCGGAAAGAGAGGCCCATAGCTTTTGCCTATTTATAAGGTCAAAAGCGGTTGAAAGGTCCATAAAGGCTAGGTGTATGTCTCCCTGCCTTGCAACCATATATTTTCCTATAATCAAGTGTAAATTCAGACATTGACCCACTGTACTTTTCCCCTGCCTGAAACCACACTGCAGATCAGAGACAATGTCATTATTATCCAGCCATTCTGTCAACCATGCTAAAACGAATTTCCCCATTATTTTTGCAGCAGAGTCCAGGAGTGAGATTGGCCTGTAACAAGACGGATCTTCTCTTGAGCCCTTTTTAAATATAGGGACTATGACTGCTTTGCCCCATGTTCTTGGGAAACCCGCCTTGGTAGAAGCATTAAAAACTCTAGTTAAAATATTTGCCCACAGACTTGGATCAGCCTTATACATGCCCGCCGCTGACTCTTCGCAAAAGGGCATTGATACACTGGGTTACAATGAAAAGTATGCCTTCTTTCCTCCTGTAGTGTCCGGCTGAGCCAGAGCGAGCATCTAAGGGTGTGTTCTGTGAGGGGGCGAGTGAGCTCACGAAGGCATTGCTACTGCATTTGTATGTGGGTACTCGCTGCCTCACAGATAGTGTTTTTCGTGCACTGCTGACTAAGGCCTGAATCCACTGGATGCTGCACACCCACTCAACTTTAGTACAGTGCTGTTTCTCTAAACATTTGTTGATAAAAGACCAAAACATATTGTTTGGTATACAGCACCCTCCAAGATCTAGGGTCTGGCTCTGTCCCCACTTGCCACCAGCGTTAGACCACTTTCCTGGAGCCGTATGACTCTAGGGCCGTTAGGTAGTCCTCGTAAGAAGAACGGCCACCATCCCTGGAAACAAAAGAACCAGAGACTACTGCAAACCCACTAAAATAAAATAGTGGTAATCATTATTCGTAAAAAGATGTAACACAGTTAATATCATCAAGTAAATGTGCTAAGCAGCTTCAGGGCTTTCAATGACAAGAATTTTAAAGCTAGCTGAGGTAGCCAACATCAATAGACATTATTATAGGCACAAGATGCAGACGTATCTCCTACAATACAGTGTCTAAGGTGCTACGGAACAGAATTGCATGTCCGAGAAGTTCTAATGAAGTGCTGTATGGCTGACTTGAGGCTGGTAGAGCACAGATGGGTCATAATTGTGATATCTGAGCAATACAAGATGGCGTGTTAATGGTCACAATTGAGGTGCAGTTTGCGCTGCGCCAGTGTAGCTCTGCGGTGTCAGGACTGAGGTGTCTGAGCAGGACTGGAGGGTACTGCATGTCTGTATTGAGGTATGCACGTGCAGGGCTGTTGTGTGATAGGCTTCTATATAAGAGAGCGGTGCCTGGCATTCTGTAGGTCAGCACTGAGGTGTTATGGAGTACAGAGCTTATCGGGTGCTGCAGGTCAGGAATCTGATTGAGGTGTATAAGCTTTACTTGTGGTGTGCTCCTGAGCTGAGACTCCCCAAAATGCCAGCGATACTATGTGACATCACATACCCATGCCCCAAAATGTCACCCCAGGAAGTGGCATCATATGACCCTTGACCCTGGTTTCGAATCCTAAAAGGCATTTCACAGGACCCTAACATCACAACAATTGACATCGCTCAAGTTCCATAATAACTTCTTGATTAGCATAACAGCATAACACAAACAAATCTATATTTTAGATACCACTTGTATTATGGTGCTGACTTGATCTCCAAATGTTTTAGGGCATAAACTTGACCTGAATTGTAGTGAGCTATTTTAAGGGGTTTCTCCCCCTGAGAAAATTGTAAAAGGAATGAGGTGACTGCATTTTAAAGCTCAATTTTCACTTGTTTGTTAAAATGACATACGAAAGGTCACTCAATATTCAGATCCTTTCATGGTGTGTCGAGATAATGAAACCTTACGTTCCCCATGAATGTACCCCATTTTTTTTCAAAACATGATATGGGTGCTCCCATTCGTCAAGCATTACCTCTTTTGTACCAAGGCCAGCATTTTGTCATGGGTGCCTCCATTTTCCATGAAATAAAATGTTAGTGACAGAATTTTAGAATGTATGCAATCCTTATACAATACATGACTCTTATGTCAGAAATTACTCTGCATGTCAGGGACATTTTGTCACATATGTCACCATCCCATATGCCAGTTTGTCCTTCTTTGTGCCAAGAATTACCTCCATTGTGCTAATACCAGCATTCTGTCCCTGGTGGCAAGATTTTCCTCAAGTATGCCAGTATTTTTCCACGGTTGCCCTGTATGCTATGAATTACCTCTAAAATGCTAGAACCAATATTTTACCATTGGTGCCCTTTCTGACGAGAATTGCTCCCAGTGGCAGAATTGTGTCAAGGTGACTCATGCTACAAAATGCTGCAAATATGCCAGTGCCAGTATTTTTCCCTGGGTATCTCCGAGACAATAATTACCTTCAGTAAGGGCCAATAACAAACTTGCAAGCATCACATCACGTTCTCACTCACACTCATTCTCTCACTAATACACTAACTCATTCATTCTCACTCACACGCTTGTACACCCCCTTACCCTCATTCTTATTAATTCTCACTCCCCCACTTGCATGCACTCTTAATTTCACTCATTCTCACTCACTCATACTTTCTGACACTCAGGCCCATGTTTACTAATGTTTTGCACTGAGTCAGTGTCACTTTTGTGACATAAACCTGCCACAAAGTGCTTGGTGGGATTTACTATCCAGCACAAATTGGATTTGCATTGGAGAGTAACCCAAAGCAACGCAAAGTTGCACTGTGCGCTGCTTTGCGTTATATTGTGTCAAGGAGGCATTCCATGGGTGATGCATGGGCGCTCCCATGCAAGCACTCATGGATTTGATGCAAATCCCTATCTACAAATATACTGGTAGTCAGGAAGTGGCAGCAAAATATTATGCCTCCTCGAAGCAGGCGTAATGAGGAAAATGTTTTCATTTTACTAACTTTGCATGTGTGCTGCATTGTACAGCAAACCTCCTGAGTGTCAAAAGTCTTAAAGCATAGTTTTTGTACTGAAAGGGAACCCTTCCAGTACATAACCAATGCTTCAGAGACTGCACACACCCTTAAACTGTAGTAAAAGGTGTGTGTTTTGTCGTGTGACTGCCAAACCTGCATCAGCACCTGAGGTAGGAAAAAATGCACCATATCTCAGTAGATAAGCCAATTTTTTTCTCTCTCCCTTTGACGAAAGGCAGCACAGCAACTTTTGTGCGGTGTTGCCTTGCGTCAAAGTCTATCCAATGCGGGCCTCAGTATCTCACAATCTCACTCATTACCTGTTACTGACTTTCACTCACCTCCACATGCTTACACATACAGAAACACTTGTTCACAAATGCACACGCTCTCTTCCTCAAACACACACTCCTCGGCAAGCATGCACACACAAAAACATTTAAAACCCTGTTTACGTGCCATAGCTGCCGCCAACGGTCCAGTCCCAGCGTGCTCTTTTTTGTTGTTGCGCTAATAGAGACTAAGAGAACATTATTCTCTGTTTAGTATAATGAAAAACGGTCGGAAAATGCAGAGCCGCCCCTGTGTTCTTAGCACTGGTGTTGCCACCTCTGAGGCCAGGTTTTCGAATACAGTGCCAGGTTCGCAAGGGACTTGCCAGGGGTCGCAGCTGTGACCCCTGGCCACGCCTAAATGATCCCCCTAGGTGTGCTGCACATACAGGTCTCTTGTGTGGTCAGTGTTCGTGCTAATATGGTGGCATGTTCAAGTTCAAGTTCGGGCATTTATATAGCGCACTACTCACCCAGAGGGTCTCAAGGCGCTTGGGGAGGGGTTCATTATTGACGCGGCACCGTACACGCACCTCGATTTGTCTTTTTACTTTTATCGTGAAAAATGAGTAGTATCCTCCCTTCGGCCGACGGCCACCGCAGTATTGCGATGAATGTCTGCATTTGCCCGGGCCAGGTCGTACGGCCGGCCCGCCGCTCCGTCAGTAAACCACGGACCTTCCGGATTCGAGCAGTGTAACAAGAAGCCCATTGATCTGCGTCTCGCTGCTCCTTCCTGCGCGAGGATAATAGCTGCCTGGACGTGATGGACAGGCCCTTTCGGAAATCATTAAACAATAAACAGTGACTGGTGAGGCAGCAGGAAGGTTTGATGTTAAGAGCGTACAAAGGCTGAGAGAGCAGAACAAAGGCACTGAAGCATTCCCTTTTGAAGCGGGAGCCGCATGTTTTCATTGGTGAAACGCCCCAGAAATACGTGATTCTATGCCCTTCACGTAGAGACCGTCCTTGTCTTCCTGCTTTGTCTGGCGGCCACGCATTACTCTGATCTGCACGCACACGCAGGTTTTGACCTCCTGATCCTGTACTTTTTACCTCAATAGAAATTGTAAAATTTTGTGTTTACGTGTTGTGTATTCGCACGAATTATGGGTTGAGTGACTTAAGGTGATATGTTGCGTAATCAAGAGAGAGAGGTAGGTCACACACCAAATGACCTATCATGGACGGTGATAGAGCAGATCACCTCAAGCGCTATGGACAATGACCAAAAACTACTGCAGGCTGAGCAACGGTGGATCTATCGCCTTTCCACATCCACCCAGGGATTGAATGATGCCATCCCGTGGAATTCCTTGACCCGCCAGTGATCACACTACCCCCATCATCAAACTACATATGTTTGGGCGCAGTATCACTGAAACGACTACGTCCTCTAAGCAGTCTTTCTCCTGAAAATTGCTAAAGATTGTCCCCCATTTATTCACAATACACTTGTTTGCATGTTTTTACATGCCCGACGTCCATGAAATGGACGAAATGAAATTATTTACATGCCCCAGGTCCACTCAATGGACGAAATAAAATGTGCCCGGTGGACAAAACACCGCGCATGCGCGGGCGACCACCCGGCATACGCCGCACATGCGCAGACCAGCCCGGTCATAATGCGCATGCGCGTACAACTAACACTACCCTCCAGGGCGTTCCCCTGAGGAGCTTGCACTTGGACCTATCGCGCATGCGCTAACTATAGACGCGAGCGCCTGGGTGGTTCCCCAGTGGCCCATAACGAGGCCTCCCAGCGCGACAGGGCGCTAGAGCGCGCGCGCACCTAAGGCGCCCATACTTACTCCAGGCAGCATGACTCAGGCCTGTGAGTCTTTCCACCATTGCCCTCCATCACAGGTGCACTTAATTAGACCAATTAACAAGACTACTTAAGACCTGGGAAAACACTCATTCCCCACCGGTATGCGAAGGAGGCACTACAGGTCCAGAGCAGGCTCAACCCAGAAGTACTGTGAGTATGAGAAACCACCATCACGACTCCTGGTAAGCGCTATTTTCTTTCCTAACAGGTCTCCCTAATCAGTATGGTAAATGTTTGTCCCCCCAGGGTCAAGCCTTTGCCACCTCCCAACCTTGAGGTCAGACTGAGCAAATAACTTGCGTAAGAATCCCTCCTTGCGCCGCATTTTCACTAATGCACCTTGTTTTACTCCGTCTCTTAAAACACCTCACTCTCGAGTTATCAGTGCGATTCCCACTGTGATGGTACCACCAATACCATCACACCATAGCCGCCTATA
This sequence comes from Lissotriton helveticus, assembly GCF_964261635.1. Lineage (NCBI taxonomy): Eukaryota > Metazoa > Chordata > Amphibia > Caudata > Salamandridae > Lissotriton > Lissotriton helveticus. Next base: position 933,139,804 of record NC_136061.1, on the reverse strand, counting down.
GCCCACCAGCACTCGCTATAGTGACGGCATCAGATGTGCGTAAAACTGTACATCCTAATGACTCTACCTTCTCCCTGTGTGTTTTGTTTTGTCCTTCCATGTTATGTGTACAGGTGGTCTTGAGAAGGGAATCCCCCTCTCACACGTAGATACACTTTAGGGCGTGTAGACACATAGTCTCCCCTACACCCCCACTAGGTAATTTGCACTCACTTATTTTAGGTCCTGAAGAAAGCCAGTCTAGTCATAAGGCACTGGCTGAAACATGTTGACCCATTGGATGTGAGAGGTCGTAACTCGCCTCTTACATCCCCTTGCCTTATTTTTAACCGCTGACGGAGGCCCAGGTATTAAAGTCTAATTTTACCTTCGGGTACTGGGACCCCCGTTCAGCCGTTTTAACATCACTTCCTTAACTATCTTCACCGCACACTCAGTAAAATACCAGCTCCGCTGTAGTCAGGCGTTGAAGCACACCCGGGGCACGCTAGGTGCCACTGGGTGGGCCCGATGATGAAGCATGCCACCAACTAGGTTGGTGGGTGAGGGCTTTTTGAACACACCTGCTGGGTGTTCACACTCCGTGACAAAACATATCAGAGTCTTCCCCCTCCCCTAAAGTAACTTGAGCTAGTCTCTTTTTGATTTAATCATCTTAAGGTGATATGTGCCAGTATGTTTTAGACATCAAGGCAGGGTTCCATAAAGTGGTCGTGTGTTCTGTATGTACATGCATGTGGAGAAACACTTCCGTGATTTACCTACACACCAGACCCTAACATGCAATCGTTCTTCCGTGTAGTATCTTACACCGAATGTTATATGCAAAAATAGGAAGAAACATGGGCAGTGCAGTACAGTGTTCCAATGCCAGCTGAACTCATTGTGCCAACGCCCTGGCTTTATAATTTGTCCTGTGGTGTGACACCTGTGCCAGGCCCGTTTCCACAGAATACCAGTTTGTGACCCTTCCATTATCAGTAACCTATCCGATACTGGAGAGTGAGGACTGCACTCGCACCTTTTCGTTGATTTAGTCCAGAATCCCTTGGGTACGGATGGTCCACCTTCATTGCACATCTTTGGTGCAGGGATCGCCATAGGCTGCCCTTTTGTTTAGAACATTTGACTTCATAAAGCAAGCTTTGGCTCACAACTGCCCTCAGCGCAGCAATAAACTAACAAGCATTTACAATGCAATGGTCTAGTCTTTGTTAAAGTTAGAGCTATTGGCATTGCTCATGACATTATTTTTGTTTTTAAAACATATAAATAAATGGCATTGTCATTTACAATGCCAATAGCTTAATCTCTCGCAAATGCGAGACCTATTGCATTTGCACCCACACACACACAGAGCCACACGCACCCACACACACACACACACAGAGCCACACACAGAACCCAACACACACACAGACACACACAGAGCCCAACACACACAGAGCCCAACACGCACAGAGCCCAACACACACAGAGCCACACACACACACACAGAGCCACACACACACACAGAGCCACACACACACACACACAGAGCCACACACACACACACAGAGCCACACACACACACAGAGCCACACACACACACAGAGCCACACACACAGCCACACACACAAACACACACACACAAAGTCCCGTTTGTTAACACGAAGTGCTGGTACTCTCCAATTAAAAGTATTTAATCCATACTGAGAAATGCAGGTATTCACCTTTCAAATGTAAGTGCATATACTCAGTGATTGCGCATTAAAAAAATTATCCCAGGCCATGCTTTATTAATTATTACAACACGCTAAAACAGTACTCGAACGGCATGTGTGCATACAAGAGAGGAGACGTAATAAAACTTAATCAGCTTAAAAAATAAAACCACCACTGAAAAGTTGCAGAACCAATGGACGTCAGGGACAAAGACCGGGCTGTATCTATGACGTGCATCGGAAATTCGCTCATGCTATTAGGAAGAAGATGTTGTACCATAGCGGAGATACGTTTCCTCCTCCGCTGCAGGTCTAGCAAGGGCTCTGGGAGGCCCGAAGAGACGCAAAGCTCAAGAGTAGCGTCAAGGTGTCAGCGAAGAGAGGAGGCTATAATCTATACTAGAACAGGGGCAGTTCTTTGTGTATATCAAAGAGCATATTGCCAGCTTCTGTGTGTCTCATTCAAAGGGTGAACAGATACACAGCGCACCCACCCTGGAGACACCGAGGGCGTGGGCACCCGAGCCACAGGCCCTTACTTCAGGATGGGTGGGTACCACCTCTGAAAACAGCCGTGAATAGCCCCCCTTAATAAACTGCACATGAAGGCACTACAAACATAAGTAACCTAAAACATCTAGTAACCTCTCTCTGAAGATCTTAAGGAGCAGCTACTCTGCACAAAGTCCCCGCCTATTGCCGCCTATCCCATGACCCAGGTGCACCTTCTCTTTTCAGGTGCCCCACCTTCCCTGTCCTCACCTTGCTGAGCACCCCACACGCTCCACTGGAGCTCCGGACTCTGTCTCCAGGCGGACGAGTTCCAACTCTGGTTATCGGACATCAGTGGCCGGGGGGCAGGATGGTGACTGCGTGAGACTCCAGTCGTGCAGTAGATGGTCCCTGAGGGACTGTGCTGGGCAAGCAGTGCAGACAGCTTCACGATCTCACCGGCGTCTCCCTCTTCTATCGAAACAGTGCTGAATGGAAGTTCGGACGCAGCTGACCTGTAACCACTCTCGATCTGGAGCCCAGAAACTGGTCGTCAAAACCCCGAGACAGGAGCTCACACTGCCGCCATCTTCCCCTGTGATGGAACTAACTCCCTGACTGTCCGGAGATCAGCATAGAAATAGAAAAGGGACCAGCTTAATGCTGCTAAACATCACGAGAAAAGACATAGTAGTAGGACATCACCTCACCATGTATTTACTTGCTTACACCACAGAAATTGAATTGCAATGTCATGGTTTGCTGTGCCAGTGACAACTACTGTGTAAACACCAATGTAAATATTTTAGAGTGTTCATTTTGTGATACTTGCAATTACTTTCATGACCGTATACTTTCAGCCTCGTAAAAAGTCCATGGTTCAAGCCCCTAAAATGCAAAGGTGGTCTACAACAATGTACTGCTTCCAGTCTGTCTGCCCGGGGTACCCCAGTCTCTTTTTTAGAAATCCTCTCTCTGTCAGTACCTCTCGAGGCGACTTTTTACCCAGAGACCCTAAATCGCCTCCAACCGGTCTCCTACTCAACCATTGCTTTCAAGTTTCTCCACGTCCAAACGCGAGTCGCATTCAGGCTACATGTCTGCTTTGCATTCTGGGATTTGCAGTCCCGATTAACTACACCTATCAGACTGTGTGACAACCAAAACTGAAATGGACGGTTTACTCGAGCATGGACCTGAGACTGCTGCCCCCACACGACTGTGCCTTGCCCTCCGGGCCTTCCCTCGTCATAAGCACGCAGCAGGATCTTTAGCTTTTAATCGCAGGACACAGAGATCACAAGAGACCTTCAGTTGACAGGGAGCTTAAAAAAAACGATTTCTTAACTAGACAAAGGAAATAAAATTCAGGAAAAGGGAAAAATAAACAGCGAGGAGCTGGAGTGAAATGATAAAAGGTAAAACGAAAGGGAAAGTAAGCTGAAGAGTGCGGGCGCAAAGAAGACAGAAATAAAGAGCAGAATTAAAAGTCTGGCTCACCGGAATCGCCAATAATCAGCAGCTTGAAAAGATGGTCGTAATCCTTCCCGGCCGCCATCACCATTCTTCTGCTAAAGATGTCCCCGAGGCGCGGACAAGTCCAGAAAAAACGCGGAATGCTGCCAATAAAAACGGGATGTGGTGCCAAAGGAATACGCAAAAACAAACATACAAAGATGCGGGCAGACGGCAGCAGGAGTCTGTAAGCCCCGTCCTTTTCGGATTGGGGGGCGTGTTTTTCTTTAGAGAAAGAAACGAAAAAAACACGCCCCTCAATCCTCCCTGAGGTAAACAATGATTTTAAAGTTGTCAGGTACGGCTCTTCATCACAGACCTAACTCCTAAATGAACATGGATTTGCGAAATCCTTAAAGAAATGCAAATGTTCACAACCTGAATACAGCCAGTCTGAGAAATGTACAATAAGCCGTTGTCCAAAATATAAAAATAAATACTCATGCCACACATTTCCCCAAAGTTCGCAAAAAATAAAATTATATGCTCCTCACACCTTCCCACAGAACACCGCAATATTAATACGGGCACTACAGCGACCCAGCCTGGTTATCAAACATTTACGTGGAATCAATTCCCTTCTCCCCGGACACCCACCAGAAAATACTCTCTTTTCTGAGCAAGGCCAAGGCTGCGTCCAGGTTTGGGGGCTTGGGCAGCAGCTTGGAGCTGCACCTGGAAGGACCTCCGCGGCTCAGCTCGTCCTGGATGCGGGACTTTTGGGCGTAGACTCGCTCCAGGTCCCGCCAGCCCGAGCCCCAGCTGGAGTTGAGCAGGCCGCTCAGGCTCTTCGGCAGCGGGGGCAGTCCGTCCACGGGAGGGGCCACGTCTGGGGCTAAGGCCGCCTGATATGAGCCACTCATGGCCGGTCTGCCTGGCTTGTCGGGCAGTGGTGGGCTGGGCAGTCATGAAACAACACTCGGCGAGAGGCTCTCTGGAGACAAGGTGGCATCTGGGCGTTGTGTTTACACCACAGAAGCGGCGGCGCCTGCCGGCTTCCCTCTCCGCTTTCTAAGGGAGCCAAAGAGGAGCGCCGGGTCACCACCGCCCGAGGAAAGTCCTCCTCTGTTCCAGATTTCATTTCCTTCTCTCGCCGTTCTTTCTACCCTACGTATTTCCTTGAATTTCACTTTTTTTCCCCCTTCCCCGGTGTGTGGCGATGTGGCTGTGGGAGGAGAAAGGAGTGAATAACAATTCCCCCCCCCCCACCCCTTCGGCTGAGCAGAGACCTTTCAAAACGGCTCACGGGCAGCAGGAGTCTGTAAGCCCCGTCCTTTTCGGATTGGGGTGCGTGTTTTTCTTTAGGGAAAGAAACGAAAAAAACACGCCCCTCAATTCAAAAAGGACGGGGCTTACAGCGAAAAGAGATCGTCACAGAGACTTCTTCTCCAATGGCTGGCTGCCGTTTGGGAGGCCAGCCAATGGAGAAGAGGGGCGGGTTTAAGCCTCGCTACTCTGAGACATAAGATCTCGCCAGCGAGACTGCGCATGCGCAGCCTACGCTAGCCAAGACCTAAAAATGCAGACTCCAGCCAATCCAAACAATGGTTTCTTCAACTTGCCTCTTGGCAGATCTTTTCCTTGGATGCTTTGAGCACTAAGTTGAAGTTCAATGATTTGACCCAGATCCCAGTATCACATCAGGCTTGACTCTGACATATCTGGTTCTGTGAAAGACTAGTTTCGTGGTCACCAATGCATCAACTTCCAGAACCTTCCATTAGGATCAGTGGTATTTGGAAATCAAGCATCCTTGTTTACTGAATCCCATATGAAATGAGGAGATTTACCCCTGGTTATCTTATCCATTCCCTCCCAATTCCTCCGCTCAGGAAATCTTGTAACATTGATGTCCAAGACCAAATCTTGATTCATATCTGGACGGAAACAGAAAAGTGTATTCTTCTGAGCAGCTTTTCTTCCCATGGTTATGTGGACACGTGCAAGGCTGCTCCCATGACTACCACTGTCAGATGTATAACCTTGTCTATCTCTCATTGTTACTCATTAAAAGTCGTGCACATTTCAGTAGAGCCAACTTATCACGCATTCTCCAGATATGTTCCTGCCCAAGTGGTATGCAGGGCATCAATCTTGGCCAACCAGCATGCATTCTGCAAGCTCTCGGTTATTGTTGCTTCCATTGCAAAGGTATGTCCATTTGGGCCATGCTGTTTTAAGAATTTACTTACTCCAGTTAGTGTCTGCCCAATGCAACCTATCCCCTCTATCCTCTTCATTTAGCATTATCCTTTGCTGTGCGATTCTCCTACTGGTTGGGAATAAGAGATAGTTGTTGCATTAGGATAACGTTTCCTTATGGTCATGAAAGTCATTGAAGGTCCACCGGTAGCCACTACCCCTCTGCTCGCAACATCTATATCTATGTTGAGTTCGCTATATTAAACTCCCCCTCCCCAAAATTACATGTGTGTGTATATATATATAATTTTTTGGGGAGGTGGGAGGGGGGGGGAGTTTAATAGAGCAAACTGGACACGAAGGTATCAGAGCACTTTACAGGAGCAATAATTAGTTGGGTTATAGACAGACAAATTCATTTTTGTTAGGCATGGGGAGATTAAGTGATTTGCCCAGAATCACGGAATGTTGAGGGTCCCTGCCGGGGCTCGAACCCGTTAGCCGAGCTTCAAGGTCGACCAGCCCTTAGGCCACATCAGTGATGTCCGGGCCTCTGCCAGACAGCCATCATTTCTTTCACCCTGTAGGTAGTTGTAAAGCTTGTAAAAATGATAGTATGGGAACTGAAACATCATATGGATTCAGGACTCTGAATACTTTTTTCTTAAAACTGTACAACCATGCGTCAAATAAATCATGTTTGTAGTTCTTTGTTCCTTCTATAGCGAACTAAACTATTTAGAGGAACATTTGTCTGATCACTCGTCCATTCTTCAACAGTTAATAAGAAATACAGGAATTGCATAGACCAACACATACCATGCGCTCACTAGTTGGCGGTTCTCAAACGCCATCTGTTCCCTAATTGATAATCACCCTATCCAGGAACGTGGCATTTAAAGCTCTTTTAGGAATAAAAGCACAAAAGGCTAAACCCAAAAATGGGGCTATAAGCTGCAAAGACGAAAAATAAAAATGCTTCCAAACACATCTTGTGTTAAATCTGCCCGTCATTTGCATTTGGGCAACAACTGATGGCACTTGAACAGTTTTTTGAGCAAACAGCGTCCAAGCTACTTAAAAAACAAAACCTCTTACTTTATGCTTTGCAATAACAGGCTGGTGGTGCCCTTCTTTATAATTCAGAGTAACATTATCTGACGCCATCTGGGTCATGAACTCATGAGTTGTGTAACTGCCAGTACCTGTGATGTCATTGGGTGAAAGAGGTCAAGAGGAACAATGCATCACGTCTACTAGTCCTAACACTTAGTTTATGGACTAGCAGTAACAGAGTTGTCAATTCCCCTGTCTTCTATTCCCAGCACCCACCAGTCTTCCCCTGTGCAACTGGTCAGAAATCCCAGTGTCTATTGGCTCTTTATTAAGAAGGTGGTGCACACAGAATGCTGGAGGAGGAAACAGGACAAAATACCGTGTAATCAACTATTCACTGGCAAAGCAAGATGTTGGTTGCATAGAAATTAGAAGGACTTTCCTCTCCCTCACCGCAAGATGCCCATTGGGTGGGAATATGAGAGTGTCTATGATCAGGAAATAGTCAAGTTACCATAAAAGGAACTTCGCCCTTCTTGGTGATCTGCTCCCTGATCACTGCGGCCAGGGCGGAGGAGCTCAGCGTGTTGCTGCACACAGGGGTGGGTGGCATTCTGAGGGGCTTCTGTTTCATGCTTATGGCCCTGCAGGGCACCCCCTGGCCAGCGCTCATCTGCTGCTGGTCCTTGTCAGATGCACGTGCAGAGGTTCTCAGCTTGCTGCAGACGGTGAAAGGCCATACTGTACAGACATTTCCAATAAATCTGTCACCTAATGAAGTAAAAACCAGCGTGCTTATTGGCGTCCTAAGAAAGAGCTCGACACAGTAGGGAACGGAGGCTGGTTATGAATTAGCAGGGCTGCTCTGTCTGCGACACTGCCTTTGGCAATTTCTGCGAGCAGCAGGGTTGAGAGTTAAGGCGCTTGCTATCTGCAGGAGGCTGATTTTCATGATGGCACTCTCCGGTCGACCTCATTCTTTCCGCACCACTTGAGAAAAATTGAGTAATGCAGGGAGGTATGGTAGAGAGATGTTGATAATCATTGGATGCGTGTCAGGTGGTCCCACTAGAAATTGCTTCCATGCAACTTTGCATGTTACCTCTTGGAAAGAACAGCCTTCCAGGCGGACTGCTAAGCCCAGCCCAAAAACTATGTAACTGAATGATACCCCCACATCCTAAATTCTCAGAAATGCTGGAACGCAGGGGAAAAGTTAGACTCCTATCAAACGTTTTCCGCTGCCTGATTGATGGGAGTGGAAATAGTCTTCCTCACCAGGCTCTCCTGTCAGAAGTATTGGTTGGACTTCTTTTGAAAGGCTTCTAGGATGGCAGGCAGAGCCAGGCACTTGTCGAGGAGAACGTTTCTTTATACAGCTTGCCAATTCTGATAACAAGCACTAATAAAGCCAGTAGGTTCGACCATTGTAGAGAGCAAGCATACAGCATAGAATGGCCCGTGCATCCATACAAACACATTTGCAGACAAACCAATACAGTTACAGGCTTCCATACTTAGACTGACTAACACAAATGGACACCCATGCTCAGACTCGGCTCACCTCCAGGCATACAGATACACATGCAACACAACGGGCATACATTCAGACACATACAGACTTCCATAGCTGGTCTTAGGTGTGCTATCCGTTCTGAGTTCTTGACCAACATCAATGCTGAGATTTCAAAGCCTCTACTCCTATTGCTACCAGAAAAACTTAAAGTTCTGGAATGTAGAGTTTGGCTAGCAAAAATCCCAAAAATGAAGGAAGGTGTTATTGATGACATAGCCTTCTTCATAGCTAAGCTTATGCACAGTTATACACACGAACAACTGGAGAAAACATTTTAAAAAACATATATAGTTTAAGTTATTGACCATGTAGATTGTTTTAGTTCTGCTGCTTTCAAAGAAAAAGAGGTTCCAAAATACAGTTAAACTTTTCTCTGCTTTTCTTATGACCTACATTCTGAACAAGAATGTGCGTCATAAGACTTACAAGTATATTTATAATAAAAACTACCAGACAGATGTTTATTTTGAATAGGTGTTGGGCAAGTGCCATAAATCACACCCAATAAATAAAGATTCCCATGGTATCGTTATTCATCAGCATCAACGAAAATCACTCCAAATACGAGCCTGCTTGTAGTGAGCGCCCAAAGACCTGATATACCAAGGCATTTTACTGTCACAAAGCCTGTGATTTGCAAAATCACAATGTTTGCGACTGCAAAATACATTTTCTCTATTCAGAAAAGCTCTTTTACAAGTCAACGTTTTTCTGACCTGTAGAAGGGGATTTGTGGCCCTGTTTTATCCATAACCAAGAGGGGGCAGTTCAGAGAGGACAGAGATGGTTTGTGACTGCAATTGTGGTCGCAAACCATTGATCAGATTCTGACACCTCAAATGTGATGATATCGGATTCACAAAGGGAAAAGCTGTCCCACAGGATATCATGAGAGCAGGCTTAGGGAGAGGTGGTAACGTTAGAAACGACCACAGCCTGGTCTCTCCAGAGTCTTCACAAATGTTTAGCTTAAAATATAAAAAGAAAGAAAAAAAACGCACCTCCTGACAACGGACATGGGCTAATTTAAAAAGATCGCAAACCGTGACGTGCGTAATTAATATTTATTAGGCAGATACTTTTTCAACCTTCTGCAAATGTACAGTTTGCGATGCAACCAGTTAATACTAAGGGTGCATCACAAATTGCATTGATATTACAAATCAGCCGGTGTGTAAATTGCATAGCATCATCTTGCAAATAGCAATAGTACATCGGGCCCTAAGTCACTAAAATGAGGTAAAGCTATGGACCCTTGTGTAAGCCATAGAAACATTAATAACTCCTTTTATGCCCAAATTACTCGAACGTTTCATATTCATTTTGGAATCTTTAACTACGGCTCGATTGTTTAAAAAAAAGCTCTAATCTTCGTGTTAGACAGATTTTTAGTGGCAACCTGAGGCACTACTAACTAGAATCAAGATGGCACGGCTTATTCAAATGTGAAAGCTACTCATCTTCCTAAAATGGTTGGTATGATTAATCAAATGAATCGACCTGGATTTATGAATGGCAGGATACGTGTGGATAATGTTTGAAAAGTTTGCTATCTCCTTTAGCATACTAAAAAACATGCAATTTCTACATCCTTTGGACTTTGGTGTATAGAAAGCATGCAACGTATATATTTAGTGATCATCCTTTTCCGGGCTTTAGTGACATATTGACTGTGTCATTGGCATAGTGAACGCATCAATTTGGCTTGGTTACATTTTATTGGGCGTCTTTCGAGTTGCTGTAATTACTTAAACATATAAACAGGTATTTTATCATGAATTAACAGCTAGAATTATGTACTATTGTCAGTGTTGCTAATGTGAGCATAATACGATCTGTTAATGAAGATGATGTCAGTATTTATTACATTACGTGTCCAGAAGCATCGTTTCCTAGCAAGCTATTATTAATTGGTACTTTATTATCACTAAATATGTTTAGATGTACATTGTAAGAAAGATCGCTTGTGAACTTGTGAGCTCAATTGAGGACCCTCTTAAACATTTATGGGATATATATATATCTATATATATATATATATATATATATATATATATATATATATATATAGATATATATATATCCGGAAAAGCACTTGAGTAGCAGTATTGCATAACATCAACCTGCAACATAGAAATTGGCGTTGCAGCAAGTGAAACTTTTTATGAGTCTGTGACAGCATGGCTCTGTTACATTAGTTGTAGCTGAGGTCCCTCGTCCGGTGTTGTCAGCAGAAACTGGTGCAGATTGGAGATCATGTGTCCCTGCATGTTTGTCAGCAGGGCCCTCTCTTAATCTGCTTAGAGGGGACATATCCCCTCCTTTGTCTTGTCAGCAGAGCTCAGTGTTTCTTTCGGGAAATTACTCATCACTTATGTGATGTGACAGACGCAATCTCACGCTTTCATCAGAACCCTGTCCAACTCTGTGTGTGCTGGATATGTTCTTGTCTCAGTGTCAGCTAGTTCGTGGTTGATTCAGCGAGGAATGGGCATATCTGTTTCGGCAAGACCCTGCCCGTATGCTTAGAACTGACATGCCCCATCCCACGAGGACAGAGTATAATTCATCTATATGGATCTTGTGGCCAAGCATCAACAAGGCCGTGTCTGGCTGCCAGAAGGAAATCTAACATACCCGCCCTGTTCAGGTCTGGTGGATCTTGTCCTACAGTGTCTGCGATGCCTTGCCCAAATTTGTGAGTGGGAAGTATCTTGTCCTATAGTGAAGTTAAAGAAAAGTCTGCACACATGCCAATTAAAATATGAGAACGTTTATTAAAAAAGAAACATTCATTATTTGTGAGTTCATAGATTCGGCTGACCAAGGTCTAACTGCAAACCATAAAATGAGCTAACGCTCCAATCAAAGGCAAGGCACAAATACATAGCATAGCACATACAAACTTCCTTTGCCTATCATAGGATGTCTTAAAATGAAGGTCTATCGGTCACAGATGAGGAAAAGGGAGACGAAGTGCTTCATTCAGTTAGCAACCAGAAGTACTTTTTTTTAGTAGATCAAGCGTATCTCGTCTCAGTAGCCAAGATATGAAAGAGAGACTCAGAATGTCAGATAGAGGTGGCTCACTTTAAAACTATCTGATTGTATGAACGGGCGTACGGTCTCATGCAACAGGCGATTTCTATAGGGTCACTGGAAAGACCACAAGGTTGTCCCTGTCCCCCCCAGAAATTTAGTGTCTCCTACGCCCCTGAGCTAAGGCAATGAGTTACAGGTGACCGTGGCAAATGGGTGCAGTCCACCATGCTGGGTGTGACACTGAATGAAGGCAGTGCTGCCCCCTTTCCCTGTTATTCCTGTTAGAAGATGAGGTATTATCCTGTCACACTGCAGTACGGGTTGTTCTACCCCTGCTAGGGGATGTATCTGGCTCCATACGGCCAACCGACCAAAACTGCTTATCCCAGGAGATGTCGATGCGATAGTAATAGCACCGAATACGAAGAGCAAGGTTTTATTATATTCAATAATCTTTATGCGCAAGTGAACAAACCACTTAGTCCATGGAACGGAATAAGATTCACTTAATACGCGGGCTTTGCTTTGATGGTACCTACAGGCAGGCACATAACGGTATAAAAAAAAAACCTCGCTGCGCAGGGGAGGGGGTGGCAATTACCGTGAGGTGATTGTTTACAGGCCCACGTGCCTCCGGCCCGGCTTCCCGCCTCGTGCCAGGGTTCATGCAGATGAGAGCCATGAATTATTCAGGAGGGCGAGTCTAATGGGATCATTAATCATGGCCACGAAACGAGATGGCAGCTTGAATACAGGTGCTTCCTCTCTGCCAAGACCCACGAGTACTTTCCTTCTGCCCTACCCCCGGCGCCTGAAGATGGCTGGGGAGAAAAGGGGCTCCTTGCTCCCGTGAACCAGCGCGAGGCAACGGAAGACCTTTGAAGGGAACGGGAAGGAGGCCGAACTGCGCAGACCCGTTCCAAATATTCACCATTATTATCGCTATTATTATCACTGTTATCAGAGTCCTGCTAATTAGCCCAGTATGCCATAGAAATCAATTGTACAAAAGATTCTCGCGTACAAAAAATAAATGAATAATATTTTAAAAAGTACCTGGCTAGGAGGTGGTCCTTGTTCTGGAAAATAAAATATCCTTAGTCACCAATCATTCTGGTGCTTAATAATCTTCTAAAACATAGTTCATATATCCCTTTCTACATGGCTCCGGTTCAACATAACTCTTTGACGTTCACCGTAGCTCTGGTTTATTTAGCATGTTTGACATATTCAGCGTGGCACTGGTTTAACTTCCTTCTTTAGCCCATCCATCACAACGCTTGGTTAACCTGCTCCTTTTAACTGGGAGGGGGGTGCGAAATCCATGCAATTTGATCGTGGGTAATGACGTGAAATTTCAGGGAAACTACACGAAATTGCGCAAAATCCAAATTCGTCATTTAGAATCGGTGTTTGATGCAAGGACGCATTTTACACTATAAAAGTGTAAAAATACAATTCCGGTGAGCAATAGCTGCTTGCGGTCTGTCCGTTTTGCGTTGTCCCCGAGCGCGCAATGTAGTTTAATTCCATCATTCCTAGACATTCACATAAAAGATGCACAAAATCCCTAAAACTATTACCCCCAGTAATTTATATTTCCCCCCAGGCCGACTTTTAACGTGGCATTGGTTTATCTTGCACTTTGATACATTCAAGACAGCTGTAGCTTAACATGCATCTTAGATTCACCCTAACTGTTACTGGCTATAAACAGACCCCCCAGGATATAGCGGCATGGAATAGCAAATTTAGCGACACAAATATGGAAATTTAGCTGCATTTTGCGGCACTTTATTTTGCAGTGTATGCCTCCGGAGCCCGCCGCACACTGGGCACGTGGCGGGCCCCTCCTGCATTGATTTTAAAAAATGGTTGTTGCGCCAGCCGCGTGCCCAGTGTGCGGCGGGCCTCGGGGGAATTATGTTTCTGGGGCCCGCCGCGCACTGGGCATGTCCTGAGAGCTGAGTGTACCTGAGGAAGGTGTGCTTGTGGCTAGATCTGTTTGATGCTGGGTGCCCTCTGAGATGTGCTTTTTTGTCTGGGTGCGCTTGAGTTTGTATGCACTTTTCGGTTGGGGGAACTTGGGTTCGGTGCTCTTGGGTTAGACTGTGGTTGGATGCACTTTGGTCTGTGATAGTGGATTGAATGCACTTGAGCTTAAGGGTTCTCGGCACTAGATGCTTTTGTGTTGGGTTCACTCTGAGTATGGAATTGAGAGTGCTTGTGGTTGGGTACACTTGGGAGTTGGATGCTCTTGGGTTGGTATCAATTGTGGTTCAGGGTACTTTGGACTGGATGCACTTGGAGAAGAGTTCACTGGGAAGATGTGCTTGGCTGCGCTTGCAGTCAGGTAAACTTAAGGCTGGGTGTGCTTGAGGATGGTGCCAGCTGGGGTTGGGTGCACTTGGGATTGGGTGCATGGGTAAGTTGCCTTTAAGGAAGGAGATGGAGGCAGGTAAAGCAACAAAACATAAAAAGCCAGGCCTGTCACACATAGTGCCCACGTGCTGAACACTGATTCGCACACCTTTCATTGACCACAACTACCACTAGAGAGTCAAGTGCCCTAAAAACTCCCAAATAACTGCTTGCAGACCTAGAACGTACAACCCCTAGCAGCAATGAAGACACGCATTAACGCCTTTGGGACTTCTCGGGGCTCCCTACAACCAAATGCACAATGAGAGAAATTCTTGATATTGTCAAGGGGATGAGAATAAAAAGTTACAAAATCCAGACTGCTACCCTAATACCTTCCCTAGTTTATGTCTTACTTATGGATAGTAACAAACAAGGGGTGGCTGCATAAAACATCAGCAATCCAACCTTTTGGAGCTGACGTAGGCACTTTGTGGAGACAATCGCTTCACCCATTGTCTGTATGTGTTGTACTGCAGAGCCAGGCCACCTCGATGTACATTCCACTCCTAAAACTCCTTTTAAATGCAAGGAAATACAGGTAGAGAACAAGTGGACTGAGACGGCTGATGGACACACCAGGTGTTGTTGAGAAATAAACTGTAAATGTACATAGGGCTGATTGTTTCCTAGCCTTCAGGCTGCCAGAAGCACCTGGTGCTGCATGTTGGCGCTATGTATAAAGCACTTGAACCTAAGTGAGGCTCACACATGTGCTAACAAACAGTGGGGATGGGGCTTCTGAGGGGGAAGACTACATGGGTTTAAGAATAGCAGGTGCAGGGAGGGTCATCTGCGTGACTTTTTTATGCGTTGTGTGCTGAGGATGCATGTCAGCGGCACAGGAATAGCTCCCTGCTGCCCAAGTGGTGCAAAGGGAAGATTGCGAGGTCCAGCCCTCCCCCTCCTGTGGTATATAAATAAATAATACCGGATCTAGGTTTTACTGGACATAGTAATAACAGATAGCTCAATAAATAAGAGTCAAGATTCGAGGTAGTAGGAGTTTGCAGGTTTAATACAGCATAAAGGACAGGAACAGGACAACCTGCACAGGAATGGGATGGCAGCGCTGCCGGGGGCTGGATCAGGATCGGCGTAACATTTAATAACAGTACACAAGCATATATACTAAAACAGTTGCATTACAATGAATACAGTAGGCGGAGCAGTGGGTGTGGTCAATAGCAGTCGCGAAAGATAAGGGTGAAAGTAGGTGTAACAAGAGGCGTGTACATAGACATGTGATGTAAACGTAACAGAATATGTCATAAATGGGGCGGAAACATGGAGGGGGCTACCTAAGGAGCCGGGACCTCTAACCTAATGGTGCGCGCAAACTGACAATGACGTGTTACTAGGAGAAGCTGGGGGCTATGAACTCTGTGCTAGGAGCAGAGACTGAAGTCTGGAGAGTCAGGGCGACATGTACCTAAACCCTATCTAGTATCTAATGTTTAGAGGACATGTTGATATAAACTAAGAGTCAGGAGGGGAGAGGCTAACGGACTCTAAGACTGGAGCATGCATTATTCTACATGTAGTGCGTGATGAAGAATATGAAATGACCATTAAATGCAGTATTTCTCTTACATGGAGACGTAAAGGCTAGACAATGACGGAAACTATTGATGCGATTCAGTAGCTTAGGAATGCAGAGAAGGAGGGCTGGACTGATAACTAGAATCATAACATACTCTTGGCAGACTAACAGGCAGAGCCAGGCTGAGCCGGGCACTGTGAGGCAGGAAGTAAGTGAAGGGTCGAGGATACAGGTGGGGGCTGTATCGCTCCTCAACGAGGGTTCAGGAGACAGGAGCTGAATCTGGTGTCCAGGCCCTTTTTGAGGCCTAGAAACGGGGACTTTTCAATGAAATAACGTGCACACTGAGAAACGTGGCAACGTAACTTTACATAGGCCTGATATTCATAGCTTTCACGAGAACTGGAAACTGGCATACTAGAGATGGACACAACTATAATTGCGTCTTTAATCGAACATGGGGAATACATATGCATATTAATCATGCACACATAACATAAGATGGAGGACACGTAGGGACACAGAACATGGCAAAATTTACTTTTCCACATTCCCTCCTTGTCACTACGTTTCCATCAGGAAACATCAATATTCATGATACCATCTATCATTTCATACAGTATCATTTGCTCGTCTCGAATTTTCTTGGAACGGGATTTAGAACGGGATTTAGGACTAGGAATACAAGAGGTAGCACAAATGCCGCAAATCGCAGGGCCACATTGTATACAGAGGCAGCAACTGAATATGATCGCTACTGCAATACCCAGAAATGACAATACTTTCCATCCCCAGGCGGAAATTATATTCCAGAACCAACCGGACCATGTCCAGGTGCCTGGATCTTGGTGTAACATATGGGCAATTTTATGGAGTCTGGTTATGGCTGAATAAACAGACGGCGCGTTATTAGGAATGAAAATGCAGCAACTAGATCCGATGACTCTACAAGCCCCGCCCCTATCGGCCAGTATGACGTCAAGGACGAGACGATTCTGGAGCACGACAATTCTCATAAAGGATTGCTCTTCGGTCAAGTTACCTAGAGCAGAAGTAGTCTCAATCACTACTGCTTCGAGGGTTCTGGTTAATCTACGTATCAGTTTACTATTCACAACAGTACCTAAATAGGGGAAGACACCTTTATTGATATCTATGTATTGTTCTAGAGCAGTTTCAGTATAATCGACAATCGGGAGGTCTCTTTTGTGTCTAGTATGTACTAGGTGGGAATTCCTATGATAGTCAGGTGGGGCTAGAAAAACTGGTGGCAGTAGGAAGGCAATGTAACAGGTTCCCTCCCAATCGAGGGGCAGACGAACATATGCGGTCTGACCACAAACAAAATAAGAATGACGTGAAGCTTTGAAAATAGATTTCCTACTGTCACTATACTTGACAATAGTAGTACAATCACTATGTCCTACATGTACGGAACCATTCTTTAGGATACATAATTCGCCTTTAACTGGTAATACTGAAATAGCAGGTAAGTCTGGAGTAGTATCAGACTGAACATTCAGGACCATGAAATTCGAAGAATAATTACCTAAGTTATAAACTTCATTTTCTAGATCTAACCCTGTTCTGTGGGGAAGACCTTGCTTGCCTGGAAAACATGTACTGTTAAGAAAAGACATATCTGTTGAGGATGACGTTAACGTGGACCATGCTCCACACGAACCATTATGTGAAAATGGATAAGGAAAGAGTGGCAGAACTCCCTTCGGTGTCTGGAAAGGGGGGAGTCGACCACACACCCAACAATTAGTGGCATTGCTGGTCTGGTGTGAATAATGTAACATGCGGATAAAAGAATTATTTCGCATAGCGAGACGATATGAGAGTTCATGAGGAGGCAGATCACTAAACGTGTGTTCTACTGTAGCATTAGCAGACTTATTTACATGAGAAACTGGAAAACACAAATAAAAAGCATAACTGGTGCAGGTAGTCATAAGGCTGAAAAACAATATGAAACTTAGAAAAACGATACATCGGATTGAGTTTTGACTAACTCTCTCACTATGGGGGTCTATTTTATACATGTCAGAAACCGGTCTAACCGTTTCACCTAGGGGAGGACTTAGACAATCAAACTGGCTGACTTATTTTACTAGACCTTAATTTGAGCTTATACTCCTGTTGCGGAGTTTTCTCTAACAGGGAGGGTTCAATATCATTGTCTTTTGCGGGACAGTCCTTAAGAATAGTACTTTGGCAGTCTTTAAGATCCTCGGAAATGTTCTTTGAAACAGGCTTCAATCCAAAAAATCTTTTCACATGTGACAGGTGGACCCAGCCCTTCCTGCCTTCCAGCTTGACGGCAGTACGGGTGGCCAGGAGGACCTGTCGGGGTTCCTTCCAGCGAGGCTCCAGCGGACTTGAACGATCAAAATTCCGGACAAGAACCATGCATCCGGGAACGATGTCATGCGGTGCCACCTCGGTATTGTCTGGAAATGCGGCAGCAATCTGTGAACGACAAGAGTTGAGGGCAGACATCAAGGAAGCTAGGTAATCTGTCAGCATATTACTTGAAACATCGGTAATACTTCGAGGTCTAGGTGTACCCCACATGTTAGGGGGGCGGCCGAATACGACTTCATAAGGGGACAGACCTGATCTGGAGTGTGCGACCATGCGCATATAAAATAAAGCGACTGGCAGAGCTACTAGCCAGTCCACACCTTTCTCTTTACAAATCTTGGCAATACGGATTTTCAGGGTCTGATTATGTCTCTCTACTAGACCAGCTGCTTCAGGATGGCGTACACAATGGAACTTCCACTGGTACCCTAACAAAAGGGAAACATGTTTCATCAACTCGGATGAGAATGGCTGGCCGTTATCAGAATATACGACTCTAGGGAGTCCATAACGGGGGAAGAACTCACGAACCAACTGTTTGGCAGTGGTCGTGGCTGTGTAATCTGGGACTGGATATGCTTCTGTCCACCTGGACAAAGCGCATACAACTACAAGGACATACTTGAAACCTCGACATCGCTCCATCTGAATATAATCCATCTGGAGGACTTCAAAAGGGTGGTCAGGGGGCTGGAATCCACCTTGTTCCACCGGGACACTTTTACCTGGATTGAACTGGCAACATATCATACAGGTACGGACTTTCTGTTTGGCTGCAGCTCGTAAATGCTTGTTGAACCAAATGTTCTGGATACTGTCTAACATAGCTTTTTCTCCTAAATGTGCTGGACTATGTGCGGTATTGATAATGACTTGAACCATAGAGTCGGGGAGAAACCATGTGGCTTTACCCTTCGTTACCCATCCCTGATCTGTCTGGACCCCTCCTTGTTCGGACCATTTCTTGATTTCATCGGGAGTAGCATGTAACTGGATATCTATGACATCTTGAGTAGGGTCCTTAACTGTCATACATGTAGTCGGATCTGGAGTATGTGTCTGTGTCGGATTAACTGGAATGTCTGGAGTCTGTGCTGTAAGCTTGGCTGTGCGATCTGCTAGATCATTACCTTGAGAAATGATATCAGTAACTTTCGTATGTGCCTTGCACTTCATGATAGCAATAGATGTCGGTAAATGTATGGCATCTAACAGAGCTTGAATAAGGAGACCATGCTGAATCTTGGTTCCATGAGAAGTCATGAAACCTCTCTCCTGCCAGAGCACTCCAAAGTCGTGTACAACTCCAAATGCGTAGCGTGAATCTGTGTAAACATTAACTTTCAGGTTCTTAGCGTGTATGCAGGCTTGTGTCAGAGCAACTAGCTCTGCTGCTTGAGCAGACAGGGTGTCAATACGGTGTGTTTCTATAACGTCAGTGTCAGTAGTCACTGCATACGCGGCTACTAGTTCTCCTGTACTCGTTCTCATACATGAACCATCCACATAAAGTGTCAGGTCGGGATCTGGTAATGGAATATCTGTCAGATCTTGTCTTGGCTTAGTCATAGTGTTAACTACTTCCACACAGTCGTGTGTGGCAGGATTTGAATTAACTGATGGTAACAGTGTAGCAGGATTTAGAACGTTGCAGCGTCTGATTTCTATGTGTGGCTGGAACAGTGTCAATTCATAACCTGTTAAACGTGCAATTGTCAAGTGCTGAGTTTGTGTTCGGTTTAAAAGAACTTCCACGGAGTGTGGAACTTGTACTGTCAAGGAATGTCCTAATACTATGGAATCACTTTGTCTGATAGCTAGTGCTGTGGCTGCAACTGACTTGAGGCACGCAGGCAGAGCCTGGGCTACAGGATCTAATGTGCTCGAAAAATAAGCACAGGGCTTGTATTGTCCTGCTTGATCTTGTGTGAGAACAGATAATGCTGTACCTTCGCGTTCTGTGACAAAGTGTAAAAGGCTTACTGTAGTTCGGTGTAGCTAGAACAGGAGCTTGGCATAAAGCTTTCTTTAACTCATTGAAACTAAGTGTATGTTCAGATGTCCAAGGGAGGACAGTCGATACGGCTGCCTCCTGTGTCGTTAACTGTATCAGTGGCTTAGCTAGAAATGCATACTGAGGAATCCATTGTCTGCAGTAAGAAGTAAGGCCGATAAAAGCACGTACCTCCTTCTGGGTCTTGGGCTGAGGAAGACTCGCTATTAACTGGATACGGTCTGGTGTCAACTGCCTACCCCTCTTGGACAGTAAGTGGCCTAAATAGATCACTTGCTGGACACAGAATTGAAGCTTCGAAGGGGACACCTTGTGCCCCATCTCGGCAAGGAAATACAAGACTGTAAGTGATGCTCGCTCGCAAGCACGTTCAGAACGGGCTGTGATTAGTAGATCATCGACATACTGGAGCAGGGCAGTGTCAGTTGGCATGTGAATGTTGTCTAGTTGTCTCTTAAGTGCTTGACTGTAAATACTAGGACTTTCTGTGAAACCTTGAGGAGCTCGTGTGAACATATAGCTCCTTCCATTTAAACAAAATCCGAAAAGAAACTGGCTGTCTGGATGAATGGGGACACTGAAGAATGCGTTCTTGAGGTCTATGACTGTGAAAAATGTGGCTTCGGAATCAATGGCTGTCAATAGGGAAGAGATATCTGGGACAACTGGGTACTGGGGAATAATACATTTATTAAGTTCTCGTAGGTCAATCACTAATCGATATACTGGGGGTGCATTTGGATCAGTACGTTTCATCACTGGAATGATCGGAGAATTACATACATTGGAGTCAGTTTCTACAACTACTCCTTGAGCGATGAGCTCGTCAATAATTTTGGATAAGGCTGTTACAGCCTCAGGTGGCAATCTGTACTGTCTGATTCGTGGTAACACTACACCTGGCTTGAGAGTCACACGATGGGGTGTGATTTGCATATAACCTACATCAGTTGGACCTTGCGCCCATAAATGCTGTGGAACATTGGACAATCTCGGATCAAAATCTCGTAATACATAGTGACCCTTGAAGTCACGTAGAAACAGTCGTATTCCCTCTGGGGAGCAACATATGACTGCACCTAATTCTTTCAGTGTCTTAATGCCTAACAAATTTTCTGGACATGACTTTGTAAGTAACAGATCAGTAGTGCGGGACAATGGACCTACTTCTAGAGTAACTGGCTTAGATATCTCGTTTACAATAGGCTTTCCTGAAAATCCAAGGGAAACATTTCTAGAGCCTGAGAGCGGAGCCCCTGGAACTTCGGCGTGACTAATGGTGGTCCTACTTGCCCCTGTATCAATCAGAAACTTTCTGTCCTTCCCTAGTACTTGACTATGAACATAGGGACCTTCTTGATCTACAGGAATCTCGATGAGAGGCAAGCCTACCTCCCTCTCTAGGCTGTTTCATGAATATGGCTGATACTCTGGATACTCAGACTGTGCATACTGGTACATCTGCTGTGTAACATGCTGTGTTGCAGCAATAGGCTGCGGTGCTGGAACTGTCTGTTGTGCATTCTGTGGCTGAGAAGTCTGTGAAACTTGTTCTTGTCTAGGCGGACGTGGTCTTTCTTTAGTCTTACCAGTAGCTATATTGTGTTTCAGAACTGCACACTCGTTTATGAAATGACCTGGCTGTTTACAATAATTGCATGTCCCTTTAACGGGAGCTGTAGGATGACTGGCTTGATTCGTACCCCTCTTCTGACTGTCTTGAGGAACAGATTGTGCAACTAGTACTTTCATTTTCGTGTCTTTCATACGTTTTCTTTCGTGATCTTGCTCTTCTCCGATTCTATTCTGGTGATACTGGAGCATCTGTAACATCTGGGACGGGGTATTAGCTTGCCAGGTACTTTCGACTTTCAAAACTCGATTCTTAACTTGTGGACTCGAATTCTCGACTAATTTAGTAACAAAAAGATGAGGGTATGACTCGCTACTTGTCTTGAGGCCACTGTTTATGATAAAACATTTCTCAAATCTAGAATAAAAATCACTAGTGTCTTCGTCTTGTTTCTGTTTACAGGCTGAGATTGCATCCCAGTCTTCCTTTTTAGTGGTTAATAATCTAGGCAAAACTTGTATTAACAGTTCTGGTAATTCTTTACATTTCTCTCCAAGACCGGTACCTGGTACTCGTATCTTATCTTCAGCTTCTAGAACTGCCCAATCGATCTTTTTCTCTCCCACCTCCCATTCTTTTTCCTTGAGTTTTTCATATATGCCTGCGGGCAACAGGACTTTTAGCATTTTAATTATATCTGGATACGTGTATTCTCCCATACGGAGCATGTCCTTTAATTCTCGGTGGAACCCTGCTGGATCTTTGTCATGACAGGGAATTAATTTCTTCATCTCTAAGAGTTCCATCTTGGTAATCGGAGTGTAAACAAACACTCGTTGCATTTCACCATCTGTTGTCCTGACTGGGTGTACTTCTCGTAACGGATTCTGTCTATCTATGTAAAAGGGTTTACTTTCTGGGGGTGAGACATGAACAAAATGCGGGTTCAGAAACGTTCTATATTTGTGGCGCTGTTCTAGAATGACACTAATTAAATCGGTACCTAAACCTTTCCATCTATACTGGAGTAACTCGTTCAGGACATCATGTAACGGGCCTGGATCAGAATGTTGACCCTCATACAGAGTAATGAGGTGTTGGATCATATACATACCCACCAGTCGTTGCTCGGCTGGGGGCAATTTCAGAAACATTTGTGCCACTATTTCGTCTGGAAAAGTGGTAGAATCAGTAATCCATCGGACTGCTGATCGGACTAGTTCTTGTTCATGCATAGTACTTAACTCACTATAACCGATTCGTGACTTCAAAATGTGATCGGTAGCTTGAAATACTTGTTCTAGAGAACCTTGTTCTGGTGCTGGATGATGAAAAACTGTCTTGTGTTCTAGGCATAAATGGCGATCTGGAAATCTAGATTTTCCTACATACGCTATTCTGACTGGATTCTCGTCGTCTACCTCTTCGGTAGAAGAGTCATTCTCTTTCTCGCTTACTTGTGCTGCTTTACGTTGTTCATGTAACTTTATTATTTCTTTACGAATTCTCTTGTACATACTCTCTATACTACTGATAGTCTTGTGCTTACCCTCGGCTATATTATCACTCCACCTTGTCAGGATTCTCATTTCGGCCGGATCTTTGGTCGGATAATCTTGTTCCCTTATTAAACAATTAATCAGAAACTTTAATAGCATGAGCTGGATTTCAGCTTTCCTTTGAGACATGGCTTCACCAATACTTTCTGGATCATCCCCTGTACGGATGAAACGATATATTCTGTCTAGATCTCCTTTCATATCTGGTAGGGTGTCTAAATACCCGGTCACCCGTCTTACACGGATGGAATATATTACTGTACTATCATCACCTGCAACCGGATCATAGCGGCATTCAGTAAGAGCTCGTCGGATATCTGCAACGGACTTAAATTTGGGCGTACGTTGTAACGCACATTCATGTAACTCGGCCAACGTTCTACGTTGGTGTGGTGGCGGGGTACCAGGAGGACCTCCTCCTGCGGCCCCTAAACTGGAATCGTCGACTGATACTCGTCGTACCGGTGCGGTGGGAAATTGTAATGTAGGCTGGACCGGGGGTACCGTAGCGGGTACTGCAAAGGGTGCCCCGGTGTCTGGGGGAGCAGGAATTGCCTGATTTACAGGGACTGGCGGAACAGGATTTGCATATTCCGGGACTGTGTCGTCCAAATAGGACGAGATGAAAATATTAGCTGCGGTCGGTTTGTGACGTAGCTTAGTCGGAACTAATGGTGGCGGAAAATTACTGGATGCCTCCGGGGTCGCTTTTGGCAAGCCCTCGGCAAGAAGAGGATACATACCCTTAATAAGGGCATGCCTCTGTCTGTCTGACTGTTCGGTTTTGACTCGTTCACCTATCTCGATTAATTCCCTTTCTTGGGCTCGTTCTAAAGATTCTCTACTTAATTCTGACTTTCTGATTTCTTTTTCGGTTCTCTTATGAGATTCTTTGCGCCATAACTCGATGGCATCTTTCTGTGACTGTCTGGCTTTCTTTTTCCATAATGCTTCTTCTACTCGCATGATGCACTCGGCATCCCATGTGCCTGATACAGGCCATCTATACTTTTCCTCTAACTGTTTGGTATACTCTACCCATAAATCTAGATATAATATGGCACTTATGCCATGCTTTTGATACATAAAATGACCTGGACTGTCCCTAGGCGGGACAGGAACTGCTGCTTCTAGCAGACCTTTTCTGGTTTTTAGCTGACGTAGTTTAGAAAATAAGGGCATGACTGAACTGTAACCTAGACACAATACGCAATACAATCAATACACAATGAACACGATAAATACTCCACATTCATACCACGACATTACAATACATGAAAAAACATTTAAAATAACAGTTCGAACAGAATACTACCTGGAATACTGGAAACGGAATACATGAATTTTCTCGAGAAACAGAACTGACTAGAACAGAAACTAGATGTACTGCTAAAACAGTACGAAACTTACCGGTCTCATAAAGAGACACGTTAGGACCCGCATCCACCAAAGTGGACACTTCGTTTTGGGTCTGTGTACCACCAACCCACGGACCAGAGTCAATTAGATTGACCCTGTCTAGATACTACCCCAGCAATGGTACTCACCGGGCAGCAAGAACGGAAGGCCTCAGACTGGACTGGACTGCTTCGACGCCGGACGGACGAACTTCGGACTTCTGTTACGGGTGGGCCTCCGGATACCTCGGACCTTGGACTCTCGGCTTGGGCTCTGGTCGGGACTCGCCGCGTTCCTCCACCGCCTCGTCTGGATGCTGGACCGCCACCTCCGTCTCCTCCGTGGGCCTGAGGGATACTTGAAGCAGAAATATCTGCCGGTGCGCAGAAGAGTTCCGTCACGGCTGCAGAGGGTCAGGGGGCCGGCGTGGCTTCGCCGGCGCTTGGGGAAAGGGCAAGTCCCTGTTCGGGCGCCATTATGTGGTATATAAATAAATAATACCGGATCTAGGTTTTACTGGACATAGTAATAACAGATAGCTCAATAAATAAGAGTCAAGATTCGAGGTAGTAGGAGTTTGCAGGTTTAATACAGCATAAAGGACAGGAACAGGACAACCTGCACAGGAATGGGATGGCAGCGCTGCCGGGGGCTGGATCAGGATCGGCGTAACATTTAATAACAGTACACAAGCATATATACTAAAACAGTTGCATTACAATGAATACAGTAGGCGGAGCGGTGTGGTCAATAGCAGTCGCGAAAGATAAGGGTGAAAGTAGGTGTAACAAGAGGCGTGTACATAGACATGTGATGTAAACGTAACAGAATATGTCATAAATGGGGCGGAAACATGGAGGGGGCTACCTAAGGAGCCGGGACCTCTAACCTAATGGTGCGCGCAAACTGACAATGACGTGTTACTAGGAGAAGCTGGGGGCTATGAACTCTGTGCTAGGAGCAGAGACTGAAGTCTGGAGAGTCAGGGCGACATGTACCTAAACCCTATCTAGTATCTAATGTTTAGAGGACATGTTGATATAAACTAAGAGTCAGGAGGGGAGAGGCTAACGGACTCTAAGACTGGAGCATGCATTATTCTACATGTAGTGCGTGATGAAGAATATGAAATGACCATTAAATGCAGTATTTCTCTTACATGGAGACGTAAAGGCTAGACAATGACGGAAACTATTGATGCGATTCAGTAGCTTAGGAATGCAGAGAAGGAGGGCTGGACTGATAACTAGAATCATAACATACTCTTGGCAGACTAACAGGCAGAGCCAGGCTGAGCCGGGCACTGTGAGGCAGGAAGTAAGTGAAGGGTCGAGGATACAGGTGGGGGCTGTATCGCTCCTCAACGAGGGTTCAGGAGACAGGAGCTGAATCTGGTGTCCAGGCCCTTTTTGAGGCCTAGAAACGGGGACTTTTCAATGAAATAACGTGCACACTGAGAAACGTGGCAACGTAACTTTACATAGGCCTGATATTCATAGCTTTCACGAGAACTGGAAACTGGCATACTAGAGATGGACACAACTATAATTGCGTCTTTAATCGAACATGGGGAATACATATGCATATTAATCATGCACACATAACATAAGATGGAGGACACGTAGGGACACAGAACATGGCAAAATTTACTTTTCCACACTCCCCCCCCCTTACCCCGGCTCTGTGCAGGGGGCCCTGGCCTGACACAGCTTCTGACTGGGTCCATAGCGTGGGCCTCCCCATATTGACCCGTGCAGGTGCGCCTGCGTGTTTGAATTTGCGCGCACCTCGGACCACCTGTAGTGTTACAGGTGTTCTCAACGGTTTTTACTTTTAAAAGAGAAAACAAAGGAAAGTAGGTTGTTTTTTACCAACTCTACAAACTTTTCATCTTTGCTGCTGGACAAGTACTTCGCTCAGATTTACAGTTAATGGATGCTGTGGCTCCTTTCAGAGAAAATTCAAAATGAAGTACACCAGCCAGCCTAACTGTCATATTGTTGCGAAACTAATTTTTTGTGAATTTCCAAAATGAGTAAAACGCTTTTCCTAGAGAAAGCGAAGACATTTAAGTGCCGATTTCGCTGCACTTTTTGTTAAAATCGCAGCATGTTAACAAAAGTGCAGATTTCGCGGCAAACCGCGAAATCCTGGAGGATCTGTATAAATGTACAGGTGAGCACTGAGTGAATGAACTGATAGCTTACGAACTGGTTTTGAATAGGGAAGTGGCTAGCGGATAATTGTCTGATCATAGGGGCCTCCGTCAGGAGCAATCACTATCGGACCTCCCTAACCCTTCCTTGTTTCAGTACCAGTACTTACTAAATGAAGTGTGTCCACCGATCCACAAACACCAAGTGGCTTAGCTGTAACATAAAACCCTCCTTGCTCTCCCTTTCCACACCCCTCCCCATATAGCCCTCATATCGCCTTATAGGGTCATAAAGGGGGACGGCGACCCACAGACCTTCCTGTTTTTTTCTCTTTTCGGTATAGGTTCTTGCAGACGCTACTGTATGGACATTGCTGGGCTAGGTTATTTTTCCTTGCTTCCATTTATTTGCTTTCAATTTTTTGGTGATTTTGTTCGATGTTCCCATTGACTTGTCTTTTGACTTTTCTTTAGTGCACATTTAGTTCTTCTGTCTCTTGTGATATATTCTGTCTCTGACCTGATTTTGATCTGTTCTTGGGGTTGACCATTGTCCTGTTAGCGTCCTCAGTGTAGTTAGTGGGGTGTTGGGTCTGAATATTTTCTTAGAATAGTACTTTCTTGACACATGCGGCCATCTTTCCAGTATTCCGTCTTGGTCTGGTTGTCCCGAGCTTTCGCTTCTCATTATGTTTTTAGAGATTTTTGGAGTGCCGAGCAGTGCTGTGATTTTTGTCTGGCAACTCTTGTTTCAGCCAGATTGGTAACTCTGGGTGATATAATGCATGCAGGGTTGGCAACAACGAACATTACACTCCCAGCCTTCTGCAGTCCAGGGGGAGCAGTACAACACTCTCACCAGCAGTTCAACTAACATGGTTTGCCTGTTTAGAGCATGTAGAAAATGTAGTATTTTTTTCTTTTCTGTGCTGCAATGATGAAAAACTGCCCAGAACCGCACCTGATAGATATGAGAGCCAGAAGCTATTCTCCATTTTGTGGAAAAACGTGTAATGGCCGAACTTTACAGCAGAAATAGAGGTTGGTGAACCTAACCCGGGCTTTCCTGTATCTCTTCTGCAAAGTCCAGCCATCTTGTTTGAGGCCCCACATGCTTAGTAGTGATCAGGTTGTGCAGTTACAGTCCTAGTATTTTCTCATCTAATAAGTACTGGGATGAGGAATGGTTGAGGAGGTAATGTGCTGGTTACTCCCGAGTAATCTTGATTACTCGGATTATCCATCCCAGTACTTACAGCCCTCCTTCAGCTCGCTTCATCATAACCTCAAGGTTACAGCGAAGGTCTGTGGGCATCCTCTCCCTTGATAGCCTTCGTAAGAGGAGGAGCCTGATGAGGGAAAGGGCGGAGAGGGACTAGAAAGAGAACGGTTTTGGGTTAGTCACGTCACATGATATCTGGGAGGAGGAGGAGGTGAACAAAATTATTTAGTAAGTATTGGGTCAAGGAAGACTAATTGAAGTAATAAACATTACAGGTCAGTAATCAGTGCCTTAATGCATGAGACCCTGGCGTCCGCTGTCACACCTTCTGTTTATCACCCATTGAAAGCTGATTGTGTAATGTGGCAATAGAAGTGGAAGAGCGGGAGGGAAGGAAGAGGAGTTGGGAGTACTGCAGGAAGCAGCAAAGACTGGGATCACATAGAAGGATGAGACAATGCCAATCATGATCAAGAGGAGATAAAATTACTAAAGTGGGAAAGGAACTCATGTATTTGTGAAACACAATTTTCGCTCTGACACATTGGTATCTTTTACAAGATGTCCACAGAGCTATTGCTCATCAAATGAATCTATCCTTTTATCAAACTGAGCTGTTTAGCGGCTGAGACACATCACTTGGGATTCAAAGGTACAGTCTCTGCTCTATAACGTCATGCCCTGCTCAGCACACCTGGACTCTGCCGCTTGGGCCAGTTGTTCGGCCAGCGTTACCTCTGTAAAGCAGCCCCACTTTATAAGATCTCCAATTAGATAAACGTATGCATTGGGTTCTCGAATGTAGAACGGTCTTGAAGCAAAAGCCGGGAGCGTGGTGTAGGTGAAGCAGATTCCCTCAAGGCCTTTGGGTGAAGAATGTGTTTGTTCAGTTTCACACATTTCAAATATCCATTTCATGGCTTTGTACTTGATGTAGCTGAGCTCCCAAGTGAAGAACACCATTTTCTTTACTTCTTTTAATTTAAAAAAGGTCGTGACACTCCCCCGCCCCCTGCCTTCCGACTGTGCAGGAAGGAAACAAGTCACTGCTTCAGTGTTCAGGGTTGAAGTGAGAAGATATCTCACCCCGAAGAATGGGATTCATAGGAGGTGTTGCTAAGCCTAGAATAAGTGAAAATGGAACCGGAGACTTGAAAACCAGCAGGGTTCTCTCTAAAATCATAGTGACGCAAATACAAAAAATTGACAACCTTCTTCAGAGCGTGTGACACTGTAACACCATTTTCACAAGAGAAGGTGCCAAGATAGTTTATCAGCTTCACTTAATCTACTGCCTTCTCCCTCCAGAATATTTGGAGCACATACTGTCTGTGTGAAAGGCAGGCTGGATCACCTTTGTGCACATAGGTATGTTTCTTTAATGGTCAGAAACTCGAGTACAGGCATGTTCTGCCAAGGAAAACCAAAGGTGGTGATGGACGGAGCGTTGACAATACAAACAGTCACCCCCAGTCAACTGATCTGGGTTTAATGATTGAACCCAGATCAGTTGACTGGGGGTGACTGTTTGTATTGTCAACGCTCCGTCCATCACCACCTTTGGTTTTTCTTTGTTTGCCCTAAATTGGCCGGGTATGCTCAGACGTGAGTCCCTTGCTCACTTTGCCACTGGAGTCAAGCAAGCCCGGCTGAAGACGGCTGTGATGCCAGAAACCGGTCCTGGGAAGCTTGATTCCGGTCCAGGGAAGACATGGCTTGGCAGTTCGGGCTGGACTGTTCCCATGAGGCACAGGGTCAGACTGATTTGCATATGGCCATGTCTGAACTGGGGTGGCGGAGTGAGCTAAAGAACGGTGATGGATTAAAGAATCCATCACCGTTCTTTAGCTCACTCCGCCACCCCAGTTCAGACATGGCCATATGCAAATCAGTCTGACCCTGTGCCTCATGGGAACAGTCCAGCCCGAACTGCCAAGCCATGTCTTCCCTGGACCGGAATCAAGCTTCCCAGGACCGGTTTCTGGCTAATCAGCCGTCATCAGTCTAAGAAGGCCATTTTTATTTAGAAGAAAACTCCTGTAAGCTCTTTGGGAAGGGGTAATAGTACTTTTTAGTGATTCCTGCAATTAGATTCTTTGTTAGTTGTTCACAGAGAGATGGGGTAGATAGCGGGTTATAGAACTGTTTGCATGCTCTGGCAAGAGAGTGGTAGGAATGTGCTGTGGCAAAGGGTCTTTAATTGTTTGCACCAAGGAGGGATTAGAATGTAATATTGTGACTATAAAAAGAACAGCCTCATGGACTCATGGTGGACACCTTTGATTAAAATAAATACAGGTGGAATAGTTGAATGAGGCAATAGTTGTCAGAGTAATTTTTGTTGGCATACTTTAGTGACGGCTGCTTGTGAGATCATTATGTGGGGTAAAGATAAGTTTTCCAGTTTCAGTGAAGGATCACTTGTTACTTTTAATAACTTTTCTTGGCAATGATCATGATGGCAAGTTGTAGCTTTTGGCTGATTCAGCAGTGTGAATAAACGGTGTTTGAAGATGAATTTGAAGGGGGAAAAGTCATTCTCTTGTACATGCAGGTTTGGCATAAACCTGCAGTTTCTTAAAATAGCAAATTTGTAAATTTGAAACGTATAGCGCTCTATAACATTAGCAAATCTCAAAGGCTATACCCGGCAATTGTCTGAGGTTTATTCTTAAACGTTTTTGGAGAAGTCAGCAGAACAACTGTTTGGTAAATCGTTGCTTTTTGATATGTATGTATGGAAGGTGTATGCCTTGTATAATCATTTTTTTTAATAAATCTTTTTATTAACTGCACAGACAGTTCGGGCTGGACTGTTCCCATGAGGCACAGGGTCAGACTGATTTGCATATGGCCATGTCTGAACTGGGTGGCAGAGTGGGCTAAAGAACGTTGATGGATTAAACCCAGATCAGTTGACTGGGGGTGAGTGCTTGTATTGTCAACGCTCCGTCCATCATTTACTTTGGTTTTTCATGGTTCTGCCAAGGCCCCTAAAGCTCTAGTCTTACACATTCTTCCTCTCCATTTAAGGGATTGTCTTTCACTATTTCTTTTAGGCGCAGTACGTCATTTGTATGGTTATGAATTTTCTTCCTTGCAGCGGAACTCTTCTTATGCTGGGTCAAAAGCTTTAAGAAAACTGGATCCTAATTTAATATTAAGCTGATAACTGTATTGTCTCGAGGTTGGAGAAGTGAGCTCCATGCACATATTTTTATAAATTCGATTATTTGTAAGCAAGATGAATCATGCTGAGACAAAATACTCAGTGGCCCTTTTTTCTCTTATTACCCTTACACTGATGTTCTTTTAAAAACTGGCTCACCAGTCTAAGACAATTATTTTGCTGTCAATGGGTTCATTCCCCCAGGGACAACCCGGTGATGCCTGTTTTTCGTTTTGTCTTTGAGACCTAACAACCAGGAGTAGCCAGTTGGTATATCACAGGACTCAAATCCATAGTGCCTCAAACGTCTTTACAGTAGAAGGTCTAGAGGTGTCCATGGGCTCCACCAGCAGGAATTCTGCCACAGAGACCTAGCAAAGGAGTTTACCCTGAGGTGTGCCATGTGGCCTGTCACAAGCGTCTAATCCTTTAGTGCTTCCAAAACCCAACTCCATCTTGTTTGCACCTGGCTATTTTGTAAGGAGGTATTACTGGTCCACGAGACAGTACTTTGAAAGTGTAAGAAAGGTGTGTACTATCGAACACTTGTAAGTGACGACCTCTGATTGCTCGTGTAAGCTCAGACAGCTGACACTTTGTTCCATTAGAACATTAATGTTTACATCTTCCCGTTGAAGTGGGTTTGGTAGTCAGTAGACCGCCTGCTTGTACACACACTGATGGTCTTTCGCTCCATCACTCAATAAACATGTTTCTTCAACTGTTAATTTTGTCCCACCAGAGATTTTTTTTCCCTTTCATAATTATTCTGATCCCAACCCTCGAGCGCCTTCCGAAAACCCTTGCAACCCAAGTCGTGTCAGGGATTCCTCCTCACTCACCTGACGACGGAGCAAGCTTCGATTGCAACTGGGCGCTTTTCATATAGCTGTTTGTAACAATAACACCTGCGGTGCCCATAACAAAGGGCCTCTACATTGAGCTGCTCGAACGCACAGGTCATTCACGAAGGAAGGTGTCAAAATATATTTTATAGCTGTGCTGACCTCTCGACCTGTGGGAACAGTGCTTGGAACGCAAGGTGCGTTCCCAAAAAATCCAGCACATTGCGATATACATCACACCAATCCTGGTCCTAAATCATTCTGGCTCTATAGCTTTGGGAGTCGCCGCGTGCAGAAATCTGGAGCGAAAAGCAAGCTCTGTTCCTACAGAATATGGTGCTCAACGAAGCTGGACCGTGATGCAAGTAAGCCCAACTTGCTGTAGACTATGTTCAGTGATGCAATAGTGGCCATCTCACTAGCTGGAGCAAACTTGTGAAGGCTCTTACAGTAAAGGATCAAAAGGCATCAGCATATTTGTTCTGTTTCACTCATTGACTAGCAGATCTCGAAAAATGCATGTTGGCTGAGGACATTGGCATTGGCATCCTTGATTCATTACTGTCGGGGATGGGGACACCTTGACGAAAACATTGCAGACACTGTTAAACATTTTTTAGTTGGGTAATGCAGTGCAGCTCCTGCCTTCCATGATTTTATTCCTTGTTTCTGACGGTGACGAGATCACCTAAGGAGCCAGCACATTTTCAAGGTCTGTGTGAAGCATTTTTTTCCTCCTTTCTTCTTGACGGTGTTCAGCTCTGATATGTACACCGCTTTTACACAACGATGTAGTGATGTCCACTTTACAGAACGTCAACACACGTTATTACCCTGCCAACTTGACATTGTTTTGCACAATCCTCAATTTGCTCATTTTTCAAACAGATTTTCTCTGGTTGTCTCTTGTGATGTGCTCTTTTTCACTCTGGGCACTGCTGTTCCCCTGCCTGGGGATTTTTAGATGTGACTGCTTTGTTTCTTTTCCTCAGTTGTCCTACAACTTTCTATCTCTGAACCATACTGACAGTCAACCCACCACCAACTTTTACAAAAACTCCAGGAGACCCTCCTGTTTCAGAGGCAGTGGCTCAACGCCGAAACACATCTGGGTCTACGTTTATAGCTGAAAGTAAGAGATCTCTTCTTCTGCACTATCCATTGTTTGAGGAAAGGTCCACCTAAAACCATTCACCAGATTGCCTCTTAACTAAGATAAAAAAAGATGAATGTTAGGAAGCAGTAAAAAAGCCTGAAAATTAGGTTTGATGTCCAAGCCTTGTTGTTTTAAGACATACATTTTTCAGAAGATAATAGAATGTTTGAGAACACATCAATACTTCCATCACGTTTGTTTGCACACTTATAGCTTATTGTCAATGTGAGAAATTTAGTGACCAACTTGAACTTGACTACCAACTTGAACGTGACTAGTTCACCAATCATTGCAGTTCCGAAAACATTTGTCAAACTCTTTTGAATGGGCGAAACCTCTTTAGACAACATTTTCCCCCACTGCTTCAACAACGCAAGGCAGACCTTAGGTGGTGGGCTCCTATGTCTATATCATGGTTAGGATGTATTAATGCAATTTAAAATGAGTCTTACCACTGATTCTATATCTTTTAAGGATCTCCCAATTGAGCTGCCAAGGGATTTTCTCAGAGCGCTGGTCCCTGGTGATACTCTTCATATGGCAAGATCGTAGAGCATATCTCCCTTCTAAACAATGATGGCTGCCAAAAGACGCAGGAGGATTAACATTACCTGGCTTTTCTCTATACTACAAGGCAGCACAACTGCGAGTAATATCTGAATGGGCACTGTGGGACTCAGATAAACATTGGCTCCATATGGTTAGAGCGGTGGTGGAGCGTTAAGTCTGGGATGTACAATAGAAACCCAAATCAGATCGACCCCCCTGATTAATATCTTAGCACACCTATCCAAGCAACTCTTTGGATGCTAGACTCTGTGACCCAGATAGGCTACTTTCCATTAGCCCTCCTGTTCCCATTCACTTCAATCGTTACTTCACCCCAGCCCTCACACTGGGCCCATTTGATATGTGGAGAGAGGGGGTTGCTTGATGCAGATCTGTTCCTGGGGTGGGACATTCTTACTTTTGGGCACTGCAAGCAGGATTTTAGCTTACCAACCTCAGAGAGATCTCATTATACTCAACTAAAACATCGGATCCTCCATCCAGAAATGTGCCTTGCAGCTACCAGAGACGCTCCCACATTAAAAAATGTGTGCACCAAGTTGGGGGGGGGGGTGAAGTATTGTATCACTTTTCATTACACCAATCTGCTTGACACCTTCCCCAGGACCAAAATCCACCATATACAATTTTGGACAAAGGTACTGGGTGATCCCAGACCAGAAAAACAACGGCAGAAATTATGGAATTACATCTCCTGATTTAATCACTCTCTGGGGATGAGGAAGCTAATTATAAACTTCTATTCGACTGGTATCCTAAAATATTTTAACCTAATACATCTGACTTATGCTGGAGTGGGTGTGGGTTATCAGGTGACTTCCAACAAATTTGATGGGATTGCCCGAGCATTACACCGGGCAGAAATTCTTGCGTAAATTGAAACCATATTGTGCTACCCTCTTCTGTCCACACCAGGATTTGCCTCTCTGGGTCTATGAGACAAAACTCTTAAGTGCCAGACCTCTAGCAAGTGTTCTATTATATGGCTATGTCTAGGCGAGGCTAATATTGCCATAGCGACAGCATGGAAGAAGACCACAACACCCTCACTTTCACGATGGCACGCTAGGCTGTGGCAAGCCCTGACAATGGAAAGAAAGGCTGATATTTTAATGGAGAACTACGAAACTTTGAATATTAGTGGGGTCCGTTAACGCTCTTTCGGTTGCAGAGAGAGTGGCACTTATTAAAATGGCGGATCTCCCGCGACTGTTATACCACCTCGCTAATTTACCACTCTATTTACCCCCATCTTTTTTTCATCCACTAGAACGTACACTTTTATAACCTCATATGGAATACATCCCGCTGTAGAGTGGCACTAGCGAAACTATACTTGCCCTCGGCTCAGGGCGGAATCTCGGTACCCAACCTAGAACACTATTACCTTGCGTCCCAGAAACAGTGGGAAACCACATGGGTAGCGGAACTACACCTATCCGATATGGCAGAGAACGGCCTCCCATACACCTTCAACGCAGTACTTCATCTCTTCCACCCATGCGTCAAACCACCCAAGACGTTTCCATTACGAGTACAAGAGGCCAGCCCCTGCTTCCGTCGCTGCCTGTTTCTAACCAATCAGATCAGACCATATGCACCAGCGCTGCCACTATTGGGAATGCCGAAGGGTGGTAGGATAACGATGCTAGAAGAACTCATGACATGGCATAAGGTGGGTGTCCACTCTGTGTTGCCTCTACTGCGATGGCATGCTTATGACATTCCATACTTTAGTGAAGGAAGAGGGTATGCCGCCGGATTTATTTCTCAGTCACACATCCTGGATACACACACTGCAACAACACTGGGGAGACGTTACTCCAGAATTACAAACACATCTCATAATGCAATACGTACATGTCCTGGTGGAAGGAAAACAT
Organism: Lissotriton helveticus; assembly: GCF_964261635.1. Classification (NCBI taxonomy): domain Eukaryota; kingdom Metazoa; phylum Chordata; class Amphibia; order Caudata; family Salamandridae; genus Lissotriton; species Lissotriton helveticus. The sequence goes on along the minus strand of NC_136061.1, from coordinate 933,104,400 downwards.
CTCACTAAATGATTTGCTGATGCACTTCGCATTCCGACGGCAGTAGACTTAGCATCCCTGCACACTCATTGGGAAACGGACTTCGCCCGCCCATGCACACCCAAGGAGTAGGACACGATATTACCAAGCCTCACATTCATCGCACATAACGCAAGGTTTCGATTGGTTCATTATTACGTACTGCACAGGACATATCTCACACCAGATCGTATGAATCAGTATTTTCTCAGAAACGATCCATGCGGTCCGCTATGTAATCTTTGCAACGCTAATATCCTACTCATGCTATGGTAGTGCACTGCGTTACGTGAATACTACCAGGGGGTGACGCAGTACCTGTCTGAGTGTACTGACAGAACACTCTCAAGTACATGGGAGGTCTGTGTACTGGGAATATTCACAAGAGATAAGAAACAAAAAGCTCCACCAGATTTCTGGACCTCGGCCTGGTGGTGGCCGAGCACCTCATCACACAACACTAGAAATCTAACAAATCCCCGTTGTTACAGGCCTGGTCCTACTCAATACTTAACTGAGCTGGGGCGGAGGAATATCTCTTTACAGAGAAGATACTGTGGACTTGCATAAATACCCTATCTCCTCCAACTGGGATGCAATACTGACGGCTCTACAATTAACATTGTGCTCTGAAGGGAATAATGATGATGGCGATGAAGTGTAATATTCAAACACTGATGCACACCCACATACCAGGGTCCTCATAGCTAAATTGAATTTGAAGATGTACCATAGTTTATAAGAAGCGGGGCAACCTAGAAAACTAAGGCAATAATTGTTTATGTTATATAGCGACTGGAAACTGCATGGAGCAACAGCAAACTCTCTTCCCTACACTGTTATTGGTTATAATTATGTTGTTAATTTCGGTTTATATGGTTTTAAAAAAAAACTTTGTTTGAGTGAAATCACAGTAAAACATTACATGATTGAACGACCTATTGCATGTTACCATCGAAATATTCCAGCCCAACATCAATCAAGATTAGTCGGTACATATCTCCTACCAGTCTCTCTTGTCTGCGCAGTTCCATTTAGAACGTGGGGTATTCACATAAGTCTCCCCTGTATTTATTCCACTGCGACCCCTTCTTGTCCCATTTCTTAGGGCATCCCCTCGCCTTATAGACCTCCGTCTCTGCCAGCATACACCTGTCCATCTCTTTGACCCATATGGTGACACGAGGCGGGTGTTTGTCCCCCCCAACCTCTAGCCACTTCTCTTTTTACCAACGTGTAGCCCAGTGTTGTGAACTGTTGTTCGAGTTCCGTTAGGTCAGTGACCTCCCAGATGTTCAATAATCCGAGTTGTGGCGTTAGTGTTAGTTCTTTCCCTACGGCAGTGGACATGTGAGTTGTGGCTCCCTCCCAGAGGGGGCGTACCTTGGGGCAGGACCACAGAGTATGGTAAAATGTGGCCTGCTGGCTACTCTCCCTTACACACCTATCATCGGGTTTGGACCCTATTTTGGCCAAGACTACCCCTGTAATATATGATCTGTGGAGTAGTCTAAGTTGGATCAGCGGAATCTCTCAGTGATAGCCGCCTCACGTGGGGACATTAGTGCCGATTGCCAGTCGTCGTCCTCTATGGGGCCCATATCATTTTGCCAGTGTTCCCTGAGCTTCGGGAAGTTATCCGGAAGATTGTTACTCAGTTTCTTAAAAGTTAAGGATATCGCCTTTGACCTGAGAGGACCATCGAGCAGGCGATCTTCCAGAGGTGACGACTCCGGTATGTCTGCGAGAGAGGGAAAAGCTGCCTGTAGCGCGTGTCTGATTTGTAAGTGTCAGTATATTTCTCTCTGTGCTAACTGATATTTTTCCTGGAGCTCACCAAGGATCAATATCGCCCCCTTTTTGACCAGATCTCCCACTGTGGATAATCCGATAAGGTCCCATTTGTCAAATCCGGGCTGATACCCTAGTCTTCCTAATTTCTGAGCAAACCACAATGGTGTGGCCAGCGAGAGAGTGCCTGTCCAGCCTAGTCTAGATGTGACTATATGACAAATGTCCAGTGTATGTTTGGTCGGTCCGAAGAACTTCCCCTTGTTTTTCCCATCAGTGGTGTATAGAGCCCCCAGATAACCTGAGCGGTCAGTCTGGTATCTATCGAGCGCATACGCTGGGTCGTCTGGAGGGTGATACATCCAATGATTAACAGTCACCAGCTGCGCCGCCCAATAGTATCTTTGCAGGTCTGGGAGGGCTATGCACCCATCGTACCAACTCTTCGCCAGTTTCTGCCTAGCAATTCTAGGGGCCTTTCCGTCCCATAGTTGCGCGTTAATTTCATCCTCAACAGCTCTAAAGAATGAATCTGGGACTTTGAATGGACAGTTATGCAGAACATATAGAAAGCGAGGAAGGGCCAGCATCTTTAATAGCACCGCCCTCCCCACCAGGGTTAAGGGCAGGGTCCTCCAATGCTTTACATCTGCACGCAGTCTGGTTAGAGGTAGGGCCAAATTTGAGTTGTAACAACAGGCTGCGTCCGAGGTAACAAAGATCCCCAAGTATCTAAATCCGTCAGCTGCTATTGCTATCACACACTATGACGGAAGACGCAGCACCTCTCCTCTTAGCCTGAATAAGACTGATTTGCGCCACTTAATTGCATACCCCGAATATTTACCAAAGTTTGTGAATATGTCTAACACAACACTAATCGATTTATATGGGGACGCCAAATAAAGTAGGATATCGTCTGCGTAGAGCGATATGCGGTCTTGTACATCAATCGCCCAGTGCATGCCACGTACCATCACATCCCTTCGTATCCAGGCCGCGAGTGGCTCCAGGACAAGGACAAAGATCAGTGGGGACAGTGGGCATCCCTGCCTCGTGCCCCTGCGGAGTTCGAACGTCCGGGAGGTAAAGCCAGTAACTCTCACCTGTCCTAATACCTCAGTATGTAGAAGTCTCACCCAGGCCACATATTTGGGGCCTAGCCCAGCCCTTTGCAGCACCTCGAATAGGTATGGCCATTCTATGGAGTCATACGCCATAGAGGCGTCAAGGGACAGTATCGCCGCGTCTTCTTCTATGTGAGGTCTTCTAGCCATGACGTTGTGTACACGACGTAAATTGAGGTCCGTATTTCGCCCTGGCATAAAGCCAGACTGGTCCGGATGGACCAATGAGTAATAACTGTCGCCAACCTGTTGGCCAAGATTTTCGCCTCCACATTTATTAGTGAGATCGGCCTATAGGAACTGCAATTGTCCTCTGCTTTACCTTGTTTATCGATAACTACAATAGTGGATAGGCCCTGATCTAGGGGTAGCTGACCCCCTTCCAAGCTCTCTTTATAAATGGCTTTCAGATGTGGTACCGTCAAAGAGGCTGTAGCCTTCAGAAACTCCACTGGGACTCCATTGGGCCCCATTGCCTTCCCCGATTTAAGTTGTCTCAGAGCTTTGCTTATTTTTTCTGTTGATATATCTGCCTCCATAACGTCCCTATCCGTCTCCGGGAGGCATGGAACCGGATTATATGGTTTAATCTATGATTACATGATGTATGGCAAACTACCACTGACTTACTGACCACCATTTTTAACGGGGTTCCCCCTCCTGCGTCCTGGTTTAACGCCAAAATCTCCATATTCCCCAAAAAAGACAAATTATCTCTAGAAATGGGTTCATACAGACCAATTACACTCATAAACTGTGACTCTAAAGTCTTTTCTAAAATATTAGCAATCAGAATATTCTCTGTAGTTGAGTCCCTAGTCTCAGAATGGCAACACGGCTTCATTCCAAAGACAAGGGAACCCAATGGGTGACTAAGGACCCTGGGTATTAATTATTTAAGAAAATAATGGTCCTTAGCATGAGAGTATATATAAGAAAAAGATGATATAGACCAGGATGGCTTCTATATAAGTGCAATGTCCAGCCGGACATGGATTTTTAATGTGTCAATTTGTAATTTGAGTAAACATATAATAGAGGAACATCAATGAATCGGGACGCAATCCTGCACCCAGTACAAAAATCAAGTGACCAAAACAAAAATGAAACAAATGTAACAAATATACCAAAACAAATGTAACTGGACATTGGACTTATATAGAACCCATCCTGATCTATATCATCTTTTTCTTATATATACTTTCATGCTAAGGACCATTGTTTTCTTAAATAAATCATTCCAAAGAAAGGCACCACTGAACATGTCAGGCGGGCCATCACCTTATTTGACGCAGCACAGCTAGCAGGATACCCGATGTCATTGATGCTACTAGATGCCGAAAAAGCATTTGACCGGTTCTCCTGGCGGTTCCTGTGGGGTGTCATGATTAGGTTGGGTTTTGGGCCAAAACTTACACGGGCTGTACGGGCTCTATATTAAAATCAGATGGTCTGTGTGTCAATCAACGGGAGGCATACGGAGCAATTCAACATCTCCTGGGGTACTAGGAAGGGTTTTCCTTACCCCCTCCCGCTTTTTGCCCTCTACATAGACCCACTCATTAAGCAAATCGAAAGGAACCCCGCTATCAATGCAGCAAGCATGCAGGGGAGCAACACCAAAATCATGGCCTACGCTGACAACCTGGCCATAACTACCCCTGATCCTGAGAGTGCCATTCTGGCACTTGAAATTGAGGCACACACATTTGGAAAAATCTCGGGCTATGCACTGAATAAAAAGAAAACCCAAATAATAATAAACAAAGAAATTAACTGGACCGATAGCCAGGTAGTACCCAAGGCAAAATACTTGGGGGTATTCATAACTGCCAATATTGATGAAATTTTAACTGAGAACTCATCCCCTCTTGCAGCAGAAACAAAGAAAGCCCTTAATCAAATTGACAACTTGAACCTGACCCTTGTCGGTAGGTGTAATGTAATTAAAATGACCTACTTCCCAAAACCGCTCTACTTCTTCCGTACCATACCACTGGAATTCAGCAAAGCCAATCTACAGAAATTTCAGCAAATATTTACGCCATTTATTTGGGCCTACTCACAACCGAGGCGGGCTCTAAAGCAATTGTCTCTCTCTAGGGAGTGGGGTAGCTGGGCTTTCCCCAACATGGTGATGTACTACTGGGCTTCAGTCCTGCAGTACAGTACCGAACTGTTGAAGGAACACTCCCCCTCACCTCCATCCGGGCTTCCTTCACCATTTCAGCTCTTACTGGGTGAAGAGTCTTGCGGCTAACTTTTTATGCAGGTATCCTTTAGATATTACAAACGTGTGAGATTTAAGACTAATGAACTCCTTTAAGGTCTTCCGTAATAGCTGCAGAATATTTGGGCTGGGGAGATTTAATTACTACTCTCCTATCAGTGCAAATTGTAACCTCCCCGCCATCTTTGGTAGGTCCTATCTTCTAGACTGGTATAAGGCTAGTATCACGAAGCTAGGAGACCTAATCACCAGTGAAGGAGTTAAATCCTTTACAGACCTGCAAAACAAACTTGGTCTGAAAAACCAAGATTCCTTAAAATACTTTACTATACGTGACTTTCTCTCTAGAAAGGTTGGGGGGCACCGTAGGGTTCGCAGAAATAGAACTCATCAATACACTGCGGGATTCTGCGACTCCTCGGATAGGTCTTATATACACTGAACTAACCGGCCAAACTCCAGATGATCTACTGAGAATAACGGACAAGTGGCATACTAAACTAGAGGCCTCGCACAAAACGTTTTAGAACTCGCTAGAACTTTCCCAAAACATCTTGCTGTCAGCCAAATTGCAGGCACAACACTTCAAAACCATCTTTTTTCTGTACATTACCCACACCAAAATCGCTAAATGTGGAGCCGCCAAAGGGCCACTGTGTCCTCGGTGCTTGGAGTTTGGCTCCAACTCAGTACACATGTTTGCTACTTGCCCTAAACTCACTCCAGTTCTTCTTAAGGTGCAGGATTTTCTGGGAAAAGTCACCTCTCAGGCCACTGTGCTAACTCCCACAGTCATCTTGCTGGGGACTCAGATGGAAACTAATAGGAACAAAGGTGGGGCACTAATCTTCTTCGCAATTGCAGTATGGAGAATTTCTGTTGCTTCGTCATGATTGGATGTCGACCCCCCACTGTTCTCCCAGTGGCTGGCTAGGCTAGTTGCGACTTACCATCTAGAAAAAGCTGTTTATGTTAAGAAAGGTCGCAAAGGGCGGAAGAAGGGGCTAGACGTCTGGGGACCTCTCACTGCATGGTTGGAGTGCCCCGGCTAGGCCAGTCCGTGTTCTTTTCCCCTTTGTCTTCCTTTGGCTTCTACTTCTTTTTTTCTGTTATCTTGGACCTTTCCCCGTCATTTTTTTTCTCTCCTTCTCTTACGGTACCTTTTCTGACTTGGTGATTATGTACCCAACATACCTTTTTTTTCTTCTTCTTTTTTCTTCTTTAGTGCTAATTATCTTGGTTTTTTTTTCTTTCATTTCTTTTCCTCTCTCTATGTCCTTAAAACGTTAGTTTATAGCTGTTGGGGTTGGGGTGGGGTGGGAGCTGAAAATGTCATACATCTGTAATTTTTCTGGTATTGCAAAATAAAAATAAAAAAAATAAAAAAGGAAAGCAACTTGCCCAATAGTCAAATGTCTTTTTTTTTTAATTAATATTTTTATTGCAATTTTTTTTCTTTTCTCCGACAACACAAGAGAAATACAATACATATATAAATATCAAAACGCAGCAGTATAGAAACAAATTCACATTATTGATGACATTTCTGTTTATAATTCATGGATTCGCAGCTTTATTACGCAACAACGTGCTTAGTGTTGGAAATTCATTGTTTCAAACCCTCCAGAGGCCGTTTATTACCAAACACATAACCCAGTAGGGCAGGGAAACCAGACATGCAAAGCGCCCAACCAGATACTGTCCCACTTAGACACCCAATACACAGTCGAAATACGGTCATGGCAACAAAGCGAAATGATTGTGCATGCTTAGGAACCACTTCCTCGTGTATGCCAAGCAAGGTAAACTGGGGTTACAAACATTTTTACTTTAAATTTGGTGTTACAGAAATCGTGAATTTCTTATTTAATCCCAGTCAGAGAGGGGCATGGGGCAAACAGATGTATTAAATCCGCCCCATGAAGTTAACACTGTGGGCAACCCGTCCCTTTGTCTCCACCCCACCTGGCGATTTTCCTAGGCATATAATATAGGTCAAACAAGTATTGTAATGTTGGACTTGAAGACTTGAGGTAAGGAGGACAGATTCAGAGAGACAAGGAGAGTTGGATTTAAAGTCTGTAATTTATTGTGAGACCATTCTCCTGAGGCGGAAAGCCGGGAGCACGATCTTGTGTTTTTTTAAAATTTGAGTGTCACAATTGAGTGTATTGTTTTTAAATCCTACCTGATCTGCTATTATTGTACTTTCTTTCGGGGCCCTAACACGCTCCTGCCTTGCCCGTGCAGCGGATTTTAGCGCTGCCACGGGATTTCAAAAGAAACAATCACCCCGCCGCCATCACCAGCGATCACGCAGGCCACGCCCCCTTTTGAGGGCACGCCCCCCACCGTCTCCATTTAAACGACGCTGACCACAAGCGCCGCTTAGAGACCATTCTCCTGAGGCGGAAAGCCGGAAGCACGATCTTGTGTTTTTTTTAAATTTGAGTGTCACAATTGAGTGTATTGTTTTTAAATCCTACCTGATCTGCCATTATTGCACTTTCTTTCGGGGCCCTAACACGCTCCTGCCTTGCCCGTGCAGCGGATTTTAACGCTGCCACGGGATTTCAAAAGAAACAGTCACCCTGCCGCCATCACCGGCGATCACACAGGCCACGCCCCCTTTTGAGGCCACGCCGTCTCCATTTAAACGACGCTGACCACAAGCGCCGCTTAGAGACCATTCTCCTGAGGCGGAAAGCCGGGAGCACGATCTTGTGTTTTTTTTTTTTATTTGAGTGTCACAATTGAGTGTATTGTTTTTAAATCCTACCTGATCTGCCATTATTGCACTTTCTTTCGGGGCCCTAACACGCTCCTGCCTTGCCCGTGCAGCAGATTTTAGCGCTGCCACGGGATTTCAAAAGAAACAATCACCCCGCCGCCATCGCCGGCGATCACGCAGGCCACGCCCCCTTTTGAGGCCACACCCCCCTTGCTGTCCTCCTTCGCATATAAAATATGTGCTCCTACAGAACGCGCAGCAGACGAGCGCAGCGGGCGCGCCGTTTGCGAGCCGAAGGCGCGCCTAAGGCAAGCCCGTCTGCGCCCGTCCGCGCCTGGACTGGGCCGAGGGCCATGCCCCTTACATCTCGGCCACAAAAGATCAGGCAATACAGCGCAGAAGCTCTCCTCAGGATAAGGCCTTCAGGAACTGATTGCTGCTTGCATACTTATCATGCTACAGAACTCCCAGTGAACTGCCCAAAATGTAATCAAATCCTCAAACCCATGCAGGTTAGTGATGCGAAACAGGATTACTGTATGTTTTTGTTAAACTGCAGGTCCCTGCCAAAACACAGGATAGAAATTGCCCTTTGATTAGAGGAACGCATGCCAGATGCAGTATTTCTCACTGAAACGTGGCTCGCGTCGGACTCCGACCCTGCCTTAGTGACAGCCCTCCCTCCAGGTTTCCAAATTATTCGACAGGACCGTCCTGATGGGAGAGGAGGAGGCCTAGCTATTATATATAGAGAACAATACCACTGTTGAGTAATCTCTGAAGTAATTCCAGATTGCGAGAGCCTAGCATTCGCTCTGGAATTCTCCTCTACCAATTGCTTTTCAGGTACAGTAGTATACCGCCCCCCGGACCCCCCAAACAGTTTCACAATCTTCTGCCGTTGATCGTGGCTAAACGTATTATCACTGCCACTAATTACACCTTGTTAGGGAACCTCAATTTTCATTTTGATACTGCTCTGGATCATACAGCTAGGATACTCTCAGACGACCTAGCTGCACTACAACTTGTTCAACGAGTGAAGGCACCGACTCATGTTAAGGGCCACCTACTAGACCCTGTGTTTAGTAACTGTGCGGACCTTGTGGTTGGGTTACCAATCCCCCTTCCTTGGACCGATCATTTACTGGTGCCGTTCACCCGGACCACATTTAAGCCACTCCCCTCTAGACCCACCGTAAGGAATGCCAGATCCTGGGCGCGGCTACCAGTCAATGACTGGGCAAGTAGACTTGCGATTAACCAACCCTTCTATAATGAGGATCCATGTTTGGCTAACCAGGAATATGAAGACTGGATTACACAATCCTTTGAAGCCACTCTCCCCCTGAGTAAAATAACGTTGAAACGTTCCCAAAAAACTGCTCCCTGGTACTCAGAGGCTTTTAGGGAAAAGAAACGCCAATACAGAAAAATAGAAAGACGATGGCGTCTAGATTTCTCTTTGGAGGAAAAAACTCGATACCGAGAGGCAATTAATATCTACAAAACAGCGGTTAAATCTCCCCAATCTGTTTATTTCTCCGATAAAATTATACAAGCCAAGTCCAAGCCTAAGGAAATCTTTCAAATACTGAAAAAACTCACAAAACCCCCCTCTCCCAGTTTGCATGAGGACAAAACAGCAGCCCATTGTAATGACCTGGCAGATTTTTTCCACCAGAAAGTTAATAACATCTACTCATCTTTCCCCCCTATAGCAAGCGCCCCTACAGCTCAGGATCAAATAAATCTGGGGGACTCTCCTTTGGAACCCTTGCTAACACTGGACCACTTCCCTCAATTAGACCTTGAATTGCTGGATTCCATTGCTCGCAAGGTAAAATCTGGGTCTCCATGCGATCCAGCACCTCCAGAAGTCATGATGTTGGCATCACAGGTCACTTTACCAACTATCATGGACCTCCTGAACGCCTCCATCATCTCTGTCACTGTCCCTCCCGCTTGGAAGCAGGCCATGGTCCGAGCTCTGCTAAAAAAAAACAACCTGGACCCCTCTGATTTTAGCAACTACCGGCCGATTTCTATGCTCCCCTGGGTGAGCAAAATCCTTGAGAGATACATCAACCTCCAGCTGGTGAACTTTCTCGAGGACAACCAGCTGTTAGATGCCACCCAGACGGGGTTCAGACCTAAACACGGTACAGAGACTGCCCTTTTAGCAGTCACTGAGGAAACCAGAAAAATCTTAGATCAGGGAGGGTCAGTGGCAGTGATCCTCCTTTACCTAAGCGCGGCATTCGATACGGTCAACCATGACACCTTGCTGCGCCGCCTCTCGAGTGTCGGAATAGTGGATGGAGCCTGGCTATGGCTCAAATCCTTCCTGAGTGACAGATCCTTCCAGGTTTTTGATGGAGATACAGTGTCCATGAGCAAACCTTTGAGGTGCGGAGTCCCACAAAGCTCCTCCTTAAGCCCCGCGCTTTTCAACATCTATATGAGACCACTGGCTGAGGTTGTTCATCCATTTGGGGTTAAGATTATTTCTTACGCGGACGACACTCAGCTGGTGGTCTCCCTGGCGCAGGAGGCCGATCGGCCGTCGTCAGGTGGGCTAATAAAGTGCTTAGAGGAGGTAAAGGGCTGGATCACCTCCTCGTCCCTAAAGCTCAATGGGGATAAAACGGAGCTGATGCTCCTGGGCCCCTCAAACCCCACCTTTTTCAACTCTGTGGCCCCTTGCCTAGGTGACCCCCCAGTACCCAAGGACAATATTAAGAGCCTTGGGGTGTGGCTGGACAAAACCCTCTCGTTTAACACCCAGGCCACAAAACTCTCGGCTACCTGCTTTGGGCTTCTTAGGATGCTAAAGAAAGTCCTTCCTCTTTTGCCTATGGAGGCAAAGCAGGTGGCCATCCAAGGTCTGATACAGTCTCGTTTAGACTTTAATAATATCCTCTACCTGGGCGCCCCGGAATACATTGTGCTCAGACTACAGATAGTGCAGAATTGTGCGATTCACACACTGTTACAGCTACCACGTAGACAATCAGCCAAACCTGGTCTGAACAGCTTGCACTGGCTACCAGTACGAGAAAGAGTCATCTTTAAGGCAATGTGTATTGCCCATCAGGCCTTTTGGGACACAGGACCAATGATTGCCCGGAACCTAGTAAATCAGTATCTTCCCAGCAGAAATCTCCGCTCTAGCCAGGCCTGTACGGATATAGTTCCCAGAATAAAAAAGGCAAGAGCTGGTGGCAGGACGTTTACTTACAATGCCTCTAAGATCTGGAACTCACTGCCTCTTCACCTCAGATCCAACCCTAACCTTTTATCATTTCGAAAACAGTTGAAGACCTTTTTGTTTAATGCCCCTCAATAATTTCTGCAAGGTCTCTCTGTCAAGTAATTTCTATTCTGGTCTCTAGCGCTTGGACGCCTTTGGGCAGCAATCGCGCTTTATAAATTTACTTTTCATTTCATTTCATTGTGCCACTTCCTGGAATGTTTATCATGGTCATCCTTCATAAGGGAGTTCAAGGAGCCATATATGCATCCTATTGAGAAGAGCCTTCCTCTTAATACTAAGTCAACCAGATCCATCCTAGAAAACCCACAGGGGCCTCCTTTTTTTGCGACCCAGGAAATCCCGTATTTGAAGATATTTTAAAAACTCCTTTTGATTGACATTAAAAATCCTCTTTAAGTTCCTTGAAGGAGACTATACATGTATAGGAATAAAAATCAACCCAAACTGGCAAGAGGTTGGGTAGGTGCAAGATTTTGTGCCCTCCGACAAAACTATGGAGACTGCAAGCTCCCTCTCGCTATGACTTATGGAGCACCTGGCCCAACTTTGAATAGATAAGGACTATTGTTTGGATCCATTGCAGTGGCACTTTCCTTTCAATAAGGCCACTGCACAATTCCTCTTACTTTCCTACTGTCCTGAAGAAGCGTGTAGGTTCTCCTCCTGAGACTATTCTATTGCGCAAAACATGTCGACCTTACCCCCTTTTTAATAAAACACCACACACTGCTACTGTGGGTCATAACTACTCTCTCGCACCACATAAACTTTTATCTATGACAGAGGGATCACCCTGAATAAATTAGTCTGCCACAGATACCCTCTAGTCATTTTTAAGTTTTACGCTTCACTTAACACTGCACACACACCCGCACACACCTTACGGCTAGCTCTATAAAAGATCTCCGCTAAAGTGACCCTTCGAGGACCCGTAGGGCTTTGTAGCACTGGCTCAGCGAGGAGCATCACCAGATGATGAAGCATGACATCCTTCGGTGTGTGTGAGGGCATCAAGTAAGAGTCTCTCTGACTCTTCTCCACCTTTCAAAAACGACTGGCCCTTTCTTCTAATTCCTATCTCAGGAACAGTGACTCTCTTTAGTAACTTATCTACGACTCGGGAGCAGGGGCCACTGAACCTACATCCAGCACCTTGTCCCACCTCCGCCGTCTCAGGTAGGAATAAAAATCCCCAAGTCTTCTGGGGCCATACCCCTTACAACGAGAAACATAAGGATCCTAAATTATAGCCAGCAGTATTGGACTACTATGCAACAACGTATAAATATTTAGCCAACCAATCCCCTGTTTTTCTGCGAAGCCAACCAAATTTGAAAAGCACCATGAAGGGCCTACAATCTGACTTTTTTAAAATAACTATTTGCTCCAAAGACATCCCAGGCCTCTTCCCCTAAAAGCAGCTCAAGAGGAGAGGGAGAGCCATCATCTGCTACTTGTGATTCATCCCTTACCTGTAGGGTGCAGTGTATGTGACATGTAACGTCCTGATAGTGAAATACTTCCAATTTCGTTTTTCACTATTGAAAGTCTATCTTGCCCATAGGACAGAATAGGGAATGCTCTGTAACATTGTACAAGCCGATCTTCCCGTAGGAGTAATTAGAAAATTTGAGTCTGGTATCCCTGAACTCCGAATCTAATACCACATCTTTTAGTAAGGATGTTTTTTAAATTCTGTGTTTGAAAATAGCACTTTTAGAAAGTTATTATTTTCTTGTTCAAACTTTCTGTGTGCCTCTGCCTGTTTGTGGATTGACTGTCTGGCTTTGAGTGACACGGATGGGGAGTTGCCGTGGCTCCAGGAGTCTGGATGAGTCAGCACTAGGCTGAATAGGCCTGATCTGCAGTTTGAGTGGTGGGAGGATTAGCACCTGTACTTGAATATGTCTGTGCCTGCCTTCCACAATGCTGGCTCCCCCCCCCCCCCCCCCCCCCCCCATGGTGCGTCTGAAACCAAGGCCCACACCTTGCCAAACGATTTTGTGGTGCACTGGCAGAGTGCCCCCAGAACTGGTTTGGACTGGGCCCAGCACCCCTTGCACAAAGGGATCAAAGACATTTTGGGGTATAAGTATTATACCTAAAACCCCTGAACTTTAGACAATTGCTGGAATCAAGAGGAACCTTTGCTGAGGAGAAGAGCTGAAGAAACTGAGGAGAAGTACTGCCATTGCTGTGTGTCTGGGGTCGGCCTGCAGTTGCTGTTTCTGCAAAAGAAAGGAGAAGGACTTTGCTGTGTGCTGTGTCCCCTGCTTGAAGAAGGCCTTTGCTGTGTGCTGTGTCCCCTGCCTAAGGAAAGTCTCCAAGGGCCTGAAGAAGAGCTGGCCTGCTGTTTTGAAGACACAGGAACAAAAGGACTTCACTCCCACCTCCCCTGAACTTCCTAGCTGGGAGTTCTGACCTTCCAGGAGGTGCCTGTAACTGAATTGGGCCCCTGAAGGTTGTTCTGCTGTTGAGCTGGAAGAAACCCAAGAGAAGCAAGAAAATCTGTTTCCGACTCCCGCGCTGTGACGCCGCAACCTGCATAGAGGAATGGGTAGCTGCTCGTGAAGTGCCCGGCCTGCTCCGCAGTTCCGCCTCCAGCAGTGATCTGTAGTGACCGACACCAGCTCTCCCATCGACTCCGTCTTCACCAGCGCCTGCATCTTGTTATCGAGGGGCCAATAACCGCTGAGGGTCACTCTTGAAACTTGCCGACGGAGCTGACATCAGCCATCATCGACGCCGTGCAACTTCACTGACTTTATATTCCAAGGTACTGTTGTTTGGGGGTCTGTATGACTCCGCGCCCAACGCCGCGATCCTCACGGGCGACACCGTACTTTGGATTTCGTGCTGTCCTGACGTCGCAATAGCCCCGTTGGTGCTATTTGAGTTCTACAAGCTTATTTTTGCAACATCCTTTTTAAAGACATTTTACTGAGTATCTGTATGTTGGATTTTTGTTGTTTTGGTCTTGTCAAGTTTAAATAAAAATACTTAATTTTTCTAAACTGGTGTGATGTCCATTTGTGGTGTTTTCACTGTATTACTGTGAGTGTTGGTACAAATACTTTATACATTGACTTTGGGATAAGCCTGTCTGCTCATGCCAAGCTACCAAGGGGGTGTGCAGGGGTTATCTAGAGTGTGTATACCCCTCACCCTTACTAGAACCAAGGCCCCCATTTGGACAAAGGTACCTACCTCTGCCAACTAGAGACCCCATTTTTAACACTTCCTCTCTTCTACCGTCCACACTCACGAAACGCCTGGATCAGGGAGAGAGTAGCGGAAGTGGCGCCATCTTTCTCTTAGTAGTCAAAATGTCTTTTGAATGAGAATTTAATTTGTTAAACAAATGTATGATACACACAAAAGGCAACTTAATGGTGTCACAACCTAACGTGAATGTGTATGTCTTATTAAATAGACCAAAAAGAAAGAAAAGAAAAGGGGCATATGCCTTATAAAGACGAGAACCCTCACTCACCCGAGGGTGACATGCTTCATCATTGGGTTCCCTCTTGCACACAGTGGCCGCAAGGTGCACTGTGTGGGCTACAACTCTCCCTCAGGAAAGGAGCGTGAGGTGTTTTATTCTCCCATGTTATTAAAGAGTGAGGGGCAGAGTGTATAAAACAAAAAGTGAATTTAAAATTGCCTCCTACAGGGAAAAATTTGTTTAATAAGTATCCCTGTGAACAATGTTAAAAACAGTGTGAAAAGACAGGGATAAGGATGTTCCCTATCTGGTCAGTTCAACATGTTTCTGCCTGGATGACCAAAAGGTTTGCGGCATTCATCAGGACCAAATCAGTATCACTCTGCTACAAGGTGTAAAAATGTGAAAAAAGGAAAACCATACTTATTTATATAGGTCTTTCCCGGACCAACTTCTGTCTGGTCTGTTTCTGAAACACATAACCATATTAATCTGTTACGAGTCCAGTCACATATAATATATACTTTGGTACATGCCCATAGAAAACCGTGTATTGCAATTTCAATCACCACCCACGTGAGTATAACACACAAAGTGAATGTGTTCTTAATTGTATCTCACCAGGGTCAGACCAATTGACTGCTTCTACCTTTCTTAGGTCCTCTATACGCGTGATTCACGGGGACCTGCAAGCAACATCACACTTGTGATAAAAACGTATTATATACAATGAACTATCTTGGTACACACATTGCAATCCTTATGCTGTCCACAAATAAGTAGTTGGCGATGTGTGTTAATGTGTGCAGACACTTTCTTAGGACAACTATCTCTTGTATCGGTCCCATGTCGCACATATACACTAGACTCCCCTTCGGATGTGTTATTAAAAATAATCTCTCTCAGATTTCTAATATTCTTTAAACAATATTAGGTTCTTATGGTATTCATTATGGAATTCTGTGGGGACCTCCTCAATTATGTATTGCCAACTCATATCATCCAGGACCCTCGTGCTCGTTAGTTAACGTTCTGACATAACGTCATCTAACCAATGCACATACATCTACTACATATGGTGGCTATAACGTTATTTCTATCAGGAAACATCCCTTTATAACCATAAATAAAAATACAATTGGGGAACTCGTTTTTTAAAATCGCGGCGTACCCTTATGACCCTACAACAATGGTGGAGTTACGAGACATGCCTAACAAAACCGCTACACTATGTGAGCACACACTCGCAGTTCTATACCGCACTACCATTGCCCATGAGTTTTAAAAAAAAGAAGGATTGCAATGTGTGTACCAAGATAGTTCATTATATGTAAATCGTTTTTATCACAAGTGTGATGTTGCTTGCAGGTCCCCGTGAATCACGCGTATAGAGGACCTAAGAAAGGTAGAAGCAGACAATGGATCTGACCCTGGTGAGATACAATTAAGAACACATTCACTTTGTGTTTTATACTCATGCGGGTGGTGATTGAAATTGCACTACACGGTTTTCTATGGGCATGTGCCAAAGTATATATTATATGTGACTGGACTCGTAACAGATTAATATGGTTATGTGTTTCAGAAACAGACCAGACAGAAGTTGGTCCGGGAAAGACCTGTATAAATAAGTATGGTTTTCCTTTTTTCACATTTTTACACCTTGTAGCAGAGTGATACTAATATGGTCCTGATGAATGCCGCGAACCTTTTGGTCATCCAGGCAGAAACATGTTGACCTGACCAGATAGGGAACATCCTTATCCCTGTCGTTTAACACTGTTTTGAACATTGTCCACAGGGATACTTATTAAACAAATTTTTCCCTGTAGGAGGCAATTTTAAATGCATTTCTTTTTTTTTTTTCAGAACCTTTATTGGTACTTCAAGGAAATACACGCATGGGCCTACAACCACCCTGGCCGGCCGCTAGACAGGTCGTAAGTACAGCAAATCAATATAGAAGAATACAGCAGCCCGAAAATCGGGGTCTAATAAATGTCCAGGATATAACTTGTATTCAAGCGTACAATGCAAAATTCAGGATTCGAGAAGGTTCATTTTACAATAAAGAAAAACTCAGAATCAATGCCACACGGTCATACAAGGTCCTACAATAGCAAGCATAAAGCAGGAAATCCGCAAATAGTGCAAATAAGTTGGAAGTATTGGGGGTAAGGCATACAAGTCAGGATAAATGTAAAAACAAACACGTTTCGTAACAAAGCTGCACCCCACCCCTCAAAACGAAACATACTGTAGGAAACATGAAAAACGACGACACCAAAAAGGAAGAAAGACAAAGGGCCGTAGAAACAAAGAAAGGACAAATTAACAAACCCCATCCCCTTACCCCCCAACCTGCATCCCTGCAGAAGGCTACGGCCTATCCCCCCCCCCCAGCAGCGTGCCTGTCGCCCTAAATAAGAGACCCGAAATATAGAAAAAGAGAAAAAGAAGAAAAAGAGAAAAAATGTGGGGAAGAGCCATCGATCTGACCACCTGGCCCCCTCCCACCACCGCGCACAGTAAACATCCTAAAAGCAAGATCAGAATAGCCATGGAAAACATTAATCACCGATAGCACAATCAATAACATCCCCGCTGAGTGTCCCCCAAATCACCGTCAGCCAACAATAAGGTCCACTATGTCCTAGACGGTCGCACCCCTGGCCTTTTCTATCAGTAGTACCAACATACATCCACTTATCAATCGGCATACAGAGCAGCGTGGAAGGTCCAAGAGATCCGGGCGGTCCGGGCAGTGTTGTTACTCCATGGGACTTCAGCCACCAAAACCCAGCCGAATATGTATGGCGGAAATCCAACTGTGTCAATATCGACCCCGAAAACATCCTCCAGTCCGAACACAGTCTCACCAGCCAGGGAAAGAGAGTCACACCATCCGGTAAGCGCTGAGACGCCGCCGGGGCAGCCCAAACCATAGATCGACGTTGTTTCCCCAGCCGCCGAACAGATATGTGCCCCGACGAGTCACTCACATGTACAACAGATCTGTCCAAAGCGATCTCACGAACCGAGTCTTCCAGCGTCTCCACGAAAATAGGCATAGCTGGAGCACTCATCACTGACGCAGAGGCGGGCACATCGGCGCTTCCTTGAGATCGAACTATGTCCACGTGGAACGGTGGGACAACTATGGCGGCCTTCCTTCTTCCCAGATCCCGGGCGTCCCGGATCAGGGTCATATGCAGGGTTGTTAGGGCAGCCAGTATATCTCTGGAAGTGGGTTCCATCTTGGGTCGCCAGACCCCAGGACTCTCCCGCACGGCAGCTTCTCTGCCTGGATGTGGTCTGCGTAAGAGGGTGCCATCCGCCATCTTAGCTGATCCGGCCTCGCCCTTCTCCACCTCACCTCGGGACCGGGCCCCACACCAGGGCGCAACAGGATTCACCACGAGGACCCCGAAGGTCAAGGCAGGCTTCTCAGCGGAGGGTCACCAAAAGGCTAAACAAAATCTCCGCCGCTCCCTGGGAGCCGCCCGCCGAGTCCAGGAGAAGTCAATAGTCATGCCCGGACACAACACTGGAAAGGGGGCCAAGTATCGTGCACTCCCCTCGACCCTGCTTTACCGCACATCCCACAAGGCACTCCGCTAGATGGACTGGGTCGGCACCGTCGCCATCGGCCCATCAGAACTTCGGTGCCCTCCGGCCGACTCCCCACCTCCACCAGAGGCCGCTGTTGTCGCAGTCGCGGCCGGCTACTCTCCTCACTCGACACCCCGGTCCCAGCTCCGTGAAGGCCGCAAAACAGTCGGGGACATTTCCACGGGTCTGCCGCACGTAAAAGCCTCAGGAGCAAACAGTCAGTGAAAGTTGTCCTTCGCCTACTTAAATATGCCGTTACGGCTCAGGATATTTGCCAGGATGTATGCGCGGGGTGAGAAGGCTCACGGAGCCGAGCGTCTATGCAGCCATCTCGATCGCCAGCTTGGCTCCTCCCCCTCACTTTTTTATTTATACACTCTGCCCCTAACTCACTAATAACATTGGAGAATAAAACACCTCACGCTCCTTTCCTGAGGGAGAGTTGGAGCCCACACAGTGCACCTTGCGGGCACTGTGTGCAAGAGGGAACCCAATGATGAAGCATGTCACCCTCGGGTGAGTGAGGGTTCTCGTCTTTATAAGGCATATGCCCCTTTTCTTTTCTTTCTTTTTGGTCTATTTAATAAGGCATTCACATTCACATTAAGTTGTGACACCATTAAGTTGCCTTTTGTGTATATCATTAGTAGGAGTGGTAACTTGGATGGTTAGAATTCCTCCGATAGAGACCTTTTTGTGAGTTTGTTAAACAAATTTATCCCTTGCATTCTGGCTTTAGCTATAAATGCATTTGTTTAAACAAATATACATGGAATAAAATTCCAATCCTGAGTCATGGTGCCTACCCCCACTAAATAGTGGTAATAAATAGCACTGCACTGAACACATTGTATATCTGCATGTATACTAAATATATATATATTACCGAGCAGGCGATAGTGACCGTGGCATAAAGCACACATGCAGTTGTGCAGACGGCAATATGCTATTTATAGTTATTGTTGAGGAAGGTGAGGAACACATCTGCATACACACGATATATATGCCTTGTTTGGGTCATTTTATTGCACAAAGTGCAGCAGGGGAAAATAACCCTTATTTCATTTCATTACATTACATTTCACAAATACTTGTAAAATATGGAAGCAGTTTCACTGATCCATCTGAAAGATGTTTCATCGTCATATAACAGCCCCCAAACCATTTGTTTCAATATCTGCCTTCTACATTTAAAAAGTGTTTAACAACGCAAAGAGTGTATATTTTCCTAAAATGCTAAGTTCTTAGCTACCTAGTTGAGTACTGTCTCTTCTTTTACTGCAGACAAACAGTATAATCTGTATTTCACTTATTATTTTCAATAAATATTTCCCTGTTTGAGAAAAAAACAGTCTCCTCAACTGCTCCCGTAAACACTATCATTCCTGTTTGCCATACTCCCTTTCCCCTCTTTTATCATCCAACACCTCCTCTCTACCCATTCCTTATCCTGCATCCTTCACTCTCCCACAACTTCTCCTCATTCCGTTGTACGCTATTGTCTATTTCACTACAGTAGCTTTCCTGGCTTATCAAAATCTGTTAATTTCACACACCCATGACGACTCTCCCCTACACGTTTAACCTTCCCCCACCATTCCCTCTCTAAACTGTCGCTCTTTAATGTATCTCTCCTTTTGCCTACTTTAGTTTACACGTTCCCCGTCTTATTTTGCTTTCCACTTTTATCTGCTCTGTTGTGCCTTCCTAAATCACCCCGTATTCTTTTCACCCCTTCCGCTTTCCTATCTTGCTCCTCAAACCGTCTGCTGTTCCCTCCACAAACTCCCAGCCTTCTCTTCCAGCCACATTACTCATTCCCCACAGTCCGTTGTCTTGTCTTTCTTATTTAATCTAATCACCCTTCCCTTCCACCCCTACTCACCTACACTCCTCTCAGTTTAACACACGTCCCCATAACAAGGTTCCTTTCTTTTCCTTCCCTTTCCTCCATCTACCGCCTCAACCCCAGCTCCTTTTCCCAACCTCCTCATCCCCCTAACTTTCCCACTTTACTCCACCTATTTCCTAACTTCACACTTTTGAGTAACTGCTCACCCCTTCATCGCGACCACAGTTGTAATACCACACCTCTCCTATCCCTCGACGTCATCTAGTACAACATTCCACACTCAATAACATCACACTGCCAGTCTGTTAACATGTCCTTCCCCTAACTGCCCACCTCACTCTACCTCTCGTCCTCCCTACCTTCTCCTCCAGCCCCTCCATAGTCCTGCTGACACCACACCTCCATCCTTTCCACGACTCCCCCTCCCCCACTTTAGCATCTTATTTCTCTCCTGGTTCTGTTTCTCACACCACATCGCCACCACCCTTGTCCCTCTTTTAGCCATTATTGTGCTTGTGGATGATCAATAGTCTGCTACAAAGGAAATGATCTCCTTACACTGTTCCTCCTTTCACCAACATCAACTCAAGTTCCTTAACCCAACTGTGGATATTGTAATTTCTCTTCAATAACATACACCTAAAAGATATGGCTGGCACATTTACTACACATTTCACACTTGAGAAACCACAACAAAACAAGAAGTATCAATCAAACCAACATCGAGATAAGAAGCTTAGGACACTAAAATACTTTGGAAAGTGAGGCATGGATAACATGAAAGAGGGACTGGTACAGAGAGACAAGGCAATAGAGGAAATAGGACACGATAGAGCACTAGGATAGTGCTCTCCCGAGGAAGTCACAGCTGCAGAGAGAGCTATCTGGTTATTTTGATTGACATTTTAAGGCCCTAGATGTAGGATCACATGGATTACAAACCCTGCCGCCTGGCATTAAAAACACCGTAAGCATTCTCCACAATACCATCAACTAGATCCCACACGCAATCACTCCACTAACTCAGAGCAGTGGTACCCTATGTAGCACGAAGCCTACGAAAACAATTAAATAAACAGACTATTATAAAACACCTGACCTTCACACAAGTTGGGCTGGTAGTTTGCAGTGAGTTCCCTTTTGAAACACAACCTCGGGGACAACTCTGCACCCAACACAAAAATACTCTCTTCATACTAGGCATGGTTTGTTGAGGGGATAACTCCATAGAATATTTTTTGGGTCAACATAGACACATGAAATTTAAAGCACCAAGGGACAAAATGTTATAGGTGGTCGTGTGCTCTATAAAAACGGTGTTAGCCAACATAGTTTATTAATGGATTATCCTGAAAAGCATTTTCTATGTGGCAATGCTTCACATTCAGTTACTGAAATTCTGCTATAGGACTTTGTTTTTCAGAGTGAAAGTCTATTTTTAAATGTAGCTGACATTTCAGCATAATTATAGTGCTTTCTTCTTTTCATTTCCCTCTAATTATTTCAGTAATCGTTTTTTGGCAGGTTTTTGAATACTGTGCAGTTATGGTTTGTGCCAACTCTTGGTGCCAAAAGAGTGTTTGGTACTATCTTGGTATTGTGTTCAGGTATTCAGACAAAAAAGCAGCAATGAGACTCAAAATACCAATGTTTAAGATGGAGAAAGATAAGAGATGGCTACAAGTGTATCTCTATTTTAACCTTTTCTGTACAAAATATCTTAATTAGACATGGTTTGGTAGACGTAGCTGTGTTGGAGAATGTGACCTTTGCTAATTTTGTCCACATATTTCTTGGTGTAAAAGTCACGTGTATATGCCTTTGTCATGATGACATGTCTTGTCATCCTTTTCCACATATCATGAGGGAACCAACATTCCACTGCTTTTAAGATAGTTTTGGTCACTGTGTGTGAGCTCAGTGGGTGCCTTTTCTCTTTGATATTATAACACTGCAAATGCTATTTGAATTACTTTTTTCTCTTCATAGAAGTCACCTGGATATATATATATATATATATATATATATTCCTGCTCCTGAAAAGAAGAAGGCACATACTCAAGGCTGTAAGTATAGGGCTTCTTTATTCTCTTGAGTCTTCCTCAACCGCTTGGCTAGAGAGACTCATTTCGGCTGCGCAGGAGCCTTTATAAATATATATATCTAGAGACCCAAAGCCCCCTTCACAGAAGAAATGAAATATTCAGTTTAATACTTCGGTGATCAGGTGTCATGTCATGGAATGTTGGATCATTTAATGGAGAAAAACAATCCATTGAGTCACTGAAACTGTTGTATGCAATGCAGATCGCAGACATTTCTGCGAAAGTAGATCCCTTGGGGCAAGAAAGGGTGCCAGTGTGACTAGAGGTATTGCCTGTAATGCATACCCCTACAGAACATGGGTCAACAAGTGGAAACCTACAGGAAGAGAGAAAACAGTAGCAAGGAGAGAAGTCACCAAGGGTTAATGACAACATCAGAAAGGAGAGGATTTCACAGGACCAAGGACAATAGGCCACAGGGAACACTGCTAGATAACTACCCTCGGTCTCTCACCGTATGGTCTTCGGTAAGGACGATTACACAGACTACCCTTTTACCACATTTTAAGAAATTGTTTTAAATGTAACGATTGTACTGGTTTTAATTAACTATACATAATAAAATTTACTTACTTACGTGAGTATGGGGAAAAAGGATTGGATCAATGGATTATAAAGGAAACCAGCAAAACACCATAGGGTAAATAGAACAAGCACACAAGTGATCAGACAGAAATAGAAATGGGGAAACAACAGGATCACTAGGGAGTAGAGGAAATTCTGACAGGCTCCCCTGGGAATTAAGTCACTTTAGAATAGAAAAACCATACCCCAAATGAGACAAATAGAGGAAACGCCGAAAGGAAAACACAAGCTGAGAGGATACACATATTGGATCAGTGGAAAATCGAGGAAGCAAATGATCTCCGGAATAGCTGTAACATGGATAGGATTAGAGGATCTTGGAGAAAACAGATCAGTGGGGGAAAGAGAATACCCAGAGGATCACAGGGGAATGCATCAACTATAAATAAGGTCAACAGGAAAAGATGATGCACAATCACTCACAGGGAAATAGAGGAAACCGGGTTACAGGAATTGGATAGGATAAGAAGAGACTGATGGAGATGTAGCAAGGGTGTGGCTGTGGGAAACGAGCATAACGCTGATAGGACAGAAAATGAAACTAGAACAGTGAAATAGAGGCACAATGGGAAGAGGGTTATATAGCAGAACAGGGATCCCAGGGGATAGAAGAACACATATGGTAGCCAGTGCAATTAGGGGCATTCATTAGGAAAACAAATGTGTCAGAAATGTAGGGAGCATGAGCCAGAGGGGCATCAGATGCAAGAATTGGAAAAAGAAGCACAGATGATTTCCAAAGAATTGAAGGGAAATGTGTAATAGAACCAATTGAAAACTGGAGCTCACAGAATCTGTTACTTGGATTGGTGTCCATGCCACCTGAGCTTGCACCTGCAAAGCCTCTTATTCGAGAACCGAGCTTCTGTCCAAGACTTCTCCGTGTAAGCTTTTATCTCCCTACTAAGTCAACACTAGGCAGCTGCACAGTGCCTCATTGCAGTGTGAGCCGTGCATTCAGCCCAACTATCTGGGGCTTAGATGGCTCCAAATTTGCATGTGCTTGGTTCTGCGCTTATTGTTTTTGAACTGGAAAAGCTGAGGGGGTGAAATAAAGAAGTTTCTGCTCTGAGAGTCTAAACAGAAAGAAGAATCAAAGCTTGAAGCGTGACCCTCCGCTACAGGAAGTGACTGGAGATCGATTAGCATTCTGAAGGCAGCATGGTCTTCATATCTCCAAGGAGACCGAGACCGGGAGATCTGTCCTTGCCAAGGCCAGCATTTCTGAAACAGGAAATTAACTTCTGGAAGTCCCTCGCTGTGCCTGCATGTTCATTAGTGAGATTTTAACGAGACGTAGGCTCTGAGACAGTATTGGATGCACCCGCTCGGCTAATTTACACCACTTTTGATTGTGTCTTTCGTTTAATTGAAATACTAGACCCCTTAGTAGTTCAGGAAGGAGGAAAACATAAATGCCTAAAAGAAGCAGTTTGCTTGAAGCCCACTTTCTGCTCACACTGCGAAGTACCATGCCTTCTTGCCAACATCGAACAATTGCACCAAATCATATTTGTCAATGAA
Organism: Lissotriton helveticus; assembly: GCF_964261635.1. NCBI lineage: Eukaryota > Metazoa > Chordata > Amphibia > Caudata > Salamandridae > Lissotriton > Lissotriton helveticus. Next base: position 933,080,103 of record NC_136061.1, on the reverse strand, counting down.
AGGCCCTCATTCCTGATCAGGTGTCTGTTATGTTCCTGCTCCTCAGCATTCTTTTGCCTTCTGAAAATGATCGCTAAAGGTAAATGGCGGTCCATCCTGATTCCAAAACACTCAGGGTTTGCTCAAATTCAGCCCCTCTAAATTCCTCAAACCAAGCCTAAAACCTCTGAAAACTGAATTGTTACGTAAGCCTTCAATAGAAATGCACGATACATATCATTGTATACAAACAGATTTCTCCAAACATATGTCAAAGTGCACCGAATCGGCAATAATTTGTGGCATCAAACATGGCTTTGGATGTGTCATGAATGGAAAAAATGCGAGAGAGTCAAGGTCGAATACTGGTCAGATGATGTCTGATCATAGAATGCAGTGGTCAAAAATGTAGGAGGACTAAGCACCTATGTCTAAAATGGAATCTAACTGCCTATGGCACCAGATAGATCTTCCTTGTCCATAAGTGGAGTTTACATAATTAACACACTAACCCATTTTATTCATCATCAAGCACAGAACAAAACCAAACTGAAAAGTTCAAACTGTAACTTAGCATCCTGAATTTCAAGGTTATATGTAACTACTACACAGACTATTCATAGATGATTTTTTGAACTAATGAACTTGTCTACCACAGATCATTTGTTTCAAAGGTCTCATTCCATGTGAAACCTAAAGTCATAGCTGTATGCTCCGAGCACATCATTAAAGATAGAAGTGCTGTGTTCTCAGTGCTTCCTGTTCAGGGCACTCTCCTTCCATGAGAGATAGATGATCCCACATCCTTCTTCTGAAGCAAAGGTTATTCCTTTTCTGGTCAGCTTTGTTCTTTCTGCGCATGAGTGTGTAGCTTCACTTCTCTGTGGATGGTGCACGAGAGGTGTCAGCATCTTTTTCTTCCCTGGTGGTGATTTCCCATACCAGTCTGCCTACCCATGGATCTGTTAGCCCACCATTATCTTACCTTCTACCCTTGCTTTGTAGTGCTAGTTTCTAATTGAATGTATGTTTATTCTAACTTCATCTTAGGGCTTGAGTGTTTCCCATAGGCTTTAGGTGCTCATAATTCATTAATTCTGTTTGCTTTAAGAGGAGTCACTTTCCCCTTCCAGCCACCATCTTGCATGGGCAAAGGCTGAGTCGTTTCAGAGGTTCTTCACAGCAAGAGGTTCCCGAGTGATGATCCTTTCTTAGTGTTTCTTTTCTGTAAGACTGGAGGTTCTCTTTGGTAAACAAGCTTCAACATTGTTGTCAGGGGGGTTTTCTTTTCCAATATCTAATCCAATGACTAGGGCAATGAGTTCCCTATTACCAGGGGTGAGGGTGACTTGTGATGTGGTGTGGCAACTTAACTAACATTTTGTTTATCGCCTCTCATTATACTGTTCTCATTATTTTCTCTTTTAAGGACAGATGCGGCCGCTGTAGGTAAGAGTGGTGGGGCGGGGGGCCAGGTGAGGGGGGATTTTGAGAGACGACCACAAAGGAAAATTAATTAATTATTTAATTTCCCCTCATGGTTGTCTCTCGAAATCCCACCTCACTTGGCCCCACACCTCTTACCTGCAGCAGCCGGGCCTGTTTAAGGAGGAACCTTCTAGTTGATATGACTTTGAACGATGGATTCTTTGAATGAACAAGAACTTCAGGAAAGGGTCTGCTGGACTAGATAAACTCAATATTCTTATGGACTAGAATTTAAAGGGCTCCCTCACAGCTATGTCATGTACTTTTGTTACAACAAGACCTCCTAAGGGTTTCAGAATTCTCTTGATCTGGACCAAACGCTAGATGCGCATGTTACTTTGGGAAAAGTTGCAATGCCCTAGGCTGGTGCATTAATTGAGTGAGAACATATATTTCTAAGAAAGATCCTGATAGATCTTAGCAATGGCATGAGGGACCCAGATTATCCAGATTGTTACTGGGAACTGCCTGACTTAGCCTGCATTTGCTTCCCTCCTTTGCCTATTTTTTTTGTATGTGTTGGATTACGCTGTTTTTTATTGAGCGTTTTGAGCTTGTTCATTAAGGCAAGGAACCTGTTCTCTGTGGCAAATGAGGAGCTCAAGTTTCAGAAATTGCAAAAAGATTTTCGACGGGATCAATTCTGTTTACATGGGCTAATGGCTCACAACCATCTTACTTTTTAAAAAATCTGTGTTAATGATTTTGAAGATATAAGGACAGTTGACATTGTGGTAATTCACATATGCATGTCTTCATGCAGAGTCAATCCGAAACACAGCAGAAAGACAATTACCGTGCCTAACAGTTCAATATGCAAATACAAAAAAGTAAACATGTTTACAACCATTTTACTTAATCTATTATTATTCTACTAATTTTAAACCTTCGCCCGATTTTTTGCAGTATAGTGCACTGTTGCTGTAGCCATCCCATCTTTAGTCTTACCCAAAGGGTGGGCTGTGAATTTTGTTTTTCTCATCACTACTGATATAACCTTACCCCTAGTCATTTTTTTTAGTTGAACGTCTGCTTGTGGTAGTTTCCCAATCATGATAGCTTAATGGTCCTTCCAGAATTGTGCTTCTTCAATTACTTTGCTCATAGTGAATTAAGAGGATGGAGAAGCGATCGGCATTGCACATATCTTTTAGGTTTCTTCAAAGTTTCCCAAGGGCTCACTGTGCCACTGGAATCAAGCTATCCTGGCTGATGAGGGGTGATACCTCGAAACCGGTCCTAGGATGCTTGTTTCTGGTCTAGGGAGGACCTTGCTTGGCAGTTCGGGTTGGACTGTTCCCATGAGGCACAGGGTCAAGACTGATTTGCATATGGTCAGGTCTAAACTGGGTTTGGCATGGTGAGCAAAAGAAGGATGGATTTAACCCAGATCTCTTGACTGGGGGTGAATGTTTTGATTTGTTCTGCATTCCGTCTATCAATTGTGTGTCTTTTGCTTCCTCACACAAAATAATCAGCACTTGTGAGTGAAGGCAGATAGTGCCTGGGCAGTGTCTGTCTTAGGCTCAGGCAATAGAGGTGTAGTAAGAGCACTGAGAAATCTGGAAGGCTGTGGTCATGATTTTGGTTTTTTTAAACACATTTTATTTGCTTTTTCTCATTGCTTTACATAAATACAGTCATAACAGTTGGCCTGATTGTTGTAATTGTACATTACATTTCTAGTGATCCATCAAGGGTGAGGGAGTATACGGAAATAGCAGGTTTGGTTATTGATCACCTACTGCGGTCATGCAGTGTCGTAATGGGCCCTAATGCAGTTTTGGTAAGGAGCTATTCGTTTGAAAAAAGTGTCCGGTCCCTAGAACTACCAGTGTGTACAACTAACTGGGGATGTGAACCTGGTTTAAGCGGGTTTAAGCGGGTCAGGGCCGACAGGAGCCACTCCTCTGGGCATCTAAAAATTGGAAGGATTATGTTGTTGAAAGTATTTATAAGGGGGTAGGTGGCGGGGGAATGGGGTTCTCCGGCAGCGTGGTTCAAGCGAGCTTTGAGCACTTTGCAGGGGCTTCTATTCTCGTGGGGGTGCTGCAAGATCACGTATCGTGGAGAAGTCTGGTAGTAACGGTGTCATCGTGAGTGTTTGAGAGGGACTCAGGTTGTGTATCCCCGTTCGGGACTTAGGTTGCAGTTGTTAGTGGTGGTGGTTGTTGAGTGCTGACTGTATGGTGGCGGAAATGGTGAAGTAGTGCAGCCCACTCTGTGGAAATGTGTTTCCTGCGTACACCTTGTGCCACCTCCCAGCTGATTGTGTCTTCCTCTCGCGAGCCCCATTTTCCAACTCCCATTCAGGCTCCCAACGTCTGTCCCTCTGGGGGTTCTCCAGTACATTGTAATCCATCTCTTCGCCAGCAGAAGGGCTAGGGAGGCAAAGCTTGTTTGGACTTTGAGGGCTTTTCGTCTGCTGAATATCCATATCCCGCTGGCCTCCCAAGTGAAGGCTGAGGCCCTGATAAGGTGGATGATGGAGGAGAAGCATCTCCTTGCTAGTCTCCTTGCTGTCCTATGCACTTTGTTTCCTTCCTTGGCATGCTGAATCTATTGAGCGCCTTTTCACTCTTCTTGCTTGACTTGGTGGTGCTGTTAACCCTTCCTACAGGTGATGTCCACAGGCAACCCCTGCCAGGCCACTGCTGTGAGAACTTGAAACAGAGAGCTTCAGCGGAAAGGCTGAGTTACTCAGTAACTGTGACAATCATGAGTACTGTTGGGTTGAGCAAGGCTTGCATCATTGCGTTGTAAGTTGGTTGATATTAACAAAACAATAGGTTATCAAAGTTCACATTTTTCATGGTGTAGGCCTCAAGTGAGTTGCATAGGCCTCGTTCTTCAATGAGTATCACAAAACTGAGCAAGACACGATGGGGGTGGTGGGGGGGAAATATTTCGGGGGGGCTAATTCTTCGAACCATAGACATAGTGACTGAAAGAAGGGGTTAAAACACAACAAAAGCCTAATTTACAAGTAAATGGTCTGTTAAGGACCTGTTAAGTACTCGAGTGCGGCTGTAATTAGATTGTCGCCAGCCCGTAAAGCTGTGTCAGCCAGGGCTGACACACACAACGGGGGGTGGGGGCTGAAGCCCCGTGAGCCCAATGGGTGTTGCGCGCCTGATGAAAGTCACGCAGGCAGGGGCGGCTGGTGACATTTGAAAGCGGTGGGGCATAAACTAATTTGCATATTGCACCGCAGCGAGCGAGCCCGAATCACCTTGCATCCATCCATACATCATTCATGCATCCACCCATCCACCCACCCATCCATCCATCCACCCACCCATCCACCCATCCACCAATTCTGCATCCATCCTGCATCCATCATTCATTCATGCATCCACCCATCCATCCAGCATCCATCATTCATTCATGCATTCACCCATCCATCCTGCATCCATCATTCATTCATGCATCCACCCATCCATCCACCCATCCATCCTGCATCCATCATTCATGCATCCACCCATCCATCCACCCATCCAGCATCCATCCATCCATCCATCATTCATCCACCCATCCATCCACCCACCCATCCACCCACCCATCCATCCATCCATCCACCCACCCATCCATCATCCATCCTGCATCCATTCCTGCATCCATTCCTGCATCCATTCATGTGTCTACCCATCCATCCACCCATCCTGCATCCATCATTCATGCACCCACCCATCCATCCACCCATCCATCCTGCATCCATCATTCATTCATCCACCCATCCATCCATCCACCCACCCATCCAGCATCCATCCATCATTCATGCATCCATCCATCCACCCACCCACCCATCCATCATCCATTCCTGCATCCATTCCTGCATCCATCCATTCATGCATCCACCCATCCATCCACCCTGCATCCATCCTGCATCCATCATTCATGCATCCACCCATCCTGCATCCATCATTCATTCATGCATCCACCCATCCATTCATCCACCCATAATTCATCCTGCATCCATTCATGTGTCCACCCATCCATCCACCCATCCTGCATCCATCATTCATTCATGCACCCATCCATCCACCCATCCATCCTGCATCCATGCACCCATCCATCCATCCATCCATCCACCCATCCATCCTGCATCCATCATTCATTCATCCACCCATTCATCATCCATCATTCATTCATTCATGCATCCATCCACCCATCCATTCCTGTATCCACCCACCCACCCATCCATCCATCATTCATTCATGCACCCATCCATCCACCCTGCATCCATCCTGCATCCATCATTCATTCATGCATCCACCCATCCATTCATCCACCCATCATTCATCCATCATCCATCCATCCATCCACCCATCCTGCATCCATCATTCATTCATGCACCCATCCACCCTGCATCCATCCTGCATCCATCATTCATTCATCTACCCATCCACCCATCCTGCATCCATCCTGCATCCATCATTCATTCATGCATCCACCCATCCATTCATCCACCCATCATTCATCCTGCATCCATTCATGCATCCACCCATCCTGCATCCATCATTCATGTATTTTTATGACCATATAACTTGCACACAGCTTGTCAGTGTTTAATACCAGTCTCAACCCTTGTACTCCAGCACCAATGATACATGATTAATATTAATTGTTTTTAAAAACATGTATTTATTCGACACCAATTTCACACCTTAGTCGGAACATCATTTTTATTTGTTTTTTAAAATATCTATTTATTTAACACCAAAGTAAGTCATGTATACATTTTTATGGTTCGATAAGAGGCTCGAACCTGGTTTCCCAGCACCAAAGTCGGCCGTGCTATCCGTCAGGGGTTATGTAACCGGGCTATGTATTGACCAGCCAATCCTGCGCCAGGATTGGCTGGGGGGGCACCATGACTCGTCGCCCTGTGTAACCCCGGGGCTGCGGCCCGCCCCCTGGTCCTCTCTCTAAGGGGGAATTCACAAGAAAACGATCTGCGCATGCGCGGGCATGTTTGTGCCCAAAAATACACTTGCGCAGCTGCAGCAGCCCGATCCTTCCCCCCCCCTTGCGCACTCCGGGAAGGTCGGGTGTCTCCCGGTTTCCCGGTCGGCAGATAGCGCGATTTTTTAAAATAATTGTGTTTGGCTTCTAGTGACGACGTGGTGGGTCCATGGGGCTTAGTGGGGCTTCGCCCCTACGCCCCAATGGACGCACCGCGCCGCAGGTATGCTAAGGAAAGAGAAGTCGGACATTGTAATTTTGGAAAATATTCCAGATATTTGTTTCTTTTTCTATCCACTCAGTGTTTTCTCTGTTCCATGTTAGTATTTCTTTCACTAGTTCCTCCTGTTTGTGTGTGATGCCAATAATCTGCCCACCAAATCATGCCTTAGTGGTGAGATCGTTTGAAATATGTCCAGTGTTTTTGTAGGCACACGTGATGTGAACTATCATTGTTTGGTTCCTTTGCTCGTTTTTCTTTGTGCTTGTTAATCACAGTTTTGTCAGAGAATCCTTGTTGAAGGATGGTTTATAGATCCGGGTTTTGACAGCAGAGTAGTCAAACAGATCTATACTAATAATATACATAGCCTCCACCTCTTTCAGCCATTGGCTTCCTTCAACAAGTCTGTTTCAGCCATTGGTTTCAGACTTTGTCAATCACATGCTGGCCCGGGCCAGGAGAGTATACATCTCCTGCGTACTGTTATTGACTGTTTGGGTGTATCCTTCCACATTCCCTCAAGAGCTTTAAACTGCAGGAGCGCATTCATGCACAAACCCTGTACTTGTTATTAGTACATTAAATCCAGACCTTAAAAACTTTACTAATGCTTTTTTCATTTTGCTTACTCTCTGCTGTATTTTGTCACACATTTGTCACAAGCTAAAGGATGGCATTCCCAGGCCAAAGGTAGGCGAGCTTGACGTGTCTGATAGCTTTTTGGTGCCTCTTTTGTTATTCATCCCATTCTGTACATTTATTTGTGCTCAATTATTTATTTTATGTGTAACTTGCACACTATAACCTTAGTTGTCCCGAGCCATGAGAGGCAAAGGACTCAGAGAAAGTTATATGGGCCTCCCCAATCGTTTCCCTGTTCCTTCCCTGAACTTCCCCACTCCATCGCTGCTTCTTAAATGTAATTGGCATACCTCTGACAGGATCATAGACTGATGCTCCAAGCAGACATTAAACCTTCACACTGTAATCATGCTCTCCACGGCCAGTGAGGTTGATTCTCTGTCACTCCCTGGTGGACTCCATTGTACCCCCTCGTGGTTTGGCAGCCCTCCAGTGGGTGTTGGTCCTCTGTCACTCCCTGGTGGACTCCTTCTAGTACCCCATTGTGGTTTAGCTACGCTCCAGTGGGTGTTCGTCCTCTGTCACTCCCTGGTGGACTCCTTCTAGTACCCCATTGTGGTTTAGCTACGCTCCAGTGGGTGTTGGTCCTCTGTCACTCCCTGGTGGACTCTTTATAGTACCCCATTGTGGTTTAGCTACGCTCCAGTGGGTGTTGGTTCTCTGTCGCTCCCGAGTGGACTCCTTATAGTACCCCATCGTCCTTTAGCAGCGCTCCAGTGGGTGCTGGTCCTCTGTTGCTCCCTGGTGGACCCCTTATAGTACATCAACGTGGTTTAGCTTTGCTCCTTTGGGGGTTGATCCTCTGTTGCTCCCGGGTGTACGTGGCTATCAGTGTCCATTGGCTATATTTGTCCCATTGGGGTTGGTTCCTTACTGCTCCTTAGTGGACCCTATTTTATACTTGTGGTTGCTTAACATTGTCTACATTGGGTTGACCTTCTGTCACAGCTCGATGCACACTATATAATGCAGCTGTTTGCTTAACAGTGCCCCAATGCAGTGGATCACAGGTCACTTGTGGCTGAATGTCTAATAATACTCCCTGGTGGCTTAACTGTGCCTAACTGAGGTTTTTCCTCTAACGCTCTCTAATGGACCTGATAAAAACTCACTGGATGCTTATGTGTGCCTAAAAGGGAAGCTGGGTCGCAATTTGCTCTTGGGTGGTCTCCCTCTAACACTTACTCTAGTGGGCCCCACATATGACTTTCAAAAGTGATTTCGACTTAAGAAACAGTCAACTTTAACCGATAATAAGTACCTACATGTGTGGCTGTGTCTACTCACCTCAACAACCATGTTGGCAGTTCTCTCATATCCGGGGTCATGGAGGCTTTTTTTTAGGAGGGGTCTGACATCTGCATGTTTCCATCTGTCCGGGAAGGTGGCTGTGGAGATGCAGGTGTTCAGGATGCTGGTGAGTTGCATGCTGATTGGGTTCATTGCGAGGTTGTAGAGGAGGTGGGGGCAGGAGTTGGTGGGCATCCCGGAGTGGATGGAAGACAGATTGACTGATGTGGTCAGGGCGGTGAGCGGATACCAGATGTTAATGGTATAGCTGATGTTTGCTGATTGGTTGGAGTCGATGGTGTTGACGGTGGCGGGTTGAAGGTTGAAATTGTTGTACATGTTGGTGCTCTTGCTGTGAAAGTAAACTGAGAGGGAGTTGCAGAGTTCTTGGGCGGGGTGGATGGTGTTCACTATGGCTGTTGGGTTGGAAAATTCTTTAACTATTTTGAAGAATTCCTTTGTGTGATTAACCGAAGAGTCGCTGCTGCTTTCTTGGCTTCCTTAATGTGCCAGAGATAGTTGCTGAGGGCTGTTTAGTGAGCTGCTCTATCGGCGGGGTACTTAGTGGTGCGCCATTGTTTCTCCAGTTGGTGGCAGTTGCACCTGATGGTCCTGAGTTCCGGGGCATACAAGCTGGCATGTTTGAAGGTCTTGTTAGACTTTGTAGGTTTCAGTGGGGCGACTCTGTTGGTGATCCAGGCGCCGAAGTTCTGGACAACCTGGTAGAGGTCTTTTGAAGCCTCTGGTTGTGAGGTGGCGAAGGCCTGTGACCACTGAGTTTCAGCGACCTTGCTCCAACTGCAGGGGGAGGAGATCTTGTGCCTGCTGGTGTTGTGCTGGGCGTCGGTGATGGTGAAGTGTACCATGGTGTGGTGAGACCAGGTGAGGTCTGTGGGTGTGACTGAATTTAATGCTGTCGCTGTAGGTGAAAATAGGGTGAAGTTGTGTCCAGCTTTGTGCATGGGTTCTGTGACAGGTTGGGTGAGACCGATGTGTTCAGGTACTCCAGGAAGGGGCTAGAGTTCGCATCATCAATATGGAAGTTGAGGTCACAGAGTAGGGTGTAGTGGTGAGAGGCGATTGCTGGGGGTGGCGATGAGGAGGGGATAGCTTTGCAGAATGTTGCTTCGGGTTCCGGGGGTCAGTAGGCGAGGATGTCTTTTATTGTGACTTTGCGTACGTTTGAAGTAGGAAGTTGAGGTGTTCCATGAGATGCGTGTGGTAGTCGTTGGTGATGGTACATCTGTAGTTTCTTTGAAGATGATGGTGATGCCTCCGCCTTGTTTTGATGGCATTGGCTTGGTGTATCATCTTGTAGCCTTTGGGAGTGACGGTGGTGATGTCAGGGTTCAAGGAGGGGTTGAGCCTCATTTCGTTAATGAAGGGAATGACTGTGAAGAGGGTGGTGATGGTCACCCAGATTTCAGTGGCGTGTTTGCAGAGTGAACTGGCAATAAGCAGGATACAGTGGAGCGGTTGCAGGGTATTCTTGGTCTTGTGGGCAGGAGTGGTGCAGGCTCTTCCGTAGGTTGTGGCGCAGGAGAAGTGTCAGTGTCTGCAGGTGAAGGGTTATTTGGTGGATCGTGGGGAGGAGGAGATGCAGCTGTTATTTCTGTGTCGGGGGTCCAGGTCCAGGAGGACCTTGGCAGAGTACCATCTTGTGGCCGGAGGGCCAGGGGTCCTGGCACTGGGCGTTATGTAACCGCAAGTGCGCTGGTGGCGCATCTGTTGTGTGGCTGTGCAGTGGCCTTCATTAGTAGTCCTGATGGGTGGGCGTGGGTCCGGGTAAGGAACTGGAATGGGCAGCGCTGGGACAGGGGCAGCCAGCAGCACCAGGGCAGGGGGAGTGGTGGGGCAGGCTCAGGGAGAGCGGTAGTGCAAGGACAGCAAACAGCACAGGGGCAGTGGGAGTGGCAGCGCAGAGAGAGCAGCAGCACAGGGGTAGGAGGAGTGGCAACACAGCAACCATATGCAGCGTATGTGCAGAGAGAGCGGCCGCACAGGGACAGGGACCGCAGGCATCGTGGGGGCAGAAGAAGCAGCAGTGCAGGGACGGGGACCGCAAGCATGGCAGGGCAGCGCAGGGACAAGGGCAAGGGGGCAGCAGTGCAGATGCAGGGGGAGTGGCATTGCAGGGGCAGGAGGAGCAGCAAGCAGCACAGGAGTGGTGACAGAGTAGGGATGGCCACAGTACCTTGAGCTGGGGTCAGATGAAGGAGGGGTGGCCCAGCCCAGATTCCTATCGATTCTGACATGTGCCGACGGGCCCTACCCTTGGCCAGGGCTTTGCATGGCTCTGAGGCGAAGGGTGGGAACAAAAACCAGAAAGAGCCAATCGGGGCTATCCTCTCAGTGGCGGAAGCTGCTGAGAGGAGTCTTTTCTGGCAGGAGGGTCAGAAAATGGCCAAAACAATTGCGAAAACACGACATGGCACACACCCTGTGTGCCATGCCCACAGACACTGCATGCAATAAATGTAAATTACCCCTACAGCAAGCCTTACAGCCCTTAAGGCAGGAAGGTTGCATCATATTACACGTGAGGACTTATCTGCAAGAGAAAATATGCCCCTGTTCTGTCTAGTTCAATTGCTAAATAGTACAAGTAAACCGGGAAGCCATCTTAAGTATATGTACTGGGCACTTGTCATTACGGGTTCCCCAGCTACATGATGGCTTCATTGAAACCCATAGTGTTTGGTATCAAACACCTTTTCTTCAAAAATCCCCACTGATTTCAGTAGTGGATTTATTAAAACATGCACCATGAGGGAACCTTAGATGTGGCCCCTGAAAACCTACCAACCTCTGTGCTGGCTGCCTGGTATCATCCAGCCTGCTGCTGTAGACATGTTAATGACCCCCTGTAGGTGAGAGCACACACTCCCTGAGACCAGAAACATTTCCTGCGCTGGAGGGAGATGTTCATACCTCCTCCAGCAGGATAGTAAATCGGCATACCAAGACCAGGGACTTTAAAGCCCCTGCTGCCTTTGATATGCGAACCTGGCTTCCCCCAGACCTGGGAGATGCTACCCCTGCCGTAAGGTCCATTTGGCACCAGGGCAGGTGCCAATTAGCAGATAGGCTAAGAGGCGTGGTGCATTACCAGGCTAGTCCCACCCCTAAGGTGGGCTGCCTGTTGTGCCCCACAAAAGAAAGGTTCCACCATTTTGATGGAAATAGGAATTCTGAGACAGGGCTATGCCCACTCCCCACAGGAGGTGGTCATATAGGGAGTGTAGTGACCCCAAGGGTTAAGTTACTACCTGTTACTCCTTGTAACACCCCTAAATGGAGGTCCTCTGACACCAGGAACTTAGAGTCAACTGACTAAAGAAAGAAGATGACAAAGAAGAGCCAAAGGTGCAAGAACTGCGGGCTGCTGGTGGGCTTTGGTGCCAAACCTTGCCTGATCCGACCAACAATTGTCACACCCTGACTCCCCTGCAGCTGTGCACCATCCAAAAGCCTCTTCGTGCCTCCAGTGCTTTGCAACGCCGTCAGCATCTCCCTTGAAGTGGAGGAGCCACTTTCCTACAGACACTGACCGCAATGGGAACACTACCACTGCAGACACCTAGGAAAAGTTCACCATGCTCCTAGAGGTCAGGTCTATCTCTCCACCAAGTGAGAAGTTGCCAGGACCAACCAGAGCCACACAGCAGCAATACTCCGAGTATTGGGCCCCTTGTTATAACCAAAGCTTGTTTGAGACCAATCTGTACTCCAATGCTGCAGAGACCGAGCAGTCGACAAGGGATGTCAGCATCACAGAGACCAGCACTGAGAGTGGCCCAACTGTCCTGATTTGTCTCCCTTTGGAGGTCTAACCCGAGATCTGTGGGTGCCTTTGATGCGTTGGCCCCGGCTGACCAAACCCTCTGCATCTGAGCTCCCCGGCTCGGGTCCTTAACAACACACAGTGCTCTCCTGCGCCCAGGACTCCCACGAACCAGTCCCACCTCCGTCCTTTGGGAGCTCCCAAACTTGTTCCAAACCCCCCTCTTCAGCCTGTTTCTAGATGGCTGCTCTTCTTGCCTACGATGTAGCGCGCAAGGCTATCAACCTGTCCAGCACCTGTACACCAAGACACTCATGGGCAGGTAAACCTGAACTGTTGGTGGTACTTCGGACCTTGGCACTCTGCCTCCATAAGTCCTAAAGGGTAGTCCTGGGAACTGTTTACAAAGGACTGTATGCAGTATATTTCTTTTTCTCCATGGAAAATAATTACCACGTTAAAACGCATTTGAGTGATCATTTAGCTTACCTGCTAAAATTGCTTTTACGAAAGTATGTACACATTAACAAAGTTATCGGTGTTAAAATAAATACAAAAATACCTATTTTTCTAAATTGGTCTTGAGTCTCTTCTTGTTGAGCTAGTGCCTCATTTATTGACTGTGCAGGTTTAACAAATGCATTAACACCACCCTCTGATAAGCCTAAGCTGCTTGCCCACACTATGACAAAAGAGAGCATTTGGGATTAATATTTTAAGCACTGTGAACCAATAAGCGTCATCTGGACTGTCGACATAGTATACCTCGTTTTGGTAGACTAAAGAAAAAGCCAGCTCCCTACAGACATGCAGCATCATTTGAACTATTTGAGTACCACTCCATTTATACACCTCTGATTTTTGAGAGTATCAAGAAGAATGTTGTGCATAACCCTTTTGAAAGTCACTGACAAGTAGTGTAGCATCAAGGGGCAAGAGTTGGCTGAATCCAATATGCTAAGTGCACTGTCGACAACATGGAGAAGTGCTGTTTTAGTGTTACCACCGTGATTGAATTCTGATTGGTATTCATCAAGAGGTAGTTGTCTTAAATGTGTTGTGGAAGTTGGTTCGCTGCACATCTTTCAATGACTTTTTCCAGGAATGGGAGTTTGGAAACTGCACAAAGGTTGTTGAGGTCATTGATGTCTGAGAAGTTTTTTTTTGTTTGGTGACTTGTCCACTGTTAAAGCAGTTAGGAATCACTCCCTGGGTGAGCGAGAGATGTACTAGTTTGGTCCAGTATGGAAGCAAGTGTATGCCAACGTCTCTAATTGAATTGCTGGGAACTGGGTCCACAAGAAGGTTTGGTCTTTGTAATATTCTTTGGTAATTAATCCTCTCCTATTCATCTAAGAAATACTAAGCGGTCTTGGATTTACAAGTGTTCTTCTGGTTGTATTGTTGATTTGGACAGATTATCAGTGATTGATCAATCAATTTCCCCTTAGAATCCTAAAACCTTGCAAATTGTTCTGCTTAAGCAAATGTGATTTACCCGCAGGTGTTGCAAGCTGTTCTAACCAGTTCAAAGAGCTGCTTGGGTAGGGGGAAGGGCAGCAGTGATGTTTCTACTCTGTATGAATCTTCCAGTTCTGAGGTAAGTGAGGTTGGTGTTGGATGTTGATTGCATCATTCCCCCGTCAGTCTCAAAGCTTCCAATCCTTGAAGAGAACCTTATTAAACCAGGGAGCTGATGGATATGGTATTTTCCTTTTGCTCGTAAGAGTTGCTAGTTTGTTAAACATTTCCGAAAGACCACTGAAATAGAGGACTGTGAAATGGTTGATCTGAGACCGAATTGACTGTGCGAGATACATTCTGCACCGAGTTGTCCAGAATGTTGAGGCCCATATCCTTGGTAGCTCAACACCATGTGTACTCCTTTTTGGATCGACCTCTTGTAATGGAGTGGGAGAACAACAAGGAGAAGGGGGTGAGTGAATAATTAGATCAATCTACAGGTATGTGATCCTCTACCATGAGCATATCATATTTAGATATAATTAAGTCTAGTATTGATTATTTTATCTGGATAGGACTGAGGCTGTCTTGGAGTTGGAATCTGGAGTTGAAGAGATTCAGCTTATATTCAAGAGGATTGTCTTCTGTCCAGCTTAGCAAGTGTAGATAATCACAAGGCCTCTTTTTTTTGTAGTAAGTTTGAATAGGGATCCAGTACTGTAGAGCAAAGCTCATATTGATGCTCACTGCTTTCTTTCATGAATGCGTCTGAGTCTTGATCTCCCCTTGCAGTAAATATGAGTACAGGACAGCCGGACATAGATGGTCATCGTGAAGGGCTGTGTTAATGTTAATAGCTTTGAAAATGTTTATCTGGCCCATGTTATAGGCTTGGTTTAAATGTTTATTTGGAGTGGTGTCAGCTACAGTTTTGCAGTTGAAGGCTGGCACAGGCGAGAGTAGTGGGAAGTTGATGGGCTTAAGGAGGTTGGTGTAGGGGACAGGAAGGTGTCCTGATTCTTATATGATGTTGTGTGGTAAAGGGAACTCCTGTGGTTAGGTCCAGGGAATATTAGGGCAGAGGAGAGTAAAGAAAGGGTATCTCTTACTGTAAGGTTGTATTATAGGTAAATGTTTTAGGCTGTGTTTTAAGTGTGTGATTAAGGTAGGACTGGAGGTCATTGGACTGTACAGTATTAGGTATGTATGCTTATTTGTGTGTGGTCACTCAGATAAGGTGTAAGTGTGGCATAGTCCATCAGGTGGGTTTTCAAATGGCATGAAAAGTTGTCTTTGAATGTTTAAGATAGAGGGGCAGGGGTGGAGGGTAGAGGAAGGCCAGGAGGGCAAAATCTCATATGAGTGAGAGGAGGGTGTTCTCAGACAGCGTAGACCTTGATAGAGCCTTATCATTGATGACCCAGAGGAAGCTGGTTGAATATGTGCAATGTTCTGATTCCATTTGAGGGGTGCACAGGTGAGGTGATTCTCCAGAGTAGGAATTTAGCATAAGTGGTGGTGCGTTAAAGGGTATCCTTTCACTCCTAGTCCTCTTATGAGAATTGGGAAAGGAGGGAGTCACATTTTTGAGATGTTGCTAAGTGAGATGAGTCAGAACACCTAAGAGGGGTTGATGAATGATTGTTATTAGAGATTACTGAGACAAATGATTGCAAGTGCTCAGGAACTGTGGAATAGTCATGGAAGGAGAGAAGTTTAGGGAGTAATGTATGTGAATTTGTATTAGATTGTTGAAGTGTAATTAGTTCTAGCATTGGGCAATTAGGTTGGCTGCATAATGGGAGGCGGGGTGGAGGATACCCCCTTTACGGCACTGAGAAGAGTTGTGAATAAGTGGTTGAATAGTGTCCAATATAAATAAATGGATTGAATTATGATCCTTCCACTGCAGTATATGAAGATTGTTATTAATTAGGGCTCCCGGTTTTATGGTATTTATTATTTTAACCTTTCCGTCTGTATTTATCCATATTTATTTTTTTGTCGATGAAGCCGGCCTGAGGTTATTGCGGGGCAGTAACAAAGAGCTCTGATTACACAAGGCCCACACCCACGGCTCCTGGCCCAAGATCAAACAGTGTTCACCGATACAGAGGAGGAGCGGGCTGGATTTACAAAACAAACCGTTCCTCTCAGTGAGCCTTCGTCTCACGGACAGTGCAGATACCTGGGGCAAGGCCGTGATGTATTTATTCATTCAAACTGTTTCTTGGGATGCTGCTTCAGGGCGCTCTAGTGTCTAGCAGAAAAGCAGTCTTAAGCACTTTGCAGAGGTTAAGTGTCTGCCCGGCGCGTGCCATGTTGTCCCTGCCCCTCTGACAGGCAGTAGATGTGTATTCCATTATGTCATCTGTAACCTGTTGAAATGTAAACAGCCAACGTGCAGAGGGTGCCAGGGCCTGTGAAGGGGGTCTCGTCAGTTACAAGGGTCTTCTTTTTAGAATTGTCTGAGGTAATCGACACTTGCCTTGTGATCGTGTTGCATGATTTAGGTAACTTTATTGGCATTTAAACAGTGAATTAGGAGAGAACACGTAATTGTGTGCACCACTGCTCACTACTGGCATCAGTGAATGTATGCAATGCTGGGAGCAAACACGCGTGCCTGTCAGCACTGCACTTCCAGAGCAATGCTGCTGTAAGGCACTACAAGGCAGCTGCTCGAGGAGTTACTAGGTGGGTAGCAGCAGATTGACCCTGGAGCCACCAGCCACGATCGTAGGGCGCAGAGGCTTTGCCTTCAGGTGTGCAAGTGAATGTCCTGGTGAAATAGGCGTTCCTCTTCAAGGCTGCTGGGGACAGACCTGGGCACCTCTTTTTTGGGTGAGTGGCTGCAAAAGGTGCACCTGTCCGTGGGGGGCATATTTGAGTACTCTCAATAAAATACACAGCAGCAACGCTGTGTGTGCAAGATCAGGTGTGAATCACTCGTTCTTGCAGTGCACACACACCTGGCTGCCTCTCTTGTGGGTGAAAAGCTAGAGACTGAAGCGCAAAGCCCATTGTGCTCAAAGGGATTCAGCCCCCCCCCCCCGCCCCCTTTGTGTGTCACCCCGGGCTGAGACAGCTTCCAGGGACACTCAAACATGAGCTTATCTCAGCTGCACCGAGTACTTCGAAGGTCTTTAAAAGACCATTTAAGTGTTAACTAGGCCCCTGCCAGAGATTATTGGCCCAGCAGGTGTTAATGTGGGCAGGCATACCCCGCAGTCAGGAAGAGGGGCATGTCAGCTAACCCTGGGCTCAGGGCTAGAGCACGGATTGCCGAACAATTCTCGGAATCTGATTTGGTCATATTTTTCCGCTTTAATTTTATAAAAACAGACGGAAGGAAAATATTTTTCCGTCTGTATTTATATGTAAAAATCCATTTAAACGAAAACCGGGAGCCTTATTATTAATCCATGAAAGGGAGATGAAGGGGCTGTTTCTTGTTTGCGTCCATAAGGTATGCTTGAGGCCGAAGCAACATTCAGTTCATTAAGAAAGGTGTCACACCAATATGCTGTATTTTGGGTGAATATGATGAAGGCTGTCTTTATCTTCCTGTGCCATCCAGTAGGGTATTGATCAGCAATGAGTGTTTTAGGGAATTCTCAGATCCTGTGTTTGTATTTTTCTGCAAATGCTTTTAAAAGGTTTGGAGAATAAACTATCTTAAATGAGTTGACACTGCCTTTCACCATGATTGTTTAATAGACCACTGACTTTAGAGTTGTATTAAGCATCCTTGTACGAGGGCTTGTCTGCTGTTGTCCTCTGCATCAGTCTGAAATGTGCTGTATTGCTGATCTCAGAGAGTTTGATCAAACCCTCCTGGTTGAGCCTTGCCCTCTTTCGCCTTTTGGTTCCTAGATGTGAGTTTTTCAGTGGATTTTGAATCTAATACGTGATCTTTAGCTACAGAGTTAACCGAAGACGTCTCTTCTTGCTGACCATCTTCAAGAAATGGATATTCACAGTTCAAGCATATGGCTTTTGAGAATTCCCGCACATAATTCCAGTAACGGCTGCAACTGGACCCGGGCCTGAGGGTGGGGGGTTAAGGGTAAGGGTGAGGGGGTAAGCGTAGGGGTGGGGGGGAAGCAGAGTCTGTGACGAAGGACAGAATGAAAAAAAAACCACTTACCTGGAATTGCAGGTCCCTCCACTCTTGAATCCTCCATCATCTTCCTGCAGACTCCCAGCAGGAAGCACCCGGTGGACAGGCTCCCCTGAACCAATCAGTGATTGGCCTGAGCGCCGTGGATCGATGCTCAGACTGGAACAGAGAGCCTGTGCATGTTCCTAACCAGGCTGTGTAATGCAGCCTGGTAGGAACATGCCAAGTGTGCATGAACTGTTTGGTCGGCTCATGAGGCCTGGCCAAACAGAACATGCAAACTTTGGGAGTGCACAGCACTCCTCACCTGGCTAGCCCCACCCCGCCCGAGAGCCACAGACAGTTATAGGAAAAATAACATGATAACAATAGTTATTATCACGTTATTTTTCTTTTTGTTCAGGGGGCGGCACTCCACCGTCTTAGTGGAGAAGCTGTCACTGCATAATTCAAGCTCTTGGAGGATCTTTGCAGAGAAGTAGTTCTCTAGCAGTGACTGTGACTACTCAATATTAAAGCATGCCTGTTCAGAAACCAGCACATCAAGGACTCTGTCTTTAGGCTGGGAGAGTGAGTGCTCTTTCGCTTTCCATTCCTTAATAAAGGAAACCCTGAACTGGCTGGGAGAGCAAACTTCAAGATGTCACCAGAATTCCCCTATCAACAAGGCATGTTGCTCAAAAGAGAACTTGATTGTTAAATGAGTAAATAACCACACTCCAATGAGGGAGGGAAAGTGGTGAGGCAATGACGTCAGCTGAGTGCACCCCGGCAGCCCTTGTCACACAACCCAGCACAGGGTTATGAATAGGGTAATTGAATCCAACGGGGTGAGCAAAGAGTTACTTAAAAATGGACTGCCGGGGCACTTGCTGCAGGAGATTTATTAATTTTGAAGTTTCTCACTGGCATGTTTGGCCATCATTTTAAGGTCAGGCAAGTATTGCGACCCAAGGATTCTTATGGGACTGCCTTTTTGAAAGCAGGCTAGAGGTCAGCACCCCGTGGTGCTCAATTGGGTGTTTGGGCATTTAACTAATCATCTTCCATGCTTGCCTTTTCCTTCACTAGTTCCCACATCCTTGTCTCAAAGTTTATCCTGAGCATGCACCCCAGCAGTTACCCACTCACTGCATCTCCTGTGCTAAGGTGTTTGCGCATCATCTTGCCGGGAGTAATGCTATGGTGATCGGGGTATCACAGTGCTGGAGGGACCGGGCTGAGGGGGGTTTGCTGGGGGTGGTGTCACAGCGCACTGCTGCCTTTGAGGGGTGTAAGGCGACACTTATGTGGTGTGAGAAGATTTTGGGTTCTGAAGAGGTGTCCATCCTGGCCCAGGGATTAGGGTGACCAACCGTCCGTAAATTTCACGGACAGTCTGTATTTCGGTGTCTAGTCCGTTGTCCGTTAAAATTATTTCTACGGACGCCTTTTGTCTGTAATTCTGGGGTTTGCAGGAAATTTGGGATGCCTCATTTGAGAAGCCTCGGGGGTTTCACAGCAGTCACTCTTGGGGGCCAGCTTACACGTCTTTCAAGTGATAGGGCTTCCACAGCTCCTCCCGAACCTCGTTGACTTGTCAATTAGCCCCACTGTCATTCTCTCTGTGCTGATTTTCTTATATAGACTTAAAATGGGCCATATTGCAGTTACAGTGTGTCTGTGCCTGCATCGGCCTAGGGCACCACGGCAGGAATGACTAAGCTTTAGGAGACACACAGACCATATTCTTTAAAAAGAAGTGAATGCAATATAACTAGCCTGTATTTCAAATTAATAAAAATATAGAATTTAAAAATTAGAATTTTAACCTACTTTGTAGTTTAAGAGTAAGGGAATATTTTTAGGCAAATATGAACAGTGGCTGTGACTTTGTGCCATCGAAGGGCGCGGCGCAATGATGAAGTGGGTTGACCTATAGCCCCTTGCTGTATGCTGCCGTGGGCTGAAGCATAGTGTAAATTTAACAATTTACAATTTAACAAGCCAATGACTGATGCTGGCTCGCCACAGGTCCCTTTATGTATTTATACCGTTGCGCAACTTCCTCTGATCTGTCTGTAAAACAAACCCTTTTTGGGTCTCGCTGGCAATGCATCCGCAAGCGGATGCATGTGTCCAGCTGGAGACGTATAGCGATCAGTCTGGGGGGAAGGAGGACAAGAGGGTGTACGAGCTTTGTTATCCTGGATTCGCGTCGCGTCCCGCGCCGTACACATGCACGCGCAGACAGACACTCGCTCACACACACACACCCCCTCCCCCACAGTCACACACACGCACTCCAAGACACATACACACACGCGCACACACACATACACAGCCCCCCCGCACGCGCACACACACGCTCCCCCCCCCCCCCCGCAGCTCAGCAACCCACTCACCGGCTTCCTTCGTGCGGCGGCTCTCCTCAGCTGCAGGGCCCGGCAGCAGGACTCTTCTTCCCTCCTTCGGCACCGGGGCGCAGGGTAGGCTCCTGACTGCTCCGGTGCTCCAAACAATCGCGGCTCTTCCGTGGGAGGCGGGGTAGGCTCCCGCCCTCCTACTTCCTGTTTCCGGTTGTCGCGCCGGCCTGCCTGACTTCCTGGTCGCAGGCCGGCAGAGTGAAGAGGATGTTTGATTTGCGGTATTTAGTTATTTATTTATGCATTTTTATATAGCGCGGACTTTACCCGAAGGCGGTATTTATTTATTTATGCATTTTTATATAGCGCGGACTTTACCCGAAGGCGGTATGTATTTATTTATTTATTTATGTATTTATGCATTTTTATATAGCGCGGACTTTACCCGAAGGCGTCAGAGCGCTTCACATTAGGAACAGAAATGAAACATAATGAGAACATTACAAAAGAACAGGTTGCAAAAACATACGTTACTTACATAAGGTAATAGTGAAAATTGTGAGCAAACAAAATACATGAGGTAGTAAAAACTATGAGCAACCAAAAATACATGAGGTAGTAAAGGTAATAGTGACAATCGTGAGCAAACAAAATACTTGAGTAAAAATTGTGAGCAACCAAAATACATGAGGTAGTCAAAAGTGCACAAGAGGAAATGAAAGTGACAAGTGTGCAGTTATAAGAGAAAACAGAGTATAATTAGAGGTATAGTCCTGCAATAAGTGCTAGACACTCAGGCTCAGGAACAAGCGTTACATGGGCAAGGTGGCACTTGTGCAAGTATCAAAGGCAAAGACATGTGAGAGGTAGCAGCCGTGTGTTGCAAGGGCAGAGTGGTGTGTGCATGTTACAAAAGGGCACCGAACACCAGTACATGGAAAATACTGCAAAAAGGCAGACCCTCCAATCACAGGCATACACTGGGAAGGCACTTCCATGGTCATGGAAAGTAGAAATTATCAGTAGTGGGAAGTCTTCCTCACAAATAGCAAGAGGACGTGAATTTCTTTTGGAGGTGTCTCTGGAGGAGGAGAACTTTGAGGTCCCTTTTGAAGGCCTGGGAGGAGGCGGTGGTCCGGAGCTTTTTTTTGTCCTCTCGCGGTTTGTAAATACAAAACATATTGCATTACAAATGCTATAGGTATCACATTTGCGAAAGTTATAACTATTGGCATTGTAAATGACGAAGCTATTAATTTAGCTATTTAAAAAAAAAGAAACATAAATAAAAACTTTGCCATTTACAATACCAATAGCTCAAACTTTCCTAATGCGAGACCTATTGCATTGCAAATGCTTGTTCCAGAAGTTTTGTCCTGAATTGTGACCTTGTGTCCTGTATTTTTGTCATTAATTTTGGCCCTTTGTCCTGAATTTTTAGACTCATCGTCCAGAATTTGCACCCATGCCAGGTGGCCACCCTATCAGGGATGCTTTGTCTCTCTCACTGTTGGATGTCCCCGTTCACAGCTTGCAGGAGTGTGAAACCTGTTTCTGCCCCAAAATTGCTGCAATTTTCTAAGTCGGATTCCATTCCCATTTCGCTTCGGCCGTGCCTTGGAAGAAGCAATTATGGCTAATTGCCGAGGTGGCTTGCAAGATCCGTGAGTATAGGGCGCTTAACTATCAAACCGCGACCTGACCCTTCACAGGGAGGTGGCTTCCCATCCAAAAATTAAATCCCTTCTCTCTTCCTTTTAGTGTTTAGAACCTTCTCACGTGCTTTGAAAACTGGCTTCCCCTTTGGTAGAAAGGGTATTTCGGCTTGATGTTGTAACTGGTAAAAGGAAGATAGATGTGATTAAGTTCCTAAGCCAAATGTCTCCACGAAATCCACTGTATGCTGGTCTCAGCGGTGCAGATTCTTGAAGGCGGTTGCTGATTCCTTTCCCCATACAAGTAAACCCTGTTCTGTCACTCGCCTTAAGAGTTTTTATGTAAAATGGACGAAATGATGAATGTAGCGTTTTATTAAGCGGTTTTCACTTAGATGATGGAGGCCTGATCAGTATTTATAAAATATTTTTCCCCTTGCCCTCTGACTTTTCTGAATGACCTTTCGTATCGGTTACTCCATTACCAAATGACCCCATTGGTCAGATGTCCAATTCCTTTATTTTAACTAGTGCAATACATTACTTATAAGTGTATTTAATTTTAAGTTGAACTACATTGTTTTCTTAAAAGTAAGAAATAGTTGAGCTAAGTATGAAACCTTACAATCAGTCAATCTGATAGATGAGTTATCCAGTTTAATGTATAGTGCAGGATCGTATCACTTGCTGCAAAAGTTTATTTAAATTAGTATTTTTTAGACTTTTCTAAAGCACGTAGAAATGTTGCAAAATTATGCATAATGGGAGCGAGAGAATGTGTACAATGATATATTAGCTTTACATTACTTTAGAGAGTTGTGTTATACAATGGCCATTAGCAGGAGAAAGACAATTGAGCGGAAGTGCGTTTTCAAGGTTTATGTAAAATATTTTTGCGAGATAATGATTAACAGTAAACCAAGGAAGCGAACTTCAGACATTCACTGTGAGCAGAATGAACACCTCTGTGGTCTGTATCTGGGAGGGCAAGCCCATGTGTATATTCCAACACCTCAAAGACGCATACAAAATGCACAGATCACAATTATATTGTTTCCTCCAAATAAGACACACCCTTGAGCAGCATTGTGACACTCTACGGGGTGTCCCATTATTGTAACCGCTCAGGACTCCTGTTGCGATGACCCTACTTGGTAGGAAAGGTATTTCAACGGTTTATAGATCACTTGTAAACAATACCCCGGATCCCATGGAAGCATTGAAAAAGCAATGGGAGGGCTATGTGGGCAGCTTGGAGGAGGAGGACTGGGCAGAAGCGCGTTTGGCCCCTAGAGTTCTTGCGGTCACCATGAAACTGAGAAAGTTGCAACTCAAATACCTACACCGGGTGTACTGTAGCACCTCACGACTGAGTATAATGAAAGGTGGCCTGGACCCATACTGTCTGAGATGCAGGGGGCATGGGGACTTTGTTCAGAACATTTGGGAATGCTATGTGAAAGTAATTGCATGCTTGGTTTGCGTTGCTCCCTGGACGTGATGACGTCTCCAATTGCACTCTTTTATGTTTTCAATAATGTAATCACTCTTCAAAGAATTTTTTCACATGATTTTTTATTATTGTTTGTCGTTCATCTTCTAGGACATATGACTTTCTTCAGTAATATCAAATTGTGTTTTATTAATTCAATTTGAATTAATGAAAGTGATTACATTATCGATAACATAAAAGAATGCAATTGGAGACTTCCTCCCGTCCAGGGAGCAACGCAAACCAAGTATTTAGCCCATCCTCTTACTCGGGAGGATTGACCAATTAGCACCAACCACCTATTGATCAACGAGTAATTGCATGTAAATATAGCAGTGAGTAAAGATGTCCCAGTAGTGTGTCGGCACCTAAGCAAGCTCTTGAGTTAATCACCTCGAACAGCTTTCTTCAATTTAGGAAAACATCTCCTGCAAGTGAAAAGCTTAAAAGAAGCCTTCAGTGTTCTATATATGTCAGACATGGCCTCAATCAATTAATCAGTTAGTAATTTTAGAGGTCAGTTAATCATCCCTGAGGGTATCTAAGCGCTGAGGTCTCGTTGGTCTCAGTAGAAAAGCCAGGTCTTAAGTCCCTTTCTGAAATCTACGAGTGAGGGTGAAGTTTGCAGGTGGAGGTCTTTCCAGGATATAGCTGCGAGGTAGAAGAAAGAACGACTTCCACTGTAGCTTCTCCAAATGCGGGGAACGTGCGCGAGGAAGGCAAAGCACAGTCGCTTAGCAGGTCGGTGGAAGTTTAGGCGGTGGTTCATGTATGCAGGTCCCTGGTTGTGGAGGGCCTTCTAGGCGTGGTCAGCATCTTGAATTGGCATCTCTTCTGGGCATCTCTTCTGGTCAGTGATCCACTGGAGGTTCCTGAGGTAGGGGGTGATGTGGGTCCATTTGGTAAAGTTGAGGATGAGTCTGGCTGCTGCATTCTGTTTGGTGAGGAGTTGGGTGTGGGGTTCTGTCGTAGAGTGTGTTTCCGCAGTCCAGACAGCTGGTGAAGAGTGCGTGCATGACAGTTTTCCTGGCGTTGACCGGTATTCATCTGAAGATTTTCGGGAGCATTTGGAGGGTGTGGAAGCAGGCGGAGGAGACTGTGTTGACTTGGGGTTCTTGGTGAGTTTGCTGTCGAGGATGATGCAGAGGTTGTAGGCGTGTCACAGTGGGTGTTGGTCAGAGTTCAGGGGGCCAACAAGTGTCGTCCCACAGTGAGCTTTTTTACCAAATATCAGCACTTTCATCTTGTTCATGTTGAGCTTCAAGCAGTTGGCCCTCATCCAGGTGGTGACTCTCATAATGGCGTTGCGGAAATTAGTTCTAGTGGTGGTGTGTTCTGTGATTAAGAGGATGAGTTGGGTGTCATCTGCGTAGGATATGATGTTGAGTCCATGGGTTCTGACGATGTCGGTGTTGAATAAGGTGGGGCTGAGAGAGGAGCCTTAGATGACGCCACAGATGATGCTCTTAGGCTCAGGTGAAGGGCGGTAGGCAGATTTTCTGGGTGCGACCTGTGTGGAAGGATGCAAGCCATTTGAGGGCGTCTCCCTGGAAGCTGACGTGATGGAGTCTTCCGATGAGGGTGTGGTAGGACACAGTGTCAAATGCCATTTTAACACTGGTGCCCAGGGAACCTGCGATGGTGAAGTGGCCAATGGCATGGTTGGTCCAGATGAGCTTGGTCACATGGCTGTACTTTACTATGTTGCTGGCTATGAAGACTGTGTCCACCGTGTGTCCTGCGCTTCAAGTAGGATTGGTGAACCACTGGGTGAGGCCAGTGCTGCTCATGCTTTCTAGGAGGTTGGTGGCGTTGGCATCTTTGGGGTCATCAAGGTGGAAGTCTATGTCTGCGAGGCAGATGTAGTGCTTGGAGTTGATGGCTAGTGGGACAATGAATTCAGAGATGGCGATGCAGAAGCCGGGGCGGGGTGCTTGGGGTCTGTAGGCAAGTGTGCCTCTGATGGTCACCTTGGTGCTGGTTTGGAGTTGGAAGTTGAGGTTTTTCATGATCGGTGTGATATCATATTTGGTGGTGGAACAGCGGAGGGTTTCCTTGTGGATGATGGCGATGTATCCTCCGTATTTGGTGGTTTGGTCCCTGTGTATCATCTTGTAGCCTGCAGGCGCTGTGATGTCGGGGTTGAGGAGGGATTGAGCCAGGTCTCTGTAGTGAAGATCACATCAGGAGTGAGGGAGGTGATTGTGTCTCAAATACAGAATTTTAATAAAATAATTCAGCTGTACATTGTACAGTGTTGCTTTTCTAGATATTAGTAGCGGCTGCTACCGATTGGGAGTTGTGGGGTGAAAGGGTGCTAGATGGAACAAAAAATAACACATACCTGGGCCAGCCGCCTCTTCTAGGTCCTCTTCCCGTCTCCGCCGGCTACAGAAAGGAGAAGGATGCACCCAGGCTCCCCATAGCCAATCACAATGCTGCAATATAGAGTTGTGATTTAACTGAGAGCCGAACGACGGTGCTCAGCCTGGGATTGAGAGGCTTTGCATGTTCCTCACCAGGCTGTGTAATGCAGCTTGGTGGGGGAGATGCAAAGTGCGCAGAACAGTTTGGCTGGCCTGTAGGAAAGTAGGATCTGCTTCTTATGGTTAACCCCACTTTTTGCTTAATGTTTCACTGTTTTTGACTAGTCTGACTGGGATCCAGCTAATTAGGACCCTAGTCTAACTCCTTTCTCCTTTAAATTGTTACACATGTACTTTGGTATACTCCAGATTGGATACTGGGGTACCCTTGTTTGATATTTTTGATATTTTGTGGGTATTTGTAAAGCGCGAGCGTTCGCTCCCAGGGGAGCATCATGGCGCTGGGCGAGTTACGGAGGAATAACTGAGAAAAGTGGTGAATAAAAGATAGAGCTAGATGGCAGCCAGGACAGAGGAGTCTGAGAGTTTGTAGACCCATGTCTTAAGAAGTTTCCTGAAGTTGTTCTCATTATTGATGACTCTGAGGTCAATGGGTAAGGTGTTCCAGGCTTTAGCTGCCAGAACATTAAAGGATTTTCCTCCTCTGGTCTTATATTTAAATCTGGGGATTTGGACAAGGTTAGTCCCAGAAGATCTCAGGCAGCGCGAAGGATTGTAGCGCTTGAAGCGGTTTACAAAATAGCGGGGTCCTGTATTTTGCATGGTTTTATAGACTGTGAGAAGCAGTTTGAAAAGGATTCTTTTGTGCAGAGGCATCCAATGAAGTGAATTCAGAGCTGCAGATGCAGATGACCTTCTGGGGAGTTGTAGAACCAGTCGAGTTGTAAGTCCCTAGTATATGGTACCCGTGTACCCAGGACATAGGTACCCCCGAGGCCTCCCATGGCCTGAAGTATGTATTATGCCACCCATGAGAGGCCATCCAAAATGGAACTACAGGTCTGCTACTGCAACCTGTGTAAGATGGTGCTTCCACCCCTTACGTTAAAGGTTCACTATATCTATAGGTCACTACACTTAAAACTTATAAGTCACCCGTATAGCAGGCCTTATCAATCCTGAAGGCAGGGTGCTGGGTTTATAGTGAGAGGGTGCCCCTGCATGAGCAGAGCCCCTCTGCAACCTTCAGAGACCATTCTCCCGGGTTGCCTGTGACTCAGTCGGACGTAGAGGTAGAGGTGCATTATAACCTCACAGTAAACACGATCTCTAAAACCGCTACATAGAAACATATCGTGTTTGGTATCACACACCTTGGAATCATACCTCCACACTGGTAACCGGTGTGGGAGGTATGATTCCACCCTTCAGAAGCAAGCTTTGTTGGGTCACTGGTCTATCCGGTGCAGGCCTTCTCGACCCGGACAGCACAAAATGAATGCTGCCGACCAGAGACACATTTCTGCCTTCCTGCTGCTGAGCCAAGCTCGAGCAGAGGAATAATAATGTCGGAAGGCAGCACAATAGGCATCCTGTCACAGGGAGATGTGCCCACCTCCCAGACAGGATTTAGTGTATTGGGGCTGGGTGGGTGCACTCTGACAGTGCCTGAAAGTCTGCACTGGGGGCACATTTGGTGTCCCTGTGCATAGTCCGGACTCCGAAGATTTCAGCAACACAGCAAGTGGGTTTTCGAAGGTCTCTGAGGTCGATCTGCCTACTCAGCAAGTTTGAGGCCAGTATCCCTTGTGGGGACTGCATAACCCGAACCCCTGTGCAACGCGTCTATTTGCAGTTGCATATGATTGTTGGCGATTCCCGAGCTTGTGCATTGGGCTCTGTGTAGTCCTGACCCGGAGCAGTATTTGCACCAAAGAACTCTGGCCTCCTCGCACTGAGTGCTCCGTGGGATGGTACTTTGCAATCTTGCACAAGATCCCCTCGTGACTCCTAGTCCGTTGGCCTGTGGGTCTCCCTGAGGGTCATCTTGATTTCCTTTGGGCTTTCCTGGTTGCTCTATTCGTGCCCTGACTCCCCATTGCTTGGCGAGTCTCCTGGACCGTTCTGGTCCACACCGTAACCTGCTTGACCTTCTTGTGTGGGTTGCTTTTGCCAAGGCTTGTTGGTGCTCCATCTGGACACCGACCCCTCAGCACACAACATCCTTCGTAGAACAGCTCAGCTCCGGCTCCTGGTCATCCTCAACGTCTCCTGATCCTCGTGGCTGCAGAGTCAAGCATCCCTTCTTCACAACTAAAGCACCCGACATCGGTGGGCATTAGTCTACCGAGCCCCTGGACACTCGGAAGTGACCCAGACTCTGTCCCTCTGCTTTCAGGTTCCTTCCTTCTAGAATCCAGGCTTTGATTCCTCTGGACCCTTTTCACCTTCACGGCAGCAGTACTTCTTCACAGCCCTCCATTGAGAACGACTGCGGTTTCTGACACCACTCCAGACCTACGCACCCGGCTCCTCTGGGATAGGTAACTCTGGTATTATGGTGTCCACGGGTGGGGTGGCTCTCCAACCTCTTAATTTCATAAGGGTATGCTCAAAGCCCTCCTAGAAGGGTTCTTGAACTTTAAAATTGTAACCGCGACATTCCCATAAAATTGTACGGAGCCCGCCCTCGTGTTAGCACACTGCACGTGTCCTCCGTGGGGGCCCTATCTACTCACCTTGGGTGGTTCCTTGGGGTCCCAGCGATTCTACGTGCTCTAGACTGTGTCTTGACTCAAGTTGTGATTGTTATACCACTATTTTAGTATATGGTTTGGTCTCCCCTGGAGCCCACTGTGTATTGTGCTACTTACAACTGTTCTATTAATCTCATGTTGTGTGCTTTGTGTTCTATCCTCGTGTAGAGGATACTAGAGAGTGTTATATTAATAAATACCAATTTTTATATAACTACTGTGTGGTTCTCCTTTCAATTAGTCCATATAGGATGTGATATTTTGGTAAAATAGGCTACTGTACATTCCTTCAAGATTAAGCCTGAAGGCTGCTCTTCCCAACTACAACACCTTTCTGAAGGTTATATTTGATCTCGTACATCATAAGGTTCGTTTGGACTGGTGCAAGGTGCCCACTTTAATTAGTGGACAGCATACACCAGGCCAACTAGTCACATGACCCGAGAGGGCCTGCCAAGCTGTCCTGCACACTTATGGAGCACAAGCCTCTCTTCTCCCTACTCTGGCCAGCCCCACCCGAGAGCCACTCACTTCAATAGGAAAAATAAAATGAATAATAACGATAGTTATTATCATTTTATATTTCCTATTGAAGGCAGTTGGGCAACGCTCCTCTGTCTTAGCGGATGAGCCACCACTGCTAGACCTGAGTCTCCTGAGGCGGAAAGCCGGGAGTGAACCTTGTGAAAAATGGTGTTTTTGATTTAAAAAAAAAACTGTGATAACTTGCTTTTAATTGTATAGCGCACTCCCCCCCAGCACTGACCTCATGTCCCACTAGACGGTCGATCTTAGCACCGTCAGGACAGAACTCCGCTCGCTCGCCGCCATCACCGGCCGCGAGGAGCCAACGGACACGCCCACCTCTAGTGGCCACGCCCACCCCTCACCAGGCGTTTAAAGCGCGCTCAGAACAATAGAGCCGCATTAGACCCGAGTCTCCTGAGGCGGAAAGCCGGGAGTGAACCTTGTGAAAAATTGTGTTTTTGATTTTAAAAAAAATTGTGATAACTTGCTTTTAATTGTATAGCGCACTCCCCCCCAGCACTGACCTCATGTCCCACTAGACGGTCGATCTTAGCACCGTCAGGACAGAACTCCGCTCGCTCGCCGCCATCACCGGCCGCGAGGAGCCAACGGACACGCCCACCTCTAGTGGCCACGCCCACCCCTCACCAGGCGTTTAAAGCGCGCTCAGAACAATAGAGCCGCATTAGACCCGAGTCTCCTGAGGCGGAAAGCCGGGAGTGAACCTTGTGAAAAATTGTGTTTTTGATTTAAAAAAAAACTGTGATAACTTGCTTTTAATTGTATAGCGCACTCCCCCCCAGCACTGACCTCATGTCACACTAGACGGTCGATCTTCGCACCGTCAGGACAGAACTCCGCTCGCTCGCCGCCATCACCGGCCGCGAGGAGCCAACGGACACGCCCACCTCTAGTGGCCACGCCCACCCCTCACCAGGCGTTTAAAGCGCGCTCAGAACAATAGAGCCGCATTAGACCCGAGTCTCCTGAGGCGGAAAGCCGGGAGTGAACCTTGTGAAAAATTGTGTTTTTGATTTAAAAAAAAAACTGTGATAACTTGCTTTTAATTGTATAGCGCACTCCCCCCCAGCACTGACCTCATGTCCCACTAGACGGTCGATCTTAGCACCGTCAGGACAGAACTCCGCTCGCTCGCCGCCATCACCGGCCGCGAGGAGCCAACGGACACGCCCACCTCTAGTGGCCACGCCCACCCCTCACCAGGCGTTTAAAGCGCGCTCAGAACAATAGAGCCGCATTAGACCCGAGTCTCCTGAGGCGGAAAGCCGGGAGTGAACCTTGTGAAAAATTGTGTTTTTGATTTAAAAAAAAAAAACTGTGATAACTTGCTTTTAATTGTATAGCGCACTCCCCCCCCAGCACTGACCTCATGTCCCACTAGACGGTCGATCTTCGCACCGTCAGGACAGAACTCCGCTCGCTCGCCGCCATCACCGGCCGCGAGGAGCCAACGGACACGCCCACCTCTAGTGGCCACGCCCACCCCTCACCAGGCGTTTAAAGCGCGCTCAGAACAATAGAGCCGCATTAGACCCGAGTCTCCTGAGGCGGAAAGCCGGGAGTGAACCTTGTGAAAAATTGTGTTTTTGATTTTAAAAAAAACTGTGATAACTTGCTTTTAATTGTATAGCGCACTCCCCCCCAGCACTGACCTCATGTCCCACTAGACGGTCGATCTTAGCACCGTCAGGACAGAACTCCGCTCGCTCGCCGCCATCACCGGCCGCGAGGAGCCAACGGACACGCCCACCTCCAGTGGCCACGCCCACCCCTCCAACGGCCAGCCTTCTTCCATAAATTATGTGTCAGTTCAGGCAGCGCAGCGGACGGGCGCAGCGGGCGCGCCGTCAGCGCGCCAAAGGCAAGCCCGTCTGGGCCCGTCCGGGCCCAGCCGGACCCAGGCCCAGAGACTCTGTCGGATACCCCTCATGACCGGATGATATATACTGGTGATATGCTCTGCGCGCTCCAACCTAAAACAATCCTGGCCTGCTACCACACGCACATTGATGGTAAGCCCTTTTTCAATTGCGAGCACTGCAACCCTACTCCCATGGGCTCAGCAGACCACGGACTGAGGATGGGACTTCTCAACTGCCGCTCCCTCCCCAAACATGCGCTTGAAACATACTTGTTGATCCAAGACCATAACTTTGATCTGCTGTTTTTAACAGAAACGTGGCTATCTGACAGCTCCGACTCCGACATCGTCACGGCCCTTCCCCCAGGGTATCTCTGCCAAGCCCTGCATAGACCCAAAGGGAGGGGAGGGGGGGTAGCCATAGTCTTCAGGGAACAACTCACCTGTAGAATTTCCAACGCTCATATCGAGGACTGCGAAAGCTGTCAATTTTCCATCCAAACCTCACCAACCAATTCCCTGTCAGGGCTTTTGATCTACCGCCCCCCAGGTGCCCCTGGGAACTTCCTCAATGCCACTATCGAATCTGCCTCACAACTAGCATCTTCAGCTTCCAACTTTTTGATTCTAGGCGACCTGAACTTTCACTTCATGGACCCTACCGATCGGATAGCCTCTGACCTCCTTCAAGACCTAATGACACTCAACATTCGACTGGTCAACAACGAGCCCACCCATGACAGGGGACACCTACTGGACCCCGTCCTTACCAATGTAGCAACTATCACCACCAGGCCACCCCTGACCCTTCCATGGACAGACCATTTTTTGGTCCCTATTTTTTGGGAAATATCTACCATGACCCCTCAAACTACCAAGATCCAGGTCTCCGATAGAAGGTGGAAGAAACTCATACCCAAGGAATGGGCTATTGCCCTTGCAGAATCCCTCCCTGAGCTATCCACCGACCCCGCCACGGCCGATAAGCAGTTCAATGAGTGGATCACTTCCTCTCTCGATACTCTCCTCCCCAAAACTACCTCCTTTAAACACTCCAAAAGAGTATCGTCCGCCTTGTGGTACACCCCAGAGCTCAAAGCACTGCGCCAAGAATGCAAGAGAACGGAACGCTCTTGGAGGAAAAACAAATCGCAACCAAACAAAGATGCCTATTCTAGCTCTCTCTCGAGGTATAAAACTATGATTCGAAAAACTAAAAGTGCTTTCTTCCAGGAAAGAATAGAGAAAGCGGCATGTTCAAGTAAGGAATCCTACGCTATCCTTAAAGAACTTCTTAAAACCCCAGAACCGGGACCGAGACACCCCACAGACCCCAAAGCCGATAAGGAAAAATGCCAACAGTTGGCCAACTTTTTCCATGAAAAAATTCAAAAAATCCTTGACTCAATCCCCACTGCAAATCCCTGTGAAGAAAACGATCTTCCACACTCCCCAACATCCAGTTGTCTCTCCTCCTGGGGTCAAGTTACGATCGAAGAAGTAGGCAATACGTTAAAATCCATAAAAAGTGGATCCCCCAGGGACCCCGCCCCACTTCGGATCCTCAAGGAGGTAGCCCCTACGGTTATCCCCTCCCTGACCCATCTGATCAACGCCTCATTCCAACAGGCTGTCGTACCGCCTGGCTGGAAGACGGCTGTCGTGAAAGCTCTGTTAAAAACACCCTCCATCGACCCCGAAAATCTAGCCAACTATAGGCCCATCTCCCTACTCCCAGGAGTCAGCAAGATTGCTGAAAAACTGGTTAATAAACAACTTTCCCAGTTCCTGGAGGCCAATAACCAGCTAAATAGTTCCCAGACGGGCTTCCGCCCAGGGCAGGGCACTGACATCGCCCTCCTGGCGGCGGTGGAGGAGGCCAGAGCACTACTGGACGGAGGAGGGTCAGTGGCAGTGATCCTCCTCGACCTAAGTGCGGCCTTTGATACCGTCAACCACCAACTTCTCATTAAAAGACTGAAGAGAGTTGGTGTGGAAGGCCTGGCACTCTCCTGGCTAACATCCTTTCTGACTCAGCGGAACTATCAGATCTGGGAGAAGAACGCCCGCTCCTCCGAAATTCCCCTCCAATGTGGGGTGCCTCAGGGCTCCTCCCTGAGCCCAACATTATTTAATATCTACATGTCCACATTGGAGGAGGTTATCACCCCGTTCGGAGTAAGCGTAGTAAGCTATGCTGATGACACTCAACTAGTGGTGTCACTATCCCACCCCAGACAACAATCAGCAGATTTATTCAACTGCCTTACGCAGGTCCACTGCTGGATGAACAGCTCAGCCTTGAAATTAAACGGGACAAAAACTGAGGTTCTGCTCCTTGGCCCAAAAGGACTTACACTCTCCCCGAACATCTGACCAGCTTGCATGGGCCCCCCCCCTGATCCAAAGGAAGAAGCAAAAAGTCTTGGTGTGTGGCTGGACAAAGACCTCTCATTCACCACACAAGCAAAGACAGTTGCCGGGACCTGCTTCGGGCTCATGAAATCATTGAGGAAAGTCCTGCCCCTCCTACCCTCTAACTCCCAAAAATTGCTAATCCAAGGGCTAATACTCTCGAGGTTGGATTACAGCAATGTGATCTATCTGGGCGCCCCCGAAGCGACGCTTAACAAGCTCCAGAGAATCCAGAACATGGCGGCGCGGATTCTCACAAACACCCCGGCCAGAGTCTCGGCTAAACCGGCCCTAAAACTCCTCCACTGGCTCCCGATAAGGGAGCGGGTCAAATTCAAAGCCCTGTGCCTGGCCCATAAACTGCTACGAAATCAAGGCCCCCTTGCCCTCAGGAAATTCATCATACCCTACAAGCCTACAAGACCCCTTCGCTCGGACACGGAAAACTTCATCATGATCCCCAGATACAAGAAAGCCCGCTCAGGAGGAAGACGTTTCTCGGTCCATACTGCACGTCTCTGGAACTTGCTTCCTCATGACCTACGACTGGAACCGCAATATCTTCGCTTCAGGAAGCTGCTTAAAACTCACCTTTTTCCCCAATGATCCACGCTCGCTGTAACCCTTCTGTCCGCCCCCATCCCTTACGTTCCCCCCTGGCCCACTGAACTTAGGAGATAGGGTCCACCAGCGCTGGGATACCTCCTGGTGACTACGCGCTCTACAAAATAAATAATAATAATAATATCCTGCAGCTCAGATTTTGTTTTATGAAGCGAGACACCTGTGCCATGCAGTAGCACATTGTGCAGTAGTCAAAATTACAGGCTGATACCTGCAGTGATGCACTGCATAGTAACTTGACCTGTACATTTGACCTACATTGGTGCACTGTACAGTGATGAGTGCCACAGGCTACATGCTACAAAAGTATGTTTTACAGTGCCCCTCAGCAGTGCATTGCATACTGCAGGGTGTTTCGGGATCAGGAAATATATTTGCAATGGATTGTAATTTGACAAGTGTCACAGTTGTGCATTTTGCAGTGCTGGGTGTCGGTTTGTAACCGGTAGTGGTGCTCAGTATTGTATTGTTTGTAATTGCATTTATATTGCAGGTCCCGCAAACCTGGAAGCAGGCGATGGTGATTCCCTTGCTCAAAAAACCTGGTCTAGACCCGAAGGCCCCGGTTAATTATAGGCCCATCTCTCTGCTGCCGGCCCTCACGAAGATTCTGGAAAAGCACGTCCATGGCGTGCTCTCCAACTTTCTGGAATCTAATGAGATCCTGCACGCTACCCAATCGGGCTTTCGTCCCCATCTCAGTACTGAGACAGCGCTCCTGGAGGTCTCGGAAACCATTAAAGGGGTTCTGGACTCTGGGGGCAAAGTCATGCTGGTGATGTTAGACCTGTCGGCGGCGTTCGACACCGTTCCCCATGATGGTCTTCTCGCGAGACTTTTCGAGATAGGCTTACGGGGGACGGTGTTCGACTGGTTTTCCTCTTTCCTAGCCGGCCGCCGGCAATCGATCTGGGCCCCGCCTGATTCCGCCGTGATGCCGCCTCTGGGAGTCGGGGTCCCTCAGGGCTCTATTTTGAGCCCGACCCTCTTTAACATCATTATGACCCCATTGGCGGCGTTGGTGGAGTCGCATGGTGCCCAGATCGTATCCTACGCGGACGACACCCAGCTCCTCTTCTCTTGTAAGAGAGGAGGCGACTTTGATGGGGAGAGTATTCGGAATTGCCTTGGGGCTGTTTTTCATTGGTTCCATCTAAACAGCCTTAAGTGCAATTCCGACAAGTCCGAAGTACTTTTCTTTGGGTGCGATACAGAGCCTGATTGGCAGACCTGGTGGCCACTGGATATGTTCCCTCCGTCCTGCTCCTCTCAGGTTGCTAAGAATCTGGGGGTGAAGATGGATAACAGGCTTACCTTGAAATCCCAGATCTTGGGGGTGTTGGGCATTTGCTTTGGCATCCTTAGGATGTTGCGGAGGTTTCTTCCTCTGTTATCTGTGGAACATAGGACGCTGACAGTCCAGGCTCTGATTGGGTCCAGGTTGGATTATTCCAACGTTCTTTACCTGGGCCTTCCAGAGTACTTGCTGCAGCGGCTTCAAGTGGTACAGAACGCCGCTGCCAGGGCAATCTTTGGCCTTAGTAGGCGCTCCAGGGCCTCGGGCCTGCTGGCAACTTTACATTGGCTTCCCATCCGCAAGAGGATCGCCTTTAAGGCGCTGACCTTGGCCTACAAAGCTCTTCACAAGGAGGGAGCCAAGTACCTCCAAAAGAGGCTGGTCTTTTATCATCCGGCCAGGTCTCTGAGGTCGGAAGCCCTGCACCTTGCTGTTGTCCCCCGGGTAAAGAAAGCGCGCCTCGGAGGCCGCTCTTTTGGACTGTTGGCATCTCAGTTATGGAACTCTTTACCACTGGCCCTGCGGGGAGCCACTAGCCTACTGGCTTTTAGGAAAGGCCTTAAAACTTGGCTTTTCACTCAGTAGCCGGTTTTCCGTGAATTCTTTGGCCCACTTTTCTGTTAGTTCTTTTTATCTGGTGTTATGTTAGTATGTTGCAGTTTTGTCTCTTTCTCCAATAAAGCGCCGGGACACTCTTTTTGAGTAGCCGTGCGCTATAGAAATAAACAATTAACATAACATAACATAACATAGCGCTTATTACCCCTGACAGGGTGTCAAAGCGCTGTTTCGGCGAGTAGCACGCTACTCTGTAACCCATTAAGAATTAGTGGTGAATTAGTATAGTGAAAATTAAGGATATAATTTGAGTGATGGATATGTTAATCCGATATTTGGATTGAGAAGGATAGAGCAGATAAAAAGCTTTGCATTTATATAGCGCGTGCTACCCCTGATGGGGTGTTGTAGGGCTTTTTCGGTGTGTAGCACGCTACATCGGAACCCATAAAGGATTAGTGGTGAATTAGTATAGTGAAACTATGAAATATGAGTGATGGATATGTAAGTTAGATTATTTGGATTGAGAAGAATAGTGGAGGGATAGAGAAGGGAAAAAAGGTTTGCCTTTATATAGCACATGCTACCCCTTTTAAAGGGTTGAAGTGTTTGTTTTTTCGGGTGAGTAGCATGCTATTCTGGAATCCATAGAGTGTTAGTGGTGAATTAGGACAGTGAAATATGAAAGTAATTTGAGTGGTGGATATGTTAGTCAGTTATTTGGATTGAGAAGGATAGCAAAGAGGTAAAAAGGCTTGCATTTATATAGCGCGTGCTACCCGTGATGAGGTGCTGAAGTGCTTTTTCGGCGAGTAGCACGCTACTCCGGAACCAATAAAGGATTAGTTGTGAAATTAGTATAGTAATATATGAAATTATTTTGAGTGGTGGATATGTTAGCCTGTTATCTGGATTGAAAAGGATAATGGAGGGATAGAAGGGAACGATTTTGATTTGTTTTTGTTTGTTTTGGAGCTCATAGCAGTAGGAGGAGGTTTGGGACGAGTAAAACGGAGGATGAATGGGGATGAGTAAAAAGGAGGTGGAGGTAGAGAAGTCAGAGGGAGGGTTTAGAAAGGCTTGTTTTCGGGGATTGGAATAGTAAAAAGAGGTATGAGATGATGCAAGGAGGGTTGGAGTAGGGAAGAGTCTCAAAAGGGTTATTTTGGGGATCATAGTAGTGGTATGGGGTTTGGGATGATTAGGAGAGTGGAGGTAGTGGATTTATTTATAGAGGTATAAGGTGAGAAATAGGCTGGTGAATTGGAAAGAGTAGTAGAAAGAGGTTTGAGGTAAGTCAGAGTTGAGCTGGAGTATATATTGAGAGAGGTATAGGGTGAAAAATAGGGTAGTGCATTGGTTATGCTGAATTAGAAGAAAAGCAATAAATAAGTAAAAGTAATACATGTATAGATCCAAAAGTAATAAAGATATTGATCCATAAGTACATGGAAGGTATATAGAGGCCTAAAGGAAAGTAGAATATATAGATTAAAGATGCATTAAATAAACTCAGGCTTTCAAGTGTTGTTGTACTTTAAATTAGTTTTGTTTATTTTTATATAAATATATATTGTTTATGATCAATAGTGAATCAATTGTAGATAAGTAG
Source organism: Lissotriton helveticus (assembly GCF_964261635.1). Taxonomy (NCBI): domain Eukaryota; kingdom Metazoa; phylum Chordata; class Amphibia; order Caudata; family Salamandridae; genus Lissotriton; species Lissotriton helveticus. The sequence continues at coordinate 933,042,654 of NC_136061.1, read as the reverse complement.
TTATGATAAAAAGATTTACATATGTATGCAGTCACTTATATACATGTTAAAACATAGAATAGTGTAACTATCAATAATATGTACATTTGTTAAGCAAAACTAATGAATAGCTATAGATAATGATTTTTTTAAACAATGGTATTCTACATGTATATACAAAGCAATACAAATGTATAGGTACAGATTTATAGTGCTAATAAATCCTTAAATACAGAGCGATATGCTGCATATTTCCACCTGTTGGCCTATATGGTGGTTATGTGGGCAAGAGCCAATTCATGCGTAGTTTTCTGAAGAGAAGATGGTTATCCATGGATCTTATGTTTGGGGGTAAAGAGTACCATAGTTTGGCTGCTTGAACAGAGAATGATGTGCCACCCATTGTTATTTCTTGTATCTTGGATTTTGAGGAGAGGTGGCACTCTAGACCGGAGGTTCCTTTGTTGAACGTGTTTCGTGATTTTATTCCTGATGAAGAGCTGTCCCGTTCCATGTATCGCTTTGTGGGTGATACAAAGCAGCTTGAACATGGATCTGGCAATGCAGGGCTTTCAAGGCAGGGGAGATGTGGTCTCATGGTTCTATATGAAAAAGTAGTCCGGCAGCCGAGTTATGAATTCATTGTAGTCTTTTCATGGTCGTTAAAGGTGATCCATGGTAGAAGCTATTGGCGTAATCGAATTAGGACAAAATAAGTGAGGTGGATCTTGTGTGGAAATACCAAATGGGGGAAGATTCTTCGCAGAGTTTTTATAGTAACAAAGCTTGATCTTGCTAGTTTGTCCTCTTGGGCATTCATCGATAGCTTGGAGTCCATGGTCATTCCGAGACTTCTTACTTCCTTCGGTATTTTAGGTGGTGTTCCCAGATCATCAGGCCACATGGCGAGCGGGTCATAATGTTTCCAGTTGCCACGCATGAGTATTTCCATTTTGGAAGCATTAGGTTTGAGATGGCTCCATGTCATTCATTGATCCACAGCTCTGAGACAACTGAAAATTGTTGAGTTTCCAATGTAGTTGCGTGTCATCTGCATAGTTATAGCACGTGAGGTGAAATTGATTGATCAGTGCCGGTAATGACTTCATGTAGATGTTGAGAAGCATGGTTGAGATAATAGAGCCTCCAGGGACCCCTGCTTTTGTGAAGTACGGTTTGGATGAGAAAGCTGGGGTATGGATGACATTAGTTCTGTTGCAAAGGTAGCATGCGGTCCAGTCTAGAGCAGTTCTCTATGCCAGCTTCGTGGAGTCTTTGTATCAGATTGTCATGGTCAAATGTATCCATGGCAGCTGAGAGGTCCAAGAGAAGTAGCGTAGCACCGCACGGCCCCTTTGCCAGGTCACCGCTGCTGCTACAGCCACTGCTTCTTGCCCGTGTGCCGCCGCTACCTTCTAGGGACTCTGCCCTCAGGCTTCCCCCCTCGCCGCTACCACCGTTATTCTTTTCCCACCACTCCTTTTCCCGCCACTCCTCTTCTTCCCGCCGTTCTTCTTTCCCCCGATCCCCGCTGCTGCTCCCCTGCAGCCCCGCCCCCTTCCTTGTCCCTGACCCTCATTCGCCGCCCCGCTCCCGCCTCCCAGCTGCTCCTCCCTCCCACTTCGCCATATATGGCGAGGACCGCGCGTACGCGCGGCGATCACGCGCAGCAGGCGTGCTGATTGTGCGCCAAAGGCGCGCCAAAGGCAAGCCCGTCTACGCCCGTCCGCGCCTGGACCGCGCCCAGCGCCAGGCCCCCTGGCCCCCGACGATGCCAGCCAACACAACGGACTTACGACACCGCCACCCTCAACGCACTCAAACCTGACCGGATGCCTGCCTGCTAGCAAGCCACCCCGAAACGCACCCACGGACCCTTCACCTGCCAAGCCTGCAAGTTCACCTGCCTCCGGACCAGCACCGCACCCGAAAGGCAAGGCACCAGCAACAACCACCTCAAGTGCATCCTGCTCAAAACCCGCTCCATCCACAGACACACCGTCGAACTCTGGAACCTGCTCGACACAACATCACCAGACGTCGCCTTCCTCAAGGAAACATGGATGAACGCCTCCTCAGACGGATACAAGATCACCCGGAGGGACCGCGTCAACAAGACCGGAGGAGGCATCGCCATCTTCCACAGGAACACCATCAGCATCACGACCAACTCCGACGACACCCTCACCGCCACCGAACACCTCCACTTCCAGATACACACCGACCCCAAGACCACCCTCAGAGGCACTCTCATCTACAGACCCCCTGGACCACGCACACAATTCAGCGAAGCCATCGCAGACTTCATCAGCCCGCACGCCCTCGCCTCCTCTGACTACATCCTCCTAGGGGACCTCAACTTCCACCTGGAGAACAACAAGGACTGCAACACCACCACCCTGCTGGACAACCTCGCCAACCTCGGACTCAAGCAACTGGTGAACACCCCCACCCACTACGCCAGCCACACGCTTGACCCCGTCTTCTCCTCCAGCAAGCACATCTCCTTCAGCCACTCCACCGAACTTCACTGGACAGACCACAGCTGCATCCACTTCGACTTCAAGAGAACCACGACCCACCACCACCCGCAACAGGTTCCCCGCAGGAGCTGGAGCAAGATCACCGCCGACCAGCTCACCACCTCCCTCAACCAGAACCCTCCCACCAACACGACGGACCCCAACGAAACAGCCCGCATCTTCACACAGTGGCTCACCAACTGCGCCGACGACCTCGCACCACTGAAGAACCCTCCAAGCAGACCCGGCAGCAAAAAAACCTCGTGGTTCACCAACGAACTCAAAACATCCAAGAAAAACTGCCGCACCCTCGAAAAAGCCTGGCGCCACAACCAGACCACAGAAAACATGACCGCCCTCAAGAACGCCACCCGCACACACCACCAGCTGATCCGCACCACCAAAAAGACAACATTCAAAGAACGTCTGGACAACAACACCCACAACAGCAAGGAACTCTTCAGCATCGTCAAAGAGCTCTCCAACCCCAGCGCCGGTAACAACGACATCACACCCTCGCAAGACCTCTGCGACTCACTCGCCTCCTTCTTCCACCGCAAGATCGCCGACATACACAACAGCTTCGACGCACCTACCACGCACCCAACCCCCGAAACAACACCTCCCACCACCACCCTCTGCAACTGGACCCCGGTCAGCACCGAAGACACCACCCGCATGATGAACACCATCCACTCCGGTTCCCCTTCCGACCCCTGCCCCCACCACGTCTTCAACAAGACCGACTCCATCATCGCACCCCAACTCCGGAACATCATCAACATCTCCTTCAATACCGCCACCTTCCCGGAGAGCTGGAAGCATGCCGAGCTCAGCGCCCTCCTGAAGAAACCGACAGCAGACCACACCGACCTCAAGAACTTCCGCAACCATCTCGCTCCTCCCTTTTCCTGCCAAAGTCATCGAGAAGACCGTCAACAAACAGCTCGCCGCCTTCCTCGAGACGAACGGATCCCTCGACCCCTCACAGTCCGGTTTCCGAGCCAACCACAGCACCGAGACCGCCCTCATCGCAGCCACCGACGACATCAGATCCCTGCTTGACAACTGGGAAACAGCTGCCCTCATCCTCCTGGACCTCTCTGCAGCATTCAACACAGTCTTCCACCGCACTCTAATACAGCGCCTCAGCAACATCGGAATTCAAGGAAAGCACTGGAGTGGATCATCTCGTTCCTCGCCGGAAGAACCCAGAGAGTCCCCCTCCCCCCGTTCCGATCCGCGGCCACCAAAGTCATCTGCGGCGTACCTCAAGGATCCTTGCTCAGCCCCACCCTCTTCAACGTCTACATGAGCCCCCTCGCAGCCATCGCACGCCAACACAACCTTAACATCATCTCCTACGCCGACGACACCCAGCTGATCCTCTCCCTCACTAACGACCCTGCCAACGCCAGAACCAGCCTACACGAGGGAATGAAGGACGTCGCCGAATGGATGAAGAACAGCTGCCTGAAGCTGAACTCGGACAAGACAGAAGTCCTCATCCTGGGATCATCCCCCTCCGCCTGCGATGACTCCTGGTGGCCCCCTGCCCTGGGCACCACCCCCAAGCCAACGGACCACGCACGAAACCTGGGTTTCATCCTGGACTCCGCCCTCTCAATGACCAGACAAGTCAACGCCGTCTCATCATCCTGTTTCAACACCCTGCACATGCTCCGAAAGAGTCACCCAGGCACTCGTCACCAGCCGAATGGACTACGGGAACACCCTCTACACGGTAACCACTGCCAAACTACAGAAAAGACTCCAGCGCATACAGAACGCCTCTGCACGACTCATCCTGGACATCCCCCGCCACAACCACATCTCCGCCCACCTGAGAGACCTGCACTGGCTCCCCGTCAGCAAGAGGATCACGTTCAGACTCCTCACCCACGCACACAAGGCTCTCCACGACCTGGGCCCCAAGTGCCTCAACAACCGCCTCACCTTCTACATGCCCTCCCGCCAGCTGCGATCGACCAGCCTCGCCCTCGCCACCGTACCACGCATCCGCAGAGCCACCGCCGGAGGAAGATCCTTCTCCTACCTTGCGGCCAAGACATGGAACTCCCTCCCCATCCACCTACGGCTCACCCAGGACCATCTCTCCTTCAGGAAGCAACTCAAGACCTGGCTCTTCGAGCAGTAACGGGTCCCTCCCCCCAGCACCTTGAGACCCTCCGGGTGAGTAGCACGCTCTACAAATTGTTCTGATTGATTGATTGATGGATTGTTGCGGTCAACTGTGTTCTTCAGGACATCCCAGATGGCAAGGAGGGCAGATTCTGTGCCTCTTCCTGGACGGAATACCGTTTGAAAGTCTGAAAGTATGACATTATGTTCAATGAATTGTGACATCTGGGCGAATGATGCTCTTTCCACCAGTTTACCCAGGAAAAGTGCACTTGTAATGGGTCTGTAGTTGTCCGAGTTCAGCGGTTCTAAGTCTGTTTTCTTTGATGTGAGTTGTAATCAGTGTAACCTCGTGGTGAGTTGTAGAGTGATGAGTCATCTGACTTAGTGCGGCCTACTGTTCAGTAATTGAAATCGCAGAATTTATTCTAAGGCATTGCATTATGCAGTATGAGTAGATGCACACTGTTGGGGAGTTACAGAATCCACTAAATGAATTCTCTACTTGCGTCATTGCAGAGATGTATTGAACAACAATGGCGAGTGTCTCAGGGTGCAGTCTCTTACCTTACATTGGCACTGCCACTCCTTCTGCCACTGGCGGTTGGTTTCCATTTCCTCTTCACTGTATTGAGTTAAAGGGTGAACATCTCTGTACCAAATATACCATTACTCTCCCAAGTGCGTGGTCGTTGTGATGGGTAAGACTGTAGCCAGCAATACTTTCCGTCTTGCTTTCTTTGGTATTCGGCTGCTTTTATGACTAAATGAAACCACTTACCTTGCCTGTTCCGTTCTATGGCTCTTTCTTCCATTAGAACTCACACAAAGGTTAATGAATGCACAAGCTGATGAAGGAAAGCTGGCCTTGGACGTGCTGAGGAAATGGAAGTTTCCTTTCACTGTTAACATTTGGAAATCATTAGGAAAGAGACACCCATTAGTTCCCCTTTGCTTCCCAACCCTTCTTGTATGGAGTTTAGAACAGCCTTGATTGTCCAGCAGTAGACTCAGCCACGAAGAGCTGTCCAGTGCGCTAAACACCCAGCACTGGAGCGGTGGGATCCGGCTTGGTTGCACCTCTTTAGAGGCGGGGACCATCCAGCTACTGATTGACTCCAGACTAATTGTTGACTGTTTAACTCCCATACTTTTCTTTCTAAGCTGCTTACTTTCAGCAAATGTTACCTCATTACCAAGTGTAGGTGTTTCAATCAATTATATTCCATGCATTAATCAATCAATCAATCAGGTCATTTGTAGAGCGCACTACTCACCCGTAGGGTCTCAAGGCGCTGGGAGGGGGGGGGGGGGTGCCGCTACTGCTCGAACAGCCAGGTCTTGAGCTTCTTCCTGAAGGAGAGGTGGTCTTGGGTCAGGCGCAGATTGGTCGGAAGTGAGTTCCAGGTCTTGGCGGCCAGGTAGGAGAAGGATCTTCCTCCTTTTGTCGCTCTTCGGATGCGGGGGACGGCGGCGAGGGCGTGGTTGGTTGATCTGAGGAGGCGCTTGGGAGTGTAGAAGCTGATCCGGTTGTTGAGGTAGCTCGGGCCTTGGTCGTGTAGGGCTTTGTGCGCGTGGGTGAGGAGCCGGAAGGTGATTCTCTTGTTGACCGGGAGCCAGTGCAGATCTCTCAGGTGTCCGGTGATGTGGCTGCGTCGGGGGATGTCGAGGATGAGTCTCGCCGAGGCGTTCTGGATCCGCTGGAGTCTCTTCTGGAGTTTGGCCGTGGTTCCGGAGTAGAGGGCGTTGCCGTAGTCCAGTCGGCTGGTGACGAGGGCTTGGGTGACCGTCTTCCTCGTCTCGGTGGGGATCCACCGGAAGATCTTACGTAGCATGCGCAGGATGTTGAAGCATGACGAGGAGACGGCGTTGACTTGTCTGGTCATGGAGAGGGAGGAGTCCAGGATGAAGCCCAGGTTGCGTGCGTGGTCCGTCGGTTTGGGTGCGGTGCCCAGGGCGGGGGGCCACCAGGAGTCGTCCCAGGCGGAGGGCGTGGAGCCCAGGATGAGGACCTCCGTCTTGTCTGAGTTCAGTTTCAGGCGGCTGGTCGTCATCCATTCGGCTACGTCTCTCATCCCTTCGTGCAGGTTGGCTCTGGCGGTGGCGGGGTCGTTGGTCAGGGAGAGGATCAGCTGGGTGTCGTCGGCGTAGGAGATGATGTTCAGGTTGTGTTGGCGTGCGATGGCCGCGAGGGGGCTCATGTAGATGTTGAAGAGGGTTGGGCTCAGCGAGGATCCTTGGGGTACGCCGCAGATGACTTTGGTGGCCTCTGACTTGTACGGTGGTAGGCGGACTCTTTGTGTTCTTCCGTCGAGGAAGGAGGTGATCCATTCCAGTGCCTTCTCCTGGATTCCGATGTTGCTGAGGCGCTGTGCTAGGGTGCGGTGGCAGACAGTGTCGAAAGCCGCGGAGAGGTCCAGGAGGATGAGGGCCGCTGTTTCTCCGTTGTCCATCAGAGTTCGAAGGTCGTCGGTGGCGGCGATGAGGGCGGTCTCCGTGCTGTGGTTCGCTCGGAAGCCGGACTGTGAGGGGTCGAGGGATCCATTCGTCTCGAGGAAGGCGGCCAGCTGTTTGTTGACGGTCTTCTCGATTAGAATTTTTCCCTGAATGTTGAATATTGTTGTAACACAAGCTTTCTGTCAAAATTACATTTTTATTTTATGTTGCTTTGGTAACATATGTTGTCATTTTTGCCTTTCTACAATTACTTTAAGTGATATCTCTAGAAGTGATTTTTAGGGTTGTGACACATGGGAAAACAGATAAAAGTGGTGGGCCCACCTACAAAAGTTAAATAGGAAGATTATGTGCACATGTGTAATATATATATATATATATATATATATATATATATATATATATATATATGTGTGTGTATGTGTATGTATGTATATATATATATATATATATACTGAAAAAACAAAGGTTAAAGTAACATTATAGTTAGGTTAAATGTTCAGTAACTACATCTTCTGTGACATTATGGATAATAGTACTGCAAAATTTCCAATTACATTATTGATGAAAATACTGCATGGCAGAGGCATGAGTTGTAGTCACCTTCGGCTGAATTATAGTTACTTGAAATAACTATAACTGGTGGGTTTCAGTGGATTTTAGAGTTTAAAATGGTATGTTATTGAACTTTTCACTTAACTATAACGTTACTTTAATCTTTGTTTTTTTCAGTGAAAAGAAAGACAAATACACACAAACACATACAGAAACTCTTAAACATTTTAAGTAGACTGTGAAATAAACATTACTGTGGTCTGTGGAAGGGCCAGTGGTCTTCAGAGTGTCTCAGTCACTCCAGTTCTCCTCCTCACATCACTTTCTTCTGTAGTCTCTCAGTTAGAAACGTATGCCCTTTTTCTCCTGCTCTTTCTGAAACCAAACATCTGCAGATCTCACTCCTCATCTCTCTCTGCTTCAGCACCCTCTTTTCACTTAGTCCTGCACACATTTCCTGCATCTCCTTCCCCTTACCTCCCCCACACACAACGCACCCACTCACATATAAGCATTGCCTTTTATCTTCCACTGTGTCAAATTTCGACAGCTGTGTACCTTCTTCACCCACTTTCCTAAAGTCTTTTTAGGGCTCGCCCCTCGCGATGCAGTGCACAGCACTGCTCGCGCAAGCGAGCTGTTTTCTAGGGGGTTTAGAAACGGACCCTGGAATCGCACACGCTCGTGCGTGTGCGTTTCCTTTTGGGTTCCGCTATTGGGCTTTGCGTGCGTGTTGTTTTATAACAGAGCACGCAATAGGCCAAAGGCGGGCGCATTGCTCAGCCCACGGCCTATTGGTGTCTGTTACGCGCACCAAAGCCCATGTGGTTTCAATTATCGTGCCCAGACACAGGCATGATAATTGAAAGTACATGTCCGCTGTGGCGCGCGCAGGTGTTTTTCTCTTTTTTTTACAATAGCGATCACATTCAGGGCCGCTTTGTTTTATTTTTTTTTATTCTGGTTTAATTTGGAGGAGCCTCCCTGAAATGCCAAAGAGGCTCTCACGTGAATGCCATGGCTGGGAATCTTACTGTTCTAATGGACACGCGGGCAATGCACACAGCTGCAGACATCATTGAGTGCTATCTGTCTTCCTCTAATGTCCATTTTAAAGCGGCGGAGGCTTTAGATTATGACATTATTGTATTCCCAGCAGCAGCACCTGTCAATAACTAACGTTATTTAGCTTTAATGAGCGGCGTGAAGGCTCGTAATGTGGTTGGCACATGAATGTTCTGCCTGCTGCCTCCTATAATATCCCGGTCAGCACTTCCGGAAACCAGGAAGCTTAGAGCCTATCATTATAGCGCTGCACACGCGCTCTCCGCTGCGTCACTAATGTGTTGGACAAGTTTTAGATGCATGCGCGTTGTGCTGTATTAATATTATTACATTTAACATATTTTTACAAATGTAGATGTGCATGCAGGGTGCTGTGAGTGTTAATAAAGTGCAGCTCATGCTGTATTGGCACATGAATACACATCCACACCATGATGCATTTGAAATGTGATGTGCATGCCCCTTCGTTGTATTCACAACATGTTGTGGTGCAGTTTACCCTGTGTTTCCTGACGCCGCTCACACCCATCCATGCCGAGGCGCCCGGCGCCCTCTCCTGGTCCCTCCTCTGGGTCTCGCAGCTGCTTCCCGCGCCCGGATCACCCCTCTGCCGGTCCGTGTCCTCCGTGGCTCTCCAGAGCGACCCCTGGCGGAGAGTGAGAGTCCGTCGCCGCAGCCCTCTGAGCGCAACCTCTCACTGGCTGCTCCCCGGCATCGCGCGGGTAGCCCTGCACTCCTTGCTGCGGCTCTCCGACCTTTCTGTGGTGTCCCTTGGGGCTGCTCCCGATCCCCCCCCAACTTGGGTCTGAGTTCTCTGCTGCGCTCCTACCCCCTCTTCGCGGTGAGTCCGTGGCTGCAGCCATCTGCTCTCTTCCCCTGAACTCGGACTCCCTCGGCCCGCACACTCTGATCCCTCTCTCAGACTCCGGAGGTCTCCGCTCCGCCTCCTTCCCCAGGCCCGTACTTCCTTCTTCCACAACTTATCCTCCTCGCCCCCCTCCCCTGTTTTGGACTTCCCTTTCAAGGACCCCCCCCCCCCCCCTTCCCTGCGCCACCTCCTTCTCTCGGTCTCACCACCCCCTGCTTGTTCTTTTTCATCCTCACTCTTTGAATCTTTCCCCCTCTCTTCTCTCATCCTTTTCATTCCCCCTCCTCTGCCCCAGTCCTTGTTCTAATCTTCCTCCATGTCCTCTTTCCCACTCCATCCTCTCACGTTTCCTCCGCCTCACATTGTCTCCCTCTTGCTAGCTTTCACTGTGCTGGTTCCACCTTTCCTTTGGTTGTCCGTTCTCTCCTTCCCTCCTCTTTTTACCCCCTGTATTTGCCCCATTCCTCTCCTGCCTCTCCTTCGTCTCTTCTTCCTGGAGTGCCTTTACCCTCATTGTTCTAGTCCCTCCTCCTTTCTGGCTTCTCCCTCTACGATTTCTCCTCCACGTATCTTTCTTTCTGTCACCTCTTTCTCCCCTTGTCCTCTGTGCTTCTCTTCTGTCCTTGTCATGTTCTCTTATTTTGGTCCCTTCTCTTTTCTCTCCATGAGCCACTATATTCTCCCATCTTTTCCCCCTCCTTCTCTCCCCCTCTGTGTCCTGTCTTTCTCCTCTCTTCTCATCTGTGTTCCTTTGGTTCACTTCCCCATCTATCCATCTTTCTCCCTCCTCCCCGTTCTCCTGTCTGTTCAGCCCCCATCCCGTATCATCGCTCTTCGTTAGATCTATCGCTTGCTACTGTCCTCAGATTCATCATTTTCTTTTCCCTCTCCCATTTGTCCCCTGTCTAGTCACTCACTTTGGCTATCGCCTTTCACCTGTCTTGTTTCTGTATGGCTTCTTTGCCCTGTCTTTTCTTTTTTTACTATTTGTTTCTCCTTCTCTTCCTCTCATATGCCTCCTGTCTGCTCGGTTTCTCTCTTATTTGCTTAGGCTTGTCTCGTTCTTTCTTCTCTCTGCTGTATCTCTTCCCCTTGCCCTGCTGCTTCTCTCTTTCTCTTTTATTATCAAGGTCTCTTTCCCTTTCTTTTCCCATTTGAAGTCTCTCTCCTCCCCCTTTCATAGCTTATGCCTCTTACATCACCTCTCTCATCTAACTGTCTCGCTTCCCACTCCTTCATTCTCTGTACTCACCAACTCTTCTGCAGCTCTCCCTTCCTCCATCCTGTCTCTATTCCCTCTGTTTGGCTTTTCTTCCTCGCCCCTCCTGTTTCTACTGCTCTCCACTCTTCCCATCTCTTTCTGATGGCTCTTCCCATCTTATTTGTTTTACTCTAACTCCTGTCTCCTCTTCTCTGTGATTTATCTTCTTTCCCTCACCCTCTTCACTTCTCTCTATTGTGCACCTCCCTGCTGTTTGTTCCATTCTTTTCTACGGTCCTTTGCATTTTATGCCTCTCGTTTCCAAGCCCCTTCCAATGTTCCATCTTTTCTCCCCTCTCTCATGTTTTCCTACCTCTTAACTTCACATTCTCTTGTCATTGTCTGTTTCTTCTCTCCTTGTTTTCCCTCTCTTTTCTCTGTTCGGCCTCGTTTCACCCTCTTCTCTCGTCTTCGAGGCCCTTGTTTCTTTCTTCTGTCTTTTCTCTTGCTTCCTCAATTATTTTCCCTTTTCTTTTCTCTCTTCTCTTTTCTTCCCTCTCTTCCCTTCCACTTTCATTCCATTCTCTGTGTATGTGTTCTTCCCCCTCTTCCCTCTTTTTTTTTTTAGTGTGCTCACAACATGCAAATCGCTGATCTTCACTCATACAAAACCGCCCCATCTCGGAAACTAGTGTAGTTATTTAATCACACAAAATCCTTCAAAGGATGAAATGGCAGAAGTCAAACATGAGAAATCAAAACAAGCATTTGCAATGCAATAGGTCTCGCATTTTCTAAGTTTGAGCTATTGGTGTTGCATTGTTTAGCAATGCCAATAGCTCAAACTTTAATAATGCGAGACCTATTGCATTGCAAATGCTTGTTTACAATTGTCACAACTGATCATTGCTTTGTACACTCTGCAGAGAGGCCAAGAGTTGAAAGAGCGCGTATTCTGAACAACACTGCTGTTCCCAGGCTGAGAGGGCAGTGTTTCTGCTGCCTGCAGTTGTCACCTGGTTGTGGGGCACAGGGAGGTGGGTTAGGACAAAAACAGATGGAGCATGGCCCCACCAGCACCCCTCTTCCCACGATGCCGCTATTCAATTCAAAGCATAAAAGGGAACCGAAAGTTTTTGCATTGGTGCTTTGGGGGGTATCAATTACTGGGTGTCTTTCTAGTAGCAGGAAAGGGCAGGAGGGAACACAAGGATGAAAGAGGTAGGTGTCGTGGGCGGATGAGAGCTGACGATGAGAGGAACCTGGGACTGCCAGAGTCATAAATCATTGTACACTGATCAAAAGATACGTGTACAGGCTGGAGGAAGCAATCTTCCACCTCCTGCCCTGTAGAAATTTGCTAATGTGAGAATTCTCATGGAGCCCTTGCTTAATAAATACATTTACAGTGGAAGAGGATGTGACAAATGAGCTGGCGGAAGGGAGGAAGAGTTGTCATTTATATAAGTTTATCCTTGGAGCAGTGGTTCTTAATTTTGGACTTCTGTGGACCAACACTGAATCACTCCCGGAAGCAGGAAAATACTGACTAAGCAAGTTCTACGATTTACACCTCAAAAAATGCACAAATCTAAGAAACGATCATAAATCAAACAAATACACGCATTATAAAAGATTTTGTTTAACTCGCGAACAAAAAAATACAAAATTTGAAATTGCAGTTTTAATGAGGAGGTTGGGACATTACAAAATCTTGTTTTATTTCTAAAAGACAAAGCTAGGCTAGACTATTGCTGATCACTTTTTTTTAATTTATTTTTATTCAGGCCTCAAATTGCCTATACTACTTACAGCTGTCTTTGCACAGCTCACACAAATCAAGCTTAGGATACCAACTTAATTTTAAGCATCCTACTTCAAACTCCTTCACATTTACAGAGCATTTTAAAGTTGTTAATTTTATATTTTGCTTTTTATGTGTACGTACTTTATTTAATTTAATTAAAAATGAAGTATTATTAAATTAGTAAACAGTTGCGGACCCCCTGATTAGGCGTTGCTGACACTCAGGGGTCTGCAGAGCACAAGTTAAGAACCGTAGTCTTGGAGGACAAGTGTAAAGCCTAGGATTCAGCAAACAGGGTGCTGAAGGCCCCTGTGTGCTTATTACCCTAACACCCTGGTAGTATGTTGTGGTCTAGAAATAGGCTGCAGTGCTCACGAGATTACCTGGGTGCTTACCTGACTGCTCTTGTCTGACGAGATCTTGAGCCCAGCCTATATGGGGCACGCAATTGGAACTTATACAAGAATCATGGAGGGTGAAGGGCTCAGAGCCTTGCCACTGCTGCTCCTGCATTTGTGGGGCATCAGCAGAAAGATAGACAGGCAGGTCCTGAGCAACATGTCTATGGAGCTGCTGGCACAATATTGGGGCAGCATTGCTTTGCAGTACAATACAACAGCATGTAGAATATTGATTGTGCATGACAGGCGATGCAGATCTTTCCAATGTAAGTATTTGAGGTATTTAAAATGGTACAGAAGTGATTCTTTTGTGATTGTCTCTTTTGGTGTCCTCCAGAAATATACTTTGAGCTCTCTGTTTTGTCCATCAAATTGTATGCACGCCTGACCCGGTGCTTCTAATAGGTTATATGCCAAAAAATCATTGACAAAAATATATTCTGACATAAAAATTAAGTCCTAAATATTGTTTGCAAAAGTATTGTCCAGTTGGGTGTAGGTTTTATGTTCTCTCACATGATGTGTTATTTTTATAAGCGATAATTTTGTTAGACAATATGTGGTTCAAGATCTTCTTGTACTTCAATTTCTACTAAGTGAGGTAAGGCAAGAACCTTAGTGAATGGCACACAGTTCTGATACAAGTTTTTAGTATAACAATTTAAGATCTGCTGCGCATCGCCTTCTGTTTTCGCCAAGTCTCTCTTCACATAACTCACTGCAGCCTGTGAAGACGTGGTCCTTTCAATGTAATGGAGTGAGCTAGCTGGTATGCTATACACCAATAACCACTGTAAAGCAACTACAAATCTTTTTGAATCCGTAATACACGAAGGGCCTTCAAAAACGTGATCGAGGAAGTCACTGGCATCCTTGACTTTCAGCTTTGTAGTTACATAAGTTGATTACCAGTCCCTCTCTCCATTCCATATGCTAAGGGTGAACTTCTTACAAATCCCATTGACGCCTCTTCCTTCCCTTTTGCTCAGTGACTCTCGCAGTTGTCAGATACCCAAGATTGCAACAGAACTACAGTCTATTTTGGAGCAGGATAAGCAAGTGTAAAAGGTCTTTCCAGATTCACCCCTCTTAACGTTCCAACAGCCATTCACTTCTAAAGGCATTATGGTAGGAGACAATTTGGGGGGGTGTGGCTAAGCTCACCATGATGGCGGACGCGGCTCCTTAGCGCTCCGCTCCATATCTCCCATTATCCGGATTTTATCCGATCATTGAGGGACCTATTGGCGATAGGCTGTGCCCGCTGCCCTTAAGCACCCCTAGCAGCCTGTGTTTGTGAAAGGTGCGTTCCAATTGCTGCTGGAGTGCTATTTCCCTGCGGATGGCAGAGAGCGCTGAAGAGGGCCTGCAGCCAAGCGGCAGACGGCATCTGGATGTACCGGTGGAGGCCGTCCTGGAGTTGGGGTCTGGCCCTCTGGAGTTGGGGTGCCGTATTGGTGGCCAGCCTTGCTCCTCCCTGCCCCTCCCCCCCTCCGAGGTGCCAGTTCAGATGCAGACGCATGGCAGGAGGCCTAGATCTATGCGGCCTGCTGCACTTGCCGGATCGCGAGAGCGGGTGCTGGCACGCTGCTGCCTGGACCTTGCCTTCCTGCACTGTAAGGTGGTGGAGGTCCGCTACTGACCTAAGTGACACCCTGTTGAAGAGGTAGGCGAAAGGGGTCCTCTCTGACTGCTCCTTTACCCCAAGAAGAGCCCCATAAGCAGAGGGACTGAGTATAAGCTACTGCAATCAACAAGCCTCACCTATGCTGGGCATCCTGCCTACTGATCTGCTGATCTTGTGCTGGGACCGCCGGCTCCAGGTACCGCCCTGTGCAGTGCCCGGCCTAACTCATGCTGCACCTGGTTTGGAAGGGAATAACACCCCCCCTTTTGTTATCTGAGGGATGGGCCATGTGTGGTGGTCTGGTGGTGTCCTGGTGGTGTCCTGATGGTGTCCTTGTGAGTGGCATGGCCCTGGGAGAGTGGGGCTCTCCGGCTGACTCCCTGCGCATACAGAAGGGCTGAACCTGACCAGGCCCTGATCTTGAAGCCACAGGCGCCTTGGAAACGGTGGCCCAATCTGTGTGAACATTACAGTAACACATGTCCAAGATGGGCTGCCTGCGTTCTGGATCCTGGGGGTCGCCTGGCCAGCTACAGATGGCCCGGGCCAGGTGGAAAAAACACCATACACCTTGCCTAGCAAATCTATGTCCCATAAACTGGATTCAGTTCTTGCATCAATTGAGAACATGGGACCTCCCTGGAGCAGATGCGCTCCTCCCTAAAGGGCAAGGTAGATGCTGTGGTTATGGACCTCAACCTTCTACATGCTGACCACATCAAACTTGTGGACAAAATCCGAGTGCTAGGAGACACCATAGACGAACTGGCCCGAAGACACAGGAGGTGGGCGCCCAGTTGAAAGACCTACTGGGCCAAGTGCACACACTAGAGCTCAGAGCAGAGGACTCAGAGGACCGATCCAGGCGTAACAACATTCAGGTTGTTGGCCTGCTGGTGGGTGAGGAGGGGACTGAATCCCCAGTTTTGTCAAAAGCTGGATCCGGGACCTATTGCTCACTAGAAAGCTGACTCAACATGTTGCCGTGGAGCGTGCACATAGGGTCCCGACGAGACCTCCCCCCACCGGGGGCTGGACCCTTACCCTTTTTGTTCCTAGTACTGAACTACAGGAACACAGACACTATCCTGCAGGAGGCTCGCAAACTGCAGTCAATTCAGGTTAAAAATAGCCAAGTCATGCGATTCCCACACTACACAGCTGCAGTGCAGAAGCGCCGACCCTCCTTTCTTGAGGTGAAGCGACAACTGCGTTATCTGGAACTTAAATACTCCCCAGTATTTCCAGTGCGGCTCAGCATAGTCGCCAGTGTTAAAACGCATTTCTTCGACACCCCTATGGCTGCCTGAAAGTGGCTGGACTTTGTGTTCCCTGGGTGCTCCACCACACCCACTGAGGCACAAGGGGGGACTCAGTGGGGGCCGGTGCGGGGAGATGCCGGAGGAGGGGACACAGGGCACGGGAGAGTGGTTCGGGGCTCGGTCTTAATGTCGAACAAATTATACTAGACCAGCACAGAGCACTGCAGGCGGCAGCTGAAATCAGTGAGGCTCAAAGGGAGTTGCTACCTGGGGAAAGCCTCCAGGAGTGGGGCAGCGACGAAGAATCGGCGGATGTCGCCTCCTCCTCCTCCATGGACTTCATTACCCCGCCTGAGGTCACCCCGCAAACAGCAGATGTTATTGCATGACTTTATGTGAAAGGCCGGAGGGCCAGGGGCACTATTCTGAACTTTGTGGACATGCAAGTACGAGTAATCTGTACTTATATTACTAAACAACTAACAATGTATCATTGCATTCATGAACAGTCATGTTATTTGGGGCATGTCAATAGTTTTGTGGGGCCCCCTTTCAATCAAATTCTCTTTAGGCATTGCGGGGGTGCATGGATGGGGGGTGTGGGACAAAGACCATTACGAAACAGTCAGATTTCCATCTGACTGTTTCGTAATGGTCTTTGTTTCTGATGCTAGTTCTGATTTATGGAATGTAATATCCCTTTTTGAATACTATTCAATATTAGCGGGCTACATGGCTGATGGTTGTGGTTTCTCTTTTTCTCTATTTCTTTTTGTTTGACCGCCAGATTTTTATGTATTAAATGTAGTTGAATTGGGGATTGAATCTGGTTAGTGGTCGGTAAACTGTCCCTTAGACCCTTGTTCCTTATGGATGTATAGATAATACTACATTGCCAACCAGTATATATCCGAGCAAAAACTTTTGTGAATTAGAACAATGGATCAGGGAGTTCATCTGGAACGGAGGGAGACACAGGGTGGCGTTACGAAAATTGTATGCGCCGGCGGAGCAGGGTGGGTTGGCCGTTCCCAACTTGGAGCTCTATTACCTAGCCTCCCAATTACAGTGTGTGTCGAAATAGCTGGCAGGCCTGTTGCTTGAAGACACAGCGAAGTTACTACCAGCATGGACGCTGACCAACATTCATCTATTCCACCCCGTGTCTAGAGCACCCACACCACAGCCTGGGATGTTAGCTGTAGCAAATTGCTGCTTTAGGCGCAGTCTGTATCTTACTCGGGAGGCAACCCCATACACGCTGCCCTTGCTTGGCGAGCCGAGGGGCAGGGTGACCACAATGGGGGTGGAGCTGGTGCCATGCGGCATGAATACAAACGATGGGTGATTTATTTGCGGATGGACATATGAGGGGTTATCCCATGGTTCGGACATTCCACTGGGCCAGTTCCTACTATACAACTCACTGGTGGCCTCTCTGACGTGGTTCTGGGCAGGCCTAGACACCGAACCCTGGAGAGAGACCAAGAGCGCCTCCCGTTGCGAGGCGGAGAGGCAGGAGTCAGAGAGCGCAGTGTCATACACCGTTTGCAACTGAGGCGCCGGAAGGGTGGCGTAGGCCTTGTAAAACTCTGTAGGAAGTCCAAACAGGCTGATCCCTGGCCCTATGTGGTTATACAGTATATGCATGTGATGGGGACGGGCAGCCATATAAAACACTGGCTGACTGAGGTACTGCTAGCACACACGAGGGACCCACTCACCTCCCTGCGGGGCAAGTGGGAAACAGACAGAGGGAGTCCCTGGGTAGATACAGACTGGGACTAGGTGTTGGCAAGCGCTACACAAATTCCACAGAATGTCCGGTAACGACTCATACAATGCTACATTATCCTTAGGGCGTATCTCTCCCCTGATAATTTGAATAGGTACTTCCAGTTGAGCTCTGCGGCCTGTCTGGGATGCGGCCTAGTGGGCGCCGGCATCTTGCATATGCTGTGGTCGTGCAACGCTCTGCTACAATACTGGCTGCACACTGGGAGTAATGTATACTGGGATTGTTTCCTAGATCCAAGAAACACAAAGTAACTTCCAGATTTCTGGACTTGGGGCTGATCACAGCTAAGTGGTTTATCACACGCAGGTGGAAACACCTGCTCCCCACCATCACATGGCATGGAAACAGTCTCTCCTGGTATGGGCACAAGCGGAAAGTATAGCTCTTAACAGAGAAGACACGTTGGGGCTTACAAAATATCATATTGCAAAACATTAGGATTCCATGCTGGGGGCTCGGCAGCATATCACTCACCCGGAGATTGAACACTCCGTAACCGGGAACACGGGCCGGAATAGAGATGGGTGTGCTGGGGCCTCTTGCAGGTAATCGCTCTTTAGGTGAATGGGTGAGGGGCACCTTACAGAGGGTAGATGGCGCAGAACAGAGGGGGCGACTCAGTGGGTGATTGAGAAAGGACTAGGCAACTCTGCAAAGTTACATTTGTTTTGTTTAACAATGTAATATCACTGGCACGTGACCACACAGGTAATTTAGCAGTGGCCAAGTTAATCCAATATAAGACCCACAGACTGCACGTTAGCTATCAAGGGTCCGACATAAGGCTTATGATCCTGCAATATATTACAGCTATTTTACTATAGACAAATGTTTTGCTAGGAATCGAACGGATTCACATATATGTAAAATGCCTATATTTTGATCATTGCTGACTACCATACATGTCAATATTTTTTTCTTCTTTTTGTTGTTGTTATCCTACCAATGTATGTATGATAATTCACAAAATGCCAATAAAGAGATACAGAAAAATGGTTGTAGGCAAATTACCTGCTCATTACCTGTAAAAGAAAGATGTCTAACCTGTAAACATACCCTCAAATGAGACAGTGCTACAGAATTAGAAAGATGTCTCTCTATATGCTGTATACTTAACCATTATGATATGTCTGAAATTCCTATGTAGTTGGCAGTCAACTATATATGTCAGTGAGTCTCCACCAGCAGAGCCCCCCACCTACCTCAAAATAACGGTGCTAGCAGTGGGTGTAGGTTTTTAGGGACCCAATCACAGAATCTAGGACCTAAAGATTGATTGTAGAGGCAAGTTCATGACAGAAGGGGAAAGGGAGACTATTAATTAACAATTCAGGACACAGAGGTGTTTTAAGCATGGATGAAAGCTTCATGAGTCCTGGCAAATGATGTCCTATCTTCTCTTCTTTGCCAGAAGAGATGCAGAAACGTTAATATTCTTTCATCACCCATTCACGCAGTTCTCTTTGAGGCACTTAGCTGATATCTGTCTGACTCTCCCAGCTCCTGTGCCCATCAACTGGCACTGATCTGGTGTGCCTGTCTACACTCACACCCATCTGGGCTTCTAGATTCACCACAGTGCACTGCCTCCTCTGATTGCAGTAATAATTGTTTGATCTAGGACTGACCTAACCCATCATCATCTGCTTAAAAAAATTACAGACATGGCATATGACTACTCTTGCCATGTCCCTGCCCGCATATAAGAAGCCTTAACCAGACAGTTCACTGACTGGTCCTGTGCGAATGAGGCCTTTCAGAAGAATCAACCTAGTGTGTTACGGTTTGTGATCCATCCTTATCAACCTTCAGAGACCAATAGCAGACGTTACAATGCAGATCTTTACCACACCTGCTGCAGTTACTCCCCAGACTGCAGTTTCTATAAAATATACACAGTATGAAAGGCAGCCCTAAATGATTATATTGGCAAAAATACATAAGATTCAACTGCACTTTCAGCGGCCACAAAGGCAGGACATTCCAAGCATGATTTCTGTTTTTGGTGGTATTTCAAATCTAATTCAGATGTAAGTAACTTACCTAAGGATATCCACTAGGAATAGTTCGGTGTCGAATCATATATTTGAGAACTAAAGATAAAACTACTGACCTGACTCCCTTCACATTGAGGGGGATAGTCTCCACTTTTCTTATATTTCCTCCTCCAATTTCTTGCAGTGCAAAGTAGGTAAAGGCCTGCCGTACTCCTACTTAGTATGTTGTTACTACAGTATTTATAAAAAAATATTTGATGGATCCCAAAACAAAACCATTGTATACCTGCTCCCATTACATCAGTTTATTTAGATTTAACTCTTGAGTCTCGCCTGTATCCTTTTAGGGCACTGGAAGGAAATTTTCGTGGAATTCAATTCAAAATGGGGATAATAGTTCCACACTATGTTCTGGGATTTTTATTTTTAAGGATTACACCGAAAATATGATCATATTTAATTATCTTAAATGCTATGGTGACTTACATCTGTTCCATTTAGCAAGTAGCAATATCTTTACATGCTTTTTCTGATACCACCTTGGGCAAAATTAGCATTTGCTTCCCAGCTGGTCCTGGTGGTGTACTGTGAAATGTAAACAGGGGCTGAAACATTTCCACAGATATCATAAGACCAGGGCCACTGGAATTATGGGGCACATCTTTTAATTAAAAAACTACCATGCAGAACATTATTATGTACCTGGCTTCTTGGAGACATATTAGTTTTTAAGCCATGGGACCATTGGACAGAGGGTGTAGCATGTTTGTGTTTCTTCTGAAGTGTAAGTGCCATTTTGAAATAACTGCTGTTACGAGGATTTGTGTTGATGTTTTGACTTCAGAAACCCCATAACAAAGAATGAATCATTCTGTCCATCCTGTTTGAGTTGCATGTAAATGTTTACGGTCTCTGTTTCTTGCTGCTGACAGTAGCCCTTCCCCCATTCCATTAAAAAGGGATGTTTGCACTATATAGGCAACGTTGTCATTTCTTTAAGTGGTTAATTACAGCAAACCGTTAACAGTGCCCAGGTAACAAATGTAAAGTGCCATACAGAGCAATTCTTGTGTTGGAATTTTAAAAACTTTTGATTTGTTTGAGTTTGAAACAATGTTTGTGTAAAATATGTTTACTATGCTGAAGATTTGGTGACTCTGCAGGGCTGGTCTCTAACCACTATCTAGATCGGAAGGGGCCCAAGTAACCTCAAAATGCATTGGATTTTTAGGCAGCGTCATAAACTTTGGGACGTCCCCTTTTGAGAATCTGAGAGCTCCTGGTTATGTGTGTGTGGGCCAGATGTTGTTTGATGGTAAACTTTACCTATGCCGGTGCATCCCACCATGGGAAGAGCTGAGGCTAGAACTCACGCTCATCTGCCTTCTATTCTACAGATGGCGAGCGACTGGCCGAGGGGACGGATGCAGGAAGGAGAATGGCCGGAGCCCACGCCTCATCACTCCAGAGGAGACCTGAAGATTCCAGTGAGAGCCGTGAGGAGGAGCAGGTGGTAAGGATCCTTTTCTATTTTTGTATTATTAACTGATAGAAAAACATCCCAAAAGCACTGTCTAGTATTTTCTTAAGACTTTGTAGCGGCGTTGTGTGTAATTGGGAAACCAGTTTCAAATTCTATATGTTAAAAACTTTTAATGAAAATTGAAAAATAATCTTTAGATGTATATTCTTTCCATTTGTTTATGAAATGTCTGTCCTGGTACGAAAGGGACAAGAATCTCTCATAATCACCTTGGAATCCTGAGTACCTGCATATAACATCGATACAACCTCATGATACGTTGGCCTCTATTCTATGTCTTGGTAGTTCTCCCGCTTAAGTTACTTTTCTTCTGAAGAATGTGCAAGTTGCACGTTACTTAGTTTTCTCGTGAGCTGCTTTGATGGTTAAATGGGGAGTTAGGGTAATTGTATTTAGCTTGTTTTCACTGACTTTTTACAGAAACTTGCCTGGTACTACATTGGTGTTTTTTTAGTTCTGTGTGCTGCATTGGTCTACGAAACATTTTGTTCATTCTGAAGGGGTAGATTAGTATAGGTTATTATTATTGTCAATATAAAGGATTATTAGGCTTATACCATGCACAGAAGATTAAAACACACAGGCGTGCAATATATAATTAAATTAATATTGCAACAATATAACACAATTGCAACCTAAAATACTGAATGGACCGTTACATTCGTATGCTATAACTTTAATCACTGCCGATTAGTTAAAAAGTGAGACCGCTAGTGCAGTCTGTTGACTCAACCATAGGTAAAAATTCATATTAGAAGTACATATTAAGCATTGAACTTTCATAGAAACTAATCTGGTACAAATGCAAAGGAAATGCTTTTAAGATTCTTGACCCAGCCCACTAAAAAATAAGTAGGTTTGAACACTATCAGGGTCCAAATCGGTCATCTTTTTGTTGGAGTAAGGGCAACTGTAGTGTAGGTATTTATTTCAGATGTTCTTAGTTGTAGGAACCTTTAATATCTATGAGGAGGTAAACTATCATACGCAGAAGTTGGAATAGCACCCAATTTAATCCTCAGCGGTGACCTGAAAGCTCAATTGAAGTTATGGGTCTTAATAATGTGTTTCGTTATCATTTGTTTTTAATAAAATCTTTTTATTCGCAATAAACCAAGTTCAAGTTAAAGCAAACATACAGGTCACGTCCAAGGCAGGAAGAGAAGTTAGTTATTTCAGAGAACCATCTGGGTTACAGCTTCAGCAAGGTTACATTTAAAATTAGGAGAAACAATAATCACCAAATTTACAAATCAGCCAGCTCCACGTCACGTGCAATACAGGGAGGCTCACAGATATTCCCCTATACTCGTTCCAATTAGTCCATATTGCTACCCATTTCCGCGGGCACCCCCGGGCCACATACACAGTCTTCTCCTGTACCATGTTCCAGTCCATAACTTATTTCCATGCGCCCAGAGTAGGCGGAGCCTCCGCCACCCACAGTCGCGCAATATTTCGTTTAGCAATTACTAGACCCAGCGTGACCCACAGTTTCCCTTTAGAGGAGAGGTCCGTTGGCTCCCATCTATTGAGTAGACATCTCTTCACCTCAGGTCGCAGCTCCACTCCCCACACCTCTCTCATACAATGCAACACCCGGGTCCAGTAGGCCTGTATCTCCCGACATTCCCATATTATGTGCAGGAAGGTGCCAAGCTCCCCACAGTCTCTGAGGAAGAGCCCATCCTCACTACGGCCCATCAGGACCAACCTTGTACCAGACATATAAACTCGGTGCAGGATTTTCAGCTGTATAAGGCGTAGTTTGGCCACTATCGCTATCTCTTTGGGGGATGCTAGTGCTTCACTCCATTCCTCGTCATCAATTACAAGTCCATCCGCCTCCCACTTACCCCTTAGGGCCCTCAACTGGTCCGGAGTGTGGTTTATGAGTTTCTTGTACGTTAAGGAGATAGCTTTCTCCGGGAGGTGGCCATCTAGTAGCCTGTCCTCCAACGGTGAGTACTCTGGGGGTTGGGTCCCCAGGGGAATGTTTGTCGTAAGCGCGTCTCTGACTTGCAAGTAGCGGAAGTGTTCTGTCTGCGCCAGATCCTATGTCTGCTGTAGAGTGTCAAATGTTACTACCCCGGTCGGGCTCCATAGGTCTTTAACTTGCGAAATCCCAATCAGGTCTCAGTTCCGGCACCCCTTGGTTTGCCGAAGAGAACCAAGCTGCTCCGAGGCCCAGAGCGGTGTTGCTAGGGTAAGTTTCCCTGCCTAACCCAGTTTCTTCTGCGCGATGTGCCAGAGCTGGACCGAGTGCTTGGTGGGACCCGTGAGACAATATCTCCCCGGTCGTGAGTAAAGGGCTATTTCGTAGTTGCCCCCCGGCAGGAGCCACTTATCCATCTCGTATCCCGGGTCGTTCCCCGCACTGTAAGTGCCCTGGTTGATGGCCGAGAGGTGTGCCTCCCAGTAATATTTCCTAATGTCGGGAAGTGCGATGCCCCCGTCAAACCAACCCTGTGTCAGTTTCTGCAGCGATATACGGGCCAAACCATTCCAGAGGAGGTCCCGCTGAGCCGTCTCTATAGCGGCAAAGTATCTCTGTGGCACCAAGTCCGGGTAGTTTTGGAGGGCATAAAGGAATCTTGGCAGCGCCATCATTTTAAACAGCGCTGCCCGTCCCAGAAGGGACAAGGGGAGGGTTTTCCATGTGGCCAAGTATCTCTGGAGCCGCTGCAGGGGCGGGAGAAGGTTCCTCTCGCATCTGAGGGCCAGGTCTTGAGTGATAAAACCCCCCAAGTATGTGAATCCCTCTTGTGCTATTTGGATCGGGCATCCTCCGGGAAGTGGGGGGGTCACCCTGAAGGACATATAACAGGGATTTACCCCAATTAATACTGTAGACGGAGTATTCGCCAAATTCAGTAAAGATGTCCAACGCCCTCACAATGGATACACCCGGGTTGGAAAGGTAAAGTAGGATGTCGTCTGCGTAGAGCGAGATTCTATCCTCCCAACCTGCTGTCCATCGTATCCCTTTCAGGGAAGACGTTTGCTGAACCCAGGCCGCGAGTGGCTCCAACGAAAGAGCAAAAAGCAAGGGCGAGAGGGGGCACCCCTGTCGCGTCCCTCGTTCCAACCCAAAAACTTCCGAGACCTTGTTATTGACCACTACTTGTGCACGCGGTTCCGTATATAGAAGACGTACCCAGCTTACAAATTCCGGGCTGAATCCTGGCTTTTGCAATACCGCCCACATATACTGCCACTCCAGGGTGTCGAACGCCATTGCCGCATCCAATGGCACTACTACCGCGTCCTACTGCAGCCGATGACAGCTACCCAATACTCCGTGCAGTCGGCGCAGATTGAGCGCCGTGTTGCGGAGTGGCATAAAGCCCGATTGGTCGGGGTGCACTAGTGCGTGCAGGACGGGTTTCAGTCTGTTGGCCAGTACTTTGGCTAGGATCTTAGGCTCAGCATTGAGCAACGAGATCGGCCTGTGCGAGGTACAGGCGTCCTTGGGTTTTCCTTCTTTAGGGATTGAAACGATAGTGGCCGTTCGTTGGTCCACTGGTAGTATTCCCTGCTCCCTGCTATCTTCAAACATCCTTAGGAGGGGTGCTCCTAGGCTGCTGGGTTTGAGGTTGTACAGTTCCACTGGCAGGCCATTGGGCCCAAGGGCTTTCCCTGAGCTGAGATCATGAATGGCTTGTGTCAATTCCTCTGTCCCTATTGGTGCCTCAAGAGTCTCCCGCTGCTCAGCCGTTAAGGCGGGAAGGGTAATACCACTGAGAAAAGCCATTGACTCCTCCTCCTCCTCCTCCTCCGATCGCTCCGATTTCTTAGTATAGACCCTACGGTTGTGAGCCGCAAATTCCTTCACTATCTCATGCGGTTCTGTTACAACGTCCCCTGACTCTGTTGTAAGTTCGACGACCACCTTCGACACTTGTTGTTTTTTGTCTAGCCAGGCTATGAGTTTGCCTGCTTTGTCCCCTTGGTCGTATAACCTGCCCTCCCTACTGCGCGCCATGGTTTTGGCCGCCTCTGTGACTAGGGCCTTATACTCTGCTGTTTTGAGATGGAGACTGTGTACCGCTTCAGGGTCTACGCTCTGTTGCGCTGCGTTCTCAAGCGCCAGGAGTTCCGGCTCTATTGTGACTGTCTGGGCTTCTCGTTCCTTTCTGTTACCTGCTATGACCGACAGGGCCACCCCCCTCAGCACCGTCCTAAAGGCCTCCCACAGTACCGATGGTGAATCCACCGAGCCTTCATTTTCTTTGAAATAGTTGTCTATTACTCGGGACAGAGTCTTTCTCGTGTCCTCTCCTTTAATATACCAAGCATTGATCGGTGCCACACTACCCACCCTGTGGCCACCCACTGTCACGTGCGCCCACAGTGGGGAGTGGTCCGAGATAGCTCGTGCCAGATGGGTGACTTCCTCGATCGTTACATCCTGGTACACTGGTGCTAACAAATAGTCAAGTCGGGAGAAAGTGTGGTGTGGGCCAGAGAAGAAGGTATATTGTTCCTGGATTGGGTGTTTGAGGCGCCAAAGATCAACTAGACCGCATGCTTCCATAAGGTTGGGGAGCCACCGTTGTCCCAATTTCCCTGGCCGGGTGTCTGTCCATCTCCCCTGATACCACCGCGTTAAAGTCGCCCCCCACCAGGAGTTGTCCCTCAGGAAGTGACAGTAGCAGTTTCCCCAGGTCTTGATAGGACTGTGTTTGGAGGCCTGGCGGGATGTAAACTGCCACCAGAGTAAGCCGGCGGCCCTCCCATTGTCCCGAGATTGCAGCAAAGCGGCCCAGGGGATCCACCTCTGTTTGGTCAATAGTAATCGGGAAGTTGCGCCGCAACAGGATTCCAACTCCCCTTGATCCGGACGTAAAGCCCGCATGAGCCGCCAGGGTGTACCCCCACCTATTCTTGTTACTCATAGGCGCCTCTTCTGAACCATGCTCTCTGTCCCTATAGATTCATCCCTTCATCGTGCGATTCACGTGACAGTCTGAAGGTAAGACGCCGAGGTTTCCTTAGCGCGTTCTAATTGTGTTTTTAAACGATGTCCCGAGATCGATGTTCCCCTGCATTCTTTTTCCCAGATAATTGAATTTCGGAACGCCGAAGTGGACGTTTCGACGCCACCTGACGGCTATTGTCCTTCCTGGACCACTCGTTACTCCAGGACTCTGCTGGTGAGTAGGGTCAGTGCTCCGGCACGCCCTACATAGACCTACCCCCTTAAAGTGTAATTCATGCCTGAGTTATATATACATATATAATTTCAGTCCTCCACGTGCCACCAGAATCGGGACCACATCAAGCTTGACTGCAATTGAATCCTTCTACATTGGTCCGATAATCATTGATCCACGGTAAGCACTAAACCAAAAAAAAAAAAACACTCAGTATTTCCTCCCCTCCCCCCCCCTCACATTAATTATCCAGTTGCTTTAACCTTCCCTTACCCTGATCTCCCTCCCTCCCACACAGCACTGTATCCAGCCCACCATGTCCTGAAGATGATCCCCATTCATACGGATCGAAACGCCGTCGACCAAACAGCCAGACTCCAGGCGCCCCTCCACATTGGTTCTCCTTATAAACACTGAACTGAGAAACCATTATTGGATTGGAAACCATTGTGTTCTTTCACTGTATATATTTGCACCTTGCACCTTGCGCCGCTCACGCTGTATTTCTTGTCACTTGCGCTGCCGTAGTGTCACAACTCACTGCACTCGTGCACCTTGTACTACCTTATGGGCTGATATTTGTTTATTGTTTAACTGTTCATACAGTGCTGCAACGAATTGTGTTTATCTGCCCCTATCCCTCTATTTCCTTTGAATATAAAATATTGCTTTTTAGCACTATTATGAACAAAATAACTGACTCCTTGATCTTTGTAGGATAATACTGTATAGATATCCTTATCAAGTACTGTTTATTAATGTGCTCAATAATACCAGTTGGGATATTGTTTCGTATATATTTCCTTAGACCCCAATCCCAATAGGTTGATGGGTTCATACTCCTGTTTCTCCACATATACCCACCTATTCAGAGCGTAGCATGTGTTTCCCATCAAGTGCGTCTCCTGAAGGAGAACTACGTCAAGGGCGTGGCGCTTCAAAAACTGCAATACTATACACCGCTTCAGTTTATCCTCCAGCCCGTTGACATTCCAGCTGACCAACTTCAAACTTTTATCCCCTCTTATGGTAATTCAGGTATATATGTGTCCTGCCGTGCCCTTGGTTCTCTCGGTCATGTCCCATACTCTACACCATACTTCAGCGTGACCCCACCCACCTGCCTCCCACCACCCCCAAACTGTGCCCCCAACACCCTTCAGAACAGTAAACCCCCCCCCCCCCCCCCAACCCCCACCCTGCTCCGTAGGTTCCGAACTACCCACATCCCCAATTAGCAGAGCGCCTTTCGCCCAATCCCAACCCGGGAGTGAGGAAACCTCTCCCCGCCCCCCCCCCCCGCTAGAACTCTGAAAGGGAAAAGTGCACCGGCCCCAGCTCCAGCCGCCACCCACATCTATCCCCTTCATTACTCAACAAAGCTGTACCTGAGAGTACACTCTCCACACTTTAATACATACTATCAATTGTCCGTGTCCCACCTCTTGTGTTACTGCACATGGGCCCCCTAAAAAGGCTGAACCCTCTCTCTTCGTTCAGAAGTGTCATGGGCTGCCTCACCACAGTGTCATAGGCATAAACACTCACTGTACCATTTGCGCTGGGAGTTCTCCCCCCCCCTGGCCCCCACCCAATTAAGAGCAGCCCAGTGTCTCAGTGGTGCAGTGCGGTATACGTTACAGTTTGTCAGGACTTCTTCCACCTCCTCCGCCGCTGGCGACCGTCCTATTGTCTGAGGGATCCCCATTTAGGACTAGCTGACCTCGACCGCCAGGAGCGTTGACTCTGGATCGCTATCATTTTTAATTCATGAAAGGATATTTTTTCATTAGCTCCTAATGGAGCAAGATCGTAATCAAAGCTTAACTCAGAATTTCTCTGTGGTTATTTATCAAATTCTCTTCTCATAATTGTGAAAGGGAAGACCCGTTTACCCAACCCCCAGTCTCACGTATTTTGAAAAGGTACAGAAGAGCCATTATTCTCTCAAATTTACAAGGCTGTTATCTCAAATTATAGGCTTTACATTTCTTAAATGGTATATTGCAATACTTTAAAGAAGTGGGTATTTTAAATAGAATTGTTTGACACCGGCATTGGCCTTTTGGGTTTTATTTTTGAGAGATGCGAATTGTGACAACCACAATAGGGATAGTCCTAGATAATCTTTTATTTCTTGTTCGCTCCAAGTGAGTAAATGCCTTCAATATTCCAATTAAAACCTGTGAGACGTTTTACCAAAAGTTATCATTTTAGTTTTGGTTAAATTCATCTTTAAACCATTTTCTCTGCACTACAAAGACACAAACGTCAGTGACCAATATAACCCAATAGGAGTCTTATCTTCCACAATTAAGTCACCAGCATCTAATATTATTGGTATTTTCCTACTACCCAATTTTGGAGGACACCAATGTACAATATGAAAATCAGAAACTAGATTCGACAGATAGATAATTTGAATGTTTTTAATTTAAATGTGCCCATAATGTGTATATTACTTTGAATCTATTCTAGATTTGATGTTAGGGATAAGTACAATTGATTGCCTATACACTAAAAGATACATGTATTTGAAGACATTTTGATTAATAAATAGATTTGTACTTTTTTACTAAAAACGCTGTTTGATTTGTTGACATTGGGTATATGGTTATAATTCCCTCATATGAGTGGTGTCCGCTTGATTGAATGGTTGTGATTAAGATGAACATTGGTGTCCTGAAGTACAGCCCAAAGGAAATCTCTTTCACCATAGCAAGATACTGCTACAGCTAGATTTCCATTGTGATCTCCAATGTGATCCTTGATTGTGACCCTTGATTGTGGGAAGGTAACCACCTTGCTTTAAGTCCACTGTTATTAGCTGATGAGTAGCTGTATCATGAGGTGGCTTGCCTGACTCTATAATGAGAGTCTGACCATTGGAAATTGAATCTTGATTCTCGAATCTTCAAATTTCTCTTCACCAATTTGAGTGAGTCTGTCTCTGGAAGGGGTGCCAAATTCCTCACCCACTCGACAAGTCCTCGTAATAAATACCTGAAAAAGGGTGTGGGTACTAAAGTGTTGTAATATACTGCTGTGGGCCCACGGTATACCAGAGAAGCCCACCACTGCCCCTGAGAATCCTACCAGTGTGGTGAATAAGTGAATGAGTGCTGACCATCCACAAAAGCATACACAAAAGCACATGTTCTTGAAGAATGTTGAGAAAGAGAGTAAAGCTAACCTCAAGAGCGTTAAAGCAGACCCCCCTAATCCGGACTCACTGATCTAAAACAAGCAAGATATCAACTCCACAATGGAGATGATACTGAATAAGCTAGCGGAGGTGCATGATATTGCGAAATCAACTAAGAAAAACATTGATAGCATGCAGAACGAGATTTCCGCAATCCAAAGAAACATAAGAGAATCAAACCCAAGAATTGAAGTAGCAGAAAACAGAATTAGCCAATTGGAAGAGTGGGCCACAAAAAATGCAAAAACATTGGAAAGAATTGACGCCACTACACAAGCCCTGGCTAGATATCGGAATTGGAAAATAGAAATAGAAGAGGAAATCTACGCATTTTTGGACTGCCGGAGGGAAGCGAAGATGCTTCCGGGTCATGCATTACCTTTCTTGAAAAATGGCTCCCTCAAGTCACCAAGCTATCTTTTGATAAGCCCTTAGAGTTTGACGGAGCACACAGAGTGCCAACGAGAAAGCTACTGAACCAAACACACCCCAGACCCATTGTGTGTAATCCGTTGAGGTACCAAAATGTTGAACTTATCTTATCTTTAATGAGGACAAACCAACATATTCTCTGGCATAACAACAAGATCTTCCTATCACAAGACTACTCCAAAGCAACAGTGGATACTAGAAAAGGGTTTCTCGCTCTCTGCCCCAAACTGAGATCCCTAGGATACCAATTCTTATTTGTGTACCTGGCCAAGTACCGAATTGTGGTGCAGGGCAAGTCCCACTCCTTCTAGGACCACTTGTAGTTGAAGAAATTTCTTGACGACAATGACGACCACAAGATGGATACATCCACACAGAAAAGCTCGACAGGAGCGCACAGTAATAACCACTAAAGATGGACTCTCAAGATGCCAGCCTGAGTAACATGATATGCTAGCCTGAGTATCATGAGAATATGAAAGGATAACAAAGCCTAAAGTCTGTGCCTAGATCAAGTGTTTATTAATCTAGAAAGAGTGTATAAAAAGCAATAGTGTTCCAGAAAATGCTTGAGTAACTTTAAAAGGATAACAAAGTTCTGAACCTAGAGTCTACAGCCTGAGCTGTTTTTGTTAGACTTGGTATACTATGCTGTCTAAAGTCACTATGCCTTGAATAACACGAGGCGGATAACTAAGTTTAGAGCCTGTAGTCAATGCCCAGAACAAGGGGTTAATGCCCTGAGACTTGTTGCTCCTATTGTATAGTGAAAGGGTAAAGGTACCTTCAAGGGATTATATTTACAATATTTGGTATCTATTTATAAATATAATTAAAGACCCAAATAAATGTTGGTCTATAAAGGAATTAAACAGTTCTGGTTATTCATTAAATTTAAAACAGTCACACAATGTGATCAAAACATGAAAAACAAAGAGAACGGGTGTATTTAGAAAATGTATTTTATACGTGCTATAAATCAGAAAAGGGTACTGAAAAAGTATATCAACGACAATGTTACAAGAAGTACATATTACAGAAATAAAACCACTTCATTGTAACAATTGTGTGGGCTCTTCTTTTTTGTTGCAATTGATCCAATAAACTGAAAAAGAAAAAGCGTAAGTCGACGTTTCGGTTTCTCTAAATTGATTGCCGAGACCTTCTTCAGGACAAGAACGAAGATATACGGGAAGACCCCTTAGGATCAAAGCAGTATTGCTAATCTGTATTGATGCTGACTGTCTTCGAATCTAATCTCATAGATCAAGATTCTTAATTTCAATGAAGCAGCTCGTCACATAAATCTTTACTGTTCACAATAGTGGCCACTTTCGAGCTGGGAGAGGTCATGATTACCGATACTTCACACAGGGAGGCTCAAAGATCATTGACTTATCAGAAGGCACACGT
The DNA here is from genome assembly GCF_964261635.1 of Lissotriton helveticus. NCBI lineage: Eukaryota > Metazoa > Chordata > Amphibia > Caudata > Salamandridae > Lissotriton > Lissotriton helveticus. The sequence goes on along the minus strand of NC_136061.1, from coordinate 933,011,224 downwards.
GAAGAGACATCGCGTTCACGAATTTAGGTGCCTAATATTGTGAACAGCAAAGATTTATGTGACAAGCTGTTTGCCAGGGCCGGTTATCGCCAATTTTGCTACAGGGCCGTTTTTGCAGCAACCCTGCAAAAAACGGCCCTGTAACAAAAACGGCTCCCATCCTTGCGGCGCCCTGGGGGATTGCCCGGTGCCCACAACGGCCAGTCCGGGCCTGCATAGGGGGAGCGAGCGGGGTAGTTAGTAATGAACAAAAAAAAACATACCTGCTGCTGCCGGCCGCCTCGCGCTCCACTGCTGCCAGTTCCTGGTCCCAGCCGTCCCTTGGACAGTATTACGGACTCCCCATCCTATACCTGCACTCCTCTCAAGCATGAAAGTAGCGTGGGGATTGACCTGAGTGGGCTGGTTTAACTCTCGCTCAGGCACAGGGAGTTTGTGCCGTTTCTCCAACCCTGCTGTGCAATACATCTGGGTTGGAGAAACCTAAATGTGCATGTCAGTTTGTCTGGCTGAAGACGGCCGGCCCAACTGACAGGCGCACTTAAAAGTGCACATCTACCACTCCTCCTCCCCACCTCCCATGGCACTGCCCGGCCAGCCCCTCGCTGCACACGGTGGCTCAAGTAGCAGCAGAAAAATAAAACTATAGTAAACTATCATTTTATTTTGCAGTTGCTGGCTCATAGCTAGTGGAGCGACGCTCATGCGCCATTGCGGAGGAGCCGCCCCCTGTACATTGTCCGCCTATCTTTTTTATTTTTCACAATCCGATTTTAATGTTGAAAGCCAATACAGATTTGGTGTCCCGTAGAGCGCCAGCTGTATATAATGAGAAGAAGCATTGAATTCAACATTTTCAAGCATTGCAGAATCAAGCTGATGCAATAAACACATTAAAAAGAAACTTAACACATCAAACAATAGTGCCATAACAATATTGCTGGACGCACCCAGCGACCTAGAATACACAGGTCTAAACAAATCAGTACACATGTAGGTAGAGTCCATATCTGTAGTGCAGCACAGCCCGATCAACTCAACAGCTCTTTAACAGCAGTGACAGAGGGGGGAGATTCTAGATCTAATCCCCTGTAATCGGCCCACCAGTTCCATATCTTGTAGTGTTTTTAGGGATGCTCTCTGGCCGTAAAGACTGGTATCTCCAGCCCCATGCAAAAGTCGAGGCCTTTCTTCCAGGTTGCAACCAGTGGCAGAGCCTCACTCTTCCATACTCTTGCGATATCACGCTTAGCCAGGGTAAGGCCTAGGAACAACAAATGGCGCTTATATCTATTGCCACCCAACCCCTTGGCTATATGAAGCAGAAACATTCGGGACGAGAGTTGAATATCCCATCCCAAGACTTCCGAGAGGCATGCTGCCACTCCTCTCCAAAACTGCGACAGGGACGTACACTCCATACAGTGTGAAAGAAGTCACCGTCAGCTGCCTCACATCGCAGGCCCCTTGATGACGCAATCAGCCCAGCCCGCCACAGCCTGTACCTGGTGAAATATACCCGGTGCAGGTATTTGAATGGAATCAACTGCAGGTGGGCAGCGATCGCTGCACTACGTGGGGACTCATGTGCCTCTACCCAGTCCTCCTTGTCGAGGGGGCCCAGGTCCAGCTGCCAGGCCTCCTGTGTTTGGTATAATGTATTGGGGGCATTGTTTACAAGTGTACAATAGATCTTAGTTAATTTGTGATCCCCCAAGTCTCCCATAAAAACCTTTGCCTCAATGGGGTTGAATTCAGGTATGACATCTTGTTGCACCAGATGCGGTGAGAGGGCATGTCGTAATTGGAGGTACCAGTAAAATTGTGGGTGGGGCATTGTCCGCCTATCTTTATGACGCACATGCCTTAGCACCTCTCTGGGGTGTTGCAGGAATGCCCACCTACCAGAGCCATGCACGAACATGAGTAATGGTTTCTGTACATGCTTTTGTTACGTGTAGAAAAGGGGTCCCTACTAAAGAAAAGATAAAGGTGTTGTCATAAAAAGCGCAATTGAAGTTAAGCAGCTAATTCCTGCGTATCATATTGAATGCTAAGCACATAAGCAATGTGTTAGTTTCAAATTTTCAACTTGAACAAATGTCTGATTTGAATTGGGCCCGAGAGTGGAGTCTTCTTCTCAAGAAGATTGTTGCTTCACTCGATGGACATCTGTTTTTTGTGATTATGGGATATTGCTAACTAGATGTAAGTTATATTCGTTATGCTTCTTGTAAAAAGTATTTGCGCCAGTGTAAACCTTACTGAAAACAAAGTGACTCCTGTATCCTTAGAACGGGCTTTAATGTTGATGCTGCTTTTGTGAGATCGGTGTTGGAAATGGGATCTAGGATTTTCATTAGATCCACACTATCGAGCCCTCTGTCAAGCTTGAAATATAAGAGCCTTTCTAGTTGGGCCTCATTGCATCTTCCGATTTGCCAATCATGGACCGTATTACAAATGGTGCCTACTGTCCCTCTTTGGGCCACATCTCCCCTTTAAGTTTGCGCACTGGTGCATACAGGGACAGTGCGCCCTATTACAGAAAATGCCCTGCCCCCAGGGAAGATGCTAACTTGTAGCAAGCCATTCACTGCACCTGCCTGCAGGGTGAAGGATGATGGATCTTTGTCACCCCTTTGAAGTGTTGGCGTGTGCTGTCTGCGCTGTGAAAGATGATGTGGCAGCTTCAAGCCACTTCTCCTTTCATTAGTGCACTGCCCCCAGGGAAGGTGTGAGTTTACCGCTGACCTTTGTGGCAATGCATTGATTATAATAGGATACACTGTCCATGTTTGGCTCCAGGACACCTGTTTAAAGGTGCGCCTCACCATAGTGCACGCCTTTATATAATGCAGGCTCTGGCGGCATTTTTGCCTCTGTGCCTGCTTCTATAATACAACATGGCGGCAAAGCGTTTCCTTCTTCTGCATGAGGGTCATGCTTCCATGCAAAAAGAGGGAATGACGCTTTAGGATAGCGCAGGCCACAAGCATCTGCTTCCTGGAGGAAGCAAAAAATGGGCACATAGGTCTGCTGCCCCTGGAGCACTGTATATTTTATAGACCCAAAGAAATTATCCCAAAAGGTCGAGCTTTTTTTTGCGTGCGAGGTCTAAGGTTCATACATACGATTTGGAATTTCTCGAAGTTAATGCATGAATTTTAAACAAGTCAAGTTTGAAACGGTGAGCATGGATTGCCTCTCTGTTTCAAACTTGTTCTGCCTAAAGTTAATGTATTAACTTGGAAATATTCTGAGTTATGTTTGTACTTTGGGCACTTCCCATGTGAGAAAAGACACTCATCCCATCATGATACGGCCCCAGGTAGCTGGTTAATGATTACAAAATTGAAAAGTGAAGGTGAGCCTCTGATCAGAACAAAATAGGAGGTGCTAAATTGATCTTGTTTCATTTACTTTCAATATATAACTCTAATTGTGGTTAATTCAGACTTTTGGCTCTTTGGAGGACATAGATCAAAACCAGAATAGCGCCAACCAAATCCTTAGGTTATTTAAATCATATTAACACACTCCGAGTACAGTTCTGAATATAGCTTGTAGGAATTTATTATTATTTCTCCTTGCGCCGTAAACATCACAGAAAGGAAAGGAACAAAATTCCTCCTCTGGTTAACGTGCTGGCATCGTAAAGCCTCATGTTGTGCATCGTAAAGCCTCATGTTGTGCTGTGTCACCCTGCTATTCTTGGAGGAAGTAGTAGAAGAACCCACAGTCATGCCACTCTCTCCTGCAGCTCTGTATCCTGCCACTATACTCCCAAACCAGGATCCAAGCAGAGTTTGTGGGTTTGTTTGCAAATATTCATACAGAAGAGTAGCCCTTTTTCCTACAAAGGTTTTCAGATCTTGTGTTATTCCTACTTGATCTTACTCCCAGGGTTCTGGTTCCTTATTTTTGATGTTGATCACAGACCCTTGGTTCCCTCTTTTGGCCTCCGTTGGATGTTGCTCACAGGGCCGTGGTTTCATCTATTGAATGTTGTTCACAGACCATTGTTTCCACATCCTGCATGTTGGTCACAAACTCTTGATTTTCCCCTCTTGAAGTTCTCATTAGACCTTTGGTTTCTTGTACTAGACGTTGCTCATGGGCCATTGGTCCCCTATATTGGGTGCTGCTCACAGATCTCAGATTCTCATGATGTAACCACTCTGAGAGGGTTGGCTCATGGCCCTAGAGCCCGATACTCAAGCGATGTATCAACTTACATTGTCTGTGACAGTGAAGCCGGAAGTCTTTGTTACCAAGAAGGGCTATAGAAGACTTCCATAGAAGAGCGCCTCCTGCTGGTGCTAGGGACCTCACATTGCCGGGCTGATTGCATATATAAAGGTGCACCAATGCACATTTGTCTTGAGAGTCCTGCTTGTGATAATAGTAACCCGCATTTTCTGCTCCCAGTTTAGTGTCATTGAGGTCCTGAGAACGTGTCCTCTGAACGGGGACTAGGGCTGCCATCTTGAGTGAGACTGATCCTCTTAAGAAGACTAGAGCAACCAATGTCCATACACCCCATCACAATAATATTTATTTATTTATTTATTTATTTAGTGTATTTTGATATCGCGCACAGATACCCCAACGGGGTGTCCCGGCGCTCCTGTGTGATTACATGCTGTCTGAGATGTTTATTAAAGAGAAGATGATCAGCAGAACAAGTACGTTTTAAGGGCTCTCCGGAAAGGTTGTTCATCCTGAATCAACCGGATGGTATTTGGTAGCTTATTCCAGAGGGCCGAAGTCAACACTGGGAAAGTTTTCCCGCCTGAGCGAGTTTTCATAAATCTGGGAACAGTGAGGAGAATTTTTGAGGAGGAGCGAAGGGTCCTAATGTTGTTGTAAGGAATCAAGCAGGTGGAAAAATAAGCAGAGCCCTTGCCTCTCAAAGCCCGATGGGCCAATACCAGAGCCTTGAATTCTGCCCTTTTATGTATTGGCAGCCAATGAAGTTCACGACGGTGGGGAGAAATGTGCTCACGTAAAGGAATACCACCAACCAGTCGGACCGCAGCATTTTGGACTGTCTGAAGGCGATGACAAAGACCCACAGACAGACCAGTATACAGGCCATTAGCGTAGTCCAGGTGCGAAGTAATTAACGCCTGGACTACGATCTTCCTGGTGTTGCTGGGCAGAAAATGGATGAACTTTTTTACCATTCTAATCTTTGCGAGGCATGCTGCAGAGACTGTGTGAACTTGATGGTGGAGTGTGAGGTTGGAGTCCCATCTGACCCCTAAATTTTTTACAGAATCTTTGGGCAGAGGGGGGGCACTCAGATCGAGAGGCCACCAGATGTTGGGGTCAAGTGGAGTCGGCTGGTGGAAAAAGAGTACCTCCGTTTTTCCTGCATTTAGCCTTAGAAAATTGTTGTCCATCCACTGGGCAATTGTGCGGAGGCAGTTTTTTAGGGGATCAAAGGTTGTGGGGGTGATACTGTTAAATGAAAACAAGAGTTGGATATCATCGGCGTAAGAGGTGGCCTTTATACCAGTTTGGGCGATGATATCAAAAAGGGGTGAGAAATAAACATTAAATAAGAGGGGACTCAGCGAGGAGCCCTGAGGGACTCCCCACCGAAGCGGACAGCTTTCTGAGGTGAATGGGGGAGAGAACACTGCCTGGGTCCGGTTGGATAAAAAAGATGAAATCCATTTTAAGGTCGTACCCTGGATACCCTTAGATTGGAGGCGTTCTAGGAGGAGGGGGTGGGAGACGGTGTCCAATGCTGTTGACAAATCCAGCAGCACCAACACCGCTCTTGATCCCTCGTCCATCCTCCATCGCACTGCATCTGCCATCTCAATTAGTGCAGACTCAGTACTGTATCCTGGCCTAAAGCCGTGCTGAGAGTCATGGTAAGCACCTGATGTTTTTAGAAAACCCGCTAATTGTTGTTGAGCGAGTCTTTCGAGCACTTTAGCGGGGGCTGGTAACAAAGAAATAGGCCTGTAGTTGGAGGGTTCATTTGGGTCGGCGTTAGCTTTCTTAATTATGGGGACTAGTCGCGCATGCTTCCAGGAGTCTGGGAATACTCCCCTCTGTAAAGAGTCATTCCAGATCCCATTCAGGCTGTGGTTAAGAATGGGGGCTAAGGACTTATAGTGCTTAGCAGGCCATGGGTCAAGAGGAGAGCCGGATTTGCTTTTAAGAAGTTCAGTAAGAGATTGTTCCATGGTAATCTCTGCAAAGTCGGAGAACGAACACGCAGGGCCAGGAATAGGGGGGTTGAAGGGACTATTGTTTACGTGAATATTACTAGGAAAGGAGTCGTAAATAGTGGCTATTTTATTTTCAAAAAAATCAGAAAGACTATCACAAAGAGTCTGTGATACCACTGGAGGGCGTTTTAAAGCTAAGGGGTCCGTGAAAGATCTGACTGTGTCAAATATTTCCCTAGATGAGCCTTGTGAACGGTTGATTTTTTCTTCAAGAAAAATTCTTTTATGTTCGATGATCTTCTTCCTATAGTTTTTTAAGGCAGACTTATACAGAGATTTGCGATAAGGTGAGAAGGTGAATAGGAGTGTGAGCCATTGTTTACAGCTGTACATTGTAAGAACGAACGAAAGAAAGACACATGACCAGATCAAGTTAAAGACAAAAGAGTGGTTTTAAATCGTATGGGCATTTAAGCATGGTTCTATGTTGGAGCACCACTCCTTTCCTTGAAGAATGCCTTTTTCGGTGTTCAACGCTTCCCAGTGACGCTGTGTTCAGCAGGCTCTGGAGAAAGCTAAGTGAAAACGCAGGCTGTATTATTAGAAAACATGAGCCTTGTCTGCTGGGCCTGGAGTCAGAGGCCAGCTCATAGCCCGGTGGGGATTGATTCTGCTGCATCTGGTGGGCTGCAGAGCCGGTCGAGCTCGCTTCACAAGTCCGACGGCTCTCTCGGGAGGGCCCCTGAAAGAGAGGATGCTGCATGGCTGTGGGTTCGACGCACTAACACTTGCCCCAATATTTTACGCATGAATTGCAGATTTCAACAGCAAAACATATTTCTAGCGCAAACGCATCAAACATTGCATATAGAACTGAACAATGTATTTGTTACTTTGAAAAAATGACCTTTCCCCACTTTGTTGAGTTATTAGTACATGGCAAAGTGAGAAATATGCAGGATGCTATTAATAGTCTCGATGGCCCGAATATGTTTTACTACCGTAGAACAAAAAAAAAAATTAAATAGGTTTACAATCGAATTATTCCTTCTTTGTCATGAAAACATGTTTTTCAAGTTTATGCCCTGTCCTCTGTACGTAAGAGTTTCCAAAGCAGCAGCCACTTTAATAGGTTTAATAGGACACTCGACAGAGTCCAAACCATTTTGCATTTCTTTATACAATATGATGACTTTTTGACAGAGTATGTGACTGCTAGATTGTAAATGTTTTCACAAATAAGTTTACTATTTATTTTAAAGAGGACAAGGTGGTTTCCGGGATCCAGCTGATATTCCCATATCACCACGTACTGTCACAATGGTAGCTGGTGCCGTACACCATTTGAATAACAGGACAGTATTGATAAATATTATTCTTATGCTTTCATGCAAGGCAAAATTATTAACTGGTGACAAATAACATTTTGAATATGATATGTTGAATGAGTACCGTTAAGGTCGGAATCAAACAATTCTTTTCAATAAATAGCGCCAAGAGGCCCCTCAGGGTGTGCATAACCTTTACAAATATGACTCTTATGTTCTAGTTTTCACTGTTAGTTCGCCGTTTGCGTCCCAAAGCACTGCGGTTCAGTTTGTACCATCACCTCTATGCGTGCTGAAATGACACATGGGCTACGTGATATCACAGAATGGAATGCATACTTTTCATCATTTAATATGCTACATGGGTTTTTCTTGCCGTCTAATTGCGGTGGGCCTGTGTATAAGCAATAATGAAGACCCCCAAGTTCCCTCTTTCTAGACTCGCTAGCACTAAGAGGGCCATACCTTATCACACATTCTGTGAGTGTGGGAGGCGGTGAGGGGTGGCAGCGGAAAGAGGGTGTCTTGCAGATTCTGTGCTGCACGTCCAGGAAACACTGTTTTCATCGTTCATTTGCACAAGCACTAGCAAGCAAGCAGTAACAGACACAGCCCCCTTCTAGGTAACTATCTTCTATAACTAAGAAAAACATAAAACGGAGGAGCTTGGCGGGCATCCATGATGGCCGCGTGAGCACAGCGCTCTCCGGACCCCCGCCACTCCCGGCATGATATCCTGACTATATTCTGATTAATTACGAGGACTCTTGTAGAGGAACCTGGGCTGATCCTAATGCTGTTTTTGGATTGCGAATTGGACCAGGGGCACGGACGCTACGTCGACTCAAACTTTCGGGGCCCGCCCGGGTGGTGCGCCCGGGCCTTGGTGAGGCTCTGTTGCCGTGTCTGAGTTGAACAACAGCGGCAGGGAGACTCGACTTGTGGGTCCCCCTCTTAACTTTCGGTTTCGATTCTGCTTCAGACTGCGTCTTCCAGTGGAGGTGTCTGGCCGGTTCTGAGTCCAGTGGCGCGAGGTGGCAGTTGCACCTTTTGCCTGCTTTGTGCCCTTCCGGGCCGGTTCACACCTCGATGTGCCCTCGTTGTTGACTTTTGGCTCCGACGCCCTGTCCTCCTGTGGCCATTTTCACCCGGTCGCGCGGGTCCCTCGGGGACGTGGTCTCCACCATGACTGGCAGAGGGGACCAGGAGAGGCGAAAGACAAAGACGCCCCTTCGCGGGGGCCCGGTCCAGTCTAACGTCATGGACCGGTACACGCAATCGAAAGGGTCCCCTGGAGCCGCCTTGCCTGGCCCGAGTGCGGTTGTACACCCTTCGGAGGCTACTGCGGAGCCGTCCCTGCAGGACATCATGGGCGCCATTTCTGGCATGAGGGAAACCATCGGCCAACAATATGAAGCTCTGGCCCACAAAATTGATACTGTGGCTATTGATGTGAACTTGATTCGGGCCGACTTATCTAAAACCAATGAGAAGGTGAAGTCCTTGGACCTCAAGTCATCTAGTCTCACGGCCGACGTCTCGGAGATACAGACGGAGATCGGCAACCTCAGAAAGGTGAATGATTTCATGACTCAGCGCTTGGAGGATTTTGAAAACAGAGCACGGCGCTGTAATGTGCGTGTGGTTGGTGTTCCGGAAAATCCTGAACCGCATTCTGTTGATCTCCTGGTTGAGGACTTGATACAAAACTACCTTTCTCCATCTGGCTTGAGCAAATTCTTTGCGGTGGAGCGGGCCCATCGAGTTCCGGGTGGCCAGGGCAAGCCGGGCGCCCCGCCGAGGCCCATTGTTGCAAAACTCTTTCACTATAGGGACCGAGACGCTATCCTGCAGGCCTCGCGAGTTAAGGGCCCGGTGGCCTTCGAAAATGCCACGGTGAACTTTTACCCGGACTTCTCACAGCTTGTGCAGAGACAGCGTATGGGCTTCCGTGGAGTCAAGAAACGTCTTCGGGACTTGGGACTGCGTTACGCCATGCTTTTTCCTACCAGGCTGCGAGTTGAGTACAATGGACGAACCCTTTTTTTGATCGGCCTGATTCGGTAAATGACTGGCTGGACTCTCTGCCAGACCGGCCCAACTTGAATGAGCCCGCCGAGCACCCGGGTGGTGCCGAAGGTGGCGTAGAAAGTTGACTTTCTTGTTTGGTCCCCTGTCTCCGTACCATGTGATTTCTTCCTGGGTTCTATACTTGAGTGCCTCCATTTTCTGTGTTTTCTCTTCTTCTTTATTTCTGTCGGGGTGGCGGGTGGGACAGGGGCCTTTTCCTCCTCCGGGGTCTTTTTGTAGAACGGGGGTTTTCGGGCGACAGGCACACTGCATGTTGGGGTGGCTTTTTTGCTTACTGCAGGGGTGCAGGGTGGGGGGTGTTTTCTTGGATGTTGGGGGGTGGGTTGGTGGGGTGTTTGAGGTTTGTGTTTTGTTTTTTCAAGGCGACTCTATCTTGCTAATGGAATTTTCAATGTCATGCTCTTTGGGGGATGGTTCCTGCATCGCTTTGTGGGATGGGGGGTAGCGGGTTGAGGTTTATTTTGTGGAATGTCAATGGTCTGGGGGATCGTATAAAACGGGGGGTGGTGTTGCGATGCCTGCGACGTCTGTCTCCCGATATTGTTTTTCTGCAGGAGACGCATTTAGTGGGTAATACTTGTAAGGCCTTGAATAGGTGGGGCTATCGTCTTGTGGCGCACTCGGGGTTTACCACGGGTTCCAGGGGGGTGGGTATCCTTGTCCGGGCCTCCCTTCCCCTGGCGATAGATGAGGTGATCCTCGATGATAGGGGACGTTACGCCGTCCTCGTGGGACGATATGGGGGCCGGACCCTGTCTCTGTTCACCGTCTATGTGCCCCCCGGCCTGCAGACCTCTACCTTCTCCGATTTGGGCCGAGTGCTGTTGGGACTCCCTGATGGTGCTCTTTTCATGGCTGGTGACTTTAACTCTGTTCTCTCCGGTCTGAGTGATCGTTACCCCCCGAGGGATACTCCTTCGGCCCAATTGTGGCTGAGTGGCTTTTTGGATACTTTTGGTTTGGTGGACTGTTGGAGACTTATGCACCCCGCTCAGCTTCAATATACTTTCCATTCTGGGGCCCATGGGAGTCTGTCTAGACTGGATTACTTCCTCATGCCAGCGGCACAGTCTTCGGCTGTTCGGGAGATTAGACACCTTCCCCGGGGCATCTCAGACCATTCTCCGCTCTGGCTTTGCTTTGATGTTGGGGTGGAGGCGGCGGGTCGGGTGGCTCCTATCAACCCTTGGTACCTGACCTCCCCTGGGACCCGTGGCCTATTGATTAAGTCCCTGGATAATTATTTTTTAGACAACGAGGGGTCTGTCTCCTCTGCGGTGTCCCTATGGGAGGCTTTTAAGACGGTGATTCGTGGGCAGGCCCTGTCTCTCATTGCTGAAACCAAGAAGGCGAGGAACCGGGAGGTGGTGGATCTTGAGATGGAAATACTTGAGATGGAGGCTGACTTGGAATCGACTGTTACTCATGACAAACTCCATGCCCTGGGTCTGAAGCAGTTTGCCTATAAGTCTTTGGTCACAGATGCGGCTAAAATGATGTTTAGAGAGCAACAGGGTCGGTTGTATGATGTTGGGGACAAAGCGGGTAAATTGCTTGCCTGGTTGGATAAGAAGGAGAGGGCGAATCGAGTAGTGCCTGTGATCCAGACTTTGAATGGTGTGAGAGTGACGGACCCAGTTGAAATAGTGGAATGTTTTGCGGACTATTTTCGTTCGGTTTACTCCCCAGTGACGGACCGTGATGCAGACGACTCTCGCCTCTTGCTGCGCGACATAGCTTTGCCCTGCCTCTCTGATTTGTAACGGGTCTCTATGGAGGCCCCGTTCTCTACAGACGAAATAGCGACTGCGATTCGCTCTCTCCGTTCGGGCAAGGCTTTGGGCCCGAACGGATTGCCAATTGAGTTGTACAAACTGCTTCCTGATAAGATTGCACCCTATCTTCGGACCATGTTTTCAGAGTCCCTTGAGCGGGGTGTTCTCCCTTATGACCAGCGCCTGGCTACGATCGTCGTAATTCCTAAAGATGGTAAGCCCCGGGATCTTTGTTCGTCCTATAGGCCCATCTCCCTGTTAAATGTTGAGCCCAAGGTTCTGGCCAAGCTCCTGGCTACCCGCCTCCTAACGGTCATTAGTGACTTGATTCATCCGGACCAATCCGGATTTATCCCGCACCGTAACACAGCTCTTAATCTGCGTCGCCTCCACGGAGCCATTGCGAGGGCGGGGCTTCTGACGGAGCCGGCCATTTTGGCTTCATTGGACGCCTCGATGGCCTTTGATACGATAGAGTGGCCCTACCTTTGGGCAGCTCTTGAGAAGTTTGGTTTTGGCCCGGGGTTTATCGGATGGGTGAAGCTGCTGTACACTAACCCCCTGGCGCAGGTTGTGGTTAACGGTCGAGTTTCGGCTCCCTTTTCTCTCGGTAGGGGGACCAGACAGGGGTGCCCCTTGTCTCCACTGCTTTTTGCTCTCGCGTTAGAGCCGCTGGCTGCGTGGCTTCGCTGGGAGCCTTCTCTCAAGGGTATACGTTGGTCCCCAGACTTTGAAGACCGTGTTTCGCTTTACGCGGACGACATTCTTCTTTACCTTACTTCCCCGCGTACATCTTTAAATGTCTTGTTCGACGTTCTCACCTCGTTTGGCAAAAACTCTGGTTTGATTATTAATTGGGCTAAATCCTGCGTCTATGTTATTTCGGGTGATCTGCCCCCGTTGCCAAATAGATTTCCTATCCAGGTTGTTCAATCTGGCTTCAAATATCTGGGGATTTTTATTACACGGGATTCATCGCTCCGGTTTGAACATAATCTCCTTCCCCCGCTTCTTAGACTGAGGTTGGACGTCGCTCGCTGGCGTAAATTACCTTTGTCGCCGCTGGGTAGAGCCGCCCTTTTCAAGATGATGTCCTTGCCGCGATTCCTTTACGCACTCCAGAATTCCTATGATGATATCCCCGCTACTTATTTCCGTGAGGTCGAGAGTCTACAAAGGCAACTGATTTGGGACGGGCGTCCACGCATTGCCCTGGCGAAGCTCACCATCCCTTGGTATGACGGGGCATGGCGCTTCCTGATATCAGGAGATATTATTGGGCTACCCAACTATCTGCCATTAACCACTCCATGTACTCCCCGGGTCGGGATCCAGCCTTTGAAATGGATAGACTCCAACTGCCGGGTGGGGATTTTAATAGAGCGCTTTACTCTAGGTCGGCTGGGCGCCATCTTACGGGACCAACCAGGATTGCGGTTAGTGTGTGGCGCGCGGCGAATGTGAGCCTGGGATGGGATGATCGAGTGACGCTGGCGACTCCGCTTTATGCCTCTGAACGTCTGGGTTGTCTCTGGACGTCAAAGGGATTTGACCGCTGGGACATGATTGGAATCTGTAGAGTGGGTGACGTATATACAAATGGAGCGGTGAAGTCTTTTGAGGCTCTTCGGACTGAATATGACTTGAGTGATAGGGAATTCTTTCGATATTTGCAGGTCCATCATGCCCTCGCTTCTGTTCTGGCTTCTGGTGCCGCCATCCCAGAGTCTTCCCCCCTCGAAGATCGTATCCTGGATGGCCATCTCCCCGATAGCACTATCTCCTTGATTTATAAGAAGCTGATTCACAATCGCTCTGACTTGCTTGTCCGACTCAGGGAGGCCTGGGTCGGCGACGGGCTGGAATTGGATGACGAGGATTGGCAGTCGACACTGTCTTCTCCGAAAGAGGTCGCCATCCCTGCCCGTCTCCGTTTGGTTCAGCTCAAGATCCTCCACCGGGTGTATGTTACGGGTCCTCGTTTGGTTGTGATGGGTTTTTCCCCGGATGGTTTATGCAAGCGCGGTTGTGGGATGAGTGCTACATTTCTTCATATTATCTGGGAGTGTCCGAGGGTGGCTGCCTATTGGTCTGAGGTGCTTGCGGTAATGGCTGATGTGACTGGCATTACTTTGGGGCCGGAGGCCCGGAGATGCCTGTTGAACGTGTGGGAACCTACCGATTATTCGGTTGCCCAGACCAGATGGGCGACCCTGGGATATATGGTTGCGAAGCGGGACATAGCGCAACTTTGGGGCTCGCACAGGCCCCCCACTGCTTCCGTGTGGGAAGAAAACATGGACTGGTCTATGTTCCGCGAAAAGACCGTTTACACAGCCAGGGGCAGACCTAGGGCATGGGCGAAGATCTGGAGTCAGTGGAACGCCTATCGTGGAGACATTTGTACTCCTCCATTGGTTGAGGCCCCCGATGTTACCTTCTCTCCCTAGGCCGGCGTTCCTGAAATTTCGTATACTGTCCTTTGGTTGCTTGCCCTCCCCGCTGCCCCCCCCACCTTGCCTTATCCTATTGAGTATGACTCCGTATTCTTGATTAGTGGGTTTCCCCTCCCCCTCCTGGGCTGACTCCGTTTAGTATGCATTCGCCTTTTTTGATGTTTGTTTTTTGGTATACATAAAAATGAAAAATGCCTTATTTTGTTTCATAGTGTGGGCGACATCTTGTATCCGATTTGTGCCGGACCGCCGGAGTGGCTACCATTGTCTTTCTCACATTGTGTCTTGATCTTAGCGGCCAGCCCGTGCGGTTGTAGGCCCATCTCTGTAAACCTGATTTTGTTGCTCAATAAGAGTTTTTAACCAAAAAAAAAAGCAAAACATAAAAATGATGGGTGAAATGCTTGAATTAATGTAACTCACTTGGGTTTGCTGTGGGCGACATTACAGTCCATCGTTTTTTTACTGAGCTTCTCTAAACTGTGGCCAACCTTATACACAATCAGCATTGGTCCCACTTTCAGGGTATGTCCCCTTTGAACGAGAACGAAAGCAACCCCAGACTGGGCTCATCCTAGTTTGTTCTCTGCTGTAATGCACATCTTGAGTCCTTTGGTAGAGGGAGCACATGATTCAACTTTGGGCAAACCATTCACGCTTCGGGTATCTCATTGGGGGGGGAACAAAAAAGTGAATAAATGATTGGTGGAAATCTTGATTTTTCTACTGGGTACTGTGCCGTAATGTACTGGAATGAGGCTCAAAGAAATTATATGGGGCTTCTACATATTTGAAGCATCACATATATCATTTTTTGCATCACATATAAAAGGACAGCAGCCCCCTTACCATTTAAATAAAGAAATCCGCTTTTTTTTGGTAGAAACATATATTTCCTCAGATTCTTTAATGTTAATACAAACGGAAGCCCAAGAACGTGAGAGCAATAGAGAGGAAGGAATATTGGAAATGGTGACATAAGCCCAGAAAATGGCCTGAACCCTCAATAGGTTTGCTCACTCGAAGGGCACATCCTAACACATTTAGGGGCTGTGATGCTTGCCCCCACCCTCGGTCCCCACCTATCTGAGAGTACGTGTGTGTGTACAGACACACACACCCACACACACTCACCCTCTCCCTCTCACTCACTCACTCCTGAAGGACCCACCTTTCATCCTCTTGAACCTTGTTTAGCTTTCTCTGTGATTGCTGACAGTACATTCACTGGGAAGATAGCAAACATGTTCCACTTACATACCACGTTTAGATTAGTCTTGAGGCTGATTTTGAGAAGACACTCAAGCTTCCACTGTTCCTTTATCACTTCTAGTAGTGCCTTCCCTCTGATAAGAAAGTTCTTGCTCACATCCAATAATAGTAGCTCTCATAATTTCTTGTCTGGAGACTTCATCTTTACTAGCATTCCATCACCTTTTTATGTCCACTGCCTTCAGCCCTTTGAGTGAAGATAAAAAACCCTTACTGATACCTTCTGGGCGTTCTCTCCTTGAATCTTAATCAAATGTCCTACCAATAGTTACACCACATGCAAAAGTGCTTTCTCTGACACTTCAGGATAATTCATAAAATACGTATTTGAGGAGGGGGTGATCTTGTTTGCATTCACTAATATTGTAAGGTCAGTTTGCAGGTTCAATATGTTCCAAGTGGTACACTGTCTAAATTCAGCAAAGCCTGTAGGGAGGACTAAATAGCAACACAACATTGCTTTAGGGAAGGTAGCTGAACCTCTGATTAGTTTTTCCCTTCTAGCTCGGATAGCCAGGCTCTTCAATGTATTGCTCAGATTGTCCTCCTCATTATAGCCCTCAGATCTTTATGCATGGAACTGGTAGATTTAAATAGAGCCTTCTCTCGTCGTGTTAAATTGGAACCTTCCTGGGATTCTTTCCAGGCTTCCCCTCTGTGTGCCTTGGATTTTCCCTGAACTTGGTCTTCATGATCACATTCATATGCCCTAAATTAGCATTTTTTACTTGCCTTTAAGTCCCTAGTATATGGTACAAAGTGTACGCAGGGCTAATAAGTTCAGTGTCACTTGTGGACTGCAGAACCCACTGTGCCATCCAGTCCAGTGACAATGCAAACATGATTGCTGCCCTACCATGCGTGGCCTAGCTGTTGCAGTTTTGAAACTGGAAATTCAACCTGTCAAATGTACCTCTTTTGACAGGTCAATACCTTCCTTTTAAATACAAGTCGCCCCTAAGTAGTCCTTGTTGTTCAGAAGCCAGGGTACATGGTATTTAAAAGTAGGACATGTAGGAATTTAATTTAAAATATGTGCTTACAGTTTAAAGGCCCTACAAGGCTATTTTCACAGTGGCAACACTCGCTGTTCAATAAGAATGCACTAGGTTACATTATTATATTTAACAATGCTAGTTTCTTACTGATTGGTGGAACACCCAAATTTGATACGGGTTGGAATAATGGCTAGCCTATTGTGAATGAATGTGTGCTACGAATTATTATTATATGACCCTGCACTGCAATGTTAATTGTTATTTTATTAATTTCCCTTTTTCCTTTTTATTTGTTTCAGTATACTATCATTATTTTGCTCATTGTAAGCTCAACTATATGTTGTTCTATGGACACATTAATAGCACTGTGCGTATTGTGGCTGATGTCTCCTATTTCGGAAAGTTTCAATAAAAACAAATAAAAAAACAATTCTAGTTTCTGTTTGGAGCAGCAAGAAACATTTCAAAGACTGTTTTTAATAGCAATTCAATATCCAATTTAACTGTAAAATTGTTTTTTGTTTTTTATATAATTATTAAGGAAAAGGTAATTTTATGAAGTTAACGTTTCCCTGCCTAAAGCCTCTGGAGGCTCATTTGCATGAGCTCCAGTGGTTAACTGGCAGCTGAATAGTCTTGTTTATTAGGTGTGAAGTGGCTCCCAAGACAGGGACAAAAGGCCTTAGGTGTGGGTGAAGTATTGTGCTCCTTCACAGTATGGCCTGTGGGTTAGGCCTAGGAACTTTATTGACTTCAAATATTCCTACCATTTCACAGGCAGATGTAGCAAATACTCCCCACTTCTTTTGTTCCTCCCGGCACTATACCTGTCTGGGGATGGGGAAAGACTTGTAGCATGGGTAACAAAGGGAATTCCACTGCAGGATAAACACAGGACAGCTTGGGTGGAGACAAGCTCGCCCAAATATAGAAGAACAAATGGGATAGAGAGTAATCTATACAATAAAGAGTAGGTGTACTACACTTTTGGCTCTGTTTCTTCTTCTGTCATTAAAATAAAAGACATGATAGCAACAATTTGTTTGCAATAACATTTTTATTAAGGTTTCAGAAATGTACATATTCAAGCAACAATGTGTTTTAAACTCTTAGAGCACTGAGCAGAGCGATAGTCATCGGTGTATGATATCGGTGGGACAACATCTTACGTAATATACACTTCCTTAGACAGGTACTATTTTGATAGAGTTCTAAGACGTACTAGTGAGGCCTGTATATGTGGCTTTTTTTGCTGCATGCAAGAGAGTTTTTGGTGACTTCCACTGATAACAGGCAGCTTTTTGTGACTTGAAGACATTCAGTTTTGAGACTAGGATTCCAACTAAGTTGTTTCTTGCTCTTGTCAGTTCAGTGTAAACAGAGGTCGATGCATACCCCCTTTGAAGTCCTTGCCTAGGTTGTGCCTTGAATCCGAACAGATTTTCCTAACTGTACCAAATAGTCCTTCACAATAGGCATTGCTATGCAGTAATAGTAAAAGAAACTTTGCCAGTTTTGCAAGGCTTAGAAATAAAGGTAGCTTAGTTACACAATTGTTTAATATGAATAGACTCTCCCAAACCTAATCAATTGTTTCACATTTTGGCATATCACTGTCTGCCATGCACTGATATTGCCGAAATTGTTGATGAAGACTTTCTAACTTATGCTTCAATCACATCTGGAAATAGAGATACTAGAATTTCAATTTGTTGTAATGTAGCTTGTAGTCTGGTGTCAGGGTTCAAGAATGTGAGAGACATGAGGTCATCCTTTAATGCAGGTATTGACTTTATCATATATTTTACAGCATTTTTGTGAAAATACTTTGCTTCATTCAAAAATGTGTTGTGTGCTGCTGAACCCAGAAGATCCTCTTTCCTGGCCTCCTGTTTGGTCATGAGGACAATGTACATTTCATTTAGTGGTAAGTGATTGTCTGGATTTTCAATGTCAATTAGTAGCAAATCTGAAGCTGTAGCCATAACTTGAAATTTTATAAAGTTGGCCTTTAAATTTTGGAAAAGATGCATTGCTGAAGAGTGGAGAAAATGTATCATTCAAGCTTTAATTTGAAGTATTGTATTGAAATAATCAAAAGTAGGAAGCACAGCCTGAACAAACCTGAAATAAAGTTTTGCCATTGGGTTCTTGATCAGCTATATAAGTCGCAGTTCTCGATCCCCAAAAGTTCTCTTTTTCTTGTCTTCAGAACCCTCATCAAAGTTTGAAAGAAAGAAAGACTTTAGTGAGTCCCATTGCTTTAGCGTTCTCTCTGCAGACTTTCCCAAGCTTAGCCACCTAGTACGGACATGTTTAATCACATTCCTGACTTCTGTCTCAGTAAAATGCATATTCTCTCCGAGTACAACTATTCGCCTCACACTTTTTTCAAAGTGGTAATATTTGTCTAGGAGCATATCATCAACTTTGACAGACAGTTCTTTGGAAGCCTTTTGTGCACTCAAATGACATAAATGACAAGGACAACCAACATCATACCCATTGTTTCTCAACCTTTTGTTCACTCCTAATGTTACTGAGTAGACTTTTGTGCTTACCGTTCATGCAACTAGTTTTATCAGAGGAATATATTGCACAATTTTTCCAACTAAGATTTTTTTCTCTGAGAACGGGGATGCATGTGTCAAACAAGGTCTGGGCATCTCCTGCAACAATAGAAGGCATATCAAGCAATGAAGTGACTGTGCCCTGTATTTGGATCTTCATGGCGTGCTAATATAGGAAGATATTTATAATTTCCATCATTACATCCATTAGTTGTTAGGCCAAACCACACTTTCTTCTCTAGAGCCTTTTTTACCTCATCAATACTGTATGGGGCAATAGCCCCATTAACTATATGACTGGCTTTTGTCCTTCCAGAGGAGAATTTTGCAGCTATTTTTGAATCGGGAAACATTAATTTTAATAGTGAACCGGCGAGATCAGAGACTGCTAGGGGTATATTATGTTCTATTAGGAAGCCAATAAACAAAACTTCTGCTTTTATCTTCTTTTCATCAATAACCTCTGCTGCATGGCTTCCAACCCAATCGGTCATTTTTCTAGTCCGAGTCTGTGACAGTTGACAATTTTTGTGTTTGTGTGTATTTACATGCTTTAATGCATCATTCCTGCCACCATGGGTAATGCTGAAATCTGACGCACAAATTTCACAAAATGCACTGCCTAGCCCATTTCTAGATTTCAAACCGAATGGAAATTCTTTTTGCCATGTCTCTTTGAATGTACAATCGTACTTCTTTTTTTTTTTCCCTTGGAGGTGTGTGATCTGGTCGCTTCCAACTCATGCTCAAACACTATTCCTGTACTATCCAATCAAAATAAAGTGGATAAAAAAAGCCTGACCTGAACAGGGGCTGATGGTCTCACTTGTATTAAAGCAGTGACTTGTTGTACCTGCAGGCTTGTACTAGCTGTAGTCTGGCAACTATTACAAGTTCAACCTGCATAAAATCAATACCAATAAGAGATTACCTACTATATCAAATCACTACATACCTATGTTACCCAGGTTATCCATGTAAAGGGAAAGGATAGCAATATGCAGTATAATCTTGTGTGAAACCCCTCCTATGCAACGCCTTTATTTAACAAGCATCTTGAGTATGTTATCAGTCTGTCTCCTCTTCAAATTCCAGTTCCTAATAATGAAAGCAAATTACTTTGTATTGCATGTACAACATTTACCACAGAATAAGTGTAATGTATTAAAAATGAGGCTGCTCTATCAAGAGAAGTGCTAAAATACAGGAGGCCAAATTTGCCAACACTTTGCATCAGCTTTGCCTCACAAAAGTGATACAAACCAGCGTCGAGTGCTCTGTGGCTGAGTTGGAGACCAGTAACCCTCTTGGGGGCTGCAGGAACTGAAACCCTGTGCACCGTGTCAACTTGCAGTTGCAAAGGCATGTTAGCGTTCTTCCTCCAAGTTCATCAGGTTCAGAGTAGCCCCAAACGCAGGCACCTCCAGTGACCAGAAATCCTCGTCCACATCACAATGCTTACACTGTGACCTGCATCTTTTGATGAGCTGCTCGAGGTTCTCTTGCGACTTCAGTGCCTCCGGCCTGCGGGTCTTGTTGAGGGGCAACTGTAACTTCTTTGGGCTCTCCTGGTTGCTCCAGGCCTTCCCTGACTCCCCTGCTTGTGGCGAGTCCCCTGGACCTTGCTGGTCTCGACACTGTACATTCATCGATCTTCATGTCCCTCGCAGCTGCCAAGGCTTGTTGGTGCTCCAGGCGGACCCAACCCCTCAGCTTCCGGCATCCGAAGAGGTACAGCTTGTGCATGGTTTCTGGTCGTCATCAGCATCACTTGGTTCTCAAAGCTGTAGAATCTAGGTCACTGTCGACTTTCCTACAACGTACAACATCGGAGGGCATTCGTCTTCCAAGACTCCGGGTCACCCTTGAGTGACATAGACTCTGTCCCCCCTGCTTGTAGGTTCTTCAACTCCAGAATCCACCTTTTGACACTTTCTCCTCTTCCAGCAGCGGCACTTTCCTGAAGTCCTCCATTGTGTCCGACTGCAGTTTCCAACACTACTTCACCCCTATGCACCAGCATCCCTGGCGTGGGCAACATGGGTACTATGGTATCCACGGTGGGGTGGCTTTCCAACCTTTTGTCTTCCAAGGGGTTACTTCAAGGTCCACTGGGAAGGGTCCTTTTTCTTTAAAACTACAACTGCGACTTACACATTGAATTGTATGGAGACCATGGTTGTGTTCGCACACTGCACTCGCTTTCCGTGGGATTCCGATCTACTTACCTTGGGTGGTTCCTTGGGACCCCAGCAATTCTATGTCCTCATGACTGTGTGTCCACTCGAGTCGTGATTCTTATACCACTTTCCTAATATATGGTTTGGTCCCGCCCTGGGGCCCACTGTTGTATTCTGTGCTACTTACATAATTTCTTCGCTAAGTGCTGTGTGCATTGTATTTATTTCAGGGTAGGAGATATCTGGTGTATTAGAGAGTACTGTATTATAAATACATATTTTAATAAGTACATTGTGTGGTTCTTTTTATCCAATCTATACCTATAAGATTGCATACTGGTTAAACAAGCTGCTTTACACTCCTTCTGGACTAAGCCTTAAGGCTGCTCTCCACAGCTACCACTTAGATTTTTAACGTTCTCTAAGACCTCTAAAACCACTGTATGGGGTTGTCTGGACTGATGCAAGGTGCCCACTTACACAAGTGGACATCATATACCAGGCCAGCCTCTCACAAGAAGTTTGGGTGAATTAAAGTATTTGTCCAAGATCACAATTTAAGCGGACAAGCCATGTACACATCCGGCACTAAACAGGTATCTGTTTGTCTTTACTTATATTAATGCTTTGTTTTTACCTTGTTGTTCATTTTTCATATAGCAGAACCGACCTGAAGGTACTGGGGTGCTTTACATGAGCACCAATTACATTGTACAATGTGACCACTCATTGTTTATAGGGAGATTAAGTTATTTACCCAGAATCACCGGATGATGAGCCAACTCCAGGACTTGAAACTGGTTTCCCAGTTCTAAGTCTGCAACTCTGTCCCTAATACCACATCTTGAGTATAGGGAAAATCAGTATTTCATTGTTGGCGCTAACAAAAACAGAGTTTTAGACTCTGTTTTTAGGTGCACTAATAATATGTAAAACTGCCAAAAATATCGATTCCTGTCACATGCTCCTATCTCCCTCTCCAAGAATTAAGGACAAAGTATTAAGCTTTGGTGTCTGAGGTAATTCTTGAAGAGGTAGATTAAAGTGTGTGTGAATGAAGACTGGCATCAACATTTTTATGTTGGTAGCTTTACAAGAGTTCAAGCAAAACCAGAGTTTACAACACATTTTTTCTACCAAGGCTATTTGTCGGTTTCACTATATTGTTTTTTCCTTACCTTTCTTTAACCTGTGTCAGGAGCCCGCTATAGCAGGCAGAGGGAACTTGACAATATTATTGTGCACAGGCCTGCAGGAACAGGTTAACAGCAGTGCAGGACTTTAAGCCTCACTCTCAGCCTCAGGAGAGATGCCTGCAGTGCTGAAGCCTGCCCAGAAATACTATTACTCAGGGCGTAGGACTCAGAGGCAGGAAAATCCATTTGTTTCCAGAGTTCTGAACCCTGGGCCTGCCCAAGCTCACATCTAAACCAATTGCTTTTGGGCTGTCTCAGGCAATAATATATTCACAACAACGAGAGGTGGGGAGAAAAGCAAAGGCTGGAGAGCCAACGTAATTTTGAACTCTGAGTTTAGCTCAACTTTAAGTTATTTTAAGCAGCCGAAGGAGGTTGTTCTCTAATTCGTGCTGCATCATGAGGAGACTGGTTTCTGGATACTTGAATCGGGAGGCGAGAGACTAGCCTTCAAATTGGTAGTCTTCCGCCTAAATCGTGAGGGTTGGTATGTCTGGGCTAGTTGGAAACACAACTCCCACTTTTGTCACAGGGGGCTGAAATTGCAGCTATGCTGCAAAAATGGCCCCCTAGGGGTCCAAAACCAGACTCCCATGGTGGCTGCCCACCCGAGAAACACCTAGTGCATGCTACCGCCAGTCCGGCCCTGATAACAATCATCCATTCTTCTAAAGCACTGGGCCGAATGAGAGCTTAAGTGAGCTATTACCCAAAGTCACATGATGCTGAGCTGAGCTGCCACCGGGCATCGAACTGTGATCCTTGTGCTCTAGAGTCAGCCGCTATTCTGCTATCAAGCACCCATCCTTCCCTTTGTGTCACTTCTCATCTCATTGTTAACAAAGCCAGTGGTTCCCAGAACATTCTTGTTCTTTCAGAGATCCAAGAGACCAAAAGCAGTCACAAGGAGTTGCAGTAATCTATCATCACACCCTGGGAAACTGGGTGCCGTGAGTATCTATTTCATGGTGCATTGCCAGGCCTCCCATAATCAGGAGACCTACGTGCCCTGCATTATCCATGTTCGTATTTACTTTAACATGACTGATGGAAGCCTGGTGGGGCAAGCATAGACATCGCTGCTATTTCCCCATCTGCTCAGAATTGCTGCATCGCAAGCCTTCTTGTTTGTCCAGACCCAGTTACCCCGTTCAACATTTTAACCTGTCAAACTGAAAAGAATTTTAAGGCTGTAGTCCTCTGTCCTTCTGAATCCTAGGAAAAAAACAACAAATTGAGGATATAAAAACACGTCCTGTTTGTGACCCCAAAATGTATGCCTTCTCCCGCCTCTGGGTTACCCTGGTCATTCAGAAGAAGTTGCATTGTAGTCAGCAGTCCATGACTCATAGCCCATCAGTTTTGGTCCGCTAATTCTCTTGCCTGTCTTCCCGTCTTGACAGTTCCTCTCCTTGTGATGGTTATGGGAGTCTTGGCCCGGTTATGCCCCCCAGCTATTCTCAGACTTTTGGCGAAGTGCAATACCAAGATTTGACATCTGACAGAATCCTTTATTTTGCTGAGAACAGCATCATATATTGGAAGTTAATTTTCTGCAGTTATGCGTTTGTTGTATCAAAGGATCATCGTTTCACCTGCGTGTTGTCCGGGAGCAACATGACTGTGCTATTATCAAGGTGTAGTGGGCCATTTAGATGGCGTTGTGATCCCTTTAAATATTGACGAGCCTGGCCCTTTCTGTGGGTCTTGGGGCTCCTGTTATTCTGTGTGCCCTTTCACAAAGTAGTCAGAAAGGTCATGAGTGCGTATCACTGTCTTGACAAATTTCTCACGGACGTTTTCAGGTTCTTCCTTCACTCTTTTCTGCGATGCGAACCATGCGGATGTTATTTTCCCTCAACCTTCCCTCTGCATCCTCCATTCTGGCGCTGGGTGGTCTCCTGCAAGTGACAAACTCCCTGCTTCGGAGCAGTGATGGACTCCGTGTGATTTGCAACACACTGTTCCACCGTGGCCACTATGGTCGATAATGTCTGATACAGACTTCTAGGCGCAGATGCCTTCCCTTTGAATTTCTCATGGCGTCAGACTGGATCTGGAAGATTTTTCGTGAGCAGTACACTTGTGCACCAGTACGTGGCCTCACTCGACTCCACGCGTCGAGTGCACCGGAAGTGATGTCTGCGTCACATCTTTAGGCGACACCTTGGCGCGCTGACGTCAGTTCTTTTCTTCCGGTGCCAGCCAGCATTGATCCTAGGGAAGATCTACTCCTCTATCAGTTTTTAACAGGATTTTTGCATCATTTTGTCAACCCTTTTTCAGGTTTTTTCCTCCTGGTGTGTTGAAGAAGACCTGTTTTAAACGCTGTGGTGTCTGTCACTGCACCATGTTGGTGACGCACCCGGAACTAATGTGTTTGTGGTGTCTGGAGCGTGGCCACAATTCTAAGTCATGTTCCGACTGCTGGACCATGGCACCAAAGGGTTTGAGGCAGCGGTCTCTGATGCTGCTAGCGGCCTGGCCTGCAACTCTGAGAAAGTCATAGTCCCACACAAGAGAAAGTTCTTGGGACGTTAGGAGCCTAAAGTCTTCTTCGTCTTGCTAAAATCTTTGGGCACTCTGGTAAGAGGAAAAAAACCCACAAGAATTCTCCTTATTCGTTAGCCGAAGAGACATCCACATTAGAGTTTAATTTCTCAAACCTGCACCTAGGCTGACTGGATCTGTGCCTCCCCTGTTTTCCGTGAGCTAGAGCGATCCTCGCTTAAATAAAAAAGTTCTATGAGTCATGCGTCTCATTTTTGAGCTGCCATACCCCTCCGCGAGGTTGGAAGGGGGCTCCTCTGGTTCTGCGCTGGAGGCTCTGGCCCGGCTCCGATGGGGCCCCCATGGATTCAGTCATGGATCTGGACAGGCACCGGTTGTGCGCCTCAGATTCCGATGATCCTGGTACCTACTGGCAGCGTCCGCTCCACTGTAATCTCCTAATCCGAGCTGAAGCTGCAACAACTGACACCGATCCAGACAGGACGCCGCGTCCTTGGTCAGAGCTTGCGCCCAATTCCAGAGGGCTAGGCCTCAGGGAAGAATGGGATGGGGTCGCTGAGCCCTTCAGAATACCAGCTTTATGATCAGGATATTGTCTAGTATTAGGAACTGGGTGATGCCAGCAATCTGAATACATCTCCAAATATTGTGCTGCTTTCTCCCCCCTTTCGTTGCTACAGAGGAGGGAGCTACATATGCAATGATGATGCAGAGGGCGGCTGAGGTCCTTCACCTTCAGTTGCCCTCGGTGGTAGTCAAGATCACCATCTTCAAGGAGGTGCTGCAACCAGGAGTCTCCTAAAACCAGTACTCCTGATCAATGAAGCCCTCACTGACGTCCTTCTGGGGACCTTGCCCAAACCCAGCACGGGCTCTTGTGAATAGGATGATTGCCCGCTGCCACTGTTCCAGGGGACCCATATTTCCTCACCAAACAGCCTACTTCCGAGAGCTTGGTGGGCCAAGCCTCCACTTCCCATGGCGCGCTCCCTACTGCTCCCATGGACAAGGAATCCAAAAGGCTGGACAGCTTGGGAAAGAAAATGTTTTCTTCCGCTAGCCTTGCATTGAGGTTGGTGAACATCGCATACTAATTGGGCCACTACTCCCACATGCCATGGGGAATTACTGCGCAAGAGCTGCTCCCGGTCCGGAAAAGGCCCAGGCCACTCTCTCCCAAGCAGTTCCAGACTGGAGAAAAGCAGCAAAGTTCACTTTACGCTGTGGCTTGGACACGACGGACTCGCTGGGCAGTTTGGTTTTGTTAACGGTGGCCCTCAGACACCACACATGACTGAGAACATCTGTTTTTTTTGGGGACTTCCTGGCTTCCCTCATGGTAATGCCCTTCAATGGCACCCGTCTCTTCGAAGACGAGGCAGACTCGACGCAGGAGCGCTTTAAGGACTCGAGAGCTATGGCCAAGTCATTGGGCTTCTCGGCTCACTCATGTTCCCTGCCTGCCTTTAGATCTTATACTGAGCCAACCCTATCCCGGCTACCTATCTGTGCAAACTTTCCAGCCTCTGCGTGGACAAGGGCGTGGTTCCTACCGACCTCTTGAGTTGGGTAGCCAGCGGTCTGGTCCAGCCAACACCCTGTGCAACGGCAGCCTCCAAACTTTCCTAATCTTGTACTTTTAGATTGTGGGTGTGCAGTTGTTGGCAGGATTTGCCATCACCTGCACCACTGGCAGTCCATAACATCAGAAATTTGGGTTCTGCAGATTATTCGAAGGAGCTACTCCCTCCTTTTTGAAACTGCCACTCCCTTGATGCCTCCATCTTACGAGTGGCTGACGGAGGATCATTTGTGTGTGTTCTGTGAGGAAGTAATGGCTCTTTTGGCCACCAAGAGAGCCATGGAGAGGCTTCCGGTGCCAGAAGAAGGCTGTAATTGCTATTCCCACTACTTTCTGGTCCCCAAAGAGGACAAGGGTCTTCATCCTATCCTAAGTGTCCGAGCCCTCAACTATTTCCGCAAAAAGGAGAAGTTTAGGATGCTTACATTGGCTTAGGTCTTATCTGCCCTGGACCCAGGAGACTGGATGGCAGTGTTGGACTTGCAGGACACCTATTTTCACTTCCCCCGTCCTGCCTACCCATTAGATGATCTGCAGTTTACAGTAGGTCACGAGCATTTTCAATACACTGTGCTTCTTACGGTGGTCGCAGCTCATCTGCGCAGGTTAGGGGTGCCAGTCTTCCCTGATCTAGATGAAAAGCTGCTGAAGGCGGGCTTTACCCAGACCGTCCTCTCCCACCTCCAGACTACAGAAAACCGTCACTGGGGTTCACTATCAACATGCCAAAGTCACACCTGACTCCATTTCAGATGCTTCCTTTCATCGTAGCTCTTCTGGACACAGTGTAGTTTTGGGCTTATCCTCCCGAGCGGCGAGTCCAGGATATTCAGGAAACGATACCGATATTTCAGCCTCTATCCTGGGTTTTGGTGAGAATGACTCTGAGGCTGCTGGGCCTCAGGGCCTTATGCATTCTGCTGGTGACACATGCTGGATGGCATATATGGGCTCTACAGTGTGACCTGAAGTTCCAGTGGGCACAGCATCAAGGGAATTTCTCCGACATGGTCCAGATCTCAGAGGGAACTGCAAACGACCTACAATGGTGGCTAACTAACCACAATTGGGACAGAGGCAGTCCCTTACCCTTCGCCAACCAGATCTCACAGTAGTGACAGATGTGTCACTACTGGTATGGGGCGGCCCTCTGGGAGAGTTGGAGATCAGAGGATTCCACTCCAACGGAATATGGACTCCACATCAACATGCTGGAGCTCTATGCGATCCAAATGGCATTAAAAGCCTTTCTACCCTCCATCAAGGAAGGCTAGTGCAGGTGTTTACGGACAACACCACTGACATGTGGTACTGCAACAAACAGGGCGGGGTAGGGTCGTGGACCCTCTGTCAAGAAGCCCTGCGTCTCTGGACAGGGGCGGAACAGCAGGGCATATCCCTGGATGTTCATCTGCAAATAGTGGAACAGAAGGCATATCCCAGGTGGTTTTCTGAATGCCAGAGCAGACAAACTCAGCCGTTGATGCCTAGCGGATCACAAATGGAGTCTCCACCCGAAGGTGGCGCACGTCCTCCTTCAGCAGTGAGGAAAGATCTGTTCGCCTCCACCGAGAATGCAAAATGTCAGCAGGTGTGCGCAGGAGTTTCCAAGGTGGCTCTCACTCAGAGACGCTTTTTGTCTTGAGTGGATTTCGGGCCTCCTGTTTGCCTTCGTGGCCAAACCAAGCCTGCCCAGAGTACTCATGATCAGGAACAACTGGGCCCAAGTCATCCTTGTAGGCTTCGGAATGGGCACAGAGAGTCGAGTATCCTGAGCTTCTGAAAATAAGTGTTGATCTTCCGATCAGGCTGCCCCTTTGAGATGATCTTCTGTCACAGCATCAGTGGAGGGTCCTCCACCCGAATCTGTCAACTCTCCGCCTTCTTGCGTGGAGATTGAGCGGCTGCAGTTGATAGCTTTCGACCTTCCTCCTGAAGTCTGCAATGTTATTCTGGCAGCCAGGTGTCCCTCCACCAAGATGATGTACGCCTGCTGTCTGAAGCAATTTGTATCATATTTTACAGGAACGTTCATTGACCCACTTTCTGCCTCCCTTTCTGATTTTTAGCTTTTTATTCTTATCCTTGCTCTGCTTTGGGCATTCTGAAGGGATATTTTTCCGCTCTGTTTGCCTTCTTGCAGCTGCTTGACCAGCCTTTTTTACTTAAGTCCCCTATTGTAAATAGACTTTTGAAGGGCCTTGTACATTTGTTTCCACCTTCTCCTATTATTATGCCTCAGTGGGACCTTAATTTGGTCCTCACATTATTGAAGTTTGCTCCATCCGAGCCTCTTCATAATTGCTCTCTCAGGCTGCACCATCAGAACAGCTTTGCTAGTGGCGAATACATCTCCCTGAGTGTGAGTCAGCTGCAGGCTTTATCTTCCATGCCTACTATCTTATTTTATCCAGACAAGATGATACTTTGCACTAGAGCCTCTTTTCTGCCCAAAGTGGTGACATAATTTCATGTGGGCCAATCTGTTCCCTTGCCCACCTTCAATGCTCCTCCTCATCCCTCTCAGGAAAAGGAGCAACTCCGCCGTCTAGACCCAAACTGCATTGTCGTTATTCCTTGACTGCACATACAAGTTCTTGGTGGCCAACCCACTCTTTGTAGGGTATGTTGGTGCCAAGAAAGGTTGGGAAGTGCAGAAACGGATCATCTCTTAATGGGTCGTTCTCTGAATCAAAATCTGCTACTCACTGGCAAAGAAGCATTCTCCTAAAGGTTTACTGGGTCATTCCACCAGATCTAAAGCTGCAACCACTGAGTTAGTACGTGGAGTCCCTGTCCTGGGCATCTGTAAAGTAAAGTAAGTAAAGTAAAGTCCACATTTGTAAAGCGCACAATCACCCGTAAGGGTCTCTAGGCGCTGGGGGGCCGTCGGGAAGATTAAGCGAGCTATTGCCCAGAGTCACATGGTGGTGGGCTGACCTGCCGCCGGAGCCGGGGATCGAACCGTGGTCCCCAGATTCCAGCGTCAGTTGCCCTGGCCGCGGCGCCACACCTCTTCAGGCAGCATGGTGGGCTCTCCTACCCATGTTTACCAAGAATTACTGCCTGGACAGTCAGGTCTGCAGGGACGGGCATTTCGCTTGTACCGCCCTGCAGAACTTCCCTAGTTTAAATTTGTCCGCAGATCCACTACTGGGAATGGTATTGCTTGGGTATACATTCAAAGGTAATTAATCTGCAGTAGAAGTCTCTATCAGATGAACAAGTTACTTACCTTTAGTAACACCTTATCTGGTAGAGACAATATTTAGCTACAGTTTCTTACTGACCAACCCATCCTCCTCGTTCTGCGGACAGATTTCTAGTGTCTGAGATGATTCCTTTCAGGACCCTAGTTTGGACACACCAGTGTCAGTGCACTTCATGGCTCTGAGCTTCTGGAGTGAAAAGTTGTGGAAAGTAACTGATGTCAGCATGCCGAGGTGGCGCCTATATAGATGATACGGATGTTACTTCTGGCGCGGATGACGCCAAGTGGAGCCGATCAACTCCTCCCTCCGGCTCGCAGGGGTACTGCTTTTGAAAAATCTACTGGATCCAGTCTCGTGACTGGGGAAATATAAGAGTAAGGAATCTGCGGCTAGATATCGTCTCTACCAGATCAGGCTTTACTGAAGGTAACTAACTTGTTCTTCTTACATAAGGGTGACGTAAATGGCGACTGTATGAATTATGTGCCCCAGCGAGTGTTTAGTGTCCTTGTTCGCTTGGAGCAGATACTTGAGCTACAGTTTCATGTCCCTCTCTCCTCCCTGCCCAGCACCAGAGTCCACGCCCCCTCTAGCCATCTTATTTTTAAAGGCATACTTATCAAGCCTATTGGACTGAGCAGGTTTGTGTCTCTTATCATGCCCCATGTTACCTCCACTATTGGGTCAATGGATGCTCTTTGTCTCCTTCAGACATTTTGTGAACCCGGAGTCACACTAGTTTCCAAAAGAGGTAGATACTCCCCACCAGCGTCGTATTGCCACACACAGTCCTGGGCCCACCAGGTCATGAGTCCTGAGTGACAAACTTTGGCAAATCACAAAGGCCCCGGGTGCAGGAACATGCCAAGTGGGGACCCCTGCTTGTGGTCAGTTTAGCTCTGGGTCTCTCTTGTTGTGGGCAACATGCGGGGGGATAGGGAAGAAGACTTCACACTGCAGTGTTCTCCGCCTGCGGGAATATGGGTTCACACCGCATAATGCTGGAGGCTTTCACTCTGGGCCCTCTGCAAGCAAGAAGGCCCCCACGCCTCTTACCCGGATTACCAGGGCCTCCGGTGCGCCAACTAGAGATAGCTTCTCTTTCCTCTTGGCAGGGGACCAGCAGAGTGCTGAGGACCTCCACTGCTACAAACACCGCACAGGACCCGAAAGCCCAGCCAAAGACCGCTGCGTCTCGTCCTGGTTTTGGGCGGTGCAATGCTCCATCTCCGCTGCCATCTTGTCTGCTGCTACTGATTCCCAAATCAACTTTCCAGGCTCCACCCCCTTTCCCAGACCACTTCTGCTGATGGCAAAGACTCCCCACTGTCCGCTCACCATTGTCAGAAGGGGATGCGGGTAGATCATTCGATGGTGCTGGATTGCTGCCACGGTCTCCCCTTCTTGGCAGGAGCTGTTGCTTAGGGCGCCATCTTGCCTCGACGCCAAGACAATGCCCAAGATGATAGGCACAGTTAAACTGTTGTGGCCGTGTTTTAGGATGGGAGAGGACAATTGTTCACTAACTAGTGTGACCAAATGTCCCAAGTTTGTCGGGACAGTCTGTTTTTCACCAGCTGTCCCGGCAGATTTCAGGAAATTTAGCTCATGTCCTGTTTTTTACAGATGGTCGACGGTGGGAGGTTTTTTTATGTTTTGCAAAGCAGGGATAGTTAGCATATGTTATAAAAAAAGCAATTTAATTAACAGGCATGCTACTGGCTTTAAAATCAGATTTTATTTATGTTCTTACTGCCTCTTCTGTAATTCTCTGCAGAGGACCACCGTCAATATGTGTACTGGGTTGAAGTAAAATTGTAATCCTCCTTCTATTTTTGGGAAATATCCCGTTTTTTGGCTTTAAAACTCTTGTCACCCTACCACTGCCGGCAATCAAAGTCTACTTTGCAGTGTTGCCCACTCCGGTACTGTCATCAGGCATCACAGCGTGTGTTTCCTCTCCCTTTGCAATTCCCACACACTACATCGCCGTGACCGGCCATCTCCAGCAACCTGCATAGCCTCGATTAAGCGACTCGTCTCTTTCTCACCTAAAGAGCCAGCTTCTATTATAGGGTGTGGGTGGCCCGCCCTTCGAATTTCCACAAGATTAAAATGCATTACCTCGGTCTCGATGCTAAGAGTACTTGGCTGCCTGTCCCTCGTAATAAGCATGCTCATAAAGTCTCGGTCTGAAAGGAAGCCCTCTGCGCAGGTCTACACTTACATTTCCACAGCCTGTAGATGTCATGATAGAAGAGAGGTTGCAGCAAAGATGAGACTGGTGCCGAAAGAATTTGGAGTAACAGGGCGATGGCCACTGAAGACCGGTGCGATGTTGTCATCACTCATCCCCTCTAGTTTTGTTCAAGATCAAGCTCCTTTTTCAGCAGTCCCTGCCCAGAGGCCTCTTTGTCCTGTGTACTGACAGAGCCGATGCATGAGGGTGACTCATAAAAGCTTTAACTGAATTTTAAAAAGCTCGGATAGATTTCCTGGTTTTCATTTTCCCTAAGCTGTATTTAGGTATTCTTAGTATTGCTTGCATTTTAAAACGCAGCTGCAGTGCTTCTTAATTTTTCCACGTGCTAGCAAAAGGCATCACGGTTTTTTGTAATTCGAAACATCTCCCCTGAATTCAACATTGTGGCTCCTTTCTCGTCTCCAGAGTACAGCAGGGTGTGCGCCTAGTGTCTGTTCTGTACATTACCTACCCCTGGGTCCCGCTCCTCTGCAAGCATTAGTGGTGTAGCCAGCCAGTGTGTCAGGGGCCCTAGTGCAAGGGAGGAACTGTGTCCACTGTCAAACATGGCAGATACCAGGGTGCAGTGCAGTGGATCCCGGTGTTACTACACCTGCTGCGCGAATGGAAGCTACGGCCCTGAGCATTATCGGAAATAGGTGCTGCTGGAATGGATTTAAAGTTTGAGCATGCAGTGCAACTTGCCACATATGTTGCTTTGACTACTGATAAGGGCCAGAGCCCTCCCTAATGCCCGTGGGATATTGAAACTGGCGCACGTTGGCTCGTTGCTCAGTGCATTCATGATACTCACCAAGTAAACGTTTCACAAGCCGCCACTGCTCACCTACTCTACCTTTCACGCACCTCTTACCACGTGTGAGAACCGAAATGCCCGAACCACTCTGTACAGAGATTTTGTAAAGACTTTCACCAGTGCTGAAGTTTCTGATGCTCCACCAGCAAGAGTTTTGTAGGACTCGGACAGGGGCTTCCTGCGCAGTTTTTTCTCGGCAGGTGTGTCAAGTCTCATCCTTGCTCGCCCCTTCACCCGAGGCAGCAGCGCTTCCGGGCCTCCGGACTGCCCCCAGTGAGGCCCCGGAGTGGACTTTCCACAGAGCGGCCGTCAGCAAGCTTTGTCCGTTATCAAACTCCAGTGCATTAGAGTGCATGGCGCATCACTGCCTACTATGCTGCAAAAAAGAACCTGAATTTAGTTCTAGGTTTTCTTTGTGGAAATAAATGCAGGTTTACATTTTCCACATTTACACATAGTAAATGGGGAATGCCGTTGTCACGTATTCTTGACAACGGCGTGAGGCGTTCCTTGTGCCCTTTGATATAGTTCCAGCTGCTCCTGTGTTAATGCATCCCCCGGCTTTTGGAAGCTGCACCTGCCTCTTACACCTCATGCGCTGTCGGCCTCCTTCTGTCCTGGCTGACTATGTGTAACATGCACCACACTGTCGGGTTTAATTCTGTTACACTGGGTGGGAGTTTCCATGCTGTTGGCTTAATTCGTGATTTTATTCCCCAGGCAGAAATGAGGGGATGTACTCCATGAAAGGGCGGGCTTCGACCCAGAAAGCGTCGAGAAACCACGTGGTGCAATTATATTATACCATCATTCTAGTTTACTACATCGAGGCCGATTCACAAACGTTTTAGGGTACAGGCAATAGTACTGCTCCAGTACTCTTTTACGTTCTATGTCATGCGTTCGAGAATCGCCCAAAAATGTCGGACTCACACTTACTAAAAGTGCGAAGAGAGCACAATCTTTACTGTTTACACTTATTGCATATAAATATCCCTCGAATATTCTCATTTTACTCTTTGTAGATACTTTGGGGCCAAGTCACAAAGGCCTGTTAGAGTACATGAAAGTGTACTAGATGAATACTACTTTACATACTCCTAAAGCTAAAGTTACTTTTTGACTATGCCCCATCATGATTATCTCTGTAAAACTGTAAACTAAGAAGAGTGCGAATGTTTGAGCTGGTCACCTCCTTAAATTATCAATACGCTTACCGATACTGAGGTTTCCTAACTTGCCCTGCCATCTGAGTTACTGGTCTTTTTTCTCGGAAAACAATGAGCATCTTTTAATTATCTATTTGCAGAGGTTCAGGCGTGTCCTACCTTTCCTTCCACTAGTCAGTACTTTTCAGAATATTCTAACTTGTGCGGTATATATTCATTTTCAACCACATCCCCAACATGCTACCTGCCACCTATCTTCTTTTCTTTGTCCCTGTGCATCGCACCTCGCTCGCTCCATTTACACAGTGCCTGTCTGGGTTTTGACAGCACATGTAAATTGCTAACAAGATCCATAGAGTGGGTCTTAGGTCCTCTCCTTTCAACCTGCGTTTTTTTACTGAAACCTTGGCTATAACGTCTTGGCTCAGCTCAGTGCAGTATGCCTCTAGCACCAAATGCAGTTGGCTTTTGGGGTGAATCCTTCCACCCCCACTCCTGTACTTGCTTTGAGATTTGTAGGGAATTACTTTACAGCTATAGTCCTTTTAGTCTGCTACTGCAGCGTGATTCATGCCAACATATTAAACCCAGATCTATACACTTGGCCAATGCTGGTTTCTATTTCTAGCTCTGGACATGTTGGTGCTAGGGATGCCTTTATTTTTCGGAAGAGACTTCTAACCCCACTTTACCTTAAAATATTCCCCAGCCGTCAGACTGGATCTGGAAATTCTTGAGCAGTACTGTAGTGTAGTTCCTATATTCCCAATAGGCTCTGCGCATTGGAATAACATAAACGATAGTGTAGACTTAGGACTGAGGTCATCTAGGTCTCTATTGAATATGTTAGACTTAATTATGAATGCCAGCTAGCTCAGAGGTCACTAGAACTTTTCTCGAGTAAACAAGGAGGTGTTCACTTTCTTGAATAGACAAGAAGGGATTAGCTTCGGACAACCGCATAAACATGACAACTTCGCTCCCTCCAGGACGAGGAGTAAATCTCCAGAGTCGTGTGAAAACAATAGACAGCTATTTCACTCAGTCAATCGTGCATGCTTAGTTTCACCAGAGTGCAGAGACATAGAGAGACGGGCGTTTTCAATAAAAGTTATTTATGGATCAGTCCTCTTTCTCGTGCAAGAGAAGTGAATTGCCACAATTGCAATACTTGTCATGAAGTAAAGTGCGTACAGTAAAAGGAGTATTATGAAATAATACTGTAAAAGCATAGATATGGTTTCTGAGCCATATGATACTTAAAACGGCTAAAATATATACATACATAAAATCATTGACTAAATGAACTCAACTGGTGCTTCTAAGATACGCCTACCCCGGTGTACCTAACCTAAGCCTAGTACGTGGGAAGGAGTAAGTGAGCTGCAGTTTAAGTTAAGTTAGTTTTTGCCAAGAATCTGAATCAAAAATTCTCCTAAGGATTTAATCAGCTCCGTACCTTGGTTATAGAATGAAGGAGGTCTTGTATCTCTTATCTCAGGACTCGATCTCCCAGAAACCCGCGAGGGTGACTGGAAACACTGGTGCTGGATTTCTCGGCAGGAGAAAAGACATCATCTCTCTCAGTGCGTCAATGGGAGGGTTGGCTTCCTTTGGCTCTCGCATCAGCTGGGCTTCGGGCAAGTAGATTGCCGCTCTGCTCCAAACCACCGTGTGTTTGCTTAAGGCAACGTTGGTATATTTATACCTGAAAGGTGCCGAGTTTGACGTAAGGTTGGACATAAGACGTCAATAAGAACTTACAGTTCTTTCTGGACTCCAGGAGTTCTTGTTCAAATCAAAACAAAAGCAGGGGGATTTCCCGGGCTGCTGGAGGCTTGGTTTGTTTAAAGAACACGTTGTGCTTTCTAGGAGTCTATGGGAGTAACCTTGCCGTATTTGGACTGCATTGGCTATGACTAAATATGGATATGATTCTTATGCCTTTATAAGGATATGTTTTGTTACAACCACATAAGGGCATGAATCGGGAATATTTAATTAGGGTCCTAGATATATTCACAACACCCACTCCACGTATTAATGTCCATCATTACTAAATACTAAGCAATACTAAACATATAACGATGCATGTGTTTTCCAACCCACCCCAAAATACATAACTTGCATTTGAAACGGTATCTGCTGTATACACGAAAAATGAGTAATATGTACTGTACACTTTTCAAACAGTGGTATCATTCAGATAATGCATACATAAATATTGGCTGAATGAATTGCGAAAATTGCATTTATGAAATGGCTCTTAATACAGAAAAGAAGGTCAAGACCCTTTCATCACATATTTATACAATACTGTACATGTGCTAGAGGCTGAATCAAAATAATGTCTCTATAGTTTCAAAATAGAAGTTCTGTTCTCTAACAATAGTTCTACTTTAAGCAGAGTACTATGTGCCATAAAAAAGTAAATATTTTGGAAATGGAAAAATAATTTTGTGTTCAGGGGAAAAAATAGTTCCAATTGTTTTCAGTTTAGCGGTTTATCAAAAAACTGAAGGCCGAATTCAGAGTTCAGGGAATGCTGTGTGCTCGTTGTTTTAAAAGTTATTCTCGTTGTTAGGGGAGAACATCATATCAGACAGGCTTGAGAAAAATTGGTCTAAAACAGTCGGTGAGAGTTCGACCAAGTTCGAAAAAGCTGAAATAGTACATATGTGAGAATCATTGCTATCATCGATGTCTGGATCAGCAATGCTCACAGAAGGTTGTACCTGTGTGGTGCTGCTTTCATCTCGTACTTCACCGCCACCTAATCGTAATGGTGAAGTCTCAACGAATGCCGTCATCAGAATAGGTAGCCGCTGGAGACAACACGTTGCATGAGCCGTTACCGAACCAAGCAAAGTATCGATATCCATAGGTACTGCTGATGGTAGTGTAAGACAGACGTCCAACACACATTCTTCTCCGCATAGCAGACATCGAAGCACAGGTAAGATGCAATCTTGCCAGATTGGTCTGAATGAAAGAAACCAGGTAGTATTCAGATCTCTTAGCTTCGCCAAGCCGAGGACATTAGTAATCCTTTCTCGGTATCTCATCGCTAGGATCGTTTCTTCCATTGTAGCCTGAGTTTTGTCTGTGACTGGACTTGCCATATCGGAGCAGAAGGAACAAAAATAAAATTCCTGCTACGAGTCCCAAAAGAAGAGGCAGTCCGCCGAATACAGAATGCACAAAATTCTGGAAGATGCCCAGAACTGTTTAAAGGGTGCTAACAGTCCAGAAAAAATGGTCTTAAATACATGTGCGATGCCACTGGTATCAGACATGTTTAAAATTTGACCTAACATTTCTACGAAATGTACGGGGCAATTTGTCGATAATACGGAATGTATCTCTGCCGCAGTCCTTGCAACTTACAGATCATACGTCTCTTTGGACGAGGTTAAAGGCACAGTTGTCTGTAAAATAATAGACTTCATTCTGCTTAAAGTATCAATTCGAATAGAAGAGATATTCAAAGAAGGCCATATTGCTGCCTCCATGTCTGGTTTGTTGTTTGGATACAATACTTGCATACAGCAAATGACCCTGGAAGTAACGCTCACGAGATAGGGTTTTCCTGGCACCATGCCACAACAGCTGCGGTCATTTATTACAACGTAGCTGCCGTTGGAAAGCTGTCTGAAAAAAGGCTCTATCTGTGTTGCAGGAGTGCCATGCAGGTGACATGAAAGGTTGTTTAATGAACTTTCGCAGGCTCCATGCAAGTTAATACCTTGACACAGAAGTGTACCGCTTAGTGAATTTTTACAGTTGTTACCACTAAGAAATACCTCTTTTTTCCCTTCACTATAACATTTATGTGTGTAAGGTAATTTCCAGGTTGACTTGATGTATCCTTTACCCAACCTTTCATACAGGCCTGCTGGTATATACTTTTGGCAATATTGAAACTGGAAGGTTGTTATCGGAATTGTAATTGTACCATGTATTATCCATTCAATGACAGGTCTCTCTGACATTGTCAATGGTAATCTCTCAAGTTTTTCAATGCTCAGAATCGTATAGTCTGCTCCTTTTTGTGCCAAACTGATTTGTTTATCAGCAAGGTTAAAGATGAAAAATTATGACGTTTTGTTGATTAGACGCCAAGGCACGTGACCTGAACGCAGATTTTGTAACGTCCAGCCTAGCTGTACAATAGAACGTAATTGGGACTGGCCATGTTGCAACATTAGCATATCCTGTTCTATTATATCAATAGCAGATGATACAATTCTATCCAGTGAATACATTCTGGAGGACAGTTGTTAACCCATTGTCCACTACAGACAGTGATTTTTCCAAATTAATACGATCAATTTCTCGTATTTTTTCAACAGTTTCAATTTGCATTACTTTCCAAGCTTCGTTGTAAGCTGCGTATATACCGGCGTATATGAAACGTTTTTGACGCTGTTTGCGAGGTCCCAATATGAAATCTCGCAAGTCAGCACCTTCTTTAAGTAAAGTCAAGTGTTGCTTAATTTCCTGCAGTGTGGATTTTTGTAGCCATTCGAGGCATAGTTTCCCTACACTGTATGTTGTAACTATCCCTGGATGTTGTCTCTGGGAATATCTTTGGTCTGGCCTGGTCTGTTTGAACCCCTGTCTTTTGTTCAGGAATCTATCTTGACAGTTATTAGTGTCTGTGGGCCAGATCAACCATTTTTTCCAATCAGGATTTGTTCTGTTTTGGTGTAAAATATGGGATACGTCTATCTCAACATCTGTAGTGCTATTACTATCAGGCATTGGTTTTGGAATAGACGGTTTGTTTAACTCTTTTATCTTGGCTAGGCCAAGACAGGTTGTTTGTTGAATGGTGTCATTCAGGAACATTATTTGTTCTGGGATCATGCAGGCTCTAAATAATGATTCTAGACCTTGTACCTGCCAATCTTTTGTACCCCAGATGTTTTTTGTTTCAATGTTGTTTTTCCAAAATTCAAAACCAAATGTAGATATTTTTTCATAAAAATTTTTCAGAATAAATCAGTTTAGTATTTGCCAGCATGTTTTTCATTCCTGTCTTATTTAACATTTTAAAATAATACGTTTCTGGATCTGTGTTGTTAAACCCTGAGAAGTATGGGAATTTCTCATAGAATGTTTTCGAGCTGCCTTTTGGCGGTGTTGGGCAATGTTCCCATTGATTATAAGTAAAAACATTTCTAGGATTAGCAGATTTATGCAAATAGTGATGACCATAATGATTATAACAATACATTTCTTCATAATTTGACGAACCCTGCAAATAATCATGTTCTGTGAATTTTGTTGACATTTCTAAACCTGACATCATATTATTAATATTTTCAAAGTCCCAATCATCAGAGAATGTACTTGGTGTCATAAAGTCACTTAATGAAACCTTGAACTGATGTGGATATTTCAAGAGTTCAACCGGGCCATAGATTTCGTAATCCGTTTTGTCCCATGCTATACCCCCAGGTATAGGATTGGCTGTGATGTTCACTGATGACAGTTCTCTTTTTTCAATGTGAGAAGATCTGTGAGGCTTTAGGGCCAAGTTGATGTTCTGGCTTGCTGTGTCCATTGTACTATATTTTCCATCAATAAATCTACCCAAACATAAAATCATGATGAGCCAGAGTAGGAGGAAAAGTACACCTAACACAATCCATAATTCAATCCATGGGAAAATCAGATACGTTTCTTTAAGTTGATGAAAGAGTTCAGTCATTTTTTGTTTAAAAGTTTTTGTTGCTGGCGTCTCTTCATGTTCACTTGCATCATCAGAAAAGTCATCGAAATTGATGAAGTAGCCAGATGCAGTTCTGGCAATTGTTGGAATTGCTTCCAGATTGTTATTAATCTTTGATTCTGTATGTTCAGAGGCTACATCATTGTAGACTGGTGTTTCTTGACGAACTGTTGCAATTTGGGTTTCAAGAGGCACAAGTTCCATGGCTTTGTTGCATAGTCCTTTTTTATTCACTGCAGGTTTTATCAAGTGTGATTAGTCTCTCAGTTTGAACCTCTTGGATTGTAGCAAGGTTTGTTCTTCTGCTACTTCTTGGGAGTCCACTGGACCTACTACTTATTATTGGCCACATGATTGTGGTTTTACCAGGTCGATTGATACAACTCTGTTCTCCTTTTTACCAGCATGGGGCGGTAGTACTACTGATCTTGTTCCGCTGACAGCTAAGACAGGTACTGCTTTTCTGTAAGAAGGCCCAAATTCCTTCTTCACCGCGATCTTTTCTCTGACTAGATCCCCAATCTTTGAAATCCAGACAGGTCTTGCTGGGACGTCTGGTTTTTCTTCAGTGGCTGTTGGCTTTAGCTTTATGTTACTTAGACCTCTTCTTGTTTCATTTAAGTCCTGTAAAACAGCCAAACGATCTTTGATATCAAAAGGTTTTTCTTTCACCACTGAAGTCTGACAATCTAAATCCTGGATTATCATTCTAGTACTGAACAATAGTTCGTATGGAGTGATACCTTTTAGAGAATTTCTTGGCAGATTATTAAGACTACGTTAGACACTTGTTAGATGTTTGACCCACCCGTCACCCGAACCTAATACCCTCGCCATTATAGATTGCTTTATGTCCCGTTTTTTTCTCTCCACTACCGCATTTCCCTCGGGATGGAATGGACTAGAGTACCGCAATGCAATGCCCATGCTGGCCATGGCCTCCTTGTAAGCTCGAGAGCTAAACGCAGGACCCTGGTCAGAATGTAGCATGCCAATTGCGTATGTGCCGATAAAGACTCGCAAATCTTTTATAACAGTTCTGGCGTCAGCCGAGCGCTGGGGCCACATCCAAATGAATCTTGTGCAGGAATCCACTGCGACCATGATATATTTATAGTTGCCATCCCTTTGTAAGGGACCACAGTGTTACAGGTAAACACAGGCTAATGCTTTATCTGAGATTAGAAGGGGCGTATCTGCTGGTCGTTTCACTGTTGATACTTTCATTCTTTGGCATATTTCACATTCTAGAACATAGTTCCTAGTTTGTTTTCTCATGCGCGGCCACCAATATCTCTGTTTTAATAATGATACTGTGGCGGAAACACCAGCATGTGCAGCAGAAGCAAGCCCTTCGTGTGCCGCTAAAATTAGTCCTAACCTGTGTTCCATGTTTGGAATTGCTCTATCCCCCACTCCAGGGATTTCAGCAAAAGGAACATTATTCGCATCAGTTTTGTATGAGTTCTTTACTGGAAAGCCTTTCGGGAGTGTATTACCACTGTCTTTTACTGAAGCACTGACAGCTAGCATTATCTCGCTTTCTATTTTTGTTTTTGACCGGGTGATGGCAGCTACGGAAGCCGTTTGCACAGCTGCCTTTGTGGCCTCATCAGCCAATGAATTCCCTGCAACGTGAACGCCATCACATTGATGACTCAGTGTATGTATCACGTGAGTCTTTTGTAGTTCTTTCTGTAAAAGAACTACTTGTTCCCAAAGCATTTTATGCTTGATTGTGCCACCTTTTGCATCTTTGAAACCGTTTTGAACCCAGTTCTGCAAGTATTCGTTGTAAGACTGGACGCAATAATATGAATCGCACACTATTAGTGTGGGGAATTCGCGATCGGTATTTTCAAGCGCCATCTTAAAAGCCTGTAGTTCAGCTCGCTGAGCTGTACAATCTCCTAGAGATTGAGTTTTAGTGACCAGTGGTCTGAATTTTCCTTCGTGCCAATGACCTTTAACAATCCCGCACGCAGCACTATATGCTTGTTTACCCCCAACTGCGGGTTGTGTGATGAGCTTGGGTGATGGGAGGGGATGGACTGCACGGTTCCCTTGAATCCAGAGACGAAGTGGAGATCGACTGCAGTACTGGATAGTACCTGGACCTCGGCCTGGTTGTGATTTGATGGGGAGTGATGCTTGCTGCTCGTAGGGTAGATATGATACTCCTAACGAGGGCACGGAGGCACACTGACAAGGGGGGGGTGGGAGTAGAGGGGGAGGTGGGTTACCATGATTAGGGTCTGTTGTTGGGGTATGTGAAGCAGTATTATGATTGACGGCGCTAAGAACGGACGGGCGTGTGGCCCGGGAATGTATGATGTGTTCACAAAACCAATAAAAAATGTTTAAAAAAAAAAAAAAAAACTGCGGGTTGTGCTGAACCGTCTGTATATATTATACAGCCGTAATGTTCGAGAGGCAGGATTTCGGTCTGCAGAGGACATTCATATTCATATTGGAGGAATTCCTGTGTTTTTAAGTTAGGATCGAATTTGTATACTACGTCTGATGCAGCAAGAGAATTAACCCATTGTATCCATCTCGGATGTAAAGCTTTAGCATTCGGTATGCTGGCTCTTGTTACCGCTTCTAGGGCAGGTACCGGTGTAACGATTATTATACGTTTACCTTGTGCGAGCGCTCTTTCTTTTGCTACAGCAGTTTGAACCGCAGTCAGAATTTTTTCAGTTGAACTGAATTTCATTTCAGTTTGTATGTACAAGTGTGATTTATAAGCTATTGGTACCGTTTCTCCCTCATTAGAGGTCAGGTACGTGAATCCGCATCTTCCTGTGATGACTCGGATTACAAGGTTGCGTTCATTTGCGCATGTTTGCAGTTTTGTTTTAGTTAACATGTCTGTTTGTAATGTTCGTAAAATTTCTGTGTGTTTCTGAGTCCAATTAATTGTTTTGAAATCAGGTTTTATTAATTCATAGAGAGGTTTAACCCTTTCTGCATAATTTAGAATGTATGTTCTTCCGAAATTCAGGAAGCCTAGAATTGATTGTAAGTTCTTCAGCGTTTTTGGAGCTTGGAGTACTGCACACTTCTCTAAGAAGTTGTCTGCTACGCTTTTGCCTTCACTTGATAATTCATATTCTAAAAACAGGACAGTTAGATGGGCACTTCGTGACTTCTTAAAGTTGAATTTATAACCTTCAGATGCGAACCCAAGTATAATGGTGTTCACTCTTTTCAAGTGTGTCTCCAGCTCGTCGTCTGTAAGATAGATGTCATCGACATAAGATAATGTCTCATCATCAAACATTTGTAGTAACTGTTACCCTTGCTGAGAATAATCCTGGGCTATTCTTGAATCCCTGTGGGAGTCGACAGAATTGTTTTGTGCCCCCATACAGGAGAAAGCGGTCAAATACC
Organism: Lissotriton helveticus; assembly: GCF_964261635.1. NCBI lineage: Eukaryota > Metazoa > Chordata > Amphibia > Caudata > Salamandridae > Lissotriton > Lissotriton helveticus. The sequence goes on along the minus strand of NC_136061.1, from coordinate 932,968,501 downwards.
TACTTTCAGGTGCAATATTTTGACAAAAGAAACCATTTGAGATATCTAATGTTGTTTTATATTTTTTGTGCACAATGTTATTCATTAGTGCTGCACTGTGTGAGTTTTGTACTGCAAAAGTTTTGCAACAAGAGTTTAAGTGTCTGTAGTCCAAAACTAGACGATATGAATCTTCTGGCTTGGAGACAGGAAACAAAGGATTGTTCATTTGTGAGGTGCATGTTTCAATCACCCCCTGATATTCAAGTTGATCTAGGATCTCCCTGAATTGTTTTTTAGCTTCTTGCTTAACAGGATACTGCCTTTGTGCAGTCCGTTGGTTTTTTAACTGAATTTTATGGTGAGGAGAAACCTCTTCCCACCCTACATGATTTTTATATAATGCAGGGGCTTGGGCCACTGCCCATTTTCTTGCATAAGTGTATTTTTATGGATTGGAATTTGATGTGAGAAGGCAGGCATAATCATTTCTTCGCCATGTGGACACTCCCTGACATACTCTGGTGGCCAGTCTTTTTCTGCTAGAAGGATATCATAGCCTTTCGAAAGGTTATCCCAAAGGAGACCCTTTATTTTCCTAGTTTTGTCCCCTTCTATACGTAATGTTATTTCATATAATTTATGGGGTATGCTAACTCTGGTGTCTGCAGTTTCCACCTGAATGTATTCATTCGTGTCCACTGTCTGCAGTGGTCACTTCTGCTGCGCTGTCTAGCATTGTCTGGGCCCACTCTCTGTTTTTCAGTTGTGTCCTCAAAATCCTCGGCATGTTTTATTTTAATACTGGCTACCTTCTTTTATGGAAATTGTAATTTTTTACTTTGATGAGCAGGTTCCTTGTCTTTGGACTTGACGTGCTCTTCCTTGTGTTCTGACCGTCCTCTTCTTTCCGATTTCTGTGAGGAAGTCTGAAAAGATCGAGAGGGACGTGTATCATTATCTTGATATCTCAGGTTTTCTTAATTTATCCCTATCTCTAAGGTTGTATCTTTTCTCAGAGGGCTCCCTGTGGGGAGACTTGCCTCCTCGTTCTGGAGATCTATCTCTCCGTTGAGGAGACCTTCCTCTGGACTGAAACTGTTTTTCTCTGGGCGTGGTTTGTTTGTTACCTTCCCACTACTTTTTTGAAGTATTGAGATTATTATTGATAATTCTCTATATGCTTTTATTAATTCCTGTAGCTGAACAAAAAGTTCTTCGCTGGACACTTTTCCAATGTCAGGATGTGGTGTATAGCTTGTTAGAACCGGCCATGTGGCTCCTGGTCTACCTAGTGGACTGAGCCTGGTGATCTGATTTTGATGTTTTAGGGCGCCATTAAACCAGAGCAGGTGCTCTTGGTATGTTAGTGGGATTTCAACGTCCTCGAAAGGAGCGTATTCATTTGGAGATTCCTCTATTTTGTAATAGTGGAAATTTTGTTTCACAGCGTGTGCTGCTGGAAAATGTATCCATGAGTAGAATACCTCTGCCTGCCAATATTCATGGGCCTCTACCACAAATATGACTGTCCCACCTCTTGGTGATAGTCCATTTTCTATAAGTTTAAGAGTTATAGTTCTTCTTACGTTTACCGGAATGATTATAACATTCGGGTCATCATTTTGGAGACTTGTGTCATCCGCTAAGAGCTGAGCTGCTAATCTAGCTCTATCTTTCATCGTCACTTTCCACCATTTTTACTGTTAGAAAGTTTTGTTTGCAGAGCAAGTTTCAAGGAAACAAAGATTAGGTGCACAATATTTTGGAACACTGTATCCTTCAACGTTGACTAAACCAAAAACTAATACATAGGATTCTCATCCTACTAAGTTCCGGCGCATATTAACCTTTCACCCACTCCAGACGTCTATTGGAGTTTTTACGGGAAAAAGGGGTCTGTGTGAAAAGCACGACTGAGTTACTCTAGCATCTAGCGTTAGATTATCGCCTTACCAAACGTTGGGTGCCATGTAGTGTAGTTCCTATATTCCCAATAGGCTCTGCGCATTGGAATAACATAAACGATAGTGTAGACGTAGGACTGAGGTCATCTGGGTCTCTATTGAATATGTTAGACTTAATTATGAATGCCAGCTAGCTCCAAGGTCACTAGAAACTTTCTCGAGTAAAGAAGGAGGTGTTAACTTCCCTGAATAGACAAGAAGGGATTATCTTCTGACAACCGCATAAACATGACAACTTCGTTCCCTCCAGGACGAGGAGTAAATCTCCAGAGCCGTGTGAAAACAATAGACAGCTATTTAACTCAGTCAATCGTGCATGCTTAGTTTCACCAGAGTGCAGAGAAATAGAGAGACGGGCGTTTTCAATAAAAGTTGTTATTTATTGAGCAGTCCTCTTTCTCGTGCAAGAGAAGTGAATTGCCACAATTGCAATACTTGTCATAAAGTAAAGTGCGTACAGTAAAAGGAGTATTATGAAATAATACTGTAAAAGCATTGATATGGTTTCTGAGCCATATGATACTTAAAACGGATAAAATATATACATACATAAAATCATTGACTAAACGTACTCAACTGGTGCTTCTAAGATACGCCTACCCCGGTGTACCTAACCTAAGCCTAACCTAAGCCTAGTACGTGGGAAGGAGTAAGTGAGCTGCAGTTTAAGTTAAGTTAGTTTTTGCCAAGAATCTGAATCAAGAATTCTCCTAAGGATTTAATCAGCTCCGTACCTTGGTTATAAAATGAAGGAGGTCTTGTATCTCGTATCTCAGGACTCGATCTCCCAGAAACCCGCGAGGGTGACTGGAAACACTGGGGCTGGCTTTCTCGGCAGGAGAAAAGACAGCGTCTCTCTCAGTGCATCAATGGGAGGGTCGTCTTCCTTCGGCTCTCGCATCAGCTGGGCTTCGGGTAAGTAGATAGCCGCTCTGCTCCAAACCACCGTGTGTTTGCTTAAGGCAACGTTGGTATATTTATACCTGAAAGGTGCCGAGTTTGACGTAAGGTTGGACATAAGACGTCACTAAGAACTTACAGTTCTTTCTGGACTCCAGGAGTTCTTGTTCAAATCAAAACAAAAGCAGAGGGATTTCCCGGGCTGCTGGAGGCTTGGTTTGTTTAAAGAACACGTTGTGCTTTCTAGGAGTCTATGGGAGTAGCCTTGCCGTATTTGGACTGCATTGGCTATGACTAAATATGGATATGATTCTTATGCCTTTATAGGGATATGTTTTGTTATAACCACATAAGGGCATGAATCGGGAATATTTCATTAGGGTCCTAGATATATTCACAACAGTACCTCTACATACCGGTAGATGGCATAGGTGGGTCCGAGTCAACATTGCCCGTGCAGGATTTAGGCACCACTCAGGTGTGCTGACATGAGTTCCTTTCTTTCTGCACCATCAGTCCTGGATCCAAGAGAGCTACTTTAGTCATTTTTTGGCAAACCTTTTCTCTTTTGACTTTTGTCAAGCCATTTCTTCTTTTCTCTAGTGTGCAGGGAAATATCAGAAACGTGCAGGTTTTAAACCTTGTGGGGAATGCCATAGACAGATGTTTGTGGCTGATTCCCGTTTGTTCTGGCTTTGGTGCCTTGTGTTGGGCCACGACTCCAAGGCCTGCTCAGACTGTCTCTCAATGCAGCTGATGGCGATTTGGCGGAGGGCGATGAAATGCCTCATAGTGTCACGCCGAAATTCTCGGTGGTGTTTCTGCTCCCAAGAACATTCTCAGTTGCGTGGTCATTTACAGGCCTGTTCCTGGAGCTGTCCCTCCAACGGGTTTTCGTCCAAATCTTTGTCGGGTAAGTCTGAGATGAAAAAATAAGTTGTCAAAGCGCTATTCAACTGCTCTGCGGCCTTCCAAATCCCCAAAATGAGCACTAGACCACCACCTCACTACAAGATCCATTTCCCACACACTTGCTGAGCCAGCGCTGCATCAGTCTCTGTACTTCCCGGAAGCCAGAGGGATGCCTGCCCAGCTTCAGGAGTTTTACCAGGCTTTTTCATGCATCTTTGGGCAACCAAGGCTCTCTGGAGTGGCTTCAGGCCCCAAGGAGTCAGGAGATACTCCAACTGAGTTACTGTTAGAAGGCCCTCCCTCCACTACTGTTGGACCCTCGGTATCCGGACCAACTCTGGTACCGAGCTCCATTTCCGCTCCACAAGCCTAGCTAGGGTTTGAGCCTTTAGCGCCACTACTGGTGTCAACAACGTTGCATGATACACCAATCATCCTTTCAGACTCTGAAGGGTCGCTGCATAGTCAGTCCAGCACTGAGACTGATGCCACTTGGGCCTCAACAACCTTTTCGCTCTGATACAGCACCTCTGTTTATGGGCTGAATTTGAAGAGGAGGTGGAATACAGTGCCTTTGACCCCGTTAATGATATTGCGCATGGCTACCCTGAAGGGAACTGGTATGAGAAGTTGGGCAATGCCTCTCCTGACACCAGGTTAGTCCCTCCACCTGGTCCGGCCACCTCGGAGAGTGCAATTGTTGTGATGATGATGAGACTGATAGCTGGCACCCTTGACCTCCTGCTACCAGTGGTGAAAACCAACCTATTAGCTACTTCAGCCTGGACAGACAACCTCAGAACCCTTGCTTCCATTTAATGAGGCATTTATGGAGATCCTCCCTGGGGGCCTGGTTCAACCACTGTTCTATAGTTCTAGTAAATCACCAAGTGGCACGCTGCCATCACCTGGCTCTGTGGGGTTCTCACATTCCTGACTCAGCATCCTACTGCAGAGAGTTTGGTGATGCAAACTTCCTCCACATCGGCCAGTCCAGGTGTCTTCCCACTGCTCCTCCAGATAGCTGGAAATGTTCGAGAAGAGATCTTTTCCTCCACCAGCTTGACCCTGCAGACAGTTAATACTGCTTGTCTTCTGGGCCGCTATTCCCACACATTATGGGATTCAGTGGCACAAGTACTTCTCATGGTTCCTGATGAAGCCCAGGCGATTCTTACCCAAGCCATCTCCAATGGTCAAGACACAGAAAAATCCACAATAAAGTGTGGATCGGACACCACTGGCTCCATTGGCAGGGCATAGGGATCCACAGTGGCTCTCAGATGACACGCTTGATTGCGCTCCATGGGCTTTCGGGGGAGATGTCCAATTGAGCCTTATGGACATGCTTCGAGCCGGTTTGGTGACAAGGCAGATACAGTGCTAGAGCGCTTTAAAGGCAGCAGGGTGATGGCTCATTCCTTAGGATTAACCGCCGCCCCACACCATCAGCAGCATTCTTCCTTTTGTTCTTCCTGTGGTTACGGTAGAGAATTTTAGTCTCAATAATATCACCTATATCTGGAACCCAGAAAGCTCCCAGGCCCTTTCATGACTGAGGTAGAGGCTACCACAGGCCAGCGTGGGCATCAAAGACCCAGTTCTGCCCAGTTATCCAGCCCTCCCGCTGCTGCACCTACCAAACCTCTTTAGCGTGCCCTCCCCAGTGCACTGCTACTCAGTAGGAGGCAGGGTATGGCACTTTCTACCTGCATGACAAGTGGTCACCTCGGACGAGTCGGTGTTACAGATTGTGCAGCAGGGTTATGCAGTTCCATTCCTCAAGACACCACCACCAATGCCACCGCCTGTACAATGGTTGTTGGAGGATCATCTGTTCTTGCTACACCAAGAGGTTCATGCTCTTTTGGCTAAAGGAGCCATTGAAAGGGTTCTGACACCAGAAGTAGGTGGTGGTGGTTACTTCCACTACTTCCTGGTCCCAAAAGAGGACAGAGGTCTCTATCCTATTCCTATTCTTTGCCCTCTCCTCTCCCTTCAGAAAAAGGACAAGTTCAAGATCCTCATCCTTGCCCAGGTCCTGTCTGCCCTGGAGTCTGAAAACTGGATAGTAGTACTGGTACTGCATAACGTGTATTTTCATATCTCCGTCTTACAAGCCCACGAGTCTTAACTGCTATTCACAGTGGGCTCCAAGCACTTTGTTTGATGTTTTTCCTTTGGGCCTCATCCAAGCCCCTCAACTTTCACGAAAGTGATGACGGTGGTCTCTGCTCACTGTCAGAGGTTGGGAATGCTGGTCTTTTCCTACCGAGACAATTGGCTGTTGAAGGCTGACTTGCCCCCGCAGTCATCCGACCACAGCGTACCTTATTCATTCACTGAGGTTCACCATCAGCATACTGAAGTAACACCCGACTCTTTCTAAGACTCCTCTAGTCATTGGAGCCAGTCTGGGCACTGTGCATTTTAGTACTTACCCTAGGGAGCGGAGCGCCTGGGACAAATTAAGGCTATGGAACTTATGTTTCTTCCTGATGTTTCAGCCTCAGTCTTAATCTCAGTGAGAATGATTTCGAGGCTAGCTGGGTCTGATGGTCTTCTGCTGGTAAAACATGCCATATGGCACATGCAGGCTCTGCATTGGGACCCAATGTCCCAGTAGGCACAGTATCAGGGGAATCTCTCTGACCAGATCCAGATTTTGGTGAGTCTGCAAAATATCTGCAGTGGTGGTTGATGAATCATGATTGGATCAGTGGCAGACTCCTTTCCCTTCCCCACCCTTAGTTGACAGTGGTGACCGATGCATCACTTCTGGGTTGGATGGGGGTGGCATTTTGGCGAGTTAGAGATCAGAGTACTTTGGTTTCTGGCAGAGTCCTAGCACCATATCAGCGTTCTGGACCTGAGGCCTTCCTCCCACTCATCAAGGGAAGGCTGGTGCACGTTTTCACAGACTACACCACAGTCATGTGGTATTGCAACATTTGAGCGGGGTGGGGTATTGGACTCTGTGCTGGTAGGCCATGCACTTATGGATATGGGTGGCTGTCTGGATATCCTCCTAGTTCTGCACCTGGTGGGATCTCTGAACTCCAGGGCAGGCGAGATTGCGGATCACAAATGGTGTCTGCATTCTGGGGTGTTTTAAGGTCTCCTCCAAGAATGGGGAGAACCATGGCTCGATCTATTCGCCTGCCGCTGAGAATGCACAATGTCAGCAGTTTTATATGCTGGAGTTTCAAAAGCAGTTCTTGCTCAGAGATGTGTTATGCTTATAGTGGAAGTCAGGACTCCTGTATGCCTTTCCACTGGTACCACTCCTGGCCCAAGTTCTCAAGAAGATCAGGACTGACTGGACCTGTGTCATCCTTGTGGCTCCGGGCTGTATACAATGAGTTTGGTGTCCAGAACCCCAGAGCATAAGTATACGTCCTCTCATCAGGCTGCCCCTTCATGAAGATCTTCTGTTGCAATAACCTGGCAGGGACTTACACCCAAACCTGTGCACTCTCCTTCTTCACGCCTAGAGATGGTGTGGTGACAATTGAATGTCTTTAAAATCTTCTTCTTGAGATTTGTGATGCTATTTTGGCAGCCAGGCACCCCTTGACCTTCCCCTATACGCCTGCCATTGAGACCTGTTTGTGGCTTGGTGTTCTTCACTAGAAATTGTCCCACTTGCTGCATTCTAGTCGGAGGTTCTTTTCATTGTGTTATCGCAGCCCAGCAAGGCCTTGCCCTGGGCACTGTTAAAGGTTACCTGCCTTCCATTTCAACATCTTTTTTTGTAGTTCCTAAATCAGCCCTCTTTATTTCAGTCATCTGTTGTGACATGTTTTTTTAAAGACTTGTAGCATTCGTTCCCACCTACCCTGTTTGTTATGCCCCAAGGAGACTTTAATTTGGTCTTAATTTTTCTTATGTGTTCCCCTTTTGAATACATTCATAGCATCCCTTTGAGGCTTCTGACATTGAAGACATTTAAGAAAGCAAGCTTCAAACTCTTTCTGTTAGCCCTCCTTACCCCAGTTTCTACCCAGATGAACTGGTCCTTCGGACACCATCTTCTTTCCTTCTGAAAGTGGTGACCACTTTCCATGTTGGTTAGAACATCACACTGCCGACATTTATCGCTCATCTCTTCATTGTGTTCACTTGAGCGAAAAAAAGCAAAGCACTGCATCAAAATTTGGTACAGATTGGCTAAAAAGCAGTCCCTGGAGGCTTGCGGGCTCACTCCACCAGAGTCAAGGCAGCTAGTACTATGTTAGCACATGCAGTACCTGTCCAGGACATCTGTTGGGCTACTACACAGGCATCACTCCACACGTTCATGAAACTCTATTGTCAGAACAGTCCAGTTCATTGAGATTGGCACTTCACCCGTTTGGTCCTCAGGCATCAGGAGAGATTTGTCTACAATCAGGGAACTTGTCTCCTTCCTGCATCCAGAGTGTTTTACTGGAGCCCAGTCTACTATCGTGAATCTGTGCTGACTAGGCTTGGGCCTAATTTAAACTACGTCCGCTAAATTCCCTAAATGATGCCATTATGCCTATGCATTTTGTGCTAAAATATAGCGTAAATGACAGATTTGCATTTTGTGGAATTATGCAGAGTTTGGCATAATTTTGCCATAATTTTGGGTAATTAAGCAAAAGCAAATTACGCGAATTTCACATACCACTAGTACTGACATCAAAATGGAGAGACCTTACTGTCCTTGTCTGGATATCAGTGATGTAGGATTGTCCTCCTCCACATACTCCCCAAATTTCCTGCCCACTAATAGTTTAGAGTTTCCAGTCCTCTTTTACTAGACACGCTTGCTTTGCCTAGGGATATCTGTGGCATCAGAGAGGATTTAGCCTCACTTGTCCTTAGTGCCCTGTCCTCACTTGCTGGGCATTGTCTTATTATCAATAAGGGCATGCTTTCATTTCAAGAAGTGCAGTTTGGAAAGGTTTACCATGAGGACTTCGCTTACAGCTGGAAGTTCCATAAGGAAGAATTCACACATTGCTGCAGGTCAAATCCTGGTTTGAAAGGTAGCGTCTAGAGTTATTTCGATTGCCCTAACTCACATCTGACCCTGAGAACCAGGAGGTGAGGTCAGAGGATTGATAGATGCCTCTGTGTTGGGAGGTGGAGGTTTCTACATTAAACAGGTTTTACCTGTTCCTGGTCATTGCATTAGATAAGGCCCTTTTGGACCTCGTCGGGCTTTCTCCTACATTGCTCCTAAAGCCCGGAATGACCTGTCATTACACATCAGAGCCGCCTCTTCAATTCTCAGACACAGCTTTTCAAAGAGGCTTCCGCTCACCCCATGTGTGTAAGGCTCCCGCCTGACTTCTGGTTGCTCTCTTTCACGCACTTTCTCTCTCTGTCTCTCTCTTTGCTGCACTCTCGTGCTTTTTTGTTGTTGTTGTTATTGCCAATGTTTCTTTGCTATCCTCTCTGTTCTTGCATTGGCAGTTGCATCGGAGTGAGCTGTGCATCTGCTTATCTGTCTCTTATTACCTTTTTTATAGCCATATTTTATTGTTTTAAAAAAAATGGCATAACAAAACCTTGGTCCCACATGCCTTCCTTCCCCCGTATATCTCCTCACAGTTATTCATCCTGGAAAAGCAGTACTCTAGTTACGTTTGACAACTCATTGTAGTCCCACCACCACCCCCAGATTTTGATTTATATATAATCTCTTCATGTTTTGAACACCAGTCCATTGCTGGTCTCCACTCTGAGAGCAGAGGGTGGTTTGTGGATTTCCATTTGCATACAATGTCTCTTGTGTAGCCTGCATTGTTGCCAAACCCACTAGCGTGTTCTCTCTGTTTGAGACCCCCAAATCTTTCAGCAACCCTAGCAGCGCCACCCTAGGTGACAGTACGATTGACCGCTACAACACCAGGTGAGGGTCTTCGCCATTCTCTCCAATAACTTGCAATGCTTGTACACGTCCATGTCATATGAAAAAGTATGCATCTGGGTGAGCACATCGGAAACAACCCAGGCTCAGGTAGCCTCCCTGCTTGCCAGAGGTGACGTGATGTGAGATAGATCTTATGTAGGTAGTGTACTTGAATAAGTCGAAAACAGGAGGAGATTGCGATTTATCTGGAGCCATACTAGCTTTTTGCCAATCTGTGTCTTCAAAGGGTCCTACCCATGTGTCCAATTTATGTTTTAATCCTCCAGGTCTATCAGAAGCATTACAAAGTGACAAACTGTATATGTGAGAGACTGATAAGTTACCCATCATTAGCCTAGCCTCTAGTGGGGTAATATTCAGCCAGGTCCGAAAGGCCCGAGCAGTGGCTATCAAATGAGTGACAGAGCTGCAGATTTTTGTGAAATCGAGGTGTAAGAAGTTGAAGAGTGTCTGTTGTCCATTAAAGGATTCCATGTGGGAGCGACACCAACCACCCACCAAAGTTGCGATCCTGAACTTATCCCACCTCTTACAGCCTTTTCCGCAGTTTTTTTGTCAGTTTTGCTCAGCTCGCTCTTTCTACCCTCACTTTCCTCTCTCTCTCTCAGCACTTTATCGGTTCTTAGCTCTTTCTGCTCTTTTTCCTTTGTTCTTCCTTATTTATTTTATTTATTTATTTATGAGTTTTATATAGCGCTGGCTTTTTCACATCTTACTCGTTTCTTCTTTTGACCTTTTTGCACTTTACTTTCGTTCTCCTTTACCTTTTTCGCATCTTGCTTGTTTTTTCACACCTTGCTCGTTTCTTCTTTTATATTCTATTGCCACTTTGCTAGCTTTTCCCTCCTTTGTTTGTTTTCCCACCTCCTCTGGGCTTTCCTACTCTTTTTCTCTTCCTCTGCTTCCCTGGATGCTCCTTACCTCTTTTCCTGCCCCCCCCCCCCCTATTACTCTCCTGCTTCCCAGGCACCCATGCCAGCCTCGTCCACTGCTTTCCTCCCCCTGGACCTACCTAATGGTGTCTGCAGTGCTGGTGCGAAGGTGGCACATCAAAGGTAGGATCATCAGCACCGGCCACGTCCAGTACCAAGAACCCTCTTCCCATGACCTGACCGTTACCAGACCTAAATCTCCATGTCCTCTACCTTGGTTGCCACTCACTACGCTGCTACTGCGTTGCTGCTCACCACGATCAAAGGGTGTTCTCCTGTGCCACCTGCAAATTCTCCTGCACTCACTGCTCAAAACTCATGCACCAACTCACTCTCAGCCACACTCCCCAGCCACTGACCACTCTGCAGTCTCCTTCATATTCCAACACCTGACCTTTTGCCAGAGATGCCACAGAGATCTGGGACCTGCTATATGACCAGGCACTGGACCTGTTGTTCCTCACAGAGACCTGGCTGAGCAGTGGACCTGCCACTGACATTGGCACAGTCAGATCTTCTGGCTTCAAGATTGTTGGACAGGACAGGCTACACAAGCCTAGAGGCAGATTCACCATTATCTACAAGGACTTCATCAGTCGCATCACCTTCACGGACCCAACTCCCAGTAACCTAGAACACCTTTCCATCAAGCTCCAAATCATAGATTGCCAGTTTCACCCTGAGTGGCACCCTCAACTGCAGATCTCTGGAACTATGAACTTACTTCCCCGACACCATTGCATTCTTTGTCGCACCCCTCATCCCCAGCATTTACATGACTACACCACTCGAAAACCTTGGCCTCACTCAACTGGTGAAAGAACCCACACACTTCGCCAGACACCTCCTTGACCTGATATTCACCCCTTTTCAACAACTACTTCTTCAACAAATTCACGCCTGTCAACGTTACGAACAGCATCCTTATCAAATTCGCATCCTCAGCCTGCACCAACACACAACATCCACCACCAAACCAGCTCATCACGACTGGAATAGCATCCCAGAGGAAGACTGGAGGGCAAACCTCAGAAAATACAGACTGAAGAAAATCAGCTGCCCACCTAACCCTATCATAAACTTAAAAAACTGGATCACAGCCTGCACCAACGCCTTAGCTCCAACCAAAGCCAGCAAAGCCAGCAAAGCCAGCAAAGCCACTAGATCCAGACCACAACCCAGCTGGTACACCAAGAGCTCAGAATGACGAAGCCCCACTGTAGGCAAGTAGAGCACAGCTGGGGAAAGAGCCACGGCAATGTGGAGAGGATAACCTTCAAATCTGCTCTTTGACGCTACCACCAGCAGATATCTCCCACTAATTGCTCGCCATTCGCGACCACCGTTATGTCAGCAACAGCAGCAACAAAGACATCTTTGTGATTGTGAAATAGTTCACATCCCTGCGGTGCACTTCCAACAGCATCACCCCCTCACAGGATCTATGCAACCAGCTCTCCTCTTTCTTCTGCAGCAAGTTAACCAGCATATTCAACAACTTCGACCCCCCCCAAACTGGACCCGGCAGACCTCGCAATGTGACTCCCAATCTCATTCAAGCAAACTAAAGTGAGTGTACGGCCCACTATCTCCATGGCCAAAACAGCCTCCACCATGCAGTCCACCCATTCCGGAGCTCCATCAGATACTTGCCACCACCACACCTTCACCAAAGAACTTCAGCCCATCATCCCAGCTCTCACCTTGATCCGAAGTGCCTTTATCACATCAGCCATCTTCCTGGAAACCCATCACAGACCCCCCCCTGCTCAAAAAGCCATCCCTGGACCCTATAACGCTGGCCGACAACAGACCCATCTCCCTGCTACCGTATTTAGCCAGAGTCATGGAGAAGCTGCCGAACAAGCATCTAACCAATCATCTCAGCGTGCACAAACTCTTTGACAGACTAAAATCCAGCTTCAGACCAAGCCACAGCACGGAACGTTCCCTCATTGCTGTAACAGATAATATCCATATGAACCTGGATGGAGGAGGCACAGCAGCCCTCATCCTTCTCGGCTTTTTCACTGCCTTCAACAGAGTATCCTCTTCCAGTGCCTACACAAGATTGATATCCAAGGACCAACACTTTAATGGATTGTCTCCATCTTGACTAGAAGTACCCAGTCAGTCAGCCAGGCCCATTTCTACTCAGACGCTCACAACTTCATCTGCGGATTGCCACAAGTATCATTTCTCAGCCCGACCTTCTACAACACATACATAATCCTACTTGCAGGAATCCTCTGCACTCATGAGATCAATGTCTTATCCTACGCTGTTGACACACAATTGACCCACTCCCTTTCAGATTAAAGCCCCAACACCCGGACAAAGTTTGCCAACTTCATGACTAGATGAAGACCACCTGTCTTAAATTTAAAACTGACAAGACAGATGTTCTGATCTTTGTAAACAACACATCACCGTGGAACGACTCCTGGCGGCCGGCTGAACTTGGATCCATCACCCTCAGAATTATCATCACCAGTCACTTCAAGATGGACACCCAAGCCAATGCCGTCACAACTGCTTACTTCCACACCCTGGCAAAGCTGAGAAAAATCTTCAAATGGCTACCTCCTAGCACCTGCAAAACAGTCACCCAGGCCCGTGTCACTAGTAAACTGGCCTAAGCAAACACCTGTTACGATGGTATCAGCAAGCAACTCATCAGGCGACTACAAACCTTTCAGAGATCAGTAGCCAGAATCATGCTCAACTTTCCACACCAAACACACATCACACCACACTTTAGGCTGCTCCACTAGCTTCCTATACACAAAACTGCACTGTTCAAACGCCTCACACATTCCTTAAAAACCCTGTACAACAGGGGCCCAGCCTATTTCAGCAACTGAATCTCATTCCACAAACCCACCAGGCACCTTCACTCGTGAGAGACTCCTATTTGCACAAATTCCACGCATATGCAAAATGATAGCCGATGGTTGGGCTGTCTCCTACATTGCTCCAAAAGCCCGTGATGGCCGCAATTACAAATCAGAGCTGCCTCTTCAATTCTCAGATTATGCAAGAAACTAAAGATCTCCATCTTCAAACAGACTCCCACTCACTAGTCCTAGCCCAACCCAGACTTGCTCTTACAGCGTCAGGATACTGACCCGGGTCAGTGTGCTTTACAAATACGCATAACACAGTTCGTCAAGACTCCGTATAGTGCCCACTGCCTGTTTAAACACATCCGACTAGGGAATGCACTTTCTCCGGGACTGTTGGGGATTGTAGGGAAAGGCCATTCCACTTTTCTGATCGGATATTACCAATAGGCTTTATGAAAAAAGAGCTGTCGCCGCCACCTTTCCACTGTGCGGGGCAACTCCTTGAAGTCCTATCACTGACCGCTTCAGATGAGGACCTGGCGGGAGATCAAGTGAGTGCACGAAAATCCAGACAATCCCACGTTGCTCCCCACTGCATTTGAGGAGGTTGTCTATACTGTGCTGTTCTACACTGGTCTTTTTCTCCCCATACGGCCATCACCAGCACTGTATAATAAAGGTCTGCTGCCCCCGCCCCATAGCAACTGTGTTCTTTCACAGTCAGTCTACAGACCCCAGGCTCCAGCCGAGAAGGTAGGTAATATGTCTCATTCTGACAAGGAACCCTTAATTTCCTTTCCTTGTGATAAGGCTGACAGTGATGGATCACACACCTGTTTTATGAGACACGAGTAGTTAGCCTGAATTTAGAGTAGGAAATGTATGTATCTCTGAAAAGATGGTGAGATGGAAGTCCTCGTGTGGTTATAGATGCCGCTGTCACTTTATAGAATGAAAGGTCACCTTACATCTAGGACAGTGATCAGAGGCATCTTTGAACTTCTAGGATGTACAGCTGTGTGCTTCAAAGGAAAGATACCACAGAGAAGCCTTGAGACGGAGGGAGAACAGTGGCCTTAAACAGGGGCTGAGCTGCAGAGGCCGCATAACGCAGCAGCACTGCAGAGGGTGCATAGAATACACAACACAGCACTTTTGTGGTGAGAAACCAGACTAAGTCAGTGCGGGGGCACTTTGAAGAGCAGAGCACAAAATCAATGTGGGAGGTGGCCCGGAACTGGACGACTGCATAATAAACAGTGCCAGAGTTGCATGGACTACAAAGCCCAAAAGCAGTGCTGGACCTGCAGGAAATGAGCGAATTCAAAGCTGTATTGTGGGTGCAGGTAGCTCGGAAGCAGTCCTAGGTATTGAGCCACATTTCCCTTGTGGAGCTCGAAGGGAGAGGTTTTCTAGTGTTGAGTCCTCTTTGCAAGGGAAAACTGATCATTACCTAAAAGGGACAAATGCTGAGATTTATTAAATACGACGAGGCGCAGTCTCTGCTGGTTTGTGTCTTCTTGTCTGTACATATTCACTTCCCTCCTCATTTACCATCTTAAATGATAGAAAACGCATTCCTTAAGGACACCTTCTGTCTGCAGGGCCTCGTCACAGAATTTAGTGGCGCTGAAGAGATATCCAGTTCAGGCCATTGGAGGGAAACCCATCCTGGTTTGCTCCATGGGCTCCCAGGCACTCAAACCTCCTCAGCCCTTCCTGCTTCCATCAGTGGTTGACCCTCCATCCACCAAAGTGAGGTTCCTGGTTTGTGTAGCTCACTGCTGCTGGGCAGTCGTTAAACCAAGAACATGCAACTTTTGAGTATGGAATCACTGAAGACTGAGTGTTACGAGAAGTACTCCGTTAAAGTTGCTCTTTTTAATGAAGTGTGTTAATTGCTGTTTTTGATGGTGGCTTTGAAAGAGAGTGGGTGGCGTGTTCTCATCTTCTTCACAAGGGTCTGTCGTCTTGTGTAGGAGGTGTATTGAGGTGTAATCTGGAAAGGTCTGGGAAGGTGGCGGCTCCCCTGCCTCTGTGGGAGGATCTGCAGTTTATTAGTCACACTTTGCACCCTTCATTAGTGCCTCTTGGCTAGGGTCTGGCTGACTTAATTTCAGTAGTATATGCTGTGCCTGCACTTTTCCAATCATGAAAAGATGTAACATGCTTACTGATGGTGCACTAGTGGGGTCTGCAACATTTGCTGTACTCTTTTGTAACTGGAGTGGTTTAACCTATTTAAAGACTTGTCTAGGCATTTACATTTCACTGCATGTCATGTGCAATGCTATCCCTTCTGAGAAGACTCCTTGTTGTCAATGTTGTCACTATGTGGACAGTTAAAACCATAAGAGGTTGTGTGAACCCTATTCATCCTTCATTCCATTGAGATTTGAGACAAATGATCAAACCGATCATCTGGCTGTGTTTGACCTTCCTCTTTCCATAGCTAGTTTTCTGTCTTGTACTGAATGTGTTGGCTTGTGGGCTACCTTGGCCTGTCAACATGAGGTGAAGCCTAAAGGATAATAAAAACATGTGTTTTGGAATACCACACGTGACATGGGCTGGGGGAGAGGGGCATCCCCCTGAGTGACACAAAATGATAGCAAATGTGTGGTATCTAAGCTTTGAGTGGAAACATTTTGGGGGCACAGATAAAACTAGGACACTGAAGTACATTGGCCCTGTCAGATTGCTCTGTTTCCTCATCCTTCACACTGATGAGCCTACAGCCATTTCCAGTTGGCTACAGTAGTGTCCGTGTGGCCAGTAACTCCATGCTCGAACATCCGCGTGGAGGTCTAGCAGAAGTCTGTCAAATAATCCACATGTAGATGATGCACCATCACACCTCGATGTCCCTAACAGTGAATGGCCAAAAACAGGATGACTATTTAACTACTGTTTGGAATCTCATGCAACATGCATGTTCACAGGCATTCCTGCGTGTTTCCATGTGCCTTTGATGGCTGGTAGTGACAAACCTTTGCTTTAGCTCCTTACCACTCAACCACTGTCTGGTTGGCTTTGTTCACCACAGTTCACCAACATTTGATACCATCCACATTAACAGGGCTTTTTACTGGTTTCAGTGATTACAACACTACCCGTCGTCTAAAGAGCAGAAATGCTAGGACATTTTCAATTGTAATGAAATGTATTTTCAAATAAATTAAAAAATGCTATGCACAGAAATTACACCAGCGATTGTCCTTAGGTCATTTGAAGTAATGGTTGCAAAATATAGTTAATCAGTGATGTCGTTGATTTTAACTAACTTTATAAAAATGTTTTTTTTAGTTCTTTTTTTTAGAAATTAAGACCCATTGTAGGCAGCTATCAGCATCATTTTGAATTAAAGGAAAAAAGTTTAACTTTTTCGCACTATCTATCACACGCCTAGAGGACAATGGTCTGCAAATTTCTAGATTTCCTTCTGTGTCAACGATTGTTTTGTTTTTCTCATTTCACCTTAGCAAAAACTGGAAATCTAGCTCTGAGAAAGGAATTTACTAAAAGACTGTAGAATATGAAGAATGCAACTCGTTTTGGGTGTGTGCTCAATATGAGTAAATTGTCATGATGGGAATGACGCCAAAAAAGTACTGTATCAGTTTTTGTTTACCACAAACCAAGAACCTCTTTCTACCCGCTGTATTGCATTGTATCGTCTGTATAGCTCTTAATTGTCTTATGTAGGGCACTGGAGTTCTTATGCACTTGGATAGCACGCTATACTGTGTGGGCATGTGGTTGGAAATATGTTGTATTTGTTTCAAGCCTATGTGGGAAGTGTTTCCATTTCGTGTGTGATGACCACTGAAGTTTATTTTTATTTATTTTATTTTAGAAGTTTTCTATAGACCCAGATGTATCAGAGCGCTTTACAGTAGGAGCATAGTATATAATCAACAGAACCATGACCAGTGAGCGATGTACAATGAACGAATTACATAGTATAGAGCGACAGAATTGTCCTGTGGAGCTTCTTTGGTTTCAAGGTTCTTAGGGATCATATAGCTCTATGCTTGCTGTCTGTCCCGTGTTGTCCACATCCAAGGGAACGCGTAAGGAAAAGGGATTTGAGTTGACTTTTAAATTCCAAAAAGGAGGGTATGGTTCTGATGTGCGGAGGGATGGAATTCCAAATTTTGGGGGCATTTCCAGTGAAAGAGCAGTCCGCTGTTCTTTTCCTTCTAGTTTTAGGTGGGATGAGTAGGCGGGAGTTAGAGCTTCTCAAATTTCTGGCCTGACCTGCCTTTTTGAGGTTTTTTGCCAGGTATTCGGGTTTACCTGTATGGAGGGCTTTGTGGGTTAGGCAGGCCGTTCTGAAGTTACTTCGCATTTCTACTGGAAGCCATTTGAGTTCTTTAAGTGCAGGGGAGATATGATCTGATTTTTTTATGCCGGTGATTATTCTGGCTGCCGCATGTAATGTTGTTTTGATCGGTGCCAGATGCGCTTTAGGAATTCCTGTTAGGACTGCGTTCCCATAGTCCAGTCTTGACAGTACCAGAGATTGTGTAGCCAGTTTGAGATCCTTTGTTGGCATATAGGGTTTGATTTTGTTCAGAAATCTCAGGTTAAGGAATGCACTTTTGGCCGAGTTTTTAATGTGTTTCATCAAGTTAAGTTTTTGGTCTAAGGTGATGCCTAGAGATTTGACAGAGTCTGCTAGAGTAAGATTCCCTTTGAGCGCATCAACAGCCTTTAACCATTCAGCGATTTGTGGGTTATCCTCCTTGTTCGAGATGGAGTGTCTCGGTTTTGTCTGGATTTAGTTTCAAGTGATTGTTTGTCAGCCATTCTTGCACATCTTTCAAGACGTCATTTAATCTTTGGATGTCTTTGAGCGAGGTAGTTTCCAGATAGATCTGTGTATCGTCCGCGTAGAGGTGGAAGCGGATGTTGGCTTTTCTGAGTAGTTTGGATAGCGGTTCCATGTAGATGTTAAAGAGTTGTGGAGAGAGCACCAAACCTTGGGGGACGCCCTTGTTGACTTGCTGCGTTTCGGAGGTGAAGTTCTTGATTTTGATTTTTTGTGTGTGATTGTGTACAAAGGAGGAAAACCATTTGAGAACTACCTCGCTGAGACAAGCTCTTTCTTGAAGAGCCCCGATGAGGAGTTTGTGGTCAACCGTATCAAATGCTGCCAAGAGGTCAAGGAGAATGAGGAGGCAGCATTTGTCAGAGTCTAGTGATCCATGGATGTCATCCATGATGTTCAGATCGCAGTTTCTGTGCTGCAGCCTTTTCTAAAACCAGACTGGTGGGGGTTCAATAGGTTGATGTTATCCAGGTGCTGTGTTAATTGATGAAGTACGCAATGTTCGAGTGTTTTTTGAGAGCAAGGGGAGGTTTGATACAGGTCTGAAATTGTACAAATCAGTCGCATCTAGACCGGGTTTTTTCAGCAGGGGGGTGACTTGCCCCATTTTAAGGCAGTCGGGAACCACTCCATTTTTTAAGGAGCTGTTTATGATTTTGCCCCAAAGCGGTGCAAAAGCGTGTTTAATTTTTTGGATTAGCAGGGGAGGAATGGGATCGGAGATATGCGCTGGTGGTTTGGCGGTGGAGATCAACGTGATTATCTCTGTTTCTTGCACGGGGCGACAGCATGATTGATCAGGAAGAGTGAGATAGATCCGCATTTATATAGTTTGCAACATGCTGCCATCCCATCTCCAAATAGAATTGCGTTCCCATTATTCTGTTGCTATTTTTTTCTTATGTTCATAATCTGATTTCCTATTCTGCTTGCGCCCTGAGATTTTATGGATGCATGGGAGGTAACAAGTGGAGTGAGGAGAACCCTGATTTCTGAGTTGTGTGTGACAGCCCTACTTTATCTGAGTGCCAATTGGAGATACCAGACAAGGAGATTTGCCAAGATCAGGCCTGCCGGTGCAACTGGTGCAACCACACCTAGGCCTGACCTGGGGGAGACGGCAAGTTATGGGTTTGTGTTTAAAAATAATATAAATAACCTAAGGGTTTAAAAGCACTTAATGCAGAGTTCCCTGTGTATCCAGCAGTTTTTAGGCATCAACAAAAACGTCAAGATAAACTGTGGTGATTAACTTTCCTGCTGGAGAGAGATAAGAGTTTGTCTAGTGGCCGTTTTGCCTCATCATAACGTAGTGCAGAGGGTTAATGTGCCTGCTGCAAAGAAGTGTACTATGCAGATCACAGGACTGTGTTTTATTTGGGTAGCTCAGTGGTTTACTGCTTTTGTTACAGAGATTATTTTGTTACTTGCAGTTCATAAGTTACAATCCAAATGTAGCACAGTGATCTATGAACTGTCATCAAAGAGCTGCATGCAGACTGCAATGTTTAGGTTAGAACATTGTTTTCCCACCAGTCTTTCATTATCCTGATTTTATTAAAAAGATTAATTTGGGTAGAAATGCATTCTTATTAGAAGAGTCAACCCAGTCACTATCGTATGTTTTAAATCCTGATTTTGTGCTTCTCCAGACTAAACACTCAAAGTATACTGCCGTGGCGTAACAATAGCCATCACAGCCTGTGTGGCGCAGGGTAGCCCGAACTCCAGGGGGCCCCCTCCCGCACAGGCAGGCCTAAGAACTCCTGACTAGGTCTTAAACGTGAGGGGCCCCCATCATGATTTTTGCAGGGGGGACCCTAAAGTTTTGTAAAACCCACTGGTATACTGGCTATTAGTAGGGATCACGTAATTTCTATACCTTTTAATCCTCTTTGTCTTATATAACATTTTATTTTGACTGATTTACACATACGATTCATTATCTCGGTATGTGTGTGTGCTGTAAAGTGCTCTGACACCCTACACTGGTATGACTAGCTGCCATAAAACATATGAAATGCGTATGAGAGAGTAGCTATGGAGAAATAAGGGGCACTGTTTGGGGGTTGGTAGTGAGGGAATCTATGGAGAAAGAAGTCATTGGGGCGGTGGCTCCAGAAAAGATTGCCTTGTACAAGGTACCACCAGCGCTAAAGATGTACTCTGGCCAAGACGTACTCTGGTATATTCACCCTTTTTTTGGCATAGGATGTCAGTGCTCAGAGTACCTAACTATTGTGGGACCTGCAGTGGACTATATAAGAAGTCCTCTAGTGACCAGCAATGAAAGGCAGGTTAGCAGGTTGGTATAGCATGGATCTGTACTGTCCAGTTGTCAGCAAAGTTCCACAGGCCCTTTCATACATAATGCGCTTGTCCCATTGATGATGAAGGATAAATGTTGTGAATTGGTATATCATATGAAGACATGAATTATATCAAATTGAGACCAGTAGGACTGTCGGAAAAGCAAGAATTATTGTCCTCTCTAGTGGTTAGAGGTAGGACAGATTTGTTTACTATTTCGGTGATGGATGTTTGATTGGGGAGACTATGGCCAGTGTACTCTATTTCATCAGTCAGGAAGTGGGTTGGGGATTTTTATTTGCTACACTGCACAAATATGGCCTGGGAGATGTGTTTCTAGGCCTTGTTAAGCTACTCTACACGCGCCCAACAGCTAGAATCAAGGCAGGCCCATAAATATCGAAGCAGGTCCCAATTGAGCGAGGCACGAGGCAGGGCTGCCCGCTCTCCCCACTACTATTTGTGCTAGCCATTGAGCCACTAGCTGAGGCGCTGCGCAGAACGCAAGACAACTGGGGAATCACTCTGGGTGACACCACACACGCAGTCTCATTAAATGCAGACGACCTGCTAATACACCTTACGGACGTCAGGCAGCCTTGCGCAGTGATAGGGTATACACTACTCAAATCTGCCTCCGTATCAGGGCTGCGAGTGAATTGGAAGAAGTCGTGCCTGTACCCCTTCACAGAGTCTGCCCCAGACCCGCAATTAGTCATCAACGGCAGGCCAGTACACTGGCAGCTAACAGCGTTCCGATACCTCGGGATCCTTATATACAGGGATCTATCAGACCTGCTTGAGGGCAACTTGGGACGTGCCATCACAGCAGTGAGGGCACAGATGACCTTTTGGAACATCCTGCCACTGGCAGTTATGGGTCCGATAGCACTGCTAAACATGGTGGTTCTTTCACTGTACCACTTCACAAACTTTCCACTACACCTTGAACCACCATTATTCAAAGGTCTTGAATCAGATATGCTGCAATTCATCTGCATGGGTCGCAAAGCAAAGTAGCACTAACCAGAATGTATCCCCCGACCACCCAGGGGGCCTCTCCCTAGCTAATATACAGCTCCAGTGTGTGGCGTGGTGGCCAAGCACACGCCAACTAGAGGACACAGCAACACAGACGCCAGGACTTACTCACACCCAGATAGTGATGTTGTTCCATCCAAGCAGGAGGGGAAACGCACCTACGCAGCTGCTGGAAAGGGTAGCGCATCACTGCTCCCTCTGCAGCTTTCGTATTATGCATCGGGTAACCCCATACGCACGTCTCTCCCCATACTCTGTACACCCAGGAGGCATCAAGCCATCTCTAGCGCAGAACTCTCCCAATGGGAGGAGGATGGCATACAAACGCTAGGGGACCTATACAATGATGGGCAACTCATTCTCTTCGAGGAACTTGTTGAAGACACGGGCTTACTGCAAGGCCAGTTCTTGCTTTATGCTGTGGTGACACGCACACTATGTGCGTCATGGGTAAACGTAGCACAGGAACCTGCCACCCATTTAACCATACAGTACCTGCATTAGTTAGGCTTGAGCCGCCATCTCACCAGATTGGTTGCGGACTCCATCAGAACACACACGGCACCGCAATTACTCTCCCTTTGCGCCCATTGGGACACAGACCTACAGAGGCCTACCAGGGAGCGGGAATGGGAAAACATACTTGAGAGCCCTACACGTATCCCCCATAATGCCAGATTCCAACTCATCCAGTATTATATAACACATAGAGCCTATCTGACACCGGCTGAAATAAACAAATACTTTGACCGCACCGACGCCAAATGCCCAAGGTGTGGTTAGGCAGGTGTAGCTCTACTACATATGCTGTGGTCCTGCACAACTATATCAGCCATAGTGGGGAACGGTCACTAGATGCCTTACCTAGTGCACGGAACGAACCTTGGACTGGCCATGGGAGACATGGATATTAGGACTGTACCAAAGACCCAAAAAATACAAGGTGAGGTCCAGATGCATAGATCTGGGGATCATAGTGGCCAAGCGATTGCTCACGCAACGCTGGAAATCCCCTGATTCCCCCAACAGCGAAAGCCTGGTTTCAATCACTCATATGCTAGGCACAGGCAGAAGGTACAGCGCTCCGTCGCGAGGATGCGATGGGGTTGCGGAAGCAGCCAATGGCGACAAAGTGGTACACAATTGTTAGAAGTTGGCCTGGCATATGATGTCCACTATTCTAGTGGGCACCTTGCACCAGTCCAAACGACCCTTATTGATGGTAGGTTTAAAGACAACCTTTATATAAAGCTATCCTAGTGGTGGCTGTGGAAAGCAGCCTTCAGGCTAAGACTTAGAGGCGAGTTAAGCTAGTTGTTTTACCAATTATAATCTCTTGAATGATCAAATGAAAGCACATCACACAAGGTATACATATGTATTTATTCTAAACACAACCCCTCTGGACTCTTTATGAGGTCAGAGGTAAAAGTACAATACAAGGAACTTAATTAGCATACGATAAGTTGCACAGTATACGTTATGCCCTAGGGGCCTCGCAAACCATATTCTAAAATAGTGGCATATACAGGGACTCATAAGGGTGACCCAGTAACCTATATGGTATGTACCTAAAGTATCAATTTAGAGAGAGAACAGCTAGACTGTGGGCCTGATTAGCAGGGCCACAGCCATACTAAAGTCGAAAAACCAGTGAAGTACAGCAAAAAGTAGGGGTAACCATAGGAAGAAGACCCTACCCTCCTACAGCAATCTTAACAGACTTTTGAACATCCTGGTAGGGACATTCAGAGACATTAGCTGACATACCTGAGAGTGATGAAGGGTAGAAACCACCAATGAAAATAGAACACACTAAATAGGGCAAGGTAAATGACGCCCAGCTGATGGCACATGGGCAGGAGATTGGAGGAGGGGCACTCCCTCCTCCCCACCCCCGTTACCCCCAAACACTGTGGGGTCAAAAACACATTGATTAGGCAATATGGGCACTGGCAGACATATGCAATTAAGTTCACACACAAAGTAAAGTGGGTGGGCGGGGCAGTATGACGATGCACAGCGACAATAGGCATGATGGACGAGGTGGTGCACTAACATAATGCTCTGGATCTGAGAGGAAGTGTAAATGTTGTGTTTTCGTTTTTTTCTCTCCCCTATTTTATCAATGTTATGCTGGAAAATATTTAAGATTTGACTACCAACCCAGCACACCTGCGGACAGTTCACTGGACTTGAATCTGAGACTAGCAGCTGAGATGCATTACGCAACAACTGTACTCCAAACAACATTAATGTATAAATTGCACTGTGTTGCCAATGTATTAAGTGTTGTGGGATAAATACAAAATTTCATAAAACAAATTTAAACCTAAAAATCAGTCAGGAAGTGGGTCCAGTGAGTGTAGATGCATATCTTATGGTTGGCTTGTCATAGGTATACTTGTTTATAATAATTAGGACTACATTAGAATTATATCTCATCCATATGTTGTCATTGCGAGGTTGTGTTGGGTAGAGGTCTGTTGCACCTTTGGTGGCCAGGAATACAGAGGATTCTACTGAGGTTACCTTTTTTTGGCTCAGATTTTTGGCTCAAAATATCTGCTGACACCTCTGGTCTCCTCATTGGCCAATTAGTAGGTGGATTAAAGGTAATGCTCTAAAACTAAATGCTGACAAAACTGAGGTATTGGTGTTTGGCCCTAACAAGTCAATTTGGTCCAGCGTCTGCTGGCCGGGGATTGTGGAACTCTTCCGACTCTGCTGGCCGGGGATTGTGGAACTCTTCCGACTCCAGTCAGCCAAACACCTAGGTGTCTAATGCTACAATACCTTGAGCTTTGATAGTCAGACCAGCCACACTATTAGCACCTGTTTCCTCATCATCAGGAGCCTGAGAAAGATCTTTACCTACATTCCTGTGGAACTGCACCAATCAGTCATCATCACTCTTGTCACCTCGCGATTGGACTATTGCAATTCACTGTACCTCAAAATTAATGCTTCCTCCCTTAAACTCAGAACGCGTCAGCCAAATTTAGCTTAAACACCTCTACTTGCCTCTCAGTGAGAGACTTGATTCGCTCCCTTCACTGGCTTACTGTCAGAAAGAGGATTATCTTCAAGGCTCTCTGTGTGGTTTTTCTAGCCCTGCATCAGAAAGGTTCCAGGCAACTTAATTCTCTCAATGAGTAAGCTTCTCAGATCCTTCTTCCATAAGAAGGTGTTGATTTCCAGGTTCTGGAAGGCCAGCTAGGGAGGCTGCTCCATCTCAGTGACTTCTGCTAAACTGTGGAATACTCTGCCTGCTCACTTCTCGAAAGCTGACTCGCTTACGGTATTCAAATAACTTCTGAAAACATGGCTTTTCTCCTCCCATATCCTTTCGCCATCCGCAGGGTGATTGTAGACTGCTTCATGGTGCACTTTGTCACCTCTCGGTATATTGTGCTCTATAACTTCTTTTCATTTCATTCACTGTATTTTGCATGCAACAGGTAGAGCCAAGACATAAAGGCTGTTTTCATAATCAAGCTTCCTGGCCGAAAGAGCAACTTCAACAGGCTGCTTATCGCAACACTCAGTCTTTAGTGACTGCATACTCGAAAGCTGCATGTCCTTGGAACTACCAACCAGCAGCAATGAGTTATACGAACCAGGAGAAGCCTCGAGCTTCTGAGTGTGAGTCAAAGTTGACATTTTTGTTGTAATCCAAAGTATGGGAAAATGCGTTGCAGTATTTTCATTCTATCGAAAGTGCTCCCTGTGATTTTGTTGGTATATGGTAGCAGCAATAGATTTAAGTCCGTGGTTATCATTAGGTTAATCATCTCTCTTGAGTTAGCTGGTGGGGCATAGTTTTCCATGTGCCATATGACCAAAGGCTGGTGTTTGTGACCTGTTCCACAGGTCATGATCTCTTTGTGCAGTGTTGAGCTTTAGATGATTACTTCTCATTCGTGCATCTATGATGTGGAGGCACTCTTTAAACTTCAACTTCTAAAAGTCTTCTGGGCCATCTGTTATTGGAGTTATTTTAGCATCATCTCTATAGTTTAAACAAGTAAGTGAGCAATCTGACCATGTCTGGTGAGGGGGTTAGGTAGATGGTGAAGAGGAGAGAAGAGATAACTGACCACTGAGAAATATTTTTGAATAGTCCTATGGGGTAGCTGTTGCTACGGTGTATGGTCGCAGGTTGGAAAGTGTTAGGAGAGCCAGATGGGCATATCCTTAATAGGAAGTGGTGCCTCACACATCTATGAAGGTTTCATGCTTCATCATTGGGATCTTCTCGTCGTGGGGTCGGTGTTGCAATACCCCTTGGGCCCCGCGAAAGGGCTCTTTGGCAGAGATCTTTTTATAATAAGTCATGATGGTGAGTAAGGGTGTGTAGGGAAGGGTTGTTAATGAGTTACAGCTACCCTCTGGGATCCCTCAATGTTATATTTGTATTCCGAGGTACCCATGGCACGATCAAAAAAGACCTTTAGTGGGTCAGTGTGCCTCACACATGACTATTTTCACTTCCCGCAGTTATGTGAGCTGCAGCTCTTGATGCAGTAAACCCTGGGATAAGCATTCCGTCCCAGTTGTAACTTCCAATTTTAGTATACTTTCCCTCCGATGCCTTTGATTTTTCAGGTTCTAAAGAAGAAACGTCAGGAACATGCCCAGATAATCTTGATGGCACTTGTCAGGCCTTAGAGAATGTTACTCAAATCTGCTCAATCTGTCAATGTGCCTTCGTTTTCCGCTTCTGATCAGGATAGACCATCCCTTGCAGTGAGAGGGAGAGTTCAAGCATCCAAACCTCCAGAATCTCCAACATCATGCCTGGAGAATGAGTAGGGCATCCTGAGTTAATTTGATCTGCTTGCCGAGGTGGCATAAATTATTTTGTGGGCCTGTCGCCCCTCTACCAAGTCAGTGTATTTTAAATCCAGTTTCAGTGGCGGCTGCTCCCCAGGCAACGTGGTATGGCGGTGGGGAAATCATAAATAAAAAAACAAAGAAAAACATTTCGAAAATACATAAATTACGACTTACGTGATGTTGCATCCACTCCGTCGTGCTCCTTTCCCGATCCTCGACTGGTGTACAAATCCCTATCCTATTCCCAGCATGAGAGCGCTGGGATTGGTGTGAGCTGCGTGGTTTGCCGCTCAGACAGTGTCTGGGACTGTTCTCCACCTGGCTGTGCAACCCAGTCATTTGGAGAAATACTAAGTGTGCATGTCTGTTTCCTGAAGCTCAGAATGGCCCACCCCGCCCTATGAGTAGGCTACCCAGCAGAGGCAACGGTGAAAAAAAAATAAAAAATTATTTTATCATTTTAGTTTTTACAGTTGCCTCTGCTGAGGAGCTGCAGTGGGGCAACGCTCTTCTGCCGTAACAGAGGATTCGCCTCTGCCCATTTTGTCAACTGGTTGATCCCATTATGTCTACTAGTGTGCTGAGGCAGTAGTTGAGACCCTCAAATTCCACTTACCGAATGTTCAGAGCTCTGTGCTTCCCTTGGCCCGGTAAGTTTTGGCTTTAAGCACTGCTAATGGCCATTGTGCCTGTCTTTTTTTTAATTTTTAAACAGCCCAGCCTTCATTGTGGTGTCCTACAGTTATGTGTTTTCTGAAGGGCTTGTCCAATTTGTCTCTCCCATTCCCCTTTATTGTTTGTAAGTGAGACCGTAACTTTATATTCATATTAGTGATGGCTCACCTTTTGAATGAACGTAGTTGCTGTTTAAAGTTGCTTATTTTAAACACAGTTACCTATGCTTGGCATGTTAGCAATCAGCAGTCTTTGTCTTTTGCCACACTTTCTTCTGCACAAACTGTTTCTTAGGACCAATGCTTCTTATTTGCTGAAAGTTACCACCCTATTTCACATGAATAATTTTATCACCCTACAGGAGTGGCCAGTATGCTGGCAGATCAGGTGAGTGCCTGGATAGAAGGGGGTCTAGAGGCACTAGGGATCTCAGGGGGGATAAAAAACAAGTTACCTGCAGCCATCCCCCACCACCCTCTTCTGCTCCTCTTCACCTCTTCAGGAAGTCATAGGCTCCCAGAATGACCCGCGGCCAATCCTGAAGCTGCTCTTGCGCTTGAGAACAGCTTTAGGATTGGCCTGAGGGCCCTCGATTTGTGCTCCAGAACAGACTGTGAGTCTGTGCCTGGTCTGTCCAACCCAGCTGCGTTGCTGGTTTGGAGAAAGCTTTCACTGTGCATGATGGTTTGGCTGGCCTGTGACTGTATAGAGTATACACTACCTATGCCCTTGGGCAAGGCCGGGTGGTAATTAAGAAGCAACACCCCTAGACCAAGACCTATTGTTGGCTTTACTGATGTTGCACACTTGTGGCAATGCGAAGGGCTATGGTAGCAAGACTCTTGGCATATAAAGGGTCTACAGGGGTTCCATAGAGGGCCTGTAGGAGCTTTGAGTGGCACACCCAGGGACTGTATGGGCAGAGCAGGTCGAATTGTTTTTTTTTGGGGGGGGCACATAAAGGAACCACATGGTGGAGGGGGCAGACAGAAGGTCTGTGGGTGGCAGACAGAAGGGTTGTGGGGTAGTGTGATACAGGGGTGGGGCAGAGCAGAACACATGAATGCCAGAGCCATGCAGGGTGGCACAGATCTGGGCTGAATTGGAATGGAAGGGTGCAAAGGGATTGCAAGACTTTGTCCTGGCAGGGCAGTTACCAGAGACTGCAGGGGAGCTGATGACAAGAGAGGTAGAAGCAGATAGAATACGCACTGCGAACGTAGTGGGGTACTCATATGGGTTGCACAGGCACAATGGTACCAAAATATGATGCAAGGAAGGTGGGGCTACAGTGAGGGCTGTAGAGGGATTGACAGGGAAGTGCAGCACGCACAATGACTGCACAAGGAAGGCTAGCTGGCACACATACAGGCGCTAATTCCTAAAGAAGGACTGTAGGCTTTTCGGGGTACATGCAGAGGCAGTGTAGTGGTATGGGGGAAGCCCAAAAGCTTAAGTCCACACAATCAATAGTATATACCGACACACCTACATTTGCGACCACAACAAGGTCCAACATAGACGCTATCAAACATCTATACAGCCAACTTCATACACTGGCAAACCCACCATTAAATGTTCACACAGTCAACATCATACAACATTCCCACCATCATGCATTCACCTAACCAATGTCATACATCCATGCAACTAACATCATACAGCAGTACTTCTACCATCATGAGATAACAAAAGTAACACCATACATCATCAGACCACAACTGTACACAACCAACATCATATGCAGAACACACCCCACCATCTGTGTGCACACAAACCAAATCATATGCCCGTGCCCTCACTATTGTATTCCAGCAAACCCACTATCATACACTAAAACAGCCACAGTTCTGAAGGAGCACACCCACCATCATATATCAAAACCCCCACCCCTCATATGCCATCACACCACCTTCATAATGCCACAAATCTAACTTGATGTACTAACAAACCCAACATCATATATAAACACCCCACCATCATATAGCAGTGTACTTATTTTTATACTTTTATTCAACCACCATCTGGTGTCGGCACACCCAAGGACCAAAAGTTAAAGTTGGGTGGGAGCTAAGGTTGACTAATATGTTAACAGTGGATTCTTCCTAAAAATTCTGATTTAAGGTACAACCTTTACCTTGTCTACGAAGCCAACTTTACTGGCCTTGCCCTAACTCCTACCACAGAATGCACTCTCCAACCCCTCAAACACCTTTTCAATCAAAGTTGCTTACTACACAATAACCCAATACGAAGCATCATTATTTACCCCATACAAAAAGACACCCACTATCAAATGAACATGAACATAAAACCAATATCATGCTCTAACTTCCTGCTATGATGTGCCAACACACTCACCTTATTATGTGCTTTCGTCCACCATCATATGTTATCATACTCATTCAACTTCACATGGGGCTGCACACACTATGCATGTTCACACAGAAACAATGATATTCCTATAGACCCACCATTAAATACCCAGACACTCACACACACACAGACCAACACATATACATACTCCCAATATCAGATGCCCTCATAGCCAGTATCGTATGTCCACTCACTGACCATCATATGCAACCAAACTCAATATCATACAACCAGGTATCCACCATCTCAGACCCACAAACCCACAATCAAACACCGGCGCAGACTCCATTTCCCATGGCTTTACAGTGCCTTACAATAACTTAATCACACGATCATACAGTCTGTTATACTTTTGTATAGTAAAGGAGTTTGTCAAATCCATCATACGTGTGTATTGTGTGTGTATACATTCACACATTTATTACTATATTCCGGAGCAAAATTGGCATGAGATTTTTTTTTATTGCCTCACAAATTGCAGGTAACAATTACTTTGCACAGTGAAACCACCTCTCTTTATATGTTATGTTAAATGGGTATTTGTAAGCGCTCAGCTACTCAGATGAGTGTCCTGGCACTGTGGCGTGAAAAAACAGATCGGATAGAGACTACTAGCCGCAGATTCCTTCTCGTAGAATTATCCCCGGTTTGAGACTGGACTGGAAACTTTTTGCCACAGCATCCCTTTCGCCCAGGCGTTGTCCGCATACGTAACGTCAGCGAAATCACATAAGTCCCACTCCTGCGCGCCTACGTCACTTTTTTCCTTTTCCTTGTGCAACGCGGATCCGGTCTATGCTCGGGCCTGTTTGGGTCCCTTTTCTCTTCCTCATTGTGTTATTTTTTTGTGGAACAGTGTGCGAATGCCTTCGGGCTTCAAGACTTGCACGTCGTGTGGGTGTCTTATGTCGGCGACGGACCCTCACCTCATTTGTATGTGGTGTTTAGGGGAAGATCACGGCACCACTGATTGTGAGGCGTGCCAACAGTTGAAGCCGAAGTTGCGGCGGGAGTGCCGGATGAAACTACTCTCGGCGCGTCTCTCAAGGTCGGCTTCATCCCCTCGATCAGCCTCGGCAGACTGTTTCAGAAACGGCCGCTGTCGTCGTCCTCGCCCCTCTCCGATGTCATGAGAGCGTCGCTCCCCCGTGGGTAAGTATCGCAGTTTGTCCCCAGGGGCTTGTGTTCGGCCTGCGGGGGGCGTGGGCTCTTTGCGGGTGATGCGGCCCCACGTGTCGTGCTCCTATCCACTGTTTCCCGGTGAACGGGTGTCGAGAGTCCAGATGGAGACATATGCAGCAGTTTTGCAGCCCTCGCTGGCGTCTCCTCCTCCTTCCCTTCCTGGGGCATCAGCGGATCCCTTGCCTTGCGCAGGGCTCTCCGCGGCACTGTCAGAGGCTCCGGCCCCGGCGCCGACTGGTTCGGCGCCAGGCTTGGAGGATGTGGTGCTGTTGGGGTGCGGCCCCTCAGGGGTCCCTCCTTCAGACCACGACGCCTCGCCGCAAACTCCCGCGGTAGTCCCTGTGGCGTCGCGGGAGGTCGCCGGGGCTCGGGTTGCATCCCCGAGCCCCGCTCTGCCTTCTGGACAGGCGGAGGCCTTGTCCACGGCTGAGCTGATGCCGCCATGGTGCCGGCACCTGCTGGACCGGGCGGCGCCGCAGGGGTCGGTGGACCCTTCTCGTCCCGCTCTGGGTCAAGGCTGGGCGGGGACCCCTCGTCCCCCTCCGGGCCCTCACGCGGTGCCCACGGATGTGGGCATTCTGCGCATGGGTGACCCGGTTGCTCATTTCCCGGCGGACCATCTCTTGGAGGTTCTCCACCAGGGCTCCGGTGGGAGGGAGCTCTTGCTTCCCTTTGAGGGTTCCCTCCTTTCTTCCCTGACGGGGGCTTGGAGGTGCCCCGCCTGAGTGGATCCGGTGCCTCAACACCTTCTGCACCGGCACCTTCTGGCGCTGCGTGACCCGGCGTGTCTTTACCTCCACCCCTCTGCCTCAAGTCCACTTTTGTGGACTGCTTTTCCTTCTCTGCCGTTGGCTGGACTCTTGGGGCGCAACATGTTCGCTCTGACCAGCGCTGCCCTGCGGGCCCTTAACACCTTATGTGTGTTGGCTAGGACCTCCTCTTGTTTGTGGGACTTGGCTGAGTCCTTTGGATCCGCAGCTTCCCAAGAGACTGTTCAGGTGAACATACGGCATCATGCGTTGGATGGCCCGGAGCTAGCGGCGTTTATTCTCCGCTCCGCTCTGGACATCTCGGAGATGCTGGGCCGGGCCATGGCTTCCTCAGTCACCCTCTGTCGCCATGCTTGGCTTCGGGATGGCGTGTTCCCTGAAAATGTGCGGGAGCAGCTGATTGATCTTCAGTTCGCTGATTGATCTTCAATTCGATGGCAGCCTGTTGTTCCATGCCCCGGCTGACTCTGCCATCCAAAGGTTCCTGGCAGGGCTTCGTCCTCCTCCTCCTACGCCTCCTCCTACTCCTCCTCCTCCTCCTCCTCCTCCTCCTCTTCCACCTTATCCTCCTCCTCCTCCTCCTTCCCCATCTCAGTGACTGCTGAGTTGAGCTGGTTCTGGACCTTCTTTTGGGCTGGTTGCCCTTGCTGTGGAGTGTGTTTTATGGCCATTCGAGTCCTCCTTGCTTGGACTATGGCGTTGTTGGCTGCTCGACGGCCCCTTTGTTGACTGTGTGTTTTTGCATGGAGTTGTCTACACAGACTCGGCCCTGAGATTAGGCCTTCTGTTTTTCTCTTGGGCTGCTTGACAAGCCTTCAGTGGGGGGTTTTTCCACGTGGCTCTTTCGTTTTTCCTCTGTTGCAGAAGTTTTTCCAAAGCGGGTTCCCATGTCTTGGGACTTAACATACCCTATGTGTGGTAGTGGTAGCTGTTATATAGCTTGCGCTCTGCTAGGGAGTTCTGGTCGGCTTCGGGTGCCTGTTCTCCATGGCATTTATGTATGTTGCTTTTGCTTCTTGAGGTTGTTCGAGCAGACCCCTCGTAGTGGTGTGTCCGGGCATTTCCTCACCTTCTTACTCCTGTCCTGAGGGCTGGGATGATTCTATGTTTCTCCCTGGTCAGGCGTCGCCTGCCCGGTCTGCCTGGTGCCCCGGGCTGTTCTTCTTGCTTCTGGCGGCCTATTACTGTTGGCGCCGCTCTGGCTGGCCTGTTGCCTTCCATCTGGGGTGGGCTTGCCGCCTTTTCCCTCGTTTCCTTGGGCCCTCTAGGCTTTCTTCTTCTTCCTCTTCCTGTCCTGGCATTGGATGGAAGCTCTGTTGCCTTGTAGGGGAGTGGGTTGCTTCGGCCTCTCTGGCCTTGCCCTTGGTTCCTCTGTTGTGAGTTTACGGGCCTCCTCAGACTTCTTTCTACTTCCAATATCCCTCTTGGGGTTGGTGGTGATCTACTTGTGGGGGTTCCTCTTGCCTGGGAGGGATGAGGTTACTTCCTGGTCCGCAGGTCTGGTCCCCTGTGGGACCCTCTGTCCTGTCCAGGCTTGTGGGGTCCTTTCGTAGACCCTCCTTCCCCGTGGGTATTGCCTGGGTATCTATTCTACATGAAGGAATCTGCGGCTAGTAGTCTCTATCAGATGTACGAGTTACTTACCTTTGGTAACGATGTATCTGGTAGAGACGATTCTAGCCGCAGATTCCTTCACGGCCCGCCCTTCCTGCCCTTTCTGCGAGGACCCTTGGGTTGATCTTCGGCGGTGGGGGGCTGTGTCTCCTGTGAGTGCATTCTTTCGCTCTTGACGGGCTGCTCCGTCTTGTTGCTGTTCCTTCCTCCTCTTTGGTTCATTGGAGGATGGGTGTACAGTACTCCTGTGACCCTCTGCTCTGGCTGCTCCAGGTTTGGGGGGGGTTGCCTTCAATCTCATGTGTTTCCGCCCCGCTCCCGGCGCACAGGGATGCTGTGGCAAAAAGGTGCCACATCCTGTCTCACGCCTGGGGATAATTCGGCGTGAAGGAATCTGCGGCTAGAATCGTCTCTACCAGATACGTCGTTACCGAAGGTAAGTAACTCGTACATTATGTGCAGAGTGACAGCAACAGTTGAAATTTCATCTGAAATAGCCAAGTTTTCAGAGATTTCCTAAAAGCTAGGAGATTGTGCGACAGTCTTAAATCCATCGGAAGCTTGTTCCATAGTAGTGGTGCCTGGCTCTGAAAGGAACGCCCGCCTATCCGTGGTTGATGATATTAAGGGACCCGTGCCAGCTGAAGTGAGGAGGACCTCCAGGTACGACCAGGACAGTAAAATTGGATTCTGTTTCTGATGTACCCGGCCCCAATGCCATGAAAGGCCTTAAAGTCCAGGACCATGGATTTAAAATAAATACTCTTGCGGATGCAGAGAGTGCAAACAAGAGGACGTCCATGCTCTTGGGCACAACAAAAGAATCGCTCTGGCTGCCGCATTTTGGGCTACTTGCAGTCTTGACAATAGGTACTCTGGCATTCCTAGGTACAGAATATTAACGTAGTCCAGCTTAGAAATTATCAAGGCCTGGACTACCGTTTTTCTGTGAGAGATGAGTAAAAGTGGCAGGAACAGTCTTAGCATTTTCAACATGCCGAAGCCGGAGCCTGCCACAGTCTGAATCTGGGCCTGCATAGATTATTTATCGTCCAACGTAACCCCTAGATGTTTCACAATATTGACAGAGGTGGAAGGGGGTGATATATCAGCTCGCCACCAATTCCACCAAACATTGCTAGGGGAGTGGCCGAAGAAGATAATCTCCGACTTTTCGGGATTACATTTGAGCTGGTTGTCTTGTAACCAGGAAAAAACTTTGGTCAGACAAGAGTTAATCAAAACCCCATTAAAATCAGCATCTTTGTTGCAGGTGAAAATAAACTGCGTATCATCTGCATACAAAATTATTTTAGCGCCATATGCCTCGGCCAGGGATGCTAGTGGAGCCATATAGATAATAAAAAGAGTGGGGCTCAAAATTGAGCCCTGTGGAAATCCCACCTCCAAAGAGGGGATGGGGGCTGCAAAAGGAGGAGACCATACTAATTGATTGAGGTCCTTTAAAAATGAGGCTAGCCAATTGAGTACTGTATCCCCGATGCCGCAATCCTGGAGTCTGGCCAGCAGCTGATCATGGGGAACGGTATCAAACGCCGCAGATAAATCCAGTAATATCATCGTGGCCTTTCCGCCTTTGTCCAGAACTTCCTTAATAGCTTCCGAGACCTCCAGCACTGCTGTCTCGGTACTAAAATTCGGCCTGAATCCAGACTGAATCTGGTGGAGGATAGATTTAGTCTCCACGAATGTGGTGATCACTTGGTTCGCAGCTTTTTCCAATGCTTTTATAGTCATGATGTTTCCTCATTGTGCAAATTTTACCACTGCATCCTGGTCAAATGTCTTCATGTCAATGCCTCTTCCCACACTCATGGGTAATAAGTAGCGTATTATACACTATGCGTCTGCATTCATTACACACACTCCCAGGCGAAATGCATCAGGAGTAAAGACAGAGCTGCATGCTGGGATATGCAGTCCACCTTACTACTGAGGTGCTGTGAATGGTGGAATTTTTTCATCGTGATGGGCGGAGCGATCTACATCTACTTCACCTGTTGCATTTTCAACAACCTTGTGGCACATGACTTTCCTCCTGAACTATGCTGGGCGCTGAAGAGGCTACATAGCCGAAATGCATACGCCCGTCGTGCCTAATTCTGCAACAAATAAATCTTCTAGTTATTCCCCTACCGTGGCCTCTGCCTTCTTTTTTTGGAGGGATTTTTGGACATTTTGTACATGCCAGCCAGCGGCATGTTACAGAGGCCCCTGCCCGCAAGTCGGCCTGATCAACACTGGCTCCCGTTTTTGCCCCGGCGAAAACTACTCCTGCTTCAAGTTATTGAACGGATCTGGCCCACCATTGCAATCAGGATGATACACAGCGGTGACGGAGTTATTAACTCTGCGCTGGGAAAGACGCACTGCCGGACTTACCCCCGCAAAGAAGATTCCTGTGAGCGAAGGTTGAGCAGTTGGGGACTCGAGGAGGTTGTTTGTTCATGGGGGTACGGACAATATGAGGAACTGGTCCTGTGTCACTCTGCAGTTCGCGCAACCACTTGGCCGCCCTTTCTCGGCAGATTACTGCATGCTGGGATATGCAGTCCACCTTACTACTGAGGTGCTGTGAATGGTGGAATTTTTTCATCGTGATGGGCGGAGCGATCTACATCTACTTCACCTGTTGCATTTTCAACAACCTTGTGGCACATGACTTTCCTCCTGAACTATGCTGGGCGCTGAAGAGGCTACATAGCCGAAATGCATACGCCCGTCGTGCCTAATTCTGCAACAAATAAATCTTCTAGTTATTCCCCTACCGTGGCCTCTGCCTTCTTTTTTTGGAGGGATTTTTGGACATTTTGTACATGCCAGCCAGCGGCATGTTACAGAGGCCCCTGCCCGCAAGTCGGCCTGATCAACACTGGCTCCCGTTTTTGCCCCGGCGAAAACTACTCCTGCTTCAAGTTATTGAACGGATCTGGCCCACCATTGCAATCAGGATGATACACAGCGGTGACGGAGTTATTAACTCTGCGCTGGGAAAGACGCACTGCCGGACTTACCCCCGCAAAGAAGATTCTTGTGAGCGAAGGTTGAGCAGTTGGGGACTCGAGGAGGTTGTTTGTTCATGGGGGTACGGACAATATGAGAGAACTGGTCCTGTGTCACTCTGCAGTTCGCGCAACCACTTGGCCGCCCTTTCTCGGCAGATTACTGCATGCTGGGATATGCAGTCCACCTTACTACTGAGGTGCTGTGAATGGTGGAATTTTTTCATCGTGATGGGCGGAGCGATCTACATCTACTTCACCTGTTGCATTTTCAACAACCTTGTGGCACATGACTTTCCTCCTGAACTATGCTGGGCGCTGAAGAGGCTACATAGCCGAAATGCATACGCCCGTCGTGCCTAATTCTGCAACAAATAAATCTTCTAGTTATTCCCCTACCGTGGCCTCTGCCTTCTTTTTTTGGAGGGATTTTTGGACATTTTGTACATGCCAGCCAGCGGCATGTTACAGAGGCCCCTGCCCGCAAGTCGGCCTGATCAACACTGGCTCCCGTTTTTGCCCCGGCGAAAACTACTCCTGCTTCAAGTTATTGAACGGATCTGGCCCACCATTGCAATCAGGATGATACACAGCGGTGACGGAGTTATTAACTCTGCGCTGGGAAAGACGCACTGCCGGACTTACCCCCGCAAAGAAGATTCCTGTGAGCGAAGGTTGAGCAGTTGGGGACTCGAGGAGGTTGTTTGTTCATGGGGGTACGGACAATATGAGAGAACTGGTCCTGTGTCACTCTGCAGTTCGCGCAACCACTTGGCCGCCCTTTCTCGGCAGATTACTGCATGCTGGGATATGCAGTCCACCTTACTACTGAGGTGCTGTGAATGGTGGAATTTTTTCATCGTGATGGGCGGAGCGATCTACATCTACTTCACCTGTTGCATTTTCAACAACCTTGTGGCACATGACTTTCCTCCTGAACTATGCTGGGCGCTGAAGAGGCTACATAGCCGAAATGCATACGCCCGTCGTGCCTAATTCTGCAACAAATAAATCTTCTAGTTATTCCCCTACCGTGGCCTCTGCCTTCTTTTTTTGGAGGGATTTTTGGACATTTTGTACATGCCAGCCAGCGGCATGTTACAGAGGCCCCTGCCCGCAAGTCGGCCTGATCAACACTGGCTCCCGTTTTTGCCCCGGCGAAAACTACTCCTGCTTCAAGTTAATGAACGGATCTGGCCCACCATTGCAATCAGGATGATACACAGCGGTGACGGAGTTATTAACTCTGCGCTGGGAAAGACGCACTGCCGGACTTACCCCCGCAAAGAAGATTCCTGTGAGCGAAGGTTGAGCAGTTGGGGACTCGAGGAGGTTGTTTGTTCATGGGGGTACGGACAATATGAGAGAACTGGTCCTGTGTCACTCTGCAGTTCGCGCAACCACTTGGCCGCCCTTTCTCGGCAGATTACTGCATGCTGGGATATGCAGTCCACCTTACTACTGAGGTGCTGTGAATGGTGGAATTTTTTCATCGTGATGGGCGGAGCGATCTACATCTACTTCACCTGTTGCATTTTCAACAACCTTGTGGCACATGACTTTCCTCCTGAACTATGCTGGGCGCTGAAGAGGCTACATAGCCGAAATGCATACGCCCGTCGTGCCTAATTCTGCAACAAATAAATCTTCTAGTTATTCCCCTACCGTGGCCTCTGCCTTCTTTTTTTGGAGGGAATTTTGGACATATATATATATATATATATATATATATATATATATATATATATATATATATATATAATATATATATCCCTGCTTTACATTATAAGGATATTGCAAGCAACAGAGGAGTTCCATAACTGTAAGGAGAAACTAGGCCAAAGGTCAAGTTCCTTTATAAGGTTATGGAACTCGGAGGTGATTTGCAATATCCTTATCTTGTACTCCAGGGTTACTTTATCCCATATAATACATGGTCACACCATCACCTTTCCCACAAGCCACTTATATGAAAGATCAAGCAGGTTTGCTAACCTGAAGAATTAAAATAAAATCTCTAGTGCAAAATTAAACAATCAGATTTTAGAAACAGTTCAATGCAAGTCAAAGCAAAAAGAAAAGCTGCAGTACCTCAGAATGTGTTTAAACATGTAGAAAGATTTGAGCTTTTCTCTAAGGAGTGCAACAAATAAACATATCTCTGATTGCCATTGAAAGCTATAAAATAGAGCAGAAGAAAGAAAAGCTATGTTTAGTTTGTGCTGCCTTTCACCGTGGTTGCTGGCTCTGACAGCAGGCATTGTAACGTCAGCACTCGACTGTTGAACCTCATATTAGAACATTGGAATGTTGGGAGCTCTATTGCAGACAATGGAGTGCTCCGTGCTTCTACGGCCGCAGAGCAACATTCTAATGTTTTACAAAGGCCTCTCTGAGCTCGAGGGGATTTAAAGCCCCTTGAGCTTTGAGAAGCCTTTGTTTTATTTGTTAGAACATTTGGCCCCCTAGTGGCAGAATGTTCTAATAGCCTTATAGCCCTTTCTAGCAGGCTATACCGGCTATTAAAGTCCCGTCCCGTGTTAAAGTCCCTCGCCTTCGGCTCGGGCCTTTAACGCGGAGCGGGCCTTTAATATGCGGCATAGCCCGCTACGGCGGGCTATAAGGCTATAATAGTTGAGTTCCGATGTCTTTTCTTTATAACCGCGACTGTGTCACTAGTGCTGATTATAAAGAAATTTGAGACGTTCATTTATGCAGGGATCACAGTGTCTCATGTTCTATTTCTATCCATATGTGTGTACTCTCACACCCTTCACAGAGTAGTAGTCAGAAACTCCTCAAAGACCTCTTACATAGCATCATTCTAACACTTCTAGCAGCACTCCCACACCCCTCACAGACCAGCAGTCAAACACCACAGGAAGAACTCTTACATCCCTCACAAAGCTAACAGCAAAGCAAAGATGTCTGGATCATAACCGAAAGTGTATCTTTATCGTTTGGGGAATTTGTGTGTATGGCTGTATGGCTTGGAGAGTGGATAAATGCAAGAATGAGATGATGACTGAATGAATAGATGCACTAGATGGATGAGTGATTGCATGCATGGAAAACAGCATCCAGGCACCTTCAGTTATAATCCAAACCTCCTCGTTTGGAGAGTACTAATTAAAAATAGTTTCTATATATTCAGAAGTCTACATCACATTCATTTATACATTATACCACTTTCTTTAGGTTACAGAGATTTGCCGCTCTCTTCTTAGTGAGGCGTTTTAAGAGGGTCACTGGAGCCCTTGGGAACCTGTACTTTGCGCCAGCGCAACTGACATTGGTCTGTCCTTGCTATAGCAAAGTTGTCCCGTTTCACAAGATAGAAATTTGCAGTAGAAAGTAGCTTTCCAGATGGAAGTGATGTCGTGGATCCAAGCTTGCCTCCAGGGTATTCCAACTATACAGTACAAGCAGCTTGTTAACCTCTGCTGAAACATGTCAGTGTCAAACATTTCTACTTATTAATCTTTGACAAGGTTACTTTTATTTCAGTTCTGCATCATACAAACTTCATTGGTAGTCCCAAATGTTAGAATATTGCTGCTTCCCCTGCGGGGACCCTGAACACTTTGTTTTTTACTTTAAGGTTATATTTGTTAATGGTGAAAATGTTATATTTGAAAATACAGCTAGACACTGTACATCCTGTGTGAGGTTACATTTTCTGGGGTTTTGAGATGTTTTGTTTTCCATAAACATTTGAACCAACATTGCAGCACAAACCCTACTTTTACTGCTCTGAGAAAATAGGTGAAGTCATACGGAAAAGAAATTAAAGTTTAGCCGATGAGTAACATTCATGGAAGGTTGAAAAGCCTGTACCGCTCCTTCAAGGGCCCAGCAGCTCCCATATACCACCATGCCTTATATAGGCAGTTGCTCCACACCCCCAGCTCGTTTTTTCCAGTTCTAGTGAGTAGAGCCCCACAACCTGTTCTTTTTTTTTTGTCACCCTGGGTTGTTGCGTTTAATCTAAATAATTTTGAGTTTACTTAACATGTACTGTGTCTGATAAAATTTATTCACTGTTTTTCGGATTAATTTCATGTCTGTTTGCTAGCGTCTCTGCCACAGTAAGTTCCTCATGTCTTTGCTATTCGTGGAAGGACCTTCAAATGGCAGAATAAATCTGCAAATTACCCACAGTCTGTCTGATTGGTCTGCCTCACAGGATGTCCGAAGGTCTTGAGGAGCAAGGAGGCGTAGACCGAGCAAGACAGGGTGAAAGGGTATCCTTGGACCCAAGGAACTCCCACCGATGGTGATACATGAAGTGAAAGAGGCAAAAGGAACACTGCAAATCATGACGCTTTCTGTCGATGTTGAACGTATAGACTAACAGCCCCACAAAGGTTGCTGTTAACTACAGAGTAGGCTTCCATTTCAAATTTGAAGTGAAACAAAACATACAAAATCAAGGGATACTTCAACGTCAAGGTACATGTTGGTGTGTGGTCACTCAACATCGCGTCACTCAGCGTTGGATTTCTGGGTCTCATCACTGAATATCATTGGGAAAATCTTTAACATCTATTCAGGTGATTTTGATGCCAAAACAGCAGCATGCAGTTTTTTCAAGGCATGAGAGATTCCAAGTAAGTCCATTACCTTCTCTAATGGTTATTGCATCTGAAGAGCTGGGCCTTCCAACTCCCTCTGAACGCTCCTTTAAGGATCATCGATAGGTCAAATTAGGTAAACCCCTTTTACAACATATTCAGCCATCTCAGGCATTAAAGATCCCCATAGCTGTATCACTTCATCTTCCACTGCTGTCAGAATTGCTAGAATCTTTCCACTTCTGCCAGAAACTTAGTTCAATATTTTGCAACTTGTCATTCCACCACCCTCCAAACAAAGAAGAAAGCGGATTTGCACACTATCAGGTCCTAGAAGGGATAATGAAGAGGGTATGGATGCCAGCAAAGACTCTACATCATACATTCCAAAGGCATAGGATCCGGCATTAAGAATATCATCAGAATGTCATGTTGGCATGGAGCACAACAAAGACAAATATCCTTTTGGAGACTCCCGAAACTCTGGTCTCAGTCATAATGGAGAATCTACCACCAAATGTTTCTCCAAGATGATTGGTTCCGCTGATCCTGAGCCTACAGATGAACATTTCCAATTCTAGCACTGCTAAGAATGAACTTTACTGGAAAAGCTCTGATCAATTTCTGTACAAGGAATGTAAAAAATCAATGTCAATTTAGCTTCTGTTTATATTGCACCTTTTACTTAAATTTCCATTTCCTTAGAACGTTTGTTAGCTATTTCCAGGGTGTTGTTAATATGTAGTGTGTTCATGTAGCACGTTACTTTTATATAATGCATTCTTTGCACTGAGTCGTCTCGTTATAACGCGCCATGATTGAGAGTTATTAGGATCACGAGAACAGTGAAAAGGATAAACAATTCTACCATTATGCTAAAGCAGTTTATATATGCTGGCATACAAGTATTGTGTATAGTGTACTCCTACTATGCGCTCTCTAACCTATTTGCCTAGGTTGGAAGATCTGCTAAAATCCACTACTGGATAATCTGATTCCCCATTTCCTGACGGCAAGTGTCTCCAGGGGCCCTTCTTGGTCAAAAGTTGGGCATCTCTCCTCGCTGAGGGAAACAGGAAGAGCTGGGCTGGAATTCTGACAAGCAGCGACCCTTCACTGACAGCAGAGTGGTCCTCTCATTTGAACAAGGAAATGCTCATGTTTATATAATGAAACAGATCCATGCTACCGTGCAGAGACTTCAGCCGGGCTGTTGTTTATCCTCGTATGATAGCTATGTCGCCTACCAGTCGATTAACAAACAACATTTGGGGAGTGAACTTTATCCCTTGTACTAAATGTTCAAAGTGTTGTGATAATGTGCCTACAAAGTTGAAACATAAGCAAATGTGGTTTCTAAGACCCACGTTCTGCACAGTCACACAAGCAAATGTGTGTCAAAAGTCAACGTGACGGAAAGAAGGCACGTGACAAAGCAGTGGTGGATGTGTAGAGAGGAACTAATGACCTCTTCATCCATAATATAGGTCAACATGTTTCAGCCATATCTATGCTGCCCGTCAGGGTAAGTATGGCTATGATCAGGACCAAAAACGTGTGCACTTTA
Organism: Lissotriton helveticus; assembly: GCF_964261635.1. Lineage (NCBI taxonomy): Eukaryota > Metazoa > Chordata > Amphibia > Caudata > Salamandridae > Lissotriton > Lissotriton helveticus. The sequence continues at coordinate 932,926,255 of NC_136061.1, read as the reverse complement.
TGGCATGCAATAGTATCACAGTGCGTAACTTATGGTTTTTGTTTTGCTCTATTTGAGTATTTGTTGATCATTAGTCTCTTACGACATGGATACTCTGCAGCAGCGAGCCCTGTAGTCACACATTTGTCAAGAATGATTGCCCATGTCCAAACCTACACTGGCCCCTTTCGACGCCACAGCGGGGAAATTGATAACTTAAGTGATGTGGAGTAGGAAGTTGGGTTGTCGCATAGCCTTAGAATTGTATCTTGGAATGTAAATGATCTTGGAGATTTGATAAAACAAGGGAGTATAAGTATTTTAATCCAGACGAATGATATTATTTGTCTCCAAGAAACATGGCTATGCGACAAAACCCCTACTTTTGATGGCTATATCCAACTCCACCGCCCGGCGAGGAAAAAAAGCTTTGGTCGCCCAGCTGGAGGGTTGATTATACTGTTGTCTTCTAGTAAGGTGAAAGATGCAATACACCTAAGCGTCAAATGTAAATGGCTTTTAGCATGTAGAGTACTCCTAAATGTTAAAGAAAAAAAGTTTGAAAATGTTGTGCTTATAAATGTGTATATGCAATAGGGGCCTCCAGACGAATATGGGGTAGAGCTGAGACTTTTCAAAGAAGATTTGGATCATCTGACCGAAAAGTATGGCTCTGATATTATTCTTATGATGGGTGATTTTAACCACAAATTGAATCCCACTAAGTCTGATCCAAGGCATAGAGACATCTTGGAAGCCTATGATATAACCATGGCAACCTTTCCAGTTTGTGTTTCTTCACAGCAAGATCTAAGTGTAGCGAACTATCTAGCCACAAAGGGACTATTTTGTTTAAATAGCAGGTCAGAAATGGACTGCCCTGCGAAGAAATCATTTAAGATAGGTGCCCAAAACTGCCCGATTGATTGTGTTTTTACGCATGCCTGGAACTTTGCCTTAATGAAGGGTTATATGGTTTCTCAAATGGATAATAGTGACCATAATCTACTGCAGTTTGAGATTCAGGATGTGATGTTGATTAAGCGACAGACTGTAATTACTCAAAATGTAGAGTACCCGAGACGGGCTACCACCAGACTAACGGATGAGTATATATGAAAGGTGTTAAAACTTCAACAGAGGTTAGTCATGGAGAGCCCACGAGGGCATAAACTGGATTGGTTTGAGAGAAAAATCGATCGGGTGGTGCAATGTCTCCAAGTCGAATTTAAAAAAGGCAAAGTAGGTGTAACAAACCGACAAAATCCGCTGGCTAGGCAAACAAAATGGTTTTCAGCTGTATGTCTAGTAAAGAAGAGGGAAATAAGGAGAGAAGCACGTAACCTTAAAGTCAACTATAATTTAGCTGGATCATTAAACCTGATAAAACTGAAAAGGGAATATAAAAGGTTAATTACTGATTCAAAAAGAGCATATAAAGAAGAATGTTGGGCTAATCCCCTGGATTCTATTGAATCAAAGGATAGTCACCAGTTTTGGCAATTAATAAAAGGAGCGGCTGGGCATATAATGGGGGCAATGAACTGTGTAGTGGGATAGGCTGTATGGGCTGAATATTTAAGGGAACTATACAGTCCCAGAAGTGACGCGGTTATAGACGAGCCTATGAATTGGATAGATCTGGCAGGGGACTTGAAAGCAGACTTTTCAGTAACAAATGTAAGTAAAACAATAGGAAGTTTAAACCTGACTAGGGCGGCCGGCCCCAATAACCTGCCTGCAATAATATTGAAAACTCAGCCACAATGGTGGGCAGAATTCTTATCTCATATGTTTTTACGGATTTTAGAGCTGGGAAAAATACAGAGAAACTGGAGGGGGGCAGTCATCCGACCGGTGCATAAGAAGGGTGACATGGATGCCCCTAAAAATTACAGATTGATTCATCTTTTAGATATCGGGGGGAAAGTGTTTACGAAGATAATTTTAGTTTGATTAAAAGAGTGGGTCGAAGAGTGTGTAATCGTGCCTAAAGAGCAAGGTGGGTTCAAAGACGGCCATTCGACAATTGGTCATTGTTTCGCATTGTGGGCCATCGCGATCAATCGAGAAAAATGGGAAGCTGTATTGCTGCTTTGTTGACTTCCGTGCGGCATTTGACCTAGTGGATCGGAAATGCCTGTGGGAAACCCTTAGAAAGTATAAAATTCCAGAAGTGCTCTTTGCTTTAATAATAAAGCTACATACTGAGAACTGGGCACAGATTATTATGGATAGGGAAAATAAATTCCAATCGGAAATGGACTTATACAAGGCTGTGTGTTGGTCCCTCTCTTGTTTGCCATTTTTCTTGCTGATCTTCCAAAGGCCTTAGAGATTGATAGAAGTGCCAGCCCTAAAATGAATGGATTGAAACTATCATGTCTGCTGTATGCAGATGACTTGGTGATTTTTGACCAGACAGCGATGGGCCTTCAAAGAAAATTAAATGTCTTCCAAGAATACTGTGTTAAAGTCCCTAACTGTAAATTTGGATAAAACTAAAATCTTATGTTTTGGAAAAAGAGATTTAGGTTTTAGTGGGTATCTAGGCCCCTTAAAATTGGAGGTAGTAAAAGAATATCAATACCTTGGGGTCTGGTTTGAAAATTCCTTTAAGTGGCAAGCTCATTTGACAGCCCAGAAAGCAAAGGCTTTTATTTCAGTGTGTGTGCTGAAAAAACTTAACAGTGAATACGGTGACATATCACATAGACCTGTGCTACAGGCTTTTAATGCAATGATCCCTCCTCAAGTCCTGTATGGTTCAGAAGTACTTTGTCTTGGTGGCAAAGATAACTGGGACTCTGAGGAGGGTAAATGCCTGAAAGCCCTACTTTCGCTTCCCAGCTCAGCAATGGTCCAGGCAATCAGATTAGAGTTATGTACAACTTCATGGAGCTTACAGCCCCAAGTAAATTTATTAAGGCTGTGGAGATGACAGGGGGGGGGGTACAGAAGGTCTCCCTCTGGTGTAGGAAGGAGTTGAATCAAGTGATTTTAAATGGGCCAATGAGATAAGAAAGAAATTGATTAAGGTTGCAGAGAACTTAAAGGTGAGATTTTGCCAACAGTCACTCCAGGCTGAATTCACCAAGAAGGAGCTCAGGACTCAAGGCCTTGAGTTGTCTAGAACAATTGATCAAGTCTATTTGAGCTTGAAATCATCAGTTCAATTTATGACTGCAGCCTGGCTACACGAGTCTTGGTACCCTTACTTGGACACCTTTCCGAATAAGTGGCTCAGATGTGAAATTTTAAGAGTTAGGATAGGCATTAAGCCCTGACTATCAAATCAGAGGGAGAAGGTCATTAGGCTCCACCCGGATGGGAATTGTAAATGCTTGCTGGGCAATAAGGGTGACATGCTGCATATTTTGTTAGACTGTATGGCGCTTTTACCTTAGCGTAAATTGCATTTGAGACCTGTTTTTGTAAAATATGAAATAAGGTCTTGTGCTCAGGCGGGTGACTTACTCACAGAAATGCCTAACCTCGAGATTGCTATTGCAATCGGAAATTATATGAAGTCTGTAAAAAGCCCCTTGCGAAAGATTGTAATATTTTTATAATTATACTGGATTTTAGTGATTTTAAGATGAGTATATATAAGTTTTAACTTAATATGAATTAAAATGTTCTCTCCCGGTGCCATACGGGTAGAATTTTAATGAGTAAGTACGTTTTTGTATTTACTTCGTGAGCCCTAGATTGTATGTGGTGATCAAAAAGCATATCCAGGAATAAGAATGTATTGATGAATGTTTTTTTTTATTGTTACTGAATACGTATTTATCCCTGTTTTAATGTTTTATATTGTTGGGTATGGCAGTTTAAAGACTAAGGTTTAAATAAACATTGCTTTGACTGACTGACTGACAAACCTACACTGAGGCCTCCAGAGCTCTGAATCTTTTGTCCTGAGGAACACCATACTGACTCCTAGGGGAAGCCTAGACATTTTGGCTGAAACATGTTGACCTATACCAAAGATGTGAGAGGTCATTAGTTCCTCATTACGCATCCACCACTGCTTTTAATCCTTGTCCATAAGTACCATTATTAAAAAGTACACCTCATTGGTCGATAACACAAGATAATTTAAATTCACCTCCTTGTCGCATTTGAGATTAAAACCACAACAACCACAATAAGCACCCAGTTCCGCTGTAATCAGGCATCGATGCACACCCATGGCGCCCTAGGTGTCTCGGTGCGACCCCAGTGATGAAGCATGCCACCAACTAGGTGTGGATGAGGGGTCTTTTAAAAAACCTAGTATAAGGGACATCTCCAAGGAACTTGGTGGCATGCTCACTTCTCTTTGATTCAAGATATTGATCTGGGAAGGTGAGCAAGCTCTTACTTCTCACTCTCTTCTTTGGTATTCTTTTGGAGGTAGAGACTTGCCAAAATATCGAGAAGGCGACAATAAAAGCAAATGCATTGCTTAAAGGTGAGTGGATGCGTTGTGTGTTCAGTAGTGGTGAAGTGAAAGAAATTCGAAGTGCATTCAGGAGAGAGTGAAAAGACAGCGTAGAAGAGGAAACAGATAAGATGGAAGATATGCAGATGGAAGAGATGTGAAGAGAAAAAATGGTATACATGTCTAACGTAGGGCAAATATAACGAGGGTGATTGTGACACTGAAGACTAGCCCCCCCCCCCCTCCAAAGGCCTATAATTCACAGTCTTAGAGTTTTAGAATTAAAACATTCTCAGTATGTTCTGCAGCAAAATCATAGTTACTCATATCGTGCTGCTTGTTTGCAATAGAAGATCATGCAATCTAGGGCTTCGTTACAGGTCGGGTGTACTTAAAAATGCTCCAGTTCTTTCTTTTCAAATAGTTATTGAGGGAAAACTCAGATCTATGTATGGTGTTTATATCTCGAAAGTCCAATGTGCCGTAACTGCGCCGTTAGGCATTAACTAGTGGGGAACTCACTCCCACAGCCTCTTTATAAATCGGTCTTAACATATTAGCATAACGTTATTTCCGCATCCACCACCAATATTTAAGTCCAACAATTTAGTGATGGAATACCTCGCTATCTTTAAAGTGGTGGATTCTTTTTTGGGGGTGGGGTCTGCTGTAGGGCATTGGCCTGCAGTCCGTGTGCCAGGGCCACAAAGGGTTGCTCACAACCCTGTCTGTGACCGATGCTACCGGATGTCCAACACTGAAGCAGTGTAGTCTTTATTCCACGCAGTGCCTCTTTCATCTTCCATCATACACTCCCTGCCTCTTAATCTCATTCTTTCGCTTTTTTATCCCTGCTTTCTCCATCTGTCTCTGTTTTCCGTCTTTCTCATCCTCCTTGGTCCCCCATTCTTGTGTCTTTCTCTACCTTCTCGTGGGTCAAAGTCTGATGAGGAAAAATCAATCCCCGTTCCCAAAAACAACAGCTGTGCTTTTTTTGTCCCACAGAAAGAGTTTATAAGTAACTCTAATCTGGAAATAAACAACGACAACATAGAAAATTGTGTGCTTTTTCTTTGAACTGCTTTTCGGATTGTTGTTCTGGGTAGGTTTGCTTTATGCAGGGAACTGCAGGCTCTGAAATGGATATTTTCTATTACTCTGCTTAAGTCAAAGCCTGGAGCATTATTGTATTTCGGGTTTATGGTGTTCTCTCTACATGCTGAGATGAATTGAAGTACTCGGTCTGGTCTGAAATTACCCAGAGGACCCGGGGCAGTCTTTCCACTGATGAGAAAGCTCCCCACTTTGCGAGAATGGAAGACGTACATTTCCCACCATGGCATATTTTCTTTGAGTTTTCTTATCTCAATTCTTTCATTGTTTTTTCATAATATAGCTTACATTGATGCCCCCTCATATAATAAACACACACTAAGATACTAATTAGTGTTGGCTAACCTATTATGTTTCTGGTGAAGGCTTTTAGCATCTCCTTTCTGGTTACACTCCAGATAGACCTAGCATTTCATAGTCGAAAAGAGCAGGAGGAAAAGAGGGCAAAGTATGAACAAAATGTCACTCTCCTTTACATCCCCTGCTTCTGCCTACAACGTAACCTGCTGCTTGCTGGCCCTACGTCCACTCCTTGCACATATACCTGGTGTGTGTTCCAGTGCACAGCACCCTTCCTGCAGTGCGTGCTCATAGGAGGAGAAGCCAGAAGGGAGGTGGGGGCGGGTGGGGTGGGGTGGGAGGGGGGGGGGGGGGTGAGAGAGGCCTGATGTGAAACGGGGTGACTTGCTGTGAGAATCTGGCCAGCTGGATATGGAGGCGAGATATAGGCAGACAATGAAGCTATTAGCGTGGAGTTCTGTACACATCTTGCATGTGCGTGGGCATATGCCAGGTTTCCATCACGAGTTCTGTGCCTGCTTTTGCTAGAGACAAAGACAGCCCACTTCGCTCTCGGTCTTGACGTTGTGGAACCTCCTCCTGGCCCGTCCTTTTCAGATGACAGTACTGTGGGATAAAGAGCCACAGGCCTGTGGCTGCATGCCCCATGACCTCACCGATCGATGCCTGCCAATGAAGCTGATGATCAGTTCCACACATTGAATTCAGGCCAGCCTCCCGCCACTGGTCGCAAGCGGTGTGTTCACAGATGCATTGGGTTTGTTCCTCAGGCAATATTATCAGTTTCCTGTGGAAGGGAGAGCACTGGTATCCAGGACTTACACGCCCCATACTGTCACTTGTTCCCTTTGTCTTCTGTTTAGGTCTGGCTAGAAGCAGCTTCATTGCTGGAGTTCATATCAGGGCCGGTCCTAGGAGTTGTGAGGCCCCGGGCAGAATAGGAACATGCGAGGCCCCTATAATTTGCATAAGATTTAACCTGACCGGAAGTGACCTCATAGGAGGTAATATCAATTGCACATTAATTATATGGCATTGTTTGAAGCCGCTTTGCAAGAAGCAACTCACCTAGTTTTGATATAAATAAAATGGTTAGAAATAGCTTTAAAAATCCTAATAAAATACGTACATAAGTGGAAATACATAAAACATTTTTTTGAAAAATATGTTTATTGCGGAAAACATAGAGGACAGGAACAGGCAAAAGCTCCCATAAGCATTGAGAGGCCAAATTAGCAATATGCAAACAAAACGGGGGTGCCAGTACTGATACAAACAATTTTTTATGATCTCACAATGTACATCCTAAACACGAAACAAAATTCGAGAAAGGGTAATTGCTACTTAATAGCTTTTTATTAGAAACATTTTCAGGTATATTTCAAGGTTTAATACATAGTACAATAATACCTTTTCCAATATATAAATAAGACGTAAGAATCTCAACATCCATTCAATCATTCATTCAAAGAGACAGACATATCACAAATAACCAAATAGAATTCATACACTCAAAGAAAGAAAAACTTTAGTTTGAATATATCCAATAGAACAATAGACAGGAAGGAGCCAAGGTCTACTTTATGATTTCTAATGCTAATAAGATAAACAATTACCAAAAGTACATTCCTATACATCCAACAATTTCATTTGAATTCATTGTGAAATTAATCATAAAAAATTACCAATATGCGACATTCAGGATTGTACACAGCCTCGAGGCCCACATCTCGGAGGCCGGGCGGCGTAATGTCAGCGAATGGCACAGTTATAATCATAGTCGTGTGCATACTGTCCACGTGCATCTCCAGTGTCTGCTGGTTTTCACGTATTTCCCCTCCTACGTCCTCCACGGAGCCCTACTCCCATGCCTCTGGATAGATGAATTTTGCAATAAAAACACAGTCCAACACAGAACAACAAACAACCCCCCCCCCATACGTGGCATCAGTTATAGAGTACGTGCAATAGCTAGGTCATCCATTCAAGGCCCATTAAGGTGCAGACATAACATTCAGTAGCGACCCTCAGGGAATCCAGACAAATCACAGGGTTAAATGATAGGGAACATTAGTGCACGCCCAACAGGGCATTACTCCGGCCCAGGTTCCTCCATCTCGCTCCCCCTCCGCCTCCTCCTCAGAACCAGACCCCTCAGGAGTGAACAATTCGGCTCTAGTGGCATCCGAGTCATCCTCTGACAACGCCTCTGCACACATCAACCTCCAAGCTAGCAAGTCTTCCTGGAGCTTTTCATTGCGGCGCGTGCGCTGCATATGCGTCTCCTCAGCCAGGGACCACTCCCTAACATCTCTAAGCCACAGGGAGACCTCGGGGGCCCTCCGCCCCATCCAAGTAATGGCCACTCGCCGCCTTGCCAACACCAGTAACAGCTGCAGAAACTTGTAAGATAGATTCCTCCTTTTAGTCTTGGGCACCAGGGCCAAGAGACAATGAAGCGGATCCAGAGCAATCCGGAGGCTTGTGACACGGCCAATATGGTCTGCCACCTCACTCCAAAAGCTACCGACCTGCGGACACTCCCAAGCCAGATGGAAGAATCCAGCTCTCTCCGCCCCACACCTAGGACAGTCGTCCCGCCTGGAAATACATTAAATTAATTTAACATAGTTACTGTTCTCTTGAATGGGATGAATGAAAATGATATGCAAATCGGGCATTCTGGCACTAAGAGAGCTCCAAAGGAGACGTGCAGACTTTACTAATGTGGAGAAAGAATAGTTTTAAGTGTGTTTCCAAACAATTGGAGTCACGTCATAGCTCAAGAGGGAGAGCGTCTCAGTTCAGCAGAACTAGAAAGGAGAAGGCTCTGTCTCCAATCAGGACCATCTAAATTTTAGGATGACACAGGAGTTTGGATGGCACAGAGTATAGGATTCTGGAATGAACAGTACGGAGTGCTTTAGAAAGAAAGGACCCTTTTAATGCAGTGCACAATGACAAACGGATAGTGCCTTGCAGATGTAGGGTTTCAAATCAAAAACACAGCAGACAGCAGAAAAGTGAGAAGAAATAGCATTGCAATGCAGCAGTCTCAGATGATGAGCCTAGCACTGTCCTGAATGATTTGAAGGGTACTGAATGCGAAAAGGCGGGAAGCCCACGAGAGAGGGCATAATAATCTAATGAGAAGATAACTGACTGCACAACAGCTTCACTGTAGTGAGAGGGGAGAAAAAGGATGATTTTGTAATGCTTATGGATGTAGTAAAAGCAAGTGGATGAAACATGGTTAATCTGTTCCGATTAAAAAGGAGAAGATGCAGGAAATAGAATCGAAGATTTTTTTGCCGGCTTCACCAATGTGGGCGATTGACCAGCTACACCAGCCACCAAAGAGATACTTTAAAAATGAGAACCCTTAATTTGTCACTTTAAAGATTTAATGAATTTGTGTTCATTCGGAAATCAACTGTTCGCATGCACGTACAAACATATTCTTGGGCAAAGACCAGATTGCCACTGAGGGATGTGATGTTTGGGTATCAATATGTGCTAGATATCGGCAATAAACCAAAGTACTGTGTGAGTAAGACTAACTGGGAATTATATAGATTGAACAGTGGAGACTCAATAAATTCCACAAGTCAGAGGTTTAGAACATAATAGAAATAGATGGTGAGTGGATTGTTTCAGATTTCTCAAATCGAATACAGGAAAACCACACCAAGTGGATACTTAAATTCCAGGCTGTGCTAGTTGATTTATAAGCACTGGCTGGGAAACAGTGTCAAATGTGGTACTAACTTTTAGTAGTATTAAGGCTTCTCTAACACTACGATCAAGAGTCAACCAAAAATCATCTGATACAGCACAAATGCTACTTCAAACTCCTAGAGTTGTCAGAAGCCGGCACATTGTCAATGAGTAAATTATGTTTTATGAAAGAGATTTAGACGTTGATTTCTTTTTTCTAGGGATTCAAATATCTCTTGCTGTTTGACCCTTCGAACTTCCACCTCTCCCCTCCTGTCTCATCCTGCCCAACCTCTAACATCTTTCAGTGGTCCTGCTTTCTTTCATCCATCTCTCACCAATACTTCTCTCTCCACTCTGCGTATGTTCCCTTGCTGGTTCTGTCTCTCTACCACACATCTTATCCTTACACTCCTCTACAACTCTCATCTCTCCTCCAGCCTCATTACTTCTTTGCTTGTTCTGCTTCATTTACATCCACCTCTCCTATTCCATCCTCCTGAAGCATCTTACCATTTCTTGTTGATGATGACCCTTTTACATTCACCTTCCCCTCAATGCTCTACTCTTTTTCTCATCTTTCCCTCAGCTTTCTGTGATTGAATCCAGAAATATAAGACAACAACTGACTTACATCTACAAACAGCCAAGGGTATTGCTTTTTTGTCAATGGCTGTTTAAGATAAATGAGTAACAACGATAAAATATTTTACATTCACCCTGTCATTGTTTTGACCAATGAGTACCTCCTTCACACACGTTTGCACAGAATACCAACTGCAACTGGAATACGGGACCGTTTCTCAGTGTGCTCTTCAAAGAGGCCATATATTGAATGACCATGTATTCTGGACACCTTTTGACCCACAGACAGGCACAGTGGGAAAGTTGTAATGCCTTCAGCCTTCACTCCAAAGCACTCAACTGTAGCCTGTTATAAACACCTGGAGGTGACTCTGCCAAGCGCGAATATCATGAAGCGCGCCCTTAGGACCCGGGCCCCCCGGGCCACGCCCCCGGTCACGTGATCATGGGCGGCCGGTCGCCCAATCGGCACTCGGTCGCCCAAGTACTTCCGGGTCAGGCTTACGTATGTCCGGCTGGGGTGTCGGGGGGCGGAGACCTTTGCCCTATTTAGGGTCAGGAACCGTGGCTTCTGTCTCTCTTTGCCCTCTGCCACCCCAGCTGACGACCTCGCCGGGCGACTCCTTTTTCCACCCCCTCACCATTTGACTTAAACTTAGATTGCCCCTCGTCCCCCGACGCTCGCACCTCCCGTTGGATTGTCGAGGGAGTGCGAGGAGCTGCTTGGAGGCGGTGATCCGGAGCCCGGCGGCGAGGCTCGGCGGCTGTGAGGAGAGACGGCGGAGATCAGCGCGCGCAGCGAAGAGAAGTCCATTGTGCCAGGTAAGGGGCCGGGAGTTCTGGGGGCCTGCTTGCAGCCGCTGATTGCGGGAGGGGGTTCGCTGGTTTTTTTTTGGGGGCTCACTTCCGGTGGTTGGTGGCTGCCGGTGGGGCTCCTGGGGTCCGGGTTCCTTTGTGGCGGCGTGGGCGGCTCGGCTAGGGGAGACCGGGGAGCGGGGCTGGTACTTGCACAGCAGGAGTCTGGGCGGGCGCACGAGGCAGCATTGGCGAAGTTAGTAGTAGCGCTCACCTCGAGGGTACAAAAGTCAGTTTCCCGCGCTAAATCGCGTTGTGGGAGCACCGGTCCTCACGCAGAGAGCGATGGCCCCCAAGAAAGTTAGCCATAAACGGAAGGGGAAGGACCCCGAGCTTGCGCAGTTATTAAAACTTGTATTAGCTAAGCTGGGCAAGGATCAGGAGAGTGCGAGTGATAGCGATGCCTCGCAGGATGAGCCAGAGCAGGAGAGCATTAGCGAGCGCCCGCGCAGGGAAGGGGTGCCACCCAGGGCTGCTTTCCCCCCCCTAGTAAAGAAGCCTAGAGCCCAGCAAAAACGTAAAGGGGGTACTTCACAGAAAGGGCGGAAATCTCATGGCAGGGTAGCTGAGGACGAGAGATCAGTAGGTCCCGTCCCCCCTCTGTTAGAGGAGATACCTGCTACCCCATTAGAAGATGTACTTCCTACTGCTCCCATGCCAGTCATACCTAGGGCGGACCTACCTCTAGGAGCAGGACCTGTGGGGGGAGCACCCATACCTGCGGTAACGCCAGCTGACGCGGTGGGCTCAACATTGGCAGAGATCAGGGAAGCACTGAAAGCATTGGCCCCGGGGAATCCACACCAGGCCGTGGTGAATGTGCCAGCACCTCCCCCCCCTCAACCAGTGGTGGTGGCGGCAGCAGGCACACAGGACCCGATGGCTGGGCTTTTAGCATCTGTGGCTAACCTAGTGGGACAGCTAACACCCCCGGCAGCGGGGCAGACTCCCAGCACAGTAGCGGCAGCCCCATGGGCACCTGGGCAGGCTGTAGAACAGGGGGCGCTGTTAGAAATCCAGAGGCAGTTAGCACTCGTAGTAGAGGCGCGGAATGCAAAGCCCAGTGGGACTACAGGAGCGTCACCAGCAGTAGCAACGGTACCTGCAGGAGGTAAGGCATGCGAGGTGGCGACCAAGGGCGGGGAGGCAGAGATAGCGCCGAGGGGGGTGCACGGGAATGTGTTATCCCAACCGGGAATGTTAGCCACGCATGTGTCCACGGAAATGAGAGAGAAAATCTGGAAAGGGTCATATGTGGATATATTTGCGCTCATCAGGCCTACTAGGAGGGACATGGAGTTCAGGGAGAGAGAAGGTAAAGAGGGCTCCTTCAAAGACAGGAGGCCAAGGGTGGAGGAGTCTCTCACTAATTGGCTCTTTGGCTTCCAAGTGTACACGACGGTGCTGTTAGAAAAAAGGCCAGAGTTAGCGATACCATTGGTTTACTACACAAATAAAATTGTGAAAGCGCATGCGACACATGGGGGGTCTGCATGGCTGGATTATGATAGGGAATTCCGGTGGGCTAAAGAGGAGAACCCGAGTATTGGCTGGGACCAGGTGGAAATAAATGCCTGGCTTGAGAACGTTAATGGTGGGGGGCACCACACGAAACAGCCTTTTCGGACCTCACAGGGTGGCCCAGGGGAAAAGAAAGGAGCCTGCTGGGCATTCAATAGAAAGTCATGTAATTATCCCGCAGGGCAGTGCAAATTCAGACATGCCTGCTCCTATTGTGGTCACTCCTCGCATCCGGAGTCTAAATGTAATAAGAAGTTCAAAGAGCGCGGGGGGGCTGGGAACAAGGAGCACAAGCCTCCTCAGCAATAGGCTTCCTTCTCCTGTGGACCTAGGGAAATTGATTTACTGGCTCAATCAGTACCCAGATAGGGCAGCAGCCAAGGTTTTGTTTGATGGTTTTTCTGTAGGTTTCCGCATTCCCGCCCTAGGCGTTCCTCCTGTTGACCAATGCAACAATCTCATGTCAGCTAGAATGCACCCAACAGTAGTAGCAGCAAAGGTAGAGAAGGAAGTGGCCTTAGGCAGGGTCGCTGGCCCTTTCCCCGCTCCTCCTCTAGCAGGTTATGTTTGTTCCCCCCTAGGAGTAGTGCCTAAGAAGGATCCTGGGCAGTTTAGGATGATACATAACCTCTCAGCTCCTAAAGGTTTCTCTGTGAATGACTGCATTGACCCAGCTTTGTGTTCTGTGACTTACTCATCCTTTGATACCGCTGTGCAGCTGGTGAGGGAACTAGGGCGGGGGGCGATGTTGGCAAAAACTGATATTGAATCTGCCTTCCGTCTGTTGCCAGTGCATCCCGAGGATTACAAACTATTGGGTTTCCAGTTTCAGCAGCAATTCTACTTTGATAAGTGCATGCCCATGGGTTGTGCGGTGTCTTGCAAGTATTTTGAGACCTTTAGTTCCATGCTGCAATGGGTTTTTTCACGCAGGACAGGTTGTGTTAATGTGGTACATTACCTGGACGATTTCATGGTGATGGGTCCGGCAGAGTCAGGGGAGTGCGCCAGAGCGCTCAAGGAACTGGTGTCAATGTTTCGGGAGTTCGGGGTCCCCCTGGCCCCGGAAAAAACAGTGGGCCCGGCCACGTGCATGTCCTTTCTGGGGATAGAAATTGACACGGTGGCGGGGGAGTGCAGACTGCCTTTAGACAAAGTTCAGGCCTTTTCCCGAGCGATTGACGCCACTCTGGCGGGACCTAAGGTTACTCTTCACCAGCTTCAGGTACTTGTTGGCCAGCTCAATTTTGCCCTAAGAATCATCCCCATGGGGCGCCCTTTCTCTAGATCCATAGCCAGGTCAATGGGGGGGTTAACACACAAACACCACCGTGTTCGGCTGAGGGCAGAGGTGAAAGAGGATCTGAGGGTTTGGCGCAGTTTCCTCAGAGATTTCAATGGTAGGGTGGTATGGCCTGCCCCTCCGGTGTCCAGCTCGGAACTCGGCCTGTTTACTGATTCGGCCGGCAGCATCGGTTTTGGAGCCATTTTAGGTCCTTCCTGGTGTGGGGCAGAGTGGCCAGCAGAGTGGCACAGGACAGGCCTGACAAAAAACATAGCATTCCTAGAACTCTTTCCTATAGTTGTAGCGGTGACAATTTGGGCCGACCGCTTCAGAGACAGGGCAGTGATATTCTGGTCTGACAACATGGCTGTGGTGGAAGCTATTAACAGGCAGGGGGCCTCCTGTGTGCATGTGCTCAGACTATTGAAACAACTGGTATTGGTATGCTTGAAGCTGAACTTGACTTTCAAGGCAGCGCATATACCGGGGGTTGACAACAATGCTGCTGATGCTTTGTCTCGTTCCAAGTTGCAGGAATTCCGGAGGTTCCACCCGCAAGCAGAGGAGCGGATGACAGAGTTCCCACCATCACTGTGGACAATTGGTGCCCCGCATTAGCGGGGCTGGTAGGTGCTTCCCTGAACGATCGCACCAGGAAATCTTACCAAAGGCATTTTAATTCCTACAGGTCGTTTGTGGATGAGGCTGGGTTGCCTCAATTGTTTGCTCCAGATGCTATTCATGGGTACCTACAGAAGTTAAGGGATCAGGGCAGGGCTGTCTCTTTCGTTAAGGCTAACTTGTCAGCGATAGGCTTCTTTGCAAAACTTGCAGGGGTACGCGACCCGGGTTGCTCTTTTTTAGTCAGGAAAGCTGTGGCGGGCTGGGCTAGACTGGAGGGACCTAGGCGGGATTCTCGTAGGCCTTTGAACATCCCGACCTTATGTGCTATGGTGGACCTCCTGCCTTTGGTTTGTGATTCCCCCTTCGAAGGCAATCTGCTGGGGGCGGCCTTCACTCTAACATTTTATGGGGCATTCCGTCTGGGTGAAGTGGTGGGGTCCTCTAGAGTTGACCAGGAAGGGGGCCTCCAACATAGGGACATTTGCCTGTCTTCAAATAGTTTGGCAGTGACTTTAAGGAGATCTAAGACCGACCAATTGGGCAAAGGGGTCACCATTCGGCTGGGTCCTGCGCCAGGGGTTTCGGCCTGCCCGGTAACCCGGATGAGAGCGTATCTGGCCCTGCGCCCAGTTGGGAGCGGGCAGGCCTTGTTTGTTCATGAGAACGGGGACTGTTTGTCTCAGTTTCAGTTTAAGGCGGTCCTGGGACTGGTGCTAGCGCGTTTAGGTCTGGGAGATGCAGGATATTCGTCTCATTCATTCAGGATTGGCGCAGCTACCTTGGCCGCAGGGGCGGGCCTGCAGAGCGATGCGATTAAAAGGGTGGGGCGCTGGTCGTCCGATTGCTATCTCAGATATGTGAGGCCTGAATTGTTGTGATGATGGATCAATGATTGACTGTGACTTGTGCCTGACTTTTCCATTTCTCTCCTCTAACTTAGTATGCCCGCGAAGCTGGTGTGGGTGTTGGGGCACTCGTTCGTGCGTCGCGCTACGGTGCGTTTACATCAACGGCGAGTGGTGAAACCGGCAGACTTGGGCGGGACGGAATTCCTGTGGCGAGGCGTCGGGGGCATGAGAATTCGTCACCTAAGGCGGCTCGTGGAGGAGTTAAGAGATCAAGAAGAGCACAAGTCCCCAGACTGGATTATCATTCACTTGGGAGGAAATGATATGGTTGATCGTGGTCGCTTAGCAGTCAAAGAGGCGTTGCTGACGGAATTTGCGTGGTTGGGGAAAATCTTCCCATCGGCCAGGATTGCTTGGTCTGCAATGATACCGCGCAGGACATGGGGCCCGGGAGTTCGAACAAGGTCCTTGAATGTGTCAGTAAGACGACTCAACGGGGAGATGGCAAGGTTGTGCTCAGTGAAGGGCCGCTTATGTCATATTCCACACCGGATGATCTCGGGAGAGGCTATGTACCACAACGACGGAGTGCATTTGTCGGACTTGGGCACAGACACATGGATAAAAGGACTGTGGTCATTTATACAGAGCGCAGGTGGGGAGGGTGGCAGACCTGAGGGCCTTGGCCACCCTTGTGGCGGAAGAGAGACCTGCGATCAGTGACATTGACTAACACAAGGGACTGCCTTACGTACTCCATAGGCCAGCACTGAGGGGGGAGACGGTAAGCTCTTCGCTGGGAAGATGTGACCACCGGCTGGGGAGGCTAGGGCGACAGATCACGAGCCTCCTGGGTCCCTGGGCAGTCCGGTGGTCGGGGAGTGGGCCCTGGAATTGGCGGACAAGGATCAGAGGGTGGGGCCCACTTCTCTTTGGCGCAGGCGCGGTGCACCTGGCGTGGTAGGCTCAGTGCGAGATGCGAGCCTGAAGGCCCCTTGGTGCTGGGGGGCGATGAGATAATTTTGCATTTATGATTTTGCAGTTATAAAGAGGAATATTAAAAGTGTCTGTGATGATGATTATGCATGTTACTTTGTTTTTGTCATGTTTATGATATGTTGAAATTAAACATGGCCTTTTTTATAACCCACTCAATGCTTTGAAGATTCAATTGTGGGTTGGTGTGTCAACTAGGGGGGCGGGGCCATGCTGGGGGGATCCGGGTCCTATGCCAAGCGCGAATATCATGAAGCGCGCCCTTAGGACCCGGGCCCCCCGGGCCACGCCCCCGGTCACGTGATCATGGGCGGCCGGTCGCCCAATCGGCACTCGGTCGCCCAAGTACTTCCGGGTCAGGCTTACGTATGTCCGGCTGGGGTGTCGGGGGGCGGAGACCTTTGCCCTATTTAGGGTCAGGAACCGTGGCTTCTGTCTCTCTTTGCCCTCTGCCACCCCAGCTGACGACCTCGCCGGGCGACTCCTTTTTCCACCCCCTCACCATTTGACTTAAACTTAATTTCCCACCCACCATCCCTGTTGCTTAGGAGTTGGAGGGGGTGGTTTTTTGGCGGAAGAGAGACCTGCGATCAGTGACATTGACTAACACAAGGGACTGCCTTACGTACTCCATAGGCCAGCACTGAGGGGGGAGACGGTAAGCTCTTCGCTGGGAAGATGTGACCACCGGCTGGGGAGGCTAGGGCGACAGATCACGAGCCTCCTGGGTCCCTGGGCAGTCCGGTGGTCGGGGAGTGGGCCCTGGAATTGGCGGACAAGGATCAGAGGGTGGGGCCCACTTCTCTTTGGCGCAGGCGCGGTGCACCTGGCGTGGTAGGCTCAGTGCGAGATGCGAGCCTGAAGGCCCCTTGGTGCTGGGGGGCGATGAGATAATTTTGCATTTATGATTTTGCAGTTATAAAGAGGAATATTAAAAGTGTCTGTGATGATGATTATGCATGTTACTTTGTTTTTGTCATGTTTATGATATGTTGAAATTAAACATGGCCTTTTTTATAACCCACTCAATGCTTTGAAGATTCAATTGTGGGTTGGTGTGTCAACTAGGGGGGCGGGGCCATGCTGGGGGGATCCGGGTCCTAACTACGATGTGTGCCCCATACAAGAGTAAAATGCTGTGAAATGAAATACAGAAGCACACATCCTGGACATAGCTAACACTCTTGGGGAATGCAAGATTAAGTAAAGCATGTGAAATATAAACAGGAACAAAATCACTGTCATGGATTACCCTATCATGTAGTGAGACTGGGTCAAGAAATAGGCCCGGCACTAAAATAAATATGGTGCCCATTAGTGAATTAGTTAGCTAGAAAAGTGTCCATGTTTCAAAATTAGGGCAGTTTTTAACTTCTAAAGATATGCTGTTTACGTTTTTTGTACGGTATGGGAGACTGAATAGATTTGATTTTGCTGCAGGCATTGTTTGTTTTAATATCAGACCATTACACACTGCCTGATTGCCCTAATGCCAGTCCAACCCGGCCACTGTGTTATACAATTATTGTGCAGATACAGAATCACTGTTTTTGTAGGTAAAGTAAAGGACATGAATATAGGGTCCGATATGGGCCTGTTTCAATGTCCATTTTAATTTACCACCAGGTAAAGACTCGAGGGACCTAGCACACTGAAAGCCCTAGTCCAGCCAATTTTACATTCGGATTGGGCTCCTCTTCCTGCACCTCTTGTCTGGCTGGTGTACTCACACCTATCTACTCCCCCAACCCCCTCTCACTTTATTCCGTTTTTTGTACCCCTTTCATTCACTCTGTTCTTCCTTTACCTCGTCCCGGGGGAGCTGAGCGGTTTTCAGTGTGAGCAACCCTCATTATGCTTTTGTTCTGCGCCCCGCTGGTTTATCCAAGCAGGGGCAGGGCGCACCCCACAGGGGAGGGCTCTTTAATGACCTGTCTGATTGCTGCTATCCTCATGCAGGTGCAGCGATTAGGCAGATGTTGATCAAATCCCTTGGGCCTCCTGGGCCTCCAAACTCTGAAGTTTGTGAATGCGCAGGGCCCCCTGGCTGCGAGGCCTTTGGCAGCTGCCCACGCTGCCCATGCCTAGCGCCGGCCCTGGTTCATATAACCACAAAGTAGTCATTAAAAGACCCTTTTAAGAAAGAAACGTTGGCTCCTCCTGTTTGCTGAGCTCCTTTACTGGCGTTTGATTGGCTGCCTAAGATTTGTGCCTTTGCTCATAACTAGTACGTACAGTGTTCATACACACCCCGTGTCAAAAGCAGTAGGAAGGGGGTTTACTCTGCAGGCTCACTGACAAATACAATAGAAATTGGATGCTGAGGTTTTACATTGTGAACTCCCTGACACATGCAATAGGAACGGAGTTTACATTGTGAACGGTGTGAGTATCACCACTGGAAGGATCTTCAAACGTTGAATTATGCTTGATATTCGTATCAGAGTTCTTCTAGTGGAGAGGCGGCAAAAGAGGCCCGGTTTGCATTGTGCATATTCGCAATTCTATGTTCGGTATTTCGTTGTGTGTGACTTTAAAGCACATTTCATTTATCGAATTAAAAGCACAGCCTGGACCTTGATGTAACAAATGTTATTTGAGGCTTTGCAGAGTTTTGCATTGCGAATCCTCTGAAAAATTGAAATAAAAATGGGTTTTACATCACCAACTCTCTGATAAATGCAATGGGAAGGGGTTTTACTGTGGGAACTCTCTAAAGATTTTAGAACTTGAAGAGCGACCAGGGAGAAAAGATAATTTGTACCCCAGCAGTTCTGGTCGTAGCATCTTATGTGGCGTAGAGAAAAACCTGGCCAGCTGAGGGTCAGGAGGCTCCTTTTATAGCTGGATAGGCCGAGTGAACCACAGCTCTAAAGGAAGATCCACAGCTCTAGAGAACGAATCACAGCTCTAAAGGAAGATCCACAGCTCTAAAGGAAGACCACTCTAAAGGAAGATTTACAGCTCTAAAGGACGAATCACAGCTCCAAAGTAAGATCCACAGCTCTAAAGGAAGAACCACAGGTCTAAAGTAAGAACTCTAAAGGAAGATCTACAGCTCTAAAATGTAGTGTAGTTGCTATATTCCCAATAGGCTCTGCGCATTGGAATAACATAAACGATAGTTTAGATGTAGGACTGAGGTCATCTAGGTCTCTACTGAATATGTTAGACTTAATTAGGTATGCCAGCTAGCTCAGAGGTCACTAGAAACGTTCTCGAGTGAACAGGAAGGAGTTAACTTTCCTGAATAGACAAGAAGGGATTAGTTTCTGACAACCGCATAAACATGACAACTTTGCTCCCCCCAGAATAAGGAGTATATCTCCAGAGTCGTGGAAAACAATAGACCACTATGTCACTCAGTCAATCGTGCATGCTTAGTTTCACCAGGAGTGCAGAGAAATAGAGAGGCCGGCGTTTTCAATAAAAGTTGTTATTTATTGAGCAGTCCTCTTTCTCCTGCAAGAGAAGTGAATTGCCACAATTGCAATACTTGTCATAAAGTAAAGTGCGTACAGTAAAAGGAGTATTATGAAATAATACTTTAAAAGCATTTATATGGTTTCTAAGCCATAAGATACTTAAAACGGATAAAATATATACATACATAAAATCAGTGACTTAAACGTACTCAACTGGTGCTTCTAAGATAACCTACCCCGGTGTACCTAACCTAAGCCTAGTACGTGGGAAGGAGTAAGTGAGCTGCAGTTTAAGTTGTTAGTTTTTGCCAAGAATCTGAATCAAGAATTCTCTGAGGATCTAATCAGCTCCGTACCTTGGTTTATAGAATGGAGGAGGTCTTGTATCTCGTTCTCAGGACTTGATCGCCCAGCAACCCGCAAGGGTGACTGGAAACACTGGAGCTGGATTTCTCGGCAGGAGAAAAGACAGCGTCTCTCTCAGTGCGTCAATGGGAGGGTCGACTTCCTTCGGCTCTCGTTACAGCTGGGCTTCGGGTAAGTAGATAGCTGATCTGCTCCAAACCACTGTGTGTCTGCTTAAGGCAAACGCTGGTATATTTATACCTGGAAGGTGCAGAGTTTGACATAAGGTTGGACATAAGACGTCACTAAGAACTTACAGTTCTTTCAAGACTCCAGGAGTTATTGGACAAATCAAAACAAAAGCAGGGGGGATTTCCCATGCTGCTGGAGGCTTGGTTTGTTTAAAGAACGCGTTGTACTTTCTAGGAGTCTATGGGAGTAGCCTTGCCGTATTTGGACTGCATTGGCTATGACTAAATATGGTATGATTCTTATGCCTTTATAAGGATATGATTTGTTATAACCACATAAGGGCATGAATCGGGAATATTTAAATAGGGTCCTAGATACGTTCACAACAAAAGGACGAATCACAGTTCTAAAGGAAGATCCACAGCTCTAAAGGAAGAACCACAGGCCTAAAGTAAGAACTCTAAAGGAAGATCTTCAGCTCTAAAGGACGAATCCCAGTTCTAAAGGAAGATTCACAGCTCTAAAGGAAGAACCACAGGCCTAAAGTAAGAACTCTAAAGGAAGATCTGCAGCTCTAAAGGACGAATCACAGCTCTAAAGGTAGATAAACACCTCCTAAAGGAAGATCCATAGCTCTAAAGGAAGATCCACAGCTCTAAAGGACGAATCACAGCTCTAAAGGAGTGGCACACAGTTTGTTCGTGGTTACCTTTCCAGACCTTGGAATACCGGGATCGTTCTTGAGGTTTTTTTCAGCTCAACATGTAAAAGATGTGGCTTTTAATTTTAGGATGAATGGGCTGTAACACGCCCACTTTAAAATACACGAAGCCCCAATACGTTTCCAAAACACCTTGATAAATGAAAGTTCTGTTTCATGACTCAGAAGAAATAATAAAGTTTGTTACAAAAATCCAATTGAAGTTCGACTAAAAAAGATTCATTGTAGGGATACGATGTACATATTTCAAAACTACTGAAATTCGTTAGGATGAACAACAAAATTGTAACTCCTCCCAAATTCACTTTTCATTGCTATGCTTCTGACCAAGCATTTTGGGCAGCCCCCCGCCCCCACCACCACCCATTGCTTCAGAACCTGTTGTGCATGACCTTTTCTCAACACAGCAGTTTGGAGTCACTGATGGCTTCCTCTGGCTAGGTTTTGCTCAGAGGTCCACAGGGCATCAAGGATCACTGTGCAGAGGGCAAAGTCACAAGGGGTTGGCCTCAGCCATATTTCAAATAGCCCTCAGCCATGCTGTACGCAGAGATATGTGACAGTGTCATTTCCAAAATGTATTTAATTATTCAGTTTGAAAGGTCTTCCAAACTGATTCGTGAATAACGTTTTGCTTCTTCAAACTTGCATTCCATTGTATTATTTCTTTTAAATAACCGTGCATTTTGGATTTGCATATTATGCTCATACTTTTGCTCCAGAATCTTTTTCCATGAAATGGCTTGAGAACCTTTAATGTGCCTGTTTGTGTCCTGATGACCAGAGAAAACCCTTCTGTAGGTGAAAGCCATTAGACAGCAGCGGTGCTATAACCGTTCAAGAACTGTATGCATGATGGGAAAACAGTTATCTCGGCCAATCAGATTTGTTGTCCAATTCAAAATCGGAGCCTCAAACCTGATAGTGCTTGATCCCAGCCTTCGGAAAGTAGAAAAGATAAACCATTTGGAGACCACCAAGTACATTTTTTTTTTTGGACACAAAGCGCTCTCAGCACTCTGGATAGTAGCTTGCCTTTTATGTTTTCATTGTGTAAATATGATATGTATGCATTATAGGTCGACTTAGCTTCACTTCTCTTGCTGGCTAGAGAGTTGGTGTACGGATTCTGTCATTGGACCTAAACCAGCCATAAATATTTAGCTTCGGGAACACCCACCCCCTCATGAGTTCCTGTTAGACATGTGTTTGGTGCACCTCCCTCAGGAAGTGGAATTAAAAACATGATCTTCTAGGTGGCCAGATCTCCGCCCCAGAATTCCCACTGGACTAGGCCATGAATGAAGCACTCCTGTGTGAATGGGAGGTGCGGATGACCATCATTAAGGTGACTTATTGTACTTAGCTCAGTATAGTACCAGACTGCCAACTCTTTTGCCAGGTACCATGCTGCCCCCATCTTTTTCTTTTTTTAGTGCCTGTCCAGCTGAGGATTTAATATGCACATAATAAAGTATTAATTAAGGCCTGATATATGTCGCTTTCATGGTGAGGGAGAGATGTTCTAGAAGATGGTGAAATCATCACCTGACAGTGTTCAAAGTTTTGTGACTGTTCGACACACAAAACCAGCAGCAGCTGGCATGGGTTGGGGCGCGGGAGAAGGAAGGGAGTGTAAAAAGATAAAAACCACTTACCTTATGGCTGTGTCTCTGCTCAGTCTCTCCTCTATGTTGGAACAGGAACCAGGAAGAACACCCAGGCTCCCCTAACTAATCATAATGTTGCAATTCAGCATTGTGATTGGTCAGAGCGCCGTAGTTTGGCGCTCAGACGGGGCCTGGGCATGTTCTCCACCCAGGCTGTCATGCAGGCTGGATGGAAAACATGGAAAGTGCGCTTGACTGTTTGGTCGGCCCGAGAGGTCCAGCCAAAGCGTCATGCGCACTTCAGTCTGCCCATCACTCCTTCCCTGCTCTCAGAACAGAGCTGCCCCGCCCGCCTGCAAAGCAGCTGGAATAAATACAATGATAATAACATTGTTATTATCATTTTATTTTTCCTTTACTCACACTGCTTAAAAGCAGTGGGGTGACGCTCCTCCACCTTAGCGAAGGAGTCGCCAAACTCTCCTCTGGCAGAAGTCTCCTCTCCGTCATCGTCCTTGATAATCATGGAGGAGTGCAGGGAGTGGCCATTTCCTTAGACCTCATACCACCCAATCTTTACATCTGCTCAGGAGGCCAGAGCTTCATCAGTACATACGTACCATGCGTGTGATCATCTTCAGGGTAACTATCCAGGGCAAAGTTCAATGTTTGGCTACAAGACCCCCCTCCCTGCGGCTCTCTGGGATTTTAGCAAACTAAAAATGTTATGCATATTGCCACTAACGACTTGCACACTCTCACAGACATACCACACACAGGCAGGCACACAAATATGCGCTCAATGCAGGAGGCACACACAGACAATTCAGTCAAAAAGTCTCACACAACCGCCCATTAAAGCTCATTATTACCAGTGTATAAATTGTATTGTTGTCTGTAGCTCTCTCACTTTCTCCTAACACATGTCTTCCTTTCTACTTTTTATGACAGATGGACGGGGACGTCCTGGAGGGGAAGCCACGGCATCTGAATGTAACACGGAAGGTTCTCCCGTGGAGTGAGCAGGTAAGACTCGTTGTGCTGCATATGTAATGGAAAAAGCCAAGGCCTAGTGGGCCTGGAGATGGTTTGAAGTTGGGGCGGGGTGAGAATCCTCTAACTCTCTAGCCTAGAGCAAGTATTGCCTAGTGCTGATATACCATGTCTACCATCTCTCTAGCCTAGTATCCTGATTCTCATGAGCTTTTACCTAGGGATTGACTGACTGCAGAGAGCTGATGGAAATGTTGTTTTTAAGTTGAGAACCTGGGTTATGCCTAGGTTTCTATAATGTACGGAATATCAGAAAAATAAAAACAGAAGTGTAGCTGGCAAACCTGTTATATGTACCTCTTAAATCGCGCATAAAAGTCTTCCAAAATGTTCACTTGTCTGACAGATTGAGCTCCAATCGCTTCAAGTAAAATTGGCAGTAGAGCTCTGAAATAAAACTGTGTTTCCTTTGTACAGATTTTAGAAAAATCTGCCATCTTGGCATAAGGAGAGTTTTTGTTTCGGAATTAAGAAAAGGCCTCATGAAGTGTGCATCGCATGTCTGTGTGCCCAACATGCTTACACCCAGCTGTCGTCCGAAGTGCTAAAGAAGGGAGATTAGTGTATCATTTTCTCATTGTACCACCCTGATGTCCTCAGAAGATTTAGTGAAGGGGGGCTCCTTTCTCGTTCTATCACTAACCAACACTGAGCAGGCCTCAGGAGGGCTAGTAAAGGTGGTATTTTTCATTGTACCACCTTGATGTCTGAGAAGGTTTAGTGAAGGGAATTTCCTTTTTTTTTTTGGACTAACATTATATTCTTCTCTCAGTGAAGAGTCTTGCATCATTCTCTCAAAGTAGTTAGTAGTACTGTGGAGGTTTCTTAAGAGACTGCGAAGAGAGGCTCTAGTGTTGTCCATAAGGCACTGTGCATGGGTTTTAAGATTAAGATGTGCAGAAATTAAATGTTAACATCCTTACAGTGACTCGCATTCAAAAGATTTCCTTTACCATGGCTAGCCTAACTTTCCTATGTAGAAAACCAGATTACCGATTAAAAATACTAATAGTGTGTCTTGGGAATGGAGCTAGGAGGAAAAACATGTAAACTATTTGAATAGGGTTCACTGAATTGGGTGTAAGGGGTAACAGGTGCTAATATAGCAATCACAACAGTTGATATTCTTCTAACCAACACAAAAGGTATCTTGCGGTGCGTTCAAAAGGGAAAGATACACCTACTTCCCCAAATATCAATTACAGATTGAACAAAACAATTTACAATTTATGAAGCACACTATTTTAATAGTTAATAAAAATTCAATTCAATGATGAAGTTTTATTTCTAATATATAATTGGGAAAAGTACATTTTAGAAAGCTACGTTTTCCCTGCCTGAAGGTCCTGGAGACCAATTTTGCATTTGTTCTTTTACTTCTGCCAGACAGTAATTAACATTTGTGAAAACGGCATGAAATTCTTCCCAGGAGCAAATAATAGGTTGACCTGAATGGGCACAGATGACTCCTCTGAACAGGATATATTATGCTGGATACATTATGCAGAACGGGGCTGTGAGCATACTTTTTGACATTACAATGTCAACTCCTGCTCTAGTGTCAATGCTTGCAAGAAAGGTCAACTGGGCGTTTACATATAACACCTGAAAGGAAACCGGTTGGCTAAGCTATTCTTGTACATCTTCTGTCTAGTTGCTGAAGGACCTGCTTTGTCCCCACAGACTTCTGTCTTTAAGTTTTTACATGCAACGCTGGGGGTAAACTTGAAAAAAGGGAAATAGGACCCTAATCAGTTCTTATGTTTCCAATGTCTGATTGTTGGAAAATCCTGCTTTGTTCCTCCAGACTTCTGTTTCTGTGATTATTGGTTGGGACAGTGACTGATCCAAACTGGATTTTAGTGTTAGATGTTAGAGGACACTAGGATTGCCATAGTCCACTCTCCACACACCCCCAGCCCTCCGATACCAAATTTAGTGTGGCAGAAGACTTCTGCAATCTTAAAAATGCCCCTATTGGGTAGGGTTGGCCTTGGGAACTTTTACCACGCTGTTTAGAGCATGCCCTGGAGTGATTCCCACCCACCAGCTTGTGCCAGGCATAAACGTGGCACCTCCAGGTGTCCTTCTTATAATACTACTGGACCTGTGGGAGATCATAAAAGGATTGAACCTGCTGCCTGAGACGTGACAAGAGCCCTAAGGTACTGGGCCTGCTCTCCATCTGGCACCAAGGACAAAGAAGTAGATTCCAAGGATCATAAATCTAACCTCCTGTTCAAGCCAATGGATACAACAAGCTACAAGATAGGGTTCCTGCAACTGCTCAGCTGACAGAGGCACCAGACCTGGACTGAACCTTGCTGTGTGGCAAAATCTGGTTAGTGTATCCGACCCACGCTCTAGCATGGTCAGCATCAAATTGCACCTAGGTTCCTGTATACCACGACCATTGACTATCATTGGCACTTTATGCTTCTTGGTACTATTCCTACTTAAAACTTTATAATTCATGTCTCTGGTTTCCCTTATTGGTTTTGTATTTATTTTTTTAATTACATTTTGGTCTATTTTCTAATTTGGTTTGGTACTTTTTTATTGTTTTGCATTTTCACTTCATTACACACTTGATGCTGCATCAATAATTTACACCTTGCCCTAAGTCAGTTGTTCTTAACCTTTTGACTTCTGTGGACCCCCAATTAATCATTACTGGAACTGCGAACCCCCACTGATAAATTATTGGAAACCTTGAACCCCACTGAGTCATACTGGAAGGTGGGTACCCCAACCTGCGCATTTTTGATGATTTGAACCACAAAAGTAACAAAAAAATACAGAAGCATTCATCAAACAGATACACAAATGATGAAATATATTATTTAATTAAAAAACAAATAAAAAAATCAACATTTTAATTTTAATGGGAAGGCTGGAGCTTTTCTAAATTTAATTGCGGTCACTCATCGTCCATACTATAGTGTTTTTGATGCACTTGCACTCTTCTCACGAATCAATCTGAGGATACTAACTTAGCTTTTAGCTTTCAATGTTAAATTCACTCACATTTACAGAACCTTTTAACATTTTCTTTCTTTTTTATTTTTTTTTATTTATTTATTTATTGTTTTTTTTCCACCATTTGTGCCCATGGTGGTGGAAGACAGGTTAAAGAAAACAAACATAAATCATACATAATTGTACATAAGAAAAAATTATACAATAATTATTAAAGAACATTATTATTTAAGTCGCCAACCATTTTTCAAAAGGTGCCCAGTTCTTGGACGCAGTTAAACGTCTTTTCTTTCCTCTAAAAGCCTGTACAGAAGTCTCTAGTTTAAACCATGCCAGCATCCTGGTCTTCCAATGACAAAAAGTAGGGGGTTCAGGATTTATCCAGAGTGATGTAATGCAGAGTCTGATCATGGCCATAGCGATAAACAAAAACGCTTGCAAATGTCTCGTTTTTTCAAGAGCCGTAGAATATTCATAACCAGTAATTACCATTTCCGCTGAGATTTTAACAGAAGTTTGAGTTATCTGAGTAAGAAAGGTTTCAATTTGATTGATAAACAAGGATAGCTCCGGACATTTATAAAACATATGAACAGAATCTGCAGAATGAAATGTACATCTTGCGCAAAACTACCCTTTACCCCCACTAACAACCCCCCATCTAACAAGCTTTGCAGGCGTATAATAAAGATTATACATAGCCATATAGCTTTGCGTACGCAGAGTGCCTGAAACCAAAACAGACCTAGCTAAAACCAATGGGAATTTTAAATCAATAGAGGGTACTCCAAATTTTTATTGCCCACTTATTATTTTGGTCATCTAAGTCATCAGGAAGTTGAGATAGGAGAATCTGATATAGACTACCAATTTTTTCTTTCTTTCTTACGGATTCAACGATTATAACTTTTTCAAACATTGTTGAATTTTGAGGAAATATTTTATCAAGAAAACTTCTCAATTGCAAATATTTAAAAAAATGATTGGACTGCAAATGAAATTTCTCTTTCAAAAAAGCAAAAGAAGCCTATTGCCCAAGATCAGCTAAATTGCCTATCTCCTTCACACCAAGAGATATCCAAGTAGTTGCCACCCCCTCTTGAAATATCACTGGCAGTAATCCACAAGCATTTAATGGGGTATAATAATTGATCTTGGGAATATGAAAATGGCGACGGATTTTTTGCCATACCGAAAATAAAGCCCACAATACCTTAAATTTGTTTTTTTTTTAAATAGCTCGGTTCGAGAATACGAGTCAATACGCCTTTTGTAGTATCTCCCAATGATATTGAGTATATTGATGGAGAAATATGTACCGGAAGCTCAGCAGTATAACCTAATAGAGGAAAAGCAAAATGTTGAATCATAGCTGCCCAATAATAATACAATAAGTTCGGAACAGTCCAGCCCCCACGATCCTGCGGGAGACATGTCCACTTAGCCGCCCTCCTTGGTTTGCGATATGACCATAGAAATCGTTGACATATCCTTTCTGCTTTTATTAAAATTAAACTAGGAATTAACAATGGAAGGGATCTGAAAAGATATAAAAATTTAGGGAGGACAATCATTTTAAGGATATTGCATCGGCCAAACAACGAAAGATGTAAATGATCCAGCCGTTCTAACTTATTATGAAGAGAATCAATAATGGGAGAATAATTCAGATCTGGAATCTGATCCACATCAGGCGAGATTTGAATACCGAGATATGTTGCCTCTGTAATTGTAGGAACATGAGAGATTGGCATAGCGGTAGATTGTAGGATTTGGGTCTTTGCAATATTTAACCCCTTCCATGCTCATGACGGAACGGTTCCGTCATGAGCTACGGTTGAGCTGTGCTCATGACGGAACCGTTCCGTCACGACCACACCCGTTTTTATTACGGCCCAGCACCGGAGGGGGAATCGCGGTCGCGAAGAAAAGGTTAACTTATAGCCCGAAATTGAGCCGAATTGAGCTGCCAGAGACTCCAATGCTGGAAAAGATCGGGCGACATTATCAGTTAATATTACAATATCATCGGCGTATGCCAATGCCTTATATTCAATTCCATGGACAGTGATAGGAGTGATAGTCTGTGATTTTTCTATCATACATACAAAAGGGGTCAATAAATAAGGCGAAAAGAAGGGGAGAACAGGGGCAACCTTGCCTGGTGCCCCTGCTAATAGGAAAATAATGTGATTCGGTGCCTGAAATACGGATTTTAGCAGTTGGGGATATATACATAGCTTCAAAGCCTGGATAAACACTGGTGTGAAGCCCTTCCAGCGTAGAACACCCCATAAATACCCCCAGGAGACCCTGTCGAACGCCTTTTCGGCGTCCAACAGGATCACCCAAAGGGCAGAGTTTGTAACCTTTGCCCAATCTAGAAGAGCTAGAACACGCCTGATGTGGTCGGTCGTATCCCTACCGGGAATAAACCCGTGCTGGCGAATAGAGACCAGAGGGAGAATTATTTGGTTTAAACGGAAAGCCAATATCCTTGAATAGATTTTGCTATCAGTATTGATTAGCGCAATCGGGCGATATGATGCAGGATTTAATTCGTCCTTTCCTTTTTTTTTTTAAAAGAACAATAGTCGGTTGACGCCAGGAGTCCGGAACCGACCCAGTCTGAGCAAGGCGAAAAACTTCTAGCATTTGTTGCTTGAATATATATGAGAAAATTTTGTAGAATTCTAAATGAATAAGATCCGGCCCAGCAGCTTTGCCATTAGAGAGGGATTTCATAGCGTTTACCACTTCCTCCCAGCTGATAGGCTCAGCCAGAATTCGATTCTGATCATCTGTGACCTTCTGGGTGTCCATAGATTGAAAAAATTGAAGCAAACTGATTTGTTGTTGGAAAATTATGTTTGTATCCTCTGTGTATAGGGTTAAGTAAAAATCCGCAAAGGCATTCATCACACCGTTAGTTGTGTCTTGTACAATTCCAAACTGGTCTTTGACCTTAATAATCTGACTGGCTACAGCCCTTTGTTGTAGACGTTTTGCTAGCACCTTGCCGTAATTTTCACCAAGCTCATACATTGAGGATCGAAATTGAAAGTATTTGGTTGCTATATCTTTATAGAAAGGCTCCAGTAAGTTTGACTTTGCTACAGCAACTGTTTTCAAGCTAGCTGCTAGATCTTCCCCCATACGGATGTTAAGACTTAGATCCAGTTCAGCTTGTTGAAGGGCTGCCAGTCTGGTTTTAACTGTTTGCTGCTCTGTTTTCCAACGGTACGAGGCAAATCTCTTTGTTTCGCCACGCAATGCGGCTTTAAATGTATCCCAGACGGTACCGACCGAAGCAGTGTTACTATTGATTTAAAAAAACTCTGAAATCCACAGAGTGAGTTGTTCCTGATAAGATTTATCTAATAGGAGTTTCCTATCAAAAGTCCATGGTCTAATTTGATTGACAGGGCGATCCCAGGGACAACTAAAAATAATAGGATTATGGTCGGATATAGTCCTTGGGCTAATTTCAATCTTGACAGACCCTACAGTTTGAAAAGATGTAAAGACAAAATCAATGCGTACCAATTTTCTATGAGGTATTGAATAAAAAGTATAGCCCTCTTGATTTGGATAATGATAATGCCAGAGATCAGTCAGACCGTGTTCAATTAAAAGAATCCGAAGCGCCTTGTAAACTTGGGGTTTTCGTCCAACATATGCATTATGTTTTGTTATATCTAAGTGACTGGGGATATTGATATTAAAGTCACCACAAAAAAACATTGGATGGGGCCAGGCAGCTAACTCTATATTTAAATTCCTCAAAACCTGCGGGTCGTCAAGATTGGAGGCATATACCGAACAAACAGAAAACAACCGACCCCTAACCAAGAGTTCTGCTATTACCCATCTACCAAAATTATCTTGCTTTACCCTTTTAACTCGCCCAACCCTGGTTTTTAAGGTAATAGCAACACCCCTAATTGTAGAAGTTTGTCGGGTATAAGCCACAAGATCATAGCCCAGAAATTTGAGAAAAGCCCGATTGCCCCAAGGGATATGAGTTTCCTGCAAGCAAATTAAATCCACCGACATCACCTGCAACATCTTATAAAAAGTCCTACGTTTTTTAGGATCGTTTAATCCACAAATATTCCAAGTTGCACATGTCAATCTAGGAGCAGCCGTAAGATTTGATTAAAGACAAAAGACAAAAATAGCTCCGAAGAACTATTAACCATTTTATAGAACACATATTTGCAATCCAGCTGATTTTTAACGGAAAATGAAAAGGTTGGCATCACATTGAATACATTTGAAAAACAGAGGCAACTGTCCCAAGCCTCAGATCTGTTCAGCTCCGTCCACCACCACCACCACCACCACCACACCACCCTGCAACCCACCCCAATCAACCCAACCACCCCACCTAAGCCCACCCAGAGACCCCCATACCCCTCACCCCCCATAACGGGCGACAGGACTGTAGTCCTTGTGATGGTTGAGCAAGCGTATCACTCCGCTCCACTGAACCAACAGTTTTCCCCCTTTCTAGAAGAATAACAGATAACCTAAAGACATTAGCGAAAGAAAAGTCAGCATTTTATATATACCTCCCTGGTCATCAGAAAAAGAAACAAAAGAAGATATGACATTGAAATGATTACTGCCCTGCATTTATCAAACGGACAATATAATGCAATGCCTAGGTATAACTATATTGAATCCAAAAATTCCCTAGCAGGTATCTCAGAGAAAAAGAACTTTGTCTGTCCCTTGAAAATAACCTTTAATTTTGCCGGAAAAAGCAGAAATGCCTGGGCTCCCTTAGCCTGAAATAGAGAAATCTGTTGTCGAAGATGCCAGCGGCGAGTGACCGTCTCTGAACAAAAGTCTGGACGAACAAAGAACTGAGAGCCCTTAGCAGATCTCTTCTTATTGGGTCTGGCAAGATCAAAGATACGTTCACGAGCAAGAAAATTATTGAAGCATACCAGGATAGCACGGGGAAAGGGATTATTGACAGTAGCAGAGGCAGAAGGTTTTTTTTTTTTTATTAAATGGAAAACGATGTGCTCTCTGTATTTCGAGATTCCAATTCCACTCGGTGACCTCTGGAAATGCATCGGAAAAAAGCTCCACTATGAACTGCCGAACATCATCACCTTCTTTATTTTCCTCTACCCCCAAGACCCGGAGGTTATTCCTTCTCGCCCGATTTTAAAGATCAGAGAGCTTCCATAAAATATCCTTACGTTGTTCTTTAACCTCTGTAACTAGATCTTTCTGAGTGGCTGCGGCATCTTCGAGGACTGAAATTCGTTCTTCAGCTTCGGCGATCCTGGTGGTGGTCTCAGTACAAGTTTTAATGACACGGCGAAGAGAATTCTGCATTTTGCGGCAGGCCCCCTGGGTGCGCATGTTTTCTTGCTTGGTTGCTTCTCTATGCATCATTATGGTTTGATAAATTGTTACCAATGAAATCTCTTCGGGGATAGCTGAGACGACCTCACTCGTATCTCCACCCAGATCATGATACTGCAAGTTTAATTGAGGGTGTTGCCCAGATAAATACTTCTGCAAATTTTGCTGAGTGGATTGAGACGGAACCTTAGCGCCTGGAGCTTTACGTACTGTGGCAATATTCAAGTCATTTGAGGCCTCACGCCAGTCAGCAGAGTCACTGTCATAGTCTGACCATTGGAGCTCTGGGTGATCACCATCGTCCTCCTCAGATAAAGAACGCTCAGAGACAGAATAAAAATTCTCACTGGATTCACCAAGCACAGACCCCTAGTATCATGAAATTGTTCTATTGGCAACTCCAAAGAAACAGTTGTGAGGCTATTAGAAGATTGGACTTCATTACCCAGCATGCACTGAGAGGGAAGAGATTTAGCAAGAGAAATGTCTAGAGCTGAGCCTGGAGTCACAACTACCTCTTTTAGCAAGCTGTTATTATGAGTTAAATCATGAAATTCAAGGGGGTCGATATGGGGAGGGGAGCCTCCAACATTAGACAATATGATATTAGGTACTGTTATAGATACTCTTGCAGTAAGACTCGCCCCCTCCTTTCCAACCAGATCTTCGGTTGCTTTCAACTCTTTCCCCTTGGCTCCTAACCTGTCAAACATCGCAGGCAGCGTTTGTTCCTTAGCGGCGATGAGAGGAGCAGGAGCAGCCGCCGCAGGTATCGCGGGGGAGGACTTGTCTGAGCCCACAAGACGGGGTTTCTGAGCGCCGGCTGTAACGCCCTTCGGGTCCGCCTCCTGCTGACCGCGGGTCGAGACGCGGGTTTTGAGAGCGGCGGCCGCCGCTTTAGTGAGTGCTTTAGGCGGCATTCTGTTTTCGGAAGCCGGCGGCGTGAGGCAACGACCAGAAGAGCAGCTGTCGAGCTTTAGAGATGGAAATACCTCACGGTGCGCCGTTCCAAATCCGGATAAGCGGCTGGGACGATACAGACCTCGCCAGAGCCACCAAGCCTTCGAAGTGATTCCAGGTGTAATGGAGGCAAGGCGGAAGGTGAGTGCCATAGACAGAGTCGCGCGCTTTCCGTGCTGGATACCAGTGAGAGTTTCCTAGGCAGTTTTGCAGAAACCGGGCAGAGCAATCATTCAGGGGTCCACTACGGTCCAGGAGAGCAGAACGCCTTCTCACTCGGCCGAGATCACGGCTGCCATCTTGCCCTCACCTTTTAACATTTTCAATGTAACTTTTTGCTTCTTTATTTATATACACATTATAAACCTTTTAATATGTTTTGGTTTCCTAAGCAGTTGCGGACCCTTGAGTAGGCTTTGCAGATTCCACGGGGTCCCGTCCCAGACCACAGGTTAGACACTCTGCTTACATTAAGCCTGTCAGCTCTATGCCGTTGCTACCAGGAACGTGAGCTCAGGTTAATTTACTGACTTTGAGGGTTCACTGTGACAGGGGTTCTGATTATTCCTTGATGTTGCTCGTCACGCCTCCAAAGAACTCAAATTCTTCAGTTTCATACGGAAATACACAGCAGAAAAAAAAGCAGCAGCTCTCAAAAGGCCATCAGAACTGCTCAGCTCCTCAGTATGATTACGAATCTTTACAAGCAGGAGGATCTTTAGTAATTTTTGTACCTTGATAGGAATGAAGTAGTCCACGTTTGTTAATTGTCCTAATAAGATGTCCTCAGAGTTGGTGAGTGTAGAATCTTACATCATTAATTTATTGTAGCACTCTTAACAATGCCTTCAGGGGTGGGAGCTCTGTTGCTACAGGGAAAGCTCCACATGACAGATTCGCAGTTGGGCTCCACGTGTCCACATGCTTTACACCATATAACCCTCTCTACTTTAGGACACTGACTACTTCTATAATGGTAGGTATCCTCTTCTGCATCTATCATCACTCTCTCTGCAACACCTCTATGTATTTTCATCATACCGTGTTTGAATTGTGTCTGTATCTTGTGCACCTCTCCCAAGCCCTCCCATATAGACCATATATACACCTAAACCCAGCACTCTCTCAACCATGCACTCCACCAGAGTTCCAGCTTTCGAACACATACATTTCAGTAATACGAAGTGCTATTTAAATGCAACAGTTCAATTCCATACTGATGGTTTCAGATGGTTAGTGACAGAAGGGCATTCATTATTTTAATCTTCACACCATTCTTATGTCCTCAGAAGAGGTAAGTATGGGAGGAAGACAGGAATACAGAGGAGATTGGCATCACAAGCATCCCTCTAAAAGTGATCTGCCATTAGTGACAGAAAGCAATTAAGACTAACTGAACTCGAGCTGGAAGAACTGAGAACGGTTGCAAAGGACACTAACTCGGGTAGGAGCTCCGGGTTGGCAGAAAGGAGTTTAAAAGCACTTTAACCTGATGATCCGCTTGAACTAGTAGTAGAGGGTGAAGTGTTGGAACACTAACACTAGCCTGCCACAGTAGCAAGAATATCTCAAGCTACCGATTGGCTCAGATGGCAGGCAGATTGAGCACTTTCAAAATAATCCACAGCACCATTCTCACTCAAAAAAACAACGTGAAGGAAAAACTTTTTTTCTTTTAGAAATAAACGTGCACCAAAACGGCGTATTTTCAGTAGTTACCTAAGTTCTTTACACTCTCATCAACGCTGGGCCATATAGAATAAACAGTGAACCGAAGTTGAATTCAGAAAGCAGGATACATTAATACAACAGCTGAAATAAATTTTCACTTTGGAACAAAGAATAGCTAACAAGGACAAGAATATTGCTCAGAGACTAGCTTCCATGGTGTAGATGGGAAAGATAATCATGCTGAAGGAATGAGTTCCATTGCGCAGAACTGCTCACTATTAGAACCTAATAAGATGCAGCCAAATAAAAGTACTAAATTCCCATTGAGTGTCGAATGAAAGGATCTGGATTTTTTTATAATTACCAAGAGAAAGGTTTTTTATGTATCCCAGAGTAACAATGGCCGCTCTGCCAGAAGTGGACGCAAAGGTTGCTGGGGCTATATTAGTGTATAGGGTGCACCAGGCGAGCGGAGAAGACCCCCTAACGGCTCAACCGTATGTCAGACTAAACTAACATACCAAACAGTAACTACAGAAATGCCTTATGCACACACAAGCAGAATCTCTTACAATAGTGTATATGTCTAGAACACAATTCAAATAAGCCGAACACTTTCTTGATGTCAACTGAAGTCAATAAAATTCCCATTTGTTTTTATTGTGCTGTCATAATACGTCCCTAAAAGTCAGTAACGGGTCATCCCTCTTTCTTTCTCTTGTAGCTTCCTCATGGTCTCCATGATTGTAAATGAAAATGAAATAACTTTTTTTGGTCAACCTCACTGTGCACTCCTTGTGATGCATAAAGAGGAGCTGAGGGATCTAGATGTGGTCTCTTGTGCTTCTTTATACCTTCAGATGTTGGTGAAGTGTGATTCTTCAGTCAGTTTCACTTCTTGATGCTTCCTGAAGACTAAGTGAAGGTGGTTTCCTTATCACTGTCATTTCCTTTCTTTAATTCCTCCTCAAGTTGGTAAAGGCTGTTCTCTCCGTGACCTGGTTTTACCCATGTCTCCTGAAGCTTGTGTAGGCCTGTCAATCACACTTTTATTAACCTCTCTGGTGACTCTTCAAGCTGGCGAAGGAGATTCCTCCTTTACTCTCTCCGTTGTCTGCCTTCCTTATGTGTCCTGGAGATGGTGGAGAACATCCTTCCTGCGCTCTCACGGACTTTCCTTTCCTGATGTCCTCTGAGGAGTCTGTCAAAGACATCCCAGTTTGTCCTTTGAGTCTAATTCCAGTAGCACCAGCCTCTCTGATTAGGTACTCCGAGCAACAGCTTCTGCTCTGGATGTTTGCTGCTAGGTCACTGCCTCCAAGTTGCACTCTGCTGCTTAGTAATATTCTGTTAGACCTCCCTGTCAGTTGTACAGCATGCTAGTTGCATCACTGAAGGGGATGTCGCCTCTACTAGCTCACCACTAGAAAGAAAAGTCTGGGGAAACTAACAAGGGCTTCTATTCTGCCGGCTACCTAGACACCTCACAAGACACTAATCGCCATTTCAGTTCTGCCACAGGCACTTTAAAGGAGAAAGGAGGAGAAATATCCTTGGATAGGTGAAATGGATCCCAGTCATTCCTGCTTTCTTCTTCCTGTGCCTGGGTCTACTCTGCAGCCCTCGGGGTCTATGGCATGGAAAACCTATAGTAGTCTGCAAGCAATCAGCAAAATCTCAATCTGTGCAAGGCATCAAAAAGCTGTGCACCGTACTTGGACTTATAGCCATGCGTCTTTACCACGATGGTAATCAGACGATTGCAAGAAAATTCAAACCCAGTCTGTATATCGCTCTGTTCCTCTGGTCACTCAGGAAGGGTGGGAATTACCTTGGAAACACAGGGTGTGATGCTGCTTGAAGGGCGGTTGGCTCTTGGTGGACTGTGCAACGAGTCTGGCACAGCTTTCCATGGGAGATGGAGCCAGCTGGCTTGGTTTCATGGCAGAAGGAAATGCTTGAAAAGGGCCTCGTGTATAAGAGCACTACACCAAGGAACAGAGAGAAAGACATATAAAGTCGCATGTTTGCTTCACGAGGAGGATGAAAGTGAGCAGGCCGGCGCTTCAGCGGTGACTGATTCTTCACTTCTGACTTTTCACAGGGTTCATGCATGCCCTTTTGGATAGAATGTTGTAATAACCACAGTCATCTCGGCCTGACCGCCTCCCTACAATGTTCCAGAGCAGAACATAGTGTCCCCAGGAGGACATGTGTGCATACGGTTTCATGGTAAATCGTTAGAGTGGGAAGACAGAAATACTGGGTATGCAGATCCTGTGGGACACTGTCCAACAAGTGTTCTCGGTACTATATACTTCGAGCTGACACTCTACTGCAAGCAGTTAGCGTTAGAGGTGGGCGAGTCACTAAAGGCATAAGCTAATCTCGAGGTCCTCTTGGCGGCAAACCAAGAGAACATGGCAGCCACCTCTTGGCTGAATAGCACAGTGTGAAACGATAACACCTAGGATCCATCTTGGTTTCCCTGCTTGACCACATTGTGAGCCTAGGCCAATATTTAATTTTACAGAGCCTCCTTTTTTCATGTTCACATAAGGGAGCACGTTCAAAATCATGTGTTCAGGATGTGCGGTGGTCAAAAACCATTTCCGTTTGATTTAGTATATTGTAATATTGCTCTATCGAATTTAAGCCACATATACGGTGCACACAACAACTGACTTTCCTTTTACTTCACAATTGGCATTTTGAGTGAATGTTTCTGTAGATGTTTAAAAACTCTCACTTTTAATAAATGCTCTAATGCAGTGAGATATATATACACTGATGTCCTAAGATGAAATGCTCCCACATGATAAAATTGAATTTTTTAGATATTTTACCATAGTTTACAGGATGTTTGTTGCATGATTTACAGATCCCCTTTTTTCAGCGCTCTGCAAGATCCCAGGCTCTTAGAGCCAAGCTAGACCCTTGGCTCGGCTCTCCCTAGTCATTGCTGGCTCGCCCACCCCTAGTTATCACGTGGATGTCCTTTGCTGAAATTAACTGGGATGTGTCCTGAGGCTCCAGAACGAGATAAACAAAGTTGAAGACCCTGGTGTCTTGCAGGGAAAGCAAGTCCATGCAGGGTAGTCCTTTTTTGGTTTAAATTTCTTTCACTGGTTTTATCCACAAAAGAAACAAATGAGCCAGTGTGCTCCACAATCATCGGGTAACAACCTGGCATATTATTGTCATGTACTTCAGGCAGAAAGAACAGCAGACAGGAATACAAAACCTCTCTCCTCCCACCCCTCTCCTCCTCCCAAAAAAAAGGGTGAACTTGTATCACTATGAGTAATGCGGCTCAATAGATATTTCCCAAAGATGTCTAAGTGTTAGGTGTGGCAGGCGTGGGCGCCGGCAGAGGGTCTGTCAGTCGCAATAATCTAAGATATTTGGGACAAGTAAGTTCTGTGAATTCCGAAGTCAACAGCGCTAAAAGGGGAGCCCAAAGTCCATGGAATGAGCCCCTGGGATTGCTCAAGGAGAGAGAGAGATCTTTTCCATCCCTAGAATGGACCACAGCGTATGTAACCACTCTAGTCGGGTGGGCACGGTTGTGGAGCTCCAGTGTGTGAGGACGTTCTGAACTGCTGCTCCCAGTGTTAGGGCCATTTGCTTGCCTCTCCGAGAACGAAGCGGAAAGGTGAGAGCATTAGGGAGGCCAAGGAGGATATAAGCTTGAAATCTCGGGATCTGTGTTTCGAAGTGGGAGTGAATCCCGTCCAATATTTGTGGCCAGTACGTCGCTAAAGAAGGGCAGTCCCACAGCAAGTGGGTAAAAGTACCCGGCGTGCCGCAGCCCCTCCAGCACGATGGGATATGCGAGGGATTGCCCCTGTGGAGCAGGACAGGGGTTAAATACTCGTAGGTGGCCAATTTAGTGGCTGTTTCAATGGAAGCGACATTGCGGTCCGAGCGCCGGGCTCAATGGTAGATGTCCCTCCATTCCTTCAATGAAAGTTCCCTTTCCAGTTCACTCTCCCACCTCAACAGCCCAGGTGATTTCTCATTGTCAAGGGGGTTCCTCATGAATTTATTGAGGTCTGAAGTCAAATGTGCATTTCTATGTCTCATGATTAACCACTTCTTGAATGGTGTGAGCAGCCTCTCCGCACCCGCCTGCACCCCCCCAATGTCTGATTTGCAGATAGTAGTATCGCTCCGTTTCAGGAAGCCTGAGCTCAGTGCGGAACTCCACAAATGGGCGTAGGCCAGAAAGATCAAAGAAGTGCCCTATCGAGCCGGTAGACTCTGTCGTCCAGTGATTAAATTCCCCATAGTCAAGGCCAGGTGTAAAATCTGGATTCTTGACAATGGGCGTGATGGGGGATGGAAAGGTCGTGAGTCCTCTAGCAGTCGCCGTCCTATCCTAGGCCACCATGATGGGCCGGGTCACCTCCGATAAATATAAACTGCGATGTCGACCCGGATGAGGGAGAAAGGGGACCCCCCCACAATGTGTGGGCTGCAAGGGCTCTGTCCATAAATA
The DNA here is from genome assembly GCF_964261635.1 of Lissotriton helveticus. Classification (NCBI taxonomy): domain Eukaryota; kingdom Metazoa; phylum Chordata; class Amphibia; order Caudata; family Salamandridae; genus Lissotriton; species Lissotriton helveticus. Next base: position 932,887,164 of record NC_136061.1, on the reverse strand, counting down.
ACCAATGTTTCTCGGACTCTGGGCGAGACCACTCTACTAATGTCCTCAACTGAGCCGCCCACCATTACGCCAATAAATCTGGCATCCCCAACCCTCCCTCCACCGGGTCTCTGTATGTGATATCGCGGCGCATCCGATCCCTTTGATAGGGTAGTCCTTTTTAAGGCGAGTGGGGTACCAATGCAGCGTGTCCTTTATTGCACGTGGTCATTGACGCAGGGCACGAGCCGTGGGTACATGCTGGAGGACGGCATCCCCACACTTTTTTCACAGGGTGAACACCGTCCATCCTGCCAAGAACTTGGGTCCCACTGAATAATGTGCTCGACTCGTCCCGGTGTAATTTCCAAACACCAGGACACTTTCAGCAGTGCCTGCACGTTGTCTGCTTTCCATCTGCAACAAGCAACAATGTACAGGCTGGGACGGGCTTTCTTATTTAAGACTCCTGCTGGGCCCATAACAAAGGCTGAATTTGAGGGGTCATCAGGCCTCCTTTTGTTTGAGTCTCTTGACTGGGAGCAGTCAGGAGCCTCACACCTGATTGAAATGAAGCAGAGGGGAAACAAAGGCTCACACCTTGTTAGATCTTCACACATACTTAAGAGAGGTAGTTTTTTTTACTTTTTTCAGTCTTTGTTATGGAGATATGCATGCACTGTAAGAATATCAGATGTGTTGGTTTTTCCCAGTATTTACACAAAGCAAATTGCACTTATATAGAGCTTACTTCCCCTAAGGAGGCATTGAAATAATTTAAGTACCACTATTTTTTCTTGTATAGCCCTACTCATTCCAATGCAGGGCGCCAGAGCGCTTTACATCAATCAATCAATTATATACGTTTGTAAATGAATGTACAGGATGTGTTACATAAAACTGCGGGATTGCAAGGTGTAGATGTCACATATTATCTTCCATAGCTCACTGTGCTATTATCCTGACAATACTTTCAAACATACACATGATAGACCTGCTAAACATATGTGTGAGGGCTTTAGATCTGATGTCACGTCTTGTGATGCCACTTCCTGTAAATTTGTGACTTGTGATGCCATGTGTGATGTCATGTGCCGTGATGTCATGTGCTGTCGCGCGCTGTGAGGTTGCGCGCTGTGATGTCAAGCACTGATGTCACGCGCTGTGATGTCATGCGCCGTGATGTCGCTTGCATACTGCCTAACTAGGTTAGTCCCCCAACTTCTTTTTTTAAGACGTGTGCCCTGTTGGCACAACATCCACTAGCGTCTTCCCCAGTTTGATCAGGGGAATGAGCCAGAGAGTTGGTGCTGAAGAGGTCCCTGGCCGCGCCAGACTAGGTGCCTCTCTCTCTAGGCAAGGCAAGAATACAAGGGCTTGGGGGCGATGGTTTGAGAGGAAGCACCGGGTTCCTGTGCTTCCTTTGGCAGCTGGGCTGCTTTCTGCTGGTGCAATGAGAGGGAGTGGTGTTGGCAGGTGTTGGTGTGCTGGTCGTTATTTGGGTGCTAAGTGCCTGACCTGGGATGCTGCCTTCCCTCTGGAGATTGGCATGGCCTTACAACAGGACGGATCTCCCAGAGGGAATGGTGAGGAGCAGCAGCATGCTGCAGGGAAGGAAACGATGTGCTGGGAGCCCTGCACATGGCTGGTCCACAATATATTCCCCCAGTGTGTCCATCACTGAAGATCTGTGAAGCACAAATATAACATAGAAAATGTGCTGCTGCTGCTTGGGCTATCTGACGAATCCGGCTCTTGTCTTTGCATCTTTAGGCTTTGCATTGCCACTGTTATGCTGTTCACTCATCAGGCTGGTGTTGGAGGAACATGATATCTGTATTCAGCTCTCACTGCGCCTCCGGGCCTCTCTTCACCTGTAACTCTAGAAACAAAGGCAGTGAAAAGAAGCCTGCTGTTTCTTTGTTCTCTCCTTCTCGGGTCGGCTTATTCAGTCTTGTCTCAGAGGAGCACAGGATATAAAGGCAGAGCAGAAAGCTGATTGGCGGTTCTTCCCATAGTAACCCCAGGATTGAGCATGTGCTGATAGCTCAGGACAGACACATGACTGTGCTGCTCTAATTGTGCTGCTGCTTCTTAACGCTCACATGGAGGGTGAGTCAGCTCCTGGCGTTTGGAGCACTCCCCTCTGTCTATGCTGCTAATTGGATACAGCGTTTCCTGGCATTAAACAAACTTGCAAAGCAATTCTTCACAGCATTGACTCTTTCACGGTCCCACATACTTTGAATAATTTACCTTCATTAGGCTGAGAATCCCCAGTAAATTGTTATACAAAACCATATTAACATTTACACAATTTATATTAAGCCAGAGTCCTCTCACGTGATTCGGAGTTACTTTTTTTTACACAACATTCCCAAAATTACGCTAGGTCATGCAATTACGTGCCGTTCAAAGCAAAAGATTTAGCGTAAGTGCATTGGATCACTGCAAGCTGTCAGAAAATTCAAGCTGCTGCATTTGAGTTTTTCGCAATGTTTTTAAGCGCATAACGCGTCCTCCTGTGATTATCAGCGTTTTAAATCCAATAACTGCCCTACTATGTTCCAATAACGCCAGATGTGGATTAAAAAAAATCCCCAAGTGCAGTCACATAGAACACATATTTGTAGACCATTCTCACCTTCCAGAAGTGGGAACAGTATAGAGGACTTGCTCTTTTATAACCAAGATACCTACCTTTGGGAGAAGACATTCTCAAAATCTCGAGTAGAAGAGAAATTACAGGAGGACTACTTACAAAAGTCCTAAGAAAATCAATTTGTATTACTCTGAGTCTATGAGAACTGGAACGGTGATGATCAAATGCAACTTTCAGCTTCTACACCATTCGATGAGCATTTCCACAGCCTACGTAAACATCATACTATGTTTAAAAGGATGCACACAAAATTACCCCTCGAGGTGGCAGATTGGTCAACCAATCTAGATCCTTTTCACTGAAGCTTCAATAATTTACTTACTGCTGACAGAAGGAGATGAAATTCCATCACCCGGGCCGTTTATGTATTTCTAGTTTCCGCAAAGCTAGTGCCGGGGAAGGTCTTTCTCCGTGTACGCGGCTAGGTTCTGGAATTTATTCACCTTGCTGCATCATATCAAGAACAGTACTAAACACCAACCAATGCTAAAGCTATCCCAGGCCAGGACCTGAGCTAATGCTTAGGGAGAGAATATGGCCTAACGGCTAGGGCGGTCGACCCCTGAGCTGGGGAACCGAGTTCGAGTCTTGCCAGAAACGCTCAACATTCTGTGAATCTGGGCAAATCGCTCAATCTCCCCTTGCCTAACAAAAATGAATATGTCCGGCTGTAATGTAACTGGTGCTCATGTAAAGTGCTCTGATCCCTTCGGGTCTAGTTTGCGCTATATAACACTCCACACCCAAAAGAAAAGAAAAATGCCTCAACTGTAAGTCCTCTTGCACGTCACTAACTCCAATCCTCATACAGAACCATATAGCTACAAGAGCCCTGTTCCACAAACGTGTCCATGCTGAAGGCCTATCAATCCATCTTAGAAACAGACTTAGAATTAGAAACAATTAGATTATAGCATTCCCACTGATTGATAGAATTGTATAATCTGAAAAGTGACCGAGGAATTTACTGTCCTCAGGATAAGAAGGTAGTGATATGGTTTTCAACAAATCTTAAACTCCTAAAGAAGAACAGACCCTGCCTGCGGCAGAGGTGCAGGACCTCTGTGAGGTCTCAGACTCAAGCTACAGATCCCTTGAACACTTGACAGCATGCATTTTCTTTTGTTTGAATTATTTAATTCTCACCATCTTGATCTACTCTAAACCAGGTTACAGCTCTTCTTCTTTCAAGATATCTCAGACGTGGTCTAATTTCCCCAAGCAGTATTACAGAGAATCCTACACCAGGGTGATTTAAATCTCTAGGTAGGTATCCAGAGTAAAAAACAGTTGTCAGTAGTTTTTCAAAACCGGGAATCACAAGACCAACAGATTTCTGTGCCATCATACTTGCCACAGAACAGTTGCAGGTGGACATGGTCTGCACCTGCAACGTCCACACTACACTTATAGTGATGAAAAAACCTGCTCTGAATTGATTGGTTTCCTATCACGCTTGACACCAAAGCCAAACGCAACCTATGACAACTGGAAACCTGACATTTGACACCATCAAACTTACACATGCACCAAAGCAAGGTCTCTTCAACTAGATTCCATGAACTCTCCACCTTCATATACACCCCACCCTCCTTCTCTGACAACTGCCCAGATGTTATGTTTGAATCTCCCTTATGTAACATTTCCAGAACTCTTGATGTAATGGGTTGTGTTAAAAAATGTTAAGAAGTTGGCCAACAAGTGATTTACCCCAGAGCTTGCTGACATAAAAAGACCGACGTAACAATTAGAAAGGTAGTAGAGAAAAATACAAGCGTTAGTTGCAGATATATTTGTTAATATCTTATTAAGAAAGTTTACAGATTGGTTTAGAGGGTACAGAAAGCCACTGTGTGTCTATGATCATTCATGCCAGAAACCAAACTAGGGTATTATTTAAAAATATTGGGAATTTGCAGAGTCTGAGGTGTTAAAAAAATTCCACTGTTACTTCTCACAAACAGTGTGAAAATCTAATGTCCTACTTTGAAATTAAGATTCTTGAGATGTGGCAGAGATCTTAGATAAACCGTGGTCACCGTCATGTGCCTAAGAAATGTTCTTGTATTTTGCTGTTTTGTCCTGATCAAGTATGTAAAGCATTGGGGAAGCGGAAAGCCCCAAATATTCCACCAGAGCCCCACCAAAGTGGAAAAGATAAATTGAATCCCTCCCTCTTAACGGACATGTCGAGAAGGGGAAACTAGAAGGGATACTGCATCCATCTGGATATCTTGGCTCCCTGATTAAACTCAAGTATGTTTTGCTTTAACTTGATTTTGATTATTTTGCTGCATTACTCCCTACACTAGGGGTTTAACTCGATGATGCTCTCACTAGGCCCATAGATAATTAACTGTGCTAATTAAATTGTGACTGCTGTGCCCCAGTTTTGAAGTGATTGATTGTTCACGGAGATGGGATCCGGCAGTGTTTTCCCGTGCTGTCCTTCTGCCCTCTTTGCCACAGCCAGCATGCCTGTTAAGGGGTGCTGTTCTACCTCTCAACTTGGCCGCTATCATGAAGCAGCCCTATATGGATTGTCTGTGGAACCGTGTGATGTGTGCACTGTGCATCTCAGCGGGACTAGGAAAGCAGTTAAATTAGCACATGAAGGGAATCTTTGATATGTGAACCTCAGTGCTTCACCTAAGTTGAAGGCATGTGCAGTGGACCTGTTACCTCAAGAAAGTTTGGCCCAGATTTAATATTGGTTTATGCCTGCACTAGCATGGTGCAAAGTGACATCAGTGGCTTATTTGCCAGCACAAGAGTTGTTTTCAGAGCCTCAAATCTACTTTGTGCTACTTTGCATGAAGGGGGTATAACGGGGCAGATCATGTGTTTTGATGCAAAGCACAATCAACTAAGGTAGCTTGGCCAGATTTTGCATAAAAACGAATGCCTCACGGAAGCGGGCACAAACAAGGGTGAACACATTGAGGTCCTCCAGAATGCATGTAGATGCGTTGCATTTGTGCTAAAGTGCCCAGCACACATCCAATATGTCGGACTCTGTTGCGACTGCCTGTACATTGGAGTTTGTACTGGAAGGGTATGTCTCCGATATGAATCCTAAACAAGACAGGACACCCTCTGCTCTACACTATGGCCCGGGGCTGTGCATCGCACAATGCAGGTTGTTTGTGAACCAGCACAAGGGATCGTACTATCCACAGGCTAATCTTTGTAGATATGGTGTTGCGCTGTCTTTCGCCTTTGCATATAGCCATGCAGCAGTTTTGGATGCTACCCTGCGTTGCATGACATCTTAGTGAAGTTGGGTCTTTGTTGTCGAAAGCTAGGCATCATGAGCCAGTCATCACCAATGCATCCCAAGGAACCCTACATAACGAATGATGAAGGAAGTGATACCAGCTTCACGGGTCTTGCCATTTTGTTAGAAAGAATGGTAAACTTAATGTATCGATGAGCATTGTGCATAGGCCCCACCACTGGCCTTTGCTTTCATCATTTATTATGTTCAGTAACTCCTGCATGAGCGTTCTGTTAACATAGAAGATATCGGTGCTTGATTAGGCGAAGCAGCCTGCCGACAGCCCTGCAAGCAACCTCTATTTTGAGGGTGCATGGAACCCTAAATGTGATCCTTAATTACGTCCTCAGGCAGATGTTTGACCCCACAGTCCCTGTTGCCAATCTGCAAATGGGGCGACTTAACGGTCTCTTATGGCTTGAATGTGATACAGCAGCTTGAAGATGGTCCCTTCCGCTTGGCATAAAAGTAAAATGCAAAACGTAAAACCACATCTGTGCACCGTGCCAAGTGAAATTGACTTAACAGGTACGGTATTGGAGGTAAAACATGATGTTCCTATCCCTGTTGACGTTCTTACAGTGCAAGGACACCATTCATCGACCAACGTCCCACGGCAGTCACTCATGAGTTATAATCCATGAGTGACGACTTGTGTGGAAAGCTTGGTTCCAAAAGATTAATCATTAAGGTAAGCGAAAGAACCGTCCAATCAATGGCCACACGTGACTGTCACAGTATCTCAATATTTTAGGGCTACGAAACGTTCCCTTCACTAGAGGACAGTTGTCAAGAAACAAAAAAGTACCAGGAGGCCTAAACCAACATTGCATCGAAACAAAGTATAACAGTAGGTGTATGTCATCTAATCTGTAGGATTAACAATGACCAAATTGTATGTAAAGGGCCAAGTGAGGAAACCTCTGAATCAAAGACATATCGCCTAAGATCATGTGTTTTGGACAGGTGGCAGCCTGCAAACTGTCATAAAGATTTATACCCAAAAGAAATCCCCAAAGAATCTAGAAAATGGGCAAGCACTGGCACAGCATAGCAAACACAAAACTTTCACTTTTATTGTTATGTTTTTTCAGCTCTTTTTCTTTGGTCAGGAGCTCAAAGCGCCGGCACACTCCTTTGGAGTAGCCGTTGCGCTATAAAAGTTCCATTTTAACATAACATAACATAACAAAAGCCAGAGGTATGGTGATGAACGCCAGTCTTTTGGCTTAACCAGTGATTGTTTTTTTATGATGGTTTTTGCAAAACGTTATTGTCGAGGAAGCTGATGTGCAATAATCAACACAAAAAACTTGCTTTTAAGGAAAAAAAATGTTTTTGGTTTCTAAAAACATACATTGTCATAGTAGTACCTGGCAACTTAGGGAACTACTTTGCACGTAGATGTCTTGTGAAAGGTCATTAATAATGCTGTCACTCAGAGTGAAGTTAGCCAGTGGCTGAAGTGGGCTGCATCACTGTCTATGCCATAGTGGTCAGAAGAAAAATGAGAATGGCAAAGTAACAGACCAATGGATAAAGAGGGCTGGCTGAAGGCCCCTAAAAGTATATTACACATATAATTTTAGCAAAATCAAAAGGTCTTGACTAATTCTGGACTTCAAAACTATACTCAATAAGATAAGGATAAAAACATTCAAACATTATCAAGAAAACCACCCTGTAATACCTTTGAGCTGGGAGAGTGACACAGGCCAAATCAGCAATTAAGGAAGAATTCTATCCCACAGTTTATCAATTTGTTGAAGGTGAGCCATTGATCACCATCTCCACATGATTTGAGGAACATGAAACTTCCCTGCTGTCCGAAGAACCTAGGACAGTACTTCTACTCTTCTAAAAGACAATCTCTTGGAATAGTGGAAAGGCCACTGAACAACTGCCTAATCTGGAACCATATGACCGCAGTAAACTTGCAGCTATCTTCAAGTTCGCTACCAAAATACAATGCTGATAGGGTTGCCAGGGAAAATCAAAGCACGAAATCCACTGAAAAGATGTGGTGCTCAAGCAAACTCAACATCTAGGAAAAGACAGCAGGCAGTTTCTAGTAACATTCTGCCTCAAAGGAAGGACCATAATGGAAAGGGTAGCAAGAAACTGAATCAGGGTGGGCCTAAGTTAAACAACCCAAAAAGTCGAGTAGGAGTTTATGCATGCACCAAAGCCTGAAGCACAGTGAGCCCTAGTTTAGGAGTGGACAGAAGAAGATTCATTGGCCATATGGTGCTTACATTTAATGGTAATAATAATTTAAACTGGGGAACACACAGACACAAGAATCCATGCCACACGTTGGGATGCGTGACAAGGCCATGACTGTTCCAAAGCCCAGTGCCGATGCAACTTGCTTGAATACACAAAGATTTGTAGAGTGATTAGGGAACCTTCTATAGCAAAGAAGCAACTAATAAGACCATTAAATGACCCTGCAGTCCAAATCTGTAGATTGGGAGAAAGATGTAAACATATTTGTAACACGTGTGAATGCCATAAGGCAATTTGGCTCTGTGGAATCTTGGAGCTAGCTGTGTTGTGAGTGGGAAAAGAAATATTGTTTAGACTGAGCTCAGATTGGATAGTAAAGAGAAAGAATTTTAGGTCTTTTGTGAAACTGAGCTGGGTGGTCTGTGATTTTAGATAAAGAGGGAGGCTGTTTCAGAGTTTAGCTGTGTCGCCTATTAAGCTCCTGCGCACCATTTTGCCAACTTGAACTAGGGAAGGATGGCGTTTTTGGCAGAGGTAGAGCGCAACGCTCTGCAGGGGTATGCCATTGAAGGTTTTTTTAAATATTCAGATCCTGAGCCATTCAGAGCCTTGTGGGAGATACAGAGGGATTTAAATGTGATACGTTTTTCTATAGGAAGTCAGTGGAGCTTGTGTAGAGCCTGGTAGGCTGAATGGAGCTTTGGAATTCCTAGTAGCACCTGAGGGGCTGCATTCTGCAAAGTCTGCAACTTTCTTAGTAGTCTTTGTTGCATATTGAGATAGAGAATGTGGTAGTAATCGATTTTTGATAGAACCAGAGTGACAATCATTGTTTTTTGTAGATCATGGAGGATAAAAGGGAGAGTGCTTTTAACTGTTCATAAGGTGTTGAAGTCGGATGAAGTGAGCGGATTCACCTGAGCTCCGTAAGTGAGTTTGTCATTGAATACGACACCCAGGTTTCTGACCTTCTTAACGGCGTTCGAGAGTCACCAGGTTCTGCTGCCAGTAAGTGGGGGACCAGATCATGAAATAACATGCCCCTCCAAGGGTTGGGGAGAAATAATAAGTTCTGACATCACACACTTGTGCTCCAATATTCTAATACTGTACATATCAAACTATAGCTAACATTACCACTGACAGTTTGTAAGAAAAATACAGTGGGAAAGAAAAATGTCATAGACCATGATTTTAACATGTAAAAGAAAGAAGCCATGTCCATGACTTATTTTTTCTTATGCCAATGTCTCTGCAGCACGATGAATGACTCCAAACAAGTGTGCCCATCCTGAGCATGTTGCAACGCTCCTCGGTACTCCTCATAGGGAATCCAAAGGATTCTGAGTACAATATGAAATATGAAATGAAGCAAAAACATTATTTGCAAATACAATCAGAGCAACACTTTTCCAATTCAGAGCACTGCCAAACCTATTCCCCTGTTTTGCGAGATTTCTGCAATAAACTAGCAACACATTATCTAAAGAAAGTAGACACACTGGATTCCGATTCAACAATTTATCTAACAACCAAGATATGCAGGTACTCAATCTCCCATCTGTATGAGCCTTCAAAGATATTACAACCTCAGAATTTGAAGATCTACTCAAAGCTAGCAGCCCAGTTGGCTGCCCATCTGACCCCAGCCCTAGATACATTTTCAAAACGATTGTTCAGTCAACATCTGTATCTATCCCAGTCAGAAATATTATCGAAAGCTCTTTAAAAACAGGAACTTTCCCTCCGTTATTAAAGAAGGCACAGATACGCCCACTACTTAAGTAGAGCAACTTGGCCCCTCAAGACCGCAACATCTACAGACCAATTTCTAGTAAAACTTTCCTTAATAAACATGATTCTGCAGCGGGAGAGGTTCTGAATCTGCCCTAATCGCAATTTGAGATGATTTAAAACACATAATTAACAGTAATGGTGTAGCTGCGCCACTCCTCCTGGACCATTCAGCAGCTTTTGACACAGTACACAATACTTTGTAGACTGGAAGAAGTAAGGATAGATGGCATCGCTCTCAACTGGATTTCCTCTTCTAAATCTTATCAGCAATTCTTAACTCACCTGCTACAACTATGCAGAACACACATAGATAATTCTGAAACTGGAAAATCCCAAGGACATCGAAATATCAAAACTTAACATCTGCCTCATAGCTGTAGATCAATTGATGACTTAGAATCACCTCAAGCTGAATGCTTCAAAACTGAATGACTGACTAGTGGTGAATGGAAAAATGATGACCCTGTATCCATCTGGCCAGATGAACTAGGACTGCCTCAAAAAATAGCTACAAGTGTGAAAAATCTCAACCTTTTTTTGACTCTACATTTTCATGATTACTCAACATTTTCACAATAAAAATACTTAAACACATCTTTCCACTGCTTGAATTTCCTCATAAAGTACAAGTAACATCACTCGTCCTCTCCAAACTTAACTATGCTAACGGACTATATCATATCATTCCACTCTCAAATGTCAGAAGGCTACAAGGAATCCTAAATTCAGCAGCAAGACTACTTCTACGTGTAAATATACAAACCCACATCTCCTTGCTTCCGAAGACTCTACACTGGCTCCCAAATGCAAGAATATGAAACTGCTGTGCATCACACACACAGCTATCCTTGGAAAAGGACCAACATTAATTCAAGCAAAAATAACAAAATACTCCCAACCCAGGAACTTACATTTCATACTGGCACCATGTTGAATAATTCTGCTCACAGGAAGAAAAACATCGGTGGCACTATTTTCCCCATTCAAGAATCAAAACTATTGACTTCCATTCCTGCAAAGATCAGAGCCGCTGAAAATCACTTGCCGTTCAGAAGGAACTTTGGGAATAATTGGGTTATTCCAAGTGTGACAAATCCATACATTATCATTTTCTGCTTACATGCAGCTATCTACTCCTCAGGACACTCTTAAGTTCAACAAAAGTGTTAAAGCAACATAATCTCCTTATACACAGCCCCTAATATCAAGAAGAACCACATGCCACAAAGCACTTACCAGCTATGCCTTTGTCTAAAAAAACACTTAATGGAATGACCAGTGCAAGATCTTGGGATTGTTCACTCCTCAAATTCGCACCAGACAAACCTACAGGGCCTGCTAACCTGACATATCACATGACTTAGTACTCCACACTCAAAATAAAAGTACAAAGTCTACCAATTTCAATAATGTTCAATAGCTTAGTAAAAATGGATAGACTGTATCAATAATGTTAAATAACTAAGTTAAAAAAATGGATAGACTGTATTAACATTCAAATGGAACAATTTAAGACGCAACAGCTTATATCACATGCACGCAGGTAATAAACTTTTTTTTCTACTATTTATACTTCCAAAATAACCTCCATGTAAATTAAGCTAATTTACAGCTAGGAATAATTATCTCGTACTTATTTGGATGATGCTCTTTTTGCACCCCTTTCTTTGCCTGCCTTAATACTTTGGCAGTACCCTACTATATCATATGCCTTGTGCCTTACTCTCTACTATATGTCAGTAAACTAACCAAACCCCCTCCTTAGAAATCATAGCAACTATCATGAGCAACTATTCCTGTGATATCTAATCTTTTTTAACCCCTCTGCTCATCCCACCCCAATAAATCACAATTTATCTTTCTGTGCAACTTCTTCTTGCAATTTCACAATATTCACAATATCCAACCTCCTCTACCCTATGTACTTATCCCATTTTTGTAACTTGCATAAATTCACTCTATTATTCACACAAACTCTTATTAACTTAATCCATTTCTAGAAACTGGAGGACATACTTCAGTTTTGTCAGAGTACAAGAGCAACCCAATAACCAGCGAATTAACAACAATATAAACTGAATTATTTAATAACTTTGGGTTACGGAGTAGTGTGCTACCCACCGTAAGGTGCTTAAATTAATCAGGGGTAATAACCACTATATAAATGCAATTACAATACAATATGTTTCAGTTTCTTTGAATCAGCAAGTAATACCAACATTTTGCATCAATAGTACATGAACTTTCTTGCCACAGCGAGTCATGTGTAGAGTAAGCAGCATTTAAAAAAGTAGTACTTTTAGATGCGAATTGAATATCTAATAGCATGCTATAGGTGATCAGTAAGGATGTGACAATGATTTACTTTCAAACTTAAACAAGCATTGGCAAATCCAATAGATCTGGTGTTGCCCACCAGCCTTTTGGCAGTTCTTGTTTTGTCATGTGTCTTGCAAAATTGTATTTTGGGGGAATAGGCCCGGCCCTTATTAATATATAAAAAAATAATTTGCTACAGGCATTAAAGTGCATTGGCAGCAAACCTCTTGTCTTTGAGAAAGAAAGGAGGAAAGAAAGAAGGAAAGACAAAGAAATAAAATAGGACAGAGAAAGAAAAAAGGAAGGAAAGTGAGAGAAAAGGAAGGAAAGAGAAAGGCAGAAAGATGTCAAGTGAAGGAAGGAAAGAAAGAAGGAAAGAAAGGAAAGAAATTAAACAGAAGGAAAGAAAGTAAAAAGGAACGAATGGAAAAAAGGAAGGAAGGGGAGAAGGAAAGAAAGCGCAGCAAAGAGAAATAAAGAGAAGGAATGAAAGAAGGCAAGAGTGAAGGAAGGAAACAGAAGAACAAGAAACCGAGATGGAAAGGAAAATGCATAAAGAAGGTAAGAAATAAAAAACAAGCATTTGCTGTGCAATTTGTCTCGCCTCTGGGACCTTCTATGTATTTAGCTATGCAGCACATTAGCCTGGGTGCTGAAACATCTACTGTTCTTTAACATGGAGGGAAAGTAAGCAACAACCTGCGTGACACGCCAGGTATGGGAACACATGGAGAGAAATATTGCCTTTCAGTGGGAATGGTATAGTTGAAAGCTCTGTTTTTAATGTAAAATCAGGGCCTTTGGTGGCCATATCACTGAAAATACAAGATTTGAAAAAAATATTGTCTGCTCGTGGAAGACCATTTCTGTGGACTGGAATCCAGAGAATGCTAAAGTGAATCTGGTATTTTACTGACCTCTGCTGGTCAGTTTCTATCAAGACAGTTAAATAGAGGCAGTTGAACAGAAAAAAAGTCCCTAAGCGGAAGCAGACAAGTCCTAGGGCTGATCTCCAGAGCCCACAAAGTACATAATCATCATACATGCCAACCCTCCCGATTCAGGCGGGAGACTACCGATTTGATAGCTAGTCTCCGGCCTCCCGACTCTTGTATTGAAAAACCCGATTCCATGCGAATTGCAGAATGATCGGCTTGAGGTAACGTAGAGCTAAATTGAGTTCGGAAATGACCTCTGCTCTCTGCCCTTTCTCCCCCGCCTCCTGTAGTTGCCAATACATTATAACTTGAGCCCGTCCTAAAGCTATTGGCTTAATGTGAGCTTAGGCAGGCTCAGGGGCGAGGACTCCAGAAAGGAATTTTGCCTGGCTATGTCCTGCGTTTAAGTATTCCTCGGTGGGCTTCAGCAGGCACTAGGGTTTGGTTTCCTGTGACTCGAAGTAGGCACTGCCAGAAACCAGCTCCTGAAATATTGTCACACCCCCTTTGCCTGCCATAGCGTTTTTCTGTGCTCCTGACACACGATAAGGTAAGAAAAAAAGAAAAACACGTGAAATCTATCAGTAGCCCCTGGGAGAAAAAATGTGTTTCAACCAAGGTTTCTAACTCTGTTTATTTGAACTTTGTAAAACTATGAAAATTAAAATGTTGATGCCAATCTCTACCTCTGACATTAAAGCTTAACTCTTTGTCCTCAATTTTTTTTGGGGGGAATTAACTTTTTGGGGGGGGTCCGTTTCACCTAATGCTTACAAAAACAGAGTTTAGAACTCTGTTTTTGTTAGTGGCAGCAATGAAATGCTGGTTCTTCCTATACTCCAGATGTGGTGTTAGAGGCAGAGTTGCATACTTTGGAACTGGGGAACCAGTTTCAAGTCCCAGCATTGGTTCAACATCCTGTGATTATGGGCTAATCACTTAATCTACCCATGCCTATAAACAATGAATGGTGACATTGTGTAATATAGCTGGCGCTAATGTAAGGCACTCCAGTACTTTTGGGTCAGTTCATGCTACGTGAAAAATTAACAAAAAGGTAAAACCAAAGCCTTAGCACAAGTAAAGACAAATAGATACCTATTTAGGGGCCGATTTGTAAATTGTGCTTCCCTGTATAAGTTGTGTGATTTTAGGCAAATACTTTATTTCACCAAAACTCATTTTTCTTCAAGAGCGCTTATTAAAGCATTTTCAAATATGTGAGTTCAGAATATCAGTTAATCTGGGCAGTCTGTAGGTTTTACATGACACATGACTTGCCTTAGTTCACTAAAGGTTTGTGCCTCAAAACTATCACTTGTAAGTATTTCTTAGTACAATGCTGTAATGTGACGTTTTAATGTTAAAGCTTCTACATGTTACAGAAATTCACTTTCTTGAATTTTGAAGACATTTTGTCATATTTTACATGATATTTGTTTGTTGTATGATGTACATAGCAAACATTCTCACTGCTCAGCTCGTGCACGTGCCCTAAAAGCCAAGCCACACTCCTGGCTCAGCTCTCCCTGTTAATTTGCTGGTTCTCCTCTCTAAGAAAGCATTATCCTTTAATATCAGAAGCAGGTACCCATCTCCTGGCTGGCTGAATTGCACAGTGAGCAACTAGAAAATCGGGAATCATTGCTTTGTCCTTAATTCTTGGAGGGGGATATTATAGTCTGTGACATATATCAACATGTTATTTTTGGCAGTTTTACACAGCACAACCAAAAATAGGAGTTTGGGACCGATTTTGTTGCGCTAGCACTATCTATTGTGCGGCTGCTAAAAATAAAATGCTGATTGCCTGTTGCACAATCTCCCCTTTCAAGAATTAAGGACAAAGCATTAACATTTGATGTTAAAGATTGTACCCATCTGGTAGCTGAATTGCACAGCATGAACCTGAAAAAGTTGTAGATTAATCCCAACTTCTCTTCTCAACCAAAATGTCTTCCTGTATAGCTTCAGTGATTCATCGGTATTTTGATAACTTCCACCTTCTGCTTAACAGCATCCAGTAATGTGATTCTGTAGCCATTCCTTATGCACCCTTCTTCGTCGGGTATCTCTGTGTGGGATTATGAACATTCACTGATTTTGATGACAGAAGACACATAGCCAGATGTGTATTACACCTACCCTTTATTATAAATATGAAGAAAGTGGTATAAGAATCACAACTCAAGTTGACACAGTCAAGAGGACTTAGAATTGCTGGGGAACCAAGAAACCACCCAAGGTAAGTAGATAGGGATCCCACAGAGAGCGTGTGCGGTGGGCGAACACAACCGCGGTCTCCGAACAATTCAATGTGTATATTAGTGCACGGTGCAAACCGTGCTTTAATGTGCTCTCAATAGGTTTGTGGTAATTGAGTGTCATTGAGTGGTTGTGTGCCATGTATATTGTAATGCTGTGCATGACTTGGCATATTCTGAACAGTGACCCATGTCATATGACGTGTCATTCTGGAGATGCATGTATAAATTGTATGTCAGTGATTTTGTTATTCCCTGGTTTCACAACATGTGAGCATATTTGAAATGCGCTATATTTTATTGTTTGTAATTTCATCCGTGTATTTATTCAATTTATTTATTGTAGTTTAGGTTTATGTCATTTAGGGTGATGGTTTTTCTTCCATGTCTAGGTGAATTAGATTTTTTTTAATTTACTTTATTAATGTTTGCCTTTCTGCTATTAGTGTTATATCCAGTCTGCATTGGTTTTCAGAGTGATTCTCTTGCAGTGCATGTGAGTGGCTTACTCCAAGGCTTGGCTAGAGTAGATTTGAGCCTGTCTGGGCAGTTGTACTGCTTGAATAGCTGTAGGTGTAACTTATGAGCACTGGGTCTGCCTTACACTTTTGTAATAGTGGTTATACATATTCATGCCCTCCTTATTCCCCCTTACTTTTTGTACTTTTCCCTTCTTTTCTCCCACTTTGTAGTAGGTATTGTTTATTTTTCTGACACTCCCCCGCCCTGGCTACTCCCACACATACTACAAAGTAGTAGGTCTACGTGTACCTGAGTTCTGCTTGTAGTGGTAGGAGCCCTCCGAGAAATGCAGCAGATTGAGGTGAAAATCTACAGTGTGGATTTTGGCAAATAGCACTTAGTTTTTACAGACGTAGTACTACAATAGTATTATTCTGAAACTCGTAAATTGCCTATTGTTTATAGTTTTAACATTCGTAGTCTCTATGGCCCAAACGTAAATGTTATCAGTGACCGTCAGAGGCAATTAGAAGAATTGGAGGACAGTCACACAAAGCAAATGTGCGCCTTCATCCAAAGCAGTTCTGAATTACCTTTGGGTCGCGTTCCCACTCTAAACACTAACACTCTATGAAGTGCAGAGTGACTCTGCACTTTAAAGAGTGTTAGTGTTTATAGAGTGAGAACGTAGACTGGTGCAGAAAATGTTTCTCACTCTGAAGCTACAGGCCCTGCCACGCGTGACGCCCCTCTGAGAAGCATACACACTGAGTGCCAGCACTGGGCCTAGCTTCAAAAACCTGACAATAGAAATGTTTCTGACGCTAGGCCCTTCTGGCACGCAGAGTGCATAGTGGTCAGAGGTGCGTGTCACTGGCAGGGCCTAGCTTCAGAAACATTTCTATCTACATGTTGTTTTTTGATATCCCTTTATTAATGTACACTGCACTTTCACAATACTTTATCAATATTCTTGCTTCTCAAATTTGCTTGAAAATTCACCATTTACCCACTCTTTTTTCAAAATGTTCTCTGGGGTGAACCCCCAAACCCTCCTTAAGCTATTCAGGCTCGCAAGCTGTGCTCGCTCGCTGCAGTGCACTCCCACAGATGTTTACAGCCCACAACTTTCAAATGCCACCAGTCACCACTGCCTCCAATCTATTTTATGTTACGCCCGACCCGTTTCGTGTTACGCGTTATTCAGGTCTTTCCGCCCGCGAATATTTCTCCCTCTTATCGAAGTTGAAATGTTGGCATGTATGAATCATATAAGTATAACCTAATGTGAAAGATAGCGAAATGAAAAAATGCAAGAGTGAAAGAAAGAAGGTAAGAAGTAAAGGGATAGAAAGAAAAATAAAGAAGAAACAGAAATGAAGGAAAGCAGGAAGAAAATAATTTAGGGAAGAAAAAAGATGAGAAAGAAAAAAGTCAAAAGAGAATAGGTTAATACAGAACAGTTTCAAATGGACACAATCTGGTATGCTATGAAATAACAGTAGTCAGAAAAGCAAACACTCCAAAAGGAATTTACAGCAGCATTGGCATGAGATGGAATCTGATAAAGATGCTATGTGCATTAGAAGCGCCCTGCTATCACATCAGGTTCTAAACACACAGGCAACACTAAAGTAATTATAAAGTAAAAACAGAAACACTGGCACTGAAGGGAACTAGCGTGTGTGCGGATGCTCTCCTTCTGAGAGAGAACAATGCAATCACTCAAAGTAAGGTTAGCTAGTGTCATAAGTAGGCTGACACACTGCCCCTTGCTATATGCTGAGTGAGCAGAAGCAAAATGTAAATGACGCAACAAAAGACCAATGGTTGAAGAGAGGTGGCTGAAAGTCCCTATCTGACATATTTTAATAAAATCAAAAGGTCGAGGCCAACGCCAGACCTAAAAAAGCATTGAAAGCTTATGATTTTTGATTATTTATATTAGGGCGCTTTTATTCTAAAAGATATACATAAAGCATTGATCCATCATAGCATTAACAATAATTATGCATCGTTCTGCTATGTCCATGACTTTGACATCGTGTAAAAACAGTAAATCCATGAAAGGGCAAGGTGCCATAAGGACTGCTAGAGATGAACAAGGTCTTTAATATCCAGATCGTGACTGGTAGCTTATACTACTAGGAAATAAAGTAGTGCCAGAAAAGGCAATTCACCAGGGCCCGGTACTTAACCTGAAATTCTGAAAGAAAAATGACCTAGCCAAGGTCCAAGAAAAATAGCCCCATTTCAAAAACAAAGAATAGCTTATAACAAGCATTGGCAATGCCAATAGGTCTTGCTTTAATTTACTATAACATTCAAGTAGAGGAGTAGGCCTAACAGCTAGGGCAGTCAACCTCGAATCTGGGGAACTGGGTTCGAGTCTCTGCAATGACACTGAACATCCTGTGATTCTTGGCAAATCACTTAATCTCCTGTGCCTAACAAAAATGAATGTTTGTCCTCATGTAATGTAACTGGTGCTATGTAAAGCACTCTGATACCCGATTCAAGTCAAGCTCGCGCTATGTAAAACTCTGCAAAAAAAATAATAATAATTCAAACTAAGGCATGCACCAAGCTATCTGTGTTTCATGTGTCATCACCTAAACAGTCATGTCACTTAATTTGCACTCATAAAATGCACACCACTCACTCTACATTCACACAGGCACAGTGCTCAGCCTACATTCAAACAGTATGCTGCCTGCGCTCACACAGCACTCAGCCTACTCTCACACAAATCTCAGCCTACACTCACTAAATGTTGTGGTTGCCCTATAATTGCATAGAGACAACATTAAGAGGAACAACATTCCTGATACTCACACATACGGAGGGCTTGCTTACCCTATGCTCGCAGACAGAGCTCTTGTCCTAGGCTCACACACCGCAGGCAATACAAAGCTGCACTCACAGTAGACACAACACTCACCCTACACTTACTCAGGGCTCAACCTACCCTCACACGGCTATCACCCTGCACTCAGTAACACAGCGCTCACTCTACCTTCACAGGCTGAGGACTCATCTTACCCTCACATAGCCCCAGCACTCCCATGACACACTCACAAGCACGGCACTCTTATTGGTACAGCGCTCACCTCGAGGCACAGTGCTCACCTCACAGTCACATTCGCATTACACTCGACCTCACTCCCACAGCCACAGTACTCGCCCCTCACTTGCGATTTTTTGGCAAGGCTGATCTCATTTTAATGAGACTGTATGGGCACTTCTCAGTAGGACTGCTGCACTTCTCAGAGGTATTCATTAGCAGTGCACAGTAAGGAAACTTCAGCTGATGGCTCTAGAAGACCAGCATGCACATGACTGTACAAGCATTAACACACCAGTGGGGAGCAGCATGTTTGCAAGGACAGTTCCACAATGCACTGCCATCGGTTGAGGATGTGGATGTGGATGGTAGGGGAGAGGTCACAGTGAAAATGAGATAATGCCACGCACAGAGCCTGAACGAGGAAGAGCCAGCTAAGAGGCGTACAAATGATAAAGTGGGCAAGCACATGGCAGGGCCCACTGTATGCAAGGGGGCAGTATACTGCTAGACTAAAGAGAGGGAAAGGGAACTTAAACAGGTCCTGCTGGATACACAGAGCAGCATTTAAGGTGAAGATTGCATGTGCTGTGCAGAGACTGCATTCAAATGGCAGAGTGCCAATGCAAAGGACTGAGAAAGCAAGCACAAGGTAAGGAAACTTGGCTTCTCCAGGGCAAGGAGATTGTACACCATTAATGCAGCATTGAAACAGCAAACATGATGTGGGAGCACACGTAGGAGATGAAAAGCAACCAGAGAAGCAGGTACAGGCAAGGAGGATAATCACAGGGTGGGAGGATCAAGGTGACATGATTAGTACAGGTGAAATATGTACATGCCAGGAATTGTGCAGAGGGCTGGGCAGCATTATATGGTATGTGGGGACAACACAGGCTGGTGAAGTATGCAGTAGAGGCATAGTACTGGGGCCTGCAGCCCCGGTGGCGCGGGGGAGAGGGGCAACCCTCCAGTAGGCTTCCAACCCTTCAAGGGCCAATTAATGTCTGTGTATGGGAGACTCTGGGCCCTCATCACATTCTGCCAGAGGCCCCATCCTTTTGCGTTCAGCCACTGGTATGTAGATGTCATGCATATGGTCGGAGAGAGACACTACTCTGTGAGTCCTGGGAACTAGCACAAGCCAGTCTGGAAGCTTTCAAGTATAAAATATGTATATGTTAAAGTTCTGCTAAGTGGAAATACATTATATTAGACACATTGGGTGGAAAGGCTTGGCTTAGGTCTCCAAAACGTGTATCTTTAATAAACGTTTAATACATTTGGTTTCAGATCAATGCATTATGTGTGTATGTATGGGGTATTTATATAGCACAGACCTAGCTGAAGAGCAAGGAGACAGTCAACATGTGGCAGGAGGAGTAGATGGTGGACTGTTATTGTATCATGATGTAGTGTTTTTAAAGAGTTGACTATTCTGCTGTTTCCCAAGGTAGTGCTGATTGGATCTGTCCAGATGGATATTGGGATATCCTTCTAGATCTTTGGTGCATAGATAGGAAAGACGTTTTAACTTGTTTTTTTGTCCTTGCTTCGGGTGCTGAGAGCCACTACAATTGGTGTGCTTATCATCCAAGCAGGCAGGGTTGCCAGTCGTATGTATGTGGTTTTTCTGTAGTGTGACTCTAGCCAAAAGGCAGCAGAGCTGGTTTGTTGACTGGTAATGCTTGGTAGATGATCCAGCTGGTTTTGAAGATGGAACAGACTGGTAAGGGGAGCCAATGGAGTTCCATCAGGTTGGAAAGATGTGGTCATAGTTCTTTAGGCTCTCATACGGTGTCCTGCAGCATGTAGAATACCCTTAAGGGGGGGGACCTGTGTGAATTAAAATTACAGGATGGTTTACCTGACCTGGGGTGTAGAGAATTCTTAAATCTGTCTCTGGGGTGTTGTTTAAGAACCTGAAGAAATGAGGTAGCAGGATAAGGCATTGTCATATTCACCCATAGCAGAGATGGAGCTTGTATGATGCAGACTGGATTTATTTTTATTTTTGTTTTGTTTTATATAGCGCAAACTCACCCGAAGGTATTGGAGCGCTTTACATGAGCAGTAGTTACATTGCACATGGACACATACATTTTTGGTAGGGTCATTGAGATTAAGGAATTTGCCCAGAATCACAGGATGTTGAACTGAGGCTCGATCCTGTTCTCCCAGTTCCAAAGTCTGCAGCTCTAACTCTTGCAACATACTTAAGGCAGAGAGAAAGTGCAGAAAGAGTAAAAGGGGGAGAGTGGAAAGGAGAGGCAGAGCTGGGGCGGTTAGATAGAGAGGTAGAAATAGGAGGGATCCAGAAGAAGAGCAAAATGGTAGAAGTGGAGGCAGAGGGATGAGGTAAAGATAGAGGGGTGGGAGAAGAGGACAGTCCGAGAGCAGAGGGAAACGTGGTAGAAAGAGGGGAGTTAGGCAGAAAGACCAGTGAGGCGAAAAGAAGGGTGAGATGGAGTCAGAGAGGTGAAATTATGAATAAGATTTTAAAAATAAGATTTTAATTATTATTTTAGATTAACGTTAACCGTACATTGGGTGAATTTTATATAATTTCTTAACCATGTGCTGGCCAAATGTAATTGTAGATTAGATTAGATCGCTTTATTACATTAGAGATGGCAGTCATTAGTGTTCTTTACTAGATAATGATTAGAAGATTTCAGTCTCCCGGAGTGACGTATTTGATGATTAACAGAGATTGGTCCTCTTAAGGGAGGAGGTAACGCTAGGAAAATTGTTTATTACAGTATTCTTTCGTAACCAAAGATAGGGGTATAATGAAAAATGTATTATGTACTGTGTGTAAGGTTGGATAATTATAGGGTGTAACCTCTTGGGTTTTAATACTGTTTTTTTATGAATTAATGTTTTATTGTAATGTTATGTGGAATTCTTCGGAATTACAAATCATAATAAAATAAATTGATTGATTGAATGAGAGTTTGCAGAAGCATAAGAGTGAAGAGAGGCAGAGGAAGGCGGTTTGATGGGAGAAAACCAGATAAGAGGAGTAGAGGAAGGAGGAGGCAACATGGGGTATCTGGTGAAGGAAGCAGAAAACGCTACAAATTAAGCCTCTGGCTGACACCCTTGTATAGAGGTTGAATGGAGCTGGACTGCTGCCGAGCATAGGGGCCGGGGCTGGCCTTTAGCTTGTGCGAGCTGGGGCCAGGATGCCAATTTTCTGAGGGGTGCAAGGAGCTGTGTGCATTAACGTGACAAAGGTGCCCTTCTCATCTTGCTCCAGCCTTGTCCTTGTCCCTGCCCGTTCATTTCTATCTGATTTCCGAGTTTAGAGTTGTTTGAGTCCTTCATTATCATATGACAGGCGATGTTTTGAACATCCTTTTAGCCCCCATCCTCACCCTCCCTTCACCTTCTGACCCCCTGCTAACACACCAACAAAACCATCACCTGCGCGAGGCAGCTAAGCTATCGGTGATTTAGGTGAGCTGGGGAAGCTCCTGGGATGCTTGTGTTCAGGGGCCAGTCCCTGCTCATCCGGGGACTGACCAGTGAACACAAAAGGGACACCCTACCTTGCTGCCTCATTTCATTCACTACAATAAGCAAAGGCCGCCTCTGTTGGGGGTGCCCTAGGTTCATATCCCTGCTGCAGAGATAAGTGCAACCGTGCTGAGTTTCTGCAGAGAGGACCGAAGAAGCTGCGCAAGGCGAAGCGCTGTCAGAAAGGACGATCACCGAAAGGATCAAGAGGGAACCTCGAGGTGCACCCGACCATCGGACTGAGCAGCCAGGACAACGGTGCGCCTGCCAGGCGAGGCCGGAGCAGTATCCCCTCCTCACCAAGGGCGCCAGACCTGCCGCCCACGGTACCGGAGCTCCCCCTTCGAATTTTTCCGCGCTCTGTCTCGCAGGCGGCGGGAGGCACAGCTCCGGGTCGCCCGGGAGCAGTGAGGTGCGCGACACGCTGCACCTACAGGAAGCCGTGTCACCGGCTTGGCTTGTGGCCTACCTTTCCATCCAGAGGCGTGTTACGGGCTCGGAGCAAGTGCGTGGTGAGTCTGGAGCGCCAGGTGGAGCAGCGACCTTCAACGGGAGAGCCGGGCTGCGACGCCGCACCCCGAAAGACATTGCGGATTGAGAGCGGCGGGCGGCAGCGAAGATCACCCCCCTCCCCGCCACCCTGTAGCACCAGGCTATCGGTGGGAGCAGCCCGCAGTACTGAGCGGCTGTTGGGGCAAACAAAAGAGCTCGGCGGTTACACGCATCACTGTGGCGGGCGGCGATGAAGGTGTCGTGTCCCCCCCCCCCCTCCCTGCTGGGAGAGACAGACGAGACCTAACGGCGTCCGGTCCAAGCGAAACAGTGCTGCCGTGGCACCGATCAGCTGGCAGGGCAGCCGATAAGTAGCGGTGGCACATGAGCATTGGGAGGAAAGCGGGAGCGGCCCACTGTAGTGGTCTGAGGGTGAATATAAAAATTTTAAAAAACGCCCGAATTTACCAGCAAAGGACAAGGAATTTGGACTGTTTCCTGGTGCATCCAAAGGCGGCAGCACCCCGCCAGCTGGCGAATGGGCAACCAGAAGAGCTTGCTGAGTTACTGAAGCGCATTCGCAAAGTATCAGCGGTCCATGGCAGCGACTGGCTGCAGCCACACCTGGATCAGGCGGGAGGAGATGGTCCAGAAGCACAGGAGGCGGACGTGGCTGGCCCATCTTCCCCCAAAAAACACTTGACCACACCCCAGCCACAGAAGAAAGCCCCTAGGAAGAAGCCGCGGAGGCGAAAACGGCCACCTGGGGGCATACCAGCACGAGCAGAGGATCACGGCAGTGCTACCAATGGAGTGGCGACCGGTGAGCATATTACCACCATTGTTAAAGAATGTTTTAAATCTATGGCGCCCCTGTTATTTAAGGGTATGGGAGAAGGGGCAGAAGGGCTAGAGGAACAGCGTGCAGACGAGGCATCAGGCATGCCCTGGCACCTGTTGGACCCAGGCTGGGCGCGACAGGCTAGGATACAAGGACAGGTAGCGCAATGTGCCCAGGGCGAGCAGGGATCCCAGTAGCAGCGTCGGGGTATATTGGTAACACAAGCCTCCCAGCACACGAGGCAACAGCCGCTGATACATACACCAGGCCATCACCTGGCCGGCGTCACTGACCACAAGAGCCACGGGGTTAGGGAGTCTCATCCCTTTGGCAGTCCAGGAGAGGATATGGCGAAAGGAATTTATAGACATTTTATCCCTGCTTGAAATCCAGCTTGATGGGCTGGACCTTACAACTTGCGACAAGAAGAACGAAGATAGAAGTGAAAGGCGCAGCGCTAGAAAGGAAAGGAACTTTGATAATGGGCTGGATGCATTTAGAATTATGGCATGCATCATAGTTGAAAAATTCCCGCACTGCGCTACAGACCTAGGGCTATATGAGGCCAATATTCACTGGGCACAGAGGCAGTTCCCCGGGGATGCATGGCTGGAATATGACAAAGGTTTCAGGCTTAAGATGCAGAGACACCCAGAAATGGAATGGAATGAGGAGGATGTTTCTGGCTTTATACATAAAATGCTAGTGGCCAAAGAGGTAAAAGCTTGGGCAGGGAAAAGCGACCAGTCCTTTCGGAGCTCCTACCACAAGGGGAGGGGCAAGCCATTTCACAGGGCAAAACACGGCGCAGTGTAGCCCCCATCCTCCAGTGGGGCCACTGCAATTTGCTGGAAATATGATGCTCGTGGGATGCTTCATGCAAATTCCAGCACACATGCTCAAGCTGTGGTGGAGGGCATCCTGCGGGGGCATGTCGGGGCAAGAAGGAGCCAAAAAGGGACAAGAAGGATAAGAAAAGGAAACACTAGAGCTAGGATAACAGGAGGGGTGGGGGAACTACGAGAACTACAAGATTGTCAGCTGGCCAGATCCCCAATTAACACACAACAGCTGCGCAGACTAGCGAACAAATACCCTAACAAAGCAGATGCTGCTGTCTTAGTGGGAGGTTTTGAGGAAGGTTTTGTGATACCATTCACGGGCCCTCTTCCATTGGAAGGGGACAACAATCTGAAATCCCAATACAACACCCCGAGGTGGTGAGCGCCAAACTGGCTAAAGAGAAAGCATTGGGCAGAATTGAGGGCCCCCTCCCACCTCAGTTACAGGAGGGCCTGATTATCTCCCCTTTGAAGTGGTCCCCAAGAAGGAGCCAGGCCAATTTAGACTCATGCACCACCTCTCATTCCCTGAAGGATCCTCTGTGAAGGACGGGATCGACACAGAGGCCTGCTCAGTGGGTTACGCATCAGTGGACGATGCGATTGACCTGGTAAAATCAGCAGGAAAGGGGGCTCTGATGGCCAAGGCAGACGTATTGAGTCTGCATTCCGCCTCCTACCTGTACACCCTTCCAGCTTCCACCTGTTGGGCTTTCAGTGGGAAGGGGACTTTTTCATTGACAAAGCAATGCCCACGGGCTGCTCCATATCCTGCGCATATTTTGAACAGTTTGTCACCTTCCTGGAATGGGCCCTGCATGACAAACACCCGGGGGGTGGGAAACTGCATTATTTGGATGACTTCATGTTCACGAGCCCGCAGGGTCTCCCATCTGCGGGGACACTCTGGCAGCCTTTGAGGAGCTGGCTGGGATATTGGGGGTCCCCTTGGCAACCGAGAAGTCAATGGGCCCCACCACAAGACTTACATTCCTGGGCATAGAGCTGAACTCAGTAGCTGGGACGACCAGGCTACCAGTGGAAAAGGTAAAGGATTTCAGGGCGAAGGTCAGGGGTTTGTGTGGTCGCATCAAGGCGACGCTCCGCGAATTAAAAAGGCTGATTGGCAAGCTCAATTTTGCGGCTAGGGTCATCCCCACAGGGAGAGTCTTCGTCAGGCACCTAACACAGCTGACATCAGGCATCACACACAAACACCACCACGTCCGACTAGGGGCTGGGGTTAAGCAGGACCTTCTGATGGGGGATGAGTTCCTCACAAACTTTAATGGCATTCTGATATGGAGTGAGGGTTGGGTGACAGACAGACAGATAGCCCTCTTTAAGGACGCTGCTGGGAGCTTGGGCTTCGGGGCAATCCTGGGGAAAAAGTGGTGTGCAAGCCAGTGGCCGGGAAAATGGCACAGGCCATATGACAGACAATGTTTTTAACATCCTTTTAGCCCCCTTCCTCACCCTCCTTTCACCTTCTGACCCCTGCTGACACATCAACAAAACCATCACCTGCGCGAGGCAGCTAAGCTATCGGTGATTTCGGTGAGCTGGGGAAGCTCCTGGGATGATTGTGTTCAGGGGCCAGTCCCTGCTCATCCAGGGACTGACCAGTGAACACAAAAGGGACACCCTACCTTGCTGCCTCATTTCATTCACTACCATCAGCAAAGGCCGCCTCTGTTGGGGGTGCCCTAGGTTCATATCCCTGCTACAGAGAAGTGCAACTTGCAACCCTGTGGTTTGAATGCTCTCAGGCCCAGCTCAACATTGTATCCTTCCGAATGTATTAAAATACGCACCCTACCGCTTTGCACTAATAGTTCTGTTACGAAATGTGTGAAGCTTCTCAAAGCAGTACCAGGAATTATAGGATGTAGAAGTGCATATATTGCTACAGTAATATAACCAACCAGTGGTTACATCACATATTTCCACGGTTGTTTTTATTGCCTTAATGCCGTGCTGCTCTTTGCTAGCTTGACTGGAGTTAAGACGTGGATACTGATGCTCAGAAGAAACCCGAAGCATAGGCTATGCTCTTTTCAACATTGTGAGTTGGTGCGCAAAAAACTCGCGTTACACAAAACTAGAAGTTGCAAGCGGCAGTTAATATAATCATGTATGCGTTTTCATTAGAGAAGTGACTTTTCAATGTGATTTGCAGTATCATAAAACTTGCAAGTGAAATCGTTTTTTCCTATTTGTGTGATCATATCTGCCATTTTACTTTGTACACAAGCACTGGCTTTGATGCGCAAATGGTTGTGGCATAACTTGTATCATATGTTTATTTGTACTGCACATTTACATAGCATACACCTCCAACTCGGTTCTCTGGCGGTTATTGAAATGTTTTTTTCTGAGAAACCTTTTGGTATCCATTTTACGAACCTCTGAAGGATAAAATGTGGAATCAGGAGCCTGTGTTGTGGTTGATCGATCTCGCACACATCAATAGCTGCCATTCTTTCTACCAAACTATCTTATTTCGAGGCGGGGCAACCAAATTCCACACCAATCATCATTTCCCTTCTTACTCGGTGTGTTCACAAAGCCTTAATCCGGCTATTAAAGATTTATCAGTGTGTTTTCTTTTGGCATGGGTGTAATATAGGAAACCCAAAGTGCTTCAACAGACACGGGAACAGTCTCGTTATGGGGCGCAAAGAGCGCAGTGGAATCAGCGGCTCCACATCTGGTGTACTGAAAATAGTTTCTGTGAGTTGAATGAGACCTTAATGGCGCATAGTAGAAGAGACCTAAACTATGGTGGCCGTCAGGGACAAAATTACAGGACCCGCTGCTGAGCCCTCCATAGCAGGAGAGGGGAGCGGCTCAGGGCTGGAAGAGACACGAAAAGGCTGGAAGGTAGCAAGCATAACGTGACCAAGTGAGCGCTCCCAAATGGAAAGAGCTGCGACCGGGTTCACTCACCTTATGGTGAGAGGGTCTGGCACTGCCCACTCCATATTTCCCCTCATGCTATCCCCCTGCATTGCACTAGGATTGGCTGAAGTGCCGATAATGCTCCATTCCTTGGTCCCTTAAACATTAAGTTCCATCCCATCATGTGACGACTGAGAGAATATGTTAAGCCATTTATTTATTCATTTAATCCATTTTATATAGCTCTAACTTTAATCTAAGCGCTTTACAATAGAATGGAGTAAGTTACAAAAGGTACTCGTGGTGAAATTTACATATTAACAAGTTACATATACAATCATAATTAAGGCTCCCGGTTTTCCGTTTAAACGGATTTTTACATATAAATACAGAGGGAAAAATATTTTCCTTCCGTCTGTTTTTATAAAATTAAAGCGGAAAAATATGACCAAATCATATTCCGAGAATTGTTCGGCAATCCGTGCTCTAGCCCTGAGCCCAGGGTTAGCGGACATGCCCCTCTTCCTGACTGCGGGGTATGCCTGCCCACATTAACACCTGCTGGGCCAATAATCTCTGGCAGGGGCCTAGTTAACACTTAAATGGTCTTTTAAAGACCTTCGAAGTACTCGGTGCAGCTGAGATAAGCTCATGTGTGAGTGTCCCTGGAAGCTGTCTCAGCCCGGGGTGACAAACAAAGGGGGCTGGGGGGAGTGCGGGGGGGCTGAAGCCCTTTGAGCACAATGGGCTTTGCGCTCCAGTCTCTAGCACTTCACCCAAAAGAGAGGCAGCCAGGTGTGTGCGCACTGCAAGAACGAGTGATTCACACCTGATCTTGCACACACAGCGTTGCTGCTGTGTATTTTATTGAGAGTACTCAAATATGCCCCCCACGGACAGGTGCACCTTTTGCAGCCACTCCCCCAAAAATGAGGTGCCCGGGTCTGTCCCCAGCAGCCTTGAAGAGGAACGCCTATTTCACCAGGACATTCACTTGCACACCTGAAGGCAAAGCCTGTGCGCCCTACGATCGTGGCTGGTGGCTCCAGGGTCAATCTGCTGCTACCCACCTAGTAACTCCTCGAGCAGCTGCCTTGTAGTGCCTTACGGCAGCATTGCTCTGGAAGTGCAGTGCTGACAGGCACGCGTGTTTGCTCCCAGCATTGCACACTTTCACTGATGCCAGTAGTGAGCAGTGGTGCACACAATTACGTGTTCTCTCCTAATTCACTGTTTAAATGCCATTAAAGTTACCTAAATCATGCAACACGATCACAAGGCAAGCGTCGATTACCTCAGACAATTCTAAAAAGAAGACCCTTGTAACTGACGAGACCCCCTTCACAGGCCCTGGCACCCTCTGCACATTGGCTGTTTACATTTCAGCAGGTTACAGATGACATAATGGAATACACATCAACTGCCTGTCAGAGGGGCAGGGACAACATGGCACGCGCCGGGCAGACACTTAACCTCTGCAAAGTGCTTAAGACTGCTTTTCCGCTAGACACTAGAGCGCCCTGAAGCAGCATCCCAAGAAACAGTTTGAATGAATAAATACATCACGGCCTTGCCCCCAGGTATCTGCACTGTCCGTGAGACAAAGGCTCACAGAGGAAAGGTTTGTTTTGTAAATCCAGCCCGCTCCTCCTCTGTATCGGTGAACACTGTTTGATCTTGGGCTAGGAGCCGTGGGTGTGGGCCTGTGTAATCAGAGCTCTTTGTTACTGCCCCGCAATAACCTCAGGCCGGCTTCATCTCCAATAATAAGAAGCTCGGTCCCAACTAGAGGTCTGTCCAGATGCTTCTCATTCCAACACGGACCACAAAGGATGCGCTCCCGGTTCTGTGCACAGCTGGCCTGTGCTTGTTGAACAAGCCTCGGGAGAGCCCCAGGGGCACTGTGTCATGAGCTCCCTTGCAATACCCCAACAGGATGGCACCGAGTGTGAGACTTGTTCACTCCACTCATAAAGGATCAGAGAGTGTTCCAGGGGCCCGGCACCCTCACCGGGCGTCAGTGTCACTACGCCTGCGCTAGCCACTGTGAGTCTGGCCTGATCTCCTGCACACTCTGGTTCTCGCCTCAA
This sequence comes from Lissotriton helveticus, assembly GCF_964261635.1. Lineage (NCBI taxonomy): Eukaryota > Metazoa > Chordata > Amphibia > Caudata > Salamandridae > Lissotriton > Lissotriton helveticus. Next base: position 932,857,485 of record NC_136061.1, on the reverse strand, counting down.
GGCAGTGTCTTCCTAAGGATTTTGGGGACCTAACACCTTAATATTTTTGGGTGTACCATTAACAATATTCTTCTAAGTGAAGTACCTTGATGCCAAACAATATTGAAATAGGTGTTAAGGGCTGATATAGAGAAAAATACAGAAGTACAAATGATCAAAAGTAAATTTTCCCAGGAGCTCCTAGGGTGGTGGGGGCCCTGGGCAACTGCCTACTTTGCCAATGGCTTAAAACGTCTCGGCCTCAAGGCACAAAACTCTACAAGTGCACCACAGCACACATTGTCACATCAGGTGGGTGTGTGCAAATGTGCCCTCTTGGGTTCAGGCCCGTCGCTTTGTGAATGTTCAGCCTTTGTTTTCTGAATGCAGACAACCAACTGTGTCAAATGTGAAGGCGGTGAATTGAAAGTGCCTTTCAGCACATCTAATCCGGGCCAAAATGGGAACACATGTTTTGTGAGTGCTCCGTGCCCCAGAGAGCAGGTGCTTTCTATGCTCGTGTGCAAGTAGCAAAGAAATTCAGAGGCGAAACTGCAGTCATGTCATGTCCTCTGCAGGCCAACGTAGTTGGCAGAGGCGCAACTAGAGCCAGATTTCAGGGGGCGGGGGCTAATTTCAGGTCACTGAAAGTGCACAGGTACACTTGTCTAAATTTTAAATGTGTTTACATTTAATAATCATGGCTAATGACAGTGTTTTCAATATTGTAACCGCAGCAGCTCACTAATTCTGCAAGTAATTTCTGTGGCAAAGTTTTCAGCTGACTGTTTTGTGTTTACTTAATTTGGCACCTATATACATATAGCTAAACCTATAACAACCGTGTGCAGTCTATTTAAATAAATGTGGAAAAATACTAGCTGAAACGTCTGTTTTTGCTTGTGACAAAAATAAATACAGATATAAACAGATAAAATGACAAAAAAAGAAATATGGGTAAATACAGACGGAAATGTTAAAAAAAGAAATACCATAAAACCGGGAGCCCTAATTATAACACAATTGAGGGGCGTGGCCAGGCTGGCAATGGAGGAAGACGTGCTCGCATAGAGCTCCGTTGGAGGCTCCCTGTGTTGTCCTAAATTATTCGCACAAACTGCTCTGCTGGGGCTGAAACTTGCCCCAAAAGCTGCTGAACCTGTCCTGCGACCCCGATGCCAGTTTTGGGGCGATTGGGCTAAATTCTCCGCATCGAGACCTGCAGCCTTCCCTGTGATCCGGTGGGATGCTGCTGAACAGGCGCGGCCGCTCATGGGAGCTCAGGGATTGGCTCGCCCACTAGGCCTCGCGCTGTGGCGCACGTCGCGCTGACTGCCATCGGTTTGATCGCTGCGGCCGCTCCCTGCCCCACCAGAACCACACTGTCTTGGAGTTTACCACCTGATGCCTGCTGACCTGAACCAGATGCTCTGATGCTGCCGTTGACCCGGTCTCCTACAGACTAGGACCTGTGAGTCATCCTATGTGGCCTGGCGCAGTGGCCCGGCCTGCTGTAGCAGACGAACGTATCCAGCAGCCACTCGCGACCGCAAGTGAACCCAGCTGGGGACGTTGTGGAATGCAGTGCCCGAAACAGAGCCCACTCGATCTACGGGGAGACCGAAATCACGGAATTGCCCTACAGTTGAAAGTTTGGGAGCCCAGCAGGTGCACAAATACTGGGCGACTCACTCATGACTCTGCCCCCGATGTGCTGCCCCAGAACTGGTCCCTTGGGTATAACTGAATTATATTCCCATGGACTGAGTCCGTTAGAGGGCTGCACACTGATGGCACACGGGGGTGCAGGCGTGGAGGTACAGGAGCTACCATCGGGCATGCACATATTGGAGATGACCCCTAGGGTACAGTGAAAGAGCCTAACTGTACGACTATAACTTGACTGGATGCTTGTTTGAGGTGTGCCAGCCCCATCTCATGGACACTCCTAGATCGATATTGCGGAGCAGACGCATTAAAACAAACGTGTCGGACACATCGGCCCCACCCCCACAAACAAGAGCTAAAGTGAGTAGAATGGCAGATCTAGAATCCCCGGCCATCATGTCTGGCAAGTTGGATGCGGTCCTGGCAGTAGTGGAAAAACTGGGGGAGACCTTGAACCACACTGGTACTGCTTTTGGAAAGCAACATTTACAAAGCAGTGATTGATCTAACACTTCTCCATGTGGACCATCGCACATTAGTGGACCGCACTGATGTGCTTGAAACCACAGCGGCGGAAATCTTACCCTGGGTGACTGCAGTGGACAAACATATACAAGACCTCCTCAACAGAGTGGACTTTCTCGAGGACAGGGCAGATGACGCAGAAGGCCAGGCCCCCCACAACAATGTACGAGTGGTAGGACTGCCAAAAGGAATGGAGGGGAGAAATCCTGTTGCCTATGCAGAATCATGGCTGCGTGCCAACTTGCCAGAAGAAGCTCTCTCCCCGCATTTTGTATTGGAAAGAGCACACCGGGTACCAGCCAGACCCCTGCCATCAGGGTCTAATCCCAGACCGCTCTTGATCCTCCGGCTGCTAAATTATAGAGATAGAGACACGATCTTGCAGGAAACCAGGAAATTGCACAAAATTCAAGTGGACAATCAAAAGGTAATGTTTTTTCCTGATTACACGATCCAAGTAGAAAAACAGAGGCACTCTTACATGGCGGTGAAGAGGCGCCTAAGACTCCTTATTATTTCCAGCACATCTGAGAGTAGTGGCGAATGGTAAAACACACTTTTTCACCACATCTGAGGAGGCTGAGGACTGGCTTGATATGTACTCTCCTTTGAGGGCTGCACCTCTGCCTGATCACACACAAAACAAACCAGCTGGTGAGGCTCCCCGTCGTCGCCACCCCAGGGGGAAAAAACAGATGCAATTACAACTCTCTCAAAAGACAGGCCCAGATCCGGACCAAGTTCTACAGGGCCAACATGGTGCTCTTCAGGCTATGGCATGTATCAGCGGGTCACAGATGGAGGAATGTGCGTCCATCTCCAGCCAGCAGGATCAGGCCAGCAATGCTGATGACCTTTCGGATGACCCTGTTACCATGCAATACTCTTGTGAACTGCCAATTGTCACTCCTCAGACCGCTGATGACATTGCTTGACGACTGTTGCTGTATCATTCTGTTAGAAATTATCTATACCTCGTCACTGTACACGCAAGTATATGGTTGAAAGTTGTGTATTGCTGTGAAGAGCTAGCTAGGCATGCAGAAAACCTATAATTGTAGGCTCTACTCTAATGCTGTCAATTGCAACCACAATTCCTCCCACTACTCAGTGGAACGGCATTTATAACATGACACATAATGTCCCCTGTCTTCCACTGGAGGAGGTCACAATTCACTTCTGGTGGGCACAGCACTGAAGGATTCATGATTGGCTGACAGTCTGGGAGCCCCGAGGAGACTCTCCTTTCCTCTAGACATTCACAGATTGTAGTGCGCAGCACAGGACCCCAGACATAGATTGAATGATGCATACATACATAGTTTGGACGATTGCCTGTTGCACACTTGCCCTGTTGGTATTTATATTAAGTTGGGGCGGTTGCATGTTGCACAGTAGCCCGTGTGATATTGTTTTTTTATTTGTAATCTTTGCCACTTATTTTATTGTTTAGCATGCCATACATTTGCACACTTGTGACATTGCCCTGTACAGAGGGACGCATTCTGGACTTGCTCACACGTGCGCGGCACTAGCTTACCCTACCCCTTGGCCTGATTGGGGCACATGCGTTGCTGGCTTTCAAAAGATATGGCACTTATCGATTGGGACCTGGAATGTGAGAGGCATTTATAGTCTGTAATGAGTAGTTTGATATCCCTGCGCACTCAGGTTACGCCTTATTTTGCATTTCTTGAATACAGTTGCTTGAGAAAGTTCTTGTTGTGCTGCACAATCTGTTGCACCGTGTCTGACGGTGCCCTTGAATTACTTGAGTCACCAGTCCCAAAGATTTGCGCACTTTTAACTTGAAACGTTGATGTTTCTTCACTAATTTATCCTTGGATTTAATAATGAACTTCCAATGATTTTGGTTCCAATGGATTTTTATTTTGTTTATATCATACTTTTTCCATTACTCCATGTTTAAGTTAAAACATTTGTTTCTTCATATTGTCATCATTATCAATACATGCTTTATAACACCCAATGCATTTCGGGTGGTGGTAGACTCCTATATAGACGCAGAGGATAGGTATGTCTTAGTCAAGGGTGTCTTGGGTGGAAGGCAGATCATGCGTGCATCGCTGTATGCGCCCAACACAGAACAGACAGCCTTTTTGGAATTGATCTCCCTTAAACTAACCGAGTGGCACGATGTTCCCATGATTCTGGGCAGTGACTATAATAGTGTACTTGGATGTACCATTAGACCAAGCCTTTCATCCCTTACCTGGCACGGCTACACACACTGCCGCGAAAGCGTTAAACCAGTGGGCCACACATTGGCGCTTATCTGACGATTGGCCCCACCACAACCCACAAGATAGGGTATATTCTTACTACTCGGGAGCGCACGGACTCCATGTACGTCTAGACCGCTTATGGTATCAAATGATCTTCTTTCGAGCATGTCCGGGTCCTACTATATGGGGCGGACACACTCGGATCATAACCCGCACATGGGGGAGTTGCAGTGGGAAGACGCAGTACCGCCAATTCCTATGTGGCGACTTCAACCAGATGTCCTACTTGATGCACTTTTCCGAGACTTACTAGCTACAAGTGTGGCTCAATATTTCAAAGAGAACGCGGGCACAGCTTTGTCGCCACTGCTAGAGTGAGACGCCCTTAAGGGGTCACTGTTTGGGAACACAGGCACATTAGAGTCCAGCTGGAAAAAGAACTCGCCACTTTAGAAAGAAAGCTGGCGGTTAGAGAACGAGAAGCGACTTAGGGGTCCCAGAGACAACTTGACAGCCACAGATAGGAACATACACGACTGCTAGAACGACTGAGATGTCCTAATTATTCCGCCCACTCGGCACAAACACACCATGTGGGGGACAAAGCTGGGAAATTGCTCACGTGGCTCATAAGTCAAGATGAGTCATCGTCCCCTTTCACACCTGTACGTACGGCAGCCGGGGGCGTAGTGTACACGCAGTAAGACATACATGGGGCGTTTGTGGCTCATTAACGAGGCCTGTACAAATCTCGCACACAGGTTACGTCTCTTGAGCTTCAGCTCTACCTAGAAGGGATGGACCTACCGCAACCTAGGCGCGCACATAAAGTGGAATTAAATGAGCCTCTTCTTGCGGAGGAAATACGGGACAGCATATTCTCATTATCCAATGGGAAGTCGCCAAGACCGGACGGACTGTTGATTGAATTCTATAAGGCTTATGCGCATATATTAGTACCACAGAGGCTGAAGGTGTATGAGGCTGCGTTGGATGAATCCACGCTCACTGATAAGCAAAATGAAGCCCTGCTGGTATCTCTCCTTAAGCCTGACAAAAACCATGAATCTTTGAGCTCCTATCGTCCAGGAGCACTTCTTGACACCGATTACAACATCTTTGCATCATTGCTCGCTAAGCGTCTTTCACCTTTAGTGAAAACACTGGTAAACCCAGATCAGAACGGTTTTGTTGCCACTAGGAATACCTCACTCAACCTCCGCAGGTTTTTTCGGGTATAGCAGTATGCGATACATAGATGGCCCCGCTCTGGCTGCCTGGTGCTGGACCTAGAGAAGGCCTTCGATTCTTTAGAGTGGCCTTATTTGGCGGCAGTGCTGAACAAATACGAGCTAGGTGATCATTATTTGAGTATGGTCCAACTGCTGTATTAGCGCCCCATTGTTTGAGTCCGTACTGGTAGGCTCATATCAGCTCCCATTAGAGTGCGGCGGGGGACACGCCAGAGCTGCCCTTTGTCCCCGCTACTTTTTTCTCTAGCTATGGAGCCACTGGTGATGATGCTTCGTGGAAGTGGTGAGGCATGGGTCATACAGCCGGGGGATGGGATGCATGCCGTGTCTCTATATGCCGATGACTTACTGTTGTATGTGCGTGACATTTCTGACATTCCCACATCCATAGCAGATGTGCTGAGGACCTTTGAAGAGATGTCGGGCCTCCGGGTTAATTGGGCCAAGTCTAAAGTTTATCCCTTTAATGCAAACACGGCAGAAACAGATGTGCTTATTAATGGCTCACTTCTTCCATGGTACCCCACAACCTTTAGCTATCTTGGGGTCTTCATATATCGGTCAGCCGATGATTTGCTGGAGGGCAATTTAATGAGAGCAATTTCAGCGGTAAGGGCCCAAGCACAATTTTGGAAATCGCTCCCATTGAATGTTATGAGCCGCATTACCCTGCTGAAGATGATTATCCTTCCCAAGTTACTGTATTACTTCTCGAACCTCCCAGTTTGTCCCAACCAAAATTTTCTGCGAGCTGGAACGTTTGTCCCGAGGCCTGATATGGAATAAGGGCAGGCCCAGAGTCGCACTGTGGAAATTACACACCCCTACCAGTCAGGGAGGATTGGCTGTCCCCAATATAGAACTTTATTATATAGCAGCCCAGCTACAATGGGTAACAAAGTGGCTAAGTGGCAACAGCCTGCAAGACACGCTGACCTTGCAGCAGCCGTGGACTCACGCTCAAATCTATCACTTATTCCATCCAGTTGCCAAGTCTCCAAGTCCATCCCAATTACATCTGGGATTAGCATATAGATGCTACAAGAGGAGTTTATATCTCACCCGCGCGACACTCCCGTATGCCCCAATATTGCCACACTTGGGGACACCTAGGGGGAAAATGGACACTTCCAAAGCGTCTCTCGCACATTGGCACACATCAGGTGTAGACACCCTGGGCGACCTCTAAAGAGATGGCACACACTTATCATGTGAGGCATTGGCGGACGACACAGACTTGCCTGCAGGACAATTCATTTTGCATACCTCTCTCACGAGAGCACTATCAATCTTCAGGGGAGATTTAACGTCCGAGCCACCGACACATCTATTATTATAGTATTTACACGTAATTTGGGCTGGATCGGGTATAGTACATTGGCTGGTGACGGCCTTACTCACACAAACGCTGAAACCAATGCTGACTCTCCGCACCCGCTGCGAAAAAGACAGAGGCCAACCCTGGGCTGACAAGAAATGGGATACCAGCTTAGCCGGCTTTATATATATATACCGAGAAGTTCTAAATTCAAGTTAATACAAACATACATCATACAGAGGGCGTACCTCTCCCCCGACAAAATAAACAGTTATTTCAACATTGCCACTTCTGAATGCACAAGCTGTCGGCAGCTCGACGCGGATCTGCTCCACATGCTGTGGTCTTGCACCTTCCTCCAAATCTACTGGCGAGACGTCGTTACAGCCCTAGCGCTCTGCACTGACACATCTTTGCCGCCCACATGGGAAATTTGCATATTAGGGGTCTATGTCAGTTCCAAGAGAAACAAAGTCACATCACGGTTCAGGGACCTTGGATTAATAGTCGCTAAGTGCTTAATTACAAAACGGTGGAAACATGCAGACCAACCAGAGACGATCTGCTGGAAAAAATCACTCATGATCTGGGCACAGGCGGAAAGTACAATATTGCACAGGGAAGAAACAGTGGGGCTTCGCAAATATCCCATTGCGCAACACTGGGACACCATACTCACAGCCTTCAATAATGAAGAAAGCGAGGAAGATGACGATGCCCAACCGGCTGATACATAATTTACATGCCGGAGGTCCCGGGCCGCGGAGGGTGTGGCATCAGTGGATAGAAATCGCAACCTATTAGACACCACAACATGGATGCAGACTGACACGGAGAGCCTCCTGCCCCTCACTGCCCAGCCACCCACCACCATAATACTGACCCTCAGCGTTCACATGAGACCTTGGCGAGTCACCAGATTGTAATGTACAGGATACACAACTCCACACTCAGTCATGCACTGTTTATCTTATTTGCTTCTTGATGGCCGCCCCCTAAATATGTTGTTAGATGTTGTTCATTAGATAATGTATGTCTTATTGGCGCATTTTCTTTAATCCTTATCTCTTTTTCTTTTGCGAAATCCCCTTATTGGACTATTGCACTGACCAAACATTAACATTTTCTGCTAGCATATGGCGTTGGCAGGATTGCAAACTGTAGAGTGGTAAAGCAGGCAGGCAATCTCAACGATACATGAGTAACTGCCTTTTTAAATTATTTTTTTATTTTATTTTTCCATTTCAGTAATACAATACAAACAAATCATAAAGATGATAATGATAAAAAAAGCATTAAGAATGCAAAAGAAAATTCACAGAAGAAAAGGCTCAGCTTCCACGTAGCATCATAATACATATATGATAAAAGCACGATCCACATAATCACTCCACCCGAACACAGTTTCATTGATGCACCTTCTTATTGTCAAATCGCAACCAACAACCAGATCTGGCAAGATTTTATAACCCAATGCATGTACCCCTCATGGGACAACAAAGTCATAGATTTAGCAGTCTAGCTGTCTAGGGCAGTTATCTTGTTAGCATATAACTCTCATCTCCCGATACCTTAGCTATGTCTATTGTGTTAACGGATCATCCACTGCCAATATGAGTGTTGTAGTTTGTTCCATGGCTTTAGTCGCAGCGTAAGTGGAGTAGAGGCCCCAGAAGTTCTTCGGTCTATTCCTAGAGGGAAGGACCTCACTGTATGCTTCTGTTTGCTCTAGTCCATTGTTTCATCATGGGGAGGGGGCCTCTAGACCAGAGCATTGCCAAGACTCGTTTGGCAACTAGGAGCGCCATGTCCACCAGGCGCCTAATGGGTTTCTGTATCTTCTTGGAGTAACCTAGTAATGCTAGTAGCGGATCTGGGCTAAGGTCTACCTGCATAATCGCCTGAATTTCGGTGAAGATTTGTGTCCAGTAGTTAGCAATCTGTGGGCAGAGCCATGCTAGGTGTAGGAAGTAAGCCTCTAGTGCCCGCAACAATCGCAGTTAGTCGTGTCTCGTAGACCATATTTATGGAGGCGTTTTGGTGTGTAATAAATGCGGTTCAAGAATTTAAACTGGATGAGCCTATGTCGCCCATTAAGCGAGATACGCTTAGTTGCCTCACAGCAGTCTCTCCACATGTCAACATCTATGTCCAATTCTAAGTCCATTTGCCAGTCAAGTCGGGCTCTATTATGGCGGCCTCTATATAGTTCCTGTGTCTGGGAATATATCCTTGCTACTATTCATTTAGGGGACGTTGCTTGAATCATTGCAGTAAAAGAACGCACCTCCGGGGGTTCCAGCATTTCATCGCCCAGCATTCACCTCAGGGCACTCCGGGCTCTGAAGTAATGGAAGGTATTTAAAAGCATGGGCCTCGGTTCAGTCTCTAGTAATTCTGCCCCCTCCTTTCCCCGGCCATCCCTTATCATGTTCAACCCCAAAGTGTGTAGAGCTGCTACCATCTCTGGTGAAGTTAACGTCGGTACCGATTCGCACTAGGCTATGGGCGAATGAGGTGAGTATAATAAGGTTGCTGCTTGTCTGTTTATAAGGTTGTGCCATGCATGAACTGTAGCGTTTATTGAATCCAGAATAGTGGTAGTTCTGCTAAGCGGGTGGTGTAGAGCGGTCGCTAAATGGGCTGGCGCTTGTGTTATGCGCTCTATGTGCAGATGCAGTGGGGAAGTCTGCTGGTGCAGCCAAAAAAAGCGTGCGAGGCTTCAGACACCCGATAATATAGATCAAGATCTTGTGCGCTCAATCCCCTCATTGAATAAGGCAAGACCATTAGTTTCCAAGAGGCGCAGGGTTGTATATTGGCCCATGCCAATTTAATTAACAATGAGCAGATATGTTTGAAGAATTGTGCCGGTAGGACCATAGGTATGCTAATAAATAAATAGAGAAAGCAGGGAAGAACTATCATTTTCATTAATGATATTCTGCCTAGTAGGGAAAGGGGAGGCAAATCCAGCAATGTCATCTTCTAACTTAGCTACTGCGCGACCATAGTTCTCTTGGAACACAAGTTCTGGCTCTGTGTGTATCTGTATCCCCAAGTACCGCACCATGTCCTCGGTCCACTGCAACAGAAAATCCAGTTCCTCTGGGGTAGTTGCTGGAGTCAGGGGGAATATCATCGATTTTGACCAGTTTATTTTAAGGCCCGATACTGTGCCAGAAGCGTACTATTTCACGCAGCACAGGAGACACATTGGTGGCCGGGTCTCTAATATATAGGAGAGTGTCATCAGCTTATGTAGAGACAATAAGATTGTAGTTTGGGAATCGTATCCCTCTATGGCTTTGGTACTCTCGCAGAGCCCAAGTCAGTGGTTCAGCTACTAAGGCATTCAATAATGGCGACAGGGGGCAGCCCTGTCTGGTACCTCTGGATATTTCCATTGGGGTCATGACCACTTCACCCACCTTCACTCTAGCTGCTGGGTGTTTGTATAGTGTGCTAATTAAGCTTAAATAAACGCTTCCCAGTCCCATACGCTCCAGGGTCAGCATCATGAACCTCCATTCCACCGAATCAAATGCTTTTTCCGCATCTAAAAATATTGCTGCTGTTTTTTTATCAGGAGCAGTGTGTTGTATGGCGCCAAATACTGTGCGTAGGTTGTATGTAAGAGTGCATTCCGGGATAAAGCCCGATTGTTTTATTCCCACCAAGGTTGGCATTAATGGGGCTAGCCAATTTGCTAGTACCTTTGCAAATATTTTGGTCACAACATTCAATACAGAGAGCGGACGATAGGACGAGCAATAATTTGGAGGGTTGCCTGGTTTCAATATGACTACTAGGAACGCTTCTCTCATTGTGGGGGGCATCATGCCCTCCTCTGCCACTTCTTCAAACAAAGACAACAGATGCGTTGCCAGGAAGTAAATGTAAATGTAAATGTAAATGTAGTTGAGCTTATATAGCGCACAGCTACCCGCAGTGGGTGTCCCGGCGCTTGCTTAGGGAACCCTTCCTGGTATTCCCCTGTGAGATAGCAGGGTATCCACAAGGTGAAAGTCAGGCATCCCGCCGCGAGGGGCCGTTGTGGAGATTAAGCAAGCTATTGCCCAGAGTCGCAGAGTGTGACCCGTGAGTCGAGGAGGCACCGGGGCGAGAATTATCGAGTCCGTGGAATTTTTAGCCCAAGACCCCGCCGAGGCGGGGAATTGAACCCTGGTCCAGGACCGATCTCAGCTTCCGGGTCTGCTGCCTCTAACCCCTGAGCCACACTTCTCCACAAGTCCTGATACGCTTTATAGTACCCTACCGTAAGTCCGTCCTGCCCTGGCGCACTCCCTGCTCGCATCGCAGAAATAGCTGCTTTAATTTCCCACGTCTCAAGCGGGTGCATCAGATATTTCCTATGACCATCCAATAGCCATGGCAGTTTGATGTATTCCAAGTATTCAAGGATTACAGATTGTGTGACCTTTGATCTAGATTGATAGAGAGTCGTATAATATTCCCTAAAACAATCCGCCATGTCTTTCAGGTCAGTTAGCGCTGTTCTGCCAATTCTATGGGATGGGAAATAGCTCTAAGACCTTTTGTAATATTAGCTAGGGTGGCGCCTGGGCGCTCTCCCTCTCCATATACCCTGGCTTTTGCATATTTACCCAGAAATTTCACTTCCCTATCTGCTTCGTTGTGGTATTCTTCTAGTGTAGCTTTTAGTGTGTCTTGCAATGTGGGATCATCAGTGGTCTGTGTCGCTCTCTCTAGATCTGCCAGTGTTTGTTCAAGCGCTTCAGACGGTCTATATTTGATTTGAGCACGCCAGAGTGTTTAGATATCACCACACCCCTTACATAAACCTTGAACGTTTCCCAGACTGTGGTGAAGTGAGGGACAGATCCTATATTTGTCTCAAATAAGGTTTCCATAGCCTCCTGCATTTCTGCTCGAAATAGCTCATCTAATAATGCATAGGGGAAAACCTCCATGTAAACGGGGGTGGCCTTTTGAGTAGGGCAGTCAAGACCAGGAGCACCGGAGAGTGATCAGAGTAGGTTTGGGGGAACACCTCACCGTCTTTAAGAGAGTGCTGTAGTGTCTGAGAGAAACCAGTAATCTATTCTGGTGTGCAGATTGTGCGGTGCATAGTAGTGCGTGAAGCCCCCAGGTAGGGGTGATCGGTAATGCCATCCATCGAACATGTGCAACTCTGTTAGCGTGTCTAATATGACTTCTGCTTGCGTGCGGCGTCGTGGCGGACCTCCAAAGCGATCGAGGTCAGGGTGAGTCGTACAATTAAAATCCCCCCCAGATCTGTGGTGCATCAGGCAACAGTCTAGCAATCCCTAGGAGGTCAGAGTAAAATTGCGGGGAATTAAAGTTAGGATCGTATACATTTATCAGTAGATAGTCAATGCTCTGTCCTCTACATCTAGATATCACATAACGGCCATTTGCATCTGTATGTAATTCTTCGAGTGTGAGTTTGTATGCAGGGTTGATCCATGTCAGTACCCCTCGGGCATGTGAAGTGAAACCCGCTGCATGGAACATGCCCCTTATGCTGCTTCTGAGTCGTGGGAGATCTGACATAGAGAGGTGCGTCTCCTGGAGGATTGCCACATCCACATTGTGCCTTTTGAGATAAGACTTAACCTTCCTGGTTTTACGTTGATCATTAAGGCCTCTGACGTTCCACGTCCGAAACCGCAGGTTAGTGCCCATTAGCTATAACGGCATCATAGTAGCGTACGAGTATTGGCAGTTAGGGCAACAGCCCTGATACCGCGTGTAGATTGTAATGGACTTGTAGTGTCCTTTTTGACATGTGGGATGGAGCTTCATGTTCAATGTACGCAATTGCAAGTGGAGGTCAATGTGGAGTGCAATAAAGATGAATAGGAGCAGAATCCAAAGCAAAAAATTATCACACATATACAGCCCCAACGCCATGCGTCCCCCAACTGTGCATCGTGAAGTTTCTCCACCTTCCCCCAACTGAAAAACAACTATATAGTGTGTATCACGCAGGGACGGATGTTACCGAAGCACCATTGCGATGCCTTCAGCAGATCCTCATATATAGAATTAAATAATAGCATGTCATTTAACCACCTAAAATCATTATTATGCACAACTGCAACATATAATAAAAGAAGAAGAAAGGACGGGTTGAAAAAATCACCTATCTCCCTGTTCCAAAACTTAGCTACAGGGCCTTCTCTACCCCTTTGCAATATACTGTTATTCAACCAACGTTACAGATCATTACTATTAACTTGCAGTTAGTGTTTACAGGTCAAGTCCTTCTTCTTCCGATCAGCTGCAGCCCAGTATCAATAAGAGTGAGAGTCATCTAGGCGCCTATTGTCTCAGGTGACCATCAACACAGGGATCTTATAATACTGGATAGTCATAGATGAAGTGAATAACGAGACCAACAGTCAATGCCCTAGTTATTGTTCACTAGAGAGCTGCCTCTCTCTTCCATCTCTGCCGCCGTTGCACCATCTTGTGGTGATTCTTTCCTAGCGTTCTTGAGCAAGTCCTTCAGTGCTTTTTGCAACAGCTTCGGGTCCGTGAAGATATGTGCTCAGCCTTCCATGGTGACTTTCAGCTTAGCAGAATATAGCATGGCTTATGAGATGTTGTGATCCACGAGTTCTCGTTTAGTGGGGTTAAACTGGCGGTGTGCTGCCTGCACTCTGTCTGTGAACTCTGGATAGAGGGAGATGGTCGATCCCTCATAGTTGCGTTCTCCTAGCTCCCTGCAAAGCAGAGTCTCGGTCACAGTAGTTCAGGAGCTTAGATATTATTGGGCGCGGCGGGGCACCCGGTGCGGGCCTTGACCCAGTGAGCGATGCGGCCTCTCAACCACAAACATGTCTGAAAAAACCTCTCGGCCTAGTAGAGTAATCAGAAGCTTTTCAATGAAGTGCTCTACGTTACCCATGGAGGTTGTCTCCGGCAGGCCTATGATGCGCAAGTTACTCCGGCGTGAGCGGGCCTCCAACTCTTCCGTTTGTCCTGCAGGTCCGATATGGTTTTGACCATTTGCCTTTGCACCTGGTCTAATGTCGTTTGGGCTTCTTCGACCTCCGTGATGCACCTTTCTGCCATATCTGTGCGTTCCGCCTGCTTATCAAGCCTCTCTGTCATTCTATCCATACGATAGACTAATAAGTCTATTTCCCATCCATATTCGTTAGACTCTTCTGTATTGTGGCGAACATCTGTCTAACATCTCCAGCCTCCTCCTCCGACTCCTCGTTTCTAGCATCTGCAGAGCCAGCCCGCTCAGGTTCCTTGTGCCTAGTGGCTTTGTCGTCAAAAGGCAACTTAGTTTGCGTTTTGTCCACTCGACCCATGTTTTTAGCTACTATATACCAATTCAGGAGCGCAGGGCTTCAGGTGCCGAAGAAGACGTCGCCAATTGCATCAAGAGTTCCATTTAGTGCGGGCCAGTAAGCATTCCAATCGCGCTTACAGTAGATCTCCCACGCGGCTAACTTCTGGTAGTATCCGAGTCTCTGCGTGGCAGAGCGCGCACAATTGCAAAGTCAGCAGATGGGGCTGCGGTCAGGGTGCCGGATGTGTATCCACAAGGGAGTGCTGCTAAAGGCCCGGTTCCAAGTGCATGTCACCCTTCCTGAGCAATGTAGTTATGGAAGATGGCGATGCGTTAGCGTTGTTCTGCACCTAGGGGGGCCACTGCAAGCCAGGCGATCACTAACGGGGCACCTCTCCTCCCCTGCTCGTCATTTCCCAAACTGGGGTTAACCTAAAGTTACGAAGACCGCTGCCCACACTGCCTCACCTCAGTAATTCCTCCGCAAACAGCAGCAGATTCTCTGGCTCTTCCGTCCTGCAGGCAAAGTAGGGCTATGTAGGTGTCTGAGCTCCACAGTAGGCCTCGGCTTGAGGGCTCCACGTCCGGTGTGGCGCAGTACTTCAGCTCTCCCAGGTCCCTCAGCGAGGCCCCTGTGTACCCGGGCGCACACGGACCTCGAGCCACCGCAGTTAAACTCGCTGTGAAGAGCAGCCCCGTTGCACCCAGTGGGGGAGCGGGGAGATCCGATTTACGACTCTCCGTTCCCACCCCGCCGCGCGTACAAGGCCAGCCGCGTCAGGCCCGCGGTCGCAGCCCCGTGAGGATTTTTGTAAAAGACAATGCCTTTTATTTGTGATTTTAAAAGCAAAGGGCATAGGGATATTGTGTTTGTACGGAAGAAAGAAATATTATTACTTTTGAAAGCCCTCACCCACCAACCTTGTTGGTGGCATGCTTCATCATCGGGCTCCAGCCGGTGACACAGAATGTGTCCTGGGTGTGCTTCAATGCCTGTTGGTTTTGTGTTGAATGAGTGTGCAGTGATAGCGTGAGAGTGTGAATTAAAAACTGTCCACGGGTCCCAATTCCTATAACAGGTAATTTTATTAGCGGGCCCTTGGCAGTGTTAAAAACAAGGCAATGGATGCGTTGTGGAGTTATCTATGGTCACCCACATCCTGTGTGGTCAACATGTTTCATCCAGGCCTTGGTAATGAGCTGGCTTTCTTCAGGACCTATAAGTATGTGAAGTGCTTGTGAAGTGATTTCAAAAGGCGGATTCAGGAATTGAGTATAAGTGGCCCGCTATGTGTTGCACTACCTAAGGTGCAATATGGGTAAGAGGGTGCTTCCCTCTGTGCTATGTACCTGTTAAAAGAAAGGACATAAAACAAAACAAGCACATAATGAATAGAAATTAACATCCCAGAATGCACATGCATCTTATGTGCTTAAATGCTGTTGTGTCTGTGTAGTAGCTATAAAGCTAAATAGTGGCGCGGTACGGACTGTGACGTAATAGTTGGTCGGCGGTAAACGCTATGTGTGCATATAATCAATAGCGAATCACGCCATGCTGCATAGTTGGAGGCGGACAGTCAAAAGATTACAAATGCTTACTCTTGAGATTATCAGAGAAAAGCTTCATCAATATCCGGCTTTGGGGTAGGCTTAGAATCGCCTTCTATTTAGTTAAAAAGGAGCCATCAAAAAGGTGAGTGAAGTCGCCTAGAGATCAATTAGAGGATCTCCCCGTGGCCTCGAGAGTCAGTAGGCCCTTACAGTCCCTACTTACTTGGGTGAAGCTCGGTCCCCGCGTCAGCACCTACTTGGTATGCATCGGATCACCGTGGATGTTCACCCTCGGTGTGCTAAGGCTTAACTACTCCCCGCAATGTGCCAGTTGGAACCACTTCCTCAATTGTGTGAGTAGCGTCTGCAGGTGGAGAAGAGGGGTAGACATAGAGGAAGGACTAGGCCCTCACTGTGTAGGTAGACATAGAGGAAAGACCTCACTTTGTGTAGTACTGTTTTCTTCAATTGTGGAAAAATAAAGATTGGGTCAAAAGGTTAAAAATTAAAAAAGATTAATCACTTTAGATTATGATTATTTAATTGGGATGCGATCAGTGGGCTACGTGCACTTGTATACTGGGAACCGGGTAAATGATATATTTGCCCAAATCGCACAGAAAATGGATATATGTTAAAGTGAAAGTTTTGTCACTTCTTACTGAGATTATGCTGCACACTCCAGAGTGTATTCGGATTTTTCAAATGAAATCAGAGCAGTGAATGGGTAACAGGCGTCCTACGGTCCAGGTAAGCTGTGTTCTACATGGTCTGGTGAGAACCTCAGTCATTGGTATGTTTGTGGGCTCAGGAATTCAGACTGTGCCAGGGGATATTGTCGCTCAGCCCCTGTAGGTGGATGGACAGACGGTAAATACAGCGTTGTTATTTTTTTAGCAAGAATTTGCTGCTGTTCGTGTTATGACACTCAATATGTTCCACTACAGTCCAGGATATGTCATTAGGGGTATGTACTTTTTGGAGGTAATGGTCAGTTAGTTTGCTAATATTTTTTGCACCTGATGGTACCATGGTGCTCCACGTTTTTTGTTTTGACTTTGCGTGTAGTCATACCAATGTAGCGTAGTCCACATGGACATTCAATTAAAGTAGACTACATTGGATGAGTTGCAATTCGTATGTTTATTTGATGCCATATTTTTCCGGGTTCCAGATAAGTGTCTTGGTGGGGTGTGTCAAGTGGCAGATGCTGCAATTGCCCCATGGGTAGTGCCCGGCCACGTAAGGGAGGCCCCAGGCATTGAGTACCGAGCTTGTAGTGGGTTTTTTGGTCACTTTGGGACTCGTGGAGACTAGTTGGTCTTTGAGGCTGCTGGCTCTTTCGTACGCAAAAAGCGGTTGGTCCCACTTCCTTATTCCAGTGTATAAGATTCGCCAGTTCTTTCTGATTATTTTAGACACCATGTTTGATGCCTCATTATAGGTGGTGGTACAAAAGGGGGTGGTGATGGCCGGAGCATCTGAATCAATCAAACACTCACACCCAGTCAAAAGATCTGGGTTTAATCCATCACCGTTCTTTAGCCCACTCTGCCAACCCAGTTCAGACATGGCTATATGCAAATCAGTCTGACCCTGTGCCTCATGGGAACAGTCCAGCCCGAACTGCCAAGCCATGTCTTCCCTGGACCGGAAACAAGCTTCCGAGGACCGGTTTCTGGCATTCCAGCCGTCTTCAGCCCGGCTTGCTTGAATCCAGTGGCAAAGTGAGCAAGGGACTCACGTCTGAGCATACCCTGCCACACTTATGGCGGCCAAAAGTGGTACAAAAGGGGATGGTGATTGGCGGAGCATCTGAATCAATCAAACACTCACACCCAGTCAAAAGATCTGGGTTTAATCCATCACCGTTCTTTAGCCCACTCTCCCACCCCAGTTCAGACATGGCTATATGCAAATCAGTCTGACCCTGTGCCTCATGGGAACTGTCCAGCCCGAATTGCCAAGCCATGTCTTCCCTGGACCGGAAACAAGTGTTTGATATATATATATATATAATATGTAGCATGTGGCATAAAGAATGGACTCAGAGGGACGTCAGAGAGGAGGAAATGAGCGGGTGCAGGGTGTAGTAGCTGCAAGATGAGAGAGAATTGTATCCGCTTCAATGAGGGGGGATCGGGCTTGGAAAGGGAGGATAGGTGGGAAAAGGGTAGATAGGAGGGCAAAATCAAAAGCAACCACAGATGCAGCACTCTTGCTCTGACAGTTCCCTCCTGAAATGGCTGAAATGGCCCCTGCCTGCGGGCCAACACTAAGGCATGGTCACTCTTTTAGTCTGGAGAGGCAGGGGGTGGATGGCTTCTAGGAAGGGTTTGTTCTCTGCTTGTGTTGATGGGAAAAAGCCACGGTTAGTCTGGACATAAATATCTCGAGTTGTCCTTTTGTCGGCTAATATCCCCGCTGGCGATGCTGTCCTTTCCTATACTTAGAGGCCTGCTGATGGCGTCGAACCCTGTGCCGAGTGCGGGGTGGGTGCTTCGCGTTGCTCGCCTGTGCCTTGCATTATGTGCCCAGAGGATGCATTTCGCATTCTAGCAATATCAATCGGGCTCCAGAGCACGCAGAAGGGCTGGACCTCCTGTGGGCAGCTGAAGACGGGGCACACTGAGTTGGGGGCACTGCGGCTCTGAGCGGTCATGAGATAGGCAGGGTGAGAGCAAAAGTCAACAAGAAAGAGGCCAAAGTCAAGAATGAAACTAAATTCCGAGGGTAGGGGGAGAGGCAACGGCCTAAAGAAAGCAAGTTTCTGTAGCGCAGCTGCTGATGTGAAAGCGGACCACGGTGCAGTGTAAGTTAAATAAATAAATAAGCGCAGCCGCTAAATTTAAGGCCAACTATGTTGCAAATTACAAAATACATTATTAACAATGTAAAAGTGGGCGGCGACGTTGTGGGTGGAATAGAGGAAGACCCTTAAAGAAAATGTGCTCACCAACTTATGAATAGGGCTCCTGGTTTTATGGTATTTCTTTTTTTAACATTTCCGTCTGTATTTATCTATATTTATTTTTTTGTCATTTTATCTGTATATATCTGTATTTATTTTTGTCGCAAGCAAAAACAGACGTTTCAGCTAGTATTTTTCCACATTTATTTAAATAGACTGCACACGGTTGTTATAGGTTTAGCTATATATATAGGTGCCAAATTAAGTAAATACAAAACAGTCAGCTGAAAACTTTGCCACAGAAATTACTTGCAGAATTAGTGAGCTGCTGCTGTTACAATATTGAAAACACTGTCATTAGCCATGATTATTAAATGTAAACACATTTAAAATTTAGACAAGTGTACCTGTGCACCTTCAGTGACCTGAAATTAGCCCCCGCCCCCTGAAATCTGGCTCTAGTTGCGCCTCTGCCAACTACGTTGGCCTGCAGAGGACATGACATGACTGCAGTTTCGCCTCTGAATTTCTTTGCTACTTGCACACGAGCATAGAAAGCACCTGCCCTCTGGGGCACGGAGCACTCACAAAACATGTGTTCCCATTTTGGCCCGGATTAGATGTGCTGAAAGGCGCTTTCAATTCATCGCCTTCACATTTGACACAGTTGGTTGTCTGCATTCAGAAAACAAAGGCTGAACATTCACAAAGCGACGGGCCTGAACCCAAGAGGGCACATTTGCACACACCCACCTGATGTGACAATGTGTGCTGTGGCGCACTTGTAGAGTATTGTGCCTTGAGGCAGAGACGTTTTAAGCCATTGGCAAAGTGGGCAGTTGCCCATGGCCCCACCACCCTAGGAGCTCATGGGAAAATTTACTTTTGATCATTTGTACTTCTGTATTTTTCTCTATCTCAGCCCTTAACACATATTTCAATATTGTTTGGCATCAAGGTACTTCACTTAGAAGAATATTGTTAATGGGACACCCAAAAATATTAAGGTCTTAGGTCCCCAAAATCCTTAGGAAGACACTGCCTTAAGGCGAGAACCAGAGTGTGCAGGAGATCAAACCAGACTCACAGTGGCTAGCGCAGGCGTAGTGACACTGACGCCCGGTGAGGGTGCCTGGCCCCTGGAACACTCTCTGATCCTTTATGAGTGGAGTGAACAAGTCTCACACTCGGTTCCATCCTGTTGGGGTATTGCAAGGGAGCACATGACACAGTGCCCCTGGGGCTCTCCCGAGGCTTGTTCAACAAGCACAGGCCAGCTGTGCACAGAACCGGAAGCGCATCCTTTGTGGTCTGTGTTGGAATGAGAAGCATCTGGACAGACCTCTAGTTGGGACCGAGCTTTTTATTATTGGAGATGAAGCCGGCCTGCGGTTATTGCGGGGCAGTAACAAAGAGCTCTGATTACACAAGGCCCACACCCACGGCTCCTGGCCCAATATCAAACAGTGTTCACCGATACAGAGGAGGAGCGGGCTGGATTTACAAAACAAACCTTTCCTCTGTGAGCCTTTGTCTCACGGACAGTGCAGATACCTGGGGGCAAGGCCGTGATGTATTTATTCATTCAAACTGTTTCTTGGGATGCTGCTTCAGGGCGCTCTAGTGTCTAGCGGAAAAGCAGTCTTAAGCACTTTGCAGAGGTTAAGTGTCTGCCCAGCTCGTATGCCATGTTGTCCCTGCCCCTCTGACAGGCAGTAGATGTGTATTCCATAATGTCATCTGTAACCTGCTGAAATGTAAACAGCCAATGTGCAGAGGGTGCCAGGGCCTGTGAAGGGTGTCTCGTCAGTTACAAGGGTCTTCTTTTTAGAATTGTCTGAGGTAATCGACGCTTGCCTTGTGATCGTGTTGCATGATTTAGGTAACTTTAATGGCATTTAAACAGTGAATTAGGAGAGAACACGTAACTGTGTGCACCACTTCTCACTACTGGCATCAGTGAAAGTGTGCAATGCTGGGAGCAAACACGCGTGCCTGTCAGCACTGCACTTCCAGAGCAATGCTGCCGTAAGGCACTACAAGGCAGCTGCTCGAGGAGTTACTAGGTGGGTAGCAGCAGATTGACCCTGGAGCCACCAGCCACGATCGTAGGGCGCACAGGCTTTGCCTTCAGGTGTGCAAGTGAATGTCCTGGTGAAATAGGCGTTCCTCTTCAAGGCTGCTGGGCACAGACCTGGGCACCTCTTTTTTGGGTGAGTGGCTGCAAAAGGTGCACCTGTCCATGGGGAGCATATTTGAGTACTCTCAATAAAATACACAGCAGCAACGCTGTGTGTGCAAGATCAGGTGTGAATCACTCGTTCTTGCGGTGCGCCCACACCTGGCTGCCTCTCTTTTGGGTGAAGTGCTAGAGACTGGCGCGCAAGGCCCATTGTGCTCAAAGGGCTTCAGCCCCCCCCGCACTCCCCCCAGACCCCTTGGTTTGTCACCCCGGGCTGAGACAGCTTCCAGGGACACTCAAACATGAGCTTATCTCAGCCGCACGGAGTACTTCGAAGGTCTTTAAAAGACCATTTAACTGTTAACTAGGCCCCTGCCAGAGATTAATGGCCCAGCAGGTGTTAATGTGGGCAGGCATACCCCGCAGTCAGGAAGAGGGGCATGTCAGCTAACCCTGGGCTCAGGGCTAGAGCACGGATTGCCTAACAAATTTGGTCGTATTTTTCCGCTTTAATTTTATAAATACAGACGGAAGGAAAATATTTTTCCCTCTGTATTTATATGTAAAAATCAGTTTAAACGGAAAACCGGGAGCCTTACTTATTAACCCCTTTAGAGCTTGTAAATAAACCTCCCCAGTGCTGCGCTGTCCATTGGAACTAGTGCTGAATGGACGTCCAACGGTCGTGCGCAGCACTGGGGAGGTAGTGGCCGTGACGACCGTTGGCCGACGGCAGCAATTAAGGGGTTAAGGAGAGCATGTAATACCACAAGTAAAAAGTCCTGTCTTTATTGGAGGTTACAAATGCAGGCTAGGTGGTACCAAGATGGGACTAGTAAACATATTCACAAATGAAAAGCAACGATTTTGAAAGGACTGTAGCAGGAGCTAATTGAAAAGATGGGCAGGAAATAGGCAGATCTTTTATTCCATTCCTCAATATAGCATGCCCCGCAGAGCAGCGCATGCGCTGCGTAGGCTCAACATAAAAATGAAAGGTGATATAATTAGGGTAATACAGGTACAGAATACATACTTATAAAATTGAGCTCATGGGAATGCCATGTGGCCATGAGGGTCATGAGCTGGGTTGAATTATTCCTGGAAGTGTCTTTAGAAGTGAAGAGTTTTAAGATTGTTTAGAAAATCTGGAAAGAGGCGGTGGGCCGGAAGATTGGAGGTAGTGAGCTCCAAATTCTAGACGCATTACCTGAGAAGGATTGAGCCATAAATCTTTCCCTTTTGACAGTAGGAGGTTCGAGCAGCAAGTTTTCAGCATCACGTGAAGGTATAGAACCTAATCCTAGTTTGAGTTAATTCACCAGGTAGCGAGGGGTGGAACTGTGTAAAGCTTTATGGGCGATACAGGCAGTCTTGTAAATTGACCTAGCTTTGATGGGTGTCCTGTGATCATTTCATTTGGCTCCAAATTCGAAACGTGCAGCTGAATGGAGGATGGATTTTAGAGGGGAAAGTTGGGTTTTGGGGAGACCAGTAAGGGAAGAGTTGCAGTAGTCCAATCTGGAGAGAACCAGTGATTGGACCAAAGTTTTTAGGTCTTGCTCTGGAAAGAAACGCCAAACCCCCTCAGAGAAGGCGCAATTGGTATCGTGCGTTCTTGACGATGGTATTGATATGGGAATCTAAGTTACGTTTTTTGTCTAGGGTGACGCCTAGGGATTATTGAACCATGGTGCAGAAGGAGTGGACCTTTTCTTTTTACTTTGTTGTGGAGCAACATTGTCAAACATGACTGGTGAGACATTGGGTGGTAAAATCCTTGACGTCAGAGTTGGAGTGGCCTCATAGCTGTATTGCAGAGAACGTAAAAGGTCAATGTTTTTAGTGTTTCAGTACCAGGTAGTAGTCCTTTTCAGGTTGGCCAAGCGTTACAGACTGAGATGGGTGCATTGAGAAGGGGACGAGGAAGTGGTCAGACCAGTCTACCAGTATAGCATTACTAGCATTTAGCATATCTTCTTTGGAGATTATATGGTCAAGCGTGGAGCCCTTGGAGTGTGTTGGTTTTGTGCTATGTTGAACAAGATAATTTCCTAAAAGAACTGTGGCAAGCCAACTGGCAGCTGAATCTTCCAAATGCTCCACTGAAGTTTAAAGTCACCAAGAAAGCCATGGGGACTGGCTGTCATGACCTTTTCAGTGTCTGCTCTGGTATTCAAAACGTCAAGCACAATTGTGCCATGAAAAGGCCAGTAGTACTGCAATATGATGTAGAGTCTCCCTTCGAATGTGGCGCCTCATGTTTGACACGGTGGCCATCTTTGGTAGGGAGAATATTTTAGAGCAACAATAGTAGTGTGGCAAGCACTCTCTTTTTTGGCTCTCGCAAACAAAGTCTTCCCAATAAAATTATGTAAACATGGCAACCACTAGGCAGGCAAAGGCAATGCTCCACTCTGTAATACTCATGAAAGCTCTATTTTAGATTGATTACATAAGGTCTTGCAGCAGTTGCATTGCCAAACTAGATTTAAAAATGAGGTGGGCATGGGAAGCCTACGGAAAGTCAACAAAGAACACCTCAAATTTAACAGTCCTGGGCTAACCTACATTTTTACATTTCCTTTGCTTATCGGACTTTTAGTTTGCCAGGTCATGGTGTCTTAGTGCCTGTGTGCGGAAGGAAAAGGCATCCAATAGATCACAGAAAACTGAATCATCTTACAGGCACACAAGTCAGATGCACAACCACATACATGCTTAGCAGTTCAGTAAAGAGTTTCCAGTTACATTGTTGCATATTGAAAGTGCTGGTGAAAGCTTTTCTGTTAACATCTGTGACCTGTAGGCTTCACTGATTTCCAAAGCAGTGCACAAACTGAGCTAACAATAGAAAACAATTTCAAGCTAACCTATTCTTGATAACATGACAGGGAATAGGAATTTCTTAAACCAGCTGTAGTGCCATACAGTATCTTATTCTAGGGAGATTGAGCAGAAGCCTGCTTACCCATCTTGTTTAGACCTTCTTCAGACAGTGATCTTGCTGCTTTAACTACAACTTTAACGTAATTCTACAAAGTTTGCTTTCCCACACATGGGTGACACAAGTAAACTCAGTTCGATGCACCAATGCTGAATGTGAAAGACTGGTTACTGTAGCCCTACAAAACTCCACCCATCACAATGTTGTAGTAGAGTTACTACGTTTGGGTTACTAACAACCTGTGCAACGGGATCAGGGGAACCATGGAAAAAAAAAGTATTTCATTATTCACATCACACACACTGCACTAAAAAGAATAGACACTTTTAACTAAAAGCATTTATTACAACAGGACAAACCTCGTTCTCAGCACATCAAAAATAACTGCACAGGGTACCATAAAAACAGCAAGAAGGCACAGTCTGAACAGCGAGAATAAAATGAATATTTCTAATATGATTGAATTGCCATCCGAAACCTAACACCGTTCAGTTGACTTATGCTATGCTAAGAGAGCATGTAGAGTAGAGCAACTTGCAGCTTAGAGTTTCTTAGGGAGGAGTGATACACTGCGTATCATGTTAACAGCAAGAGCTGTCGTTATCATTGGAGACGTGAAGGCAGTTTACCCTGAGAAGTGCAAACACATGCTGTGGTAGTGGCCTTCCTCCAGGTCTCTGCCTTATCAGCAACAGGCGAGATGTAGCATCTTCGAAGTGCACTGGTCGTAGATGAGACCTTCTTTGGCAGAACCTCGTGCAATAATCTGGACGTAGGACCTCTCCTAGCAAGTGGTCAAGTGGCAGTCCTTGTATACTAAATTTTATCGGAGATTGGAATTTCTTACCTAAGTTTAGTAGTGTCTGATATAGATTATGTGCTTCAAGGTGTCCCCCGCGCCAAACATTTCCATATGAGCATATGAAGTGAAAGAACGTCATTATCTTGGCTATATGTGTGTATTTGTTCTTATGTGACCTTGACATGGCAATAAGTAGACACTGTCCCAGACTGTTATCACATCAGGTGTTACATCTATGTCATTAGCCAAATGTTTTAACACATTCACAGTTCCTAGAATGAAAAAGTCAGATGACATCTCTGTCAATGGCAGATATGACAGTGATTCTGCAAAAATCAGGAAAGATGGGGATTTACAGTACCTAAGAAAGCGTTGAGGCCTATTAAAAAATGGAGTGAGACCTTAAGACTTTACACCAGTCTTCAACACCCGGTTCAGCTTGTAGCTTTAAACTTGAATGGTCACTGAACATTATTCATGTGCTACAAATACAAAATAAAGAGAGTTCAATTACCATTGACTCAAGAATATCCATCCTCAGCAGATTTTCATTTAGGAAGCACAGCTGGCTGGTGCATCCATATGCTGAGACGAAACTTATAGCCATGTAGTCTGGGGTCTGGAAATGGTTTTCCAATTCCTGAGGAAAATCTCTCAAATAGACTGAAAAGCTTTCTCTCATCCACCAAAAACAGAAATGCAGGAGGGCAAGAGTGGGAAAAACAGCTGGGTTCTAGTAAGACCAAACCTTCCACGAACAGCCCAGAGCTCTCATAATCACAACAATTTTTAAAACTTGGAGCATTGGAGGGGGTGAAATGCAATAAACGCAGTGTCTTTTTGCACCATGCCAAGAAGCAATGCTTAATTTGTAATAGAATGAGTGCCGGTGCCCAAAGCTCAGCTCAGAACCCCGCAGCCATTGCCATTAAATATTTGTGCACCGTATACCAAGGCTGCATAGTCTTAAATCCACCTCATGCCTCTTTAATCCACTACCCGACACTTCCTCTCTCTTTGTCTCACTCTCTTGCAGGTTCCTGATTTCTCCCTCTGTGATGTTTTTTTCTTTGTTGTTCTCTTGATGATGATTATGAAGGCAGATTTATAAAGTGTGCAGATACTCCTGGAAGTGTCCAGACCCAAGTCTAACCGCAAGTGGAATATTACAGAGTGAATAGGCCTTTTCTTAAAAGCAAGTTCGAAACTTTCCTGCCTCAGGTGCAGCAGAAGAGAATTCAATGCAGATGGCCCTAAGACAGAAAAAGAGCACCCGCCAATCCTTGTCATCCTCACTCGAGGCACTCTAGCAAAAGCCAAATGCGAGGGCCGACGGTTCCTGGCAGGATTTTTAAAATTAATACACCAAGCCAGGTAACTTGAACCAATATTGTGCAAAGCACGAAAAATCAACACCAGTGCTTTAAACAAAATTCTCTTCCTTACTGGTAACCAGCGCAAGGAAGAAAGATGCTTAGAAGTCCTAGTTAATCTCTGCAAATTCAGTAGAAGTTGTGACGTGGCGTTTTGCACCATTTGAAGTCTGTGGATGGCACACTTTGGAAGATCGAGATAAAAGGCATTAAAATAGTCCAGGTGAGATGTTATCGAAGCCTGGATAACTGTTTTCATGGCTGTAGAGAAAAGAAAGAACAACATCTTTTTCAGAGCCCGCAAGGTACCAAAACACATTCCAGTGACAGCACTGGGCTGGGGTTGGATAGATAAGCAATTGCCAAACTTAACTCCCAAATTCTTGGCTGTTTCCGTGCAAAATGCAGATGGAACAGAGCCATCTGGCCAGCATGCCAACTAGCTCGTAGGTGCTGTAGTGCCAAAAAGAGTAATTCAGTGTTGTCAGTATTGCACATCAGACGTTTCTGATGCAACCATGCAAACACTGCAGTTAGGCACGATTTAATAGAGCTGAAAGCCAGATCCTCCCCATCTTTAAAGGAGAAGAGAATCTGCGTATCATCTAAACAATCTTGGCATCAAACAACTCCTCTACCGAAGCAAGCAGGGTAAGATAGACATTAAACAGAGTTGGGCTGAGGGCAGAGCTGTGCAGGACCCCAACTGAGATCGCCCTATCGCTGAAAGCAAACTGAGAAAGCCAGACCACCTGTTCTCTATTGTCTAAGAAGGAGGTCAGCACCTAAGGGCCAGACTCTTCACTCCAATCCTATAGAGACAATCCAGCAAGAGGGAGTGGGGGACCGTATCAAAGGCGGCAGACAGATCTAACAAAATCAACACCGCTTTGCCCTTAACACCCAACGTGCCCTTGATTTCCTCTGCCACTATGAGTAGGGCCGTCTCAGTACTTGAATTCTTCCTAAAGCCCGATTGACCAAATTGAAGGAGATTGTTAGACTCCAGATAACAAGAAACTTGCCTGTTGACTGATTTCTTCAAAATCTTAGAGACTGCAGGCAACAGGAAAATAAGCCTGTAATTACTAAACAGATTAGGGTCAGCCGAGGGCTTCTTCCATAACGGTAGAATTGTAGCCTTTTGCCAGCCTCTGGGGACTATTGCAGAGGTCATTGACTCGTTCAGCAGTTTATTTATCCACAGATTAATCACCTATGACTACATGATTAGTACACTGACGGGGGCAAGAATTAGCGGCTGAGCCTCACATAAGACCTAGGATGGCTGCTAGTGACTCCTCTTCCTCCGTCTTTCCGCTTTGTTTTTCTCTCGCCTGCTCTCAGAAAATGTCTGATTCTATAAAATAAGTGCCAATCCCTAAAAATGAATGCTGATGGCCATACCGGCTTCGATTAAGTGCTATCAAGAGGGTTGTAATAGCTGCAAGCAGCCCTCTGGTATGGGTGGGAGAAATGGAAAAGGATCATCTGGTTTTCAGCAATGGCATTTACAACTACCCCTAAGGAGCATTATAGGTAATATTAGGTGCTCCCTAATAATGTCTGATGAAGAGGAAGGAATTGATCTTAGCAGCAGGGTTTATAATACCAATACAGCAATAGAGGATATGAACAGATGCCCCAAACCATTAAAATGGTTGCTACCAAGATTGTAAATGGAGGGAGCGAACTGAAATTGCACAGCAAATTCACGTTTACCCATTTGTCAAAATAACACAAACTTACAATTTGTCATAGGCTCTATGTCTTCTCTGATCCTGTGGATGTGGTAATCTAGATGAATAAGACTGGGTAAAGAGGAGAAGTGACTGATACACCAGACAACAAAGACTCCACATCCTCAACACCTCTCCTTTCTGTAACTGCACTGCCTCCCTCTTTTGAGAACAGCTTTCAATTTCCCATTCACTACACTGCAATACCTCCAAATAGGCCGCCCCCAACATATCCCACTTCTTAATTGCTCCCATTTTATAGGATCGGGAGGTTTCCCCCTCATTGCCTCACCCTCTGGCACCTCCTTTTTTAGTATCTTAACTGTTCCTCTTTTCTTAGTTTAGTTGTTTGATGCACTGTGTCCCCACACCTTGAGGAACCCTCCTCTCAACCTGGCATTAGGATTTTGGCTTGTGATTGTTGTACTTCTTTACTCAATGGAGGTTGACCTCTCCCTCCTGTCTGTTTTTTGTTGCTAATTTCCTTCTAAACTGATACATGCTTGTTATTCCTCCTTGTTGTTTTAAAACATATCTCTGAATCTGTCATTGGTGACTAATGCAATTGTCTCATGTTTTACTGTGGCTAATATATAAAATGGCAATTAAAAATGACCTGATAATAAAGAAGGGACATAAATGGGCACCCTAGTCAGTAGGGACCCTTACACAGTCCTAAGAAGGGTCCTATGGGAGGGTCATGGGTTAGTAAACAGTTCTTAACTGGCAGAGTGCCACTAGTGTAGTCCTAGACCATGTGTATTACAGTCAGCATACCATGAACGAACCATGCTTCCGCCTGCATAGTCAGGCGATCATGGCAAAGAATAAGGAATCAAAATTTGATTCTAGAAATCACTAGAGACCTGCTCACCAGAATGCCTCAACGGCACAACCCAAGCACAGCAGCATATGTATGAGAGCGGAAACCAATAAAGATACTAAATTAGATACATAGCAGATTCCAGGATAGTCTGATTCAAGGTATCTGACAAATGGGATTTCCTGATGAAATGTCAACTATCTATGTTGTTTTTTATTTAATGGACTAGCTAAGTTGGCTGTTCCCCCAAGCATGAATCCCCCTCACACTGTAAGGACTTGAATGAGAAAGTTGGACATCATTGTAGAGATACTAAAAAAGCGACAGGATCTGCTCTCAGCTGCTGTTGAGTGGTCTCTGGAGGAGATTAATAGCTTCAAACCTTTTCAGCTCCCAGGCTACTGAATGCAGTTCCCTCCTCTTTGGTCCTCAGCACATTGCTTTTTGTCTACATATTGATTAATATATGTATACACACACACATATATATATATACATATATACACACATATATATAACTAACTAACTAACCAAACTAGAAGCCATTCTCTCGCAGGACGTTGACATTGCGTTCGTCACAGAGACCTGGCTCAATGATCTCTCCTCACCATGCTTAGACATGCTTGTGCACCCAGGTTTTTATTAACAAAAACAGAAAAGACCAATGAGGGGGTGGGGTAGCAATCATTCATAAAGACAACATTGCCATTATGGAAATAGACTCATGCAAGTACAACACCTTCGAATATCTTACCGCCAGCATAAAGACCAAAGATAATGGAACACTACTCTGTCACCTTCTCTATCACCCACCAGGCAACACCTTGGCATTCAGGGAACAATTATCAGACCTGATTTCTCTCTGTGCTCTCGGAGATTCCAACAACCTAATTATTGGTGATCTTAACCTGCGGTTGAATGAAACAAACAACCCGCTAATTCAAACGCTATCTAATCTTCTCTGGGACAATAATTTAATGCAACACTGCACAGAGGAGACGCATTACAAAGGAGCTACCTTGGATGCCATCATCGCCCAACGAGACGCAATTACGATCAAACGCATACTTCCTGTGGACTAGTCGGACCACCATATCCTATTTCATATCAACCAACAAATTCTCTCTCAACCACCTATGCAAGACCCCCCCCAAAATGGGTCAGAAACCTCTCCCAGATTCCCATGGAGGTCTTCGAAGAAAGGATAAGCCCACTCCTTCCCTGCACCAACGATCACCTTTCCACAACCAAACTCACCTTGGTGACTATGTTTGATCAACTCGCTCCTCGAAAGCTGAAAAAAAGCCGAGCCAATCCGTCCAGGTCATCGTTCAACACTGACATTAATTCCGAAAGGAGAAAATTAAGAGCCAAAGAAAGAAGCTGGAGGAAGAACCCTACCTCCAACCTCGCGAACAACTCAAATCAGCTTGAAGGAAATACAACAATCACATCAAAAACAAGAAATCCTTGTTTTTCCGCTCTGCACTGGACAGCGCAAAAAATAGACCCAACGAGCTCTATAGCATTAACAGGCAACAAACCACCAACCCCGTGACCTCCTCAATAGAGGCGTCCAAAGAACTCTGTGACAACTTTGCCAACTTCTTTAACGACAAGATTAATAAGATCGAACACTCACTGGACACTATCAACACTCGACCCACGAAGAGCACCATGCCCGGGGAAGACGATACTGCTCCCTGCCCCTCTTCCAAATCTTGGCTAAGCTTCCACCCCATTCAGTAATTTGAGATAATCACACTGATCTCCAACTCCAAACCCTCGTCTCATGTCCTTGACCCCATTCCTACCCTACTAATCAAAAAGCTGAAGCACTCCCTGGCACCGTTTTGGTGCAAGATAATAAATAGCTTCTTGAAAAACAGAGATGTTCCAGACTGCCTTAAAGTAGGACAAATCACACCCTTGCTGAAAAAACCCGGCCTTGACTTAACTGATTTGAATAATTTTAGAACTGTATCTAACCTTCCCCTTCTGTCCAAAATCCTAGAAAAATGCGTACTACAACAGCTAACCCAACACCTGGACAACATCAACGTCCTGGACTCTCACCAATCTGGCTTCAGAAAAGGCTGTAGCACAGAAACCGCGATCCTCAACATCCTCAACGATATCCACAATTCACTAGACTCTGACCAATGCTGCCTCCCCATTCTCCTTAACCTATCGGCAGCTTTCGATACAGTAGACCACAAACTCCTCATTAGGGCTCTCCAAGAAAGAGCCGGTCTTGGTGAGGCGGTCCTCCAATGGTTTTCCTCCTTCTTGCACAATCGCACAAAAAGAAAAACAAAAAAACGTTGCTTCTGACACTCCCCCTGTCAACAAGGGAGTCCCTCAAGGCTCTGTGCTCTCCCCGTAACTATTTAACATTTACATGGAACCTCTCACAAAACTACACAAAGCAGCCAACATTCGTTTCCATCTTTACGCAGACGATACTCAGATATACCTGGAAACCACCTCCCTCAGTGACATTCAAAGACTCAACGACGTACTGAGAGATGTCCAACACTGGCTGTCTTCGAAATACTTTAAACTAAACCCCGACAAAACTGAGATACTTCTCATCTCGAACGAGGAGAACCCTCAAATTGCTGAACGGCTAAAGGCCGTTGATGAGCTTAACGGGAATCTCACCCTAGCTGACTCTGTCAAATCACTAGGCATCACATTAGACCCAAAACTGAACATGACCAAATGTATCAAGAATTCGGCCAAGAGTGCTTTCCTTAACCTTAAACTACTGAACAAAATAAAACCTTTCATTCCGCCTAACCATCTTAAACAGGCCACTCAAACACTGGTGCTGTCAAGACTGGACTATGGGAACTCAGCCCTCTCAGGAATTGCAAAGTCACACCTAGCTCCCATCAAAACAACTCTGAATGCGGCAGCCAGAATGGTCACTGGAATCAAGAAATTCAACCACATTTCCCCTGCACTCAGAGAACTTAAGTGGCTCCCAGCCGAAATGCGATCAGCTTCAGAACAACCTGTGTCATGCATAAAGCCCTACATACCGGCAAACTCGAATATCTGGCGGCCAAACTCAAAAAAGCTGGTCAGGCCAGGAACCTCAGAAGTTCAAACTCCCTCCTACTCATCCCGCCAAAAACTCTAAAACAAAAAACTGCGGCTCGATCCTTTCCGGAAGCACGCCCAAAATCTGGAACTCCATTCCCCTCACATCAGAACCATTCCCTCTTTTGTAAAATTCAAAAGCCAACTCAAAATCCTGTTCCTCAACCCCTCTCTAGGGAGTCAATAGGAGCAATCTGAGCGGGGTAACTAACACCTCGCACTGCTCCAACATTATGTTCCAGAGACTAAGAAACAGATGTCCCATGACTACGAAGCAGACCACTCAACCAGCGTCCTGCAATGTTAATGCGTCATTCTTTTATCTTGTGTGTTGTGAATCTCTGCAATGTATTTTCTGTAAAGCGCTCCAATACCCTCGGGCCAGGCCAGCGCTATATAAACCTTCTTAAATAAAATAAATGTATATATATATATACATATATATGTGTACAACACTAACTGGAATATGTATTAACACATATTTATTAAAGAAGGCACAGGTAAACTTAATTTTTTTTGCAAATAAAATGACTTTGTCGAAGCACGAAGTAGTTCACAATGCTGGTTCTTTATGGCAAACCCTGTTGCCTTAAGCTATCTCCGTTAAGGTAAGTGTAAAGGCTTTCTGAGGCTGATACATGGATCTATGCTGACATGCCCAGCAGTTGTTAGGTTGACACTTTTTGTGTTTCGGTGCTAAACTCATGCAGGCGGTCTCATGGTGAACATATTATTCTGTGGTGGGGTGCAGTGCTGGCTTATTGACGTGTTGGGGCAGTGAAAGAGAGGCCTTCTGCCTGCACTCGCTCCTGTATACGCTTATGGGTCCTGGAAGTATAAACCTGTGACACTTTCCTTGTTCTTTCTCCTTCTCTTGCTGGCATGGCTGTGAAGTATAAGGGCTTGGTGAACCTCCATGTCTTTGAAGACTGGTGCGGGGGAGCCGTAAGGCAACTCAGGAAGAACCTCCATTTCCCACTCTACCCTCATGTAAGTACGTGCAAACAAACTACCTAAGGTTTCTATAGGAAGTGATCCTCCTAGCAGGGAATGGGGATATGTGATAGCGACTGACCTAAGGAAAACATTTGTTGGTACGCACCAGAATGTCGTTGTCAGACTGTCATCTGGCATTAAGATTTTGTCCAAAATAACATTTACAAAAATATCGCCCTGTTGGAAGTAATAATGGGAAATTCTACACCCACTGGGGCGATATATTTGAGAACAATATGTATGACACAGTAATTTTTCATACAGAAAAACATTTTGTATACAGAAAAATGTGTATGTTTTGTGCGTGGGAAGTCTGTTTTTCAGGGCAGTAACGTCCAAGAACCCCTACTTTTATGTTTCCTTCTCCCTTTATACGTTATACGTTGTATTTTAGTAATTATAATTAACAATGAATTGTTGAAAATTGAAAATGTACTTTTATGTGCTTTGATGGTTAAAACTAACCGAATTAAAGTTTATTGAATGAATGAATGTTTCCTTCTCCCTTTTATTGATAACACGGTCTTCATACTGCTTTGGCTCTAAGCAGCCTGGATCACTTGCTTGGCTCCCATTTTATTTTTAGGATTGTATGACAAAATATTGTTTACAGAAATATCAAGTGATGCAAATATGTCAAAAATATCGTTGTCAGAATTATCAACTTCCTATAGGAAGTAACAAAGATATTGTTAAAAAATATTGTGGAACAGAATACCGACAAAAAACAGGTAATAATATTGGTTTTATTTAAAAACATGCTGACTTTAAAGTAATTTACTTCCATTTGTAAATTTAACAATAAATAAAAGTAGTTTTAAGCAGTATTTGAATTGTTTATATGTATACCAAAGAAAGATGTGCCACAGCCAGGGTCCGGGAAACATTTATTTGCAATAGCGCGCAGAGAAGGAAACGCGATGAACCTGACTCGTTTCAGCAAACTGCCTTTTTCAAAGGTACGTCATCACTTTGTGCAATGTCCCCTGTGATATTCATAACGTTCAAGTCACGTGCCTGCAAGCCAAACTGCAAGTCCCATGATACACCTTCATTAGCAGTGTACTAACCGTAATATCTCAATGAAGTTCCATAACACTGCAAACTTCAATATGTTAAACAGTAAGTGTAGCTTATTGTCAAAGACTGGTGCACAGAGATTATAATTTCATTAACTTACCACATTGTTCCCCTATAAATTCAACAACCTGATACCACATTTTGAATTACTAAATAAGATTATATGTAGATTACACATTTAAATTGAAAACTATGTTTAAAACCATTAAAAGCAATTATGATAACAAGACTAGCACCTACTAATCTTAAAGTAACAAATATATACTAAATTAATGAAAAAAATATTAATTACAACTATGTTAAAGTAAACAATATTAAATACAACGATATTATTTAAAACAATGCTAAATAGCAAACAAGTTATTCTTATCTTCGATATTCTGTTCCACCACATTTTGTACTCACACATGTTGATATTATGGTACACAAAATTGTTACTACGCTATTTGTATCATTCATCAATTTTTGTATATGGGGAGGTGCCCCTTCATCTTTCTTTTCCTTTAATTCCTCTCCACTGTCATTCTTTCTGTCCTTGGTGACCGTTTTAAAAAAATATATTTAATTATAAATGTTAATGTAGTTCCCTCCATCCATCCCTTTCATCAGTTAAAAGACCATCCTACCCCATCCCCTTTACTCTACCCTCCCAACATTTTTCGCGCTCTCTCCATCTTCTCTGTTTTGCCTCCACAGCTCAATCTTCTTGCTGCATTGGCTGCGTTAGATACGAAGGATGATAAACTACATCTGTCATTCCAAACAGGCTTTTTTCAACTGTACATTCTTTTACATTCATATTACTTTGGGCAGTGCAAGAGCTTTTTTTTCACAAGTTTGTCCTTTTTTCTTTTTTTCAAGACAGGCCATAATTTGGATTCAAGGTCTATTGATATTTATGCAATTAGATTAAAAAAATATAATGATTCCCCTTGTTTCATCATGTTGGCTATTAGTCAGCTTAACTGTTCAATACAACAGATTTTGTCAGCCCTGATTACTTAACCTAGTTTTCAGTAATTTATGTAATAATTTATTTATGTATTTATTTGTTTAAAAAAATAAGCAGTGGTCCACTTGACCTACCTTAGAATATTTAGAAGATGTTCTTTAGTGTCTTTTAGTTGCATGAAAAGGCTGAAACATAACAACATTGGATTATAGGCAGGGACTTGAACATCCCTACATCGTCT
This sequence comes from Lissotriton helveticus, assembly GCF_964261635.1. Lineage (NCBI taxonomy): Eukaryota > Metazoa > Chordata > Amphibia > Caudata > Salamandridae > Lissotriton > Lissotriton helveticus. The sequence continues at coordinate 932,822,473 of NC_136061.1, read as the reverse complement.
TCAGATGGTGAGGCACAGTGAGGTAAAGATCAGAGAATATATTGAGCAGTGAGATTTAGGTAGGTGTATATTCCTAAGGAGAGGTAGATTTCATCTGATGTAACACTGTCTAGCTCACAACTCTCTGTTCAGTCACAAGAGTACAGACCATCTGATCACGCACCTCAGTCAGTGATGGCTACTCCTACGAGACTTCATTCTGCAGGAATGTGGAAGCTACAACATTTAACTTGCCATACATTGAAGACTACTATAAACAAGCATTGGCATTGCGAGTGAAACAAATTAGCTCAATGCTTGGCAAAGGCTCCACACCCATGCCTCGTCATCCAGCAGCATCTCTCATCATCATCTGACTCATTAATGCTTGGAGCCATGCTGATCATGCAGAACTCTTGGATCTGAATAAAAGATGCAGTTCTAGATAAAAGGGCGTGGCTTCAGTTGGTGCAACAGGTGAAGTGGCAACAGGGCCCAGAGACTCAAGGGCCTACTGAACCCTAATCATTGCTATATTTTATATTTCAAACTGCAGTTAGGGGCCCTTTTTATCTCCATGCACTTGGGCCTATGACCCACTGGCTAGGCAACTCCTACTAGAATAGTTTACTACCTTTGTTATGAATTGAAAAGAATGTGTGAAGTACAGATTCAGCAGTTGACAAACTACTTGAGTACTTTGCAGGTACTCAGCGCACAGCCCTAATCACTTTCCCTGTTGCTCAATGCTCACTCTGCTCAAGCCACAGGGTGTATTTGCTTAAATCTGCTATCATCTTTTGCCGATATATATGTATACTGTGTCGAAAGGCCATATGGCAGCAATTTGACTGAACCTAACGGACATTGCACCATTAACTTCAAACTGCCTCTGGTGCCTGTTACACAGTGCAGGGATGTGCAAAAACTTCAATTTTTCAATGGGAGCTTGTGCTACAGGTGGTTTCGGTCTGCCGCACAAGCGCCCATTGAGAAATGGAAATTTGCGACCTCTCCACGTTTGTTCGCATTATACTTGCGGTGTCGGAACCGCCGACCTGAGGTCGGTCGGTTCCACATCCGCATCAATGCTTCAGACTGACATCGAAATCCGGCTCTTTGAATGGTGCAGCTCCTGCCCATCTAACTGTGTAAACTCGCTCAAATCTGCTTTTCAGGCACACACCTCCAATGAATGTGTGCAAACTACACCGAGACTCACTGAACATTTTCTTTACCATCAGACGACCCTTCTGAGATTCATAGTCCTTGATCATTCCATTTGCTTGGTGGAGAACCTAGGCGTAACGTGCTGTGGAAAATGTGCAGAGTACCTTTGCTTGAGAACCACTCCTGCTTGTCAACTCTAAGGTTTGTACCAAGTCTGCAACCCCAGCCAACATATACTAAACATAACCTTGCACAGAACGAATTTGTAAAAAGTCCTGAAGAGCAAGTATTGATCTTTTCATCTAACATCTGGACAGAGCTTCACTTCTTGATTGTTACTGGTTTGTACTAAGGAAAACCTGCAATTGTAATAAAAAAATATAGTTTCGAAGATATTTCTTGCATATGTCCAGAAACCTGTTACAGGTTTGGCCAGTTGATTGAAATATTGTTTCCTTAGTTTCATCCTGATTTTTGCCCTCTTTGTTGTAGTCCCGCACCACAGTGAAGAAGCTTGCTGTGTCTCCGAAGTGGAAGAATTACGGGCTCCGTCTCTTTGGCTACATTCACCCTTTCAAGGATGGTGAGTGCTCTCTTCTGCCAGTCCCCATGATACAGCCTAATTTCTACTGTCTATCCTTGCAGCCAACCTTTCTAGAGTGCCTTTCCAGTGTGACGAATTCTGGGTAATGTGGAGCTGACATGTAGCCCTGTGCCCCATCCATTGAAAAGATAGCAAGGGGTCCTAACACAATCGATGAAAAGTCCATTTCTCACACAGAAATATAGTCATATAACAATAGATCAGTGGCTTCTTACGGATATATGGGGCCCTGGGCAATAGATATATTTGAAACAATTTTAAAATGATTACCCCTTGTGGCTCATTCAAGCCTTCATGATACCAAACAATACTGAGCTAAATGTTAAAATGTCTGAAACTGATGCACGCAAAAAACAGCTGACACTTAAGCTGCCTTGTGCCCGAAATCCAGATAGTACCAAAAGAAAGATGTGAACAAGACTTTATGAAGCCAATACTTTATTTGAACCTACATTTTATTTATTTGCAACAATAACAGTATATGTGTAATTCTGTGACCAACCAGTGTGTCACTTCTATTGTTAAATATGTAGTGGACTAGTGCACAGTTTTGAATAAGACTTAAGAGCATAGCACTTGGAACTGTAGCTTTAGCTGTCAATTTATTTTATAATAAACATAACCCCCTTCAGTAATGGCGTTATTGCTGAAACTGTGAGGTTTTCACCATTCTATTGTAAAAAATCTGACGACTCTCTCCTAATTTCTCTTCTCCTGCCTTGTTACTGGTCTCCTCTGTATATGTGTGCACTTCTCTGGCTAGAAAGTTACCTGTGGCCCTGCTGAGTAACATAAATGCAATGGGGCACAATACAAGAGACATTAAGAAAACTGTAGAAGAAGGGGTAGAGATAGAGATGATGTAGAAGGATATGTGAGCTAGGCAAAGGAGTAAGGTAAAAAGAGAAAACAAGGTAAGGAAAGATAAATATAGGTAGAAAGAGGGAGATGTAGGTAGAGAAATTGGTACGGTTTCAGTGTGGTAGAGAGATAGAAAGTGATAGGGAGAAGCAAATGTGGAGAGAGGCAGAGGAGTATTATACTCCAAGGGGTGCAGTGGAGAGAGAGGTAATGTAGAAAAAGAGATGAATCGGAGAGAATTAAAGTCAGCGAAAAGCAGGCAGAGAGATTTGAGGAAAAATAGAGGTACAAGATAGAAAGAGAAAAATGAGAAGAGGTATGGAAAAAAATTGGGCAGATAAACTAGTGGGGAAGAGAGAGGGGGGGGGTGAAGAGTAGAATGAAAAATGTGCAAACCAAAAAGAGGAAGTTGACACATGCATGAGAAAGAGAGTTTGAACACAGGTAAAGTGTTGTGGGAGAAAGAGATAGTAAGATAGAGAGATCCATAAAAAAGAGGTTAAGAAAGAAAGTTGAGATGGATAGCGTGTGTTGAAATGGAGAAGGAGGTTTAGAGAGAGATATGTGTTTGCGTGAGAAAGAAAGAGACAGTGAAATATTTGTTCATGATTTAGAAAAGGGGATACAAACGGAGAAATTGAGGTAGCCAGAATAAGTAAGATATTTAGAGAGCCAAAGAAAAGGGAACAGAGGTAGAATGAGTGGAAGAGGAGGTAAAGGGCTGAGATGGTAAACTAATGGTGAGATAAATTGAGAAGTTCGGTAGTGGGAGAGTTGTGGGGTAGAAGGTGGTGAGGTAGTGTGGGAGATGTGAGGTAGAGAACGAAATGTGATTGAGCGACGAGAGCGGAGTAGTGAGGTAGAGAAAGGGCTGAGAGAGGTAGAGTGAGATAAGATTTTAGAGACATTGAAAGAGACAGAGGTGAGATAAAGCTAGAAGTGAGAGTAATTGAGGAAGGAGATGGAGGAGAGATACATGGAGGTCAGATGGAAAAAGAGCAGTAAGGGTCAGGGAAAGAGTTTAGGTAGAGAGAGGGGATCGAAAGTGATAGATTCTGACGGAGAGCGTTTGAAAGAGAGCAAGGCCAGGAAAGAAAGCGAAAGGTGGAGTGAGATGAAGTTGAATGAGGTATATTTGGATATTAACAGGGGGGCGAAGAAGACAAGGGTAAATAGAGAGGATTACTGAACATAGAGCTGAGATAGAGAGTTTAAGAGAGAGGGTTAAGGTAGAAGCAGTGAGGTGAAATAAGGAGAGAGAAATGACACAAGGATTATATTTCCATGTAGATGCCACCAACTCCCGGAGAGTGTAAGGGTTTAGGCTAGGCAGACAAGTCATGCATATCCACGGACAGAATTACAGTGTAGCAGTCAAAGCTGCAGCGCTGCATTGTGCAATGGGCAGAAAGCATTGCATAGTCATACTCACTCACAAGCATTTACAATGCAATGGTCTCGTCTTTGTTAAAGTTAGAGCTATTGGTATTGCAAATGTTATTTTTTTCATTTATTGTTTTTTTATCTGATGAATAGATGTTATTTTCATTTACAATTGCAATTAAGCATTAGAGAGTAGTAGAGAGTATTAGCATTTATTAAGTGTTGGGAGAGAGGGACTAGTTGATTAATAGAGAGTATACTTGTGTAGAGTAGGAGTAAGTTGTAGGCAATAGTAGTTAGGGAGTAATGTTGATTAGTGGAGAGTAGTATAGAGTGAGTAGTAGATAGTCACACACACACACAGTCACACACACACACAGTCACACACAGACAGACAGTCACACACACACACACACACAGACAGACAGACGGTCACACACACAGACAGTCAGTCACACACAAACAGTCACACACATACAGTCACAGTCACACACTCACACACACACACCCACACAGAGTCACACACACACACAGAATAACACACACACACAGTCCACACACGCAAACAGAGCCCCACACTCACGCAAACAGAGCCCCCCACACACACACAGAGCCCCACACACACACACAGAGTCCCACACCCACACAGAGCCCCACACACACACACAAACAGAGCCCCACACACACACACACACAAACAGAGCCCCACACACACACACACAAACAGAGCCCCACACAAGTTAACATGTAGTCAAACTGGATCCTCAAAATGTTCTCATTATTACAGCTTTATGTTGATATTAATCACTAGCCCTCACTCGACACTGCGTTATGGACGTTAAGCAAAGTCCGTTTCTGTTCATGTTCCGTGCGTGCCTATGCACGGGGAAGGCGAGTCGCAGCTGGCGTGTGGACCCGGTAGAACACCCTACACAGCCATCGGCCCAACAGGGGCCGGCTCGCACACATGCACCCCCGCGTGCCTCTGCCCGGCCACGCTAGAAATGTCCGGCCTACCTCACGGACATGCAACACGCTGAGGTGGCAAGCCTCCCACCTTAAAACACAATCCCCGAGCAGGCACTGCAGGTACCGGCGGCGCCAGCATGCTGTACGTGTCCACATAACACGCCTCACTGTCAGGCCATGTCCAGTGGATTCTGCCCGCCTTGCATGAAGAGAGGATCGAGGCCTGCAAGCCATGCGGCTTCTAGGCAGCAGGCGCCCGTAAAGGGGGGATAGCATCGAAGCACTGTACCTACTGCAGCCAGCGCAGGAGAGCGCAGTGTTACCCCGGGGACCACCCGATGCGAGTGAAACACGTCCCCTGTATGTCAGAGCACAGCTGACGCAAACTACCGCCAGCCCTCTGAGGCACTCACTCACGCTGCCGAGCCCGCCTGCACTCAGCGCTACCTAGAGAATAACCAGCACTTTCTTGTTAAACCTATTACAGCAGTGCGGGTTATTTCAATTTCAAATTAAATAATTACAGGCACTAATAAATTTCTGCCATCAGACACACTCCGCTGTAGTCTAAGTCATACGCTGACATATGGCGGTGACCTTGCATCAATCACCCTGTTGAATGCATATGAGGCCGTGAGAGTCATCCCCATGACTGCTGCTATGGAGCCGTAAATCGCGACGGTGTTGCTACAGGGTGGGGTTTATGCGCCACGCGCTTTCTGCCCGGAGCAACAGCCCGGGACAGAGGAGGGAGCACACCCGTACCGCTGCCCCCCCCCCTTTCCCGGCAACCCGCCTTCCCACGGCCAGGGAACGCATCCTCCGTGAAAATTGCAGTAACGGAGAGGCCCCTGAGGACCTCAACTCCCCACCATGATCCGCGGGACTGGGGATTGCTGCCTGGATGCAGCGCAGTCACCCTGTGGTACCACCCGCGTCTTAAACGCGCGGGTGGCTACCTAAATATCACACATGCCGCCATCTTGGGTGAAGGGGGGTGGGGGGTGGATAGGTGTTCAGCCTCCCCACATTCTGACGACCAAGGAGCCCCCTCGTCCTACCGTCAAAACTCTGGGCACAAGGGGAAAGGCCCGTACAACGGAGCTACCCCCAAAGACGTGGCACCGAGGAGATACAGAGGGCACTAGTTGTCTCCCCCACAATGAGGCCCAGACAAATTAAACTAATAACCCTGTAAAATATCCAAGTCCAGAGTGCCCTGCCCCTGTATCCCGGGCCCAGCGCCGTGTGTCCTGTCTGCTTCCACCACCGACCGGAGAGGAGAAGCGCCCTTAACGTGCAGGACATGTGGACCCCCAAAGCCAGTTATGTCCCCAGGAATCCCCAGACAGGCGCTCCCGCCTACCGGGGGCAGCCAGGAGACATACTATTAGTGCACGATGGGAGCTGCTCGGGCAAGAGGGGGGGCGGGCTTGGAGCAAGGATGCCCTCACCATGCAAAGTATGCAGCAGCTCCCACGGACACAAACAAAACGGCATCCGGGTTCGGGAAAATGTGCATAAGTGGGAATGTTGTTAGGAAAGGGGAGCTCTGTCCTACATCAGGTGGGGTGCAGTCCTCACCCAACTCAAGCCAGATGACAAAGCTAGCATTTCCAGGCGTAGAGTTAAAAGTGCCTTTTAATATACGCCAGCGCGCAGCCGCTCGCACTGGATGCTTTGGGGATAACGGTGCCCACGAGCTATGCTACACCCAGGTGCCATAAAGCATACATGCGGTACAAAAGGGGGTGGTAATGGACAGAGCATCTGAACCAATCAAACACTCACACCCAGTCAAGAGATCTGGGTTTAATTCATCACCGTTGTTTAGCCTACTCTGCCACCCCAGTTCAGACATGGCCATATGCAAATCAGTCTGACCCTGTGACTCATGGGAACAGTCCAGCCCGAACTGCCAAGCCATGCCTTCCCTGGACCGGAAAGAAGCTTCCGAGGACCGGTTTCTGGCATTACAGCCGTCTTCAGCCCGGCTTGCTTGAATCCAGTGGCAAAGTGAGCAAGGGACTCACGTCTGAGCATACCCTGCCACACTTATGGCGGCCAAAGTAGTACAAAAGGGGGTGGTAATGGACGGAGCATCTGAACAAATCAAACACTCACACCCAGTCAAAAGATTTGGGTTTAATCCATCACCGTTCTTTAGCCCACTCTGCCACCCCAGTTCAGACATGGCCATATGCAAATCAGTCTGACCCTGTGCCTCATGGGAACAGTGCAGCCCGAACTGCCAAGCCATGCCTTCCCTGGACCAGAAACAAGCTTCCGAGGACCGGTTTCTGGCATTACAGCCGTCTTCAGCCCGGCTTGCTTGAATCCAGTGGCAAAGCGAGCAAGGGACTCACGTCTGAGCATACCCTGCCACACTTATGGCGGCCAAAGTAGTACAAAAGGGGGTGGTAATGGACGGAGCATCAGAACCAATCAAACACTCACACCCAGTCAAAATATCTGGGTTTGATCCATCACCGTTCTTTAGCCCACTCTGCCACCCCAGTTCAGACATGGCTATATGCAAATCAGTCTGACCCTGTGCCTCATTGGAACAGTCCTAGGAATAGCCAATTGTATAGGATATTTTGGGATTGCTGGCTTATTGAACTGTCTGAACCATTCCCCACTTGTCGAATGGGAATGGTTCCAGAGACAGTTGTATAAATATGAGATCGGACCATGTGATTCCTTCTGGCTTTATATCCCCTTGGGCATATCAAGTTCCACAAACGTCCTCATCATCATAGCTTGGTGAAGGCGAAGAAGAAGAAATCAATGTAGAAGATGTATAAGACCTCTCTAAAGAGCCTCATCCTGCAGGGGACCAGGACTTTTTTGTTGAAATTGGCTAAAATAGATCTCCCCAGCAACTGTCTTCCTGACGAGGAGCTGGCTAACTCCTTGTCTGTCTGAGAGGATGATCTCCTGGGACTATCATGATGTTTCCTTTGGCTTCGAGGAGAATGCTTCTACTTCATTGCATCATGTAAATGGAAAGAAAACACATTCTCTCTTTTCTCTTATCTAGAGGCTCTTTCTCTATATTTTTAGAATCCTAACAATATCTAAGGATTAATTACAGACAAAAACATACATTTGTTATACCATATTATAAAATAAACAGGAAAATCTGGGGATATGTACTCTCCTTCAATAGTAAAAGGGTTGGGCCTTAGAGCTGCAATAGAAACAAAGAAAGGACTCTGTGAAGGGTGGTTTTTGGTGGATTCCGCTCCTCTACACTTCACGTAGTAAGGAATGGGATGAGGTATGCGGCCGAGAATGTATTGCCCCCACACTAGGTTCGCACAATATAAAACTGCAAACAAAAATCATTATTAAAAGTCCATGTAGGTTGCCCTCTTCTTCCCTCGCCTAGGACCCTTAGTCTTACAAAGACTTCCCATTAGTGAGGCTTTCCAGTGACTTCAAAACCATCTACCTCATACCCTGTATGACTGACTCATCAGTAAATACATGTCTTCATGAGTATTTGTGCTTCAATGAATGGCCCATTACAGTGCTCGTGCTTTACAGGGGGTAACTACTTCTCCATCTCCTTTTCTCAACCAAGTGCTAGCTTCTCTGGATCAAAGTTGTTCAATTTCATATTCAATTTCAATATTTCAGCCCTTCGGAGATGCAGCTATGCTGCCAGCACGGTTGCTGTTGTCGGCTGTCAACTGTTTTCTTCTGAAGATCGTGACCTCTGTTGCAGCCAAAACTCAAACATCGAAGACATTTTAGCCTTTCATGACCATGGGGCGAGATATCACGCTGACCTTATGAGCCCGTGTCTCCTTAAGGAGGTCTCGGGGAGAGTGGAGCATCTGCTTGTACAAAAAGATATCCCAGAGGAAGGCAGAAACGTTGAATGATGGTGACCAGAAAAACATAGTGACCCATGGGAATTACCTTAAAAGCTTGGTTCCCTTCGCCGGCAAATGGGAAGAAACGAAGTGTAATCACCATACTGAGCAAGAAAGCCAACCTGACCCTGCAAAACTCAAGCGCAGATGAGGAAGGGCGAGTACTAATAACGAGCCTACTCAGAGGAGAAGAACAAATACATATAGCCAACATTTACGGGCCAAACTCCGAGGATAAGAAATTCTGGCAGGAAGTGGAAACGATGCTCTCCAACATTCCTCAAGAAGACCTCTTGCTGGTAGCAGGAGACATGAACAGGGTAATGGACCAGGCTACGGACAGACACCCACATAGAATAAGACACGAATTTCAAAACACCAACACCCTGAAGGACCTGTGCACCAAACTACACCTTGCCGACCCATGGAGGCTACAAAATCCAAGTGCACGTGAATACACATTTTACTCGCATCCACACAATTCCTACAGTAGGATAGACTACATACTGATGTCTAATACCCACACACACCTAATCGACCACACAGAAATCACGCCAATAACCATCTCTGACCATGCACACATCACACTATCACTACATGGAAGGCACAACGAGAGGCCAACGAGAAGATGGCGGCTAAATGACGACATCCTGCAGAACAAAGACAACGTGAAGGAAATCGAAGACGCAATAAACGAATACCTAGAATACAATGACAACGATGAAGTAGGGAAAAGCACCATCTGGGACGCCCTCAAAGCTACGATAAGAGGGAAAATTATCAACATCAAAGCAAGAATGAACCGTGGCAGGAACAAGAAGATCAGCAAACTGGAGGAAGTAATAACACAACTGGAGAGAGGGCACTGCGCCAACATAACGGACAAGAACACCCTGACCACACTAACAAAGTAGAAATATGAGCTGAACAAAATTCTAAGTGAAAGAGCCGGCACGTGGCTGAATAAGTTCAAATCAATAAACTTATGTGCCGCCAACAAGGCGGGGAAACAACTGGCATCATACCTAAAAGCAAAACAGAGGCAACACGCAATCGCAGCCATAACAGACAAAACGAATAGGTCCCAAACGACGAACAAAGGTATACTCGAGGTTTTCAGGCAGTTCTACCAGGAACTATACACCGAGGACAAGAACCTAAAAGCAGACGGCGGCACAGCCATGCTCAACGATACCACCCTGCCAGAACTCACTCAAGACGAAAGAACAGCACTAGAAGTGGAAATAGCGGACACAGAAATCGAACCAGCCATCAACCAGCTCAAACCGAACAAAGCACCAGGTCCAGACGGGTACACGGCAAAGTTCTACAAGATTTTCAGCCAACAACTAAGACCACTAATGGCGGAGACATACACTCACTGCATACAAAGAGGCAAGATGACTGAGTCCATGGGCGAAGCGAACATCACAATAATTCCCAAGGAAGGGAAGGACCCACAATACCCGCAGAACTACAGACCGATCTCGCTCATAAATGTTGACTGTAAGATATACGCGAAGATACTGGCCAATAGACTGAACAAGATTCTGCCAAACCTGATACTCAACTCGCAAGTAGGATACATCAAAAACAGATTATCGCAAGACAACACAAGACTGCTGTGCTATCTCATCAACCACACTACACACAGCAACAAACAGGCGGTGGTGATAGCACTAGACGCGGAAAAAGCGTTTGACAGAGTCTCCTGGCCATTCCTAAACAACTGTATGAGCAGGTTCGGGCTAGGGACCAAATACAGATCGATGGTGATGGCCCTGTACAACGAACCAAAAGCAAAAGTGCTAGTAAATGGAAGCACATCGGAAACACTGACATTGGGTAGAGGCACCAGGCAAGGCTGCCCCCTCTCACCGGGCCTCTTCCTTCTAGCACTAGAACCGCTACTAGCCAGAATAAGACACAATAACGAAATAGCAGGCGTCAAAATCAAAGAAAAAAACGTCAAACTGGCAGCATACGCGGACGACATCCTCATCACAACCACTAACCCGTCAATGTCAAAAACAGCACTCATGGACACAATAGGAGAATACGCTGAAGCCTCGGGATACAAGCTCAACAAAGACAAATCAGAATGTAAGCCAATGAACATCCACACCACCAGAGAGGTGCTTGGTGACTCAGGACTGACATGGCAGACGAAACCACTCAAATACCTTGGCCTGCTTTTCGGGAGAGACCTAACATCCACATTAGAACACAACGAGGAGTCAACCCTGAAGAAGATAAAAGAAAGACTAGACCTGTGGTCACCCAAATACATAAGCTGGTGGGGCAGGATCGAAACAATAAAGATGATGGTAACGCCAGCCATCAACTACACGCTCCGCATGCTACCGCTCCTGATGACAGACACATTCCACAAAAAACTGGACAAACTCATAAACAACTTCATATGGAGAACCAAGAAACCTAGAATCAACCTACAGAAGCTAAGATTAACGAAAGACCTTGGAGGACTCAACCTAGCGAATTTTAAAAATTTCCAAACAGCCTGCCTAGCGAGGCAAGGAAGCTTCTGGCTAGACAGCACCCAAAGCTATGAACCTGTTTGGTTAGAGGTGGAAAGGAACATTCTGGAGGGACTAAACCCCGTAGCGCTTCTAACCGCGAACAAGCACCCCCAAAGACTGAACCCGATACTGAGACACACAAAGGAGGCGCTGATGAAAATAGACAAGCGTATGGCACGGAAACTGAAAGGCACGACATGGGAATCGATCTGGTTCAACACAAAGATAACCTACCAAGGAGCAACAATGCACAATGATAGATGGATAGAGAAAGGAATAAGCCTCCCAAGCCAGCTAGAAACTAAACAGTCACCATTAACATTCCAAAACCTGCAACAACTACACGGGCTCCCGAATCGGGAACTTTACACCTTCCTGAAGATCAAAACAGCCATAACGAAAGCGAACCTAAGCAAGGAAGAACAACCATCATCAAATACTTGCAAACTCTAAACTCGGCAGGCCACCAAACGGCAAAGATATACAAGCTCCTCAACCCAACCGCATCGTCACTGAACAAGAAAACAACGAACACATGGGAACAACTCCTGGGAAGGCGGCTAAACGAACGAGGCAAAATGTGGCGCTCGGCATCGACAAACAAGATAACCCCACAACTAGCCCAGACAAAATTCTGGCTACTCCACAGAGCCTACTGGACACCGTCAAGACTCCTCAAAATAGGCATCACAGAATCAGGCGACTGCTGAAACTGCCGGAAAGAGGAAGGAACTCTAGAACACCTGATCTTCAGCTGCACTAAAGTCAGGAAGTTCTGGATGAAAGTGAACAGATTCCTGAACGATGTATTCGATAAAGACTTAACAATCAGCTTTGTAAGCCTGGCCACAGAACACATGACAGCAGACCTAAACAGCAAAGAAGAAAGAGACCTACCAGACTTACTGATCACAGCAGCCCTAAAAATAATCCTGACGAACTGGAAAAACACAGCCAAAGCCAATTTTAAAACATGGATGAACTGGGTCACCTTTCTCAGAGGAGCAGACAACATAGCGGGGAACTTCTCGAAGGAACACAACCCAAACAAAGAGATGTGGGAGCTCCTAGATGCAAAGCTGACGAGACCCCAGCCAAGGACATACAACTAGCCCCCCCCCTCTCTTTCTTCCTTTCCCTTTTTCTTCTCCTCTCTCTCTCGGAGAACACGAAGGCGAAGCATACCACATTTTGTACTGTACATCAGAAAGCAAGATTGTATATTCTACGTTTTTTTTTATATTTCAATAAAAGTCTCTTTTAAATCAAAAAAAAAAAAAAGCTTGGTTCCCTCCTTAACATTTTTCAGAGATTGCTCTCACAAAGGAGGAGGATCTGGATGCAGGACTTTTTACTCACTGCCTCAAACTCTTTTTTTCTTGGAAGTGTTTTTTTGTTTTTAATGTGCTGCTCACAGTTTCAGAGAGTCGCAAAGTTACACCAGGAACTAAAGGATAAAAGAGACTCCCTTTAATACAAATAAACAAGGAGCTACTTCTTTACAGGCAGATAGATACGCAAATCAAGAGTGTCAAAAGACTGCTGACAAGTTATGGAAACTGATTTAGCTTGTAAACCAGTCTCAACAACAGCAGGTCAAAGAGCAGTCAAATCCAGCGTGTGAAAGAAATGTAACACTGCCAGATGCTATTTGTAAAACAGTGTAGTGGAGCCGCCTCTGGACCCGAGCCAATTCCAGGAAGTATTGATTTCTCTGTATGCCGGGTAATGGCTTACTTTCCCAGGGCTGTGTCATAAATGCATTGACCTCGAGGACACTGATACAGTTTCCTCAGGAGATTTAATATGTAGGCCTTGAGGTATTACATTCTAAATGAGGTGGAGCAGCCTAAGCCAGGCTCTAAACTAGACAGTGGAACTTGCCCCTCCCCTGACCCCTGCTCGCTCCCCCGTGAATGTAGAAATTTGGTTTGGATGTACTACGTGCTGGACCCAAAAGCATATAAAACGCCTGACATGAAGACATTGGCCATCATTACATGAGAAACGTTGTTTTTATTTGGAGCTTGGGGACCAAATTCATGCCTGTTGGTCACTATCCTCCGCTAGGGCAGCTTAATGAGGGAGAGGCTTACAAGCAAGGTTTCCCATTCTCCATACCAATATGGCCTCCTTAAGAAACATGGACGACACATTTCCCCGAATTCAAAGGCCCGCAATGTTATTGCGTAGCTATAGACTAGAGACAGCAGTCAGTGAATTGTAGGTAGTCAGTTTCTCGAAGGCCCCTTTGTGTTTATATGCATTTATTGTCCTCTGTTAATAGTTCATATGTACCTGCACGTGTCTGTATCCTCACATTTTATCTTATTATCCCGTTGCGACTTATAGCACTCTGATGTTCTTCTAGGATACGTTTGCATACATTCTTCCTCAGATACTGCATGTGAGTTGTGACCATCTGTTTTCGCCGTTCCCTTACAAATTAGTGTAAGACTTTTCTATGAGAAGTCTTTTTTTAACAGACAAGGGTATCGTGCAGTGATCCCGTGCACTCCATCTCTCTCTCACCAGCTTTAGTGTTCCAGGAATTCACATTAGCACGCGTACTCAGAAATGGCTGTTTCTCTTTCCAGGGGACTTCCAGTTCGCAGTCGCTTCAGATGACAACTCCGAGTTCTGGCTCAGCACAGATGAAAGCCCGGCCAACATCCGGCTCCTGGCATACGTGGGAAAGGTACAGTGAGGAGATTGAACAAAATATACATGTACCATTGAAAAAATGTAGACTCGTAAATGCAGGCTCCTGATTGGTTGGAGCACCAAAGGTTCAGCACTTTGTTATACCGCTTGGAACATCCACAATCTGAAATGAGCAGAGAAGGCCATGCTTTTATTGAATGCTTAGCCGAGGCACAGTAGATTGGCAGAGGGCGGGGGCCTTTTCACCCTTTTTTGTATGTTGGTTGGTAACTTCCAACAGCTATTGGCAGTGCTTAATCTGAGGTAGATATTGCATGTCGGACCCACTGACACTTATTTATTCTCAAAAGTCATTAATCCAAGGCAAGAGAGAGCAAATGAAGGTGGAGACGAGGAGGAAGGCAAAGGGGAAGCAACCGTGACAAAGGTAGAAAGCAGGGATGCAAAATGAACATGCAAGAGTCAGATAAAGAGGCAGGGAGTGCCTGGTGGTGGATTAAAGAAGCATGAGGTGGAATCAAGGCTGCAGAGCCTTTGTATTCGGCACCCTGACCTTTGATAGTGCTGGATTTACATGGAACAACGTTCTGGACATGATAAAGCCCCTGCATCTGGTTATTGGAAGGCCGACCCAGAGGCTCTTCCATTAGTTCTGCAAGTGAACTACAGTGGCATTAGAAAGCATGACTGTGGGAAGCAAGTAAACTGAAACACCATAAGCAAAAGCCAAAGATTGAACAACAGGCTCAACAGAGGTGGGCTGCTGAGATAAAAAAAAGACTTTCTGTCTAAAAAGCCCAAGCATCTTACTTTTAAAAATAGGAAGGCCAGAGGTCATTGGTTCATAGATGGGCAGTTCCAGAAAGAGCACCACGTATTTGACCAATTAAGGTGGAAGGGGCTGATGTGCACTCTTGAGTCGTAGAATGCTCTATTGCTACCTGGAAAGCTGCAGAGATTTCCCTTACATCAAAACAGACTATATTGCATATGGCTTGGAACCTCTGTGGTTTTATCCTGTATGACCTCATTTACAGGAGAGGGGTTCTTATAGGTGCAGATAGCTTTTTAGGTTTTACCTGCTGGCACTGTGCTTGTTAAATCTCTTGTATTTAATATTTCTTAAATGGGGGTACTTATCAGTTCCCATAGCTGAATTACAGTATTAGTTTGCTTTATTGTGGAACTTTTTTTGTTGTTAACTTCCCCTGGCTGCATGCATGTATGATACTTCTACTAAAGCTGTTTACACTGTTTAAGCCCCATTCACTTTCAAGATAAGATCTCTTTCTTCAGAAAAGGCAGCCCGCTTCTAACAGTATGCTGGAATGCTTGCTTTTTATTACTTAGTTGTGTGAAGCAGATGCTTTAGCCTTAGAACATTTATGGCATTTCCTATTCATGCCTCAGTACCTTTCTTTGCACTTTGTAGTCGTTACTGGATTGATTTTTTCAACGTAATCTATTTGGTCATTATGATCAATTCTAAATGTTGTAATAAACATTGCATGTTAAAAATAAAGTTAATATACAAGAGCTATGCTATATTTGACTACTAAACAGGCAGCCACAATTGCAGTTACTTTGCAGTTAAAAGGGACTTAATTTGAATGGTGTAGCAGGTGCAGTAGCACCAGGGTCAACAGTTGTCAGAACTCCTCTAAACATCGAATATCGCTATATTTTACTAGTACTTCAGTTGATAGGGACTTGATGTAAGTGGTGCAGCAGGTGCATACACCAGGGCCACAAGAAGTAAAAACTCCCACTAAACACAAATAATGCTATATTTTACTATCTAGTTATCTAGCAAGCGATAGGGTCAAGATTTTAGTAGTGTAGCAGGTGCTGTGGTTCTGGGACCAATCCCTCCAGGTACCCCACAAAACACTGATTATTGCTATAATTTACAACTAAACAGGCACTCAGAAGTGCAGTTATCTTATAGGCATTAGGGTTGTGAATTAAGTGGTGCAGCGGGTGCAGTCCAACTGGGCCAAAAAGTTGTTAGAACTCCTCTAAACATCTAAAATGGTTATATTTCACTAGTAAACAGGCACTCACTAGTGCAGTTATCTTGCAGGCAATAGGGTCAGTATTTGAATGGAGCAGCAGGTGCAGTGGCACCGGGTCCAAAAGTTGTCAGAACTCCTCTAACCACCTAATATAGCTATATTTAACTACTAAATAAGAAGTCACAAGTCTAGTTACCTTGCAGGCATTGGGGTCATGATTTCAATGGTGAAGCAGGTGCAGTGACACCAGGGCCTAAAGCTCTAGGAACCTCTCTGAACACCAAACGTTGCAATATTTAGCTTCTAAACAGGCAGTCATAAGTGCAGTTAGTTTATAGGCAATAGGGTCATGATTTGAATGGTCAGCAGGTACAATGGCACCATGGCCAAAAGTTGTCATAACTCTTCTAAACACAATATTTTGCTATATTTTACAAGTAAACAGGCTGTCACAAATGCAGTTATCTTGCATGTTCTAGGGGCATTATTTAAATGGTGCAGCAGATGCAGCGGCACAGGGCCCAAAAGTTTTCAGAACACCTCTAAACACATAATATTGCTATTACATCAGTTATGTCTATTATTTCCCTCTTTCATATTTCAAAATGTTGCTATTACTTACCCACACTCAGTGGCGGCTGCCACAACACGAAGGAGGGGGAGGGGGAGGGAGGGACGGACGGACGGACAGGCAGGCGGGTGAGGGGTTGGAACAGGGAAGGGAAAATAATAGTTAAAAAATAAAGTTACCTTTTTTCCCGCAGCCTCCGATGGCCGCCGCAGCAGGATTGGAGCTCTCCCATTAGTCTTTGGGAAGGTAGAGGCTGCTCAGCCAATACTGGGGCTGACCTTCTGCCAGGAAAGCAGCACCAGGATTGGTCTGAGCATCCTGCTTCGCCGCCCAGACACTGCCTGTGAGCCTGCTGCATTTCTCCAACCCTGCTGTGAGCACAGCTTGATTGGAGAAATAGAAGAGCACATGTATGTTTGGCCTGCCCAGGACGGCAACCCTTACACACATGCACACTTCTAAGTGCCAACACCTGCTTGTCATGGCCAGGCTCGCCCAGCCCTTCATGCATGCCAAAATCAGTCTAGGAAAAATAAAATTATATTGTTTCATTATCATTTTATTTTTCTGCGACTGACTCTGAAGATTGGGACAATGCTCCTCCACCATTATAGAGGAGCCGCCCCTCGCCACACTATAGGAACAGCACAATATATTGACTTTTTGTACATAAACAAGTCATAACACTTTAACAGAGATTTTTTAACTTATATTGTACAACTACTCAGCAAGCTACAACTTACAGCAAAAAACAGCTTATTTTTAATCACATAAGCAAAACCTAATGCGTTTACCAATGCTTGTAAAAACAGGTTTTTTTACCAACCCGAGGTGTTTTACTGGAGAGGGTTGCTTTAATCAAGAGAATATTTACATAAAAGGTGTTTCACATGGTGTGTGCTTTACAGTAGATGTACTTTATAAGAGTGAAATACTTTACAAAAGAGTGGCATTTACAGGAGACTAATACGTTATAAGACAGAGGTGCTTTACCAAAGGGAGGGAGGTATTTTAACCGCATGCATGCGATGCAGATTTCCGCGCTGCGCTGAGTTTTTAAAAAACCAGCGGTGCATGACGAGCTCAGCTCGTCATGAGCGTACGAGAGGCCTAACTCATGACGAGCTCAGCTCGTCATCCGCTTCGAAGGGGTTAAAGAATAGGCCAGCTTTATACAAGAGGCATAGTTTACAGGAACACTGCTTCTATACTAGAGGTGATCCATAAGTTGTGTAAAATGCAATGTCCCAGATTAATTGATTTTATCTTATGTAACTTAGCTGCTCTATATATACTTGTTATCTATGTTGTGAACATTTACTGCTGTAAAGCGCCATGATACCTTCTGGTCTAGCTAGCGCTATATAAATCTTTCAAATAAATAAATACATTGGAGATGACCTCTGCATTCATGTACAAGAAACAACCATGTATGTGAATGACAGAAACAGTAGACTTGAGAAAATGGGTGACATTAAAGTCCTTTGTGTCATCCCTAACAACAGCTCTGAGACCTGAGAGGAAAGGTGTGATGCTCATTTATTGAGACAAGTAAATACCTGAACTGGCAATGTTGCTTGTTCAGAATTACTATTTATTTATTTATCACATTTGTAGAGCGCTCTGTTACCCGGAGGTGTCCTGGCGCTAGCATGATTGAACCAGTGTGTGTGGGTGTCTGAGAGCTTAATGAGTAAAGAGCCAGGTCTTGAGCTCTCTCCTGAAAGCCATCAGGTCCGAAGATTGTCTGAGGTTAAGTGGCAGTTTGTTCCACGCCTCTGCCGCACCGAGGGAAAAACTCCTGCCTCCCCAGCGTGCTTTCTTAACTCTGGGGACTGTTACCAGCGCCAGTTCCCCAGATCTCAGGGTTCTTGCTGGTTTATGCCAATGGAAGAGCAGTTTCATGCATCTGGGACCCATATCATGCAGGGCCTTAAAGACCATGCAGAGTGCTTTGAAAACAATTCTCTTGCGGATTGGCAACCAGTGAAGGTTCATCAAGTCCTGAGCTACCGAGGCAAATTTAGGAGTGTCGGTGATCAAGCGGGCGGCTGCGTTTTGCAGTAACTGGAGTTTATTAAGAACGCCCTGCTGGGCGTTTAACATCAGACTGTTACAATAGTCTAAACGTGAGAGGACTAGACCAGTAACAACAGTTTTCCTATGCTCCCTCTCCAAATAAGGAAGAACTTTCCTGATTGTTTTGAGGATGTAGTGCATAGAGGAGGACAGTGCATTAATCTGGGGTTTGAAGGACAAAGAGTCGTCCACCAGTATACCCAGATTTTTAACTTTTGCCACCGGGGAGGGGAGGGGTCCCATTTCATCCGGCCACCATCTAGGGGACCAAAAATTGTCCCTGGCACCAAAGAGCAACACTTCTGTCTTTGTGGAGTTAAGTTTAAGACAGTTTTGAGCCATCCAGCAGCCCACCTCGCGCATGCACCCTCTAAACCGGTCTGCTGTACTATCTGTGTTGCCGGGTAGCAGTGACACCACTATTTGTGTGTCGTCAGCATATGCTGTGAGGTGAAAGCCAAACGCTCGAATTACCGGGGCCAGGGTCGCAACATAAACATTAAAAAGGGTGGGACTGAGTGAGGACCCCTGGGGAACTCCACAGGGAAGCACAAACGGATGCGACTGACTGAGTTCTGTTGGAGAGGAAGGCCTGTAGGATCTTTAATGCCTTTCCCTGAATTCCACTGGCCCTCAACCGGTCCACTACTAGACGTTGAATTTTTAACATAACCCCTAAAGTTAATATCAGAGTCAAATCGCAATACAATTACCTTTAACAGTCCATGTGAATTCGTCCAACAGGGACACAAGGACAGCCTCTCCACTACAGGGAAGATAAAGAGGATCTGGTTGGGATGTACCCCTTAGTTTTTAAATGTTTATTTTAATTTACTTTTCAAGAATGACGGTGAATATATGGAAATAATTCCTATGGCATTAGCTCATGCAATTTTTCCACGTACACAATACATTTAAAACTTGGTTGTGAAAACTTCATCCCCATGGATTTAGAATAGCCCCAACTGGGTCCTTGGTGGAGCTCTTTCGTTCTTTTTCCTTCAAAGTACAAGTAGTCCAAGGAACGATCCCCAAAATTTAAATACCCCCCACGTTGTACCGAAAATGTTACAACACCAAGCAAGTTAAGAATTGCCCCCCAACCCGGAAGAGCTTGCTTATCTCTTCCATCCAAGCATCTATCCGCCCGCTGATAATTACCATTTCACCTTTACAGTCTGTGTTCCATGCAGTCTAACATTCAGCCTGTCACTATTCTGTCCATCCTTCCATTTATATCTACACCTGTCCATCTATCTTCAAACCTATCCATCAAACACATCCATCCTTCCACTTAGTCATCCATCCTTTTACTTATCCATCCATCCTTTCACTCATCCATCCATCCTTTCACTCATCCATCCAACCTTTTACTCATTCATCCTTTTACTCATCCATCCTTTTACTCCATTCATCCGCCCTCCATCCTTTCACTCATCCATCTACCCTTCGACTCATTCCATCCACCCTTTCACTCATCCATCATCCCTTCACTTACTCATCTACCCTTTTGTTCATTCACCCTTTCACTCATCCATCCAGCCTTTCATCATCCATCCACCTTCCCTTTCATGCATTCATCCGTCCTTTTACTCATCTATACATCCATTCATCCATCCACCCTTTCACTCAGTCATCCATGCATCCATCTACCCTTTCACTCACACATCCACCCATTAACACACCCTTTCACTCTTCCATCTGTCCACTCTTTCATCCAGCGATCCATCTATCCTCCCTTTCACTCATTCATCCATATTCTCATTCATCCGTCCTTCGATCCATCTTTTCTCTCATCCATCCATCCTTTCACTCATCCATAATTTCAACGTATCCATCCATCCTTTCAACCAATCCATCCACACATCCGTCCATCCATTCATCCATTCTTTCTCCCTTTGACTCATCCATCCTTACATCCATCCATTCACTTGTTCATCCATGCATCTATCCATCCACCCCTTCTTAAAGGAGGGGAAATCTGAGCAAGAGCGAAGGCTAGGGAGGAGTATATTCTAGTTATAAGGGGTTGTGTAAGAGAAAGATCTGTTCCCATATCTTGAGGCACGGATACGAAGGCAAGCGAGAAGGAAGATTACAAATTAGCCAAGTAGCAGTGTTCTAGACCACCTGCAGTTTGGACATAAGAGTGTAATTTATTGATGTCAGAAAGGCGTTTCCATATTCCAGGCGAATGATGATGAGCCCGGACAAGAGACTTCCTAGCGGTGTCTGAAAACTGCGGAAGGGCTTTTTAGGTCTCGCTATGCAGCGAACATGCGCTGCATAGTCAAAAGACCTTTGGCAATTGCTTTGGCTTTTCAGTCAAAAACGTACACGTGTTCCATTGCCTTCAATGGCAACACGTGCATGTTTGGCGATTCCCTTGTGGGAGCGAGCTTTAGCAGCATATGTTTGCTCGCTCCCGCAAGGGAAGCGCAGGCCCCCTCCTCTCTCCCCTCCCCCTGCTGCCTCCGTTCAGCCCGAGGCGCCCACGCTTGTTTTTTTTAACTTGCAGCGCGAGGCGCGTGCCCATCTTGTTTAGATAAACATATCTTTCACAAATTTCGTGCAGGTCCCTCCTAAGAAGGCAAAGTTGTAGCCAAATAAAAAAATGCCTTTATAATGGAAGTTCGTTCTGAACCATAACTACAACGCCATGACTGCCACTGCTTAATGGGTTGTCTATGTGTGTATCATTATCTAGCAGGAGCACTAAAAGGCAACTTTACTGTAAGCTCCAAAATAAGACACGTTGCCCCCTGTATGACGCAGGTTAGGACGGGAGCCAATTAATGGTTCCTTGCTCTCTTTTCCCAAATGCCCAAAGCATTTATGCCCACCGGGAGCTACCGACTCAAAAAAGTGGATCCGTTTAAATCAATTGCCAGTTCAATAGAGAAAGGATTGAATTTCGTCTAATCTGTATTAGCATAACAACGGGCAGGCAGGGGCAGTTGTCAACAACACCAAAGGGATTGTTTAACCCCTTGGGCGTGGCCGCGATTCTGCGCCTGTGCGGCACTTTTATTGAGTGGGCAGGTTCATGACGGCCCCCAGCCGTCATCAGCACACTCCCACCGTGGTGCATTAAGGCCAGGGGCCGTCATCAGCATGGAAGGGGTTAAGCTGAGCATGTGTTTGAGCTCCACGGGCTGATTCATCTCGTCAACTTTTTAGGGGAGGGTGAAGTAGTCTAAAAACCTTCACACTGGAAGGATGAGCTACAAAGCAGAAGGGAAGCGTTAAAAAGGGAAAAGGACAAATGGAATTCGCCTTACCTCCCATCCTGCACTTTGTGTAACCTTACTTCTGCCTGGGTTAGTCGGCATAAAGCTTCAATGGCAGGTTCTCTGCAGACAGCTTGAGAGGAGTGGAGTTCACGGGCCTGAGAAAAAGGCCACGCTCGAGCCCTGACCCGCGCTTTGTTCTGGAGGGGTGGTCACCTGCCACAGAGCACAATGCCTGAGTGGGCCTGAACCTCGCACTCCCTCCCCGCTGTCCTTCCACAAGACAGTTGCTTATTGGCGGAAGCCTCGCACGAGCTACTGTTGCTTGGTTGTGTGGAAGAGAAGTCAGGAGTGAAACAACACCTTAACTGCACTCTTCCCTAACAAAAGAATGCGATAATATACTATTTGTGAATTAAATATCAACACATGCCCTGAACTGAATGGTGTGTCGTGACTTAAGAGCAATTAATACTGCTTATATTTATATAGCAGTGATACAGTTCGCAGTTTCTAAGTGCTTAATGTAACAGGTATGGTTATACTCAAATGGTTTCACTCCAAACTGATCTAACTCGATGCAGCAGCCCCAAAGGCCGAATTCTCACTGCCAGGTCTTAACTTGCAACCTGCAGATCGTTGTTTCAACAAGAGGCTTTAATTCAATTAGCATCCTATAGGAACAAGCATTGGCATAGCCCATGGGTACTCACAAACTTTCTCTTGGGAGCCAAAGTTACCGTGTGGTTTGTGTCCGAGGGCAGCACCGGTGGGGGCGGGGTCAGTGGGGGTGGGGGCGGGCCTAGAGTAACAAAAGAAACTGTGACTATGAGGTTTAACACAGGTCCATGTAGCGGACGTCTTCGTCCACTGAGCCACACGACCCTCATAGACACATCTCTCTCTCTCTCTCTGTCTCCCTCCCTCATCCCTCTCTCTATCTATCTATCTCTCTCTGTCTCCCTCCCTCTCCATCTCTCTGTCTCCCTCCCTTTCTCTGTATCCCTCCCTCTATCACTCTCTGTCTCCCTCCCTCTCCATCCCTCTCCCTCTCTCACTCACTCTACCTCACTCTCCCTCTCTCTGACTGTCTCACTCCCTCCCTCTCCCTCCCTCTCCCTCTCCCTCCCTCTCCCTCTCCCTCTCCCTCTCCCTCTCCCTCTCCCTCTCCCTCTCCCTCCCTCCCTCTCCCTCCCCCTCCCCTCCCTCTCCTTCCCTCACCCTCCTTCTCCTTCCCTCTCTCCTCCCCTCTCCCTCACTCCCCCTTCCCTCACTCCCCTTCCCCCGCTCCCCCTTCCCCCTCTCTGTCCCTCGCCCCCTTCCCTTTCTCCCTCCCCTTTCTCCCTCCCCCATCCCCTTCCCTCACTCGCACTCCCCTTCCTTCACTCCCCTTCCATCACTCCCCTTCCATCACTCCCCTTCCCTCACTCCCCTTCCCTCACTCCCCTTCCCTCACTCCCCTTCCTTCACTCCCCTTCCCTCACTCCCCTTCCCTCACTACCCTTCCCTCACTCCCTTCCCTCACTCCCCTTACTCCCCTTCCCTCACTCTCCTTCCCTCACTAAGTCACTCCCCTTCCCTCACTCCCTCCCTCCTCTTCCCTCACTCCCTCTGTGCCTCCCTCCCCTTCCCTCACTCCCTTCCTCACCCCCCTTCCCTCACCCCCCTTCCCTCACCCCCCTTCCCTCACCCCCCTCCCTCACCCCCCTCCCTCACCCCCCTTCCCTCACCCTCACTCCCCTTCCCTCACCCTCACTCCCCTTCCCTCACCCCCCTTCCCTCACCTTCACTCCCCTTCCCTCACTCCCCTTCCCTCACTCCCTCATTTCTGCCTCCCTCACTCCCTCACTTCTGCCTCCCTCACTCCCTTCCCTCACTCCCCTTCCCTCACTTCCGCTTCCCTCCCCGCCTCCCTCATTCCGTCACCCTCCCTCCTTCTGTCGCCCTCCCTCCTTCTGTCGCCCTCCCTCCTTCTGTCGCCCTCCCTCCTTCTGTCGCCCTCCCCTCCCTCCTTCTGTCGCCCTCCCTCCTTCTGTCACCCTCCCTCCTTCTGTCACCCTCCCTCCTTCTGTCTGTCTCCCTTTCTCGGTCTCCATTTCTTGGTCGCACTTTCCCTCCCTCCATTCCCTCCCTTTCCCTCCCTTTCCCTCCCTCTTCCTCTGTCTCCCTCCCTCCTTGGATGGATATATAAAGTCTGCTCACCCTGGCACCGACAATTAAATCTTTTACCCATCGTCGCGTTATTGCATTCTGGTGAGGGCATGAACTACTGTTAATTGCCTGCTTGAAGTTACCCTGAACTGAAGGCCCCTAACGAGGGGAAGGGCAATTCGCGCCACGTAGCACAAGCCAAGCTGTGCTCAGTTAAGCTATTCGCACTTGTTATTTTGACCTCACCCTCATCAGAGAACAAGCTTGTCCACTGACCCTATTTTGTGCATCATGCCTCAGCTTCACACTACACATGGAAAATATGCCAAAGTAGTTAATAGAAGATTTCAAAGCTTTGATTGGCTGAACCAATATCGGAAATCTATTCTCTGTGCTGATTTCAATACAAACAGTGGAACAATTAATGATTCACTGAAGACAATGAAGAAGTAGAGGGCCAATAAGGATTTCTATCGGCCTTCGGCGCCAACATTCAAATTATTGCCTTTCTGTTTCTCTGTATTTAATTTCGAGCATCTGCCCTGTCATCTTACCCTGCCTCTGTGTGTCCGGGCTGAGACAGCTTCAGGGCACACACACAGCCGCACCCGTCAACTTCACGTTAATGGGGCTTTGTAGTATTTCACCTCTTCGTAGGCCCCTGCAATTCCACTCTGACTATGGAAATGAATCACCCGGCCCCCACAGAGCAGCAGTCTCTCGGAGTCGCGCTCCGGTTGCAGACACTCTTTAGAAATATTTCTATAAAACACGGGTACTGCAAGGTCCGCGGGTCGCCGGGGAAGGCTTGCCGGAGCGCTAGCGGCCCGCGGGCCGTACTATGAGTACCCGTGGCATAGCCAATAGGTCTCGCTTTTGGGACCTTATAAGTATTTAGTTATGCAGCAAAATATCCTTGGTGCAACAACTGTTGCATGGCTAAACACTGATAAGGTCCCAAAGGCGAGACCTATTGGCTATGCCAATTCTGATTTAAAAAGCGAAGCAGATGCTGCAGGTGGCACTAACCTGATCATTATGGAATGAGATTGATCCAACCTCACTCCAAGATTTTTTACCACCTGCTTAGGTGCGGGAGCCAAGCCAAGTTGTGTTGCCCACCAATCGGCTGACCATATCTCGGTCCCTTTGCCAAATAGCAATTCGATTCACCTTTTCAGTCAGCTATCCATCCATCGACCTATTTATCCACTCTTTTACTCCTACATCCATCCTTTTCCCATTAGAATGATCTCCCTTTCCTCAGCTTCCCCCTACCTACATATGAGTCACTGCTTTGGTCTCATGTATACGATCCCTTGCCCCCTTCCCCTTGCTGTAATTAGTATGTGACCCCTCAAGATTACAGGGCGCAGGATGCATAATGGGAGTCACCCAGAATCAGAGAGTGAAAGTGAGGGCAGTCGACTGTGGGCCAACAGATGATGTTACTTTACTTCTGTAGCAATATGACCTATATGATCTGTAACTGTTGGGGAGGGAAGCTTGTAATGATTTCAAATCCTGCAGTACAGCCTCCCATGACGCCAGTATGGGGATCCTTCGTAGTCCACAGGCTTCCTCTCTCCTTGGCGCTACTGCCTCTGCCCTTCCCCACTTCAGCATTGCTGCGCACCAATGCTGTATACCCGGGATGGCTTGTGCCTTCCAGTGCGTCGCCATGGAACCGCGAGGGGTGAGCATCGCTAGGTCTAAGTTAGTTATCTTCTGGGCGTTTCCCCACTTATACAGGCCCAGCAATGCACTTTCCATAGTGTATAAATCTGCACGCCCATCACTTCTTCCATTGCTCCTGCAACCGCTCTCAGTGCTTCAGCCTTGGGGCAGTTCCAGAACATTTGTTCCAGAACGACATTAGTTGCTTGACGTCTGGTTCAGAGAGTGAGAGGGAGAGTTAAGCATTTCATGTAAACTTGGAGTGAGGTAGGCTCTGTGTAATGTGTTATGTTGGATATACTTAAATTTAGCATTATGGGATAGCTTTCACGGATAGTGTCTCGCCCTGTGTCCTTTTTCCAGCACCTGCGCATTGCTAGTAGGGGGTCAACGGTCATGTGTGCCAGGGCTTTGGTGAGCCATGTTATGAGTCAGCGGCTGCAACCCATGTGGAGTGTATGTGTTAGTGGATGATACTCCGGCTCAGTGATGTTTCATAAGTGGCCCCACTCGGCCACTAGTTTAACATGAGCCAATAAATGCCCTACTGGCAACTCATATTACTCTTGCAATTGGTCAAAAGGTATTAGTGCACCATCTCTAAGCAGGTCCCCAATGGTATCAACTCCAGCCTCCATTCAAGGCGCCAGACCATCCCCCCCTACGAGTTTGCAGAACTGCACAATAGTAGCCGGGGAATGTGGCATAATGCGTGGCATGAGGCGCAGGCCTCTTTGATAACTATCATAGGCTATGCGCACAAGGAGCATCACCTCACCAGTCATTGCCTACACCCGGCAACACTGTAGCCTGCCCATCTCTTCAGTCTGCCTCCCTCCTAACCATCTTGCGGTCCATTGTAACTGAGCAGCCAATTAGTAGTTTTCAAAATACACCGCCCGTAAGCCCCCTTTATCTACTGGCAATTGCAGCTTACACCACCCGTCATCTGCCTTTGTTCCATATAAAACTCCCCAACATTATATGTAAGGTGTGAAAGGTGGACTTTGGGATATGCACGAAAAGGTTCTGGAAGAAGAACAAGCCTTTTTAGGGTAAGCAATAGGGTGCTTTCAGAGCGTTATTTGCGGTTGTAGTGAGGATATGGCTCTTGTGAGATTTCCATCAAGGGCCTGCTTTTCGTGATATATATGAATCCCCAGGTAACAAAACATACTGGGTTTCCAACATAGAGAGTGGGCACCCACTGATAGCAGTTGTTGAGGGCAATCCGCCCGGAGTGGAAAAAACAGATTTAGTCCAAGTAACCCCCCAGACCTGAAGACCTTTGGTACGCTTCAAGAACCTCTGCAATCCCAGAAATCCCTGTCCAATTGTCTTGAACATCTAAAAGGACATAATCTGCTTATAGTGAAACTACATGCATATCTTTATTTGTTAGTATACCCCACTCCCCACCTCACTGTTAGAACCGCGGAGCCAAATGCTCCACCACAACCAGCGCAAATAAGAGTGGCAAGAGGGCATGCCTGGTGAGTCCCGATACTCACCGAAAAGGAAGGCAACATAAGTTGGCCTATATTCATCCGGGCAGTAGGCTCCAAGTAGAAGAGCCTGATGAGTCTCTGTAATAGCCTGGTGATGCCCAATTGAGTCAGTGTGGAGAAAAGGTAGGCCCAGTCCACAATGTTGAATGCTTTTTCTAAATCCAGTACAAGACCGGTTGCATAAGGCCACTGTGCTGGGGATACCTCCATCACCCTATATAACCATCAGATATTTAATGTTGTGGAACTTTAAGGAATAAAAATGTTTTGGTCTGCATGAACCAGACGAGGCATGTGCTCCAACAAGCGGACTATTATTTTACTGAGGAGCTTGTAGTCTGCTACTAGCATCGATAATCGGCAGTAAGAGGATACCTCCAGTGGGTCTTTATCAGGGTAGGCCAAGGACACCTGATTATGTAGTACTATAACATTGCCCTCGCCAGTGCTTTTCTAGGCATCTCTCCTCACCTTTTGCTAGATGGGTTTCTTGGAGTAATGCTATCTGCACTCTGCACCTCCTTATGTACTATTGCACTGCATGTCGCTCATTTGCTGTCCCCATACCTTCCAAATTATTACCCCTATTCTAGCCATTTATGTAATGGCAGGGAAAGGAGAGGTCAAGCCCACAAAGGGAGGGCCAAGGAGGGCAGCGCCTGGTTTGAATGCGCATGTTTTCTCACAAGGGGGGGCATCATGGTTGACTGGTCTCTCTTTCTCTATGTGATCTGTGTAACTTAAACCCCTTCAACTCCTAACCCAGAACGGTTTCCGAGGTGACTACCCAAACAGTTAACCGAACGTCCCATACATTTGAATCTTTATGTTGCCCTCACATGTATCAGTGTTGACTCTGTAGATATTGTCCGCATGAGTGGGGTGCTGTATGTGTGGCCTTCTATAGTCTAGCCCCAGCAGTGTAGGGCTGCAAGAACTGGTCTAAGAAAGAGAGAAGGAGGAAAGACAAATACAGATCCATGTCACCATTGCAATTTCACATAACTTAACACATGACTGGGGGGCGCTAGAGGGCGCACGGCAAGATGGCCGCACCTCTGTGAGGCTCTGCCTGACCAAGCCATCACCTGACAAATATCTGCTGAATCCATATGCTTTTTGACTGGCTACTGATGGGACTAGCCATCCTGAGATCTGATGTGCTGAGCTGTTATGTTTGTGGCATCCGTGGACCCCGTGGGCCGGCCTGTGGTGGAAAGACGTCCTGACCGCGAGGCTCCTGTAACATGGTTGCCCGTCCGGGGCTGAGGGCCTGGCCACGCATCTTATCCTAGCTGCTGCAGTTCCCACTATCCTTCGGCTTCTCCCTGGGCGTTGGTGCTGGTGAGGTTGCTGAGGAGTGCACGGAGACGAGCGGACCCCCTAAGAGCCAGGAGCCGTGTGAAGACTAGCAGTGCGGCTAGGCCGGAGCGCGACAGCGGGCGGAGAGACAGAGGGCAGGCGGCCCGCTCACCTTGGGCTGCCGGTTGTCTAGACTGAGCTGCCTGCATCTGCTGCCGTGGATCCTGAGCCCTCTCCGGTCTGACGGTGGTGAGTGGGGTTGGGGCCTGGTGGTGGCTGGGTTCGGGGCCTGGTGGTGGCTGGGTTCGCGGAGGCAGTGCCAGGACTGGTGCTGGGCTGCTCCCCTGCGAGCTGCGGTTGGTGCGGGGGGGGGGCTGCGGGTGGCGGAGGCTGGCGGCGTCCAGGGCTTAAGGTGGCTGCTCTCACGGCGGTGAGAACGGAGCTGGCGGCCTCGGCTGTGGTGACTCTTGTGCGGGGCTTCGCGGGTAGGCCGTGGATCCCTGGCCTCAATTAGATGCGGCTGGGCACTGGTCCTTGCAAGACTGCCTGTTTCACTTACCGACTGCGGCAGGAAAAACTTGGACTCGAGCTGCCTGTTGCTGTGGCTGACGACTACCACATAGGGATGACGTGTAGGGCTGTACCTGGACTGTGTGTGCTGTAACACTTGCTCTTTTGGCAGAGTGGTGCCTTCCATGTAGAGGTCCCGGGGCCCTGCAGACACGGTGCACAGAGTGGGCACTTGTGCTCTTCCCCAAACTATTGGCTGAGTTGGTTGGGGCCCTGTATTGACGGAAGGTGGCTACACTTGAGCTGGGGAGATAATAGTGACCCCGCTTGACATTTGCATCAGGGGGTCCTGATACCTTGACCACACCTGCTACTGACCTGTGCTTGGAGCCTCAGAATGGGCCGGACTGACAGAAGTAAACCAAAGATCACCTTCGAAGCAAGGAGACCGCCCAAGTCCACGCAGAGGGCCGCCTCGGACTCAGAGACTGACACGGTGGCGTGGGGTCCGCCCGCTCAGGAGGCCACACTGGTCGCTATGCAGAAAACACTGCAATCCATTGAAGGTGCCATGACGGCAGTTAATCACAGGCTTGACTATATGTCTACTCAATTGGAAAGGCAAAATACGCGCATGGGGGAGGTGGAGCAGAGGTTATCAGCCATGGAGGATGGTCTGTCGACGGTCTCTGATAAGGCACTAAATATGGAGCGGGTCCTCTCTCGTATGCAAGCAAAGAATGATGATTTAGAGGCGCGGTCCCGACGCAATAACATCCGTGTCACGGGCCTGCCAGAATCCACAAATGTGGGTAAAACGGAAGTGTACATGGAGTGTCTCATTGTGGACATTTTTGGGACTGAGCAGCTGTCTAACATGTTTATTGTTGAACGCGCCCTTCGCTCTTTGGCTGCACGTCCAGTGCCTGGTGCACCTCCTCGCCCTATAATAGCTCGCATCTTGAATTATAGGGACATGAACGCAATTTTGCGCATGGCAAGGGAGAAAGGGACCATTGAACATCAAGGGAACAAGCTTGCGTTCTTTCCGGACTTTACTGCTACAGTTCAAGCTGCGCGGAGGGAGTTCGGCAATATGAAGCAATTTCTTCGAAAGGAGGAGGTCCCTTACGCTATGTTGTATCCGGCCCGGCTTCGCATTGGCGCAGTTGCAGTCAACAAGATCTTGACTTCCCCAAAGGCAGGAATGAGAAACTGAAGCGTAGGAAGCGGGACCCGGCTGGGGCACACGGAGAGGAGGAACCGGGGGAGGAAGAGAGCTAAGTGACTCTCTCCGGCAGTTTGGGGACATTACTTGCTGACTTGTTGCTTACAAGGACCAGTTATGTGTTGTGCTTGTATCCTGCTTTAATTGTTTGGAGTGGGATGGAATAACCCTGCCTGTCTATTGCCTCGGGAATGCACATTGGTTTGAATATGTTACTTTTCTTGCTCTGTTAAATGAGGGTATAGTTTGGCGGTAGCATCCATCTGTTTTTCTCTGACTAATGCAATTCCCCAGGAAGGTGGCTGGGGTCTATGGTCCAACGGCACATGGCCTAAAAGGGCTGCATTGGCCTGCCAGTAGGAGTAAATTTCATTCTGTTGCATTTGGATGCTATGCTATTGATGCTTGGTCACCTCCTGTTCTATGGGAGGTTTACGCATCTGCGCCCCTTCATATGGGTGTACCCCAAATTTTCGATGATGTTGGATGGGGGGGGGGTCGGTGGGGTTTGGGGACGGCTTTGGCAGGTTTGGGGTGCTGAAGTGGGTGGTGGGCTGGTGGGGATGGGTAAGGGGCTGTGGGTTTGTTTGATACTTTTTGCCTGGTGGGTGGGGAAGATTCGTGAGTGCAGCTGTGAACTGAGTGCTTATAAGTTCTACCACTGGAACCTGAAGTTGTGTTACTCGAATATCTATCACATGTTACTGTTGTATGATTTTTAATGGATAGAGTGGGCAAAGTCACTTGGCTCACATGGAACGTAAGGGGGTTGAACAGCCCAAAAAAGACCTGGCCAGTCTTGGCATATTTGACTCGCCACAATGTTCAGGTCGCTTTCCTGCAAGAAACACATCTCACAGGGCATACTGCTGCACATGTGGCCAAGCAGTGGGCTGGGGTTCGCCTTGCCTCCAATTATTCATCCTATGCTAGGGGGGGTTCATGATATTGATAAAGAAGAATGTCCCTTTTGTAAGCACGTATTAGGAAATTGATAAGGAGGGTAGGTACATCATACTGCAAGGGAAGCTTTGTGGAACCTTGATCACAATGGTAAATGTGTACGGGCCAAATGTGGATGACCCTGAGTTTTATACAATACTGTGGAATAAGGTCTATGCGCTACCAGCCTCTGCCATAATATGCGGGGAGGACCTGAATGTGGTATTAGATCGGGAGATAGATAGGAAGACATCCCACCTGGCTCATGACAAGAAGGCGGCGAAAGCGGTGCGAGATGGCATGATTGATTTGGAATTGGTAGATGTGTGGCGCTTGCGGCATCCTGGTGTTAAGGAGGGGACTTGTTACACATATGCCCATAATACATGGTCCCGCTTGGACTATTGGTTGGCGACCCGGGATGTAAATGTTGGGTGGCGAAGGCCGTGCATTTGGCCCGCACACTGTCGGATCATGCACCTGTTCTGATAGACACGTTTCTACCAACATATGCTCCTGCACCATTTATATGGAAACTGCAGCCCACGGCACTCTTAGACTTGGTGTTTCGAGAAGGCATATGAGAAGCTATAGCGAACTACTTTACAGTGAATGGCGGGTCGGTGGCGGATATGGGCACCGTTTGGGAGGCGTTCAAGGTAACCATAAGGGGGCGTGCATCAGCTTGCAGGCCGGGGTGCTTAAATCATTAAGAGATTCTATGGGTAGGTTAGAGCGAGACTTGGTGAGGCTGGAGCGTCAATATGAGGGGGCACCGACCGAGTCCCTCCTGGCTAATATACGGTTGAAAGTGGATGAATACAATGAGTTGGCTGACCAAGAGGTGAAGCATTTAGCGAAAAGAAGCAGAGCCCGCTATTATGGTGAGGGGGACCACCCTGGACGTGAGTTGGCTGACAGGATCACGGAGCCCTGGGCTAAGTTCTGCGGGGTGCAGGAACTCACGGAGGGGGATAGGTCCGTGACGGATACTGATGGTATATTGGAACAATTTGTTGAATTCTACAAAGGAATGTATGGGCATAGGAAAACGGCCAGTGAGGAAGAGATAGCACAATACCTGGATAATGTGGCCTTGGTCTGGCTGACAAAGGGGCAGCAGGATTTTTTAATGCACCGTCTAACGGAGGGCGAGATTAAAGATGCAATCGCTGCGCTACCGAATGGGAAGGCGGCGGGCACTGATGGTCTTCCCTCTGAATTCTACAAAGAATATGCTGATTTGTTATTGCCCCACCTCACAACCATGTTTGCAGAGGCGCTCGAGGAGCGGCAGCTCTCAGCTACGCTCAGAGAGGCGCTGATGGTTGCCTTACCAAAGCCGGGCAAGCCGCCGGATAAGTGTGAGTCATACCGACCACTATCACATATGAACACTGATGTAAATATCCTTGCCAAGGTCCTGGCGACGCGATTGCGCCTGCTGCTTCCTGTTATGGTTCTACCGGACCAATTAGGGTGTGTCCCTACGCGCTCCACGGCCCACAATCTGAGAGCTTTATTCGCTGTCCTCCATTTGCTCAAGCCAGAATTATCAGCGGCAGCAGTCCTGTTGGACGCTGCCAAAGCGTTCGATTCGATCGCATGGAAATACATGATTGCAGTGCTCTACCGAATGGGGGTGCCTTACTTTTTAACTGACTGGATCAAGTTACTCTATACGGACCGGTGGCTCGGGTGCGGGTTAATGGGCATGTTTCGGAGGCCTTTCCCATCAAGCGGAGCACTAGACAAGGGTGCCCGCTCTCGCCCTTACTATTTGCTCTTGTGCTAGAGCCGTTGGCGTGTATATTGAGGCAGAGGCGTGCTGACTAGGCGCTTCGATTTTTTCAGCGACCATTGGCAGTATCAATGTATGCTGACGATATGGTCTTATACATCAGGGAGCCGGAACAATATTTGGAGGGGGTAATCCGGGAATATGTCCGCTTTGAGTGGTTTTCAGGCCTAGCTATTAATTGGGATAAATCAATAATACTACCGCTCACGCGCAGTACCGTGATGTTTGAGCTGGATTTCCCTTTGGAGTGGGCCACAGAACCTGTCGGGTAGCTCAGCATCTGGGTGCACAGGGACCCGCAAGCAGTAATTCGGGCTAACTACGGGGTGGCTGTGTCCAAACTTGAAGACCAGGTGTCTCGATGGATCAAAATGGTGGTGCTGCCTAAGTTTTTATATTTATTTGTTAACGTTCCGATTACCTTGACGGCCCATTTTTTCACCACGCTTCACTCTTTGCTAACCACGCATGCATGGGTGGGTAACAAACCACGTATAGGATGGGACACGCTGACAAAGCCCTATGAGCTGGGTGGGTTCTCGGTCCCGGACATGCGTTTATATTATTTATGTGCACAAGCACACTTTGCTTCATACTGGCTATCGGCGCCGCCATTCACGCCGCATGTGGCGGATGAGGCTGGTGCGGTTCACCCGTTGCCCCTTAAAGCCATGATAGTGAACCCACACTCAGTGTATGAGAAAGGTGAAGTGGATACGGTACAATGCACAGCTCGAGCGTGGACTGAGCTGGGGAAGCGAGCTGGGCGGCTGCCATTGTACGCCCCTGCAATGCCCTTGTTGCGTCATGCTGGCGTCATGCTGGCATATCGGTGACGAGTGAAGCGGGGGCGCTTCAGATTTTGCAAACTGCCGGGGTGCAGGTTATGGGCGATGTCTTTAACAATAGAATATTGATCACACTGCAGGGCTTTTTAGAGAGTGGGGGAAATACAGCTATGGCCACCTTTATTTATGCCAGGCTCCGGGCTGCAGTGCGTAGCCTCTTTCCGACCTTTCCCAAGGAGCCGGTTGCTTTGGAGGCCTTACAACTTCTTTATACAGCCAATGCTAGAACGAAACTGGTTTCCCGCTTATACCATGCCTCGCAGTTGCATGAAGGCGCTGCAGTGTCGCGCTCCAGTGGTAAATGGGATGACCGCCTTCCACAACAGCTAACGGATGAAGAGTGGGAGGAAAGCTGTAAAATGACTGGAAGTTTTGCTGTCAATGGCAATTTCAAACTTATACATTATAAATATCTCCATCAGATGTACTACACCCCTGCACAGCTATATAAATACGGACTGAGAGACTCTAATTGCTGTGTGCGTTATGGGTCGGAGGGTGCTGATTTTGTGCACCTGGCATGGGCCTGCACTAGAATATCTGCGTTTTGGATGGGTGTGACGAGGCATTGTCTGCTATGACGGATGTTCAGATTGGGTGTGATCCCAAGGTGAGTTTACTAGGGATAGTGTCCCAAATACCGGCGGGTGTACGCAAATTGGTGCTGTCCTTGCAGTTGGCCAATCGCAGGGTAGCCCTGTGCTGGGGAGGGCGACGTGTGCCTGACTTAAAGCATTGGCTGCAGGACCTGGCATATTGTCGTGACCAACTTACCTGTTACTATGAGGGCTTGCCGTCAGCGTCCCGGCGGCGGGACATCTGGGGCCCTTACACTGCATATATGCTGACACGAACGGATACTGTCTGATTCCATGATGATGGTTATAGGACTCCTTCTTTTTATTGGTTGCATTGTTCACACCGGGAGTGCCCTATTTAGTGAATGCTGATACTGTATTGCTTGTATGTGAAGCCATAGCTCTGTTGAAATGCTGATGTTATATCTGCTTGATTTATGTAACTGTGATGCACTGAAAGATCCTTGTATTATCTGTGAGCGGACTCTACACACAACTCCAAGCTATACTATGGTACTTTGTTTTGGTTTTCTTCTTGCCAAAATGATAAATAAATGTATAAAAAAAAAAAACTTAACACATGACTGCCTTCAGGAGCTAAGTTCGAATCATAGTATTGCTCCAGAGCAAACAGAACCTAGTAATCAGATTCAATCATATCAATTTGATCAGTCGAAAGAACATCCGGATTTGATGGTTCACAGTGATAATTCCTTTATTTTCTTATTTTCTTTGTCACAAATGCAGGAGTTTGAAGCAATGTTTCTCAGTGATGATTCGGTATAGTCATCACCAAATGTAGCCAAGCAGCCAACACATGTTTCGTCTCGGGGAAAAATCACCCGACGAGTTCATCAGGGCACAAACAATTCTTTAGTAATATCGTCACCACATTCCAGGTATAACCCGTATGAGGTCCCATACAATATGGGTCTAAAAAGTAGAGAGTATTCCTGCCATGTGCAACATTCGGAATTCTACAAAGTATAAGGCCAAAATTCTTAAAAGGGACAAAAATTCTGGTCCAGTAGTATAAGGTCAAATAAGAACAGGTCCCGGAGAGTGCTCCCGCCAACATCATCGCCACGATGTCTAGCTCGTGTCTTAGTTTCAGTGGGGTGCATAGTCCAGACCAGAGTCAAGGTGGGAGTGACATGCCTCACCCCTCGCGCTTCGATATTGCAAGTGTGCAGTGGGGATGAGCTGTCCATTCTCTTAGGTTATGTAGTTCTGAGGGCCGAAGACTCCAAGAAATCCTGCCGAGCCCTCGAGAAAGCCTGGCGCCACGACCAATCAGCGGAAAACATGACATCCCTCAAGAACGCCATCCGCGAACACCACCAGCTGATCCGCTCGACACGGTCTGCCACCGCACCCTGACAACCCGCCTCCACCACGCCGGAATCCAAAGAAAGGCCCTGGAATGGATCACCTCCTTCCTCTCCGACAGAACCCAAAGAGTCAGTCTCCAGCCCTTCCGCGCAGCAGCCACCAAGATCATCTGCGGCGTACCCCAAGGCGCCTCGCTCAGCCCCACCCTCTTCAATGTCTACATGAGCCCCCTCGCAGCCATCGCACGCAAGCACAACCTCAACATCATCTCCTACGCCGACGATACCCAACTGATCCTCTCCCTCACCAACGACACAGCCACCGCCAGCTTCCAGGAAGGAATGAAAGACATCGCAGAATGGATGAAGCTCAGCCGGCTGAAACTGAACTCAGACAAGATTGAAGTCCTCATCCTCGGCCCATCCGTCTCCGCCTGGGACGACTCCAGTTGGCCCCCGGCTCTGGGCACCCCCCCCCCCAAGCCCACGGACCACGCACGCAACCTGGGCTTCATCCTCGACTCCTCCCTCACGATGACCAGGCAAGTCAACGCCGTTACCTCTTCCTGCTTCAACACCCTCTGCATGCTCCGAAAAATCTTCCGTTGGATCCCCACTGGAACCAGGAAAACGGTCACCCAGGCCCTCGTCACCAGCCGGCTGGACTACGGGAACACTCTCTACGCAGGGACCACTGCCAAACTTCAGAAAAGACTCCAGCGCATACAGAACGCATCTGCACGACTCGTCCTGGACATCCCCCGACACAGCCACATCTCCGCCCACCTGAGAGACCTGCACTGGCTCCCCGTCAACAAGAGGATCACGTTCAGACTCCTCACCCACGCACACAAAGCTCTCCACAACATGGGTCCCGAATACCTCAACAACCGCCTCACGTTCTACACACCTACCCGCCAGCTCCGCTCCGCCAGCCTCGCCCTCGCCGCCGTTCCACGTATCCGCAGAACCACCACCGGAGGAAGATCCTTCCCTTACCTAGCGGCCAAGACGTGGACACCCTCCCCACCCACCTACGACTGACCCAGGACCATCTCGCCTTCAGGAAGCACCTCAAGACCTGGCTCTTCGAGCAGTAGCGGCACCCCCCCCTCCCAGCGCCTTGAGACCCTCGCGGGTGAGTAGTGCACTCTACAAATTTCGTGATTGATTGATTGATTGATTGATTGAGAGACGGTGTGGGGGAGAAAATAGGGAGGGCAAGTTTGCTCCTTCATCAATATAGAACTAACTTCCCTGTTCCTAACACAATTCAAGCTTTTGTGTATGTGAAACCATAGGTTCTTCCACTCCTTGGCAGTGATATCTTTTGAAAAGCTCCTTCCCACCATATATAATCTGCTCACTGGTGAAACGCTTGTTATCCTTAAAAATTGTATACATCTTGGATATAATACCCTTGGAGGAGGTGATGTTTACCAAAAGTTTCTCAAAGATAATTCTTTCCCTCGTACCCATCATCCTATAATCAGAATGCATGACCCAGTAGCGCAGTTGGGCCTATCATAGGTGCTCCATTTCCCCCAAGCCTAAATCACTTTTACATTGTGCAAAATATGTAATTCCACCACCATGAAACCTATCTGACAGAAGTGTGAAATTTCCTTTCTTCCAAATATGAAACCGTCCATAGTGAAGTGCTGGTGTGAATTCAGGATTAAAATGGATCGCAGTGTAGGTGGGCAGAAAGGAGGTGAGCCCTTGTTTCATTCCCATCCCAATGGTATCCATCTCCGACAGTCACTACGTTTATTTCAGACTCTTTATAGTATGTTTTGAAGTCTAGTAGTGCTCTTCCTTCTACTGTGATTTAAGGAAACTTTCGGAATTTGGGCTCTGTAGCCTTACCATACGAAGCAAGAGAAAATGTGATGAATGGTCTCTCAAATTTGATGGTCGACTCTCACCAGGAGAGTCTGGAATAGATACAAAACATGTGGCAGAATGCTCATTCTTATTGCATCAGTTCTACCAATCCAGGATATAAAAATGTAGAACCTTCTGATCAGATTTCTACGGATAGGGTGGTGGAATTGGCATTAGCCAGATCAAGCACAGGTTGACTCAATTTAATTAGCGCCCGTCTGCTGTCCGTGCTGTGATTCAGGAACTATTTCTCCAAAACTCCCCCCCTCCCTGCATTCCATCATTTCTGCTGTGTAACATGTAAAAAAAATCATGGACTAAGCAAATAGATTTTACATAGGCACGACCTATTGGCTTTGCCGATGCTTGGATACATTGAGCAAGCAAATGATGAGGCATACTTCATCTGAGTCACTAGGGCCCTTAATTTGCTCTTTAAGATTATAATTTTCCTGAGGAGCATTATTAATGGTGTCTGTCTACATTCTATTCCCTTAAGCTCCTCTTCTGTTTTTTGCATCGCCAGGGCCCATAGTCTGTGTAGTCTGTGTAGTCCTGTAATAAGTATGCATTTCTCCCTTAGTAACGATTAAAAGCCATTCCCTACAACGCATGAAGGATATTTCCATTCCTTTGTTTAACTCGAAGTATTCAGTGATGTGAACTTTTATCTCCTCTAAATACCACTTGCCTAAGTAAGGAGGTTTGCAATCACCACTTTCCTCACCTTTTTATTTTCAAGTGTATGTATATCAAGGTCCATCGTCACATGGAGCATGGTCCGATTCCTGTTTCTGATGAAAGCACTAAAGTAATCAGGGCATTGCTTATGAATGTATAATCAATCCTTATAAAGGATCTGTGTGCACGCAAGAATTCCTTTACATGATATTGTCACTCATGCCGTATGTCACTCCGCTCCAGAGTAGTGATGAGACCTTAACCCTCTTGCAGAACACATCATTAGACCCCCTCCCTAACACCGATGTTTATACTTGCATCGCACACTAGACTGAATGAATGTGTGACATTGCAATGCATGCATTAACCATGCAGATGCCTTTACTACGTATGTTAAGCATATTTAAGGTAAGAAAACCCCATATATCCGTTCGTATATATTATTTTAATTTAATAATATTTTTTTCTTTTTTGGGGTACTCCCATAAACCACCCCCTTTTTTATTAAATTATTCCTAACTTTCCTTTACTACTACCCACCCTATACCCTGAAATGAATTATACCTCCCTTTACCGTTCCCCCGCCCTAAACCATAACTGTACCCTTATCGTTGTATATATAGCAATCTTAATTTGACTGTACAACATGCTGTGGCGCGTGGCGAACGAGTGAGCTGACGCCATAGAGCACAGAGCGTTGCATGTGAGGTGTTGGGGCAACTGCCACCCGGCCTTTGTGCCCTACACCTTCAGAGGTAGTTTTGTTGCCTAGCCTCGGGACCAAAGGTGCCAGCACTCCTTATTGTGCACACGCTTGTGCACATAGCAGGTCAGAGGACCCATCATACCGGCAACACCCATTCCACCCCCCAGGCAAATCGTGCTGCAGTGGCTTGGGGGGTGAAGAGGGGGCTATGAGGGTTCAGTGGCTGTACAAGAGATAACCGAGTGGGACAGAAACGTCAACAGTTGTTGTGGGGCTAGGAGACCACTGAAAAGTGCATAGGCACCAGGCTGGCACTCCTCGTGGGCGGAAGCAGCCAGCAGTAGGCTGGTGCGGCCCCCACACTAGGAAGTGCCCGCTGTGTACCGAAATGGTTGCCATCTTTTCAGCAGCTTGCTCATGCCACTCCCCAAGTTGGGCATGGTCTATAGTGCATAGGAAGGATAGGCTGGGTTACTTCTGCTAATTTACTACTAATTTGATCAAACCTAACTTAGCACTTATCGGGACGTATGTTGAATGCGCACTGGTAGTAAAGAAACACTCACCCATAATCAGTGGGTTAAGCCTTTCACTGAGCTATTTGGTTCCTTACGCTGAAGACTCTGGATTGCTTGCTGTTCCGGGATAATAGACTTTTGGTACCAACTTTTGGCGGCACAGTTTCTGTGTAGTCAGGCGAGGTGAGGACACCACCGGAGGGACCTGTGCTTAGTGACCAGTGTGCAAAGTTGCAAGTGACTTCTACGTTTTGACAGTCGACCAGCATTAGTATAGCATACACAGTACATACAGTTATAACGAATCTTCAGCCGGCGAAATAAGTTTTTAACTCCTTTGCTGCGGCGGCAATTCCGCCGCAGCGCTAGGGGGGAGGGGGAGGGCCCGCGCAGCGCTCCCATGCTCGTGACGGAACCGCTCCATCTCGAGCCTCGGGCGTGCTGTGCTTGTGACAGAGCGGTTCCGTCACGGCCCCGCCCGCTCAATAGAACGCACCGCGCAGGCGCGAAATCAGCACCACTCAGGCGTGCCGAGCGGGCTGTGACGGAACCGCTCCGTCACCAGCACAGCGCGACCGAGGCTGATGACGGAGAAGTTCCATCACCAGCATGGAAGGGGTTAAGATTGTGGGAATAGCTCTCCCCTTCCCTTAGTTTCGGTGTGGTGTGGTCCACCCTCTTTTTGGCCTGCCTGGCTAAAATGACATTAAGGAAACTTCACTATGGTCGTCTGATTGGAGCAACCAATCCACCCAATAATTTAAAAAATCTATTTGTCAGAAGTTGTCTCTTATCCTTCTTTTTTGAACTTTTTTCTGTGAGTGGCAGAGAGTAGAAAAAAATGGAGATGGCTACTGGTTTGAATCAAGCCTCTGATGTGTGCATGGATTCACCATCCTTTCCATTTGCTTCTTCATGTCAGGGAGCTCAAGTTGGCCGCAGCTTCCTCTCATCATTATGCAGATCTTCTGGCTCCGCTGATGCAGGTGCTGATACCAGGGAAATCGATCCACATTTGAGTTCTCTAATTTGTGTAAGAAGTGATCATGAATTGAGCTCTAAGGAGTTGGAAGCTGCAATGCTGGGCCCTGTCCTAAATAGTAACATTGCACCAAATTCTATAAGTGACCCACCCAGCAACCCGGAGCTCGACTTAAGTTCTGCTCGGTGAGAGTCTATAAATTCTAACTTTGGTCAAGTTGTCTTTCCAGTTTAAAAAAAAGAAAACATGACTTATTTGGAAAACTTTATTGGGTCCCATAGTGAGGTGCGTGACATGGGGTGCATTGTGTTGGAGGACTTAACTTTGCCTCACACAGGTCTCTTTAATGATCAGAATCGGTTGAGGAAGGCAGGTCTGAAACCGTCCCCTGCTTTTGGAGGGGACGATTTTGGCCTGGCCTCGCAATGTTTGCCCAGCCGTCCATTTCTTCCAGCACTGTACAGTAATACACCATCTCTGAGGGCTTCCTTAGTCTCATTAAAATCAATGAATTGTGAATCATTTATATCCTGAAGGGCACAATGGAATGCGCAGCTGTTTTAATTAGTTACCTTTTGTTATTTCCCCTTTCTTCACTGGTTTCCATTATCAATTGCCTAGGATTTTGTACACATATATGTGCAGCTGTTTAACCTGGAAGGGGGAGGTGGGGAGGTGCTTCATGTGAAATTATTCTATGTATTGAGAACGTTTCATCTTCTATTCTACCTTTGTTAGAAAGATCAGTCTCTAATTCTGAGCATGTGTTGACCCCTATTCTTTTGGGGGTTCAACACCTTACCGCCTTATATTTGTGTCAAACGAAGGGGCAAAAGGTAAGAGTTGAAATCACAGGTCACTCAAATCAATAGTGTGGCTTAGGAAGGGTTTAAAAATGTTGGTACCCAAGTGGGCAAGCCCTGCAGTTTGGGGGACCCTTCTTTCAAGGTAGCTATCATAAAATCCAAAATAGTAAAGGTAAAGGATAATGTGTATTTATTAAAAGCTTTATTTTAGGAGTGTAATACGGGTGTACAAGGGGCCCAGTTGATGGAAATTGTGTTACCATCTTTCTGATTTTTAATAAAGGGGGAGCTCACCCTGGTGGTGCTCATTCCCCCCATGATCTGCTTATTGTTGATCCTCCTACAGTACCTTCTAATGGGGCTGTACAGGGGGTGGAGGCACCTCATGTAGTTCTCAGATAAAAAAAACCCTAAGGAGAAGAGGAAAAGGTCATGAAGTATTATGTAATATAAGTCTAAAAACAAAGGTATGCAAGTATTCCTGTTGAATCTATATCCCCTGATTTTTCCTCAAATACCGAAGTGCTGAATAATGTTCCTTCATATCTGGGTTTGTTACATGATCGATCGGAAATTTTCATCTCACCTATATCATCTAATGTATCAGAGGAGCAGTGTTCCCTATATGTCCTTTCAGCAAGGAGGACCAGTTCCTAATAATGGGGAAATTATCTTTGAGACCTAGGATTGTATGGATGAGGCTGATGAAGATGGTGGTTGTGGGAGAGGGAATGGGAATGGGAACAATGGCTATTTAAGGTTTAAAGTAGAAAACCTGGGTTCCGAAGTAGGGGGGTAGAGAGGTAGGGGGTGGAATCCAGAGTTCATAACACAAAATAGTGAGGGGGTCCAAGGGAAAATATTTAGAGACCTGCAAGTAACAATATCCCCTATAAAGTACAGATTCAACACAAACAAATCCTTAGGTCTAAACTTGGAAACATAAGCATGTAGCGTGATAGACTAGAATCTCACACGATCTCCCTATGGGAGAAATCCCTTTCCGGACGAATACCCTCACCCACCATAGGTGGCATGCTTCATCATCTGGGTATCTCCTCTTAGTGGGAAAACCTAGTAACACCAAGGGCTACAACTCCTTCTCTGAGAAGAAGGAGCTCAGGGATGTTTTCGGTATTCCTACCCTTTCAAGGATATACTAAATCCAACAGATGAGAGAGGCTGGGAGAGAAGTGGTGAGGATGCAGTGCAAAAAAAGTAGAGCAGAAAGTGGGGTGGGGGAGTTAAAACTGCCTAGTCAGGAACAAAAAACATTTAATAGTTTGGTCCTATTGACAGGATTAAAAGTAAGGCTCCTGGTTTT
Source organism: Lissotriton helveticus (assembly GCF_964261635.1). Classification (NCBI taxonomy): domain Eukaryota; kingdom Metazoa; phylum Chordata; class Amphibia; order Caudata; family Salamandridae; genus Lissotriton; species Lissotriton helveticus. Next base: position 932,779,744 of record NC_136061.1, on the reverse strand, counting down.
CCGTTTAAACGGATTTTTACATATAAATACAGAGGGAAAAATATTTTCCTTCCGTCTGTATTCATAAAATTAAAGCGGAAAAATATGACCAAATCATATTCCGAGAATTGTTCGGCAATCCGTGCTCTAGCCCCGAGCCTAGGGTTAGCGGACATGCCCCTCTTCCTGACTGCGGGGTATGCCTGCCCACATTAACACCTGCTGGGCCAATAATCTCTGGCAGGGGCCTAGTTAACACTTAAATGGTCTTTTAAAGACCTTCGAAGTACTCGGTGCAGCTGAGATAAGCTCATGTGTGAGTGTCCCTGGAAGCTGTCTCAGCCCGGGGTGACAAACAAAGGGGGCTGGGGGGAGTGCGGGGGGGCTGAAGCCCTTTGAGCACAATGGGCTTTGCGCTCCAGTCTCTAGCACTTCACCCAAAAGAGAGGCAGCCAGGTGTGGGCGCACCGCAAGAACGAGTGATTCACACCTGATCTTGCACACACAGCGTTGCTGCTGTGTATTTTATTGAGAGTACTCAAATATGCCCCCCACGGACAGGTGCACCTTTTGCAGCCACTCCCCCAAAAATGAGGTGCCCGGGTCTGTGCCCAGCAGCCTTGAAGAGGAACGCCTATTTCACCAGGACATTCACTTGCACACCTGAAGGCAAAGCCTGTGCGCCCTACGATCGTGGCTGGTGGCTCCAGGGTCAATCTGCTGCTACCCACCTAGTAACTCCTCGAGCAGCTGCCTTGTAGTGCCTTACGGCAGCATTGCTCTGGAAGTGCAGTGCTGACAGGCACGCGTGTTTGCTCCCAGCATTGCACACTTTCACTGATGCCAGTATTGAGCAGTGGTGCACACAATTACGTGTTCTCTCCTAATTCACTGTTTAAATGCCATTAAAGTTACCTAAATCATGCAACACGATCACAAGGCAAGCGTCGATTACCTCAGACAATTCTAAAAAGAAGACCCTTGTAACTGACGAGACCCCCTTCACTACATTTCAGCAGGTTACAGATGACATAATGGAATACACATCTTCTGCCTGTCAGAGGGGCAGGGACAACATGGCGTACGCGCCGGGCAGGCACTTAACCTCTGCAAAGTGCTTAAGACTGCTTTTCTGCTAGACACTAGAGCGCCCTGAAGCAGCATCCCAAGAAACAGTTTGAATGAATAAACACATCACGGCCTTGCCCCCAGATATCTGCACTGTCCGTGAGACGAATGCTCACTGAGAGGAAAGGTTTGTTTTGTAAATCCAGCCCGCTCCTCCTCTGTATCGGTGAACACTGTTTGATCTTGGGCTAGGAGCCGTGGGTGTGGGCCTGTGTAATCAGAGCTCTTTGTTACTGCCCCGCAATAACCGCAGGCCGGCTTCGTCTCCAATAATAAGAAGCTTGGTCCCAACTAGAGGTCTGTCCAGATGCTTCTCATTCCAACACGGACCACAAAGGATGCGCTTCCGGTTCTGTGCACAGCTGGCCTGTGCTTGTTGAACAAGCCCCGGGAGAGCCCCAGGGGCACTGTCATGTGCTCCCTTGCAATACCCCAACAGGATGGCACCGAGTGTGAGACTTGTTCACTCCACTCATAAAGGATCAGAGAGTGTTCCAGGGGCCCGGCACCCTCACCGGGCGTCAGTGTCACTACGCCTGCGCTAGCCACTGTGAGTCTGGCCTGATCTCCTACACACTCTGGTTCTCGCCTCAAGGCAGTGTCTTCCTAAGGATTTTGGGGACCTAGGACCTTAATATTTTTGGGTGTCCCATTAACAATATTCTTCTAAGTGAAGTACCTTGATGCCAAACAATATTGAAATATGTGTTAAGGGCTGAGATAGAGAAAAATACAGAAGTACAAATGATCAAAAGTAAATTTTCCCAGGAGCTCCTACGGTGGTGGGGGCCCTGGGCAACTGCCCACTTTGCCAATGGCTTAAAACGTCTCTGCCTCAAGGCACAATACTCTGCAAGTGCACCACAGCACACATTGTCACATCAGGTGGGTGTGTGCAAATGTGCCCTCTTGGGTTCATGGGTTCATGGGTGCAGAGGTCGAAGCTGGTGATATGAGGGTCCCCCTCTGCTTGGCTCAAGGGGCCCTTGATCTAGTGACAGGCCCGTCGCTTTGTGAATGTTCAGCCTTTGTTTTCTGAATGCAGACAACCAACTGTGTCAAATGTGAAGGCGATGAATTGAAAGCGCCTTTCAGCACATCTAATCCGGGCCAAAATGGGAACACATGTTTTGTGAGTGCTCCGTGCCCCAGAGGGCAGGTGCTTTCTATGCTCGTGTGCAAGTAGCAAAGAAATTCAGAGGCAAAACTGCAGTCATGTCATGTCCTCTGCAGGCCAACGTAGTTGGCAGAGGCGCAACTAGAGCCAGATTTCAGGGGGCGGGGGCTAATTTCAGGTCACTGAAAGTGCACAGGTGCACTTGTCTAAATTTTAAATGTGTTTGCATTTAATAATCATGGCTAATGACAGTGTTTTCAATATTGTAACACAGCAGCAGCTCACTAATTCTGCAAGTAATTTCTGTGGCAAAGTTTTCAGCTGACTGTTTTGTCTTTACTTAATTTGGCACCTATATACATATAGCTAAACCTATAACAACCGTGTGCAGTCTATTTAAATAAATGTGGAAAAATACTAGCTGAAACGTCTGTTTTTGCTTGCGACAAAAATAAATACAGATATATACAGATAAAATGACAAAAAAATATGGATAAATACAGACAGAAATGTTAAAAAAAAAAAATACCATAAAACCGGGAGCCCCAATTAAAAGACAGTGCAAAAGCAGTATGGATCTAAACTGCTTAGTGTTAGACAAAGAGGTCTACATGTTTCATCCAAGCTACTTTGCCGAGCTCAAGAGTAACATTACCTCTAGGATTATCGTAATGCTGATCCTAGAGAATGTGGATTATTTTTTTAAAAGAGGAATTGATTTCTTTTGTGTAGAGCCTACTACAGAGTCTAATCGGGACAGTCCAATATGGAATTCTCAGGGTAAATCACAGATCTAATGAGGGGGACTGCTAATTTGAAGCATATCAATATTTCTGCAGGCAGAGACATGGGGAGTAGAGTTATAAATATTCCAAAAACGGAGAAATTGAGTGCTCAGGAACCAGAGTGGTGTGTTGAGCTAACTAACTGGAGTTGGGTAGCTGGCATATTGAAAAGAACCAGCAACATTGCAAAGCACCCGGTGCTGCGGAGGTAACCCTTGGGTAAACTAGTATCCTGGAATATGGCGGGCCATGGGCAGTCTAATCTGAAACTGAATTTTGTAACTCATCTCAAGCCTTTGATTATATGTGTGCAGGAAACACGGATCTGTAAATAATTCACATATGAGATCTATTTTGGTTTTTCTTGTTTAGCAAAACCTTCTGTAAAAGGCCATGCCTGTAGATGAATTGATATTTTACGCAAAAATAATATTAATTGGCATTTAAAGGCATTTGTTCATCCATCAAATCTTTGCCTTTGTTTGAATTTGGCTAAGTTCAATGAGAGTTGTGGGTTGTCATCTTTTTTTCTGGTAAATGTATATATTCCCCGTGGTAAGCCTCATGATTCTAGTTAACACCATGTTTTCATTTGTCCATAATATTAGTCACCTGGATGATTTACCTTGGTTTTAATCATAGGAGACTTTAATACTAAACTATCAAATGCTGCTTGCATGACCTTTTTTAATACTGCATTGGATGAGGTATGGCGTATTCCTGATGTGATTGTGCTAGAAAAAGTTAGATTAGATAGGAAAGGCTTATGTTTCCTGGAAAGTTGGAGACTGCATGAATTTGTGTTTTTGAATGGCAGATTTCCCGTAGACTCACCTTCTTCATATACTTGTTATTCCCCATATGGTCAATCTTTAATTTACTATTTGTTAGTGTCCCATCAAATGTTCAGTGTTTGTTGACAGTTGGAGGTTTTGGGGGCTGATTTAAGTGATCATAATGGTCTCTCCATGTCCGTTAGCTTAGTGTTTAAGGCTATTGATTCATGGAACCTCAAGACGGATAATATTGTCTATAATAAATTTAATAGGTGTACTTTTTGGTCACATGACTAAATAAAGGCTTTGGACCAAAGTCTAAAAATAGCAGGCTTTGGCTCTCCTGATTTGTCATTATATAACCCCATTCCTTGGTTTAAAAGGCAGTTGATCTGCCACCAAGCCATTGGGAGTAAAGATAGAGGCAAACGACCCAAATCTCCTATTGAGATCTCTTGGGATTTAAAAATAAAACAAAAAAAGGTAGATCATAAAATAAATTCCCTCATTAGGAAGCAATTTAATTTCTCTTTGATTTCGAGATGGGGGGAAATCTATTGTCTTAAGCATAAAAGAACAAGACTGAAGGTGGCAGAACGCAGAAAGGTGGACGATAGGAAATGGTAATCCTCATAAACATTAGGCCATAATAGCACAATATTGCGACGCTAGAGTCACGCCCAGGCTATCCCAATTTTGGATGATGTGTGGACCAAGTATATTTCTCAATTATCTGCCTGTAATTTAAGTAGCAGTGATCAGTTCGCTTTTACTGTTGTAGCAGATTCTATAGAACTATATAGTCCACCCTCAGATAAGGAGATCGAGGGATTTTTCAAAGGTGCAAGAACCTCGGGTGCTATGGGCCCTGACAAACTCCTGATAGCACTTATTAAACACGAGGCCTCCGTATGGAGTATCTTTTTATGTCCCTTGTTCCAGCATTGTTACCTGCCTGGTGATATCCCATCAGCCTAGAAGGAAGCATCATCACCCTTAATACAAAATTCCTTCCCTGCCAGTTATAGACAAATCGATGTATTGGATGCAAAAAGTAAAACATTTGCCAAAAGCATTTTACTATATCTTCAAGAATGGGCGTTTGGTAATAACCTTATTCCCCTTGAGCAGGTGGGTTTTCATAAAAACTGTGGTACTCTCGATAACATTACAGCCTTACAAACTTTAATAGAAAAGTATCCTCTGTCTAAGGGTATGCCCATATATACTGCTTTCATTGATTTCTCCACAGCGTTCAATAGGGTTGACCAGGGGATACTGTGCAGAAACCTGCCAGCGCTAGGAATTCCCGCTCATCTTTTGAAGTTAATAATTGCTCTACATCCTTCCACCTGGACTCTGTTTTGTTGGGAGGGAACCAAGGTTTGCCAAGAAGAGGGGTGACACAAATGGCTTCAAGCAAGGGTGCCTTCAGGCGCCACTCCTCTCTTCCCTCTATACTCATGATTTGTCTTGTAAAGTTGGTTTGGTGAATGGGATCCTCCTAAACTTGGTTTAATGAACGTTAGTTGTCTTTTCAACCCATACAATGTTATTTTGTTTGACTAATTTTTAGTAGGCCTCCAAAGATGGCTTTAGGCTGTGAAGAAATATGCAGAGGAACACTTTCTAAGAAAAAACATATATAAGCGTTAAAAGTTATTATTTTTAGAATGAAGAGGATCAGAATTAGACCAAATTTCAACTAGTTCTTGCAGTTTTATTCTTATCTTGGTAGAATCTTTTGAAGTAATTGCCTAAACAGAGATCATTTAGACTATTGTAAAAGTAAGGCCTTGTCCGAGGCCCCAGCTGTCTACAGATTGTACAAGTGTTGTGGGGAAAGGCACTTTGTACATATCCTATCTGTTTATAAAACAAAAATCCCACCCACACTGAGTTATGCTTGTGAAGGGATGGATGTGTGGCATTGCTCTTTTTTTGAGACAGTAGAGAGGCGTATTTGTTACTGTTGGAACTGGCCCTTCTTGCAGGATCATCCTCAAACTTTTTGCTTCTCCCTCCCTTATTTTTCCTGACCCGTGGCTGTTGGCAATAGGACTCTGCGCACTTTACCACTGCTGATCAGTGCTAAAGTGCATATGCTCTCTGTTTAAATTGTTATTCTGATTGGATATACATGTTTGGCATATTTGTATCACCATGAAGTCCCTAGTAAAGTGCACTGGGTGTGCCGGGGCTGGTGATGACAAATGCTACTAGTGGGCCTGCAGCACTGATTGTGCCACCCACAGGAGTAGCTCTAAAATGGTGTCTCAGGCCTGCCACTGCAGTGCCTATGGGCAGTTTAGAACTGCCATGTCCTCCTGGTCAGTGTCCCCACTGACCAGGCCTAACCCTTCCCTTTTTGTGTACATCAGTCACCCCTATGGAAGGCCCAAGGTACCCCCCTGGGCAGGGTGCAGTGTATGTAAAAGGTAGAGCATGTACTAGTGCAGGTGACATGCTCTGGTAGTGAATGGCAGCCATTTTCGTTTTTCACTACTGTAAGGCTATCTTGCTCCATAGATTAACATGGGGGATGCTGGCTACAGTGGTTAACAGCATTTCTTCCCATAGGAACAAGATAGGACATAAGTATCTAGTATCCCTGAACTCAGAATTTAATAACACATCTTTTAGGAAAGGTTGTTTTTAAATCCTGTGTTTGAGAACAGCACTTTTAGAAAGTTGCTGTTCTCTTGTCTGACCCTTCTGTGTGCCTGGGCCTGTTTGTGTATTGACTGTCTGGTTTGAGAGTGACAGGGGCTGGGGAATTCCCCAGGAGGGAATTCCCCTGGATGAGTCAGCACTAGGCTGAATGACTGCATTTGCAACTGGAGTAGTGGGAGGAGTTAGCACCTGGGCTGAATAGGGCTGTGCCTGCCTTCCACAATGCTGGCTCCACCCCCCTGCTGGGCGGCTGAGGACCCTGCCCCTCACTCTGAAAGGAAGTCAGAAGCCAGCAAAACAAAGAACTCAGAAAACGCCCAGAACTGGTTCAGACCGGGCTCAGGGCCCACATGCACCAAGAGAACAAAGACTTTAGGGGTACAAGTACCGGACCCCTGACAACAGAAAATTAGATCATCCTGGAAATCAAGAAGGAACCTCTGCCAAGGAGAAAGCTGAAACTGAAGAAGGAAGATTGTCCTGCTGTTGCTCTGCTGGACTGACCTGCTGCTTTGCTGCCAAGGAGAGGGGAAGGACTTTGCTGTGTGCTGTGTCCCCTGTCTTGAAGGAATCTCCAAGGGCCTGAGAAGAGCTGGCTCCCTGTTTTTGAAGTCCCAGGAACAAAAGGACATCACCCCCAGCTTCCCTGAACTCTGCTGAGAGAGTTCTGTCCCTCCTAGAGTGCTTGATCCAGTTGTGGGGCCTCTGGAGGTTGGACCTGAGCTGGGAAGCTTGAAACTAAGCTTGAGTGACTTTTGAAACTTGAAAAGTGTCGCATCGCTCGCTTGCGGAGCGCATCCCCGACAGTGCGAGAAGTTTCCCGCCGCTACGGAGGTCGAGATCGTCGCAGCGCCTGACGCCGCTGCCAGAGACGCCGCATCCTCCGTTTGCAGGACGCACCAGACCGGTGCGGGAGAATCGAACATCGCTGCGAGTATCGTCGCAGAGCCTGTCGTCGCTGGGTGAGAACGCCGCACCGCTTGCTTGCGGACCGCATCACGTCGCTGCGAGCATCGTCGCAGAATCAACGCAACGAGGAGCTGCGAGAGAGAGGATCACCGCTGGACCGCGCATCGTCGCCCCGGAGATCGTCGCAGCCCCTTCGAGATCGTCGCATCGTGCCTTTGCGAGAACAGACTTCATACGGAACCTACGCACCGGAATCCATACAAGTGGCCTTCCTCCCCATACAGACCGGATTCGTCGCAACACGCCCGCTGCTGCAGCGGGGCTGTCGCATCGCCTCCCCAGGGTCTCAGGAGCAACGCAACGCTTGTTTTCCACCGCACCAGCTTCTGCTTTTGGAACTTTGTTGCAACTAAAAGGTACTGTGAGTAAACGTGACGCAACTGTGAACTTTTCACGCATCAGTAGAGAATGCTATCGTAACGTAGAGAATTCTAACGCAACCTTAAGAACTCTTTTTGAAACCATATTCTTGAACTGTGTATGTTGGATTTTTGTCGTTTTGGTCTTGTGTAGTTTAGATTAAAAATACCTTTATTTTTCTAAACTGTTGTGGAGTCAGTTTGTGGTGTTTTCACTGTGTTACTGTGAGTGTTGGTACAAATATTTTACGCATTGCCTCTGGTTAGCCTAGACTGCTCGTGCCAACCTACCTAGAGGGTGAGCAGGGGTTATCTCAGAGGGTTATCTCCTTGCCCTGACTAGAAGCAAGGGTCCCTATTTGGACAGTGGTACCTACCTCTGCCAACTAGAGACCCCCAGATCTAACAGTTACAACATTTTTAATATGAATTCTTTGGCTTCTCCTGGCGCCCTTCGCCTTGAATTTTGGTTACTTTTCACATTTGTGCTTGCTATGGTACCTTACTTGTCTCATCTAGATCGTTCTGTGCCTTTGCACTTTTTAGCCTTCTTTGCACTTTAGTATAGAGTGTGAAGAATGTTGTATTGTCTTTGCGCTATTGCACATTATTTGTCGTAGACTGTTTTGCGCATTTGCACTTTTTAAACCTTTGCACTTTATAATAGAGTGTATTCTATTTTGTATACATTGGCATCACGTACTGTCATATTGTAAAGTTTAGTATTTTTATGATGGAGTGCATTGTACTAGACATTCTTCACATCCAGAGTTAGGTTGTTCAGTGGACATGCATATGTATTATTTTTTTGGGGGGTGAATGTGCTCTTTCATGAATGTTCATATAATGCTTTATTGATGATTGTTTTAAGGGTGTATTGTTCTTTTTTTTTATGTGGACCTCAGTTGAGTTCCAGAAAATAAATAGTAATAAAATTGAATTGACTTGAATATATATTTATATATATACTCTCACACTTACCATGTATGGTAAAGGCATCGTTGTAATTTTGTTTCCCACTGAAACCCCCCACTAGAATAATAAAAACGTAAGGAAAGCAGACCGCTAGAGGAGAAAGTCTAGAAGAACATGTGGTGCCCTACCTTCTGTCTCTTATCATCAAAAACCTCCTCTCATTGTCTCTTTTAATATCTGCCAGGAAAAAGTGGTGATCTCTATGGGTCAAAATGGCCACTCCATTATGTTTAGTGAGTATGGAGAAGTACAATGTATTGGTCGTAATTTTGTTTCATTATCTCTCGGTCCGAATAGGTCAAATAGTTCACCTGGAGACAAACTATATCCGGCAGTGACCCAGCACTGTTTCCATACCACTACTTCCTTAGTCGGCAAGTTCAAATCTTTGAAATTTAAGGACACAATTTTACCAATCCTGACATGGAGAGGACTTCTGTGTACCCTTCTCAAGATTGTCCACAATACTGACCCATCGTCTGACTTCCCAAACCGACCCTGAAGTAGGAACCTCAATGGACAGTTTTTATCTGTATCAAACCCCTCAGCCACCGAACCTACATTGAGAAATTAAGTTATTATGCTCAGAAACGTGGGTAGTGTAAACAGTGTTTATTCTATGGAGAGAGTTTACTCTGTACCACACTGTTTGCAAACAGTAAAAGCATGCATTTGAGGCATCTGCTCAGCTTGGTGCCATGCCCTGCCAGTTAAGCACTACTTCTCCTTCCTATATACTTTAATAAATAGAGACACATTTAATAACCAATTCTCAGAAAGAGATTACTCTCTAATAGCTCCACAAAAAATGGAGATTTTAGTAAAGATCCCAGACCCTCAGAGGGCATGTTGAAGATGCAAATTTCGATTAAGAGCAGGTCCACAGTGTGAAAGGTTTACATAACAAAGAAAGGCTCTAGGGCCAGATATACATAGCTAAACGTTTGCAATTACCACCTAGCGGTAACCGTAAACACCAATGTCCGAAAGTGTGATTTACACTGTCAGTGGTCCATAAGAACTTTAGACATGCAGAATATTTTTCCGAATCCAACCACTAAATGATGGAATGACACAATGTGCAACTATAGAATGCCATGAAGTTGCAAAACTATTGCTGTTGGTTAGGAACCTTTTCTTTTCTTTAGAACGAAAAGTGGGAAGCTTCTCATGGCTTTAACTGGCATTATTTTGTCATATTCTTGTCTTAAAGTTATTTTCCCTGACTGTCCTTTGTAGAGACTACTATCATGCCACTCTATCATCTAACCTTTGTCAATCGGAGCCTCAACTTGCTTATTAGCTTTTAAACTTTCTATTACAAATTCTTTCAAATGCTACCTTTTTTCAAAATAACTTCATTAGTACAGTACCCGAGTTCATCTTTTCCCTTCTCCGAACTCCCATTTTTTCGAACAGAACATCAATGTGCTTCACCATACCATATCTCTTCCAATCATGTTCTCACATATATTGAGTGCCCTTTTTTAGAAGTTTGTTTATCCTTAAAAAACATAATGACCTCACGTGTGCTCGATTAAATAGGGACCATCTTTGAAGCCCTCTAAAACAGTCTTGTAAAGTAAGGAAACACTACCAATTACTCCTATATTCTGGGTGATATTGTGAGTCAAAATATTCTTTTCCAAAACAATATTTATGCTGTGTTTTTGTACTTTAAATTATTTCAAACCTTTAATATATTCCTTATAGGAATTCTTCCAAGTTGAAGAAAAAAGTAGTGATCGAAGGCCAGGTTTATATATGGTGTCACACTTGAGGAGCAAAAAAATGGCTATCACAATGACAGCTTGTCGAGGCTCGGATGTGCTCGATGCTGAACAAATTAGAGTTAAGAGATCCCAAAATCATGAGAGATTTTTAATCCTCTCAATTATTTTTACTGTTGCTTTCAAGCTTCTAGGGTAGCAGCTGACAAAGGATATTTGGTATTGATTGGTATGATTGGTTTTAGGGCCAACTGATAGTGACTCGGGCACTGTTCTGACGGTGCAACCGGATGAGAATCAGAGGTTCGATCGAAACTAGGAGGTGCCTCAAGTCATCCATGGACAGAAGGTCAACAAAGGGTCGATCATAAAACTAGCTGGCCATAAAGTCAAAGCTAATCAGAGTGAGGGCAATACTTGGCAGATTTGTTTGTGAAGAGAGACATAGTCACAGTTGTTTTGATGACAAAGAAGACCATCCCATACCACCTCTGAGAGACTTATAGAGAAGTGTAGAAATTCGGGTTAAAGTGGCTCATTTCTCATTGTAAAAGGATCCCTGGGGCTTTTGCAAACTGTCAGTTCGTCTCCACTCGGTGGTACTCTTTAAACCGAACCGAAAACAATGCTTGTCTGGATTTCTATTGATGCTGTGCAGTTTAGGCACTGTATAATACAGAGTTTGATGGAGGGGGTATGGCATTTCCCTCTGGGTGCTATGGGTCTCAATGTAACTGCTTCGCTAATGGTTTTTGTTGCTTTAAAAAGTGTGTGTATGTTTTCACTGTATGTGACGCTGTGAACTGTGTGTTGCCAAAACATGGTTGACGTTGTTGAGAGTGCATATATTGTTTCATTGCATCTGTCACTGTTTTAGATTGCGTGTGTTGCCGGATAGGTTATTATTCAGTTTGCAGTACAGCGGCTAGTGGACTGGATGCTGCAACGTTTGCAGTGCAGTAACTGCTTGATTGGATGTTATACAGTTTGTAGTGCATGTAGCTGCTGCATTGGATGTTACACAGTATGCAGTTTAGGTTGTATTGGACAGCGCCTTGAGACCCTACGGGTAAGTAGTGCGCTCTATAAATGTCTTTGATTGATTGATTGATTGACTGTTCGCAGCACAGATGCTGCCGGATTGGATATAACAGTTTGCGGTGCAGGTGCTGCAAGATTGGATGTTACAGTTTACAGCGCAGTGCTGCTGCATTGGATATACGTTTGCCGTGCAGGTGCTCCTGCGTTGTATATTACACAGTGTGCAGTGCAGGTGTTATTGAAGTAGATAGAACACTCTTTGCAGTACAGGTGCTGCTGAATTGTATACATGTGTGCTGCTGTTGGATTGGGTGCAACAGTTTGCAGTGCAGGTGCTGCTAGATTGGATGCTTCACTGTGTGCAGTGCACAGGTGCTGCCGGATTGGATGCAACAGTTTGCAGTGCAGGTGATGCTAGATTGGATGTTACAGTTTAGAGCGCAGTGCTGCTGCATTGGATATTATCCCGTGCAGGTGCTCCTGCATTGTATATTACACAGTGTGCAGTGCAGGTGTTATTGAAGTAGATAGAACACTCTTTGCAGTACAGGTGCTGCTGAATTGTATACATGTGTGCTGCTGTTGGACTGGATGCAACAGTTTGCAGTGTGAGGTTGGAATGGATGTGGCATTTTTTCCCGATGCATGTTGTTGGATTCTATGCCTCACTTTTTCTGGTGGGGATTTTTGCGTTGGATGCATGGCAGTTGTTGTTGGGTTGGATGCAACAGTTTGCAGTGCAGGTGCTGCTAGATTGGATGCTACACTGTTTGCAGTGCACAGATGCTGCCGGATTGGATGCAACAGTTTGCAGTGCAGGTGCTGTTAGATTGGATGCTACACTGTTTGCAGTGCACAGATGCTGCCGGATTGGATGCAACAGTTTGCAGTGCAGGTGCTGTTAGATTGGATGCTACACTGTTTGCAGTGCACAGATGCTGCCGGATTGGATGCAACAGTTTGCAGTGCAGGTGCTGTTAGATTGGATGCTACACTGTTTGCAGTGCACAGATGCTGCCGGATTGGATGCAACAGTTTGCAGTGCAGGTGCTGCTAGATTGGATGCTACACTGTGTGCAGTGCACAGGTGCTGCCGGATTGGATGCAACAGTTTGCAGTGCAGGTGCTGCTAGATTGGATGTTACAGTTTAAAGCACAGTGCACAGGTGCTGCGGGATTGGGTGCAACAGTTTGCAGTGCAGGTGCTGCTAGATTGGATGCTTCACTGTGTGCAGTGCACAGGTGCTGCCGGATTGGATGCAACAGTTTGCAGTGCAGGTGATGCTAGATTGGATGTTACAGTTTAGAGCGCAGTGCTGCTGCATTGGATATTATTATCCCGTGCAGGTGCGCTCCTGCGTTGTATGTTACACTGTGTGCAGTGCAGGTGTTATTGAATTAGATAGAACACTCTTTGCAGTACAGGTGCTGCTGAATTGTATACATGTGTGCTGCTGTTGGATTGGATGCAACAGTTTGCAGTGTGAGGTTGGAATGGATGTGGCATTGTTTCCCGATGCATGTTGTTGGATTCTACGCCTCGCTTTTTCTGGTGGGGATTTTTGCATTGGATGCTTGGCATTTGTTGGATTGGATGCAACAGTTTGCAGTGCAGGTGCTGCTAGATTGGATGCTACACTGTTTGCAGTGCACAGATGCTGCCGGATTGGATGCAACAGTTTGCAGTGCAGGTGCTGCTAGATTGGATGCTACACTGTTTGCAGTGCACAGATGCTACCGGATTGGATGCAACAGTTTGCAGTGCAGGTGCTGCTAGATTGGATGCTACACTGTGTGCAGTGCACAGGTGCTGCCGGATTAGATGCAACAGTTTACAGTGCAGGTGCTGCTAGATTGGATGCTACACTGTGTGCAGTGCACAGGTGCTGCCGGATTGGATGCAACAGTTTGCAGTGCAGGTGCTGCTAGATTGGATGTTACAGTTTAAAGCACAGTGCACAGGTGCTGCGGGATTGGGTGCAACAGTTTGCAGTGCAGGTGCTGCTAGATTGGATGCTACACTGTGTGCAGTGCACAGGTGCTGCCGGATTGGATGCAACAGTTTGCAGTGCAGGTGCTGCTAGATTGGATGTTACAGTTTACAGCGCAGTGCTGCTGCATTGAATATTATTATGCCGTGCAGGTGCGCTGCTGCGTTGTATATTACACGTTGTGCAGTGCAGGTGTTATTGAATTAGATAGAACACTCTTTGCAGTACATGTGCTGCTGAATTGTATACATGTGTGTTGCTGTTGGATTGGATGCAACAGTTTGCAGTGTCGGGTTGGAATGGATGTGGCATTTTTTCCCGATACATGGTGTTGGATTCGACGCCTCACTTTTTCCGGTGGTGACTTTTGCATTGGATGTAATGGCACGTTTGCGGTTTGGATGTTGGCTTGATTAAATACACCATTTGCAAAAATTGATTGCACGCAGCAGTGTTTTAGTGGGTGTTTTGCATTCTGAGTGTGACACTGTTGATCTGATGGGAGCCAGTGGAGCGGATGTGACACTGTTTGGCCGGTAGAGTTTGATGGATGAGAAATGACACTGCCCGATGGGTGTTGATGAACTGGATGTGACACTCCGTGCAGTGTAGATGTTGCTGAATGGGCTTCGACACTGCTTACCAAGCAGTGCCTCCGTGTCGCTGCGTGTTATTAGCCTCGGGTCTGTTCTCATTCTCCGTGTTGCCTGTCTTTCAGATGGGATCAGAGTGGACAGCGCCTGGAGAGTTCACCAAGTTCAGTTCACAAACATCCAGACCTGTACGGTAAGAACTGTGGGTAACCCACCCATCTATCTGTCTGGTAGGAGCTTCTTCATGTGTTTCCTCAGACCGTGCCCATGTGTGGCACTGCTGCTCACTGACCGCCCTTACATGAAAAGTATGATCGATTTGAGACCTCCTCGATCGGAGCTGGGGCGACGTTATGAGGTCTGTGTCTTGGCTTTTAGGGAGAACTGCAGGGAATTTTAGTCAGGAGGGGAAAAACGAGAAAGAAGTTATGGTGGCTACATTAAACGCCTCAGCAGTGTGAAATTCAGCTGCTGAAGGATGCACTTGCCTAAGAGAAGGAGCGGTGTGAGCCAGCTGGAGACATTATTTCACACAACAATAATGGAAGCCGGAAATAATGCTTTATTTCTCTTCTTACTTCCTTTTTTTTTGCTTCTAGAGTCATTGCGCTGCTGCTAAAGTCATGGTTACTATTCCTTGTAGCCATTTCAGTATAAAGGAAGGATTTAAAAAATATATTTATATAATTTTTTAACAAACGGGAATTAATGCTTGGTATTTAAGGTTACATTGCTGCCAGTGCATTTTTAAATCCGATAAAATATCAAATATACGAACTGTGCGCATTAAGGTTCTCCATAGTAGCTACAAAGCAATTGCATAGCGTTCTACACAATGGCAATTTTAAAAAGTACCTACGCGTTTTACTACATGTGCGGCCTGACACCGGGCTTGGCAGGCTCTATCTGTGTCATATCTTACAGCAATTGTTAAAATATAATAACATGTGCCGGATAATTGTCAGGTTTGTCAAGGAGTAACCCGTCCATCAGACTCTCTAGCAGGTCCTCTATACTTTATCTGACTTTTGATGGTTCCTTCATGCAACCCTGCGGGCAGAGTTTTAAGTGGGGAAAAAACCTGCGGGTGCTCTAAAAGGGGCGTGGCAAACCTCTTAAAGGGGTGTGGCCTATCCAAGTAGGGGCGAGGTCTAAATAAAGATATTTATGGATAACGCCATACACCCCCTCCCTAGAGGCTGCAGGGGCTCTAAAAGGGGTGAAAAACAACAAAGCCTCATTAACAAGTAAATGGTTCATTTAAAGACCTGTGAAGTACTCAGGTGCAGCTGTGTGTGTGTTTGGAGGCTGGTTGCAGGATCACAACCTTACTCTTACCAAAAATAAGGCGCTAAATCTATGAAATTACAAGTTTTTTTTATTATCCTTAGTTATAGGTAACTTAACCAACAAGCAAAGCTTTACTCAGAATGACGCGGAGATAGATGCCTGAAAAGTCATTAAATAAAGAGAGGACTTTCTGTCCTAACCTGTGATACTTCCCCTCAGTCCCGCATCATATGATAAAAATCTGCATGAAAGGATCTACAGTGTGCACGTAGGTTAGCGGCCTCAGGATCTAGCCTGCCAATTCCAGCTAGAGCAAAATAAGTTTGGTGCAAGAAAAAAAAAAGAGAACGGACTACCTCTGTGAGGCCAGAAAATACAGCCCCATAGAGACCCGTTTCGAGGCCCCCTGAAAATAACTGCTGGTGCTGATCCAGCGGGCTATAGAAAATATATCATAAACAACGCTACCCAACTTCATAACCTATAAACAAAATTCTATACTAAATATGGACCCATTTATGAACCTGATATATTTTGGGCCTACTGAATCAGGTGGTCAGAATAAATCTTTATACACATTATCTACAAAATATATACATATTTATACATTTGCTGAAAGAATATAGTCATTAGAATAAAACCCAACCATTTAAACGACCACCATAGGCGATGTGATCTAGCTAATAGTAACCTACACTTCTGAATAACCAAGACCAGCTTGTTTGTCAAAAGTAAGATTTTATTTACTAAATTATGGTATATAATTTGGAGGATTTATAAATGAATTTTATTAGCAATAAAGCAAGCATGACTGTAAAGAATTAAGAGAAAATACAATTTAAGCAAATGAATCAAAATTCAAAGTGAATATTTAAAGTTTAGCATTTCTAAAACCTAAGTCCCTAAATAAGCTAAATAGATAGAAATTAAAGTAAAGTTCTTTGAGGATTCTTACGTGCTCCACGCAAAGTCCAGCAGCACTTCACCCTCATCGGAAAGTCAGAAAGCAGCAGCCAGCCCAACCCTAAGGGCATGACTTTTTATACCTTTCTACGCTAACTAAACTAGCAAAGGAAAGTTTTCAGAAATCCTCGACGTCCCATTGGCTGAGAGTGACAAGTGACATGTCACCCAATTCTCAAAAAGTTCCATAAAATCAAGTCTCATAAGGACCATTGTCTCTTCCACGTGAAGCCAGAAGCTTCCTGATTTTGCAACAAATGTAATAAGTCATTCTCGCAGCGTCCATAGACTTTCAGTACAACTTCCGCGGATGCCAAGTTAAGGACTGACAAAATGTTCACTTTCGACCTTGGCCATGTCCGACAGAATGATGTCAGCTCATCAGTTTTTGCTTTGTGAATGCAGCTTCAATAAACGCTTTAATTCAGAATGGGCGTCTCGTGACTTTCTGCAGAATTATATGTCAGTTCTTTTTCTGCGGTTCAAATGACTAGGCCCAAAAGCAGGCAACTTATGATTTCTAATATAAAACAAACACAAGAAAAGTATTAATGTAAGAAATAATGTAAATTCTGTATCCACCCCTTGGTTGACTAATTAATTAACCCACCCGATTAATCAAATGTTACCTAGCCATTGCAAACAAATAAAGCAGCGTTTATATCTACCAGTCTCCGTTTCTCCATGAGACCCATATGCACCTAGAATAGTAGAAATGACATCACACAGACAAGGAAAAGCAAAACAAGCACATGCTTCTTTTAAGTTTGCAGCAGTTAGTAATGACAAAAACGAAAACAATAATTTATTTTATTATTTTGCACGAGCAAAAAGATGCAACAATTATGCACGTTTATGAGCACACATGTTAGTCCCCCCACGTGTAAAGTTTAATCTAAGTTGTATTAGCACAACATATCACAAATCATTAATATTATTATTCATGTTATGGAAATGTGACTTCGCGAGTTTAAACAAAATTTTGTTTTCTATCTCGCTCCATCAACTCCCTCATCTGGTGATTAACAAATCACCACACCAGCACTCAAAATTTTGATAAATTAAATTTATAAGAAATCGATTCAAATTCATTTGTATCAGTAAACCTAAAAGTCTGTTTCTGCATAATCTTTGCAATTAACATGACGCTCTCTATGTAACTCCTGTAATTCGATCTCCCTTTCTTCTTCTTTTCTGAGTTTATAGATTCTTTTCTTTTCTTTCAACTGTTTCTTTCTTTTATGTAACAAACAACCTAATTTGGTCAAAATAAAAATGAATACTATTACAATCAAAGGTGCCAGAATCTTGCCAAGAATTGAACTTCCGATATTATGAAACCAGTTTTTAATTGCTTGAAACCTTTTTGAAAGTTTCCCTGTAAAATCTTCTTCTTCTAAAGGAATTATCTCTGAATGCATTTGTGTAATATTCTTAATATACATTTCAATATTTTTACTTTCGTCAGGTATATATGTACAGCAATGTTGAACATGTAAAATGCCACAGACTCCTCCCTCTTTTGCTAGGAGTATGTCTAAAGCAAGACGGTCTTGAATTACCATAGATCTAATTGCAATAACTTCAACATTCACTAATTGAAATCCATCAGCAGTGTCAGTTGATAATCTATCAACTATAGTGGACAATTTTCTGATTCTCCCTGCATTTAGGGTTATACCAACAAAAGGAATTACAGCTTGAAAAATATCTCCCAGAACTTCAGTAAAAGTTTCTCTTTTAGCTCTATTTACATAATTATGAATTTTAAACAATCCTTCTGAATCTCTGTCAACATGAAACACTTTAGGAAAAACAATTCCCACATAACAAGTTCCATACCAATGGTCTGGAAGGTTGTAGTAGGCCTTGTCACCACAAACAAAATAAATCCCAGGAAAGATAGGATCTTTTCCACCTTTAAATCCCCAACCTCCCATAATCTGATAAGTATCTTCACAGTTACTTGCACCTACAAAATAATTATCAAAAAGTGTGTTATCTCTTCTAATGCAAAGTTTTCCACTAACAGGTTTGTCTATGTGAATTGCAATATTTTCAAGCATTTTACCATTTAACTTCTCATCCTCTTTCTGCCAGAAAGCAGTTTTAGTCTGCTTGACTAATTCATTCCTTTTATAAATTGCTCTTCTCTCTTCAACCATATTCAAAAATTTCTTTCCTTCAGCACTTAATTTACATGTTAGATTATTCTTGTAAGCATACTCATATGTGAGTTCGTTAGTAACAAGGAAATATTCTCTCAATTGTTTTGCTTTCTTATGCTTATTTAAAACATTATCAATCTTAACATTAGCAAAAATGTCATCATAATTTGAATAGTAATATTCTAAACGTCCAGTTTGATAAAATAAACTAGTTAATACACTACATGTTACAGCATAAGTGAGAGGAAGCATATTATATGTTACTCCCTCAGAAACAGAAGCAGGTAACTTAACACAGACATAGCAGTCTTTTGCATCCATTACCTTGACATATTCACTCAAAAGCTTTGTGAATGTATTACTTGAAAAATCACCTATTGATTTATCTTGATGAATGTTAGGCTGATGATCAATAACTTTTGCAGATGCACTATGTTTAGTTTGGCTAACCAGAGCTTTGCTTGTTAAATTAACTTTGTGTAATTCTCTATTTATTTCTAAAGGGATAATCACAGCTAGAACCAACCAGAGCAGAACTAGAATGAGCAGACACACCAGAGTCATCTTACAGCATCTTTTAAAAACAGAACATTTTGAAGTGTTCTCCTTAACATAAGGCATTTTTGGTTAAATTTAGCCTCAGAAATAAAAATAAATTTTAAAAATTCTAAATTTATATTTACACCCCCCTTTTAAAATATATTTTTCTTTCTCTTTAAAACCCTAAACAAGATTTCTTCGACCTTATGTCATACATAAGTTTTCTTCAACTAAACAGTTTTTCTTCGACCTTGTGTCAACTAACAAGATTTCTTCAGCCTTATGCCAAATTAATATTTCTGTACTTCAATCATTGTCACTAATTTCTTGGATTTCGTTTTCTTCTTCACTACTATCATATATGTCAATAACAGGTGGAATTACTAAGTAAGTCCACTCAGGAGACTTGTATTTTTGATTTGGTCTTATTATCCTCTTCCCTTTTCTTGATATCACTTCAATTTTTCTTCCAACTCCGACTTCTTTTCCAGGACTCTTTTGACTACTGATTTCTTCAACTTGTTCTATTGGCTTTTTGATCAATCTGACTCTCAATCTTCCACCAGGCCAGTAGTCTGCTTTTCTCACGTACTTCTTCTTTGGTTCAGAATTATTTGATTCTGACTTCCAAGTCCTTTTCTTTCTGTTTTCACTTTCACCTTCCACGTCACTTTCTTCAGTTTCGTAGTCTGAAATTTCAATTGACTCAGGAACTTCTCTATTCGGCAATTTCACTCCTTCAGGAACACTTTGTCTTCCATCACTGGTACTCGGTAATTCGTTCTCTTCTTCTTCTTCAATTACCTCTAACTTCCCAGATTTTGGATATTTGTTCCTTACTTCAGAGCTTGTTCTCTGCCTTTCGATACTCTCCTGGTCTGAAACTTCCTTTTGTTCAGCTTCTCTGTCTTCAATGGAGACAACCGAATCCTCAGTTATCTTTCCTTTTAACAGATTCTCTTCACCTTCAGAATCTATTTCAATGATTTCTAAGTCTTTTCTTGTTACATTTCCATTCACAGGCACAGTTTCCAGATGTCGACTTTCTTGTCGATCTTCGGAATCTGGAACTACTTCACCTTCTGTTCTGTCTTCTGCCTCAGAATCAGAATCATCTGTGGTGTCACTTTCAACATCAGAACTCTCAGGAGTTGGTACTGGAATAGTATGACTAGGATGTATCCAGCGTTTCAATCCTCTGCACTTTACAGCATTAGTAGTGATCAAGATTATCTGCCTAGGTTTTTGCCATCTAGGAGCTAGACAATTCCTTCTCCGATGTACTTTCGTTCTGACCCAATCGCCAGGTCTCAGATCATGAGTCAAAACCTTTTCATTTGATTGTGCTTCAGTTCCCACCTGATTAGACACAGAAGTTACCATATCAGATAACCTTTTACAGTAATCCAAAATTGCACTGTCATTTATGCTCAACAGTTTACCTACAGGTACAAAAGCTTGCCTCATAACTCTTCCCATTAAAATTTCATGAGGACTCAAACCTGTCTTTTTATCTGGTGTACTTCTTATTGACATCAAAACAAGTGGAAGAGCATCTGTCCACTTAATTCCTGTTTCAAGACACATTTTTCCAATTCTGTTTTTGATTGTTCCATTTATTTGTTCAACTACACCTGATGCCTCTGGTCTGTATGCACAGTGTATTTTCTGCTCAATGCTTAAAGCTTCGCAAATTAATTTCATCAGTTTGTTATCAAAATGGCTTCCTCCATCACTCTCAATAGTGACTGGAAAACCGTACCTTGGGATGATTTCTCTTAGCATTAGTTTTGCTACTGTAATTGAATCACAATGTCGTGTAGGGAAAGCCTCTACCCATCTTGAGAATAAGCAAACAATTACAAGTACATATTTCAAACAATTGTGTAAAGGCATTTCAATGAAATCCATTTGTAACCTGGTAAAGGGACCACCTTCTCGACCAATTATTCCTGTCCCCACCACTGATTTTCTGTTTGGATTCATTTGTTGGCATGACAAACACCTTTGACAAAAAGATTCAGCAATAGTTCTAAACTTGGTATTGAACCATGTTTCTCTGAAAAGTCTGACCATAGAATCTCTTCCTAGATGTGCTGGACCATGATATAATCTGGCCATATCAGCAATCAAACAATTTGGTAAAACTACTCTGCCATCTTTGTAAACCCACACTCCATCTTCTTCACGTGGTCTACAATCTGATCTTAACCACAAGTCTTTTTCATCATCTTCTGCTTCGTTTTGTAAATCTCTAATCTCATGCCATGTCTCTACAACAGTTGTTAGCATTAATGAATTTGAATCAGTTTCTTTACTCCTCTCCCGATTGTAAGAATAATTTTTCCTTGCGCAGTACTTTGCTGTTTCATCTGCGAAGGCATTTCCCTTGGAAATATAATCAGTTCCTCTAGTGTGCGCTGCACATTTGACAATGGCAATTTCTTTTGGTAATTGTATTGCTTCAATTAATCTCCTAATGAAAACTGCATTTTTAATTGGTGATCCTGTTGATGTCATGTATCCTCTCTGTGACCAGAGTTGTCCATAATCATGCACAACTCCGTACCCATACTGACTATCAGTAATGATGGTAACTCTTATATCCTTTGATATCTCACATGCACGAATTAAAGCAATCAATTCAGCCACTTGTGCTGAACGAACTCCTTCAAGACATGATGCTTCTTCGACATCTGTGACTGTACAAACTGAATATGAAGCTTTTAAGACACCTCCTTCTGATCTTAAACATGACCCATCTACAAAGTAGACAAAATCCGATTCAGACAAAGGTCTGTCTTTGATGTCTTTTCTTGGTTTAGTGCAGAATTCCATGACATCTAAACATTCATGTTCTGTCTCAATGTCATCAACAATTTCAGAATCAGGCAGTAATGTAGAAGGATTCAGATTCAAACATCTTGAAATCGAAACATTATCTGCTCCCAATATGATTTTCTCATACTTTGTCAATCTGCTACTTGTTAGATGTTGAGTCTTACCTCTTGTCAATAATATTTCAACTGAATGAGGTACAAAAACTTTCACAGGAAATCCCATAATGATTCCTTCACTTTGTTCAAGGCTGATACTTGTAGCTGCAACTGCTTTTAAACAACCTGGTAATGCTTTTGCAATTGGATCAAGAACTGCAGAGAAGTATGCAATAGGTTTCTTTAAATTTCCATGTCTCTGAATTAACACAGATAATGCACATCCTTCTCTTTCACTGCAATACAGTTCAAAATCTTTCTCATAATTTGGCATGCCTAAAGCAGGAGCTTGGCATAAGCTCTTTTTCAGATTCTCAAAAGATTCCATCTCAGCATCATTTAGAATAATTGGATCTTTTACATCTGATTTGGTCAGTCTTTGTAGTGGTTTTGCAATTACTGAAAATCCACTTATCCATTGTCGACAGTAACCTACCATTCCCAAGAACATTCTGACCTGTCTTTGTGTTCTTGGTGGTAACATTGCCTGAATCATTTTTATTCTTTCTATTGTTACTTGTCTTTTTCCTTTTGCAATTCTGTGACCAAGATATTTTACTTCTTGTTTGCAAAACTGTAGTTTTGCTGGGGACACTTTATGTCCTTCTTCTGCAAGGCGATTTAACAGAATTATTGTGTCTGTTACACAATTTTCTTTTGTCTTTGCAGCTATTAACAAATCATCAATATACTGCACTAGCGTAGACCTACCTGGTAAATCTAGGTCTTCTAATGATCTTTTTAACAGTTCGTTAAAGATTGAAGGACTTTCTGTATAGCCCTGAGGGATTCTTGTCCATCCAAGGGTCTTACCTTGGAATCTGAAAGCAAATATTTCATAACTGTCTGGATGTAAGGGAACAGTAAAGAATGCATTGCAAAGGTCAATGACTGTATACCATTCAGCATCATGTGGAATCTGAAATAGAATTACTGCTGGATTTGGAACCACAGGACAACATGGAACGACAATTTGATTAACCTTTCTCAAATCCTGTACGATTCTAAATGTTCCATTAGACTTTTTAACTCCCATAATTGGTGAATTACAAGAGCTACTCTTCATTTCCTTTAATACATCTTGCTTGATTAATTTTTCAATTATAGGTGTAATACCTTCAATTGTTTCTGTTTTCATTTTATACTGTGGAGTGTTTGGAAATTCTATTCCCTGTTTCAATGTAATCTTTACTGGATCTACATTTTTCATCAGACCCATTTCATTTCCAGTAAAATCCCATATTTCAGATTTCACTGTTCTTTTGAGTTCTTCAGGTAGATCTTTTTCTTCAAATGCAGGAAACAATTTTGTTTCTTCTGCTTCTATCATCATCATTGTCATTCTGTATAAACCATCTTCCTCCATTGTTTGTAACTCAACTCCATCAGGAGAACAATATATTCTACAATTCATTTTACATAGGATGTCTCTGCCTAATAGATTTACTGGACTACTATTACAAACCACAAATCTGTGTTTATCTTTGTAGTTTCCAATTTCAACTGGTACTGGATCAGTTAAGTCAGTTTTAATTTGTTGATTACTTACTCCGACAACTTGGATGGTATCCCCTGAGAGAGGTAGGTTTTCTATTTCCACTGATCTAACAGTAGAACGGGTAGCACCAGTGTCCACTAGAAAAGTGATGTCTACATCATTAACTTTCCCGTTTACATAAGGACCAGACTGGTCAACCTCAAGAGTGGCTCCAACAACACACTCTTCCTCCTCTCTCGGGCACCGTCAGCAATAATTATCAGAATCGCTGTCTTGACTTTCTGTTAATAAGAATTGTTGTGAAACATTTTGCATTTGAACCCTTTGTTGCTTTTGCTGTTTTTGTGGTTTTATTACCTGTTCACTTCCCTGAAATCCCACGTTTGGATTATATTTTTGAACTCCCCCACAATTCGGAAAAGGTGGTTGTGGTAATTGGTCTTGACGATTATTCACCTGTTGTTGTTGCTGTTGCTGTAACTGTCGCTGAATATTAAATTCGTTTAACCCCTGTTGCATCTGTAGCTGTCGCTGCAGGTCAACACCATTCTGCATCTGTGGATTCAATAAGGGATTCTTTAAGTTTTTAGGAGGATGAGGACACTCGTCCCTCCAATGTCCAATTTCGCCACAATTAAAACAAGGTAATCTTTGTTTCATCTCTTCTATCTTTGGGCTAAATTTCTTTGGGAAATTATTACCTTTAAACTTTCCTTGTATCTGGTTTGTATTTCCAGTTTGAACAAAATTAGTGTTCTTATTACCCATGTTGGCAATCTGTTGCTCAGCCACCTTTACCTGAGCCCACATGGCTTTCTCCTTCAGCTTCTTCTGTTTTACTTCTATTTCATCACTGCAATACTTTGCTTTTCTTAGAATATCATCTACAGATAGTGATTGCCATCCGACAATACTAGTTCTGATCATTTCTCCAATTTCAGGTTTTAATCCATAAACAAATCTATAGACAAAATGACTCATGTCTTTTTCATCTAATTTTTCATAACCACTGTATTGTTTAAAGATTAACAGTAGTCTTTCATAAAAGGAATGAACTGATTCTTTTGTTTCCTGCTCTGTTCTTTCTATTTTAACCCAATCGACTTCTTTGGGTGGAATTTTGTTTTTCATCCAAACAATTACTTTTTCATAAAAATCCATTACAAGTGGATTTGGAGCACCTGTTTCTTTAATTCGCTCAGGTTCTGCTTTTGGCCAACTAATCGATATTTTGCATTCTGTCCAAAGATCAGATGGAACAACAATGTCAAAAAATCCATCTAAATCAATCCACAGAACTTTTGACACTTTGATAAATCTATCAACTTGCCTGTACCACTCAACTGGGTTTTCCCTCAATTTTGGAAAATCATTTGTAAATAACAGAATGTCTTGTCTCGACCACGGGATATGAACATATCCTCCACCTGCAACTTCTCTCATTGGAAATTGTTTTGACAATTTATCCAATCTTTCATCTTCCTTCTTTTTCGTCCATTTTACTCTCCATTTATTCAGTTCTCCTAGCTTTTTGATATAGACAATCAAATCTTTAATGTGAACTATTCTTCCCATTGAGTTCAAACTCTCAATGTCACTTTCTGAAAAGTCTAATCTGTAATGTTTTGCAAAGTTCTTTTGTTTACTCACATCGATTTCAAGTTCTGCTGCTAGATCCTCTAGTTGATCATATTTGTTTTTCGTTTTCCACTGAATACTTTTGCAAATGAACAGTAGTTCATCATCTCGATAGTAATTTAAACTATCTGGACCAATTGTTCCAATTATTAATTCTTCGATGTTCGCTTTTAATTTGGCCACATCAAGTTTTGGTGTGGTTACCCTGACTTCAGGACTCCCTATATCTGATACAGCACCCATTGGTGTTTTTGGAGATAAATCCTCATTAAAGGTTAAATCAGGCATTCTCGATTTAGAAGTGTTTATTTCAGATAAATCTGAATAAAATCTTTCAGCAGCCTTTTGAATTTCTGTATTTAAAGGAATAGTTAATCCAGTTTTGTTTGTTTCTCTTTGCTCAAATACGGGTTGAACAGGACCAATCGTTACTGGAACTGTGACAGCTTCCATGCCTTTTGTCATTCTTTTTATTAATTCTTCCTTTGATCTTATATATTCATTATAATCAACATCTTCAACATTTCTTGTCTCTCTTGTATAATCTTTTGGAGGTTCCCTTGCTCTTGGAGTCATTGTAAAATGTCTACCTTCATTTCGAACATTCTCAAATTCTGATCTTCTAGGAGTTTCAGTGATTTCACAATTATTTGGATAAAGTTTAGGAGCTTCACTAATTGGAGGTGCACTCGGTGAAGTTTCAGTAGAAACCACCGGAGTAGACCATGATCTAGGAGGTCTCAAAGGCTGATTAGGCTGATTCTTTCTAGCAGTTGTATATATTTCTTCCATAACTGCATCCTCAGATTCACTTTCCATAGATTTCCCTGTAGGAGTACCATTACCATTTCATGAATTAAATACAATCCTTCACTCATGTTTCCCTGTCTCCACATTCGCAATCTATCTTCATGAGTTTCTCTTTTCCAAGATGGATTTTTAGAAGGTCTTTTAATTCCACTAGCTTCTCTTTGTAACTGACACATCTCGTCTTCCCACTCAACTAAAGCTTCAAATTGAGTTGGTCTCGGTTTAGGAACAAGAGCATTCATTTTCTCTCGTAAATTTCTTAAGACTCTTACATTAAATGAACCTTCATCAGGCCAAGTTAAAACACCGTCATTTTTAGTATAACGTTTCCAATTATCGAACCATAAGACAGTATGATATCCGTATTCACCTTCCATATACGCTGCAGGTGTTTTATACTTATGAAGTAGTTTACCACCTCGCGTTTTGATTTTCTTGTCAGGTGAAAATAAATTCTTGAATTTCTGAAATAATGTTGACTTTTTCTCAACATGTTTAAAATGATAACTCATTTTTAAGAGTTAAATCTAATTCACAAAATCGTTCGTAAAATATTTCCGGGATGTTCCGTAAAACAACCAATCCGTGCGCGAAACACACCAACAAGCCAATGACAGTTGAGCTACGTCACTTTTCTGCTCTACCAATAAATTTGGAATTTTTCCGAACTACCAATCAGCTCACAGGCTGTCAGAGACTCAAGAGCCAATCAGAATACAGCTTGTGACGTAGGTCACCCAATCCCAGCGCGGCTCTGTGACGTACACAGCAGCTGCGGTTTCTCGTTTCTCACTCCTGGCGCTTACCCCTCCTTCACAAAATCTTTTCACAGCGCCATTTTAAGGACACTTTTCAGTGTAAATTAATTCTTAACAATGACTATAAAGACAACATCTGTTCGTTTCACTATTTAGGATAGTTAGCATACATTCAAGTATCCACACTTCGGAATAGACGGCGCTATTCACACTAAGGATAATAGTCAATTGTCAGTAGAGTAACCTTACCCCACCCTTCTAACACGTATAATTATGAACTCGCTTTGCTCTGAACCCACCGCGAAGTGAAAGTTCTAAGAGTTCCACTTGAACATAAAATACAATTCAAACTCGCACTTTCATACGGAAAATTCCCTAATTTCAAACACACATGAAATCCGTACAGGACTCTCACCTGTTTATAGAAATCATGCACCGTTAGCAAAATAACGACGTTATCCGTACAGGACTTTCACCTGTTTATAGATATGAAGCATGTACCCGTACAGGACTCTAACCTGTTTATAGATAATCATACACCGACGCTAATTTACCCTTCACTCAAGCTCGGATATAACTAATACTCTCATCACAGTGAGTTTTATGGAAGGCGCTTTGTCCCTATTCTCATGCTGCTCTAATTTCTTAGAAAATCCTCACTATACAAGATTCAGACCTAGCCCTAAAACTGTGCTGCTCGGCGACAACACTATGGTACTCGGCGATACCTCTTGTGATACTCGGCGATATCACTACAAACAGAACAGATGGCTTGCGTGACTAATTTCTCGCCACACAATCTATACCGGTATAGCTTACAGATAGGCACGAAAAACGAACTTAACATGTGTTAGAACATCGATCCTATTTCCATACCATAATAACGCTAGTAACCCTTAGCAACCAACATATTACCTTGGTTACCTCTTAGCAACCATCAATTTCTGCTACCAGAGAATTGATCCAGCGGGCTATAGAAAATATATCATAAACAACGCTACCCAACTTCATAACCTATAAACAAAATTCTATACTAAATATGGACCCATTTATGAACCTGATATATTTTGGGCCTACTGAATCAGGTGGTCAGAATAAATCTTTATACACATTATCTACAAAATATATACATATTTATACATTTGCTGAAAGAATATAGTCATTAGAATAAAACCCAACCATTTAAACGACCACCATAGGCGATGTGATCTAGCTAATAGTAACCTACACTTCTGAATAACCAAGACCAGCTTGTTTGTCAAAAGTAAGATTTTATTTACTAAATTATGGTATATAATTTGGAGGATTTATAAATGAATTTTATTAGCAATAAAGCAAGCATGACTGTAAAGAATTAAGAGAAAATACAATTTAAGCAAATGAATCAAAATTCAAAGTGAATATTTAAAGTTTAGCATTTCTAAAACCTAAGTCCCTAAATAAGCTAAATAGATAGAAATTAAAGTAAAGTTCTTTGAGGATTCTTACGTGCTCCACGCAAAGTCCAGCAGCACTTCACCCTCATCGGAAAGTCAGAAAGCAGCAGCCAGCCCAACCCTAAGGGCATGACTTTTTATACCTTTCTACGCTAACTAAACTAGCAAAGGAAAGTTTTCAGAAATCCTCGACGTCCCATTGGCTGAGAGTGACAAGTGACATGTCACCCAATTCTCAAAAAGTTCCATAAAATCAAGTCTCATAAGGACCATTGTCTCTTCCACGTGAAGCCAGAAGCTTCCTGATTTTGCAACAAATGTAATAAGTCATTCTCGCAGCGTCCATAGACTTTCAGTACAACTTCCGCGGATGCCAAGTTAAGGACTGACAAAATGTTCACTTTCGACCTTGGCCATGTCCGACAGAATGATGTCAGCTCATCAGTTTTTGCTTTGTGAATGCAGCTTCAATAAACGCTTTAATTCAGAATGGGCGTCTCGTGACTTTCTGCAGAATTATATGTCAGTTCTTTTTCTGCGGTTCAAATGACTAGGCCCAAAAGCAGGCAACTTATGATTTCTAATATAAAACAAACACAAGAAAAGTATTAATGTAAGAAATAATGTAAATTCTGTATCCACCCCTTGGTTGACTAATTAATTAACCCACCCGATTAATCAAATGTTACCTAGCCATTGCAAACAAATAAAGCAGCGTTTATATCTACCAGTCTCCGTTTCTCCATGAGACCCATATGCACCTAGAATAGTAGAAATGACATCACACAGACAAGGAAAAGCAAAACAAGCACATGCTTCTTTTAAGTTTGCAGCAGTTAGTAATGACAAAAACGAAAACAATAATTTATTTTATTATTTTGCACGAGCAAAAAGATGCAACAATTATGCACGTTTATGAGCACACATGTTAGTCCCCCCACGTGTAAAGTTTAATCTAAGTTGTATTAGCACAACATATCACAAATCATTAATATTATTATTCATGTTATGGAAATGTGACTTCGCGAGTTTAAACAAAATTTTGTTTTCTATCTCGCTCCATCAACTCCCTCATCTGGTGATTAACAAATCACCACACCAGCACTCAAAATTTTGATAAATTAAATTTATAAGAAATCGATTCAAATTCATTTGTATCAGTAAACCTAAAAGTCTGTTTCTGCATAATCTTTGCAATTAACATGACGCTCTCTATGTAACTCCTGTAATTCGATCTCCCTTTCTTCTTCTTTTCTGAGTTTATAGATTCTTTTCTTTTCTTTCAACTGTTTCTTTCTTTTATGTAACAAACAACCTAATTTGGTCAAAATAAAAATGAATACTATTACAATCAAAGGTGCCAGAATCTTGCCAAGAATTGAACTTCCGATATTATGAAACCAGTTTTTAATTGCTTGAAACCTTTTTGAAAGTTTCCCTGTAAAATCTTCTTCTTCTAAAGGAATTATCTCTGAATGCATTTGTGTAATATTCTTAATATACATTTCAATATTTTTACTTTCGTCAGGTATATATGTACAGCAATGTTGAACATGTAAAATGCCACAGACTCCTCCCTCTTTTGCTAGGAGTATGTCTAAAGCAAGACGGTCTTGAATTACCATAGATCTAATTGCAATAACTTCAACATTCACTAATTGAAATCCATCAGCAGTGTCAGTTGATAATCTATCAACTATAGTGGACAATTTTCTGATTCTCCCTGCATTTAGGGTTATACCAACAAAAGGAATTACAGCTTGAAAAATATCTCCCAGAACTTCAGTAAAAGTTTCTCTTTTAGCTCTATTTACATAATTATGAATTTTAAACAATCCTTCTGAATCTCTGTCAACATGAAACACTTTAGGAAAAACAATTCCCACATAACAAGTTCCATACCAATGGTCTGGAAGGTTGTAGTAGGCCTTGTCACCACAAACAAAATAAATCCCAGGAAAGATAGGATCTTTTCCACCTTTAAATCCCCAACCTCCCATAATCTGATAAGTATCTTCACAGTTACTTGCACCTACAAAATAATTATCAAAAAGTGTGTTATCTCTTCTAATGCAAAGTTTTCCACTAACAGGTTTGTCTATGTGAATTGCAATATTTTCAAGCATTTTACCATTTAACTTCTCATCCTCTTTCTGCCAGAAAGCAGTTTTAGTCTGCTTGACTAATTCATTCCTTTTATAAATTGCTCTTCTCTCTTCAACCATATTCAAAAATTTCTTTCCTTCAGCACTTAATTTACATGTTAGATTATTCTTGTAAGCATACTCATATGTGAGTTCGTTAGTAACAAGGAAATATTCTCTCAATTGTTTTGCTTTCTTATGCTTATTTAAAACATTATCAATCTTAACATTAGCAAAAATTTCATCATAATTTGAATAGTAATATTCTAAACGTCCAGTTTGATAAAATAAACTAGTTAATACACTACATGTTACAGCATAAGTGAGAGGAAGCATATTATATGTTACTCCCTCAGAAACAGAAGCAGGTAACTTAACACAGACATAGCAGTCTTTTGCATCCATTACCTTGACATATTCACTCAAAAGCTTTGTGAATGTATTACTTGAAAAATCACCTATTGATTTATCTTGATGAATGTTAGGCTGATGATCAATAACTTTTGCAGATGCACTATGTTTAGTTTGGCTAACCAGAGCTTTGCTTGTTAAATTAACTTTGTGTAATTCTCTATTTATTTCTAAAGGGATAATCACAGCTAGAACCAACCAGAGCAGAACTAGAATGAGCAGACACACCAGAGTCATCTTACAGCATCTTTTAAAAACAGAACATTTTGAAGTGTTCTCCTTAACATAAGGCATTTTTGGTTAAATTTAGCCTCAGAAATAAAAATAAATTTTAAAAATTCTAAATTTATATTTACACCCCCCTTTTAAAATATATTTTTCTTTCTCTTTAAAACCCTAAACAAGATTTCTTCGACCTTATGTCATACATAAGTTTTCTTCAACTAAACAGTTTTTCTTCGACCTTGTGTCAACTAACAAGATTTCTTCAGCCTTATGCCAAATTAATATTTCTGTACTTCAATCATTGTCACTAATTTCTTGGATTTCGTTTTCTTCTTCACTACTATCATATATGTCAATAACAGGTGGAATTACTAAGTAAGTCCACTCAGGAGACTTGTATTTTTGATTTGGTCTTATTATCCTCTTCCCTTTTCTTGATATCACTTCAATTTTTCTTCCAACTCCGACTTCTTTTCCAGGACTCTTTTGACTACTGATTTCTTCAACTTGTTCTATTGGCTTTTTGATCAATCTGACTCTCAATCTTCCACCAGGCCAGTAGTCTGCTTTTCTCACGTACTTCTTCTTTGGTTCAGAATTATTTGATTCTGACTTCCAAGTCCTTTTCTTTCTGTTTTCACTTTCACCTTCCACGTCACTTTCTTCAGTTTCGTAGTCTGAAATTTCAATTGACTCAGGAACTTCTCTATTCGGCAATTTCACTCCTTCAGGAACACTTTGTCTTCCATCACTGGTACTCGGTAATTCGTTCTCTTCTTCTTCTTCAATTACCTCTAACTTCCCAGATTTTGGATATTTGTTCCTTACTTCAGAGCTTGTTCTCTGCCTTTCGATACTCTCCTGGTCTGAAACTTCCTTTTGTTCAGCTTCTCTGTCTTCAATGGAGACAACCGAATCCTCAGTTATCTTTCCTTTTAACAGATTCTCTTCACCTTCAGAATCTATTTCAATGATTTCTAAGTCTTTTCTTGTTACATTTCCATTCACAGGCCCAGTTTCCAGATGTCGACTTTCTTGTCGATCTTCGGAATCTGGAACTACTTCACCTTCTGTTCTGTCTTCTGCCTCAGAATCAGAATCATCTGTGGTGTCACTTTCAACATCAGAACTCTCAGGAGTTGGTACTGGAATAGTATGACTAGGATGTATCCAGCGTTTCAATCCTCTGCACTTTACAGCATTAGTAGTGATCAAGATTATCTGCCTAGGTTTTTGCCATCTAGGAGCTAGACAATTCCTTCTCCGATGTACTTTCGTTCTGACCCAATCGCCAGGTCTCAGATCATGAGTCAAAACCTTTTCATTTGATTGTGCTTCAGTTCCCACCTGATTAGACACAGAAGTTACCATATCAGATAACCTTTTACAGTAATCCAAAATTGCACTGTCATTTATGCTCAACAGTTTACCTACAGGTACAAAAGCTTGCCTCATAACTCTTCCCATTAAAATTTCATGAGGACTCAAACCTGTCTTTTTATCTGGTGTACTTCTTATTGACATCAAAACAAGTGGAAGAGCATCTGTCCACTTAATTCCTGTTTCAAGACACATTTTTCCAATTCTGTTTTTGATTGTTCCATTTATTTGTTCAACTACACCTGATGCCTCTGGTCTGTATGCACAGTGTATTTTCTGCTCAATGCTTAAAGCTTCGCAAATTAATTTCATCAGTTTGTTATCAAAATGGCTTCCTCCATCACTCTCAATAGTGACTGGAAAACCGTACCTTGGGATGATTTCTCTTAGCATTAGTTTTGCTACTGTAATTGAATCACAATGTCGTGTAGGGAAAGCCTCTACCCATCTTGAGAATAAGCAAACAATTACAAGTACATATTTCAAACAATTGTGTAAAGGCATTTCAATGAAATCCATTTGTAACCTGGTAAAGGGACCACCTTCTCGACCAATTATTCCTGTCCCCACCACTGATTTTCTGTTTGGATTCATTTGTTGGCATGACAAACACCTTTGACAAAAAGATTCAGCAATAGTTCTAAACTTGGTATTGAACCATGTTTCTCTGAAAAGTCTGACCATAGAATCTCTTCCTAGATGTGCTGGACCATGATATAATCTGGCCATATCAGCAATCAAACAATTTGGTAAAACTACTCTGCCATCTTTGTAAACCCACACTCCATCTTCTTCACGTGGTCTACAATCTGATCTTAACCACAAGTCTTTTTCATCATCTTCTGCTTCGTTTTGTAAATCTCTAATCTCATGCCATGTCTCTACAACAGTTGTTAGCATTAATGAATTTGAATCAGTTTCTTTACTCCTCTCCCGATTGTAAGAATAATTTTTCCTTGCGCAGTACTTTGCTGTTTCATCTGCGAAGGCATTTCCCTTGGAAATATAATCAGTTCCTCTAGTGTGCGCTGCACATTTGACAATGGCAATTTCTTTTGGTAATTGTATTGCTTCAATTAATCTCCTAATGAAAACTGCATTTTTAATTGGTGATCCTGTTGATGTCATGTATCCTCTCTGTGACCAGAGTTGTCCATAATCATGCACAACTCCGTACCCATACTGACTATCAGTAATGATGGTAACTCTTATATCCTTTGATATCTCACATGCACGAATTAAAGCAATCAATTCAGCCACTTGTGCTGAACGAACTCCTTCAAGACATGATGCTTCTTCGACATCTGTGACTGTACAAACTGAATATGAAGCTTTTAAGACACCTCCTTCTGATCTTAAACATGACCCATCTACAAAGTAGACAAAATCCGATTCAGACAAAGGTCTGTCTTTGATGTCTTTTCTTGGTTTAGTGCAGAATTCCATGACATCTAAACATTCATGTTCTGTCTCAATGTCATCAACAATTTCAGAATCAGGCAGTAATGTAGAAGGATTCAGATTCAAACATCTTGAAATCGAAACATTATCTGCTCCCAATATGATTTTCTCATACTTTGTCAATCTGCTACTTGTTAGATGTTGAGTCTTACCTCTTGTCAATAATATTTCAACTGAATGAGGTACAAAAACTTTCACAGGAAATCCCATAATGATTCCTTCACTTTGTTCAAGGCTGATACTTGTAGCTGCAACTGCTTTTAAACAACCTGGTAATGCTTTTGCAATTGGATCAAGAACTGCAGAGAAGTATGCAATAGGTTTCTTTAAATTTCCATGTCTCTGAATTAACACAGATAATGCACATCCTTCTCTTTCACTGCAATACAGTTCAAAATCTTTCTCATAATTTGGCATGCCTAAAGCAGGAGCTTGGCATAAGCTCTTTTTCAGATTCTCAAAAGATTCCATCTCAGCATCATTTAGAATAATTGGATCTTTTACATCTGATTTGGTCAGTCTTTGTAGTGGTTTTGCAATTACTGAAAATCCACTTATCCATTGTCGACAGTAACCTACCATTCCCAAGAACATTCTGACCTGTCTTTGTGTTCTTGGTGGTAACATTGCCTGAATCATTTTTATTCTTTCTATTGTTACTTGTCTTTTTCCTTTTGCAATTCTGTGACCAAGATATTTTACTTCTTGTTTGCAAAACTGTAGTTTTGCTGGGGACACTTTATGTCCTTCTTCTGCAAGGCGATTTAACAGAATTATTGTGTCTGTTACACAATTTTCTTTTGTCTTTGCAGCTATTAACAAATCATCAATATACTGCACTAGCGTAGACCTACCTGGTAAATCTAGGTCTTCTAATGATCTTTTTAACAGTTCGTTAAAGATTGAAGGACTTTCTGTATAGCCCTGAGGGATTCTTGTCCATCCAAGGGTCTTACCTTGGAATCTGAAAGCAAATATTTCATAACTGTCTGGATGTAAGGGAACAGTAAAGAATGCATTGCAAAGGTCAATGACTGTATACCATTCAGCATCATGTGGAATCTGAAATAGAATTACTGCTGGATTTGGAACCACAGGACAACATGGAACGACAATTTGATTAACCTTTCTCAAATCCTGTACGATTCTAAATGTTCCATTAGACTTTTTAACTCCCATAATTGGTGAATTACAAGAGCTACTCTTCATTTCCTTTAATACATCTTGCTTGATTAATTTTTCAATTATAGGTGTAATACCTTCAATTGTTTCTGTTTTCATTTTATACTGTGGAGTGTTTGGAAATTCTATTCCCTGTTTCAATGTAATCTTTACTGGATCTACATTTTTCATCAGACCCATTTCATTTCCAGTAAAATCCCATATTTCAGATTTCACTGTTCTTTTGAGTTCTTCAGGTAGATCTTTTTCTTCAAATGCAGGAAACAATTTTGTTTCTTCTGCTTCTATCATCATCATTGTCATTCTGTATAAACCATCTTCCTCCATTGTTTGTAACTCAACTCCATCAGGAGAACAATATATTCTACAATTCATTTTACATAGGATGTCTCTGCCTAATAGATTTACTGGACTACTATTACAAACCACAAATCTGTGTTTATCTTTGTAGTTTCCAATTTCAACTGGTACTGGATCAGTTAAGTCCGTTTTAATTTGTTGATTACTTACTCCGACAACTTGGATGGTATCCCCTGAGAGAGGTAGGTTTTCTATTTCCACTGATCTAACAGTAGAACGGGTAGCACCAGTGTCCACTAGAAAAGTGATGTCTACATCATTAACTTTCCCGTTTACATAAGGACCAGACTGGTCAACCTCAAGAGTGGCTCCAACAACACACTCTTCCTCCTCTCTCGGGCACCGTCAGCAATAATTATCAGAATCGCTGTCTTGACTTTCTGTTAATAAGAATTGTTGTGAAACATTTTGCATTTGAACCCTTTGTTGCTTTTGCTGTTTTTGTGGTTTTATTACCTGTTCACTTCCCTGAAATCCCACGTTTGGATTATATTTTTGAACTCCCCCACAATTCGGAAAAGGTGGTTGTGGTAATTGGTCTTGACGATTATTCACCTGTTGTTGTTGCTGTTGCTGTAACTGTCGCTGAATATTAAATTCGTTTAACCCCTGTTGCATCTGTAGCTGTCGCTGCAGGTCAACACCATTCTGCATCTGTGGATTCAATAAGGGATTCTTTAAGTTTTTAGGAGGATGAGGACACTCGTCCCTCCAATGTCCAATTTCGCCACAATTAAAACAAGGTAATCTTTGTTTCATCTCTTCTATCTTTGGGCTAAATTTCTTTGGGAAATTATTACCTTTAAACTTTCCTTGTATCTGGTTTGTATTTCCAGTTTGAACAAAATTAGTGTTCTTATTACCCATGTTGGCAATCTGTTGCTCAGCCACCTTTACCTGAGCCCACATGGCTTTCTCCTTCAGCTTCTTCTGTTTTACTTCTATTTCATCACTGCAATACTTTGCTTTTCTTAGAATATCATCTACAGATAGTGATTGCCATCCGACAATACTAGTTCTGATCATTTCTCCAATTTCAGGTTTTAATCCATAAACAAATCTATAGACAAAATGACTCATGTCTTTTTCATCTAATTTTTCATAACCACTGTATTGTTTAAAGATTAACAGTAGTCTTTCATAAAAGGAATGAACTGATTCTTTTGTTTCCTGCTCTGTTCTTTCTATTTTAACCCAATCGACTTCTTTGGGTGGAATTTTGTTTTTCATCCAAACAATTACTTTTTCATAAAAATCCATTACAAGTGGATTTGGAGCACCTGTTTCTTTAATTCGCTCAGGTTCTGCTTTTGGCCAACTAATCGATATTTTGCATTCTGTCCAAAGATCAGATGGAACAACAATGTCAAAAAATCCATCTAAATCAATCCACAGAACTTTTGACACTTTGATAAATCTATCAACTTGCCTGTACCACTCAACTGGTTTTTCCCTCAATTTTGGAAAATCATTTGTAAATAACAGAATGTCTTGTCTCGACCACGGGATATGAACATATCCTCCACCTGCAACTTCTCTCATTGGAAATTGTTTTGACAATTTATCCAATCTTTCATCTTCCTTCTTTTTCGTCCATTTTACTCTCCATTTATTCAGTTCTCCTAGCTTTTTGATATAGACAATCAAATCTTTAATGTGAACTATTCTTCCCATTGAGTTCAAACTCTCAATGTCACTTTCTGAAAAGTCTAATCTGTAATGTTTTGCAAAGTTCTTTTGTTTACTCACATCGATTTCAAGTTCTGCTGCTAGATCCTCTAGTTGATCATATTTGTTTTTCGTTTTCCACTGAATACTTTTGCAAATGAACAGTAGTTCATCATCTCGATAGTAATTTAAACTATCTGGACCAATTGTTCCAATTATTAATTCTTCGATGTTCGCTTTTAATTTGGCCACATCAAGTTTTGGTGTGGTTACCCTGACTTCAGGACTCCCTATATCTGATACAGCACCCATTGGTGTTTTTGGAGATAAATCCTCATTAAAGGTTAAATCAGGCATTCTCGATTTAGAAGTGTTTATTTCAGATAAATCTGAATAAAATCTTTCAGCAGCCTTTTGAATTTCTGTATTTAAAGGAATAGTTAATCCAGTTTTGTTTGTTTCTCTTTGCTCAAATACGGGTTGAACAGGACCAATCGTTACTGGAACTGTGACAGCTTCCATGCCTTTTGTCATTCTTTTTATTAATTCTTCCTTTGATCTTATATATTCATTATAATCAACATCTTCAACATTTCTTGTCTCTCTTGTATAATCTTTTGGAGGTTCCCTTGCTCTTGGAGTCATTGTAAAATGTCTACCTTCATTTCGAACATTCTCAAATTCTGATCTTCTAGGAGTTTCAGTGATTTCACAATTATTTGGATAAAGTTTAGGAGCTTCACTAATTGGAGGTGCACTCGGTGAAGTTTCAGTAGAAACCACCGGAGTAGACCATGATCTAGGAGGTCTCAAAGGCTGATTAGGCTGATTCTTTCTAGCAGTTGTATATATTTCTTCCATAACTGCATCCTCAGATTCACTTTCCATAGATTTCCCTGTAGGAGTACCATTACCATTTCATGAATTAAATACAATCCTTCACTCATGTTTCCCTGTCTCCACATTCGCAATCTATCTTCATGAGTTTCTCTTTTCCAAGATGGATTTTTAGAAGGTCTTTTAATTCCACTAGCTTCTCTTTGTAACTGACACATCTCGTCTTCCCACTCAACTAAAGCTTCAAATTGAGTTGGTCTCGGTTTAGGAACAAGAGCATTCATTTTCTCTCGTAAATTTCTTAAGACTCTTACATTAAATGAACCTTCATCAGGCCAAGTTAAAACACCGTCATTTTTAGTATAACGTTTCCAATTATCGAACCATAAGACAGTATGATATCCGTATTCACCTTCCATATACGCTGCAGGTGTTTTATACTTATGAAGTAGTTTACCACCTCGCGTTTTGATTTTCTTGTCAGGTGAAAATAAATTCTTGAATTTCTGAAATAATGTTGACTTTTTCTCAACATGTTTAAAATGATAACTCATTTTTAAGAGTTAAATCTAATTCACAAAATCGTTCGTAAAATATTTCCGGGATGTTCCGTAAAACAACCAATCCGTGCGCGAAACACACCAACAAGCCAATGACAGTTGAGCTACGTCACTTTTCTGCTCTACCAATAAATTTGGAATTTTTCCGAACTACCAATCAGCTCACAGGCTGTCAGAGACTCAAGAGCCAATCAGAATACAGCTTGTGACGTAGGTCACCCAATCCCAGCGCGGCTCTGTGACGTACACAGCAGCTGCGGTTTCTCGTTTCTCACTCCTGGCGCTTACCCCTCCTTCACAAAATCTTTTCACAGCGCCATTTTAAGGACACTTTTCAGTGTAAATTAATTCTTAACAATGACTATAAAGACAACATCTGTTCGTTTCACTATTTAGGATAGTTAGCATACATTCAAGTATCCACACTTCGGAATAGACGGCGCTATTCACACTAAGGATAATAGTCAATTGTCAGTAGAGTAACCTTACCCCACCCTTCTAACACGTATAATTATGAACTCGCTTTGCTCTGAACCCACCGCGAAGTGAAAGTTCTAAGAGTTCCACTTGAACATAAAATACAATTCAAACTCGCACTTTCATACGGAAAATTCCCTAATTTCAAACACACATGAAATCCGTACAGGACTCTCACCTGTTTATAGAAATCATGCACCGTTAGCAAAATAACGACGTTATCCGTACAGGACTTTCACCTGTTTATAGATATGAAGCATGTACCCGTACAGGACTCTAACCTGTTTATAGATAAT
The DNA here is from genome assembly GCF_964261635.1 of Lissotriton helveticus. Classification (NCBI taxonomy): domain Eukaryota; kingdom Metazoa; phylum Chordata; class Amphibia; order Caudata; family Salamandridae; genus Lissotriton; species Lissotriton helveticus. The sequence goes on along the minus strand of NC_136061.1, from coordinate 932,740,530 downwards.
CATACACCGACGCTAATTTACCCTTCACTCAAGCTCGGATATAACTAATACTCTCATCACAGTGAGTTTTATGGAAGGCGCTTTGTCCCTATTCTCATGCTGCTCTAATTTCTTAGAAAATCCTCACTATACAAGATTCAGACCTAGCCCTAAAACTGTGCTGCTCGGCGACAACACTATGGTACTCGGCGATACCTCTTGTGATACTCGGCGATATCACTACAAACAGAACAGATGGCTTGCGTGACTAATTTCTCGCCACACAATCTATACCGGTATAGCTTACAGATAGGCACGAAAAACGAACTTAACATGTGTTAGAACATCGATCCTATTTCCATACCATAATAACGCTAGTAACCCTTAGCAACCAACATATTACCTTGGTTACCTCTTAGCAACCATCAATTTCTGCTACCAGAGAATTGATCCAGCGGGCTATAGAAAATATATCATAAACAACGCTACCCAACTTCATAACCTATAAACAAAATTCTATACTAAATATGGACCCATTTATGAACCTGATATATTTTGGGCCTACTGAATCAGGTGGTCAGAATAAATCTTTATACACATTATCTACAAAATATATACATATTTATACATTTGCTGAAAGAATATAGTCATTAGAATAAAACCCAACCATTTAAACGACCACCATAGGCGATGTGATCTAGCTAATAGTAACCTACACTTCTGAATAACCAAGACCAGCTTGTTTGTCAAAAGTAAGATTTTATTTACTAAATTATGGTATATAATTTGGAGGATTTATAAATGAATTTTATTAGCAATAAAGCAAGCATGACTGTAAAGAATTAAGAGAAAATACAATTTAAGCAAATGAATCAAAATTCAAAGTGAATATTTAAAGTTTAGCATTTCTAAAACCTAAGTCCCTAAATAAGCTAAATAGATAGAAATTAAAGTAAAGTTCTTTGAGGATTCTTACGTGCTCCACGCAAAGTCCAGCAGCACTTCACCCTCATCGGAAAGTCAGAAAGCAGCAGCCAGCCCAACCCTAAGGGCATGACTTTTTATACCTTTCTACGCTAACTAAACTAGCAAAGGAAAGTTTTCAGAAATCCTCGACGTCCCATTGGCTGAGAGTGACAAGTGACATGTCACCCAATTCTCAAAAAGTTCCATAAAATCAAGTCTCATAAGGACCATTGTCTCTTCCACGTGAAGCCAGAAGCTTCCTGATTTTGCAACAAATGTAATAAGTCATTCTCGCAGCGTCCATAGACTTTCAGTACAACTTCCGCGGATGCCAAGTTAAGGACTGACAAAATGTTCACTTTCGACCTTGGCCATGTCCGACAGAATGATGTCAGCTCATCAGTTTTTGCTTTGTGAATGCAGCTTCAATAAACGCTTTAATTCAGAATGGGCGTCTCGTGACTTTCTGCAGAATTATATGTCAGTTCTTTTTCTGCGGTTCAAATGACTAGGCCCAAAAGCAGGCAACTTATGATTTCTAATATAAAACAAACACAAGAAAAGTATTAATGTAAGAAATAATGTAAATTCTGTATCCACCCCTTGGTTGACTAATTAATTAACCCACCCGATTAATCAAATGTTACCTAGCCATTGCAAACAAATAAAGCAGCGTTTATATCTACCAGTCTCCGTTTCTCCATGAGACCCATATGCACCTAGAATAGTAGAAATGACATCACACAGACAAGGAAAAGCAAAACAAGCACATGCTTCTTTTAAGTTTGCAGCAGTTAGTAATGACAAAAACGAAAACAATAATTTATTTTATTATTTTGCACGAGCAAAAAGATGCAACAATTATGCACGTTTATGAGCACACATGTTAGTCCCCCCACGTGTAAAGTTTAATCTAAGTTGTATTAGCACAACATATCACAAATCATTAATATTATTATTCATGTTATGGAAATGTGACTTCGCGAGTTTAAACAAAATTTTGTTTTCTATCTCGCTCCATCAGTGCTCAGACCCGGCGCACTTAAAACCCTTCCTGCGTATATTGGGTAGCACTAAATGATCACCCTAACACCTGTAGTTGATTACATTTACCTCTATTCTGGCTTGAAAATGTGTTGCAACTTTTAACAGCACAGTTGTTTCATTGCTTGCCAGATGATGACTGGTTTTGATTCTAGTATATTTGTGCTTACACAAACAAGAGTGTATCTGTCCGTATACCTAAACTAAAATGTATGAAATCAATCGAGGGAGGGGCTCTCATTTGTACGGGTCAATTCGCCTCACATTTGTACGAGTCAGCGCCTCTCTTCCATGTCCCAACACCGCTGAGTTCCACTGTGCCTACTGCAGGGCTTTCCTACAGAAAGGTAAGGTAAGTATGTGCATTTATTATCCTTCTACTCAAGGAACTTGGGCATTACAGCAGATCATACACCGGTCCGGCTTTAGTGCTGGTGGCACCTGGTGTGACAATCTTTGTTGGGGCCGCCAATGACAACCTCCTTCATGGACTCCCTCACTGGCGAGTACCCCTCATCTCTCTATAGCCGCTCACTCACAAACATGTCATTTCTTTTATAGCGCTACTCACAGGGCTTTTAGTGGGGTGGAAAAAAGGGGGTATCTCAAAGGGGCGTGGCCAATGCAAGTAAGGGCGTGGCTTTAAACACGTAAGATAAAAATCTGTGCTTAGCATACTGTGCCACCTGACTTGTGTTTTGCTGTTTCTGTCATTGCATCCAGATATATGACACAACAATTAACATCATATCTACAAGAAGTCAGGACTATTGGCTTTGCCAGTGGTTGTTAGTTGCATGAGATAAATAAGCAGCAACTATGGCTTGTATATAGTATATTGAAAATGCTTCCACTTAAAGCCCTGGTCACACCAAAACAATGTTGCTGCTCCTGAGTTTTTAAAAGAGAAGGGAAATCCAGAGAGAAAATGACCCCCTTTACATTAATTCCCTTCCCATACAACGCTCACCTGGCATGACGTCATGCAGTATCTTCTGCACTAGTGAGAAGTGAGCAGTGTGAGCAGCGCACATCCATGTGCCAGCTGTCACTGCAGGCCGGGAAAAAATGGACCACCTCTGCTAGGGCACAAAACAGAGCCTGATAGAGATATGTTTCGAGGCCCCTTTAAAACAAATGCCAGTGCTCAGCACTGGTGAGACCCGGCCCACTTAAAGCCCTGGCTACTCATACCAATGTAGGGTGTCAGAGCACTTTTACATCACACACACATATAATACAGATGGAATGAATTATACAAGTGTGTAAACAATGTATAGGGAATGTTACATGAAACAATTAGGACTACGAAGTGCAAGACTCCCATATCATCCATAACGGTAGGCAGTATATTTTAAGAATGCGTAGTCTGGGAAGCATAAACTCAGCATTAAAACTCAACACAGAGGTTGGCGTTGACTGTGACAACAGCAGTAACACACTAAGCTATCCACATAAAATACAATTCTGAGATGTGTATGTTATATGCGCTTGGCAGCAGGCATATTAGCCCTCTGCACTACTTTGAGTCAGAACTTCTATTTGACAAAACTCGGATTTCTTCAGCAGGAACATTAATCACCAAGGTTATCTTGACATTTTTTATTAAACCCTAAAGCAAGCACTAGTCATACGTCATGACCCTTGTTCAGATGCTGCACTCCCAGTGAAGTGCACCGTGCATCTCTGCACGATTTTTGGAAGAGACATAAAAAATGGCTCCAAATACTCTTTTGACAACTGCTCTGGACTGGGCCAGTAGCCTCGCAGGAGCTCAGTGTAGAGTAGAGAAGCATCAGCTTCCTGTTTGGAATCAATGCTGGATAATCTTCCACAATACGGAGCCTCTCTCATTGGCCTTCATGTGGCCTGTTGTCAGTAAAAATAGGCAGCAGGTGTATTCGGTGCACTAAGACCTTAATACTCCTATCTGGTCCTTGCCTTACTGTGTGGTCACTGAGTACTTTTCACAGGTAGGGTTTCATTTTAATTAGTTGCTTGCGAAAACATGACCCAGGTAGCTTCAGCAGCGGTGTTATCAGTGAGACCCTGTGGAAGGTCACCACATGAATAAGTAGGCGTTTACTTCCTTACGTAGCACTTGAGAAGGCCACTTTAATATCCGGTACCACAACTCATTCTTCATTTTTCAAAACATCGAGCCATGTTTTCCGGCTTGATTTTATTTTGTTTTTCAGTGGAGCTTTGCAGGCTTTTTTGCTCAGACGAGCTGGGACCACTTATGTATATTCTGTCATGCTGTGTGGTGGTATTTCCAACAAGACCCTTGCGTGCGCAGCTGGAAGTTTCTTTGTGTTTTACACACGGATGTGCATGGGTTATGTGTGGTATTTCTGCACTTTTGGGACATTTTCTGGAGCACCAGTGGTTGCTAAACATGTGTTTTTTTTTATGTACTCTCCCATAAGGTTGCTTGTTACTTTGCTCAAACTTGAATTTAACAACCTCTTTGGAGGTATCAGGATTACCAGTGTTTAACTTAACTTATCAGGTTCCCCTGTCTTTGAGGCATTCAAGGATCGCAGACACACCTTGCCTGCCTTAGTTCTTAAACTTGAACTATTCTTTGCTCCATGTACCCTTGTGTAAAAAAAAACCCTCTCCTTTCGGAGGTCTGTCCCAAGCTATGTTAGTGTCTCTGGTGATCCAGGTGGCAACTAACCACATTCTAGTTGTTCTGTGATAATGAAACCAGCGGCTCATTTCACAACATTTGTATAATAAGTGATTTCCCTCCAATGTCATCTTTGATTTTGAGGGTGAGTGAGGTATTGTGGCCTCCTGACCAGACTTTCTTGTGTTCGTTCTACTCACCAATTCCAGTCAACGTTCCCAGAATGACACCGTTTCCAGATTCAAACGCTTTCTCATGTTTTCTAGTTCGCTGCTACTTTATACACAGATTTTTAGAGAGCCTCAATAGAGGCTTCCCTGCTGTTAGACAACCATATCCTTCCTTGGAAACGACGATGACCGTTTTGAATTAAAGATCTCACCTTTTCTGCCAAGGCATGCCTCCAATCTTTAGCAGCTTTTGGTGAAAATAGTTCACTGTCAGCCAAGAAACTAAGTAAACTTTAAGTCCTTTTCATAAACCTTGCATATTGTTCCATCATGTTATTTTTACCTTTAAAAGTCCACCCTCACTTTCTAAAGCAATTTTAGATTTCCGCAGAGGTCAGACTGTTTTGTGGCCCTTTCTTTCTAATCTGTCCTTTGCAGCTGAGAGGTTGCTCCGTACCATAGCCCTTGGATATTTTCTCACCATAACTAAGGGTGTGTGCACGCCAGAATTATCATTAGTTAATTACAAAGCTACTTAAACAATTTGGCTTCTTCAAAGCAGTCCTTAGCTAAGTGGATGATGTCCTCTTCTTTAACTTGATAACAGACTTTCACCATTTAAGCCTCAAACTCGTTTGCAAGAGGTAAAGCAGCCACTAGATTTCTCTATTTAAAATGTTTTCTTGGATCCAACACATAGGCGGAGATACTCTTTTTATGAATTCCAAGAAGACAGTCATGATGGTCTAGTATTAAAAGCATGTACATTTTCCTACTAGAAGTGGAATGACTTTTTTAATCCGTAATGGTGGTACATAGATCACAGAGGTAGACGGGCTATGCAGAAGTAGATGTGCCTGCCCTCGACCTTCGGAAATGAACCAAAAGATAGCTCAGTGGCAACTTGCTACGAGTTCCTAAAATCGTGGAAGTGGTGAAAGGGCTTTTTTTGTCCCATACATCCTATTATCGGAAATTAAATTACATATCAAGATCTGTGAGTATGCAAAATATTGCATCAAGGCCCACCGCCCCCTTATCCCAAATAATAGCAGTTGTGGCATGCTTTTCAAAAAGCTGCATCTTGAAAGTTCATCTCTTGCAACATCTGAAAGGAGAGCCATAGAAATCTGGATTACACTTCCGTTGGTCAGTGAGTAGATTGTACACAAGAAACCGTTTTACCATGAGTGGGTCACAAACACAACTTTCAAGAGGGATGCCCAACTGACTGCCCCTATAAAGCATTCAGCACCCGACTCGGTCTCTTGGTGATGTCTTCTAAGCAACTCCTAACCAAATAAACTACCCTTTCATTTTTTTCTAAAAGATATTCAAGGCTGCAGAGACCCTTAGTTACAGTGTCAAGGAGATCCAGAGGGTGGGTAACACTCCAGTTGATATAGTTGAATCTTAGCACCTTCAGCAGGGCTTTGGTTTTGCTCTGTAGACTGCAAACTGGATAATCTGGTCATATTTCAGCAGAGAAGTAGACTGGCACTTGCTTATGGAGGCTATATGTTTCAAACACAACCTTTAACCAAAAGCTATTTTAATGCCCATCAATCTGCATTGATATGATCTCTTCTGGCAAGGCTAAAGACCATGCGGGCTGCTGTACTCTGTACTCTGTCGCTGCAATAGCTATATTTTAGAAAGGTTGATGGCCTTCAGTGGAACAAGTGTTTCTCCTCACTGAAGCATGTGCCCAACACTTCGCGGTAGCAGGCAAGCAAAACTAAGGGGCACGTTACTATGGCGGTCGGACGAGCATCCGACTCCCAACGCTGTGGGCAGGTGACCAGCCGACAATATGTGGATGGGCCCGCTCGCCCCATATGACAGGAGTGCAGGAGGTTGTAAAATGCAGCCCGGAAAAGGGCAGAAGTACAAGCTGCAGTAGAAAACAGCACTTTACTAACACCCATGCACCGGGTGCCTGGAACACTGTGCATGAATGTGTGGGGAGCACCACATGGGTCCCCCTAGCCACTTAGCAGTGGCCCAGCGGAGACGTGGGTGCTGTTTTGGGCCCACAAAGTCAGTTTCCAACTGCCTTTTCATTGCGGTGAGACTGCCATAAAAAGGCATTCAGAAAGGTGCATTGTGCTACTGATGATGGTGCCTTAGCAGGCACCGCCTCCATTCAGGATCATGATTCCAACAGTTCCCCCGGGATCAGTAGATCCTGTCGGAGGCGGTGGTCCATCCCATGAGATTCAAGGGTCCGACCGCCTGCATCGTAATGTGGCGGTCGGCACGAAGGACTGTCTGTTGTTGGGACCGCCACCAACATCATAATGTGCCTCTAAGCCTGCACTCTAACCAAGCACAGCACTGAGGAAGATCTTGCCTGTGGCAATCACTACCAGATGGAAACCAGGGTAGGTGATTCTAGCTCTTACAAATGTCAAGGAAGCTCTCTAGCAACATGTTCCCCTGAGTACGTTGGCCACAGGCCTTTAGGAAGTATGGCGAACCAGACAGTTAAAACATTAGCCCCAGATAGACCTAGTACTAAATTGCACAGCAAGATCATAGAGACATTACCATCTACTGATCCGCACTATCACCTATTGGGCATCCCTGACCATCGAGATGCCTTTGCGATGGGTTGACTACCTCACTTGCTATTGCTGGACAGAATACTGTTCCACTGCTGCAACGAGTGATGCGCCCGGGCACCTAAGCCTAAGAACAATCATTCATGCTATTGACGAAACGTCATTCATCGACTTTAGTCTTGAATAGGTAACATATGAACGCAGAACATGTATTGAGGGAATGCTTGCATTCATGGCATCGTCCAAGGCAAAAGAGTTTAAATCAACTTCCATTTGTGAAATGTTGCATATGCAGCTGGGAGACAAAGGTGCTACACAGGAGGTCTCGGTCTCTTCCACCCTCACAATCAGGCGGCCTCAGCAGATCCCACAACGCAAGCCAGCCCTGACCACAAAAGGGGATATCCAGGCACTCTTGCAGGAATTTCATAAAGAGATCACCTCCTCGAAACAAGATATCAGAAATGTGATCTCGAACCTGGATAACCACCTTCAAAGAACTGAGCTTGCCTAGACCAGGTTGAAAATGATCTCACCACCACCTATTATGAGCAAGACGGATTGGCACATATGCTCTCCACCGTTGAAACGCAACAAAAAGAGCTCACAGTCAGACTGTCTGACATTAAAAATCATTCACAGAGTTATTACATCTGTACCAGGTATCCCGTCCGATGTCACCAATAAGGATCTAAAAAATTATGTGAAAGCATTTTTCTAACAGATGTTGCAAGAGTCAGCCCCAGAGACCATAGAGCTAGACCACATGCATTGTCTTCTCTGCCTTTCAGCAAAAAAGAAACCTAGCCCATGATGTACTTACAAGAATTTCCTTTTTCAAGGAAAAGGAAGCAATCCGGTCTACAGCGCACAGTATCCTGTTTATCCCTCACCCTTGACTCAACTCATGAAAGTTTTGTACTGAGGTTCCAGTTCTTATTATGTTATTGTTATGTTTATGTTGCCTTTAGTTTTATTCACATGATTACCATCACACAGATCATGCTCTAAAACACATTGAAGGGCTCAACAGGGACCTACCAATTTGCAGTCCCACTCCTATCTTGAACAAAATGTATTTATCATGACCTACGAAGGGGTTATGACCATGTTAACGTGGATTACATTAAATGTGGAAGGCCTTGATTCCCCATCACAGGGGTGTGGAATTTAATAAAATATCTACTTGTCCACAGGGCAGGTAGCTTCATAAATCTCACTATCCTGTAACAGAAAACACTTTCTCCCTTTTGTGGCATGTATTGCAGTGAAAAATTATTCCAGCAATCACATTACATAAGCGCTCTGAAATAGCCTTTCTGATTATTCCAGGGCTCCTTCCATAGTAGGGTTTGTATACTAGCAATTCCCCTATGTTGCCACGTTTCCACAGATCTACGTACTGGGGCTGAAGGTAACGGTAAGCAACAGTTCCAGGGTTGGAATGCCCTTTTAAAATCTGTGCAAACCTACTAGCTTGCATATTTTAATGATTTTCACCAACTCTTCTCTAATCTTTTCCTATACTGAGAAAGGTTGTAAATTTACTCCTGACAATTGCAGACATAAAACTTCTTTCAGGGTTGGGAAAAAAGTGGTTTGAGGGAAAGTGAACTTGCAAACACTCAGATTTTCGCATGAGCAAATCTCCGCCTGCACATTTCCTCATGCTAAAATGAAGTTCACAAATATTCTCTAGGAGTACTATTTCTTGGTCTACTTCTATATAGTCTTGTGAATTCACGAAAGCCGTATATCTGCACTTAATGCAAAGACTTGGGGGCACTTTTGAGACTTTATTTAATAATTGGGCCCCTAATTAGGTCTGGTGTTAACCATGACCTTTTGTGTTTATTAAAATTATGTCTCTCTCTCTATTGGCTAGCTTCACTGTGAGTGACAGCATTCTGTTCTTTCACAAGAAGCATATCGACACTCGTTTTGTTCAGTGCCAGGAACTACTGTGGCAATGTGTATTTTTGAGACCAAAATACATTTCTCTTTTGCCAATGTTTGTTATAATGGTGAGCGCCCAGCAGCTCCCACACCAATAAGGTTTTACAAAAACCATGCGAAAACAAGTCACGCACTGTCAAAACCAAAAGGCTGGCCGACAATTTCAGCTCTACTGGCTTTAACAATGCTTGTTTATTTTTACGTTTTTCATAATCTTATTAAGACTGGTTACACTTATTTTCCAATATGAATATTTTGGGGAAGTACTAGCATAGATCAACACATTTTACTAAATCGTGCTGCAAAAAAATGGTACCTTCAATTTTTAAGTAGTTTAGCAAAATATTTTTGCATTTGTTTGTGAACATTTTAGTTTGAAAGCAAAGAATCACCAATCTTGCTTTCAAGCTTCTGAAAATATTTGCATCTAATCAGAGAGCATTCTGGGAGCATTATACATAGCCTCATATTGCTAAACATTGAAAACGTGTGTACACATTTTTATACTGAAACAAGTCAGTAGTGCAGTCTGAGCTTTCAACATTTACTAAGAGCGCTCGCCCTAATAATAAAGGCTTTGCATTAATGAACCATAATTGCACATTTGAACAGCATTAACACAGGGACACAGATATTACCTTAACTGCAGGCAATAACTTTCCTTGATCTATAATGTGTTACTGTAAACTGGCAGCCAAAGTATTTGTGCTGCAGAAGGTTGGGCATACTTGTCCCAAGGACAAAATACACATGAAAACTTGTTGCCCTTGACCCCAAACAATATGACGCGGCCATCGGGCTAGAGGAATTCCACATCCCTATGCCATCATAATAGGAACCCTCCTACAATGGCTACAGGCTGAAGAGGTCAATATTGCAATGTTACAGGAGACTCACTTACCAAGCAAAGATATACATCACCTTAGTCCCTCTGGTTTCCATCTCAGTTCCACACCACGGATATGATTAAAGCAAAAGGGGTATCAATTCTGCATAAAATTAAAAATGTAAACCTAAAATTTGTCCAAGACTCTCATGTAAAAGAAAGAGAGGAGAGATACCTGGGACTTCATATGAAAATGGAGAACTTTCTAGATATCCTTTTCTCCTTTTATATGCCTAACAAAGAGAAAATGTTATGCTGACTTTATGCCAAAAATAGCACTCTTTTATAACTGGCTTATAATTGTAGGTAGAGATTTTACACTATTTTAAACCCGATAGAAGAATGATCCCCAGTGCGCTAGATATGCCCCATTTCCCCTGTTACCCTGCTTCTAGGAATGGCAGACATCAACTTGATAGACATCTGGCTACAACAACACAAAGGAGAAAAAGATATTGCCTTTTAACCCCTTTAAAGCTAGTAAACAAACCTCCCCAGTGCTGCGCTGTCCATTATCCGGTGCTGAACTGGACGTCCAACGGTCGTGCGCAGCACTGGGGAGGTAGTGCCCGTGACGACCGTTGGCCGACGGCAGCACTTAAGGGGTTAAGCATAGGTACAAGGTCTTACACTTGCATAGACTTCCTCTAAGTCACATGTGGCTTGTTACCATCAATAGTCTCAACAGACATTGACCCACAGATACTATTGGACCACGCTCTTGTACAGATGACCTTTGACCCCTCGGCACAGCAACCGTCCCTTCCCAGATCATGAGTGGTGAGTGAGGTAGCCCTACAAGTCCAGGTAGTGAAGGAGAACATTTGCAAACCCCTAACACATTTTTTCTAGAACAACAACACAAACAAGGTCAGCTGAGCACAATATGGGAGGCAGTGAAGGCTGCCATAATGGGAGAGCCTATGTATATATCATTCAGCATTATTTGAACGTCTAGGAAAACAAAAAAGCAGAAGATAGAAGCAGTATTGAAACACTTAAAGCTCAGCACAAATTAAATAATTCACAGAGCTTTACGTAAAACAATAACGTAAAACAATTGGTGAACTGAAACCATGCACGAAGCAGAAAAAACTCCTTTATGTTCAACAAACTTACTATTAGAAGGGGGATTTGTAATGAAATCAATGAGATTATGGAGCCCCATATGTATGATCAAACCATCAAGAGAGTTAACCGAATCTCCAGTTTTGAAAGTTTAAAAACATCAATATCTACGATTTTGGAAAATAAACCTCTTCCCTGCAAAGTCAGCCCACTAAGGACAAATGACCCGACAATAAATCTTCTGTCTAAGAAACTAAATCAGTTAATTAGGTTACAATTTATGAACATCTCTGCGGCTAGGAAGGCCGAAATCTCCACCTTGAAGAAAAGGTGAAAAAGGCTGAGCAGGAAAAAGAACAGAATAAAAAAATATAGATGTTGGGTGGACCTGCAAGAAGCGGTGCGTTAAAAAAATTCTAAAGCCTTTTGGGATATAGTTGCTGAAGCCAGTGGAAATAAAATACCACAGAGAGCTACTCCTGTCCCCCAAAAAGAATAGGCCATTTATTTATCCGAACTATATGAGGAAAATATACCTTCTACTGACATCGGGAAATCCCTATGTGATGGAGTCGACAATGAGATTGACCTGCAGATAAAGCCACCTACTGATCAGCATATTGCTGTGTACATTAGGAAAGCAAAAGACACAGCAGCAATGGGACCAGACAGGATTTCAGTGAAGGTATAAAAGAAAATATCGTAGGCTGGGGCAAGCTCTTGGCCCACCTATGTATCTACTGCTATCAGTCTGGAAAAATTCAGAACTCGTGGAAAGGCAATATAGTTGTTCTCGCTTCTCTACGAGCAATTATCGCCAGATTGCCCTCCTTGATACCACAGGAAAAATATTTGCGGCTAGCATTTTAGAACTCCTGAACAATTGGGCCAAATCTAGGGGGGTAATAACTATGGTACAAGCAGGTTTTCGTCAAAAACATTCTGTAATTGATATTATTGCCATCCTTCAAACTATTATTGATAAATATGTGATTGATAGAGCTCAGGTAGTCTATAGCTTATTTGTATATTTTTCTACTGCTTTTGACAAAGTAGATAGACCTTCCCTGTGGAGGGAATTACTGAAGTTAGGCATGCCTAGACGTTTGCTAAGAATATTAGTTGCACTTCATACAACCACATGGTGTAAGGTACAAATGGGAGGAGATAATGGCTTAACTCCAGAGATATCCACGCAAAATGGCCTTAAACAAGGATGTTTACTCCTCCTTTTCTCACTATTCCTTTGTGATCTACCAGTCTGTTTCCAAGAGGTAAATAATTTCCCACCACAATTATCATCACAAGAAATTCACCTTTTAATGTATGCCGATGTGGTTTTATTCGATCTAACCACAATTGCACTGCAGCACAACATGGAGGCTCTTTTTAATTGCACTGAAAGTCACTTTTTAAAAATAAATATTTCAAAAACAAAAATAGTCCCATTCACGGGAAGGAAAAAAGCAATACCTTTTACCTGGAAACTAGGAGTAAGAATAGTAGAAATAGCATCTCCTTACACCTATTGGAGGAGAGTTTTCTCTCAGTCCACTGGTACTGCCTCGCACTTTCAGCAGATTGAACAAAAACCAGTATCCCATGCAAGTGCTATACAAAGGTTTTACTACACCACTGGAAGGCGACATTTTTTGACTCTCCTCGGAATTTATCGAACAAAGATTACCCCAATCCTAACATATGGCTTAGAGTATATTCCAATTAGCCGTTGGGGCTTTTTAAATCTCAGGGAGGGAAAACTCTTGCGCATGCTTACGTCTACAAGCCAAGACACTCCGGTTCAGGCACTTCGACTGGAATTAGGGGTGGTGGGTGCATACGCGAGAGCTATGGCAAATCTTGTAAGATGGGCATATGATATACTCCATGCACTCGACGGTACATTAAGAGCAATTTTACGTCAGGAAACTTTTAAGGCTGCCTCAGGAGTATATACTTTCAAGTAAAATTTTGAGTTCTCTCTAGAACACTTTCAATGCTCAGAAAGCCTTTTACAGAGCTGGTCCCCAGAACTCGTAAAGTTCTTTTTGAACAAAATCTACCCCGAGGTTGAGCTTTGAAATTGATAAACTTTACTGTCATTAGTTATCGCACTACAAGTTGGCATTAGCTAGTGTGGAGTGGAAAGAGTGCCCAAAATATTTTAATTTCACACTGGACCATAAGGTTAGGCGGTGCATTCTGATGTTAAGGCTGAGGATACTCCCGTTAAAAGATGTAACAAAAATGCAACTTTAATAAAACAGGCAAATGTGACTTATGTAAGGGAGGAATCCAAGACTTGGCACATGTTTTATTTGCCTGTCCAAATAGTAGTCTGGTTGAGGCACGTTCACGATTTTTAAAATCTATAGGTACAAAACATAGTATTCTTAGAAATATAGATTTGAAAGAGATCGTAAGAAACCCTCCTGATGAATTTGTATGCTATAACATTTTTAATTTTTTTAAGTGTTATTTCCGCTATTTTAGAGATATACAAGCTAAGAACAATAATCAAGTTTGCTTATAAAGTTTTATGATATATTTTAAAATAAAGTGGTAATTTGTATATGTTATTTTACTATATTGTGGATCTCGGAGGAGGTCTAAAACAAATTTCGATAGAAGGGAGATCAGGCTGACAGGATATTATTGTACAAGCTCAAACAAAGGTGAACAAGTAATTTTATCCTAGAAATCTGAAATAGCATCGGCATAACTTAAACTAAGATACAAGAGAGCACAGGACCCACGTCTGGGCATATACCCTTCCCACATAGGGCGAACAGCAAAACACACAAGGTGATAGATGGAATGTTGCACATTGGCCATATCTGAACTGGGGTGGCGTGGTGAGCAAAATTACGATGGATTAAACCTAGATCTGGGACCTGGGGGTGAATGTTTTCCCAATGTGCAACATTCCGTCCATCATCTTGTGTGTTTTGCTGTTCACCCTATGTGGGAAGGGTATGCCCAGACATGGGTCCCGTGCTCACTGCTCCACTGGAGTCAAGCTATCCTGGCTGATGACGCTGATAGCCAGAAACCCATCCTAGGATGCTTGATTCCAGTCCAGGGAAGACATGGCTTGGCAGTTCGGGCTGAACTGTTCCCATGAGGCACAGGGTCAAGACTGATTTGCATATGGCCATGTCGGAACTCGGGTGGCGTGGTGAGCAAAATAACGATGGATTAAACCCAGATCTGTGACTGGGGGTGAATGTTTTGCCAATGTGCAACATTCCGTCCATCATCTTGTGTGTTTTGCTGTTCACCCTATGTGGGAAGGGGATGCCCAGACGTGGGTCCCATGCTCACTACGCCACTGGAGTCAAGCTATCCTGGCTGATGACGGCTGATAGCCTGAAACCGGTCCCAGGATGCTTGATTTCGGTCCAGGGAAGACATGGCTTGGCAGTTCGGGCTGGACTGTCCCCATGAGGCACAGGGTCAAGATTGATTTGCATATGGCCATGTCTGAACTGGGGGGGGCGTGGTGAGCAAAATAACGATGGATTAAACCCATATCTGTGACTGGGGGTAAATGTTTTGCCAATGTACAACTTTCCGTCCATCATCTTGTGTGTTTTGCTAATACAGCTATTACACAGGGCTAGTTCTCAAAGGGTATCTCTAATAGCCAGCCGGAGGGAAAGCCCATTAGAAAACCTATTTGTAAATAAACAAGTTTGCAAGGGCATAACATGTCTTCAGCGACTACTCCTAAATTTGCCCACACAACCTAAACATAAATAAGTTCAGAACAAAGAACAAGACCTGGGGTCGAGATCTCGGGAGTGACCTGGGAGAAAGTATGGCAGAGAGCAGCTCTGTCATCGATGTGTCCACTAAAAAGAAAATGCTTATAAGCTACTAACCCAATGCTACCTATATCCGCCATGCAATAAACAAAGGCACTGAGTTATGCTGGAAAAGCAGTGGAGAGAGGGGTAATTTCTCCCACAAACCTGCACACATGTTCAGTCCTATTGGAAAGAAATCCTATCACATATAAAACATTTAACAGGAATTACGTTACCGTTGGAACCACTAGTGGTGCTCCTTGGCGACCTTGGGTAGAATACCATTTTCCCACTCACCACTCCTATGGGGTAACTCATATTGCTTCTTCTAATTGCAGCTAGGATATCCCTTGCTCAGGTTTGAACCCCCCCTCCCCTGTACATACCTGATGGAGCAAAATCTAGAATATATATGCCATGGAGAAATTGTTGACGTAAGTACTAGAGCGGAATGCAATGAAGGATTGTTTAGAATATTGAGATTGCAGTTACATGTAAACAAATAAAGATGTGTAATACTAAGCTTTGTGTGTGTCAAAGTCATTGGTGGGCACCCAGGCTGGGTGAGGATGCTACAACTGACAATGAGTTAGGGTAAAAGTAACCTGAAGATCACTAGTGCTCACCCACAGAGTTTGCCACGGCCCAAGCAAACTGCTCGTGCGTGTGACGTTTGTTGCACTTGAAGTACGGAACCCACGCTTAACGCATGTGGAGTCAAAGCGCAACTCCAGCCGCTGTAAAGAAGTTGAAAACAATTAAACCATTGCAAAGAAATCTACATATTGATGGCCTAGAACCTGCTGGTCAGACTGTACATTAAGGTACTGTGCTGCTATGCAATATAAAGCCAGACGTAATTTGGGTTTCATAACAGGGGGTGGTGATGGACAGAGTATCTGAATTAAGCAGAACACTCCTACCCAGTCAAAAGAGCAGGGCTTGATCCATCACCGTTTTTTAGCTCACTGCACCATCCTAGTTCAGAACCTGGCTACATGCAAATTAGTCTGACCCTGGCCCAGTCATCATGGGAACAGGGCAGACCAAACTACCAAGCCAATTCTTTACTGGAAAGGAAACAAGCTTCCGGGGACCGGTTTCTGGCATTGCAGCCGTCTTCGGCCCGGCTTGCTTGAATCCTGATGGTGCAGTGAGCAAGGGACTCACATCTGAGTATACCCTTCCACACTTGTGGTGGCCAAAACGTTTCATAACAGGGGGTGGTGATGGACAGAGTATCTGAATTAAGCAGAACACTCCTACCCAGTCAAAAGAGCAGGGCTTGATCCATCACCGTTTTTTAGCTCACTGCACCATCCCAGTTCAGAACCTGGCTACATGCAAATTAGTCTGACCCTGGCCCAGTCATCATGGGAACAGGGTAGACCAAACTACCAAGCCAATTCTTTACTGGAAAGGAAACAAGCTTCCGGGGACCGGTTTCTGGCATTGCAGCCGTCTTCGGCCCGGCTTGCTTGAATCCTGATGGTGCAGTGAGCAAGGGACTCACATCTGAGTATACCCTTCCACACTTGTGGTGGCCAAAACGTTTCATAACAGGGGGTGGTGATGGACAGAGTATCTGAATTAAGCAGAACACTCCTACCCAGTCAAAAGAGCAGGGCTTGATCCATCACCATTTTTTAGCTCACTGCACCATCCCAGTTCAGAACCTGGCTACATGCAAATTAGTCTGACCCTGGCCCAGTCATCATGGGAACAGGGCAGACCAAACTACCAAGCCAATTCTTTACTGGAAAGGAAACAAGCTTCCGGGGACCGGTTTCTGGCATTGCAGCCGTCTTCGGCCCGGCTTGCTTGAATCCTGATGGTGCAGTGAGCAAGGGACTCACATCTGAGTATACCCTTCCACACTTGTGGTGGCCAAAACGTTTCATAACAGGGGGTGGTGATGGACAGAGTATCTGAATTAAGCAGAACACTCCTACCCAGTCAAAAGAGCAGGGCTTGATCCATCACCGTTTTTTAGCTCACTGCACCATCCCAGTTCAGAACCTGGCTACATGCAAATTAGTCTGACCCTGGCCCAGTCATCATGGGAACAGGGCAGACCAAACTACCAAGCCAATTCTTTACTGGAAAGGAAACAAGCTTCCGGGGACCGGTTTCTGGCATTGCAGCCGTCTTCGGCCCGGCTTGCTTGAATCCTGATGGTGCAGTGAGCAAGGGACTCACATCTGAGTATACCCTTCCACACTTGTGGTGGCCAAAACGTTTCATAACAGGGGGTGGTGATGGACAGAGTATCTGAATTAAGCAGAACACTCCTACCCAGTCAAAAGAGCAGGGCTTGATCCATCACCATTTTTTAGCTCACTGCACCATCCCAGTTCAGAACCTGGCTACATGCAAATTAGTCTGACCCTGGCCCAGTCATCATGGGAACAGGGCAGACCAAACTACCAAGCCAATTCTTTACTGGAAAGGAAACAAGCTTCCGGGGACCGGTTTCTGGCATTGCAGCCGTCTTCGGCCCGGCTTGCTTGAATCCTGATGGTGCAGTGAGCAAGGGACTCACATCTGAGTATACCCTTCCACACTTGTGGTGGCCAAAACGTTTCATAACAGGGGGTGGTGATGGACAGAGTATCTGAATTAAGCAGAACACTCCTACCCAGTCAAAAGAGCAGGGCTTGATCCATCACCGTTTTTTAGCTCACTGCACCATCCCAGTTCAGAACCTGGCTACATGCAAATTAGTCTGACCCTGGCCCAGTCATCATGGGAACAGGGCAGACCAAACTACCAAGCCAATTCTTTACTGGAAAGGAAACAAGCTTCCGGGGACCGGTTTCTGGCATTGCAGCCGTCTTCGGCCCGGCTTGCTTGAATCCTGATGGTGCAGTGAGCAAGGGACGTAATTTGGGGCGTAAACACGGAAGGCAGATACAACCAGTTTTTGAACAAGCAGCTATTGATAATCACAAATTGCAAGATAACGTTAGAATTCAAAAGCGGTGAAGACAGAGAGCACAGAAAGCCGCCAAATGATAAAAGGATAAAACAGTCATTCACTCGCCAGAACCCCCAAGTGAAGTGAGCTGGTATGACCTCAGCGCTAGACGCCGCAACCCAGACAAAGCACAGGGTTCTGTTTATCAAATGAGCTACAGTCACCACAATTTCTGATATCTTTGAGATGGTGAAGGGTGTTCATGGAAGCAAAGATGGAGGCTGTCTTTCCAAACGCCATCCAGGATGAGCCAGAGGCCGGCACATCCCAAGGCCGCAGAGATGGCTCACATGAATCGGTTCAAGATGAACAGCTGAAGGAGCCTCAAAGTCAGCCACTCCCAGAAATGGTTACAACTCTGCCACTTTCTTGAAACAACTGTTCAATACTGCCAAAAAGCTAAATAATGGTGAGAGATGGACTGCTTCCATTATGTCTTTGATGCACTTGAAGAGACTGATAACAAAAAGATTATCAAATATCTCAAAAATATTGCTGGTGACGGTGTAAAAGAAATCATAAAGAAAATGCTGCGAACTGATGAAGAAGTTGCATATAGTCAGATTGAAGAAGTGTTGAATCTCAAGTTAAATCAAGGCCAAATGTTGATTTCTAATGGTACATCTTCAACCAAGAATGCCAGAAAGTTGGGGAAATCATTGATGAATTTATGGATAGACTCAATATACTCATCAGACATTGTAAGTTCAATAAATTTAATGAGGAAGCTATACGTTTGAGAGTTATTGACGGATGTCTGTCAGAATCATTCAGAAGATGAATGGTGAGAGAAACTCTTAGTCTAGAGCGAGTGTTAATGGATGCCAGAGCTGAAGAGCATGCTGATAGACAAGCTGCATACGTGGAAGCCGGAGGTGCCCAGAATGAACCCGCCAAGAGTGTGAAAAATAAGCCAAAACAAAAGACTGAAGGGCACAAAGTGATGTCTACATGTAAAAAGAAGTGTTTTAGATGTGAATTTTCGTTTCCACACAAAGGTAAATGTCCTGCTCTTGGACAAATATGTAAAGGCTGTGGGAAGGAGAACCATTTTGTGACGGTTTTCAAAGTGATGGAAAAAGTCAGCACATTACGGCGCAAAGACAAAATAGCCACAAGAACGTTACAGAAGCAACATTCAACACACACTCACGAGGCCAAGCGGCAACCTCAGTTAAGACAAATCAACACTGAAAGAAGTCGATCGTCATATTAAATCATCATCAAACAGTTCCTCTATATCAGTATGAAATGAAAGTGATGAAAATGATTGTGCCATGTTCACATTTACCTCAGAAAAGCATGCAAATGTTGATTTGCCCGCTTGTGAAGAAAAATGTCTGTCAAAGAAAGATTGACATGCCAAAGCATCAAAGCGATTCAAACTTTGTCCAAAGATTACTCTGAAAGTAAATGGTTGTTAGATACCTATTATTATCGGCAATGGTGCATCGATAAACATTATGCCTAAGGAGAAATACAATGAATTATCTCCATTGCTGTGACTTATGTCATCGAAAACCAGAGTGTATAGATGGGCAGCATCGACGCCCTTAAAAGGTCATGGATCATTTGTAGCGACAATGAATCACAAGAAAACAAAGGTGCAAGCAGGTATCTGTGTTAAAAGGCACAGCTGCTGATATGGGACTGAATTGCGTGAATTACAACATAAATGCTCACCACAAAATAAATTCAGTTCCCTTTGTTATTTCATGGTTTGGCAAAGCTTAAGACTATGAAAGTAAAGTTACATATTAATGAGGATGTCTGTCTTGTTGCTCAGAGACATAGAAGAATTGTTTTTTAGTCTGCCTGAAGCTGTTGAAAACGAACTTAAATTGTTACTTCAGTATGATATTATTGAGTGTTCCAGTAGTCCAAAACCATGGGTTTCTCCCATAATAGTAGTGCCTAAAAAGGGTAGTGTAGAAACTGTATGCATATGTGTTGACATGCGTTAGGCAAACAAGGCATTTGAAGGAGAATGACATCCATGTCCATACATTGATAACACAATTAAATGGTGCAAAGGTCTTCTCTCGCCTTGATTTAAGTAAAGGTTATCATCAGTTAGAACTCGAAGAAGATTGCAGGTACATTACAAGCTTTTCTACACATGTTAGTCTATTATGTTACAAAATATTACTTTTTGGTGCGCCATCCACTGCAGCACTGTTTTAAGATGTCATTTGACGCATTATGCAGCCTGTCATGAATGCATTCAGTTACAGAGATGAAATATTGGTTTCCAGTGCTACAAAAAAGGAGCAAGAAAAAGCTCTTAAAAAGTATGTTGTTTACTTTGAATGCAGACATGTGGGAGTTCCATAAGACAACGCTGAAGTTTCTAATGAGGTTATGACACCAGATCCTGCTAAAGTACATGTGCTGTCAAATTCTGATCCCCCACAAGATGTTTCTATGGTGCGTTCATTTCTTGGCATGGCCAGTTTCTGTTCCAGATATATACAAGACTTTGCCACTATAAGTACTTCGTTGAGATACTTGACGAAAAAAAAATCTTTTCATTTGTGACATAAATATGAGAAATGTTTCAAGAAAATCAAGCAAGCCATTGGGAATACTACTGAAATGGCATGCTTCAATCAGAAGCTTCTTACAGAGGTTGTTGTTGAGGCTAGCGCAGTTGGGTTAGGTGCTATCCATGCACAGCACAGTGGACACCCTGAATGCGCTAAGGCATATTGTAGCATATGCAGGTAGAAGTTAGTCCCAAACAGAACATGCTTACTCGCAACCTGAAAAAAAAGTTTAGCTGTGGTATGGGCTTGTGAGCATTTCTACGTATTCTTGTATGCGGATAACTGATCATCAAGCTTTATTGTCTAG
Source organism: Lissotriton helveticus (assembly GCF_964261635.1). Lineage (NCBI taxonomy): Eukaryota > Metazoa > Chordata > Amphibia > Caudata > Salamandridae > Lissotriton > Lissotriton helveticus. The sequence continues at coordinate 932,719,623 of NC_136061.1, read as the reverse complement.
ATTTGGCAATCCAAAGGCCAAAATGCCTCCTCACATTGAAAGATTGGGACTGCAGCCGCAATAGTGCAGCTCTACCATTGTGCATTGTCGATGGAAGGATCAGAACCCTGCTGACTACTTTTCCAGATTGCCTATCTATGCTCATGGTACTCCATCTAAGTCGGCTGAGGACTATATTAATTTAATTGTAAAATCAAACACACCAGCTGCTATTTTGTTAGCCCAGATTATCACTACCACGAGCCATGATAGTGACGTTTCAGTCACTGAACCAATACCATTGACCACTCACCAGTGATGGTGAATATTAAAAATAAAAAAATGTCAAGGATGAACTGTCCATAAGTCCGGAAGGATTTCCACTACGAAGGTCGAGAATCCTGATCCCAGAGATTCTGCGACAGAAAATAATTGAAATGGCTCATGAAGGACATTGTGGAATCGTTGCCACAAAATGAGCTCTCTGAGACAGCCTGGTTTCCTTACTTGACGACCGGTTTGAAAAGGAATTAAAGGCCTGTCATCTATGTAACTGCTTTTCTACAAAAACTATTCACCACACCTTGAGCATGTCAGAACTCCCAGAGCATGCATGGGAGAGAATAGCATTGACTTTTGTTGTCCACTCGACATCACCTGGTGGTGATTGTAGCTGAATATATATGATTTCCATTAATTTTAGATCTTTCATCTACCGTTCAAGAACAAATCATCTCTCTGTTCTGCCACACACTAGTAATGCATACTACTGTGCTATTGTGGCTTCATCATGTGTCCTTATGTGCTATTCGCTAGTAACTCTTGTTGTTACTTTGTAATCACTGTGTAAATTATGTAAAACAAATGTGTAACTTGCAACTCCCTGTTCCCTATGTAAAGCACTCTGATACCTCCGGGGCTAGCCAGTGCTATATAAAACTCAAAAATAATAATAATTGAAAGATTAGAGGGCATCTTTGCGACATACGGTGTTCCAGCCATAGCAAAGTCTGACAATGACCTGCCTTTCAGTAGTTGAGAGTTCAACGATTTATTGGAGCATTTGAATATAAAACATCAGAAGAGCACACCTCTGTGGCTGCAGGCCAATGGACTTGTTGAGAGTTTTAGTACGCTGAAAAAAGTGCAGCATGCTACTCTTGAGAAGCTCTGTTTGAAAAATGTGTTGAATTCTACCTTGGAGCTTATTGTTCAACACCCAACTCAACTACAGGTAAAAGTCCTGCGACAGTGATGTATTTTACCAGAGACTCTTCTCATTTTCAGCATTTAATTAATCGTTCATCAGATCTAATTGTTGAATGAGAGACTGGGCCTGAAACCTCAATGACTGCTGTTGCCTCTACACCGTTGATGAAGATCCTGGAACAGTGGTGGTGACAGTTTCCAAGAACAAGATCAGGTCGATCAATTAAACTGCCAAAAAGATTGATTGACGAGATGTAATGATACATGTTTATATACATACATTTGGTTATTTTTTTGTTTAACAGAGGGAAAAATGTAGTTTCTTGCGATTTAGAAATGATGGAACCTTTTAGGCTCCTGATGGTCTCTTTAGAACTGTACATGAAGGTTCGAGCAGAATGCAATGAAGTCTGGTTTAGAATGTTGGGTTCGCAGTTACACGCAGACGAATAAAGACATGTAATGCTAAGCTCCATGTGTGGCTTGGTCATTGGTGGCTACCCAGGCTCAGAGGACGCTACACTGTGAAGCTGAAAAAACACAAAACCTCCCTCTTTTAACCACATTGCTGCGGCGGCTATTGCGCCGCAGCGCTAAGGCGGCGGGGGGGCCGTGCGGCGGGCCCATGCTGGTGATAGAAACGCTCCGTCACCAGCCGCGGTTGAGCTGTGCTCATGATGAAGCGGTTCCGTCATGGCCCCGCCTGCTTAATAGAACGGGCCACACAGGCGCAAAATCAGCGCCGCGTCGGGCGGGCCATGACGGAACCGCTCCGTCATCAGCACAGTGCCACCGCGGCTGATGACGGAGCGGTTCCGTCATCCGCACGTAAAGGGTTAAAACCCAGAAACCCCATTCTCTTCTGCAGAAGTGGGCGTGCTCTTGAGAGAGGGTTTGTTTTCTTCTAAATTCTCTATTTATTCCAAGTGTGATGTTAATCTATAGCTTTTCAGTAGTTTGCGCCAGAATGCACTGATATCCGATTCAGGTGTTGCACATAGTCCTTTTCAGCAGGAATGGAGTCCAAGAGAGTATGTTCTGTCTGCCCAACAAGCCTGTTCTGGGGCAGTCACATTCAAGTTGTCTCCTTCCAGCTGTTTTCAAGATCAGCTGTAATGCAGCAGAGGTTCTCTTCACAGGGGCACAGTCCAGAGTTCTGTCCGAGAGGCACAACCGTCCTGGTTAGGTGCAGACCCACTTCTTCCCAGGGAGGACACCATAGTTAATGTCTATAAAAAGTTTGCTGTGTGACTCAATATACTCGCGTCTCCTACATGTTTGTGGGACGCACTGCTCGTCTTTGAGGTGAAGGAATTCACAGTGTGAGAAGAGGAAAAGGTACCGGATTCTTTATTATGAAATAGTGGATGCTTTAGGGGTGATAGACTTCCTGGGTCCCAGAGATGCTCCAGACACGGGCCTGGCAAGACTGGCGCCATTGGGATAGTTCATCCTGTGTGGACAGCACAGCTGGTGTCAGAAGCTGTGAAGTCGTGTGTGCGAGGACTCTTAATCTCCCTGCCCCTCCCTCCTCGCAGCTTTATCTGTCACCGGTGTGGATAAGAGGATGCTGTAATCCCGTCGTCCTCCTTCAAGGACATCCGCAGCAGTGACGGCTCCCGGCGCGCTCACTGTTGGAAGCAGTGACGACGGATGTGATGTTCCGAGTGCTCTTGGAGAGCAGACTGCGCACGTGAGGAGCACACGAAGGTGAGCGACACCTGCACCCGGTTCTGCAGCGCCCGCAGTTTGAAAAGGCCAGGCTTCACTTTTGGAGCCCTTCTCCTTCGCTGCTCATGGCAGAGTTCAGGCAGCGGCCAGAGTGGTCAAAGGAAAGGACCGCGGCGCTGTCCCACGACTGGGTCTTTGTGCCTCACGTGCTCCACGTTTCAACTTTCACGCTCCGGCTCGGTTATGAAAGTGACGGACTGTACTTCCCAGCCTAACTGTTCAGAATATCAAAGAATCCACAATCCAGCCCAGCTCTCTTCTGAAGGTCACCGAATCCACTTCTGTGCCTGATTCTGCCCCGAATATCACGGAATCCGGATCCAAAGGTGACTCGCTGCTGAAGATCACAGAATGTGCTTCCCAGTCTGGCCCTCTTCTGAATATCTCCGAATCCACCTTTAGCCTGCCTGGCTTCTGAATTTCACAGAATCCACTTACACGCTTGAGACCCTTCTGAATATCACCGAGTCCACTTTCTGTTATGGACCTGCTTGGAGTATCACTGAGTCCATTTCCCAGTCAGGCTCTCTTCAGACTCCACTATCCATCCTGGTTCTCCTCAGAATAACACAGAATCCGCTTTACAATGAATGCTTTTTCCTTCTTGGTGGTGATATCCCAGTTTCCCAGCTGGGCTTTCCTCAGGGCTTTAAGTGGGCCGGGTCTCAAGGGGTCTGAGCACCGGCAGTTTTTTTCAGGGGTCCTCGAAACGGGTCTCTATCGGGCTCTGTTTTGAGCCCTGGCACAGGCGGTCCTTTTTTTTTTTCCCGGACTGCAGTGTCTGTAAAAAAGTGCCAGGGTGCCAGAGCCAGATAGAGACCCGTTTAGAGAAAGCAAGCACATGGATGTGCCCTGCTCACACTGCTCCGTGCTCACTTCTCAATAGTGTAGAAGTTTAACGTGACCTCATGTCAGGTGAGCGTTGTGGGGGGAAGGAACATCCTTTAAAGAGAGTCATTTTCTCTCTGGATTTCTCTTCTCTTTTTTAAACTGCAGGAGCAGCAACATCTCGTGGTATCATCAGGGCTTTAAGTAGAAGCTTTTTCAATATTATATGTAACAAGTCATAGTTGCAGCTTATTTATCTTATGCAACTAATAACCATTGACAAAGCCAATAGTCCTGACTTGTTGTAGGTATGATGTTACTTGTATCTTATATCTGGATGCAATGACAGAAACAGCAAAATACATGTTGGGCGGCACACTATGCTAGGCACAGATTTTGAACATAACTGTTATAAAGCCACGCGCCTAATTACACTGGCCACGCCCCTTTGAGAGACCCCCCAGTTTTTTCATCCCACTTAAAGCCCTGGCTTTCCTCCTGGACTCTGGAGGCCACTTCGGAAGGTTTGTATCTTCTGAGCATCATGGATCCACCGTCCCAGCCTTACAATCCTCTGGGTGATAACGACCCTTCTTTTGAGCTTCACTCTGTCCTGGAAAAGCGCAAACTGCTTAAGGAGAAAGTCGATGAGGAGGGCCTTTTACCCCTATCTGGCTTTCTGGGTCTTCATCAGATTCCCAGTCATGGCTCTTCTCTTGCTTCTGGTCATTCTCCCAGGCCCCACTCTCCTCGGGACAGGTACACCTACTCGAAGGTTAACTCTTGTCCAGTGATGTGTGCCGTACTCCAGGAGGAATGTGAAAAAGAGAGCCACGTGTCTAAGATCGCCTCCCCTCTTGACACCAGCCACTCTTCTCAGTCCGACAGTCCTCTCGAATACTGCACTCCCACTTCCCATCATGTCTCTTCACTGGAAGCATGTGACCTCTCCCTCACGTCTGTCACTCCTCTGGGCTCATGTGATCTCTCTTCTCAGTCTGCTACTCTTTCTGGGACCTTTGACCTTTATTCCCAGTCGGTCTCTCCTCTTGGAACTTGTGATCTCTCCTCCCAGATTATGGGGTCTACTGGAGCCAGTGAACTTTCCTCCCAATCTATCAGTCCCCTGGGAACCTGTGACCTCTCTTATCAGTCTTTCACACTGGAAAGCTATGATCATTCTTTCCAGCCGCTGTCTTCTCTGGGAACGTATGACCTTTGTTCCCAATCGATATCTACTCCAGTAAATTGGGGGCTCTCTTTTCAGTCTGTTGCTCCTGTGACATCCTATAACCCATCTTCACCATCAATAATGCCACAGGGGAACTGTGACTGCCCCTCCCAGTCAAACAATAATGCCTGCATTGATAATTTAGTTCCCCAGAAGACCACCAATGACGACCCAGGCCAGTTTGATCATCTGGCTTTTAATGATCACTCTTTTCAGCTTGTTTTTGCCCCGGACATGGCCTCCTCTTTCCAGCCTGACTCTTCCCCAGGGAAAGATGCCTCCTCTTCCCAGCCTGACTCCCCTCCAGGCCTTGGGAATGGGATGCACTTGGACTCCCTGGAGTTTGGCTCAGTACGAAAGAACTGGAGCTCAGTCGATGAACGAGTGGAGACTGCTCAGGAGTCCATCACAGCTTTAGATGCAAAGCTGAATGGATTTAATGTCAAGCTTCATGAGATAGAGTTGCTCTTAACTCAGCTGGAAGCTTCACTTGCTGAGCAAGCAGATCGTTATGAAAGCATAGTAAAACAGAGCACCGTGCTTGCTGACAGAATCACAGAGTTAGAAAATAAAGCAAAAGAAAATCAGTAGCTTGTGTTAGGTTAATGGAAAATAGGGTAAACGTTGTGCACACTTTTAGAGTAGATACCAATACAACCAGGGCACAAGTCCTATAAAAAAGAAGTGGGGGGACTGACCAAGCCAGGCAATATGAAGGTGACATTGTGACGTGTGCCATGACGTCACGAAAAACGCTTTAAAAGTAATGAAATAATGCTATTTAAATTATTTGTGTAAATACTGGGGCAGACCACCACATCCGACAGTCTCACAGTGTCTGCATTTATATACAGGGATAGAACAAAGGCAAAAGCTGCCTCCATTGAGTACCTGTGAAGAGATAGCAAGCTGCGTGCCTTTGTTTCCCCCTCTGGTGCATTTACATTTAAGTGAGAGGTTCCAGGCCGCCTCCAGTCAAAATATAAAAAAAATAAAAAAAAGGAGGCCGGATGGCTTCTTAACTTCTTCCCAACTGGAGGTTTATAAAAAAAAAAAAATCGCTGCCTGCACGTTGTTGCTGGGACTGGAAAGCAGACAACGTGCATCCACTGCTGAACCTGTCCCGGTGTCTTACACTGGGACAAGTTCAACATATTTCTGTGGGGCCCAACCTCTGGCAGGGGGGACGGCGTCCACCCTGTGAAAATAGTGGGTGGACACCGTGTACCTGCTTGTACCCCCTACTCGTGCCCTGAATACAACCACTTCTTTGTAATAGGTAAACGCAGAGACCTACTTTAATCCAAGACCCATTCCTCCAGACCGAGCCAAAGTAATCATAAAAAAAAACGATAGTTAAGTATAATCGGCCCTGAACACTGTCTTTACAGGATTCATTTATATGCATTTGAATCACTTTTTCATTACATAGGGATCCTTTCATACTGATCACAACAATGCCTCGATCTGCTTTACTTTTCACATACGTACATACTGAGTTCCCGAGTAGAGAATAACCTACCTCAACACTAAGTGTATAGCTTGAGTGCATGGATTCTAACTTGTAGTGTGCACTGCTGCAGGACACACTTTCGAAGCCAAGTGTGTTTTTGGTCTGCCCTGCCTCATTTATAGATCAAGTCTGTGTGATCTGGGACTGCCCTGCCTCCCTTATAGACCAAGTCTGTGTGTTCTGAGTCTGCCCTGACTCATTTATAGACCAAGTCTGTGTATTCTTGTTCTGCCCTCCCTCATTTATATGCAAAGTTTGTGTGTTCTGGGTCTGCTCTGCCTCATTGTTACACCAAGTCTGTGCGTTTTTGGTTTGCCCTGCCTCATTTATAGACCTAGTATGTGTGTTCTGGGTCTGTTCTGCCTCATTCATTTATAGCTCAAGTCTGGGTCTGCCCTCCCTTATTTATAGACCAAGTTTGTGTATTCTGGGTCTGCCTCCCTCATTTATAGACCAAGTGTGTGTATTCTGGGTCTGCCCTGCTCATTTATCTGCAAAGTTTGTGTGTTCTGGGTCTGCTCTGCCTCATTTTTACACCAAGTCTGTGTGTTGTTGGTCGGCCCTGCCTCATTTATACACCAAGGTGGTGCGTTGTTGGTCTGCCCTGCCTCATTTATAGACCAAGTCTGTGTGCTCTGGGTCTGCCCTGCTTCATTTATAGATCAAGTCTATGGGTTTTTGGTTTGCCCCGCCTCATTTATAGACCTAGTATGTGTGTTCTGCGTCTGTTCTGCCTCATTTATAGCTCAAGTCTGGGTCTGTCCTGTCTGATCTATAGATCAAGTCTGTGTGTTCTGTGTCTGCCCTGCCTCATTTATAGACCAATATGTGTGTTCTTGGTCTGCCCTGCCTCATTTATAAACCAAGATGTGTGTTCTTGGTCTGCCCTGCCTCATTTATAGACCAAAATGAGTGTACTTGGTCTGCCCTTCCTCATTTATATAGACCAAGATGTGTGTTCTGGGTGTGCTCTGCCTCATTTATGGATCTAGTCTGTGTGTTCTGGATCTGCCCTCCCTCATTTATAGACCAACTCTATGTATTCTGGGTCTTCGCTGCCTCATTTATACTCCATGTTTATGTGTTCTGGATCTGCTTTGCCTCATTTATAGACCAAGTCTGTGTGTTCTGTGTCTGCCCTCCCTCATTTATAGACAAAGTCTGTGTGTTCTGGGTCTGCCCTGCCTCGTTTATAGACAGTCTGCGTGTTCTGGGTCTGCCCTGCCTCATTTATAGACCAAGTCTGTGTGTTCTGGGTCTGCCCTCCCTCATTTATAGACCAAGTCTGTGTGTTCTCTGTCTGCCCTCCCTCATTTATAGACCAAGTCTGTGTGTTCTGGTTCTGCCCTCCCTCATTTATAGACCAAGTCTGTGGGTTCTGTGTCTGCCCTGCCTCATTTATAGACCAAGTCTGTGTGTTCTGGGTCTGCTGTCCCTCATTTATAGACCAAGTCTGTGTGTTCTGTGTCTTCCCTCCCTCATTTATAGACCAAGTCTGTGTGTTCTGGTTCTGCCCTCCCTCATTTATAGACCAAGTCTGTGTGTTCTGTGTCTGCCCTCCCTCATTTATAGACCAGGTCTATGTGTTCTGGGTCTGCCCTCCCTTATTTATAGACCAAGTCTGTGTGTTCTGGTTCTGCCCTCCCTCATTTATAGACCAAGTCTGTGTGTTCTGTGTCTGCCCTGCCTCATTTATAGACCAAGTCTGTGTCTGCCCTGCCTCATTTATAGACCAAGTCTGTGTGTTCTGGGTCTGCTCCGCCTCATTTATAGATCAAGTCTGTGTGTTTTTGGTCTGCCCTTCCTCATTTATAGACCAAGTCTGTGTATTCTGTGGTGCTTCTAGCTTGCACACCAGGTCGGCAGAGGGAATACATGGATTATGGAGCCTGCTTGGCAGCGTCACACAGATTACAGTCTACGTTCTGGCATTCCATTGTTCAGAATACAATTTGTACACAGCAGTGGACAGAAGTCTTTTGATCTTATCAACATCAAGGCAACAACTCTGCAGCCGAGGTGTACACTTTCTAAAGTCTCTTTGCATAAGCACATCTATTGTATGACCTAAGTTTTGAACATAAGCTTTCTTTCCAGACACCATCTCTGCAGACTATTGGTTGAGTAGCTGACTGTACCTTCAAACAACACCTCGACTCAAACAAGGCCCTGGGATATCCGAACATTCTCGTCCTCATGATGCAAACTTTACATAGCTAGACTATTACGTTTTAGATGGCAGCATGTTTCTATAAAGACTCTATTTTAGCATTTTGGGGCCCTCCCTGAGTAAAGACATGAGCCCCATGGAATAGGCCTTCTGGTTTAGGTTTTAACTTTGTGCCAGAAGACCTTTTCCACCGATTGAGTTATCGGATTCAGAAGTACCTGCCTGACAATGGTCTCGTAATGACCTTAAACATGGATACCAGGGTCTACTTGCTCCAGTACACAGCCCAGCTTGACAAATATATGGGTAGTGTTAGAAACTCAGCTTCTGGTCACCCAGTTTGTCAGGTAAATCCAGGCGTACCGGAGAGTGCTCTGCTTCAGTACAGGAAGTGTACTAACTCAAGCCCTTGCTCTTCGCCCATGCACAGGCTGTGCCAACTGAGCTCATGGGTGCTGGTGGATGCAGCACTTCGGCGCATCAGATGAGCTGGTAGATCTTGTGGACACTGATAGGTGAGTGATTTGTTTAATTACCAAATAAACCAATAAGTTCTGGTGCCGACTGTGCTTCATTTCTCCATGTTTACAAACTGAAGCCATAGCTACTCTTAATCCTCATCCTCCTATACGGATGGAATGGCTACCAACTGCTGCTCTTCATGCACATAGTCTCTCCCGAGAGGGGCAGTAGCTATAGGCGTATGCTTTTCCATTGGAACAGTGGTGGCTGGTGACTGCAAAAAGTGGTGAGGCGGAAGTTCATACACAGAATTGCACTACGCAATTTAGCATAGCGAGCAACCCAATGCCTGTTTTTCTCATGGAAAGTCTGGCTGGGAAGAGAGGGAGAACACAGATGTTAATTTTTACACATCTCAATATTTTTCTTTTTACGAGCTAGAGAGGGTGAAAGGCTGAGTGGAGATCGTCAGCCATATCGGAAGGCTTAGTTGATGCATTAGTCCAATGAACCTTCAGGCCCAGCTAAGAGACCCGAGACTGACCAGATTCCCTTCAAACCTTCACCATTATTACCAACGTATGTTCGGCACAATTCTTCATCAACTCACATTCATCTGTACTCATACACTCTCCTTTCTCTGCTGAGCCATATACTCCCACCCACACACTCACCCATTCTGCGGTTCAACCATTCACACACTCAATCATACATTCTCATCTAACTACCCTCCCACTTGTTCACCTAATTCACATTGCCTTACCAACTCACTGTTCTATTTTCAGTTATTTAAATAGGTTATTGAAGGCGGCAGGTTGCATTTCAGTCAACTCATAGTGTTTTAACAAGCTTTCGTCTACCCACCTTATCATTTTCTCAGTCATCCACCGAGTTACTCACTGAACTACTCACTTAAGATCATTCCCCTACCTTCCCACATTCAACAATTATTTCACTTTCTCCCATCTTACATTATTCACTTACTCATTCATATTCACCTATCTACATCAAGCTACACAATGCCATACACCCGATTCATATAAGCAGTCTTCACATTTACCTATCCACACAGTCAGCCCCCACATTCAATGACTCACCCATTCACACTCATACACAAAACATCACTCATTGAGTAACCAGCAATTTCATTAATACAAATCTACACTACACTGTTAGTGCTTGTTTTATTCTCCATGTAGATTACATCTAGATGTCTGCTGTCATAACAATAAGCACATTTGATATGCAAGGGAGATAAAAGAACAATATGTAGTTGTAACAGTAAGTAGTTTTGCACTGACCCCATTTGTGCTGCAGGGGACACAGCACAGCAGTTAGAAAGAAATAGATTTTTACTTTTTTCTCCAACTTATTTATGCAGTGTTTTTTTAGGCAGCTGCTGATCCAGTCATCTTACTTGAAAAGGTTAGGTCACGCTGATCAGGATTTTTTTTTATAGCTGTATTTAGTAGGAACTCGACCCAAAGGTATTGAACCCCTTTGCTGCATTTTTTAAAGTGACTTCTTTTTTACACATTGTCTTTTATTTGGAAGGCAGAAATGCATCGAAAGTCAATAGGTAATACCAGTTGCTCTGCAATTCTGTGTTACCCTAAGTCTCCCGATAGAAATGGTACCTCACATGCGTGTGTAGGCCTAGTGCCCGCGACAGGAAACGGCTCAAAACGCAACGTGGACACACTTTATTTATACAGTGAAATCTGACCCTTTTTTTGCAAATTGCCTAGCTGTAGGTTTTGAACCCTAGCTCTGCCAGAACCTAGGGAAACATAGCAAACCTATACATTATTTTAAACCAGACACCCAGAAGAATTCAGGATGGTATGTTTGAATTGTGTGGCTCTCACCAGGTTCTGTTACCCTGAATCCCTTGCAAACCTCAAACTTTGTATAAAAAAAAACACACATTTTCCTCACATTTCTGTGGTAGAAAGTTCTGGAATCTGCATGCATCCACAAAATTCCACCCACCCCGCATTCCCCAAAGTCTTCCGAGAAAAATGGTACCTCACTTGTGTGGATAGGCCTAGTGCCCGCGACAGGAACCGGCCCAAAACGCAACGTGGACACACCACAATTTCACAGTGAAAACTGACCCTTTTTTTGCAAAGCACCTAGCTGTAGATTTTGAACCCTAGCCATGCCAGCACCTAGAGAAACCCTAGCAAACCTAACCATTTTTGAAAACTAGACACCCAGGGGAATCCAGGATGGGGTGATTTGTCTGGCTCTCACCAGCTTCTGTTACCCAGAATCCCTTGCAAACCTCAAACTTTGTAAAAAAAAAAAAAAAAAAACGTTTTTAAAAAAATTTTCCTCACATTTATGTGGTCAAAAGTACTGGAATCTGCGTGGATTCACAAATTTCCTACCACCCAGCGTTCCCCCAGGTCTCCCGATAAAAATGGTACCTCACGTGGGTGGGTCAAGTACCTGCGACAGGCAAGGGCCCATAGCTTATTGAGGAGACATCAAAATTACCTATCACACAACAACCTGGTTGTGCAAGGTGGGTCACCTGGGTTTTTGGCCCCGGGCTCGGCGGCCATCTTTGGAAACCTATCAAACCCACACATTTCTGAAAGCTAGACACCCAGGGGAGTCCAGTGAGGTATGGCTTGCATGGACCCACTGTTTCCCTGCCCAGAATCCCCTGCAAATTTCGCTGAAAAAATCCCTTTTTCCATATATTTTGAGGGATGCGCGGGCAGAAATACTGTGGCAATTTTTGGGGGGGTGGAGGCATTGGCATGCCCATTCTGGGCAGCCCCCACCCCTAAGTATGTTATATTGATTTTGTTATATTGGTTTTGTAAGGCGCACAGCTACCCAAAAAGGGTTTCCCAGCGCCAGCCTAAAGGAACAGAGAACTAGAAATTACTGATTGACAAGCCACTCTTTAGGCATTTATGAAAGTTCACATAAATTGCTTCATTCCTTAGTGACACGAGGAGGGAGTTCCAAAGCCTTGGGGCCCAAACAGGCAAATGCGCGACCACCCATTTGTGAGAGTTTAGCCCTGGGAACCAAAAATTTCCCCTCAGTAGTGGAGCGTAACAGACTTGGAGGTTTATAAGGATGAATCAGATCTTGCAGATATTGTGGGGCAATTCCAGACTTGATCTTGAACATGTAGGTCAAGGCTTTGAATTTAAGACGATTAGCGACCTTTAGCCAATGAAGTTCTTACAGGGAGCCAGAGATAGAGGCAGTTTTGGGGATATGACAGAGTAGACTGGCAGCAGAATTCTGCCATATCTGCAGTTCCCGTAACACTTCCTTGTTGGCCCCTAAATAGAGGATGTTACCGTAGCCCAATCTTGAAGTCACAAGTGCTTGGACTACGGTCCTTTGAGTGGAACAGGGTAACATCTAGATGATATTTTTTAGCCATTTTAGAATGGTAAAACAGATGGCTGCCACCTTCACTGCTTGCTGTCTCATTGATAATTGATCCTCAATAATGAATTCTAAATTGCGAACTTGGTGAGTGGGCTGGGGTATGACACCCATTTAATCAGGCCAGTGCTGAGGGACACAAAGATCCTTATTTTCCCCTAAAATCAGGACCACAGTCTTCTCGCCATTAAGCTTGAGTAAATTAGCTTGCATCCAAGATGCTTTTTTTCTCAAGCCAGTCTGAAGAACTGATGGTCCTGACATCATCTAAGCAGAGGAAGAAGACGATTTGGGTGTCATCAGCATAAGAAAAGAAGGACAACATAACATAACTGCGGGTCTATAAAATCTGGCTCACCTAGGGACCCTACTACGCCCAGACGACTGATGGGAAGTCTGCATGTTCTTGAACCTTATATACGCCATCTATTACACACCTCTTACGAGACGCAGACTGTTCCCGCTGCTTGGAAACAAGCAATTGTACTCCCTTTGCAGAAGAAAGCTAATGTCAGTTTTGAAAAACTTGAGAACTTACGCCCGATCTCCCTCCTGCCATATATGGCGAAGGTAGCGGAAAAAATAGCGAACCTTCAACTGATGAAATTCGTGGATGAAGCCTCCCTGCTCCACGATTCTCAGTTTGGCTTCCGCCCCCAGCATTTGACGGAGTCAGCTCTTCTTATGGCGGTAGAGGCTCTGCGACAGGGTGTGGATGAAGGCCAGACTATGGCCTTGATCCTATTGGACCTAAGCGCAGCATTCGACACTGTGGCACATTCCATCTTGCTACAGTGTCTGAATGAAGGAGGAGTCTCAGGAGCGGCGCTTGGGTGGATAAGATCTTTCCTGACTGACAGATGCTTCCAAGTTCGTTTGGGTGACTGTTACTCGAGGGAGATTGGGCTGGGCCAGGGCGTGCCTCAGGGCTCGTCCCTGAGCCCAACCTTGTTCAATCTCTATGTCTCCCCTCTGGCAGCAATCGTAGAAAGATACGGTCTGCGCTTAGTGTCCTATGCTGACGACACGCAGTTGGCTATCTCCCTCTCGCGTACCCCTGGTCTCGCGGCGGACAATTTCAGGGATTGCATGAAAGAACTGGCAACCTGGATGTCCGCCAACTGTTTGAAACTTAACGGTAGCAAGACCGAGGTACTAGTTGTGGGAGGGACGCCTGCTGCTTGGTCGTCGGCCTGGTGGCCTCCTTGCTTGGGGGAAACTCCAGTTCCATGTCAGGAGGCTAGGAATCTTGGAGTGTGGCTGGATGCTGGCCTAACCTTTGACACCCAGATTGGCCGAGTGGCTGGGGTATGCTTCGGCGTTCTGAAAATTTTAAAAGAGGTGCTAGATCTCCTCCCTATTACAGCTCGCCGAACGCTGGTGCATGCCCTGGTGACATGCCGCCTTGATTACGGCAATTTGCTGTATCTGGGTGCCACGGGAAAGGTCATCAGACGCCTCCAGGTGCTGCAGAATGCAGCTGCTCGCTTGGTACTGAGGCTCCCTAGGAGATCTCCCTCCAAAGCAGTGCTCCAGGCACTTCATTGGCTTCCTGTTGGAAGTAGGGTGGAATTCAAAACTCATTCCACATGCCATCGCATTCTGAATGGTAAAGCTCCTGCTTTGCTTAGGAGCCTGGTGACTTGGTATGAGCCTACGCGTAATCTCCGCTCCTCCTGCACGGGTCTTCTGATGGTACCAAGGGTAAGGAAGGCACGAATGGGAGGGAGGTCTTTCAGATATCTGGCTGCCAAGTACTGGAACGCCTTACCCCTGAATCTGCGATTGGAACCGTCCGAAACCATCTTCAGGAAAAAACTTAAAACTCTTTTGTTCAGTAGGTAGGCGTTTCTGGAGGATGGTTGGACTGCAGCTCTCACTTATCATAGCGCGGGGACACGCCGGTGGGCGTATTTTTTTCCAGGCGCTTTATAAATGTCCAAAATAAATAAAATAAATAACATGCCCATTCTGGGCAGCCCCCACCTCGAACTATGGAAAAGAAAAATCTCTGGTGCCTAGTGGGCTTTCTGTCACCTGTGGGGGTGGGGGAGGGCAGTTAAGGGACTATTGTTGCATCTGCCTCCAGTGAGGGGGCGCAGAAAGACTGTACCACTTTGTTTTGGGGTGGGGCATTGGCATGCCCATTCTGGGCTGCCCCCACCCTGAACTTTTGAAAAGAAAATTAAAAATTTGAATTTAAAATTATTTATTTAGCGCGCTTTTACCAAGCGGTTTCATGGCGCTTTTGAGTTACGACCAGCAACAGCAACAAGGGGGGATTAGGCAGCAAAAGCACGGGAAAAAAGAAGGGTTTTGAGGTTCTTTCGGAACTCTATATAGGAAGGTAAAGTGCGGAGTCGCACCAGAAGAGAGTTCCAAAAGGCTGGGGCAAGGACCGCAAATTTTGCTCCACCAGCTTTTTTCTTTTTGAAACGGGGGGTGACCAGAAGTGCCATATGAGTGGAGCGAAGATCTCTGCCCGGCAAGTAAGGCTTGATGGCTGAGCATATGAACGCAGGGGCGGTGCCCATTCTGGCCTGAAAAGTGAGGCAGCCAAGTTTGAAGAAGGCTCGCTCTCTCACAGGCAGCCAGTGTAATGCCTGCAACAAAGGAGTAGCACGATGAAATTTGGGCAGGCCATAGATCAGGCGAGCAGCCTGATTCTGCACTAGTTGCAGGCGGTGAATGGCATAGGTCGGCGCGCCATTGTAGATTATGTTACCATAATCAAGGCGCGAGAGCACCATTGCCATCACAATTACTTTTAGAGCCGGGAGAGAAAAAAAGAGGGAGATCTTCCTGATTGTCCTAAGGGAAAAGAAACAAGAGGACACCACGGAACTAACTTGGGAGTGAACAGAAAGTTGTGAATTAAGAAAAATCCCAAGGGTTTTAACTTTGGGGACCGGGAGTGGTGGAGCACCAAGTGATGAAGGCCAATAAGAGGGAGACCAGGGACTGCAACCACCTCCGGTCAAGACCAACTCTGTCTTATCCGGATTGAGTTTGAGGTGGTTGCAGTTCATCCAGTCCTGAATGAACAACATAACTGTTTGAACATTCAGGGCGGATGAAGGGGATTGGGAAAGGTTGAAAATTAGCTGGAGGTCATCGGCGTAGTTAAACACCGTGACCTCGAGCTGCTGCAACATAAAGATGAGGGGGTAGATATATAAATTGAACAAAAGAGGGGAGAGTGAAGATCCCTGGGGAACCCCACACTCAACCTTGCGGGAGGCAGCAGTGAAACCAGCGAGATGGACCGCCTGGGCCCTCTCGCTCAGGAAGGACTCGAGCCAAGCGAAGGCTAAACCCTCTACGCCCGCCGCCCTGACACGGGTGAGAAGGATGGAGTGGTCCACCATGTCAAAAGCGGCGGACAGATCTAAGAGAATGAGGGCTTGCGAAAGGTTGGTGTCGATGCCTTCACGTAGCCCATCCATCACTGAGATCACCACCTTCTCCGTAGAGTGGAGGGGCCGAAAGCCCGCCTGACAAGGGGAGAGGTAGTGATTTGTCTCCACGTGAGTGCTCAGGGTACTGGTGACATGTGTTTCTAAAACCTTTCCCAGGTAAGGCAAGAGGGAGATGGGGCGATAGTTGGAAGGGGATGAGGGATCGGCGCCAGCCTTTTTAAAAAAAATTCCCTGTTACCTAGTGGGCTTTCTGCCCCCGGGGGGTGGGGAGTTGAGGGGCTATTGTAAATGTAAATGTAAATGTGCATGTATTTATATAGCGCAAATCACTGATTTCACACAGTATCTAAGCGCTTGCTTAGGGAACCCGTCCTGGTATTCCCCTGTGAGATACCCCAGCAGGGTATCCACAAGGTGAAAGCCAGGCATCCCGCCGCGAGGGGCCGTAGTGGAGATTAAGTAAGCTATTGCCCAGAGTCGCAGAGTGTGACCCCGTGAGTCGAGTAGGCACCGGAGCGAGAATTGTCGAGTCCGTGGAATTTTTGAGCCCGAGACCCGCTGAGGCGGGGAATCGAACCCTGGTCCACGGCCGATCTCAGCTTCCGGGTCTGCCGCCTCTAACCACTGTGCCACGCTTCTCCACTATTGCCCCATATGCTTCGGGGGGGGGGGGGGGCGCAGAAAGACTACCATTTCTTTGGGGGGTGGGGCATTGGCATGCCCATTCTGGGCAGCCCCCACCCCTATGTTTAAAAAAAAAAACCTGGTGCCTAGTGGGACTTCTGACCGCCCCCCTTCCCCCCCCCCGATGGCAGAAAGTCTTTTGACATCTTTGGGGGTATAGGGTGGGGGCATTGGGATGCCCATTCTGGGCCGCCCCCACCCTTGGCCTATAAAAAAGCATCCCTGGCATCTAGGTGCTTTAATCCCCCCGCCCCTCCCCCCCCGCCCGGGGGGCGCAGATTGGGGGCTACTGTCCCCATCTGCTCCCCGGGGGGCGGGGGGGAGGGGGGCAGAAAGACTGTCTATGGAAAAATCTATAGAGGGAGCAAAGGCCCTTCCCCAAGGGGCCGCTCCCCCCTCCCTGGTGCTAGTGGGTGGATCCCTGCTTGGGATCGCCCTCCTTGGGTGATCCTCTAGCAGCGATCCACTAGGGAAGGGTACCATTGGAAAGGTGAGATTCTCTCCTTTCCAAAAATAACTTTCCCATGTGTTTTGGTGCTCGAGGGGCTGAGATAGCCCCACAAGCACCAAAACTATGAAACTGAAACTAAGTTTCCGTTTCGTTGTAATGACGACAGTGCGCCATGCGCGCGATCGTCATTACAAGGAAAATCCCTAACAGACCTCCCAAGACAAAAAAAAAAGGGAAATCCCTCTGCTGTCTGCAGCAGAGGGATTTTCCGTGTCTGTGCTCATGACTGAATGGTTCTGTCCCTTGTGCAGGAGCCGCTGCTGCATTGGATTACGTCTGCTCATGATGGAACCATTCCATCATTAGCACCCAAAGGGTTAACATTACACAAGCACATTTTTATTTGGTTTTTTTAGGCACAGGGTGACTAAGTGATTTGTCCAGAATCGCAGAATGTTAATTAAGCTGCCCCCAAGACTCTAACCTGGCTCCCCAGTTCTACAGTCATTAAATCACACCTTTATTTATATTTCCAAATGGTACAGTGCCACGGTTTAGAGATGAAAACATGTTACTATCCTGTCTAACTTCACTAAACTAAGACGTCCAGAATGCAGGTTTGTACATTTCACACCTCAGACATGTTGTTCTCAGTGAGTCACATTCTTACCTGCATGACAAATGTTCTAGGGCCTTTCCCACTTCACAAGTGAAACTTTCCTCAACGTTCTGTGATGCTTGTACTGTCTGTCTGTGTGTTTCGTACTTTATGTGACGCCGCTCCCATATGTATTTGCCTAAGTTATTTACGGTGTTCTGGCAGCTCGTAGTGCAGGATCGGATGGATTCTCATACATTTGGTGCTAAGTATGAAGGGCTCGTTCTAGCTGTAAACACAATAAATCAAGCCTGACTTAATGCCACAGACTGATGAAATAGCTTTGTCTCTGGCCTCTTTCCCATGCTTCCTAAACCTACCCTTTCACATCTCGTCACAAGGTGGGGTGTGGTAAGTGAAGCTTCCTGGCTCCACATCACCCAGTGGCGAGATATTGAAGGGTGGGGTAACTGCTTTTGAGTGGCATGCAAACTCGTACAGCCCGGGCTTGAAAGCTAAACGACGGAGGCGGATTGGAATGGAAGCTCTAGAAGAAAGCCGAGAAATTAAAGTGACGTCACAGGGCTGTGAGGAAAGACCAGGGCTGTGCGTGAGTAAGCCCTCCTAGTGCTGAATCAGGCACATTCTCACGAAGGGGCATGCCTTGCAAAAATATCTAGTAAGATAACCTTCTTTTTCATTGTGCTTATTTACATAACCTACAAGTAAGCTATGAAAGGAAAGGGGGCGCAGCCACTGCGCCCTTGTGCAGGAGCCGCTGCTGCATTGGATGACGTCTGCTCAAACCAAACCCCGTCATTCTGATGCGTTATGAGTGGAAGAGAACCAGGTAGCAAAATAATAGTGGATGCGGCTTGTGTTTGATTAAGATCCATGAATGAGTTTACTCACCCTGTCATTACAGTTATAATTTCAGCAGTACGTATATTTGCTGAGAAATGCAAGTGCTGGGAAGTCTTGGAAAGTGCAGGACTGTGTGAAATTGTGTTGGAACTTAGAGAGCACTCAATAGAATAAAGTATAAAAGACATATTTGAGCTATATTGAATCCATGCTCCCGCCTATGCCATGTGTGTGTGTCTCCCCTTCTTTCCTCTTCCCTGCCAGCTCTCCCAAAGAAGACTTACAGCCCTCTGGAGTAACTTCAGAACATCACCAGGTCAAAGCGGGACTGCTTGCTGCAATTTCACAGGCTAGAGGGCACTCGCATACCACTTATAGCAGTTCTATATCTTGCCTCCTGTTACTGTTGGTGTTCAGGTGAACATCGGGAACATTTATGACCTTAGCAACTCCGATCCTGGCTTCTGAATGTCAAGATTCAAGATTCAAAATGCTTTATTCGGTATATATAAGTATATGACCATATAGCAACAAAACATCAAAGCATAAAAAGTACATATACAAAATATATTCAGCACATGAATATGAATATCAGCAGCAATTCCTAAATTTAAGTACATCATAACGTGCAATTTTTATCTTAATAATTTTATCTATATAAAACATATGCAAAATTTGCAGTAAAGTGACACATGCTAACAATTAATAAAATATGTGCAAAATTAGCGTTCGCAAAATGCAGTAGTCATCTTTATAGTTTATATGCAAAAACTAGCACTGATAAGATACATAGGAATTGAAGCACAGATTTAAAAAGAAGAATTAAAATGCAAAGTCACTATTGCAATAATGTGCCTAAAATAAAAATAAAAATATACATAAACCACAAATCTAGGATACATAGTGCCGCTAGTGCAAGTACATGATGAAGTGCAGTATTTTTTATCTTATCAAGCATGTGCAAAATTTGCCATAAAATGACACATGCTAGAAATGAAAATATGTGCAAAGTTAGCATACGGAAAGTGCAATGGCAGTCTTTTTTAGTTTATATGCAAAAACTAACAAGGATAAAATTCATTGGGATTAGAACGCAGGTAAAAAAGATTAAAATTCAAAATCACAACTACAATAATACGCCCAGGTTAAGTAAGCTTAAAACACAGATCTAGAATTCATGATATCATTAATGCACTAGACACATAGTGTGGCAGGGAAGGTTATTGTCGTTCCCTGTTATGATAATATAAGACATTTAGTTCAGTTTGTTCATAAAATCATTGATTTCCGCACAGATATACATTTTAAAATATATGTTGCTGTGCAGAAACATATAACTGGACTCTGCAGATTAAACAATACCTGCATAGCTGTCTTAGTGCATCCTAATTTATTAGTTAAAAAGATGGGTTTTAAATAATATTTCCTCATGGAAGTATAAAATTTGCAAAACAGCATAAAATGACAGCTACTCTGTATAGATACTCCGTCACAAGGACAGGGAGAGGTGCTGTGCTGGTTAACCAGGGGAAATGCCACTAGATGGTGTACTATGCCCAAGCGAAAGCGAGTTAATACAAAACGGCGTGTGCTTTTTGTAACTGATGTTAAATATGGTTGAAAGCCTTCGCTAACGCTATACTCCTGGTAAAAGATAAAAGTTTTTTGTTTCGCGCATTCGGTAGATCTAATATTTTCCATATGTTTTACAAAGGATACTGCAAGCTCTTTTTAGATACACAGGCCACCAACTCAGGTTCGTGAAAGGCATCGATTTCATACAGTGTTTTATACCAGTATTTAATATGGCCAAGCCATGGTATGCGTGAGCAATGGTCGAGCCTTAAACAGTCAGTTATCTCATCCTGGGTAAATTTAGTTTGGGTCTTAGACCAAATTGAACGCCATAAGGCCAATGGGCGCAGAGCTGTTAGATCCTTGACGTGTCTTAAGCCCACTTCCTTATGGATTATCGCAGTGGAAGCCGAGGCCGGGGCACATAGCAAGCGTTTCAGACATGAGTTCTCCTCATTCTGGATTAGCTTGCCACTTTGAGTGTTGTAGCCCCAGACTCCAGCCCCATATAAGGCTGATGACAGACACCTTGAGTTATAGATCAACACCATCTCCTTTATTCTCCGACCCCCTAATTTAGCAGCAAATCTAAAAACACTGCTGGTATTCCTAACCATTTCAAAATGTACGCTTTCTTGTTCGCTGGCCCACCTACCATCCCTGGAAAATGTAATTCCGAGATAACAGAACTTTTTAACAGTTTCTAACTTATCCCCATCAAATAAAAAGTCATGTTTTTCCTGGTTTTCTTCCCACATGGCATTACAAACGTTTTACCTTTAGTTATTATTAATTTCCTGCTATTTATAAAAGTCTGAAATTTATTGATAAGACATTGCAGGCCATTTTGGGTGCGGGACAGGAGGACCGCGTCATCCGCGTACAACAATATTGGGATGGGGTTACAATTACCAGTAGGGGCATCGGCTGGAGTTAGTCTGAGTGTTTGGTCAATTTGATTTATAAATAAAGAAAATAAAAGGGGTGCCAAAACACATCCTTGCCGGATACCTCTATTAATCTTAAAAAGTGGGGTACATTCACCAGCTGGACCCAATCTGACTTTACTAGACAAATTTTCATAAAGTCTCGCCAGAAAATGAATGATCTCAGATGGTGCCCCCATATCTAGTAAAACTGGCCATAAAAGATAATGTTCAACTAAATCAAAAGCAGAACTCAAATCTGCAAAACATGAAAATAGGTTTCCTTCTTTTGCTTTGGTATATTTGTTAACAATGAGCTCGAGGTTTACGCACTGCTCCATCGTTCCCAACTCCCTTCTGAATCCGTACTGCACTGGGAAAAGATGGCATTTTCTTCAACCCAAATTTCTAGTCTCTCCAAGAGAACTCTACTGAGGACCTTAATTGACGAGTCCAGAAGGGAGATGGGACGGTAATTGCATGCCTCTGACCTCGAGCCTTTCTTGAACAGGGGAACAATAATCGACTGACCCCAGGTCTGTGGAAACCCGTTTTCAGCCGCAGCATTGAACAAACGTGTCAGTATAGGTGCCCATAGGTCCATTTCATGTTTATAGAGGTCCACTGGTACCCCGTCGGGGCCAGGGGTTTTACTGACCTTACTTTTTCTAAGTCCCTCGTGTACCTCATTCAGGCTAATATTTAACGGCATATTCTGCCAATTCGATTTGTTTTCTTTAGTTATGTCTAAAATTAACCCATCTGAATTAAAAATCCTAGAAAAATGAACTACCTAGGCACTACAACTCACATGAGAGGTTATTTCGGGAATATTTTCATTTTAAAAAAAAGGACAATTAATTGTTTCCCAAAATAACGTGTGATTTTTGGTAAAAGTCGCCATATCCAGATTGGCCCATGCCTCGTCTTGTAACTTCTTTTTCCGCCTGGCTAACGAGGTCTTATAGTTTAGGCGCTCTTCCCTGATTTTTACTATATCTCTGGGCTTGGCATCTAGGGCGGTTTTAAATGTAGTTAATGCCAAGGCACAGTTTTTGTCAAACCAGACCTCCTTGGTTTTTCTTGGCCTCCGGCTCCTAACGGTCAATAGGCCCTCGATTACCACATTTATTTTTTCGAAATTAGCAAGGAGTCTGGCAGGGATCACCTCAGTGCCTAAACAATAGCTTATTTTTACAGCACATTTTTAATGAACATCCATCATAAGTTGGTCGGGGTTAGTGTTGGCCCATTTAATTCTCATGCCATTCGGTCTTTCGGCTGAGATCCCTTGTATATGCCTCCCATCGGTAAAGGTTTTACACCCCCAACCGTGTAGTGTGAGTGAGATGCTGTTATGGTCACTCACAGTTTGCTCAATCACCCATAAATCAGAGTAGACCGAGCCACAAGACACAAGGACATGATCAATGTTAGAGTGGGCATCCCTTCCTTTAAATGATGGACATTCTCTATTATCACTATTTTTTGTGCAGTCCAGCAACTCCAAATCCTTTTACGCAACTAGATTATTTAGTGCGTTTCCAAAAACGGTATGCGGAAAATTATTGTAAGGCGTGCCGTCTCTACTATCCTGCTCGCCTAAATGACCGCAAATCCCCTTTTGTGCGTATTTACAGGCTTGTGGGTTAAAATCACCTGCCCATACGATGACTGGTGGGTCTCTGGATTGCAGTAAGGTTCTATCTATTTCCCTCCCTATATCTTGTATTATCGATTCCTGGTTAGCTCCCGAATGTTATTATAGAAATTTGTTATTACCAGGTCCCTACCTTTTCCATGTTCTAAACGCAATATCTGGGCGTACGGGACAACCTCAGAGCAACTCCCAAATTTAAACTCAGTGAGCTTGGTTGATACCAAGGTTAACAGCCCACCCTTTGCCCTACCAGCTACGAGTGTTACTGCAGCTACATGATATGATGTATACCCCTCCACATGAATTTGTTCTCTAATCCATGTCTCCTGGAGACAAATTATATCGTACCCTTGGTTAATAAAGCTCTTCCAGAAAGGGGTAGTAAGTTTTCCAGTAATTCCCGCAATATTCCATGTGGTGATGTTAAGACCTTCATCATTAGCATTATATGGAATAATGTGGGGGTGGACTATTGCTAGGCTATCTATTAAGCTAACATCTGGGGCTGTCATTGCAGATGTATGCATGCCACCTCTCACTACTCCTTCCTCAATTGCCACATCCTCTTTATTTGATCCGGCCACCTCAGGATCAATTTCAGATCTAAACAGAGTCTCCTTAGAGGGGGCTATGTGTCCCTGAAGGGCCTTTCCCGTACCATCAGTTTTTTCGATAACTATTTGAGAGAATTCAGGTTGATCGCTAAGTCAATCTATCTCATCTATCGAGTCAAATACCTGAAATCTATTGTAGGTGGGAATAAAAAAGTAGTCTCTGAACTTAGGTATTGTAGTAAAGTTATGGGCTGTATTATGGGAGTTGACTCTGGGATGATCAATCATTCGTGCTTTGTGTTTCTTACCTGATTGGCCCCTATAGAAATAATCCAGAGGTAGCAGAGTAGTATTATATTCCCAGTTAGAAGGTAATGGCGCATTCAAAATTGAATCCCTGGCCCAATCGGATGTTCTGAAATTGATAACGCAATCGCCGTCAATTTCCTTTTTGCTGGGACCCAACCACCCTACTCGCTGGACCATTACTATCTGATTCGCCCCATACATAGGGAAACCACAATTTGTAGAGAGCCAGTGCAATGTTTTATTTTTTAGCTTTGCCTGGTTTTCAAATTGGGTTGGCTTTAATTTTGGAACATTAGCAAGGATCGCTACATAAGCACTGCATTCAGGAGGTAGGTTTATAACCGCAGGAATTATATTATATGTTTTTTGTATAGGGGCTGCCTTGCTTAGATTAGTAGATTCCGTGCTAACTTTCTTGGATTTTTCTGCAGTGGCTGTTTGCCCTGTATTTACAGTACGGCCATTAGGTGCAGCATTTTCCGGGGTATTAACTGGACCAGCCGGTGTAATACGATTATTTACTCTCTGTCCACCATTGGCCAGTTTATTCGGGGGGTTTTCCTTAGGGACGACTACCTGAGCTGGCTTAACAGGTATATTCATGTTTTCAAGCATATCTGAGTGGGCTGTGCCTAGACGTTCTAAATTTTCTACCTTGTCTACTAAAACCTTTAATCTTTCCACTATTGGTAAAGTAAGTGACTTTACTAACTGCTCGATTTGGGTCATAAGATCTGTTACAATTGGGGATAGTGTTTCCTGTTGGGTGTTACATCTATCTACATTGGACTGCAAGTCAGAACTTTTTTGTGTCTTGCTCCTATCACCCTTTTGTTTCAGAAAGAGCGGTACTATTTTCTTCTGTCTACCCTTTGGTTTCCCCCGAAATTTATGTGAGATCAGCAATTTTCTACTGGATACTGGTTTACATTTGGAACTTCTACTACCTGTATTTTGGGAAATATTCACATTATCTGTCTTATCTGTTGAGTTGGTGTTGACATCGCTACATTAATTCGACCTCTCCAGATCATCAGATCCATTCATTAAAATAGGAGACTCCTCGTCTGTTGGCATATTGGGAGTTACTGACAATCTGCTTACTCGACATGGGAAGTCAATGGGGGGTGATTGTTGCGGTATACTAACACAGTTATGATCTTTCCCTGGAAAATCTGCATAAGATTCCATAAGGATGGAATCCTGGGAATACATTGTAGTTGCAGATGTGTTTATATGAGTATTCCTATTTTGAATCGGTAGATTTGATAAACACAAGCTTGGCGGTAATGACATACGTCTCTCAGTACTTTCTATTGCTGTAACAACGACCCCAATAGTTTTTTGCAGCATTTTATCTATCGCCGTCAGGCTCGGTAATGGAGTGGTTACAAGTTCTTTTTTCCTCAACGTTGAGCGTGTTGACATTGGGTGTTTAAGCCCTTTTTAGGGCTCGGACTCCTCCCCACTGAAAGTGGGAGGAGTTTCGAGATCCTAATGTTAAAGAAGAAAAAAAAAAGTATCTCCTAGGGCTTTGGCGAGACAAATTCCACACATTCCTTAGCGTGTTCTGTCATCTGGCCAGTGATTCGTCTTCGTTGTCGTTTTAATAGGCTTGAAGTGATAGGGTAAATGTAGTTTTGTTCCGCCATTTTGGGCATTTTTCGTTCGTGCTCGCGCAAAGAAGTACATTAATTATAATTAGGAGCTGTCAGGGTGGCCGTGTAATGCATTCCAGATGGTGTGCGCGCGTTCACCATCTAGCAGTGTGTTTGTCGGGCGCGCGTCCTCCTCACGTGCACACAGGCATAGACGCCGTGTGCGGCTCCTTCCTGCCGGCCCGGGGAGCTGCTCTGCCGCTCTCTGGTTCACCCCCCGTCTCCCCGCCTGATTTACATTTATTTTTTGAAGTGCGTGCTTTTTTTCCCCCTGGCACCCCCGGCCCCTTTAACATATCCCGCGGTGTAATTTATCACCGCCGCTGGCCCAGAGTGTATAATCAGTCTGAAATTGACCGGGACGCCACGAGGAGATCAGGCGTTGCCTGTTAACCAGGCCGCCCTGCCGCCAAGGGAAGAAGCCGCCCAGCTGGACGTCAGCCTCAGCCGGGAGGTGTGACTGCGCTGAGCACCGGAAGGGCTGCCCCGCTCCTCCCTTCATGCAGCTGCAGCCATGATCGCATTTCCAGAAGACGGAGGAGCTTCCCGCCAGTGCACCGCTCGCCCCAACTCCAGGTAACCCCTAGCGACCTGCGCTATGCCGCTGCGGGTCGTACTATCGTGGTCAGGGTACAGGCTGTATTTTGGAGAGGTGGGCGGCTAGAACTAGCCTGGCAGCGGGACTTTTACCCCCCCAATTCCCGCGTAACTGACCCCAGAGATTGTGCCTCGGCTGTGGCGGGTTCGAGATAGCAGTGACACCGACCCGCCAGGCCAACTTGCAAATGTAGCGCTCTTCTAGGCACACTTCTCAGGCTCCCTTACGTCCCCAACTCACGCCAATCACGAAGGCAGCGCTTCGGCCGCCCTGACGCGTGGGAACACAGGACTACCATTTAAATATCTGCAGGATAACTTTGACCTAAAACATGCAGCGTGGGAAGTCCTGTGCGCCAAAGACAGCCCCTGCACAAATTTTTTTTATGTTGTCTGCCTGACTGGGACTGAACGGGTGGCTGCCAATCGCAGGCTTAAGGTGGCCTCACACTATAGCTCCTTATCTGGGGGACTAGGAGGAATCCAGTCCCCGCGCACATTTGCTTTCTTTAATACAGACCTGAGACTGAACTGATAAGTGCACAATCGTTTGCCTAAAAAACTGCCAAAACCTAGAGGATTATTTCCTCCCCCCAAAAAACACTATCAGCAATTAGTGCACCTTAAGAGCTCTTGGCATATATGAACTTCTGGTGATTTGCTCTTACTTAAGAACTGGATTTACCGGATTGTGTACCAGGCCTAAACTATTGATAAAGATTCTCATATTTTTATAAGGATTGGTGTAGTGTCTTCTTGTGAGTGCGTTTATTGTGTCACTACCGCTGTGTGTTGCATAAATACTTTACACATTGACTCTGAAGTTACGCCTTCCTGCTCTGCGCCAAGCTACCCTGTCGGAAGCGGTGGTCCCTACTTGGACTAGGGTACGTACCCCGGCCAACTAGAGACCCCGGTTCGAACACCATATGAATTCTTTTGTTTCGTTGACTCACTTGTTTTGTCATTTGCTCATCTTCTTTGCAAGCAGCAAGACCCATGTGTGCATGTCGCTTTTTGGCATATATTTACACTTCGAGGACGCATTGCAGAGTCGGGCCAAGCCCTCGGGCAAATGCGTGTCCCAAAACAATTTTCATCCATGTTCAACGTGAATAAGTCACAAATTACCACGGTTTGTCCGAGAACACGAAAGTGGGTTGAGGATACACTTAAAATTATCTCCACAGCTGAACCACTGAAAACACCGCTGGTTTAACGCTCCCCACACATCAGCCGGCGCCTTTACGTCACATTCGGCACTTGGAGGCCTTCATTTTGGGAAGAAATATTCATTTCGACAATAAAAGATATTTTTTGTCGCTTCCCATTTTCCCGTGTCGGTAAAAGTACTGAGTAGTGAGTACTGAGTAGTGAGTGCAGAGTAGTGAGTAGTGAGTAGAGTAGTGAGTAGTGAGTGCTGAGTAGTGAGTAGTGAGTAGAGTAGTGAGAAGTGAGTAGAGTGGTGAGTAAAGTAGTGAGTGCAGAGTAGTGAGTAGAGAAGTGAGTAGAGAAGTGAGTAGAGAAGTGAGTAGAGAAGTGAGTAGAGAAGTGAGTAGAGAAGTGAGTAGAGTAGTGAGTAGAGAAGTGAGTAGAGTAGTGAGTAGAGTAGTGAGTAGAGTAGTGAGTAGAGTAGTGAGTGCAGAGTAGTGAGTAGTGAGTGCAGAGTAGTGAGTAGTGAGTGCAGAGTAGTGAGTAGTGAGTGCAGAGTAGTGAGTAGTGAGTAGAGTAGTGAGTAGAGTAGTGAGATCACTGGCAGTACACACCACATGAACACACTCCACAACACATAGCAACAATACATTGGCATTTATAATGCCATTAGCTCAAACTCAAATAAATCCGAGCCCGATTGCATTTCTAATGCTTGTTTTACTTTGTCGCCATTAATATGCTATAGTGCTGTCAACTAGGTACAATTTAGTATTATTTCCGGCACAGTTTACCTGGTGCAGAACGTCCCAATTGACGGAGCCAAGATTGGTGGCCCAGCCCAGCCTCCTCCTGCCCCGGACGGCCACAGACGGCCCGCCCTTTGCCCGGCGCGTCCCACGCGCATCCTCGCGGGACGAGATAGCAAGCGGTGCTTTATGCGCCACCTGGCGCTGGATGATGAGGGGGGCGGCGTCCTGAGGTCGAGGCTGCTGGGTAATGTAGTCCTTACCGGTGGAGCCAAGCCCGGCCAGTCAGGAAGCAGTAGGTGCAGGTTGCTCGGCGGAGCAAAGCCCAGCCGCCACACAGGAACAGGAAGCTGGTTCGGCGCCTCAGCGGAGCTAGGTGAGCTCGGCCGGCGTGAAATCCCCCTTAACGCTGACACAGGGTCCTCGGCAGCAAGCGGTGCTTTATGCGCCACCTGGCGCTGGATAATGAGGGGGGCGGCGTCCTGAGGTCGAGGCTGCTGGGTAATGTAGTCCTGACCAGCGGAGACAAGCCCGGCCAGTCAGGAAGCAGTAGGTGCAGGTTGCTCGGCAGAGCAAAGCCCGGCCGCCACACAGGAGCAGGAAGCTGGTTTGGCGCCTCAGCGGAGCTAGGTGAGCTCGGCCGGCGTGAAATCCCCCTTAACGCTGACACAGGGTCCTCGGCAGCAAGCGGTGCTTTATGCGCCACCTGGCGCTGGATGATGAGGGGGGCGGCGTCCTGAGGTCGAGGCTGCTGGGTAATGTAGTCCTGACCGGCGGAGCCAAGCCCGGCCGGTCAGGAAGCAGTAGGTGCAGGTTGCTCGGCGGAGCAAAGCCCGGCCGCCACACAGGAGCAGGAAGCTGGTTCGGCGCCTCAGGGGAGCTAGGTGAGCTCGGCCGGCGTGAAATCCCCCTTAACGCTGACACAGGGTCCTCGGCAGCAAGCGGTGCTTTATGCGCCACCTGGCGCTGGATGATGAGGGGGGCGGCGTCCTGAGGTCGATGCTGCTGGGTAATGTAGTCCTAACCGGCGGAGCCAAGCCCGGCCAGTCAGGAAGCAGTAGGTGCAGGTTGCTCGGCGGAGCAAAGCCCGGCCGCCACACAGGCGCAGGAAGCTGGTTCGGCGCCTCATCGGAGCTAGGTGAGCTCGGCCGGCGTGAAATCCCCCTGAACGCTGACACAGGGTCCTAGGCAGGAAGCGGTGCTTTATGCGCCACCTGGCGCTGGATGATGAGGGGGGTGGCTTCTGAATGTCATTAACTCAGTGGGTGCATGGGGTCAAGGCAAGTAAAAGAGAAGGGAACCTTTCTAGTTTGTTTTATAAGCTAAAAATACAGTGACAGTTCAAACTGTTTACATTGTAAATGACAATGCCTTTAATGTCTGTTTTGATAATTAATACATAAATAAAAGGCATTGTCATTTACAATTCCAAAAGCTCAAACTCTTGTAAATGCGAGACCTATTTCATTTCAAAGAAGCGGCCGCCATTGTCCCGGGCTGCTTGGAATGTGAAAGCTCGCATGAGTAATGCTTAATGTGACAGGAAAGCAAGATGTGCCTCCAGTAGGACAAACTCATTAAAGAAAATAGTGCTTACAAACTAAATAAGACATACTGTGTTACAACAGAAGTAAAAGGGCCAGGCCTCATGGCAGGTTACAAATGAAGACAAAGGGGTACTAAGGAGGGAGTAACAAGCCGATTAATGAATCAGAAGCCAGCCTTTCCAAAACACAATGACCCAAACCAATTAAAAATATGGTCAGATCTTAGAGTCCATACTTGAATACAGCATGCCTTGCAGAGCAGCACATGCGCTGCCCGGGCTAGACCTAAAAACGTTTCCTGTTTGTCTTAAGCTCAGTCTTGATGACATGAAAGGATCCAAACCCTGAGTTGAGGGTTGCTTTATCAAGCTTCCTCAAATGCAAAGCATTTTAGGGATGTTTCACTTGGCAGAGAACACCAGTGAGAGCCTTGGGCATTTGCTTATCTCTTTATCCTCTCAGATTTTACCTGCTCTCTCACGTTTACACTACCAGACTTACTTTAAAACCCCCCGAAGCCAGCTGTTTGTTGCACTTCACTAACAGTTTGAATATTGATTTGTGCCCTCATGGACTATTGGTAGGGGTTTGATCCATCTCACCAGTATGAATTGGGTTGCTTGCCTGTAAGTTGTTGGGTATATGCGGAGTGGGCGTAAACAGCAGTCACAGCTAGATGTAGAGTAAGGTAAGATTGAGATGTGATGGACATTTTTTGATTGCACATTCTGGGTAAATGTTAAGTAGTTTACCCACTCAAACATTATTATTCTAAACTCATAGGTTTATTATACATTTGTATAGTGTGCTGTTGAGGGCTATACTGGTTATTAAAGGCCTATACTGATTATGTATGAGCCCGAGGTAGAAGAGCTATAATACTACTAGAACATTCCTCCAACTGAGGATAGAATGTGCTAACTTAAAAATAGAGAAAAAAAGACAAACATTGGAATGCTGTAGCAGAATGCCTGTACTAGTCATTATTGGTCCTGAGCCACTTCATTATCTTCGGTGGGGTGTTCATCAACATTCCAATGATATAATAAATTTACCCTCTCTCGATATATGTTATATTCACACACGAAAATAAAAAGGTGACAGGGACGTTCTAGCTAGGTTCACATTTTACACCCACAAACCATAGAAATTCAGCAGTTATAGTTATACTTATCTCAAGAAACAATAACTCGTGCCCTAAGGTAACTATAACTCCGCCCCCCTCCATGCACAGTTTGCTCATTATTAATTTTAGAGCAAATGTTGCAGTGATCTTATCAACGATGTCATAGAATAGGTCATGAGTGATGTAATATGTTGTGTCATTAGTCATGCACAGCGAGGGCGCGAGTTACATTCCTTAGTTATAGTTTCTTGAGATAAATGTAATTGCTGAATTTCTATGCCTTTGTGTATAAAATCTGAACCTAACTAGAACGTCCCGGTAAACTTTGTGGTTTTGTAGTGAATTTGTAAGATTTTTTAAACTTCTGTTTCCTAACTTTAACTTCCAAGTAATCAGTGAATTTCTACATTTTTTTAAATGTAAAGTAAGATTTAATTATCAAACATTAATCCAACTGCCGCCACTCACGGCCTTTGGACGTGTGTGGCGGAAAGTTGGTACAGAGCCTCGCTCTCCCAGCCAAATTCCAGCCTCGAGACCCCATCCCTGGGGCCCGGCCAATAAAGTCAGGGTGCCCAGGAGCCAGCCCAGAGCACCCACTGCTTATTTGTTTGGGGCTGCAGGGGAACCTCAATGCCCCCGTTATCCCAGCCTGCTCCTCACCTTTAGCGAGAGCAAGCAATGCTCCTGCCTGCAGGAGGCAGCTAAAAATGGTGCTCCCTGTGGGTGGGAAAATTTTTTTCATCTGTTTCCCTGCCCGCTGAAATACATGAAAAGTTTGCTGTCCGCTGTCATGAGCATTTTTTATACTACGGCATGCTGGGAGCATACGTAGTGTTTGCTTTCCCTTGGTGGGAGCTTTGAAATTGCTCCAGACTAGTGAGAGCAAACAGGTTTCCCTGCTGTTACCAGTGCAGGAAGAGAAATCACAATGTCCTGGGGCTGGGCACCCCAGGACATACCTGAAGCCAGCCTTGGGGGATGGGATCCAGAAGGCCCTTAATGGCTCTGTGTTGGGGGCCGAGTGGTCCACCTCACCATTTAATGCACATCCAGGCCCTGGAGGATGTGGTCCTCAGTGCCTTATTCAGCCTGGGAGAAGGGCTACATGACCCCCTTCCTTTCTATAGTTTGCTTGTGCCCCAGGAGGTGGTAGTCCCTGGGGCCATACGGCCCCCTTCCCTTTGTATATATCAACCGTTCCCCGTAGGGGGGGGGGGGGAGGTTCCTGGGGCTGAAAGCGGCCCGAGGAGGGGAGACCATGTGCACCCCAGCCCAATTATTTTCCCATAAATTCCCCCTGGGACCTGGTCCACCTGGTGGTGGGGTGTGCCATATAAAAACAAGTGTGGGAGACCGTGCTTGTATTTTGTTTTTTAATTTTTGCCTCGGATTCTCTGCAAATTCTCAGCAACATTTTAAAAAAAATGTCCATGTGGGTTCCCCACCACCAGGCTTAGGGAGTCAGGGTATTTCTATCCTGCCCCCTTGTCTTATTTTTTAATCTTTTTTCTTGGGACTCAATAGAGTTGGAGTCCTGAGATGGCTGCCAATGGTAAGCAACCCTTACAATGAATATTTTACCCCGCAGACCATCACCCCGCATACCTTGACAACACAAATACCATTACTCTGCAATGCCATTACATCGCATGGCATTACATATTATATGCTTTTACAGCAACATTTTTTGTAATGCATGAATGGTAAACGCATATGTTTTCTATATGTAAGTATAAGGTTTGGGGTGTAGGGGTATATGTTATGTGGGTTCAGGGGTAATTTTAGGGTTAAGTGTATGTTTGGGTTACTCCAGTATTGGAGCTTTCATAGATTCACATGCCTGAATCATTCCCTGTCATCAAGACGGGAGTCTCCGGTATATAAAAAAGCAATGCTTAGTTAGATAGCAAACTGAAAAGAGGCCTAGGCCCATTTCCCTTTTGCAACTCACAACCTTCGTTATGTAAAAGAGACCAAACTTGTCCCTGAACCAATCAGAGCCTCTCACCCTCTAGAACACTCCTGAGAGAACCTTTTGCCCCTCAGATTTTCTACTGCACATTGTGCTATGGAGTCTCCTTTGAGCTCTGCTCAAACTCTGCTTTTACAACCTCATTTGAGAACTTTGTTCTTTGAAATTCATCTGGATTTATTACTACTCTGGACTGTCTTCATCTACGTTCTTTAGAGAATATCTGGAAAGGAGAAGAAAGGTTTATTTAGAGCCTGTGCCACTTGTTCCAAGAAGAGGCTCTATACTGATGACCCTCATACTGACTGCATTTACTGTCTATACCCGGATCAGCAGGCCAAAGACTGGTAAGGTATGTCTCACTTTTTCAAGTAAAACCCTGAGGGATCGTGAAGGGCGCCTTTGGATATGGCTCCAAAAGCTAAAGGCCAGAAAGGAGGATATCTATAGTGATGAGGCTTCCTCCTCAACATCTAGGAGATGTCAAAAGAGAAGAAAATCTACTCATACTCATTCCTCAGAAGAACGTCCTGAGAGAGCCCTTAAAATGACCACTCATGGGTCTTCTGGGCACAGTCCTTCAAAATCTCCTCAATCTGGAAAAGGAGAGTAATGGACATGCTTCTGGAGAAAAACCATCAAAAAAGACGAGTTCAGAGCCGTCAAAATCACCTCCTCAGGTCAAAGAACCCTTCAGGAAGCTGTCTTCTATGCCTCCTGAGGTAAAATCTAAAAAACCTGCATCGTCGACGGGATCGTCGATGAAGAAGTCCTCATCGTCGACAGCGACGATTGAGGTAAAGTTAATATCAAAGACACCCTCATTGCCTATAACAGTTGCCTCTCCGTCGACGATACGTCATCGTCAACAGTGGTGTCGCGACGGTTACATTGATGGCGGCTTCGATGACGACTTCAACAGCAACAACGGGAGCGACAGTGACGACGGTGTCGTCGACGGGAACATCGACGACAGTGACTGTCGTCGTCGACGGATACATCTCTACGCCTGCTATCAACAACGGCATCAACGACATTCCTGTCGATGGCGATATCATCGACGAGGGAAACTTCAGAAAAGCTGGGAATTGTCATGAAGAGGAGGATTACACCAGAGATCACCTCCCCAAGCAAAATTACTCCTCTGGCACCATCACACCTACTAGAGGAGCAAAATTCAGAGGAAGAGGAGGACGACGGACCCTTTGGTTACACCAGTAGTCCCTCATAGCTACATGTGAAATGTCAAGATGATGACTATGAGGAAGGATACGGGGAATATCAATATCCTCCAAAACATTGTCCATGAGATTTCTGCCAACATCAGCTTCTCAGGAAATCCCCGTCATGCATCCACGGTCCATCCCTACTACTCCAGTTAGAAGCAGGGAGTTACTGCAAGACGTTACACCTACAACTCCTCAAACAGTATACCACCAGATCATGTCACCACTAACGAAGATGACCAGGAATAAGGAGAAATAACAGATCCTAACAAAGAATGGGATGATTATCTTATTCCATCACCGGCATCTCCCTCACCAACACCTGCTGATTAACCGCCGGTGGACATCGGCGGATTCCATCATTTAATGGAAAGAGCTGCTAAGAGGTTCCAGCTTCCAATGTCTACAACACAAACGGAGTGCTTCCTATATGATTTTAAGTAGCCATACTACAAGTCAGTTGGGACTATCCCGCTTGTTAGCCATGTGTGGGAAGGTTTAAAAGTCATGTAGATACCGGTGACAGTTACACATGTACTCGCTAGATTGCAGAAGAAATATAAAGCTCCTTTAGACACACCAGCGGGTTTACTGGGCCATCCCAAACCAGATTCCCTGATTTCTCAAGCGGCGCAACAAAAATACAGAAGAATCCCTCTGCGCCTATATCAGCACATCCTGACAGAGAGGGGAGATGCTTAGACAATGCAGGAAAGAGGTTTTCATCCATGTCCGCTCTCCTTGTTAAAGCTGCAAATGCACTTCCCATTCTGGGCAGATACGACAGACAGATGTGGTGCGATATGGCACCTTACATGGACCTCATCCCAGAAGACCAGAAGCGAAAAAGATTCTTCAAGAGGGAGAAAGGGCTTCGGTTGAATTCATTGACTGTGCGATGGATATCGCGACCACAGCCTTCCGGTCGCTTGGAGGAGCGGCGGTGCTACGCTGTCAGGGATGGTTAAAGGCGACTGCCTTTAGACCCGAGGTCCAAAATAGGATTCTGGATCTCCCTTTCGACGGAGAGGATTTGTTTGGGAAACAAGTGGATGAGGCACTTCAAGGGATCAAGAAAGATCCAGATACTGCAAAGGCCCTAGGTACACTTCAGTGCCGTAAAGTGCCCTTTTGGGGTGCCCGAGGTACAGGCCAATCATCCTATAGAGGGGGTTACCAACCGGGAAGATACCCTTCTTATTCATCATCATCACCACCATACCGTCAACAATATGGTCAAAAACAATCAGGGACCTATGCAAAGTCTGCTCCTAGAGGACGAGGAGGTCGTCAATGAAAGGACAATGATAGAAGACAATGACAACCTCCTGAATCCGTCTACATGTATTCCTTCCCCTCCACAAGTTCCCCTGGGTGGAAGAGTTGCTTCTCATCTACATCATTGGCAGAAAATAACGACGGACAGATGGGTCCTCAATATAATACAATTCGGACATACTCTAGAATCCCTTCAATTTCCTGCTTGGACTCCGCCGACAGGTCAAGAGATCAAACATCTATCTGATATGCATCTGGAGATTCGGACAATGCTCTGAAGGGAGCAATAGAATCGGTGCCGATCTCCCAAAAATGAAAGGTTTTTTTTTCCCGTTTCTTCCTAGTCCGAAAAGAATGCTCTCCAATGGCGTACTATTCTAGACCTGAGGTTTCTGAATACTTATCTCAAGAAGCAGTCTTTCCGGATGGTGACCCTTCAAGACATTCTGCTTCTCTTAAACCCAGGAGATCATATGACTTTTCACATCCCCATTCATCCTTCCCACAGACAATATCTTCGATTTGCAGTAGCCGGAGACCATTACCAGTTTAAAGTACTACTATTTGGCCTCAAATCAGCCCTGAGAATTATTACAAAGTGTCTGGCGCCAATGGCAGCTTTTCTCAGGAAACAAAGACACCAGGTGTTTCCATACCTCAGCTGCACATGAAATTATTTCATATATTCTAATGTTAGCAAAATCTGGTTTGGCCCATGCTTCTATTAAAGTACATCTTGCTGCTATTTCTCGATATAGAAGAACTTCATCAGGGCCATCACTGTGGTCTGAAAGAATTATCAAGCAGTTCATGAAAGGTTTATTTCAGACTTTTCCTTCCGTAAGACCTCCTCCACCTCTCTGGCAGTTGAACATTGTTCTATCTCAATTGATGAAGCAGCCCTTCGAACCAATTCACAGGGGGGGATCTAAAATTCTTATCCTGGAAAGTAGCTCTTCTAATAGCTCTCACTTCAGCCAGAAGAGTTGGGGAAATACAGGCTCTCACAATACAAGAACCGTTGGTAAAAGGGCTGTCAAACTTCAGCCCACGTGTCAACTACGGCATGCATACAATTGTTTGCCGAACTGGGACTTACTATGAATATAGAGAAATATCCCTTCAACCTTCAAGGAAGATTACGTTCCTGGGAGCGATTCTGGACACGGAACAAGGCATTTCCCCCTGTAGAGAGGCAACTGGGTCTCATGTCTCTTGCCAGGAATTTCACAAGAAAAAAGTGTCTTTCAGTACGCAGGTACAAGTCGCTACTAGGGACAATGTCCACTTGCATACCTCTCATTCCTTTATGCTGACTAAAAATGCATTCATTACAGCAAGAACTGGATCGACCGTGGCAGCAGGCTGAGGGATCCTTCGACAACAGGGTGAAGATCACGCTGGATATGGTACAAGCAGTAGCATGGTGGACCGATAAAAGGAACATTTTGGTGGGTCTTTCCTTCCTGACCGAACCGGCTCCATTGGTAATTACCACTGATGCATCCCTGGAAGGGGGCATTCCTTCAGGACCTGCAGGTAGGTAGAAATTGCAGGAACAACAGCTTCACATCATCTTGCCGAAGATCAAAGCGGTAGGCTTGTCATTGTTGGCTTTCCTACCAAGAATTCAGGGAGCATCTGTTCTGATAAGAACAGACAACACAACTGCGATGCACTATCTCAACAAGTAGGGAGGTACAAGGTCACTCTCCCTGTCACAGGAAGCACAAAAGATATGGAAGTGGGCTGTTCAACACAGAGTGTCTCTAAAAGCGGAACATCTTCCAAGAGATCAGAATGTCAAAGCGGACACTTTCAGCTGACTGAAGTCGACCCGCCACGAGTTGGGGATCAACCATGACATATTGCAAAGCATCTTCTTCAAATGGGGAATTCCGACAGAGGATCTGTTTGCGACAGCTCAGAACAACAAATACTGGTTCTTCGCAAGTTGGCATCACCAACGGGGATCTTGGGGGAATGCATCTTTTATGGCATGGTCAGGCGTCTTTGCCTACGCCTCTCCTTCGATTCCCCTCCTACCGCGTGTTCTCGCAAAGAATAAGAAAGAACCGTGCAAATTAATACTGATAGCTCCATGGTGGCCCAGGCAAACACTGGTTCACAGAGTTGCTCCTACTGTCAGAGGATCATCCGATTTGTCTGCAACCAATACCATCACTCTTGACAATGTCCCGGGGACAAGTGCTTCATCCAGACCTGAATTCGCTGCGCTTAGCGGCCTGGCTCCTGAATACTGCGAATTTCACAACCTAGATATTTCTTCAGAATGCAGAGATATACTAGCAAAGGCCAGAGCGGAAAGTACAAACAGGTCATATAGGATGAAATGGAAGAGATTCTGTTTGTGGTGCCAAGAACGTAATATTCATCCTGTAAACTCAGCGGCATATGCAATTATTCCATATATTCTAATGTTAGCAAAATCTGGTTTGGCCCATACTTTTATTAAAGTACATCTTGCTTGTATTTCTCGATATAGAAGAACTTCATCGGGGCCATCACTGTGGTCTGAAAGAATTATCAAGCAGTTCATGAAAGGTTTATTTCGGACTTTTCCTTCCGTAAGACCTCCTCCACCTCTCTGGCAGTTGAACATTGTTCTATCTCAATTGATGAAGCAGCCCTTCGAACCAATTCACAGGGGGGGATCTAAAATTCTTATCCTGGAAAGTAGCTCTTCTAATAGCTCTCACTTCAGCCAGAAGAGTTGGGGAAATACAGGCTCTCACGATACAAGAACTGTTTTTGCAGTTCAAAGAGGACAGGATTGTTCTCAGGACTAATCCGAAACTCATTCCGAAAGTGCCAACGGATTTTCATCTGAATGAACCGCTGATCCATAAGAGGTTTTTCCCTCAACCGTCAACAGCAGCGGAAAAAGCTCTTCATTCATTAGATGTTCAACGCTGTCTGAAGTTCTACTTGCAAAAGACAAGACCTTTCCGCAAGTCTTCCCAACTGTTTGTTGCTTATAGTGCCTCCAGGAAGGAGTTTCCTTTGTCAAAGAGGGGAAATTGCCCAATGGATTTCAAGTGCAATACAATATTGTCATCAAGCAGCGGGAAAGCCGTTGAATGCACATTCTACAAGAGCAGTGTCCACGACCACTGCTTTGTTTGCGGGCGTACTTATCCAGGATATTTGCAGAGCTGCTACCTGGAAGAGTACGCATACCTTCACCAGACACTACTGCCTCGATGCAGCTGCAGAGAAGGATGTGGCAGTAGGACAAGCAGTACTGAGGAACCTTTTCCAGTGACGGTGAGCCCTCTTTACTGTCCCTCCTTCTTTTATAGGTTACATATGCACATTTTATTGTTGTATATTGTATTTTATGCAATTTGTGATGTTTTTCGATATGTATTTATATAGGAAGACTGCTATTATCACACTACATATGTTGCCTAGTTCCAGGTCTTGGGTAACAAAAAATGTGCTATGATTTACTGCTCGCTATTCTGATTCAGGCATGTGAATCTTTGAAAGCTCCAATCCTGGAGTAAGAAATCAAGTTACTTACCTGTAACTTTAGTTCTCCAGTATTGAAAGCTTTCATAGATTTAGCAGCGGGAAAGCCGTTGAATGCACATTCTACAAGAGCAGTGTCTCTTTGGTCTCTTTTACATAACGAAGGTTATGGGTTGCTGTAACAGGGGGACCCAACTCGTAGAAGATCAAGCCTCTACAAAGGAATGGTGGGTCGCTGACAATACAAATCTCCCCTCTCTCCACTTACACCAGAACGAGTGGAATCTGGACACGGAGCCACTCTGGGGAAGTCAAAGAGAAGAGGACGAGGACGGCTCCTTTAAGTGGGCATGTTCTGAGCTGAGAGCCTCGCCCGGGAATGACGTAACTGCGAGCGGATTGGAGAAGAAGGAGGAAGCCCAAGTCTCGGTGTGTGACGACACCGAGGAGGAAGTTGTGAGGAGTTCAAGGAACGAGTGACGAGAGAAGGAGAACGCGAGACCGACTGGCGAAGCAGACGAACGGAAGAAGCGGACACAACTGGAGGCCAACGTTACCACGAGTCGCCCAGCCACACTCACGGAGGAGTGTGGGTCTGCCAGTTACGACAAAGGGTGTCGAGCTGGGTAGGGAAACGGGGAAGCTCCGCAAAGAATTAGTGCCTGTGTTATTTTCTAGTTACCCCGTAGCACTTTCTCAGAAATTCCTTGTTCACTCCCCCCTACCTTTATTGCACCTCCCTCACTATAGAGCACTCGTGTTAACTCGACTCATATATACATCGTGTGACTTCACTAGAGCAGTGGTGATCCCTCACTCCCCAGAACCCCCTGGCAAATGTATAGAGGACGGTTGCCTGACGGTACCCCTCTGTCTTTTCTCTCCCGCATACCACCCGGAGGAAAAACTCAGCCCAGCAGATCCGAAGCTCCTTCACAAGCACCCGACGAGCGGCCCAGCTGGAAGCAGCCATCGGAAGCGGGTCCCGAACACAGAGGCAACAATGGACCCCGCTACCTTGACTCGGGAAAGACTGTCAACCAAGAAAAAGAAGTCCTTTATAAAAATAAAACCTTACTTACCTCGATCCAGTTTCGGGTCCCTTTCTCCGACCCCGCCACAGTTGCAAAAGGGAAAAAGGCCTAGGCCTCTTTTCAGTTTGCTATCTAACTAAGCATTGCTTTTTTTATATACTGGAGACTCCCGTCCAGACGACGGGGAATGATTCAGGCATGTGAATCTATGAAAGCTTCCAATACTGGAGAACTTAAGTTACAGGTAAGTAACTTATTTTCTTTTGGGGTGTTTGGCTATTTTAACGGTTTAGGGTAGGATTAGGTTTTGGGGTTCAGGGGGTCTTTTTAGGGTTCAGGGTGTGTTTAGGTTTTGGGGTGCTAGGGTGTTTTTAGGGGTCAGGGTGTGTTAGTTTTGTGGTGTAGGGAGTAATTTTAGGGTTCAGGGTGGATTTAGGGTGCTGGATTAATTATAGGGGTCCGGTTGGGATAGAGTTTTGGGGTGCTGGGGTATTTTTGGGGTTCAGGGTGCATTCAGGTTTTGGGGTACTGGGGTATTTTTAGTTGTCAGGGTGGGTTAGGGTTTTGGGGTGTAGGGGGTAATTTTAGGGTTCAGGGTGGGTTTAGGGGTGCAGGGGTATTTTTGGGTTTCAGGGTGCGTTTAGGTTTTGGGGTGCAGGGGTAATTTTAGGGGTCAGGGTGGGATTAGCTTTTGGTTGGCAGGGGTATTTTTAGGGTGGGTTTAGGGACATATATCTATATCTATATATCATGCTCAAGGAAATGCGCTCGGACCACTGTTGTGCTTACGCCTTTATTGGTAAAAATGTGTCCTTGCCTAGAACGCTTCCACAGCCTCTTTATAAGATCTCAGTCGATTACACTGACGCGTTTCGGAGCTTCTTGCTTCTTTTTCAACGGCTCGACTTCCTGTGCGCAGCTTGACACACCCTCCTTTTCAACGATGTCCTGCCCGTAGATGAGCAAAGCATTCTGGTCTTTGGAGTGTGTCCTGCATTATAACCCTGGGTGGATGCACTTTTGATTTCCGCTGTTTTGGCAAATTCAAAGCCCTCAGATGGGCCTCCGTGCAGGGACACATTTAACATCCATTGTCAGTGTCCCACATCTCGGCGAGGTGTATCCATAGCCGCGTGGCACCCAGTTCTATCGGGTTGGTGCATTTCTCGCAGCAAAAGAGCGACCGCGTTTTAAATCCTGCTCAAGTTACCCATAGGGCAGAAATGCGCTCGGACCACTGTCGTGCTTACGCCTTTATTGGTAAAAATGTGTCCTTGCCCAGAATGCTTCCACATCCTCTTTATAGGGTTCTGTCCATTACAGCGACGCGTTTCGAAGCTTCTTGCTTCTTTTTCAAAGGCTCGACTTCCTGTGCGCAGCTTGACACACCCTCCTTTTCAACTATGTCACGCCCATAGATGAGCAAATCATTCTGGTCTTTGGAGTGTGTCCTGCATTATAACCCTGGATGGGTGCACTTTTGATCTCTGCTGTTTTGGCAAATTCAAAGCCCTCAGATGGGCCTCCGTGCAGGGACACATTTAACATCCATAGTCAGTGTCCCACATCTCGGCTAGGTGTAGCCATAGCCGCGTGGCACCCAGTTCTATCGGGTTGATGCATTTCTCGCGGCAAGGGCGGCCGCATTTTAAATCCTGCTCAAGTTACCCTTAGGGCAGAAATGCGCTCGGACCACTGTCTCCAACAGGTGGGAACTTTGGAGCTTTGATATATATATATATATATATATATATATCAATACAGGCTTTCCGTAACGGCCCTTTACTCAAAACTTCCACATAATCTCAGGGCGATACAGAAGGACAGCCCAAACGCGTCCTGGCAACGAAGGGCTTTATTTAGTTATTACAGCAATCCTCATGGTTACGAAGCCAGCAGCAGCAAAGTGCAGGGGTGCATACAAAGAGAATGACACACGCGTTTCGGCTTGCGCCTTCTACTTGGTCAAAATGTGCTAGTAAGATTCTCTATTTAAAGGGGAAGCATGGTTCATTTCCCCCCACCACCAATTGAAAACAATGTCAGTTAATTAAAGGAGACACATTTCAATTTGTGTTTCATAAATGATTGAATACAAGAAACATGATTATTGGAAGCTTCTTTTAAAGTGGCAGAACTTACATTTTTTCTATATAAATATACACTTGTAAAGTACACAAGAGAAAAGGAAATAGACGCAAGACAATATATGTGTATGTACATATGTGTGTATATATATATATGTGTGTATATATATATGTGTGTATATATATATGTGTGTATATATATATGTGTGTATATATATATGTGTGTATATATATATGTGTGTATATATATATATATATGTGTGTATATATATATATATATGTGTGTGTATATATATATATATATATGTGTGTATATATATATATATATATATATGTGTGTATATATATATTCACTGAAAAAACCATAGGTTATAGACCATATATAGTTAGGAATTAGCATTTAAAAAACCTTATTTTACTCACACAAAACCATTGAAATTCCATATATAGTTAGTTGCACTAACTATATATCGCGCACCCGCAATCCACTGCTGATGATGTCACATATTACATCATTCATGACATGGTCAGTGACATCACTGATGACATCACTGATGACATCTCAAATGACATCACTGATGACATCATCCAGTGACTGTGTGTTTCTGAAAAGTTTAAATATGTTTTACATATTGAAGAATGAGTAGATGTAGAAGTGTCTGGATGAAGGATTTAGTAGGTGCGTGACTGACTGTATGAGTGAGTGATTAAATGTGTCTCACTGAGTGCATGGGTTAGTGACTAAACTGTCTTAATTTGTGCATCATTATGTCTGTTGTTCTGTAAACTGCTGCATGTGTTGGTCAGTAGCTATATGAGTAACTATATGGGTTATTGATTGATTGCCCAAGTATTTGTATGGGAGACTGAGTGTGTGTGTGTGGCTGGCTGGGAGGTGTGTGACTCTGTGCAGATCAATGTGTACTTGTATCAATGATTGTATAAGAGAGTAAGTATGTGTTAGTATATGTTTCAAAATGTAAGGTGCTCTATGTTTAACTGTATAGATT
The DNA here is from genome assembly GCF_964261635.1 of Lissotriton helveticus. NCBI lineage: Eukaryota > Metazoa > Chordata > Amphibia > Caudata > Salamandridae > Lissotriton > Lissotriton helveticus. The sequence continues at coordinate 932,677,106 of NC_136061.1, read as the reverse complement.
AGAAAATGGAAGTGTGATTGATTATTTACAGGACTGACTAGGTGTGTGAGTAACTCCATGGATGAGTGACAGAGTGTGAGAGTCTGTATAGGTGTATGAGTGCATATGATAGTGTTGTAAAGATGAGTGATTGTATGGATGAATGATTGTATGGGTAAATGAGTGAATGTGTGTGTAAACATAGGAATCACTGAGTGCGTATGTAGTAACTAATATTGGTGTGTCAATGGTTTCAAAAATTATACTCTGTATTTAACACTGGGTGTAACAGAGGTTATATTAAAGTGTGAGGAGATGCATTGTATTGTCACATGAATGATATCATCAGTGATGTGGTCATTGATGTCAAATGAGATGTCATCAGTGATGTCATCAGTGATGTCATCAGTGATGTCATTTGAGATGTCATCAGTGATGTCATTTGAGATGTTATCAGTGATGTCATTTGAGATGTCATCAGTGATGTCATTTGAGATGTCATCAGTGATGTCATCAGTGATGTCACTGACCATGTCATGAATGATGTAATATGTGACATCATCAGCAGTGGATTGCGGGTGCGCGATATATAGTTAGTGCAACTAACTATATATGGAATTTCAATGGTTTTGTGTGAGTAAAATAAGGTTTTTTAAATGCTAATTCCTAACTATATATGGTCTATAACCTATGGTTTTTTCAGTGAATTTTCAAGGTTTTGTAAATGCTAATTCCTAACTATATATGGTCTATAACCTATGGTTTTTTCAGTGAATTTCATTGGTTTTTTAACAGCTAATATCTGTAGCTGTAAAATGTATTCTTCTTTAAATCCAAAAATATATTTTATATGTTTATTAATAACTTTTTTTTAAAATATTTTTTTTTCTTCGTTCCCGCTTCGCGAATCGGGAAGCTTCCCGTTAGCGGACCTTGATGCCGCGAAATAGACCGCGAGCCGGTAAACGTTTCTTTACCGCAACTGCCGCGTTAGAAAACAACATCGTGACGCCTCCCGTACGCATGATGTTTCGCGTTGTCGCGTGATACGTCATATGACGTGCTACGTTAGCGAACTCGTACGCTTACCGAGTCGCAAAGCACATGTTTCTGGAAGCAAACCGGGAGGCCCTGCAAAGCGCGTAACGTAAACACAGCAGGTCATGTGACTTGGTAATAACACTTTTCATTGGTTCATTTCACTTTCGGTTTCCTAATGATGTAAGACTAGGTCATATGATCTAAAATGAACACTTTTCATTGGTTGAGAACTATTTTTTTTCCCAAATGGTGAAAATCCCTCCTTCTTTCCTCACTCTGACTTTCATCATTGTGAGAGAAAGACCCTTTGTTACCAGTGAGCAATGGCTTCTTTACTAGCTTCAGCTGGTGCTTCCCCACCACCTCCACCACATCCAAGGAAGAGTGGACCACCTGCTAAAGTTATAATTCAGCAAGAAGAGGAAGAAGAGGAACAGGACGACCTAGATAATCTCCCTATTATGGCCAGAAGATCTGTTGTACCGGAAGTAACGGGACCAGAGGGCAGGGAGATGGTGCCAAATATACAAACGAGATTTCGTGAAGTAAAACAAGTCTGCGTACATTGCAGTGGATTCATTTGCTACGGAGAAAGTAGCATCACTCTGATCAACAGAGCTATTGACAATCATGCTCATGTTTGTCCGAAACTCCCCAAACAATAAATTCTTTTTTTTTGTTTTCTTGCTCCTGTTGAGCCCTTTACAATGAATCGTTTTCGTTGCCCCCTCCGAAAAAAAACCAAAAAAAATATAAAACTGTTCAGAAAAATTCAAAAAAAATAAAAAAATGTTCAGAAAAATAATAAAAAAAATATAAAACAACAAAAACAATTTAAAAAAAAGTTCTTTTCAGAACTACCTCCCCGTTATTAAAAAATTGGTACAATATTTGCAACTGTGCCAACCTCTATTTCTCTTAGTTCGCTTCCCAGTTCGCTCCCCGGTACGCGAACCGGAAGCGAACCAAAATTTTTTTTTTTTTAAAAAGAACAGTAAGTATAAGGGAAGGAAACAGACAGTTATGTTAAAAGAAAGACAGCTATAGGGGAGTGAACTAGAGATACTATTACCCGTAATCCACTGCTGATGATGTCACATATTACATCATTCATGACATGCTCAGTGACATCATCAGCAGAGGATTGCGGGTAACAGTATCCCTAGTTTATTCCCTATAGCTGTGTTTCTTTTAACATAACTGTCTGTTTCCTTCCCTTATACTTACTGTTCTTTTTAAAAAAAATTGTTTAGATCAGTCAGAAACAGTGAAAGTAATGAAATATAAAAGACTACGTAGAATATGAGCACTGTATGCAACAACTTTGACACTTACAGAAGCCTCACCTTCTCTATGCCTCCTACACAGTTCTACATGTACATCATAAATGCAAACAGAACAGAATTAATTATACATGTTAAATGGTTTATTTTTGCTGTTCTCAGAATGTATCAAATTTCACTAAAACAGTGACTTGAAGGTATTCATCATATAACAGCGGGGAAAAAAAAACACAATCAAAATGATTGTGTTTAAAAAACCCATACAACATTACAAATCAGAATTCAGAACTCCTTAAAGTTAACTTACTTTCCATGACGGCCAAGGATGTCCTATGAACAGCTTACACTCTGTTGTGCTGTTATTACTTTCAACCCGCCACTTTCTGAAAGAAAACCTCCATCGTTTTCAAAAACATGTTACATACAATAAATGACTTCTTGCTCTCTACCACAAGTATCCACAAGGCCAAATCTTGTCAGAGCCATGTATAACTCTTGGATTTCTTGTTAGCCAATCCCGTCTTTTCGCATTTCCGCAACTTTCAGAATTAAAATGTTGAAGATCATTTACACAATCCTGGACTAGTAATATCTTCCCCTTCTTGCTCAATCATGTTCTACATTTCCTATCACACTGATACTGCTTACTATGAAGCAGACTTACACTACCTTTATGACTAGTACAATTATTTAATTCTCTACATCACTTTTAATCACAAAGCAATGTAAAACAGTAGACAGCATTGCAGACTTACATTCCCTCTACTCCATGTTTTGATTGGCTGCTTCAATTAGCTTATAAAAAGAAATAGTTTTTCTGAACTCATTCAAAGTGCACATATTTCTCAATAACGTCCAGTGTTATGGTAAAAAGTTATGTCTCTGTACTACACTTATCCTCAAGGCCAAATAGTGTAGGAGCCATGAGAACTTCTTGAAATTCCTCAGAGCACATCCCGAGATTCTTTCCCTAAAATTTTGGTTTTAAAAACACCAGGTAAGAGTTTTTAAGGTCATATGGCAATTTTTTTTTGAAAATTAAAACAGAATCATTGCAGAATGACCAGCCATTTCTACACTTTAAATAAGCTGTATAATATCCTGATGTTATTGAAGGACCATCATGATATATAATTGCTACAGTTACAAAAGTCCTTCCTGATATTGACAACTGTGAAGCCACAAAATTTTTAATTAAAGTTGTCAATTTTGTTCCATCAGGCCTACATCGTTGGAACATTAAAATGACATACTGGCCATATGTTCGTATAAATAATGTGGACATCATTTCAGATTTACATTGCCTACACTCCATATTGTGATCAGCTGCTTTTACTAGCTTATTAAAAGAGACTGGTTTACTGTCTGGCAAAGTTAAATATATAAATCTTTCTGAGTCTACACTAGTACTACTTGATACCCTACAGTTCTCGCAGTCATGCTGCCATTGATAAGAAAGCCCAAACAGGTGATCTACATCTACACCTTCAGCATGCAATACATCAAGCATATACATTAAAAACTCCTGACAATCTTGCTGACTATTTTGAGAGAATTGTGTTTGGCCTGAACATCTGTCTAAAAGATTTCGAATTTCAGACACACTTTCTATGTTTGTTCTATCAGTGCTACATTTCTCTAACACAGAATTTAACAAACTGCAAAATCTTTGATCAGAATTGACCACAATCTCTTCTTTTACATTTTGTAGAGAAAACAAAACATTAACCACTACATTAGCATAGCAGTTGACACCAGAACTGTTTTCAAATTGAAAACCAACAACATCTTCAACAGAATCCTTTTTGTTTCTGCTTATAATTTCAGGTTCATCGACTTTTCGTCTTTTTGCTACAACCTCCCCAGTATTGGTCACATTTCTTCGTTTCCGGCCTACCACACGTTTCTCAAACAAAGGATACTGAGGCAAATGTGGCGCATACTCTCTTCTCAACCTATTGTATTCCTTAACACAATCTAGATCCGCACAAATGTTTGTGACATCACACTCAATCAAGTACAATCCCGATAAAGTCCTAACTCGTGACAATGCCACATATGCCATACCCTCCTTGAACACAGAACTGCCAATATTCACCAATGCACAGTCTACACTTAAACCTTGCGATTTATGGATTGTCACCGCATATGCCAAGCAAACAGGAAACTGCTTACGACGAACATATAAGTCTTTTACAAGCAAAAATCTAGCAGAACAACGAGCAATTAGCTGTACTTCCTCAATGCCATCAAATTTAATTTTTAAAAATTCAATTCCATCTCTATTTCTGTATTTCACAAAATCAACAACATTACCCATTGATCCATTTACCAGACCTCTTTCAACATGTAAATTCCTTCTTAAAATTATACGGCAGTTCAAGCACACATTCAGAGTCTTCTCAAAACCCGCAGTTTTAGATATACTCTTCTCTAATGAATCCAATTTTGTTTTCAGATTCTCAGACAAAATAATTGTTGATCCCATATGCTCTACTCTGTCAATAGCTTCCAATTTCACAATCTCTTGCTTTTCTAAATGCAACATTTTGTTGTTGAATTTGGCACATTCTGCAAGAGTTGGCATCAAACATATTCCAGATTTTTTCTCAGTAACTTTCTGAAAAATATTCTCAGGCACAACATCTTCGTCTGGATATAAATTTGTCAGTAATCGTGCATGTAAAGCTTCTTTCCCATGCTCGGTCACTTTTCCAATTCTAACATCTTGTAGAATAGTCTTGTAAACTTCATCCTTTGCCTGACGCATATTTTCATGCAGTTCAGCATAATTGAAGTTTAACCATATATTGACGTTGCCAATACTCCCTAAGCACTTCCTGGTATCTTCATGCGTGAGCATTTTGAACACAGGTTGCCCTTTCACTGGTGTCAGCTGCAGAAGATCTCCGAAAACAATGATGTGTTTGCCACCAAATAACACATCATACTCTGTTTTGAGAACTTCTTGCATTCTCAAATGCACAAAGGCAAGCATGACATTGGAAACCATGCTTACTTCGTCAATGATAAGAAGTTTCATTTTCCTCAAGACTCTTGAAACTTCAAAACAAGCATCTCCAGATAGCGTGTGATATTCTAATTTGTTGTCATGCTCCACTGGCAGCATCAGTAAACGATGTAAAGTAATCCCTTTAATGTTATGTGCTGCCAGTCCAGTTGGAGCGGTGACAACACAAGACAGCGATGACTCTGTCCTTTCCTGCAAATAACATGAAATTGCTTTAATAAGGAAACTTTTTCCAGTTCCCGCTTCTCCACTCACGTACAGTCGGACAGGCTTCAACGACGTACATGAGCACTCTTTCTTGTCATGACTTAATCCATGATCAATTTGCATGGTAAGTTCGTCATATATTTTCCTCTGCTCAACGTTGAGTTGTCTTTCCAACTCTTCTAAGTTAACCGCATCCTCCTGAGCATGTGCCATGGCTCTTTCCACTTCATTCATAGCAGTGGCAGCTTCATTTTCGATAAGAGGTCCTCCTAGTGGATCCTGACTCAATGAAGCAGAACTCTGACTGTCCTGAGAACTGTCTCTGGCAATCTCGGCTGCAATCGTTGCTTCCTGCTCAATTTCCACATTCAACATTTCTACATATTTGGGAAAAGCAGGACATTCTATGGTCTCCTTGGCAGCATTGAATGAGTCTTCGTAACAAAGGAAATCTCCAAGCAGTTCCTCTTCTGCACGCCAAGGCTTAAAAAGTTGCAAAAGTGCTAAATAGAAAAACTCCTTTTTTGCAGGAGATTCGCCACTCAATTTTCGATGGTTTATCAAGTGGCATTTTCTTTGCTTGACCAGACATCCCTCACTTCCTATTACAGCATACACTCCTTTCTCAGTATCTTCTTTGATGTTCCTCTTGAATATGTAATTTTGCAGAACCTCATACAGACAAACATTCTCGAGGTGACTGCTTCGATTTGGATAATATGTATCCAACATGTTGCTCTTCAAAATGTCGGTACTGTTTGGCTCCTTTTCCGCCAAATACTCAATTTCCCGCACAGGTTTCAGAACTCGATTACGCGTTGCAGCAAGACCAACACTCGCCCAAACGATACTCCTGGACTTGGCATAGAGACTTGCTGAAGACAACCGGTCAGAACATTCGTAAGCTCCGATTTCTCGATGCGACAACATCTTCAGACTGAAACTGTACAACTTCTTGCTGAGGCTCTTTTCATGGGAAATGTCCTCCCACATATCCTTCAATTCTGTCTTCTCTTTTTTGGTGATGTAAGATGTCACATACCGAGCCACAGCCATACAGTTATCAGCCACAAACTGTATATCCATGTTAGCATTCCACATGGACAAAATCACCGGGTTGTAGTCGTTGATGTACTTAGACTCTTCGTTCCTCTTCAAATTGTATGTGTTTTTAGGTGATTTCTTCATCACATTATGTCGCAGCGAAGACATCAAACTGTTCACTCTTCCTTTAGAAATCACCGATCGTGGAAAGCCGAAACGACATTTGGTGTAGAACTTGTCTTTGTTCCGGAATTTACGACGACAGTACTTTCCACATCGATGGCTTTGGAAACGTAGAACTTTTTCTCTTAGGCTTTTTTTCTCCTTTGCGTTTGGAACAGCACACGTAGAATACTGTTCTATGAAACTCATCACTGAGTCGTCTGCATCCGTTCCAAATTTAGGTGCATCCTTGATCCACAGCAACATATGTATATGAGGAGCACCTCTTGCTTGGTACTCCTTCCTCCAGAAGAAATCCAACACCTCTCCAAGAGGTGGATTCTTCTTATTCATGATGAAAGACATCATACCTTCAAATCTATGATTGAAGTACCTACATACATTGACTGGATCCAAAGAGCACAGTTCTCCGGGTGTCTTGAATTCGATGTTTTCTACGTTAGCATTTGCCTCTCGTAGAAATTCAAGTAAGTCTTCCCAGCCATACTCAGCACAGCTCAAAGTGAGGAACCATGTGGGAGTTCCTAAGTTCCTCAGCATACATTTTAAATCACCATGACGACGGTACCAGTACTCATTAGTACCACGCTGACACGCCATGAGATTAATCAGGTGAGAATCCAAAATACTGTCTTGGACATTGACTTTATCCATAAAGTCACTTGCCGAGATGTTTTGCATGTGTATACCACTTTTCAAGATGTGGTTCACTGCATATGACAGTCCAGACAGATCGCTTTCAAACAGGAGATGAAACAAATAAGGAATGCATTGTCGAAACCTAGGATCTCCTGCATACAATCGCAAAGTCCGGTATTCAGAAGCAGGAATTTGATGAGGTCGCTCATCATATCTTCCTCCCTGACCTGTTGGAAAAAGCTGTGGGAAACACCGAGCTTCCAAACTTTCCTCCCAAACACTAATGGGACTCCCTTTCGCTTGTTTCATTTGAAACAACTCAATAGCATTCCCCATGACTTCCTTGGAATGCAAAGGATGAACACTATAATGTTCATATATTTCTTCACTAGTACAGGGTTCTACTTTCTCAATTTGACCAGCACACAAATCGCTATCCTCTTCCTCACTTACTTCCTCTTCTGCAACATATACATTTTTATAGTATTTATTATATTTTTTCAAATACAATGTTGCCCTTTTGACTTTCCTAACATCTACTAAATCTTGCCATATTTTCTTATTCTTTGTCGGAACCCCATTAACTAAGATAACAAGAGGTTCCTCTTCCACTTTTTCTACTCCAATTGTGTTAATGTTTTTCTTCAAATCTAGAGGCAAATAAACAACTCTTCCCTTTAATCCTCTCTGTAAATCTGATGGAGGCAATTTCCCTGTCTTTGGCTCCATTCTTACAATAGCCTGAAAGGGATGGATACTTTGAATCAAAATAGATTCATAAGTATTTAAATCCTTCAATTCAGAAGGAATCTCAACCAATTCCAGATTATTATGAACTGCTCTAGCAGGCATCTGGTTTTGATTTAATTTGTTACAACAATAAGTACACACACGTTGATCCAATCCCAAATCAAAACAATTTTCTACCATCAAGTATGTTGTAAAATCCTTCCATTCACTATTATTTTCCCTTTCACTTTTTCCATATAAATCCACTAACTTAGTCTGATTCTTATAATAAGTGCGTCGACAACACACACAAGTGAAATTTGGCCTCTCACTTGATTTCACCTCAAACGTCGCAATTTCCCTCTGGAAATTATCTGTACTGGAAACCTGTACACTATCTTCCACATTACTCTCTTCTTCTTGGTCAATTTCAACATTCTCCTCTTTACTTCCAAAGTAACAAAACTCAATTTCTTCACATATATTCTTCACATCTATTTCAGAACCATGCAAAAGAGCAGCGCATAATTGTTTAAGCATAATTGCTGGACTCTTAGCATAATACAACATTCTAACTAATTTCCTCACTTTATTATGATGCACTGCTAGCATCCTGAAATGATGAAAAACACTCTGGCATACTCTCCTGGAAAGACAAGCCAGTGAATGACCATGCAAACCTATCACTTCTCTCACTCTGCAAGGATCTAATTCTTGCAACAACTTCATTTTCTGCTTCAAACTTTTCTTACTAAATGACCGTATAAAATCACAAAGCAAATTGATGGAATCCTGTCGTACACTGCAAATACTACTACACTTCCAGGTGTACACAGGACCCTTAGGACGTCTCCCTAAAACCTCATTACCTAACACCTCTTCTATCTCTGTTCTCACAAGTTTTTCTTTTTCAACTGGACAACCATCTTTCACTTCATAAGCTCGACCACTGGTGTCAACTGCATGCACCAAATCATTATCCTGGAAATAACTCTCCTCATTAAAAAATGCCTCAGAGCTTGAACTATGCATCCATTCTCCAGAAAAAACTTCACAAAAATTACTACGATTAACTATTCTCTTCCATCTACTATTTCTTTTGAAATCATAAATTACCTTGTTTAGCTTCCTAATTCTATTGATTGTAAAAATAAATAACTTACGTTTAATTTCAAATGCCTGATCAATAACTTTCTCAACTATTTTTTTTCTCTTATAAAAAACCACTTTCTGCTGACCTTTCTTAATATTTTTTAACAAATTCCCAATTATCCTGTTGCGGAACATTCGTTTACGAATATCCCTAAACTGTTGTTTCCTTCTACTTTCATGCATAGAGTTATCTCTTACTCTAGCAGTAACATTTCTCATTGGCCTTTCCTTACCATTTGAATTCTTTCTCCTTTTCTGGACTGAAACATTTTCTGTAGTAATATTTTTTTTACTACACATATTTCTTATGACTGTTTTTCGACTCTTACCCGGTGCTTTCTTGGTGACTTGACAAATATTTTTGTTAGAGGACTGCTGCATTATTCCATGGTCCTGCTGTCTTTGACGTTTTGCAGCCTTTCTTACTCTTTCTTTGCTAGGCATCCTAAAATCTTGAAATAATCTGCAGTTGAATCTGTGGTAAAATATAATAAAAAATGTTATTAACCACTATTACCCAACAGTAAATTAATAACAGTCATCAAAAACTTAACACACTACTTAAGTATATAATATACTGAAGCCTATCTCCAATTTTTCACTGAACAGGACTCATCTCTTCTTAACCTTGGATAAACCTCACCTACTCTGTGTCCCCTGCACATAATTAAATGTAAAGGGGCAGATTTATATTAACTAGCACATCCCCAGGGATGCACCAGTTAACGTGCACCGCTGCTCTGCCACCCACGGTGTGCCGCATTTACAATCAGATAGGACAAAGCTACATCAAAACCCTGCGCCTGCTTGAAGCAGGCATAGATCTTGACGCAGGTAGGCTGAAAGCTAAAGCAACAACTAAGTGTCGTGTGCAGAAGTTACAAAAAAGGAAAAATGGCGTTTAAACCAGTAATGAGACCATGCTAACGTAATACAGAGTAAAAATATCCAGGATCTACATCAGTTTGGGGTTCACGAACCTGGCAGGTACAAGGCACTGAGGCTTTCCACTGTGCATGTCTCATCCCAAAACATATGTTGTTTGTGAATGAAACAATTTCCCAGACCAAATGCTTTGGATTGGCTACTTCTAAAAAATTAAACACCCCTACTATCCCGGAGTTAGAGGAATATGATGGTTGGAGTAATTTTACTCGTTGTCTATTAAAGATTTACAGGCCCTACTCCGTAATTCTTCCTTTAACATTTCCAGTATAAATCCAAAAGGTTGACTGCTTTGGCAACGTGCCTTATCCACGGTTTAATAACGCTGCCTTTTGCTTTATATAAGTTTTCAAATTGTATGAAATATATACCAATAGGTCGTTATTAACCTTTAGGTAGTGGTTTTCTTCATGAAGTCTGGTCGCTTCCATACACATACAGATTTTCAAAGATGATCAAGAACTTTATCTGAATGGAGAGGAATGCACTGAGACGCCAGATCATTCACTAATGTGTAGGCACATACAGTTACACGGTTCATGCAACAAACACCGACCAAATATGGCTTGCGTGTTGCAAGGCACACCAGTTCCTGCTATCATCCCCACGTTCAAGTTCTTGGAAAATGGTAGTTATTTGATGCTCAATAATGAAGATTGTTCTGGGTTAATTAAAAGTATTCATTTTATCGTAACAGTAAATGAACGGGTTATTTGCTGCAGAAATGTTCTATTTCCTCCCACACATGAACATAGGGAGTTTTCAATCTGGCCACAAATACCAACCTTGGGAGCACATTTCAACGGCATGGCAAGAGTAAGAGCTATTTTGTCTCAGAGAGAGGTGGCCTTGAGTTCGGCCCGTGAAACTTTCGTGCTTCACACAGCGAACACCCGTACAGAGGTGCAGACCCTTTTAAATACAGATTCGCCTTTCCATTTCAGCAAGATGGTTCGGACTATCTCTAACGCGTCCTCCACAAAGGGCCTGGCGCACTTTTTTAAAGTTGTTACCAGTGGTCTCGTGACTTCATTTGAGAAAATCTTTGGAGTCATCCCTGCTTTCTTACATTCTATTTTTTCCACTCTGCTTCGTGGATTCCCATTTTTACTTGCATTACCAGCGGACGCTCTTGTGCTTTTTTACATTTTTAAATATGGATGTCCCTCCTGTGCAAGCTCCCGCCCTGCAGCTGCTGACACTGTTCCGCAATCGCATGCTAGAATATTATGGCACAATGCCGTTGGCGATATTAAGCACGGCATATGGATTATCTTTTCTATGCTGATGTGATTCCTTCAAATCTAAGACACTAAAGTATCGGCACGCCCTAAACCAACACAAAGAGACCTTCTTAGCAAATAATATATTATGTGTATTAGGGAGGGTGAGATATAAACAGCCGCGGGCCGTGGAGGGAGTTACGGTGGGGCAGGGATGCGGGGAGGGGGAGGGGCAGGGTGGAGCCCTCTCCACCCTGCCCCTCCCCCTCCCCGCCTCCCTGCCCCACCGTAACTCCCTCCACGGCCCGCGGCTGCTTATAAGTGTTGCTAACTCTTATTCATTTACAGCATGTTAACATACTGTCACCATTCGCTTTTTATGTACTATTGACTATGCTGGTAATTTTGCTACTGATAATATGTGTACTTGTATAATCTAAGATACTACGCCTGAGAAGACGGCATTAGTAAATAAACATTTCAAATACACATGTGTTCTTCTTAACTCCATGTTCTCGTTTCTAAGAAATATATAACGACCGACTGTTCATGAGTTCCACGTATCCTGAGGTACTCTAAGTTCATATTCTGGATTGTCTAAACATTGAGAGTTTGTTATATCCAATGTGACACTGTACCTAGCTTGCTAAGGGGTTTTGATTACTAAGGTGAGTTTTGGGACACCCTAATTCGCCGAGGTTCCAATCCTCTGTCCACAGTTCTGTGTCAGAACAGAAACCCTGCGACAGGGGCACCCCTCAACCTTACTGGAGCTTCATCACACTTGCGATACAACTCCAGCAATGCGCCAACTTTACGGCACAAATACATCACGCATCTGTGCTGTTTTTGCCCCATGATGCGCCGCATTATAAATGCAGCACACCATGGGTGTCGGAACAGCGGCACAGAATGACTAACACATCCCTGGTGATGCGCCAGTCATCATAAATCTATCCCTATGCTTCTTATCTTGTTAGAGATAAACCGCCATATGTATCATCAAAGTTTTTTGCATTTCCTAAATAGCGAACTTTAAGGAATAAATAGCGATTCTTTACCATTCCTAGTTTGCGATGACCTATTTGCTAATTACAAATTACCCATTCATTTCCATGCAGCAGGAGGCCCATAGGAATGAAGGTGCAATTTGCGATTAGCAATTACCTCATCGCAAATTACGAATTTTTCCGACGGTGCAGGGGTGTCTCAAGAACACCCTGCTGCACCCCTGAAAAAGAAATTTGGGGTCATATGGCGCACATAAATTTTGAAAACATTCCTTTACCTCAAAAACGATTTTCAACTCATAATTTGAAAACACTGCACATGGGGAAATGACTTAAAATGTCCTTAAGACACATAAAAGCATTTTTTGATTGCCTTTGCAGCATGTTTCAGTCACCTTTAACATGCCTATGTAACGGAAACATTCAAAATCTAAATTTGCCATGCACAGGTGGGAGCATATTTACAAGCAATTTGCTCCACAGACAAACTTCTTACATTGAAATGGGAAAAATAACATCAGAGACTCTCAATTACCTTATAAAGAAGCAGACACCATTATGTCCTTCTCATCAATATTAAAACCATTGCTTTTTCTCAAAAACGATTTACAAGTCATAATTTGAAAACACTCCACAGCTCCTATGCACATAAAAGCCCTGTCAGTACTAATACTTCACATTTTCTCCAATTACAATTTCTCAAAGAAACAAAATCTATTTGTGAAACACTTGAGACAAAGCAACATTTGAAAAACACAACTTTCTTCATAATTTTCTCCTTAAAGCACACTATTTTCTATCTAAATTAAAGAAATCTTTTCTCACCTTAGCAAATACTTAGAGTTTCAAAACAGTCTCAGAAACACACCAATTTGTCTTCAGCAGAGCAAAAGGTATGCACTCCAGAGTCTGCAGCTATCAAAAGCACAGAAATGCTGTAATTCCTCACACATATCTCTCATGTCACCCAATCAAAACTCTTCCCTCACTTTTTTTCAAAGCAAAACCCTTCCCCCCTCTGCCCCCTCTCTGCTTTTTCTGCATAGCAACCACCTCTTGCAAGACCTCTCACACAACAATGTTGCAATTGAACTCTGAACTCTCAGTGCACCTGCATATCCAGAGCATTCTTTCATTTAATGATTTTTTCTTCGCCACTCAAAATACATCTTTCAACGAACTCATCCATGCACACTAACTTTCTGTTTTCAGCAATCAAAATCCACCAATCACTCTTACTGCTTCATTAACACAGAAACTCCTCAGTTTTTTTCATTTTACACTCTCATTTTTTCAACTGCCATTTCATTGCCACACTTCATCTGACTGCAGCAGAACCTTCTCTCACCATGTTTTCTGTCTGGATTGTTGGACATAGTTACATCTATTGGGCTCAAAGGTACGTTGAAAACAGGAATTTACCTAACCTCAATTTACAAGATGTGGAAATTAAGTGGTTTGGCCACAGAGGATTAAAATGTCACCAATTGATACCATTGGTGAAAACCTTTATGCATTTGCCAAAACCTGACCTGTTAATTGTGCACTGTGGAGGTAATGATTTGGGCACTTTGACTGGGGTAGGTCTGGAAATGCTTTTAAAGGACACCTTTGAGCAATTGATGGCACTTTTTCCTCAGACTGCCTTGGTATATTCAAATATATGCCAAAGACAGAAATGGAGGTGGTCGAACCAATTTTGTCCACAAATTGAGAAATCGAGGAAGCATGTAAACAAATCTGTTTCAGCTTACATGAGAGACCATGGAATGGGCTCCCTGTACAACAATAACTTGCGTTACTACATGCAAGATATCTACAGAGGAGATGGAGTTCACTTCTCAGATGAGGGCAACAGAGTTTTCACTCTGAATTTAAGACTGTGCATTGGTACCTACTTATAAGTACCTAAATGTACCATAAACCCAAAAGCTCTTCTCAGAGCTACCCTACATCTGATCACTCACAATTATTATTTTACTCTAACTTTTTTCACTAATTTTCAAGAAAGTACGCTCCCAGAAGGCTTCCCGGTTCGCGAACCGGGCGCACTCCACGCAAAAAAACTAAAAAAACTGTATATTTTTTTTGCCCTGCGAGACCCTTTCAAAGCCTCCACATCAAACCTAGGGGGTCAGGGACGATCTACTATGCCCCCTTATGGTCATTTGCCCCTTCGCTTTGGCCTCCTCTTGTCTCTCGATCCTACCGAGAGACAAGATGGCGGCCGCTACGGACTGTTTGGAATGTTTACAGACGCCGAAAAACCAATCAGCTTCGCAAACCTCCGTAACGCGAAAAGTACGCGAAGCGGAGCGCTGTTACAGATATATATCTTTTTTTGAACGTTAATTTCTCAAAATCCACTGGAGCACATATATTGAGACCTAGCAAAGGCACATCGGGCTACCAGTCCCTACAATTTTGCCAAGTTTCGTGCAAATCCATTCAGCCGTTCGATTATTATTATTTTATTTTTTTTTGCCCCACGGGGCCCTTTTAAAACCTCCACATCAAACGTAGGGGGTCAGCGAGGATCTACTATTCCCCCTTATGGTCATTTGCCCCTTCGCTTTGGCCTCCTCTTGTCTCTCGATCCTACCGAGAGACAAGATGGCGGCCGCTACGGACTGTTTGGAATGTTGACAGACGCCGGAGAACCAATCAGCTTCGCTTCACAAAGCTCCGTTGCGCGAAAAGTACGCGTCCTGGGACGCTGCCCGGTCCGCTGTTACAGATATATATCTTTTTTAAACGTTAATTTCTCAAAATCCACTGGAGCACATATATTGAGACCTACAAAAGGCACATCGGGCTACCAGTCCCTACAATTTTGCCAAGTTTCGTGCAAATCCATTCAGCCGTTCGGGCTAAAAGTGAGGCCAACCGCCCTATGGAAATTAACATGGGAAAAACGCGTTTTGGGACCCCCCTTTTTTCTCGGCCCCCCCTTGACGAACCCCCAAAATTTTCAGGGGCTGCTCAGAAACAAAATGTGCCATTTTCCTGAAAATTTCAGCCAATTCCGTCCACAAACGCCAAAGTTATTAGACATAGAATTTTCAAAAATCCCATAGAGAAAAAATCCTAACTATATATACCTACTGGCGACCGCCAGTAGGTAATATATATATGTGTGTGTATATATATGTGTGTATATATATATGTGTGTGTATATATATATGTGTGTGTATATATATATATGTGTGTATATATATATATATATGTGTGTATATATATATATATATATATGTGTGTGTATATATATATATATATATATATATATGTGTGTGTATATATATATATATATATATATATGTGTGTGTATATATATATATATATATATGTGTGTGTATATATATATATATATATGTGTGTGTATATATATATATATATGTGTGTGTGTATATATATATATATATATATATATATGTGTGTGTGTATATATATATATATATATATATATGTGTGTGTGTATATATATATATATATATATGTGTGTGTGTATATATATATATATATATATGTGTGTGTATATATATATATATATATATATATATGTGTGTGTATATATATATATATATATATGTGTGTGTATATATATATATATATATATGTGTGTGTGTATATATATATATATATATATGTGTGTGTATATATATATATATATATATATATGTGTGTGTATATATATATATATATATATATGTGTGTGTATATATATATATATATATATATATATGTGTGTGTATATATATATATATATATATATATGTGTGTGTATATATATATATATATATATGTGTGTGTATATATATATATATATATATGTGTGTGTGTGTATATATATATATGTGTGTATATATGTGTGTGTGTGTATATATATATATGTGTGTATATATATATGTGTGTGTATATATATATATATATGTGTGTGTGTATATATATATATATATATATGTGTGTGTATATATATATATATATATATGTGTGTGTGTGTATATATATATATATATGTGTGTGTGTGTATATATATATATGTGTGTATATATATATATATATTCACTGAAAAAACCATAGGTTATAGACCATATATAGTTAGGAATTAGCATTTAAAAAACCTTATTTTACTCACACAAAACCATTGAAATTCCATATATAGTTAGTTGCACTAACTATATATCGCGCACCCGCAATCCACTGCTGATCATGTCACATATTACATCATTCATGACATGGTCAGTGACATCACTGATGACATCACTGATGACATCTCAAATGACATCACTGATGACATCACTGATGACAACATCCAGTGACTGTATGTTTCTGTAAAGTTAAAATATGTCTTACATATTGAAGAATGAGTGGATGTATAAGTGTCTGGATGAAGGATTTAGTAGGTGCGTGACTGACTGTATGAGTGAGTGATTAAATGTGTCTCACTGAATGCATGGGTTAGTGACTAAACTGTCTTAATTTGTGCATCATTATGTCTGTTGTGATGTAAACTGCTGCATGTGTTGATCATTAGCTATACGAGAGGCTATATGTGTTATTAATTGGTTGCCCAAGTATTTCTATGGGAGATTGAGTTTGTGTGGGGGTGGCTGGAAGGTGTGTGACTCTGTGCATAGATGTGTGAGCAGTTTATTCACTAGGTGTATGAGTTCAAGAGTGCATGTGGAAACAGCTACATGGGCAGTTGACTGTGTGCATGAGTGTATTGATGAGTGAATGGATATCTCAATGCTACATGTCATAGTAAGTACATATGTAAAACACAGTACATGTGAGAGTTGGCATATATAAATAACTGTGCATGAGAGCCACTGAATGAGTGAGTGGTTGTATCGATCATTGTGAACTTGTATCAGGGATTGTATAAGAGAGTAAATATGTGTTAGTATATGTTTCAATAAGTAAGGTGTGTTTAACTGTATAGTTGAAGAAATGGAGGTGAGATTGTTTCTTTGCATGACTGACTGGGTGTGTGAGTAACTCCATGGATGAGTGGCAGTGTGTGAGTGTCTGTATACACTGAGTGTATCTAAGGTTATATTAGAGTCTGAAGAGGTTTATCGTATTAGCACAAGAATGATGTCAAATGAGATGTCATCAGTGATGTCATTTGAGATGTCATCAGTGATGTCATCAGTGATGTCACTGACCATGTCATGAATGATGTAATATGTGACATGATCAGCAGTGGATTGCGGGTGCGCGATATATAGTTAGTGCAACTAACTATATATGGAATTTCAATGGTTTTGTGTGAGTAAAATAAGGTTTTTTAAATGCTAATTCCTAACTATATATGGTCTATAACCTATGGTTTTTTCAGTGAATTTCAATGGTTTTTTAATAGCAAATATCATAAGCTGTCGAATGTCAAGTACGTGGTAAGTAAAAACATTTTCGTGTTTATGCACACTGATCTGCTTTGAATGCTGCCCCCCACCCCTCATTTCTATTAGGAGTACTCTCTCTTTGCAGATAGTGAAGGGTAGTTAACGCAGGCCTTTGCCCCCCTTGTAATCCGTCGTGCCTGCTTCTCTCTCCATTTGATTGATTGTTCTCTTTGGTTCATTCTCTATTTACAAACAAGCACAGAGTCGCAATACTCTGTTTAGTCTTTGCAGATAGCGAAAAATCGTGTAAAAAAAGAAAAGGAATCGAGCAAAATCAGTAGGCCACTAATGGGATCTCTTTTTGACCTCCCTAAAATAGAAACATTAGGAACAACCTGTTGATAATACCAATGTGTATGTACATAAGCGGCGTTCATTTGTGTTCACAGTACCCCTTCTTGATTGTTTGAATCGAGCATTGAATTGTTCGAAGTTGGTTCTCTTAAGAATCTTCTCTGCCTGCAAACGAGGAAGAATAGGAATATTCTCTCTCCCTTTGCAGATAGTGAAGGGTAGGTAACGCAAACCTTTAACACGTCGTGCCTATTTCGTTCCTCATTGATTGATTGTTTCCCCAAACATTGACTGTTTGGGAATTGGTTCTTTTTGGAGGTATTCCCTGTTTGCAAATATACGTAGGAAAATCTTTGCAAATAGTGAAAGGGTACGTAATGCGGACCTTTCTCCCCCGTTGTAATCTGTCATGCCTATCTACTCCCCACTGATTGATGCACCTGTTTCACCCGGACCATTTACTAGAGATACGTCATCTGGCCCGACCAGAGAGCACCCCTAGTGAAAAGGACATATGCAATAATAACGAAGTGATCACTGTATCCTGTTAACAGAAACTTTAGCATGAAACAACCTGGAAAGAAAAGAATAGGAAAACGAAAATCAGTAGGCCACTGATGAACATAAACTTTTATTAAACAACGAACAAAGAAACGATAACATAACGTAATGATAAAACCTATTAATGTCCTAGAAACAAGAAAACGTTAGAAATATGCCAGTGGTGAGAGACCAGAAAAACAGTAAGAGAAACCAAATCACCCCTCGCTGTCCCACCGCCTGCCACGCCCAAAAAATCGATAGACTAGGGAAAATGCAAGTCAGTAGAACATCCGCCCCCACTCTGGAAACTTCCAAGGTGGGGCAGGGTTGCGGCTACGCCCAGCCGGGAGCAGCCCATATAAGGCGGATCCTGCTGCCACGCCTCGGCCAGGAGATCCTAACGTAGGGTGTAGCCGGAGGAGAGGCCGAGGCCAGCGGGACCCGGCCAGGGGATTGCCTTTACAACGCTGAAGAGTTTCAGGGGGGGGGAATGTCTCCTCGACCCTCCCCTCTCTCTCCCAGTCCGGCCGCGGTGGCCCTTGAGAGTTGCAGGTAGTCCCGCCACATGCTCTTCCGGTCCGGCCACCAACGGTCGGGGGGCCGAGGCCGACGGGATCCGGCTGCAGCCGATAAACCAAGAAACCCGTTCATGGGGCCAGAGCCAGGGGCGTCCGGCCGACATCCACCGGAAGCCCGGCCCGAAGACGGACGGGACACTTCTTCTCTCTTGAATAATGGCTGCGACAACACTGGGGGGGGATGTCTTGCACATGCCTCCGACCCCCCCCCCCCCCCTCGTCCTCATCACCTGGTCCGGCCATAACAAATCTCAAGCGAGACGCCGTGGGGTGCACTGGGAGGGAGAGACGATGCGAACAGGCCTCTCCCGCCTCCCCAGTGGAGGCTTCCCACCTGCACCCTCGGCGCTCCAAGCGCCCGGAAAAGGGTTCTTCCACTGTGGCGATGCTGCAACGTCTCGCCCGGCAGGGTGGAGCCCGTCCGCTCATTTGACCCCGCGATCGCCAGTAGCTACCGAACTCTCAAAATGGCGGTCGACCTGGCAAGAGCGGGCCCAGCATAAAGAAATGGCCCGGTCACTGGTTGACTCCACCACCGTAGTCCTCCACGACTTTGAAGATTCTACAGGAGCCGCGGGAGTCTCCGACCCCCGCAGACACCCCCGATGGGGAATGACTGCCATGATCGCCCGTGGAGTGACGAAACTGTATCCGCGGGACGTCGGCGCTCCCATGCTGGCGCCAGCCTCACTTTGAATTACTAGAATCCTGCAGACCTCAGTTCCGGTGAAAGCACAGTGTGACCCGGTAGGAAAAATTGTTGCACCCCCTCCCCTTTTTGACTGATAGTTCAAACCACCGATCCTTTCCTTTGCCCTTTTAACGGAACTTTGGACTGCCTCCCCCTCTTTTACATTTTCTAGAGAAAACAAAACATTAACCACTACATTAGCATAGCAATTGACACCAGAACTGTTTTCAAATTGAAAACCAACAACATCTTCAACAGAATCCTTTTTGTTTCTGCTGTGACCCTGCTACAGCACAGGCATTGTCCCCAGCAGTAATTCTGCAATGCCGGTAAGAATAGCTGTGGTGCCTACTGGACTCACTCACCCCCGCGGCGCCCCACGCCGTTATTTGCTGGGCGGCAACTTACTAGACATCACCTTCGTGACATCCAGATTTCAGCGCTTTCTGCTGCCTTGGAACTATTCGCACAACAGACCGCTACTGACAATCCACCCCCCGCGGCGCCCCACGCCGTTATTTGCTGGGCGGCAACTTACTAGACATCACTTTCGTGCCATCTAGATTTCAGCGCGTTCTGCTGCCTTGGAACTATTCGCACAACAGACTGCTACTGACGACCCACCCCCAGGCAACATCTTCTGAATTTTCATAATTTGAAAGAACTAGTAACATGTCCTCATCAGGAATTCAAAAGAAATTGCCACGGTCTCTTCGTTGTTTAAATGTTTTTACTGTTTTTGTTTTGTTGTATATATTTATATGTTATTAAAGTTTTATATTCCTACTACTTTGTTGGAGTGCTATATATTTTTAATGTGACACATAATTGTAAAAACTTTGATGTACAAAGAGTCATTCCTGGAATCTTCTGCTTCAGGCTCGGTCCCCTCCCCAATCACAATACAGGATGGTTTTCAGATAGTAGGAACACGTGTGGTGTGACGGATCTCATCGGGTGTGGGCCTTGATCTACTATAACTCCTTTAAAGAGGGGTGATTCTTTACAGCTGGAGCCATAAACTACATCTGCAGGGCTAGCTGATAGCCTGGACAATCGGACACAGAGGAAGAGGAGTGTCAGAGGGTGCGGTAGTGAATAGGGCGAAAGGGAGGTGTCGGGCGGGCACAGAGTGTGATTCTCAGGGAAGAGCAGCGCAGATGGGGGGAGGTTTATTGCCCATGCATAAGACAGAGAGCGGGGGTGACCAGTGCCTGTGGAAGATGCTTGCGAGGGTGGGGAGCCATGCTACGAATCGACAGCGTGCAGAGAGTGGGTCTGGTCAAGGCATCTAAAATGGCTGCCGTGCACGACAAAAGTGTGGCATTTCAAAAAAGGCAAGATGGCGCAAACAATGTTTTTCAACACTTCCTCATTTCCTTCGAATCGAACGTTAACAGACGTTGGTGCATATTACCAAAGCTAAGCGATATTTATCGCTAACGATGCTTACCAACAAATTTTTTACCGCTAAGCATCGTCAGAAATTATCGAAGATAAATCTTGCTATTATCAAGGTTTATCGCAAATGCGATAAAAAACGGCCGCAATGCATGAATATCGCTAAAAAGTCAGCGATATTCATGCATTACCGAGCTAATGCTCTTAGCCATGTTATCCACCTCCCATTGGATAACATGGCTAAGAACTGCTCAGGGCAGGTATAACTTTTTGGAGATATTCGCGCTTAGCGCGAATATCTCCAAAAGTTGGTAATAGGAGATAGATATCTTGCATGTTGTAAGGCAAATTATTGTGGTATATGGAACTCATACCATAATCTCTCAGGAAAGCAGAAACTGATCCTTTTGGGACCGCCTGAAAAGGCCTACGGGGTGAGGGGTACTCTACTTTGCCCCCTTTTCACGTTCCGAACTATTTTATTTTACTCTCTTCTGTAATTACACAAAATAGCAGCGATAAGATGCATCGGAGACACACAGTGAGAGAAAGGAGGCCGGAGATGAAGAAGAGATGTCAAATACACATTGGAGATAATATAGTGGCAGAAGGGAAGTAAATATGAGTAAACTTACCATGTAACAAAAATGTTGCACTCTATACTATAAGTCTCATTTTATACTACAATCACTTCGCTACAACCTCATAAATTAAAAATAAAAATGAATAATGTCTCAAACAATTTTTGATTTCTAAATATAAATTTATTCTTCAGAATTTTCTAAATTTGAAAGAACTAGTAATATGTCCTCATCAGCAATTGCCTCATGAAAAGTCTGCAATGATGATTCTTGTAACTCTATGGTCTCCAAACATTCGATAAATTCGCCATCAACAGATTGATCAAAAAAATCATTCAAGTCATCTCCTCCTTGTGACAATATTTCATTATTGGTGCTGTCAATTTCAATCAATGTAGTGGAATCATTCAAGTCATCTCCTCCTTGTGACAATATTTCATTATTGGTGCTGTCAATTTCAATCAATGTAGTGGAATCATTCAAGTCATCTCCTCGTGACAATATTTCATTATTGGTGCTCTCAATTTCAATCAATGTAGTGGAATCATTCAAGTCATCTCCTCCTTGTGACAATATTTCATTATTGGTGCTGTCCATTTCAATCAATCTAATGGAATCATACAAGTCATCTCCTCCTTGTGACAATATTTCATTATTGGTGCTCTCAATTTCAATCAATGTAGTGGAATCATTCAAGTCATCTCCTCCTTGTGACAATATTTCATTATTGGTGCTGTCCATTTCAATCAATCTAATGGAATCATACAAGTCATCTCCTCCATGTGACAATATTTCATTATTGGTGCTCTCAATTTCAATCAATGTAGTGGACAATTCAAAAGAAATTGCCACGGTCTCTTCATTGTGAGCCATTTTATTTTGAAATTGCTTGCTGTAAATTGCAGAAAAAAATAATCACTTTCATTTATCGTTTTTAGTAATACATAATATAAAACTAACTTTATCAAGTATTTAGTATAACAGAAAGGACTGCAAATAAATAACAGAAAACATTTTTCAAATTATCTTCAAGTGTACAACATAGTTCCCCTTACAAATTAACAACTCACCTTTTTAAAAGTAGGAGAAGTGTTAGTACTGTGTAAATCAAACACCAGAAATTCACCACCAAAAATTCCTCACAAATGTACCTCAGACAGTAGTATCACAAAATGGCTGTGGTTTCCTCTCATTTGACATATATACATAACCAATTAACTTTCATCACACACAAATACAAAACCAAAGTAACATTTTAATTGGTTCTAAATTTCAACACTTTCAAATGTGTTTTCCCCATGCAATTTTCCATAGGACATTTACATACGTCTACAGCCTGAATGGCTGAACGGAATTACACCAAACTTGGCAAAATGGTACATCAAACCTAAGAGGTCAGGAAGGATCTACTATGCCCCCTTATGGTCATTTCCCCCTTCGCTTTGGCCTCCTCTTGTCTCTCGATCCTACCGAGAGACAAGATGGCGGCCGCTACGGACTGTTTGGAATGTTGACAGACGCCGGAGAACCAATCAGCTTCGCAAAGCTCCGTAACGCGAAAAGTACGCGAAGCGGAGCGCTGTTACAGATATATATCTTTTTTTGAACGTTAATTTCTCAAAATCCACTGGAGCACATATATTGAGACCTAGCAAAGGCACATCGGGCTACCAGTCCCTAATATTTTGCCAAGTTTCGTGCAAATCCATTCAGCCGTTCGATTATTGACATTTAGATACGTCTACAGCCTGAATGGCTGAACGGAATTACACCAAACTTGGCAAAATGGTACATCAAACCTAAGAGGTCAGGGAGGATCTACTATGCCCCCTTATCGTCATTTGCCCCTTCCCTTTCGCCTCCTCTTGTCTCTCGATCCTACCGAGAGACAAGATGGCGGCCGCTACGGACTGTTTGGAATGTTGACAGACGCCGGAGAACCAATCAGCTTCGCTTCACAAAGCTCCGTTGTGCGAAAAGTATGCGAACTGGAGCGCTGCCCGGTCCGCTGTTACAGATATATATCTTTTTTTAAACGTTAATTTCTCAAAATCCACTGGAGCACATATATTGAGACCTACAAAAGGCACATCGGGCTACCAGTCCCTACAATTTTGCCAAGTTTCGTGCAAATCCATTCAGCCGTTCGGGCTAAAAGTGAGGCCAACCGCCCTATGGAAAACTCAATGTTAAAAACACGTTTTGGGACCCCCCTTTTTTCTCGACCCCCCCTGGACGAACCCCCCCCCCAATTTTCAGGGGCTGCTCAGAAACAAAATGTGCCATTTTCCTGAAAATTTCAGCCAATTCCGTCCACAAACGCCAAAGTTATTAGACATAGAATTTTCAAAAAACCCATAGAGAAAAAATCCTAACTATATATACCTACTGGCGACCGCCAGTAGGTAATGTGTGTATATATATATATATATATATATGTGTGTATATATATATATATATGTGTGTATATATATATATATATATATATATATATGTGTGTATATATATATATATATGTGTGTATATATATATATATATATATATATATATATATATATATATATATATATATTCACTGAAAAAACCATAGGTTATAGACCATATATAGTTAGGAATTAGCATTTAAAAAACCTTATTTTACTCACACAAAACCATTGAAATTCCATATATAGTTAGTTGCACTAACTATATATTGCGCACCCGCAATCCACTGCTGATGATGTCACATATTACATCATTCATGACATGGTCAGTGACATCACTGATGACATCACTGATGACATCTCAAATGACATCACTGATGACATCACTGATGACAACATCCAGTGACTATGTTTCTGTAAAGTTAAAATATGTCTTACATATTGAAGAATGAGTGGATGTATAAGTGTCTGGACGAAGGATTTAGTAGGTGCATGACTGAATGTATGAGTGAGTGATTAAATGTGTCTCACTGAGTGCATGGGTTAGTGACTAAACTGTCTTAATTTGTGCATCATTATGTCTGTTGTTCTGTAAACTGCTGCATGTGTTGATCAGTAGCTATATGAGTAACTATATGGGTTATTGATTGATTGCCCAAGTATTTGCATGGGAGACTGAGTGTGTGTGTGGCTGGATGGGAGGTGTGTGACTCTGTACAGATCAATGTGTACTTGTATCAATGATTGTATAAGAGAGTAAGTATGTGTTAGTATATGGTTGAAAACGTAAGGTGCTCTATGTTTAACTGTATAGAGTAGAAAATGGAAGTGTGATTGATTCTTTACAGGACTGACTAGGTGTGTGAGTAACTCCATGGATGAGTGGCAGAGTGTGAGTGTCTGTATAGGTGTATGAGTGCATATGATTGTGTTGTAAACATGAGTGATTGTATGTATGAATGATTGTATGGGTGAATGAGTGAATGTGTGTGTAGACGTAGGAATCAGTGAGTACGTATGTAGTAACTAGTATTGGTGTGTCAATGGTTTCAAAAATTATACTCTGTTTTTAACACTGGGTGAAACAGAGGTTATATTAAAATGTGAGGAGATGCATTGTATTGTCACATGAATGATATCATCAGTGATGTGGTCATTGATGTCAAATGAGATGTCATCAGTGATGTCATCAGTGATGTCATTTGAGATGTCATCAGTGATGTCATCAGTGATGTCACTGACCATGTCATGAATGATGTAATATGTGACATCATCAGCAGTGGATTGCGGGTGCGCAATATATAGTTAGTGCAACTAACTATATATGGAATTTCAATGGTTTTGTGTGAGTAAAATAAGGTTTTTTAAATGCTAATTCCTAACTATATATGGTCTATAACCTATGGTTTTTTCAGTGAATTTTCAAGGTTTTGTAAATGCTAATTCCTAACTATATATGGTCTATAACCTATGGTTTTTTCAGTGAATTTCAATGGTTTTTTAATAGCAAATATCATAAGCTGTCGAATGTCAAGTACGTGGTAAGAATTTTTTTTTTCGTGTTTATGCACACTGATCTGCTTTGATTGCTGCCCCCCACCCCTCATTTCTATTAGGAGTACTCTCTCTTTGCAGATAGTGAAGGGTAGTTAACGCAGCCCTTTCCCCCTTTGTAATCCGTCGTGCCTGCTTCTCTCTCCATTTGATTGATTGTTCTCTTTGGTTCATTCTCTATTTACAAACAAGCACAGAGTCGCAATACTCTGTTTAGTCTTTGCAGATAGCGAAAAATCGTGTAAAAAAACAAAAGGAATCGAGCAAAATCAGTAGGCCACTAATGGGATCTCTTTTGACCTCGCTAAAATAGAAACATTAGGAACAACCTGTTGAAAATAGCAATGCGTATGTATATAAGCGGCGTTCATTTGTGTTCACAGTACCCCTTGTTGATTGTTTCAATCGAGCATTGAATTGTTCGAAGTTAATTCTCTTAACGATCTTCTCTACCTGCAAACGAGGAAGAATAGGAATATTCTATCTCCCTTTGCAGATAGTGAAGGGTAGGTAACGCAAGCCTTTAACACGTCGTACCTATTTCATTCCTCATTGATTGATTGATTGTCCGAACATTGACTGTTTGGGAATTAGTTCTTTTTGGAGGTATTCCCTGTTTGCAAATAAACGTAGGAAAATCTTTGCAAGTAGTGAAAGGGTACGTAATGCGGACCGTTCTCCCCCGTTGTAATCTGTCATGCCTATCTACTCCCCACTGATTGATGCACCTTTTTCACCCGGACCATTTACTAGAGATACGTCATCTGGCCCGACCAGAGAGCACCCCTAGTGAAAAGGACATATGCAATAATAACGAAGTGATCACTGTATCCTGTTAACAGAAACTTTACCATGAAACAACCTGGAAAGAAAAAAATAGGAAAACGAAAATCAGTAGGCCACTGATGAACATGAACTTTTATTAAACAACGAACAAAGAAACGATAACATAACGTAATGATAAAACCTATTAATGTCCTAGAAACAAGAAAACGTTAAAATATGCCAGTGGTGAGAGACCAGAAAAACAGTAAGAGAAACCAAATCACCCCTCGCTGTCCCACCGCCTGCCACGCCAAAAAAATCGATAGACTAGGGAAAATGCAAGTCAGTAGAACATCCACCCCCACTCTGGAAACTTCCAAGGTGGGGCAGGGTTCCGGCTACGCCCAGCCGGGAGCAGCCCATATAAGGCAGGTCCTGCTGCCACGCCTCGGCCAGGAGATCCTAACGTAGGGTGTAGCCGGAGGAGAGGCCGAGACCAGCGGGACCCGGCCAGGGGATTGCCTTTACAACGCTGAACAGTTGCAGGGGGGGGGAATGTCTCCTCGACCCTCCCCTCTCTCTCCCAGTCCGGCCGCGGTGGCCCTTGAGAGTTGCAGGTAGTCCCGCCACATGCTCTTCCGGTCCGACCACCAACGGTCGGGGGGCCGAGGCCGACGGGATCCGGCTGCAGCCGATAAACCAAGAAACCCGTTCATGGGGCCAGAGCCAGGGGCGTCCGGCCGACATCCACCGGAAGCCCGGCCCGAAGACGGACGGGACACTTCTTTCTTTTATAATGGCTGCGACAACACTGGAGGGGGATGTCTTGCACATGCCTCCGACCCCCCCCTCGTCCTCATCGCCTGGTCCGGCCATAACAAATCTCAAGCGAGACGCCGTGGGGTGCACTGGGAGGGAGAGACGGTGCGAACAGGCCTCTCCCGCCTCCCCAGGTGGAGGCTTCCCAGCTGCACCCTCAGCGCTCCAGGCGGTGGCATCCTAACAACTACAGTGCTGCACAGTTTCGGAACGACCTAGATAACGGTTCTTCCACTGTGGCCATGCTGCAACGTCTCGCCCGGCAGGGTGGAGCCCGTCCGCTCATGTGACCCCGCGATCGCCGGTAGCTGCCGAACTCTCAAAATGGCGGTCGACCTGGCAAGAGCGGGCCCAACATAAAGAAATGGCCCGGTCACTGGTTGACTCCACCACCGTAGTCCTCCACGACCTTGAAGATTCTAGAGGAGCCGCGGGAGTCTCCGACCCCCGATGGGGAATGACTGCCATGATCGCCCGTGGAGTGACGAAACTGTATCCGCGGGACGTCGGCGCTCCCATGCTGGCGCCAGCCTCACTTTGAATTACTACAATCCTGCAGACCTCACTTCCGGTGAAAGCACAGTGTGACCCGGTAGGAAAAATTATTGCACCCCCTCCCCTTTTTGACTGATAGTTCAAACCACCGATCCTTTCCTTTGCCCTTTTAACGGAACTTTGGACTGCCTCCCCCTCTTTTACATTTTCTAGAGAAAACAAAACATTAACCACTACATTAGCATAGCAGTTGACACCAGAACTGTTTTCAAATTGAAAACCAACAACATCTTCAACAGAATCCTTTTTGTTTCTGCTGTGACCCTGCTACAGCACAGGCATTGTCCCCAGCAGTAATTCTGCAATGCCGGTAAGAATAGCTGTGGTGCCTACTGGACTCACTCACCCCCGCGGCGCCCCACGCCGTTTTTTGCTGGGCGGCAACTTACTAGACATCACTTTCGTGCCATCTAGATTTCAGCGCGTTCTGCTGCCTTGGAACTATTCGCACAACAGACCGCTACTGACAAGAATATTTCATTATTGGTGCTGTCAATTTCAATAAATCTATTGGATAATTAAAAAGAAATTGCCACGGTCTCTTCGTTGTTTAAATGTTTTTACTGTTTTTGTTTTGTTGTATATATTTATATGTTATTAAAGTTTTATATTCCTACTACTTTGTTGGAGTGCTATATATTTTTAATGTGACACATAATTGTAAAAACTTTGATGTACAAAGAGTCATTCCTGGAATCTTCCGCTTCAGGCTCGGTCCCCTCCCCAATCACAATACAGGATGGTTTTCAGGTAGTAGGAACGCGTGTGCTGTGACGGATCACATCGGGTGTGGGCCTTGATCTACTATAACTCCTTTGAAGAGGGGTGATTCTTTACAGCTGGGGCCATAAACTACATCTGCAGGGCTAGCTGATAGCCTAGGACCGGCCTGGACATTCGGACACAGAGGAAGAGGAGTGTCAGAGGGTGCGGTAGTGAATAGGGCGAAAGGGAGGTGTCGGGCGGGCACAGAGTGTGATTCTCAGGGAAGAGCAGCGCAGATGGGGGAAGGTTTATTGCCCATGCATAAGACAGAGAGCGGTGGTGACCAGTGCCTGGGGGAGATGCTCACGAGGGTGAGGAGCCATGCTACGAATCGACAGCGTGCAGAGAGTGGGTCTGGTCAAGACATCTAAAATGGCTGCCGTGCACGACAAAAGTGTGGCATTTCAAAAAAGGCAAGATGGCGCAGACA